>NC_069683.1:10120851-11385017 GCF_023699985.2 Odocoileus virginianus | reverse complement strand
GTTCTCCAGAGGTCTTCCCAACCTGAGGATCAAAGCCGCATCTCCTGCTTGAGGGGCGGTTCAACTGGATATAAAGTGGTTGTATGAAAGGTGGACAAGGAGACTTTCTATAGTATAGAATTAAGTAGCAGTCATTACTAACAGCTCCTTTCAGATTATATTTCACAATGCCAATTATTTAACATATTAGGCTACTGAAACCTTTGAAACCTTCAAATAATAATATGCCCCATTCCCAACTGGGGGATAGAATTTCTCAGAACTTGAATATGGAATAGGTGTTAAAAGACATGAATGTGGAAACAAAAAAAATTTTTTTCTAAGAAATTGTCCAGAATTTCCTTTTCACAAAGGTTTAAATTCCCCCTCTCTACATTTGAAAGAGATGTCTTTGGGCCAGCTTCGTATCTGGGCAGTTTTTGTGCCTGCAGTTATCAGACAACATACAATCTTATACATAAATCATTGCTGCTGCAATTAGCTCATTTACCACTTCTACGCTGAAGACAGAGGAAGCAGTCCCTCCGTAAACAGCTGGGATGGAATTGCTGGAAGGGCAGTCTGTCCAGTTTGATAAACACTCACATCCCCCTACCTCTGCCAGGTAGACGCGTCTTCTTTCCCAAGGCTTAGGGGAGGGGCAGGGGCTGCTACCTTTTAAAACAGAAGACCCACTAAACTGTGAGAATTGACTTGTGGTTTAGTTGCTAAGTAGTGTCTGACTCTTTTTGCGAACCCATGGACTGTAGCCTGCCAGGCTCCTGTGTCCGTGGAATTTTCCCAACAAGAATACTGGCCGCTGCTGCTGCTGCTGCTGCTGTCACTTCAGTCGTGTCTGACTCTGTGCGACCCCATAAACAGCAGCCCACCAGGCTCCTCTGTCCCTGGGATTCTCCAGGCAAGAATACGGGAGTAGGTTGCTGTTTCCTACTACAGGGGATCTTCCTGAGCCAAGGATCAAACCCCGTGTCTCTTACCTTGCAGGCAGATTCTTACCACTGAGCCACCTGAGAATTTATTCCATTGGATCTAAAAAGAAGATAATTGCCCTAAGTTACTTGCAGGGCTTAATTTGGGGTTTATTTTAACCTCCCATAAGCTCTTTAAACTCTGCTTTGCTAAACTAACTAAAGTAAAAAGAAAACTGTCCTGATGACTTCAAAGCAACTCTTCTTTCATGCAAACAGAAGTCAAGAACACAGACAGCAAATGTTTTGCTCTCAGTCTAGCAGAGGAATTATAAACAAATCGGTTCAATTTATTTGCTGTTTGTGTTCTTGTTGTTTATAGGGGTGCTCCAGTTACACCTTCAGTTTTTATTTTTGTTTACACGGCCTCATATTTTTCCCCACAGAATTTTTTACTCATCTGAGGCATGATTGTATTATAGCAGTCTTAAGTGCTAATTTGTTTCTTTTTTCTATTACAAAATGTATTTCTTCCATAGCACTCCAACTTTTAAGGGAATTCATTAGAAAAACACTAGGAAATATGGTATACAAGGCATGAGTTGGTAAATTAAGACAAAAATATACCATATCACACATATGAATGTTAATGGAAGTTAAGTGTTCACTTGTTATGACCTATATCCTTTTGAAATGTGTAGTTTCTGAGTTGTTAATCTGAAGCAATATTTCTTGGTTGTTCATTCTGATGCTTACCCTATATTGAACTTTGTGGACCTTTGTTTATTTGATGGACATATAAAATATAGGTGTTGGACTTGGCAAGTCAAATCTCATATGGATTCAATCCCACATGCCAGATTCCTGGCACAAAGGAAGTTGAGTAACAGAATTCTACTCTAGTATAGGTTGATTCTCTACAGAACTGAGCTTATGTACAGTGGTATCATTGTGTCGATTGATTTACCCAAATGCATCTTACTTAGAAAAATACTATTTGCAGAATTTTAAATGTATTAAGAGTTTCAATACAATTGTAGTGAAAGATCCAATATTTTATTTTGTCCATGATATCATAAAAGAAAAATTTATGCAGCTTTTTAGAATTATAGGCTCTGTAGTGTGATTTTCATTGTCTTTCTAGATTCAGCTTATTATTCCAGCAGAGATTAATGATCAATATTTATGTGAGAAACTTTCTTTTAAAGTATGTATATTAATGCAATGTTAGTGAAATTAATTTCACACCATTTCTTGCTTTCTTTGTATTAATCAAATATGATATCTGGATTTAATTATGGCATCTGGGGATAGTACTATTACATTACACATGGAGGTTTTTGCTCTAAAATTTTTCTTTTCTATAAAATGTAGTAAAAGTGACTTCTGCAGGATAAATTTACAGCATTTTGCTTTTTAAATTCTTTTCTTATAAGACTATATTAGCATTATACAAGCTTTTAAAAAATTGGAGTCATTATAATAAACATTTTAATAGAAGTATAATAATATCTAGAATTAGACTGTACTAATGCTTGGTAAATTATATACACAGCTCTGATTTTAGATATTTTAACATTGCCAAGTTAGGTTTTTTTAAGCATAACAATATGGATTTGAGAAATCATTAATGAGAATAAAGTTTTAATTCTTTATCCTATTAAAAGAAAGTGTGTTTCTAGTATTTGCCAATTCTTCTGAGGTTCAAAAATGACAACCTGTTAGTTCCTACCATCTACTATACTTCTAAACCTTTCACATGTGTTCATGATTCAAAATTCAAAAGGGCTATTCATGTGTCTCTTACATTTTTGAAATAGCATAAAAGATAAATGATTATGAAAATAATTCATCAAAAATTATAATTTATAATCTTAACACCTTTTTAAAAGGTACATAACCTTCAGTCACACCCCAAGGGTCAGTATGTTATAATTTTGTTTTACTTAAGCTTATAAAAACTCAGATAAAAATAACTAGGTTTTAAGCATGGTTTCCTCTGTTTTCTAGTCTCAGAGTGGGGAATTTCTAGATTGACTTTTTTTTCCCCCCTTCCCCTGGGAAATATACGACTCTCTATATTATGGCCATTAATGTTTAGTAATGAGTTAGTCCTCAAATACCAATAAGATGATGTGGGCTTGATGGAAGTTAAATGTCCCTAAATCCTATGAATTGATCTGCAGGAGCTGTTTTCCGCATGAGTGGTGGCTTCACCCAGGCAGACATCCGCAGAGCCGAGGAGGTCAGGGTGATGGAGGAGGAGTGGGCTTGGCGGCACATATGCACTCTATTCCTGACAGTGTCTTGCTTCAGCAAAGGGAAGTGAAGCGCGTATACCATGCTCAGTGGCATTTCCAAATGCAGCTCAGCTGGGGGCCCAGGCTTATTGCATCAGTGGCACATACCGGGCAAAAAAGGAAATACATAATTTTGTCAAAGTAGTAGATCACAATCTACCAATCCTTCCCTCCCCCTTCAAAATCATCACCCACACACACTAATAGCTCTAATAGATACAGACTTTATGCATATTTCAGTCACAGCAGTATTTCTAATGCATATGTGAAAGGGTCCTTAATTTATGTCTACCAACTGTGTGGTGCCCTTCTTTTGGGTAATGTCATCATCCTAATGGTGTTTCTATTATACTCAAAGGTAGCAAATGAGGCTTATTGCAAGAAGGTAATTGATTTTCACTGAGTGAAAATGTAAATAGCCATAAGAAATCCTATGAAAGATAAGCAGTTGAAAATTGCCAGAAAAAAAAAGTGATTTGTATACATGACTTATTGGTCCAAGTATATAAAATGTTTCTTTTTTCAAGTCAATACCACAATAACTGTATTTCACATCATTTTATTTTAAATTGAAGTAAAAATAGAAGAATTTCAATGATCTTGCTTTTACCAGTTTGGCTGTGTATATTATGAAAATTATCATCTTATATGAAAGGAAACTTCCTTTTTTCTATGTGTCTTTGTAGAAGAAACCATGTGAATAAAATTTCTCTTTTGCATTTGTAAAGCTGAAGAATTCTTCTTTGGACTTTCTAGAGTGAAAAGTGCTTAGTATCTGTATCAATTATGTATTATATATATACACACACACAGACACACACATATATATATATATATATATATGCTGAAATCCCATTGAAGTTTAGCATAAATATCAGCCCCCAAATTCAAGAAAAAAACAAAACTCAAAATGTATTTTATTATTATGAAGAAGAATAGAAGCAAAACAGAATATCTAAGGCAATGAATCTGTTAAAACAAAGCTATATTTTTAATGTATAGTGAAAGGCTCATAAAATTATTTTTGGTTCCTCCACAAGTGAAATACAGACAATTATTTGCATCAGCACTACTGTCTTCTGACTTTAAAGTATACCTTTTCTGATAAGTGAAGAATCACTTATTTTAATCACAAACATTTTAATCACAAAAATCTCCTTTTTCAACTTAAAATTTTTGTAATGGTAATTAATAAATAGACTATACATTTTTTCCACTCCCCTACCCTATCTTGCTTATGATTTGAGAAGGACTTATATTTCAGGATTGTAAAATGTGTAATGAGAAGGTTTTTGAATTCTTGCCTTAGAAGGTCACTTGGATTAAAAAGAAAGATATCATTTATATTGACCTTTGAGTTGGCAGATAGAGAGATGTAATAAATTTTATTTCTCCTGGAGAATAGGAAATGGGACAGGAAGAGAATTCAAATTCCTTCCCATTGAGGGAAGTTTAGAGGAACAATTCTTTCCTTTCACTTTCAGCATCGTCAGATACAAAATCTTTAACATCTGTTTTATTCTTCATAACGTATGTGACTAGAGGCAGGCCTGACTTAGCCATCAGTCCAAACAGGGGGTAAACTGAAAGCATGTTGACTTATTACACAGTGCCATGAACAAAATATACTCTTTAATATAAATTAATCCCCAACCAAGCCTTTTAGTTTGTTACAGTTTTAGATTCAGACAGGCAGGACTCCCTAGTGATACAGAGATTTCACTAATCACTTCCAGAACCTTGTGCAAAAATTCCATTCAGTAGAAAGACCCAAGCTCAAAATAAAAAATTTAACTTTATGGGGAAAGCAAAACCTTATATGTTTATTTCATTAAGAAGAAAACATCAAATAGGCTTATCACAGTATGACTTGTAGTTTCTGTATTCCAAATTTTCTGTTTCATTTACAAACCCAGGTCTTTATTATGGTATTTCTGAACTTAACTATCTCTGATTTATCTTGCTGTGAGTAAATAATGAAAACAGAAATTTAAAGCTTTAAAGGCTACTAAAAAATTAGTACACTCAGATATGAAATCACAGTAAAGATGATGGGCTTGGCATCAGCCACTCTATTTAGCGTGTTTGATAGGGAGTGTGTAGTGAGAACTGTAAATGATACTGACAAATATGGGTCTGAACATTTGAAGAAGTCACTTATTCTGTTTCTAATGACCTTGAAACTTTTTTAGACCTATAGGACAAATGTAAAATTGGACCAATAAAAAAAGCATTTGGATAATACAAAAATATATTATTAAAACAATTTAATAGTTTCATGTATCTATATTTTAAAAAACTTGATTTGGTTTCTGCTTGGAAAACTTTTAGGAACTAAAAGTTGTTTTAACAATTTTTATGTGTTGGAAAAGAGAGCTTTGTTACACATCATTCTATTGTCCAAAATCTGAGATAATGAATGTTCTATTTCAAAGAATGTATGTTGTTTTTTATTGGTTTTTATACAAATTCCCTGCTTTGGATTGTAAGGGAGTAAACAATGGTGTCTCCCAGATACACCATTCCATATCTTGGGCGTAATCATGGGTGCAATTTTCTTTAAGATTGAGATGAGAATCCTGTTGGCAGTATGTAGCTACGGTTCAGTCCTGAATCCAGGAAACTTTAATTCAGGTGCATTGTGGGCACATAAAATTTGAGTTCAAATGCTTTTAAGAAGTCATGCCACTTTGTCGTTTGACACTAATTTTCAACCCAGCATGCTTTAGCAATGACTGAAATTAGTTCCAAGTGAATTACAGCTAAGCTATTTTCTACCATCTATAAGAAATTTTTTATGCCAACTGAGTCAAGAGAGGTTTTGAAATTTCCTTTAGTATGTGTTGGGTTATGGGGCTCATCAGTGTAGACAATCAAGTGTCCTGATTGTACACATCATTGAGATGTCACTGCTTTTTTACTAATGTTGTTCAACTCCAATTATTTTCTTATTGGTCAGAAGAAACACTCCTTGCAATTCTCTGCTTTCTTTCCAAGTCATCAATAAGTATTATTTCTGTCGAGCCCATGAAACAGATATTGATCCATTGGAAATTGGACTATGATGCAAATAATTTCCTTCATGATAATAATAAATTACCATTAAATATGTCTTCTATCTGCCAAATTAGAAAAAGTGTTCTCTGGGAAGAAGTATGTACCATGATTCAACCTTGTGTCCTTAATACAAGGTGGAGACTTGAATTTTTAGGAGAATTGGAGGCAGATTATTTAGGCAACATGACTATGAAGAGATATATCATTTGACCATAAGGAAAAGAAGCTTCTCGGCCTTGCATGTGTGCTAATTCACTTCAGTTGTGTCTCACTCTGCAATCCTAAGGACTGTGCATAGCCTGCCAGGCTCCTCTGTCCATGGGATTCTCCAAGCAAGAATACTGGAATAGGTTGCCATGCCCTCTTCCAGGAGATCTTCTCAACCCAGGCATTGAACCTGCGCCTCTTACGTCTCTTGCATTGACAGGTGGGTTGTTCACCACTAGCACCACCTGGGAAGCCCTTCTAGGCTTAAATAAAATTAAATCTTGAACAAATGAGAGATAGTTTTCATGGACTAATTTGAATATTTTGAATTTTCAAGTCATTTCTTTTAGTCTTTAAAATGAAAGGGATTCATAGTGGATAAAGATTTGATTTGCCCTCTGCATTTCATAAAGGGTACAAGTGATGTTGGTTTAGTTAAAAGCATATAAAAGCAATTACATAGTGATGGAAAATATATGAAGTATGTAATCTAATTTAAGGTACCAAAATCAAAGTGTAAGGATCAAAACAATAGTGAAATATACAGTACTATGTTGCTGTAGAAAAAATTCAAGGGCAGCTTCGTAGAGTTGCTGTGCTTCAAAGATTAAACATAATAAGATGAATATCAAGTGAATTAAGAAAGTTCCTCAAAATGGCTTTTTCTTAAGGAATATTTTCCCCATCAAAAAGTCTCATAATTTGGTGAAAAATTCAGCATTTATTTATGAAGATAGTCTTTCTTTAACATTTAAAACTTCCATCATGTTAATTTACATGCTTTAAAACTATACTGATAAAGTGGTTGAAGTAAATAAATAAGTCATAAAAAGCACATCAAAGTAGTTATGACGAGACAGCCAGATGGCAGAGAATTGCAGTACTTGCTGTAATTTTATCAAAATTACTATTGTCATGGCATGTTAGTTTTCATAAGAATTTGTACAGTCGCTGATCTCATACAGACAAATTAATTTCAGGTTCTCTCATGTGTAGTCACATAACAGCTATACTTGAGCACGCACAAAAGAAAATTAAATAATCATAGTCACATAAACTTGAAAAGCAGCACAATATCTTAAGTTTACTATTCCATAACGTCTTGGGATCAGTGATCATTTCTGTTATGTTAGACTCAAATTGATCTACAGTACTACAGCCATTATGTAGTTTCTGCTATGTTTAGTCTTCATTATATAAAGGTATCGTGTCATATATTCTATTAGTGAAGAATTGTTATTAAGGCAGTAATGTTGTAATTCCTACATTTATGGCCTTTCTTCAAGTTTCATTCTTTTATCTCTTTTATGTCTAAAGGGATAACAGAGCTTTTTATGCTTCCCTTTAAAGATAAATGCAGATATGAATTCTCAGCAATTAATGAGCTTAAATGATATTTGAATTAAAAATGTTTATTGCAGGTTTCAAACATTCTCCTTCTTTTCTTTGTCCTGGAATTATGAAAAGGACGCCTGACACTGCACATTATACAAATCTCTTCTGTTCATATTCAACCAACACTTTCAATTGTAAAGTTCTCTTCCTAAAGTCATTTAAAATTTTTTTTTAATTTTATTTTTTCCTGGTTTTTGTTTTTCTAAAGTTATTTATTTTATCTTTGTTTTCTCATTTTATGGCCCAAGTTCTTTCTAACATGCCCTGTTCCATTATGTATCAGATTTAGTGCCTAATTTATACACACTAGGCCTCAGTATCTTCAACTATGATTTGGACATTTACCTGCTATATTTACTTCATAGATACTGGAGGTTGGGATGAGAACTTCATTGAAGTGAGTTTTCATTTTTATGACCTTAAAATTGGAAGAATAACATTTTCACTCATTGTTTCATTGATCTTAGACAATTCATCTGAGCAAATATAAAATATATTATCTGGCAAAATGATAGCAGTCATAAATACCTTAGGAAAAGTGTCATTAAATATTTAAATTCTTTATTCTTTTTTTCCACCAAAAATGTGCTATATTCCACTTTATAGGTTTGCCTCTAAAGAGAAAGAGTTGCTTAACTCATGGAATTTTAGTTATCCATGCTCAAGTGCTTTGTGGTCTTCAGTGTATATATAGCTTTTATTTCATATTAATATTAATAGTAATATATGTCTAGGAATTTCAGATGTGTAAAATTTATTTCTTGAAATAAACTATAGGTTTGTTTTTCTTATGGAAAAAAGGTTACTCATTTTAGAATGATCATGGCTTTGAAAAATTTGAATTAGCACTTAAACTATTGCTTTCTCTCAGTAGATGGGATAGGAGCTTAACATGTCTTTGGGGAGAGGTTGTAACAGGAGTGCCCATGGAAACAATGGTCTGTGTGTGTTCTACTGTAGTCTCAAAGGTTACTTTTCTCTTTAAGATCATGTTAATTCTCAAATGTTTTGGTTGAAATTAGTATAGATAACATAGTTTATACGCAGAATTGTGAAGATTTTACATATGGCAAAATGTAACTTAGTTACATTACTAACTTATAGCTTTAAAAATTGTGTTATACTGGAAATTTATGACAAAGAAGTTAATGGGAATGGAGATAAACATATTCATTATGTAGCATTGTTAATGCTAATAAAGGCTTAGAAACAAGGTGTCTGATCATAGAGGTATGCTAAGTAGATTGCATTTCATCTGTGAAATATTATGAAATGTTGGACATTTTTTCCAAAGCATTTTTAATACCATGGGAACTTGCTTATGCTATAATTTTAATGGATAATAATGAAATATAAGATGTATATATATATCATCTCAATATGTAAAAATAATCTAGAAATTATCATTTAAAAAAGACTGAACGAGAACTTGCGATGAATGTGGTTGTCTGGGGACTCTAGGGCTGTGCAGTGTCCTCAGTGATTCCTTATATGTTTTCTGTGTTTTCCTAGTATTTTATAATGAACATGTTGTTTTTTTCTTTTTATAATGCGAGGAAAAAGAATAAGTGGGAAAAAGGGCATATAACACAAAATTTAAAATATGGCATGTTTTTCAACCCCACCATATAATTATTACTTTTGAATTTTGTTATAGTACTTTTATGTTATAGTATTTATTTTTACATATCTTTATTCTCTAAGATTTTGAATGTGAGTTCAGGGCCTGTATCATTTGTTCTTGACATAGAACTGTAGATAATAGTTGCTTAGTACATTTCTACCAAATGGATGTATGACATTCCTTAAGGATACATATTTTTATATAGTTGAAATTCATGTGCCTACTACTTCTGTTTTGCTTTTTCTACTTACTTTGATCATAATGCTTTTATATGACTTCACATAAACTTAAAATGATAAATTTTTAATGTCATAGTACCTTATAGGATTAAAAATCATCCTAAATATGGATATTTAGGTTATTTCCCACTCTTGTTTCTATGAACAGAACTTAAGTGAATATTCTCATCCATTTACCTTTCTACTTTTCATAAACTACTTCTTAAGATAAACTCCTAGAGCATTCATTTTTATAATACTTGTTATGTTTTGCCCTATCCCATTACCTATCAGTGGGCTTATCAGAGGCACAGAGGTGAAGAATCTGCCTGCCAATGTAGGGTTAGATTCCTGGGTTGGGAAGATCACCTAGAGTAGGAAATGGCAACCTTTTCCAATATACTTGCCTGGAATATTTTGTGGATAGAGAAGCCTGGCAGGCCACAGTCCATGGGTCGCAAAAGAATCGGACACCACTTAGTGACTAAACAACCACAAATTACCTATTGGTAATGGAACCAACAGTGGATGAGTATGTTGATTTCTTCCCCCAAATTTATCTCAATTGAGCATTTTATTATTTTTTATTTTTATTTTTTATTTTTTTTAGCATTTTATTATTTTTTAAATTGAAATTATAGTTGATTTATAATATTGTGCTAATTTCTGCTTAAATTGAGCATTTTAGATTTAGGTCTCTGTTACATTTAATGGACATTTGAGAAGACGTAGGTTGCCTTAAAGTGCATTTATTTGATTATGACTTCCCATGCATCAGCTTTCAAGTTGTTTTATTTATGTGAATAATCTATTTATATCCTGTGCTCATTTGGAATTTTTGAAATTTTAAAAAATACACTTGAATACACTAATTACACATTAAAGAAAAACCCTTTGTATGTTCTATTTGATGCAAATAATTTTTATGACATGTGGTTGTCCTTTAATTTTGCTATTTTTCAATATACAAGAGTTAAAAAGCTGATATATTCTAACCCACTGATTTTTTTTCCCTCAGGTAATTGTCTTATTGATGAAAACGATCAGCATTTTCCAATAAATGCAATGACATTCTTTGTCGACATTGTACGAACATGGCTCGTTTGTAAATTGATTATTATAAAGTATGTAATTGTGTGTTAGTAGCTTAGGTATTTAGGCTAATTTTTTTCCCTCTTTGAATTTTCTCTTTCTGTGTGTCTCCTTTTTCTTCTGCCCTGAGCTTCCTTCTGCTCTTACTTTTCTTTTACTTACTGTCTTCCTTGCTGCTCCTTGTTCTACCATAGCCTTTGATTTCCCATGATGATGTTGAGACAGCAGCCAATTACCATATTTCACTACTCTTCATATCCTACTGCGATCTATTTGTTTAAATGCCTGAAAAATCTCAAGCCTTTGTTTTAATCAGAAATCAATTCAGGTAATTATACATATATGCGTACACATGGATATATGTGTGTATTTTATTTTGAGGAAAAAAACAATTCTAATGATAACTTCTTTGCCCATAATTATAAACTAAGGCAGTGACTTGCCTTGCATCTGGACGCTGGACATGAAACTGAAGACTAGATTGCCTCCCTGTCATGCAATTACCTCCATTCTTGGGACCAAGTCTATTGTTTATGGATCTTGATCCTTTCTTAAAGTGGAGCCTTTGCTGTGTGGCACTGATGAGCTAATGCTACCTTTTGGATTCTCACATTCTGAGTAAGCTAAGGAGCCTTGAGAGGTTGTGATGGATGAATGTTAAAATCTAAAAAAGTCAGTGTCTGCCTTTTATAACATCATTCATCCAGTTTTTCATCTATTCATTTTTGGGTCCCTCTCATGAGTCTAGCACTGGGTCAAACAAATATGTTTAGAAGAAAACATATGTCCTGCCCTTGAGGCACTTATAGTCTAATTTAGGAGATAAAATATATATATAAGTTGAAAAAGAATAAAAACTACGTTAGATGAACTTGTTACTAGAGACTGCAGGCTGCAGATTTATATGCCTTAGAATTTAACACTAGGGGAAAAAGCTAGAGTAAGTTTTGTGGTTTGAATTGTGTCCCAAAATGACATGTTCAATTTCTAACTTCTAGTACCTGTGAATGTGACTTTATTTGGAAATAATCATTGCAAATGTAATCAGGCTTAGATGAAAATGAAAGTCATTCAGTCGTGTCCGACTCTTTGCGACCCCATGGACTGTAGCCTGCCAGGCTCCTCTATCCATGGAATTCTTCAGATAAGAATACTGGAGTGGGTAGCCATTTCATTCTCCAGGGGATCTTCCCAACCCAGGGACTGAGCCTGCACCTCCTGCATTACAGGCAGATTCTTCACCATCTGAGCCACCAGGAAAGCCCAAGTTTGTCATACTTGATTTGCATGGGCTGTTAGAGCCCAGTATGTCTGGTGTCTTTCTAGGAGGAGAAGAGGCAGAGACACAAATATACAGAGATGGAAGCAGAGACTCAGGTGCCGGAGCTGCAGGTCAAGGAATGCCAGGTATTGCTGGCAAACCATCAGTTTCCAGGAAGTGACAAGAAAGGATTCTTCCCTACAGGTTTCAGAAGGAGAATGAACCAGCTGACACTTTGATTTCAGACGTCTGGCCTCTCTAACTGTGAAACCATAAATTTCTGTTGTTTTAAGCCACTCAAGAGATAGATATGAGATTGTGATCTAAATGAAAGGTGGGATTTGGATTGACAAATAAAGGGGACTCTGTGGTTGGGGAAAACCTCACTAGCAAGGCTAGAAATAAATATATGGGGAAAAGGCCTGAGTGATTGCCTCTGAGACTAGTGCCAGATAAACCGAGCAGTAGAGTAGATCCAGGTGGTGGAAGGCCTTCAGTAACATGGTGAAGGATTGAGTCATTTTATCCCCTCACTCATACAGTCAATATTTACTAATTACTTACTGCACGTCTAGTTTGTCACAGGGATTACCTTGGCTCCCAAACAGGAGGCTGTTGGAAAACATTTTTTATGCTTTTATTTATATAGTCTCACCCCTGAGTTTTTAAAAATTGGTTATTTTTGATAGATAATACATTCACCTGTTTCAAAAATAAAAGTTTCAAATAGATATAGAATAACAAGTTTTCTCTCACTGTCCCCTACCTTCCCTATTGGGCCACACCCATACCCACCAAAAAACTGCTCCTATAAGTTACTGTGGATCTTTTCAGAGGTGTTTTTTTTTTAATGCATAAACACAGAGAAATGTACATATATACCCCATTCCCTTTGCACAAGTGGTAATATTCCAAATACTGTTTGTACATTGCTACAATTATTTTACTTAATAATATGTTTGAGATTTTTCTGCATCAGTTAAAAAAATGTGCTCCTTCAGTTTTTTGATGTGTACATTTTCATGATGTGGATGTACCACAATTTAGATTCCTTTCATCTAGATTGTTTCTAATGTTGCTTTTTTTTTTCTAACGTTGCTTTTAAAAATCACAAAAAATGAAGCATATGTTATTTGCTGCTTATATAAAATATTATTTTAATAACAATTTAGTAAGAAAAGAAAGGTTTTTTAACCATCAGTAAATAAAATAACTACTTATAATACTTTTCTATTTTTTGCTAATCATTTTTTGTGCTTTTCATGTATATCTATATTGTACATGCCATGTTATTATGAGTACATGTATATGTTAATGAATAAATGCATATACACATTTTAGGGTACATATAAATTTTTTAAGTCCCAAGACTATACAAACAATTTCCGGACTAGGGTATAAAGTCCAAATTCTATGACATGACTATTCAGGTTCATCTCCCGCTATTTCTCCTATGCTCAGCTAGACACAGCCAGCTTACATAAAATTAACTTGCTGGTAGTTCCTAAATTGTATGCATATTAGAATCATTTAGGAGTCCTTTAAACATCTCAAAACCCAGGACCCCTCAGACAATTAAATCTGAATATATGGAGGTGGGCCACAGGCATTGCTATATTTATAGTTCCCCAATTTCAATTGTTCCCCAATGGTTCCCCAATGGTTTCAACTGCTGGTGAGTCTGGGCACCACTAACATAAGCCTTGGTGTTTCAAGCCCGGGGGCCTTTGCGTATTCTGCCCCTCTCACTGTCCTTGTCCACTGCACAAATTCCTATTCTTCGTTAAAGGCCCAATTCCAATGCCCAACACATGATTTTGTATCTATCACTGCATTAAACATTATATAATGAAAAATATGGTAGACACAGTGATTTAGCCCAAATGCTTAAAGTCAACCTTAAAATCTGAGCATTAATGGAAAAAAATACATTCCTCTCATGTCATCTGAAGGAAATGTAACACCTTTTTCTGACACCAGCTATTCTCCTTTTCACCACTGAACTGAAGAATTGAAAGGAGCCACCATTTATTGAGCATGTTCCATGCCACACACCCATTGTCTCCTTTAGTCATTATTGCCACTATTTAAAAGGAGGTATTATTATTCCCATTTTACAACCAAAGAAACTGAGGCTCATAGGTCTTTCAGCTAAAAAGTGACAGAGATGGGATTAAAATCTAACACTTTTTTTCACTGTGCTTCAATTTGTTTTTCCTTGAACAAACATCAACATCTATATTCAATTTGCCACAGTAAAAGATGCTTAATAACAGAGAGGGCTTTTTAGATGAGTTTATCATTTTGACTTTTGCTCGCATAGTAGACAGTTAATAACTTAGTTGTCCTCAATCAGTTAATATTTTCAGAACTGTTTGGGCTTGCTTTTAAATTTCTACCACTAAAGTCTCCAAGCACCCTTTACAGACATACAATTGGCTGACACACAATTGGCTTCACTTACCTGGAAACCCATTTGTACTCTAACTTTGACTGCGGCATTGTTTAAAACATATTACAAATAACCGTTTCTCCAGAATACTGACATCACAAAGCATATGACTAAGGATGTCCGCATCCATCTATCCAAACTGCTTCACTCATATCCTTGGAATAACAATCCCTTCCCCAAAGGTTCTGCAATTATCTCTTCATTAGGGTTCAAGCATACAGAAGTCATTTAAGAAGACAAAACCCATACATATGGCAAGAAAAACATGGCTCTTACATATGATCAAATGGGCTTTTGCTATCAGGAAACCATCAGAGGGAGATAAGATCAACAAGAGAAAAGGAAAGTTAACCAAGTAACAACATAAGCAGCTGGAGGAAACAGAGCAGCTGATGAGTAGGGGAAGAGGAAAAATGAAGCATCTCAGTGATAACCCATTATTACTGAGAAACAATTTTTAATATGGCTAAAGTCTGTTTATCAGTAAGTAGGAAATTTAACTACATTATGGAAAAAACAAAAGGGCATTCCACAGTCCTAAATATAGCTACTATAGAATGAAGAAAAGGAGAATGTAAGATGCTTTTTAAGCTTTGGGATAATGAATGAAATTTAAATCTCAGTTGAGGATCACCTAGAGCATAGATTTAATGTAAAATATTGGAATATTGATGGGTGGGAAATAAATGTTAATATGTCAGTTTCTCTTAAAAGCAGTGCTTGTGTAAAACCAAATACCACCAATTCAACTCCTATTGTTGTGCCTCATCTGATAGGTTGATGATCATAAAGGATTAGAGTGAGGGCACTGATTTTTAAACATTGTGGAACAAAAATGACTAGCACCATGTAAAATAAATAAATTTAGCAGCAGGCTTTTAAGCTGGTTTTGAATAAAGTGGTATATTACTGCTGAGGAAAAAATTACCCTAAACTTACTATCTTAGTGCATTTGGACTGCTGCAGCAAAATACCACAGATTGGGTAGTTTATAAACAACAGAAATGTGCTTCTCACAGTTCTGGACCCTAGAAATCCAAGATCAGGGCGCCAGTAGGAGGCGTGAGGGCCCTCTTCTGGGTCGCATACTTCACACTGGAGCCGCTGTGGGATCTCTTTTCAGTTCAGTTCAGTTGATTAGTTGTGTCCGACTCTTTGTGACTCCATAGACTGCGGCGCTCCAGGCTTCCCTGTCTATCACCAACTCCCGGAGCTTTCTCAAACTCATGTCCATCGAGTCCATCTCTGTTATAAGAGCAGTAATCCCATTCAGGAGGGTTCTGCCTTCATGACCGGCTTTCCAAGGACCCTACCTACCAACACCTGATGCAATCAATGGGGATCAGGATTTCAACATCCCATCTCCAGGTAGGACTCATATCTTCAAGTCATATCAGTGGCTTAAAACAACAAACATTTATGATCTAAGATAGTTTCTGAAGATGAGGAATCAAGAGGCAGCTTAGCTGTTTGGTTCCATCTCAGGGTCTTTCATGAGGTTGTAGCCAAGTTGTCAGCCAGGGGTTCATTCTTCTAAGGTTAGAGTGGGACTGGGGGATCTCTCTCCAAGTTTACTTGTGTGGCTGTTGGCAGTAAACCTCATTTTCTAGCCTCCTGGGCCTCTTTCTGGGGCTGCTTATTGTATTTCAGCTGACTTCCTCTAGGGTGAGTGATATGAGAGCAAATGAGAGAGAGAGAGAAAAGAGAGAACACATTTAAGACAGAATTCCAGTGTCTTTTATAACCTAACATTAGAGATTAGGTTATCATCACTTCTGCCATATTCTTTTCATTACACAGACCAAACACAGTACAATGAGGGAGGTGTATTAGCCAGCTCAGGGTTCCATAATACAATATCATAAACTTGGTGACTTAAATAACATAAATTAATTTTCTTGCATTATGGAAACTACAATTTCATGATCAAGGTGCTGGAAAATTCAGTTTCTGGTTAAGGTTTTCCTCCTGACTTGCTCACTTTTCACTCTGTCTTCACATGGTCTTTGCTCTATGTGCATGTGGAAAAAGAGAGAGAGACAGACAGACAGATATCTGATGTCTCTTCCTCTTCTTATAAGGACACTAGTCCTGTTGAATTAGGGCTCTACCCTTACAACCTCATTTAACTGTAATTATCTCCTTAAAAGCCCCATCTCCCAGTACAGTCACAGGGCTTTGGTATATGAATTTTGAGGAGGAAACATTCAGTCTATAACAGAAGGGATCTATCTATACAAGGAGGTAAATACCAAGAGGCAGAGATGTTGGGGGCTATCTTAGAGACTGCCTACCAGAAGCCTGCTTTCCTTGTGACTCAGCTGGTAAAGAATCTGCCTGTAATGTGGGAGTCCTGGGTTTGATCCCTGGGTTGCGAAGATCCCCTGGAGAAGGGAAAGGCTACCCACTCCAGTATTCTGGCCTGGAGAATTCCACGGACTGTGTAGTCCATGGGGTCGCAAAGAGTCAGGCATGACTGAACGACTTTCACTCACTCACTCACTCACTCACCACAAGCATACTGATAATGTGTCTCTTGAACTGTTCGCTACCCTGATTTTTTTTGTGTCATTCAAACCAGACTCACCTAAACCTTTCCATTTTGGAGTTACCTTTGGAGTCACTTTTGTGTCACATTTTTGGGGGATCTTATTTGCAGACAAAAATGAAAGCACCATCCTCACTATTCTATCAGAATATGAAATGTAAGTGTATCATAAAATTACATGTATATTCATGGTATATATGTGTGTGTGTGTGTGTGTGTGTGTGCCACCCTAAATAAATGTCCAATTACATGTAATACCAGTGAAAGAGTTGTATAGTTTTAAAACAACACTGTCCTGACAATGTTTTCAATAATGTTCTCTTATTTTCTTGTGAATATAATCTACTGTGTATATGGAAGCATAGATTAAAAACTCCAAACCTTTTATTTTTTTATGATAATATAATTAATACACTTAAAAAAACAATTTTCAGGAAGCTATGAAAAATTTTAAGTTCTGAAGGGTGGTTTTCAAAGAAGTGTAACAACAAACTTTTACTGAGCATATACTACATATATGTAGATTTGTTGCCCTATGTTGAAACGAGAGGGAAAGAATAAAGGTAGATAATCTCTTCTGGAGTTTTCCATTTGAGAACAATTTACTAAAATAAAAATATCTCTTCACTTATAATGATTTTATTCTAGATGTTAAATGTTGAGAGCATCAAAATGCTTATTCTCTATATTCTTTTTTTGAATTGAAATATAGTTGATTTACAATATTATGTCAGTTTCAGGTGTATTATTCTCTATTTTCAACACTAAAAATATAGTTAGGAAAGAAGGATTAATAAAGGATATAAGAAAAATATTCTACAAAAAGACAAACAGGGAACCAAGAGCAATATTGGGGAAAGATCTGGTAGGTTTTTTTAAATTATTATGAAATATTTCAAACGTGTGACAGAGGATGCAGTGATATAATGAGCACCTGTTGCTGATCATCCAATTTTAATAAAAGGAAAGTAAAGTGAAGTTGCTCAGTCATGTCCCCATGGACTCTTTGCGACCCCATGGACTGTAACCTACCAGGCTCCTCCATCCTTGGAATTTTCCAGGCAATAGTACTGGAGTGGGTTGTCATTTCCTTATCCAGGGGATCTTCCCGACCCAGGGATCGAACCCGGGTCTCCCGCATTGCAGGCAGATGCTTTACCATCTGAGCCACCAGGGAAGATTCTTTTAACCCTTTTCTGTGTTTGCTTCAAATTATTTTTTCAGAAATAGAAAATTACTGATACGTTTGGAAACCCCAAAGTATTCCCTGGCCACATTTCCCCTTGCTGTTCTCCAGAATATGCCCCTATTCTGAATTAGTCTTCATTATTCACACACTTTTCTGAATTAGTCTTCATTATTCACACACTTGTTTTTATATGATTGTTCTATTAACAACATATAGTATGGTTTTCATGTTTTTGATCTTTACATGAAGATCTGGACATATTATTTTGTTTCTTGCTTTTAGTGGTCAACATGTTTTTAAGATTTATCCATAGTTGTGTATTTATCTCTAATTGAATCTAATTCCTGTATGACTAGTGAGTATAGCGCAATCTATTTATTCTCTTTTGCTATAATCAATTTTTCACCCTTATGTTTGGTAATTTGCTTTCTTTGCTCAGCATAATGTTTTTGAGATTCATCCATGATGGTGAGTGTGAAGCTAGCTTTTCAATATTATACTGCATAATATTACTAGGATGGTTGCTGTTTTATTTTTAATTTCTGCATAAAGTTACAAACAGTGAATATTCCTTGACATGTCCTATGGTGTGTAAATGCAAGAACTTCTCTAGGGTGCATATATGGAAATGGAATTACTATGAATAAAAAGCAGAAATACTTCAACTTTATTTGGTTTTATCACACAGCTTTCTGAGGTAGTTCTGTCTACGGTATGGGAGTGACTTGTTGTCAGACTTGATTTATGCCAATCTGATGGATGTAAAGTGGTACCTCATTGTTATTATTAATATTATTATTTTTTACCCTTTTTTGATTACTAGTGAAGTGGAGAGGGCCTCCCAGGTAGCTCAGTGGTAAAGAATCTGCCTGCCAGTGCAGGAGACACTAGGACATGTGAGTTCGATCCCTGGGTGAGGAAATGGCAACTCACTCCAGTATTCTTGCCTGTAAACTCCCATGGAGAAGGGAGCCTGGCAGGCTCCAGTCCATGGGGTCACAAAGAGTCAGACATGGCTGAGCAACAGTGCATGCAGCATGCATGTAGATTGAGGTGGTGTACTTATTCATTCATATTTAATGGTCATGCTGGTTTTCTTTCCTGTAAATTGCTATATATATTCTTACTCATTTTCTATTACGCTTTTTGAGTTTTTCTTATTGATTGGTAGTAGTTATTTATGAATTTTAGATGATAATCCTAAGATGCTTCCCAAGTATTTTTCCCCCAAATTGTTCCTTATATCTTTCATTGAATCCATTTATCAATATTTTACTCTATGGCTTGTGCTAAATATCTTTAAAAAATTTTAAAGTTTATCTTAGTATATTTAGGTTTAATCAAACTAGAATAGACGTGTGTATGTGTTTAAAATAATAAGGTAGGTTCTTTTTTGTTTTATAATTGCAAATTACTCCATCTATATAGGAAAGCATAAAAGAGATTTTTTTTTAAAAATGCATTGTTGCAATACCATTTATTGAGTAGTTTATTATTCCCAATGAACTTTTGAACACTGCCTCTGTCATATATCACACTTCCATAGATGAATGCATTTCTGGATTCTAGTATGTTCTTAGGCTTTTACTTAGTGATTTATTTGTTTCTTAGGTTTTTAAATAATAAAACAGATGTATAAATTTCCCTGGTGGCTCAGACTGTAGAGAATCTGTCTGCAGTGTTGGAGACCTGGGTTCGATCCCTAGGTTGGGAAGATCACCCAGAGAAGTAAATGGTAAGCCACTCCAGTATTCTTGCCTGGAGAATTCCATGGAGAGTGAAGCCTGGTAGGCTGCACTTAATGGGGTCACACAGAATCAGACTTGACTGAGCAACTAACACTTTTCACTTCACTTTCACAAATAAGCATTAGTTTACATAATCCATACATCTATCATATTCATAGTGAAAGCCAAAAAAAAAAAAAAAATAGAACTAACTCAGAATTAGTTCTCCAGAATAACTCCAGAAAGAATGAAGAGACGGAGCCAAGCGAAAACAACACCCAGCTGTGGATGCTCCTGGTGACGGAAGTAAAGCCCAATGCTCTAAGAACAATACTGCATAGAAACCTGGAATGGTAGGTCCATGGTCAAGGTAAATTAGCAGTGGTCAAACAGGAGATGACAAGAGTGAACACTGAAATTTTAAGAATATTGAATTTAACTAAGATGACCATTGTATCTACTAGAATCCCTTAGAAGAAATGGAGTACCATCATGGTCAACAAAAGAGTCTGAAATGCAGTAGTTGGGTGCAATCTCAAAAATGACAGAATGATCGCTGTTCATTTCCAAGGCAAATCATTCAATATCACAGTAATCCAGGTCAATGCCCCAAGCAGTAATGGTGAAGAAGCTGAAGTTGAACGGTTCTATGAAGACCTAAAAGACCTTCTAGAGCTAATGCCCCCAAAAGATGCCCTTTTCATTATGGGGACTGGAATGCAAAAGTAGGAAGTCAAGAGATACCTGGAGTAACAGGCAAATTTGGCCTTGAAGTACAAAACGAAGCAGGTCAAAGGCTAACAGAGTTTTGCCAAGAGAAGGCACTGGTCATAGCAGACACCCTCTTCCAACAACACATGGGAAGACTCTACACATGGACATCACCAGATGATCAATACCGAAATCAGATTGATTATATTCTTTGCAGTCGAAGATGGGGAAGCTGTATACAGTCAGCAAAAACAAGTCCGGGAGCTGATTGTTGCTCAGATCATGAGCTCCTTTTTGCCAAATTCAGGCTTAGATTGAAGGAAGTAGGGAAACCACTAGACCATTCAGGTATGACCTAAAATGAATCACTTAACAATTATACAGTGGAAATGACAAATGGATTCAAAGGACTAGATCTGGTAGACAGAGTGCCTGAAGAACTGTGGACAGAGGTTCGTGATACTGTACGGGAGGCAGGGATCAAGACCATCCCCAAGAAAAAGAAATGCAAAAAGGCAAAATGGTTGTCTGAGGAGGCCTTACAAATAGCTGTGAAAAGAAGAGAAGCTAAAGGCAAAGGAGAAAAGGAAAGATACACCCATTTGAATGCAGAATTCCAAAGAAGAGCAAGGAGAGAAAAGAAAGCCTTCCTCAGCGATCAATGCAAAGAAATAGAGGAAACCAATAGAATGGGAAAGACTAGAGATCTCTTCAAGAATATTAGAGATACCAAGGGAACATTTCATGCAAAGATGGGCACAATTAAGGACAGGAATGGTGTGAACGTAACAGAAGCAGAAGATATTAAGAAGAGATGGCTAGAATACACAGAAGAACTATACAAAAAGTCTCCATGACCCAGATAATCACGATGGTGTGATTACTCACTTACAACCAGACATCCTGGAATGTGAAGTCAAGTGGGTCTTAGGAAGCATCACTACAAACAAAGCTAGTGGAGGTGATGGAATTGCAATTGAGTTGTTTCAAATCCTAAAAGATGATGCTGTGAAAGTGCTGCACTCAATATACCAGCAAATTTGGAAAACTCAGCAGTGGCCACAGTGGACTGGAAAAGGTCAGTTTTCCTCCAATCCCAAAGAAAGGCAGTGCCAAAGAATGTTCAAACTACCATACAATTGCACTCATCTCACATGCTAGTAAAGTAATGCTCAAAATTCTCCAAGCCAGGCTTCAGCAGTACATGAACCAAGAACTTCCAGATGTTCAAGCTGGATTTAGAAAAGGCAGAGGAGCCAGAGATCAAATCACCAACATCTGCTGGATCATCAGAAAAGCAAGAGAGTTCCAGAAAAACATCTATTTCTGCTTTACTGACTACGCCAAAGTCTTTGACTGTGTGGATCACAGCAAACTGTGGAAAATTACTAAAGAGATGGGAATACCAGACCACCTGAACTGCCTCCTGAGATATCTGTATGCAGGTCAAGAAGCAGCAGTTAGAACTGGACATAGAAGACTGGTTCCAAATCAGGAATGGAGTACGTCAAGGATATATATTGTCATTCTGCTTATTTAATTTATATGCAGAGTGGTTGGTTGGTTGGTTTAGTTGCTACGTCGTGTCTGATTCTTGCGGCCCCACAGACCCTCAGGCAAAAATATGGGAGTGAGTTGCCATTTCCTTCTCTAGGAGATCTTCCTGACCCAGGAATTGAACCTGGGTCTCCTGCATTGCAGGCAAATTCTTTACTGACTGAGCTATGAGGGAAGCATCATGTGAAATGCTAGGCTGGATGAAGCACAAGTTGGAATCAAAATCACTAGGAGAAATATCAATAACCTCAGATATGCAGATTATACCATCCTTGTGGCAGAAAGCTAAGAACTAAAGAACCTCTTGATGAAAGTGAAAGAGGAGAGTGAAAAAGTTGGCTTAAAACTCAACATTCAGAAAATTAAGATTATGGCATCTGGTCCCATCACTTCATGGCAAATAGATGGGGAAACAGTGAAAGACTGTTTTCTTGGGCTCCAAAATCACTGCAGATGGGACTGCAGCCATGAAATTAAAAGATGCTTGCTCCTTGAAAGAAAATCTATGACCAACCTAGACAGCATATTAAAAAGCAGAGACATTACTTTGCCAACAAAGGTCCTTCTAATTAAAGCTATGATTTTTCCAGTAGTCATTTATGGATGTGAGAGTTGGGCTATAAAGAAAGCTGAGCGCCAAAGAATTGATGCTTTTGAACTGTGGTGTTGGAGAAGACTCTTGAGAGTCCCTTGGACAGCAAGGAGATCCAACCAGTCCATCCTACAGGAAATCAGTCCTGAATATTCATTGGAAGGACTGATGCTGAAGCTGAAACTCTAATACTTTGGCCACCTGTTGTGATGAACTGACTCATTTGAAAAGGCCCTGATGCTGGGAAAGATTGAAGGTGGGAGGAGAAGGGGACAACAGGATGAGGTGGTTGGATGGCATCACTGACTCAATGGACATGAATTTGGGCAAGCTCCAGGAGTTGGTAATGGACAGGGAAGTCTAGCGTGCTGTAGTCCATGGGTTCATAAAGAGTCCCACACAACTGAGTGACTGAACTGAACTGAATTGAAAATTACTTTAAGAAATTTATATTGTGCTTAATTGCAAATTATTGCTTAATGGCAAGTTACCAAAACTCTTCTCCTAAGGAGAATTAAAAAAAAAAAAAAAAAACACTTGCTTCCAACACTTCATAAAAACCATTGAAAAATGAGTAATTAGTATAATAATAGAAAAGGAAAATTATATTATTTACTTAGGAATTATTGTATACCAGTGATGAATGTTGAATAAAAGAGAATGGTTAAACAAAAATTATATTCAGAACAGTGGCTTTGGGTTAAAGATATTCTAAGGAATTGCCTAGTTACATAAACTAGGCATGTATTTTTTCTTTAAAGATATTTATAATATTAAATTATTACAGATTTCTTATGAGAATTCATTGAGACAAAAATATTTAAAGCTAAAAATGAAAGACAGTTAAAAACATTGTTCATTAAAATACTTTTTACAACAAAATTGGTTAGGTCAGTTTATCTTTTGTGAGGGACACACCCTGAAAAGGCTCTCTGTGAGTCGTGCCCTGTTAAATGCCCTCTCTGTATGGGTGGGCAAACCTGAGACTCGCTTCTGAATAATAGAATATAGCAGAAATGATTAGATGTCACCCTCTCATTATGCAACATTACTTGAGACCTCATCTTAGAAGACTTGAATGAAAAACTTTCCTACGAGCTTTCTAGAGGCAAACGGATGTAATGTGGATGCCCATATATGGTCACGCAGCGGGGAACTGCAGGTGGTGTCTAGAAGGACTTTAGCGGCAGCAAGAAAATTAATTCTACCAATAAGCTGAGGGAGCTTGGATGCATATTTTAAGATTGTCAAAAAATTTCTAAATTTACAGAAGAAACTAAATATCTTGGATATGAACCACTATACCTTAAACTGCTCTTATTTATTTAAAAAAATAATAATAATTTTATTTTGCAGGATAGTGGTGGATATATGACTTTATTTGGACAGATTCTTTTGTACAAAGCATTCTTCCATGAAGATGATAATGTGTCCTGAAACAAACTAAAGTCTTCTTATATAGTCTTGTTATTGGACATGGATTTTATCTTAACTTCTGAAATCTAATATTATTACAGTAGCAGTCTTTTTATTTCTGTATGTCCTGAATAAGGAAGTAATTACTTTTGACATTTCCGCCTTTGCCTTTTCCACTCCTGTGCTTTGAGCACTCATGTGTTAATACTCCCTTTTTCATTGTGATTCATTTTAATCCATTTCTGAAAATTCTCCATTTAAGACATTTACATTAAGTGTGAAATTTTAATTGTTATATTTTATTTTATTTATTTATTTTACTTATGTGAAGATATTCCCTTACCCTGGCCAGTTGAAAACCTGCTCAATCAGTATCGTCTGCAGGGATGGGCAATATAGTTCATGATCACTTCAGTGTAACTTGTTTTCCACTTGCAAGCATCCCAGTCTTCTTGAATCTAAACCACTGTCTTTGTCAAACTGGCAGTTTGGTTTGATGTCTTTTTTGTGTAGAGATGAGTGCTATGTCTGATGCAAAAGAAAAAGGGTGGAATATCTAGTCCCAAGAAACTGTCACACTGGAGAGATACAACAACAAATAAAAAGAAACATTTTAAACACCTACAGCAGCTCTTTTAACCATGCCCATGCTGGAGCTCCTGACTCAACCCAACCTGCTTGCATCTCTTGGTGAATTATTATATAAGAATCTTCCAGTACCTTTGAGGACTCTTAAGGACTGATCTACCCTGCTTCCTAGGGTTTCCCTGGTGGCTCAGTGGTGAAGAACACACTTGCCAATGCAGGAGACACAGGTTCAATCCCTGGGTCAAGAAGGAAATGGCAACCCACTCCGGTGTTTTTGCCTGGAAAATCCCATGGACAGAGAAGCCTGGCAGGCTATAGTCAGTGGGGTCACGAAAGAGTTGCACACGAATTAGAGACTCAACAACAACAGAAAGGAGCTTCTCTGAGAACTTTCATCTCTTTAATTGTACTTCCTCCTTGACCCCAGCTCCCCTTCCATTCTTCTTTCTCAGAGCTTATGTTTTGCTTTCTGGAGCTCCAAACTTCTGGTGAACAAATTGCTGTTTCCCTTTCCTCTGAATATTGCTTCTGCTTCCTTCGCTCTAATGAATCTGTCATGCCTTGGAGACTTTGCTGTGTTTTTGACGTTCTTAAAGGAGGTCTGCTCAGCCTTCTGAGGAAGGGAGATGGTCAGTGCCCTCCCACTTTGTGTATTTACAACCGACTCCAGATCACTCTTTCGCTGTCTTATTAAAGCCCTCATTTTGTAGAGGGTTGTAATAGCTGTAGGAACAGGGCTGCCCTCTACTCCTACGTTGTTACAGTCTGCTGACGCGAAGTAAAGGCCCCTTTTGGCACTGTGATCAGTTTTCCCCTAAACGCCATCCCAGGTAACGTGAAGGAGGGCACAGAGGATCCATTCAGGCCAGCCTCCCAGTTCCTTCCTTTCTCCCTCTGCAGTGACATTTCTAAACTCTCATCTGCCAGTCCCTTCGTAGCTCCATTGTTCTGCCTCTAGAATACAGGCACTAATGTCCCACTCTTGGATTGTTTTACCACCTTTCAGCCTGTTGAAATTGAAGAATCAGTTATTTTGGAATATTAGGAATCCTAATAGTCACCTGATAGCAAATCTTTAATCGTCCCATTTAAAGACAATATTGTTTCCAAGACTGCTTTACTTTAAGAACTAAGTTCCTTGTGAATAGGTTACACATGTCACTATCAGAGGTCCTGCTTAATCCCTCATTGTCACTGAGATGAAACATTGCCTTTTCTCTGCTTTCCTAGAAACTTTTTCTTGTCTCATATCTGAGTTCCTTAATAGTGTGGACTTCTTTTTTGTTCTTCCTGTTTACATGGTACATGTATTTTATTTTATTTATTTTTTTATTATTATTATTTTTTAATTTATTTTTTTATTAGTTGGAGGCTAATTACTTTACAATATTGTAGTGGGTTTTGTCATACATTGACATGAATCAGCCATGGATTTACATGTGTTCCCCATCCCGATCCCCCCTCCCACCTCCCTCTCCGCCCGATCCCTCTGGGTCTTCCCAGTGCACCAGACCCGAGCACTTGTCTCATGCACCCAACCTGGGCTGGTGATCTGTTTCACCCTAGATAATATACATGTTTCGATGCTGCTCTCTTGAAACATCCCACCCTCGCCTTCTCCCACAGAGTCCAAAAGTCTGTTCTATACATCTGTGTCTCTTTTTCTGTTTTGCATATAGGGTTATCGTTACCATCTTTCTAAATTCCATATATATGTGTTAGTATACTGTAATGGTCTTTATCTTTCTGGCTTACTTCACTCTGTATAATGGGCTCCAGTTTCATCCATCTCATTAGAACTGATTCAAATGAATTCTTTTTAATGGCTGAGTAATATTCCACATGGTACATGTATTTTAAAAGTGACAATAGTCTTCATAATTTCAAGAATTATTGAATTTTAGAACTTGTTTAAAGAAAACAGAATCCAGCCTCCTTGAATTACTCATGAGGAAGCTAAGGCCTAGAGAATTTAAGAAACTTATCTAGTATAAGAAGTTAGTTACAAAGCAGGGTCTGTCTCTATTCCAACACTATTCCATCCATCTATGGAATCTGTCTGTATTGTGATCTTCAGGATGGATGGGGAGATGAAGGCCTTAGTGGGATGGTAGGAGTGACAATGAGCACTAGGGAGCAGAGAGGGGAATCATTTAATAAGAAAACAGAATGTGGTTTCTAGATGTAAATATGAGAGAACAGTGTTGATCAAAGTTAGAAGTTTTCTAAAATTATTAGAATTTTAGAAGACAACAGTCTTAGAGGGATTGTTATTTGATCTATCTTGAATGGTTTTTTTCCTTTGATTGCTTAGTTTTTATCTATAGTCATGAAATTTAAAACCTAGAATTTTATTACTATATTATCAATAGTGTTGTTAGAGCTAATATTTATTGAGTCTGTACTGTGGTCCAAAGTATTGTCTGTTATATGCATAATCTCATTAAATTCTTACTACCACCTGTTGAGGAAGGCAATATATTTCCCTTCAGTTTACAGATGAGGAAGCTGAGGAGTGGAGAGATTAAACATTTCCAATTATATACACTGCTGGTAAGCGATAGACCAGGAAGCTGGATTGAAGTAGTCTGACCCCAGAGCCTCTGCTCTGTTCAGTGGGTTGTTGTGGACAGAAGGGCTGGTGCTTGTTGAGAGGGCAGGCCTGGGCATAGAAATTTGGGAGTTATCTGCCCAGAGATAAGCTGTGAGAATATATACGTTCTCTATGGGAATCTGTAAAAAGGGGAGACTTCGTGTTTAGAACTAACCCTTGGAGGCAATTCACAATTAGGAGGAAAGGGAAATATTAAACACATAAATAAGCCAACAAACCAGCAGATACTGGTTGAAGAATGAAAAAGAGTTCCTACCCCCCTGTTGGTATCCCTCAAGCTAACTGCAGAGAGTTTTGAGAAGAACCGAATGATACTCTGCATACGTGGCTATAGAAACATCAAGGCAGAGACTAGGGGAAAAGGCGTTAACCTGATTCATAGTGAAGAAGTTGGGGATGGCTGAGAGAATTTTGACAGTATAGGTGGGAAAAAGTTTCATATATGTGGGGTTGAGCTGTAACAGAGAAAGGTTTGGCAGTGACATGGGTCAAGTGAAAATAAAGACTGGGCGGTCTCTCTTAAGGAAGAGGAGCTACGTGTAAATTGGACAGTAGAGAAGAAAAGGTTGAAGATGTCGGCCAAGAAGGAGATAAGTATGAGAGGAAGGTCTCTTTTCAGTAACAGGAGATAGGTCAAAATAAAAAATGGAGAGAATGGAGAGAACGGTCAATTAGTGTTAGAAGCTGGAAATGTATAAAGGTGGTGAAAAATGTTTCTCTAGGGATTTATACCAAGTAGCCATGATCTCAGGGAATTCTAAGTTGTGGTCATGGCTGAGGGTAAAGACTGAGGAAATGATCTGAAGGAGAGAAGGAAAAACTCTGAAATCCTGTACCAATTTCCCTCTCCTTTCTGGAAGGCAATTTGCCATGTGCATTTTGCTCCTGGATAGACCGTAAGTAAGTTCTTTGAGAGCGAAGTTGGTCTTATTCTTTTATCCTTCATTGCCTAGCAAAATGTTCTGCATATAGTATGCTTTTGTTAAACTGGGCTGAATTTAAATGAACTGAGTGGCTAAAATGATTGCTTAGAGCAGCAAGAGCTCCCTTGAAGTTGGACTGGGTGAATATGCGGTGTGACCAGTTGGTAGGGCTCTGTGTTTAACTGCAGCTGCATGCTGAGTGACGTGAGTGAAAGTCATTTAGTTGCTCAGTGTCTGATGGTTTGCAACCCATCCAGTCCCATGGGCTGGACTATACAGCCCATGAAATTCTCAAGGCCAGAATACTGGAGTGGGTAGCCATTCCCTTCTCCAGGGGATCTTCCCAACCCAGGATCAAACCCAGGTCTGCTACATTGCAGGTGGATTCTTTACCATCTGAGCCACTAGGAAAGCCCTAGGACCCAGGAAAAGATGAGGGAAAGCAAAGCGGGCTAGCAGGTAACACAGAAAGTCTAGGTTGATGGTGGGATTGTGGTGGACCATGCATCCAGGTAGTGTAAGGAGGTTGCCGTTGCTGGGGATGGACTAACAACAGAAACTGTGAGGGATGTTAGTTTGATGGGTCACTTAATGGACATAAGAAATTGTCTATCTTTAACAAAGAAGTTGTCATTATAGAGCATTGACACCATGTTTTAGTTTGTTGTTTGATTTACCAAGTAAAGATTTTTATATACACATGCACGCACATATGTGTATATGTTATAGATATTGCAAGTCAATAGATCAACCTTTTGAATTTTTAATTATTTTGAAGAGATTATAAAGTATGCTATATTGCAACAAGAGATATCTCAGTTCACTTAGTCGATCCTGAAGGAAATCAGTCCTGAATATGCATTGGAAGAACTGATGCCAAAGCTGAAGCTCCAATAATTTGGCTACCTGATGTGAAGAACTGACTCATTGGAAAAGACCCTGATGTTGGGAAAGATTGAAGGCAGGAGGAGAAGGGGACAACAGAGGATGAGATTGTTGGATGGAATCACTGACTCAATGGACATGAGTTTGAGCAAGCTCCGAAAGTTGGTGATGGACAGGGAAGCCTGGCATGCTGCAGTCCATGGGGCTGCAGAGTCGGACACAACTGAGTGACTGAACTGAACTGAAGGCAGTATATGTTTTACTATTCTTAATTTCTGCATGATGGGTTCAGGGAGAATTGAATATACATCCATCCACCCATCCATCCAGATACACTAACAGCTGTTATAAAATAGTGGCAAACATATGTTCAATTCTTACTAAAGTGCGCTTCTAATGCTTAGACATATTATCTGTTCTAAATCTCAGTGAGATAGGTATTATCTTCCATTCCATTTTATAGATAGGAAACTGCACCAAGGCACAGAGAAAAATTTGCCTATGGTTACTCTGCTATTTAGAAGTAATGTGAGGTTCGAACCAAAAAAGACTGACCATAACTGTATTCTTAACTTTATTATAGCTTATCCCCTGGCTGGCCCTTAAATACTGCATTTCAGTGAAATGTAATAGGATAATAAGTTAGTTCTTTGGTTTAGGCATTCTAGATTAGCTTCTCATATTGGAAAGAAATCTAGCATTCGGTATACTGAACATAAATGGTCCAACAATTGAGAGGGATTTGTATACAATTTGATGATATAATCATTGCAGCAAATTTTGGTTCCATTTGGGCATACACACATACCCAAGTGTGTTGTTTCCCTGAAAATTTACAAGAATGGTCCTCTGATATCTCCTCATAAATAATTTAGGACAAAAATTTCTTTTGTGATAGGCAGTTGGAAATCTCCTTTTGAATTTTACCGGGAACCCCATTTCAGCATTTCCAAAACTTATCATCATACCCCACGTGAAGCTCCTTCTCTCAATGAAAAGCATCACCAGCCACCAGTTGCCCAAGCAGAAACCTACCCATCACCCGTACTATCTCCTCTCTCCCAACAATTAACTTCTAAGACACCATAAGTCCATCAACTTCTTGAAAATTTCCCTTGCCTTCAATTTTTTACCTTTCCTTCAGTTTTAGCACATTTTACACAGTGTTGTTCTTTCTAAAATACTTTTTTATCCTGTTCTTGCTCTGTTTAAAATCCTTGATGGGTATCACATTGCTTAGCCTGGGCTGTAAATATCCCATGTTCCATCCTCCTTGTCTTTCCGAATACGTGTTTTTTGGTCATTCTACACTCCACTTCTCTCATCCCCTCTGACATATTATGCTTGTTCATCCAAGTCTTGCCTGTGAAGTTTCCTTGTGTGCGTGTGTGTCCTAAGTCACTTTAGTCTTGTCCGACTCTTTGTGACCCTGTGGACTGTAGTCCACCAGGCTCCTCTGTCCATGGGGTTCTCCGGGCAAGAATACTGGAGTGGGTTGCCATGCCCTCCTCTAGGGTAACTTGCCAACCTAGGGATCGAACCTGTATCTCTTGTGTCTCTTGCATTGGCAGGTGGGTTCTTTACCACTAGTGCCACCTGGGAAGCCCATGAAATTTCCTTAAACTGGGGATCTTTTCCCCACTAACTCCTACTTATCCTTAAAGTCTTGGCTTAGATGTCAGCCATTTCCTCCTGCAAGGCTTTCCTGACTCCCCACTTTATGTTAGAGGGCTCTTCTATGTGTCTTATACACACACACACACACACACACACACACACACACACACAGGGGACGCAGTGCATAAGAAAAGTAAAGGAATAATTGAAAGATTATTATTTTTTTAAAGATTATTTAAAACAATAGAAATTGTGGCACAAGTTGAGAACCAGTTTCTTCTATTTCTCTTACTTCCTCTAAAGCGAACTTTTATCTTCTCTGCGGGAAGCATGTTCTGGGTCTTTCTGATGAGAAATGACACTTCCCTGAATATCTGTTTGGTGTCTCTCCCTCTCCTCCTTTGGGAATGACCATTGTTGTTGGTCTTTCATCCAACAGTTGGGCTCACAGCAGGTTGTATTTCGGTTCTTTTTTGACTTCTGAAAACAGCAGTTGGCTAGAACATACATATTTGATTTATTGTCTCTGTGACATGACATTTAAGCCCCCTCAATGAACCAAATGAAAAACAAAGATGTTAAAAACAAGTATATTAAAATAATTTAGCTATGCTTTGATAAGAATCATTCAAATTCACATTCATTGGCAACTAAAGAGTAAAGCATTGGCACAACTATTTCTATATTGAACAAAAATACCATTTTCCTTCCAAATGATGCTATTTGATGAGGAAATTTTATTTGTATGCCTATATCCATTAATGACTAAGAATATGTCATTAAGTGGCCTCTGAAGATAACTTGTGCCTATATGCTCTCATGAGCTTGTATTTAGAAAAGTATTTGTCCTGCCAATATTTGCTTAATAAACTATGGGAAAGTCTAATTTATCTCTTCTGCTTCTTCCTATGGAATACAGACTGCCCATAACTTTAATCTTCTATTTTGACACAACATTCACTGAACCTAGAGTACTTACACTGTAGTATGTAGGAACCAGGAAATTCATTAGAATCAAGAGGAATAGCTACTGTATCCAAATCGATGAACTGATGCTGATTCTTTAATATCTCCAAAGGGAAACCAAGCTTATAAAGTCTTGCTAACCACCTTGCATTGAACTGTCACCTCCAATGTACCTCTCAGGCACTCGCTTTTTGTTAAAGGGGAAGATGGGAAACAGAAAGTGTATCATTTCATTCACACGGACTTTGTCTGGAAGTGCGGCTGTGATATGATTTCTGTCAGAAACAATCTGCTTGATAGTCCTCTGTCTTTGCTTGGGAACACAGAGTGGCCTGTCTGTTTTCTATCCCTGGGTGCTGGGATATGCTGCCTTGTCAAACAGCATTTGTCTTCACTCACTACCTGCTTGTTGAGTGGGGCTCAGCCTCGCCGCGGTGGCAGAGAAAGCCTTAGGCTGCTCAGCATCTGTCTCCTCATGTAATTAACTGCAGCCCTGGATTGGGAGCAAAACAGAGATTTTGCTCTGTGAAAGAGTAATGTGTCTAGACAGGAGTTTCTAAGCAAGGAAAAGATTTGTTAGTGTTTCTGTTCAAACAAGAGGACGCAATCTTTTTTGCCTCAAAAATATTTTGAAGGCAAAGTGACTGTTTGCTTCTAAAACTTTGGAGAGCTTACCTGAGGTGCCATGGATGCTCTTTCAAAAACCTTCACTTGACAATTGTAGCATCAAAATAAATAATCGTATTGAATTGTGGACCTCTGAATAAAATAAGACTCGTGTGTCAAAAATGATGTAAATACATGAATAAATAAGGAAGATAGGCTTTTTCTCAGAGTAGAATGCCAATTAATAAATGTTGAGTCTTAGTCACTCAGTCATGTCTGACTCTTTGTGACCCCATGGACTATAGCCTGCCAGGCTCCTCTGTCCGTGGGGATTCTCCAGGCAAGAATACTAGGGTGGGTTGCCATTTCCTTCTCCAAAATAAATAATTGTTGAAGGAGTGACTAAGTTAGAAAAGTGACCTTTCACAACAGTCATGTAATAATTGATTGGAACAAGAATCATCAATGGATTCTACTACTAGTGGATGAAAGTTTGAGATTCTACTACTAGTGGATGAAAGTTGGATGAGGATCAAGACATATGTAAATCTCAGATTATTGCCTCACAAATTAACTATATATATTTAGGTAAAGATATATGGCAGCTTTTTGTGTAACTTTTCTGCAACTCTGAAACTATCTCCAAATAAATACCAAAAAATAGTGTTCACCTCTACTCTTTTGATTTATTTCCCAAGTAACTGGGGCACAGCTCAGCCTTGGCTCTTTTTAACATGGTATTAGGAAAAATGCATTATGTTACTCAGAAGCTTCCCTCACCAGCTGCCAACAAAGCTTCATTAATGTAACGTGTTCCATAGTCAAAACCTGCTCTCGTTTGGGAAAAGAGTGACATTCTGAATACTTGCCTCTCACAGAGACCTACTTACAGACTTGCAATCTAAAAGGCTTTCTACATGAAATGTGAATATCTGCACGTGTGGCTCACTGACATATTTTATAGTACCCTTTGACTTTACAGAAAAGGGCCCTGAAATTTAGAAAATAAAGGCCTGCGATTCTTCCTATGTCATTCTTAATAAGTTTGCTTTCAGGAACCAGAAGGCAAAGGATCCTCCTCTTCTAAGACCTCGTTGTGAGGCCATAGTAGCCCTGATAATTTCTTAAATGAGGAAAAGAGACTAAATATTATAATAATGTCTACAAGCAGTACTGAAGACAATTATATGAAACTCTTCCCTGTGTATTTTTGGTATTCGTTTGATACAGAGCACTGTGATGCTTGAATGAATGGATTAATAATTTAACTTAAAAGTTGGAATTAATCAATTGAATGCATGTCTGAAGGAGTAGTTATTACTCTCAACCAACTGATTAGGTGCCCTAACATGCTTCTTCATGCAACAATGTCCTTGGTGTGACCCTTGGAGTTGATGATGGGCTTGACAACTCCTTCACAGCCAGGGCTGACGGTACTTCTTATTTGGAGCCACTGACATTGATGTATTTTTTCTTTCTGGTTGGTGACAAATAGAGGTCAGTTGATTTCCCTCCCAAGGGGCAAGTAAGTAAAATTTCCAGCGTCAGTGCTCTTTGCAACTTCAGCTAGCTCACCAACACTGTGAGATGGTGCAGAGACCATCTGTGCTTCTAACATCTCTGATAATTATTTAATTTATTGATATTTGTATTTTTGGTATACATTTTACCTCGAAAAAATACTTTAAACTTTTATAAATTTTTTTAGAAATGTAAGTTTTCTCCCCTCCACCTTTCTCTTTTCTTTTTGGACATATGACTCCTACTGATATCTTCTATGAAGAGAAAACCTCTTCCAGAAGAAGTCTGTAGGAGTCATATTATCCAAAAATCCTTTCTTCGAGGATTAAGGATTGGATGCTGAAGATCCCCAGTTGACTGGGAATCTTGCTTGTTGGTGGGGCAGGAATTTGAATGAGAGGCTTCAGGTTCTCAGGCTACTGTTACAGTCACCTGTGGCCACTCTTGTAACAATGAAGAATCTGTTCAATTTCTTGGAAATTCTCAGAAAGGCAAAAGCATACTAATTTTTAAGTAGTGTGTCTAATGAAATGAAATTCACAGGTAGTGCTTTAAAACCATTTTGTTTTGAAATAATTTTAGATTTATAGAATAATTATAAAGTTAGTACAGAGTTTGTGTATCCCCTTCACTGAGCTTCCCCTGATGCTAACCACAGTACATTTGTCAAAACTAAGAAGTCAACACTAGTACAATAGTATTAACTAAACTAGGCTTTATTCTGGGCTTCTCAGGTGGCTCAGTGGTAAAAGAATCCACCTGCCAATGCAGAAGACGTAAGAGACACAGGTTTGACCCCTGGGTCAGGAAGACCCCTTGGAGAAGAGAATGGCAACCCACTCTAGTATTCTTCCCTGGAGAATCCTATGGACAGAGCACCCTGTTGGGCTACAGTCCATAGGGTCGCCAAGAGTCGGACATGACTGAAGTGACGGAGCAGACAAGAGGCTTTATTCACGTTTCCCTAGTTTTTCCATGAGTGTCCTTTTTCTATTACTGAATCCAATAGAGGATATCGTATTGCCTGTAGTAGTCATGTAGTGGTCAAACTTAATATAAGTTTCTCAGTGTTTCCTTGTCTTTCATAACCTTGACCTTTTGGATAGTGGTCAAGTATCTTATAGAATGTTCCTCAGTTGGAGCTTGTCTCAAGTTTTCTTTTGATTAAAGTTGCACAGTTGCATGAAAAATATCACAGAAATGATTTGTCCTCTTTATTGGTTTTTTTTATTTTTATTTTTTGGCCACACTGCATGACACATGGAATCTTAGTTCCCCAACCCAGGCTCATGGAAGTGCAGAGTCTTAACCACCGGGACTGCCAGTGAAATCCCTCCTTTTCATTGCTTTATATCAGGGTGTGCATGATATCAGTATTATGTATTACTGGTGACATTAACCTTGATAACTTAGTTAAGGTGGTGTTTGCCATATTTATCAATGGTAATGTTACTGTTTTTCCCTTCTTATACTCTATCAGAGGCAAACAATTCAGTCCACACTCAAAGGGAAAGGGGATTAAGCTCTACATCTTGGAGGGAGGGGGGCTTCCCAGGTAGTGCAGTGGTAAAGACTGTCAATTCAGGAGATGCAGGAGACATGGATTTGACCCCTGGATTGGAAAGATCCCCTGGAGGAGGAAGTGGCAACCTCCTCCAGTATTCTTTGCTGGGGAATCCCATGGACTGAGAAGCCTGGTGGGCTACAGTCCATGGGGTCACAAGAGTCAGACACTATTGAGCACATGCGCACACACACCACTTGGAGGAAGGGTTATTAAAGAATTGGTAGACATAATTAAGACACCATGATAATTAACCAGTTGATGGCAGATACCTTGAGGCTATGCAAATATCAAGTTTCTCCTAAGTTTTGCTCACTAATTTAGTGTTTATCAGTGAACATTGCCTGTTGCAATCATTACCGTAATGCTCTTTCTAATGGGGATCTTTTCTTAATCTCATTTGTCTGTGTTGTGCTATGCTTAGTTGTTCAGTTGTGTCTGATTCTTTGTGACCCTATGGAACTCAGCCCACCAGGCTCCTCTGTTCATGGGTATTCTCCGAGAAGTCAAGAATACTGGAGTGGGTTGCCATGCTCTCCTCCAGGGAATCTTCCCAACCCAGGGATCAAACTCAGGTCTCCCTCATTGCAGGAAGATTCTTTACCATCTGAGCCACCAGGGAAGCCCATGAAAACTGGATTGGGTAGCTTATCCCTTCCCCAGGGGATCTTCCTGACCCAGGGATTGAATTGGGGTCTCCTGCGTTGCAGGCAGATTCTTTACCAGCTGAGCTACCAGGGAAGACCCTCTCATTTGTCTACATTTAATTGGAATTCTTTTATTAGAATGATTAACCCATTCTTCGCCATTTGCTTACTTGTTATTCTACATCTTAATTATATTCATATGGGTCCATTCATATTTATTTTGTTCTTTGGGTAATAGTCCAACACTACCAGTTATTTATTTTTGCTCAAATTGTTCATTTTAACCTTTGTAAGCTCTTTCAGTTTGCCTCCTGTATCCTTTTGATATTTTCTATACATTTTCCCCTTCTTTTAAGCTTTTTCTTTTTTCCTTCTTTCTTTTAAACTTTCTGATAGTACAAGATGCTCCAGGATCATCTTTATGTTTGCTGCTTCAACAGTAGACTCAGTCAATGTTCATTGGAGGAAGCTGTTTAGAAACCATGGTCTGAGTGCTGTGTGTGCTTATTGCTACTGGGTTGTATTTTTTCTAAGCTCTCTCAGCAGAGAGATGAAGAAATACATGTATATATATACTCTCTCTGTAAGCAAAAGGATTTCTATTTATTACTGTATCTTCCATATATATATATACATATATGTATGTACACACACACACACACACACACACACATATATATATATAATATTAGAATAAACATGAGTGCACACAGATCTGTTTGACTCTGATCCAGCACTACAGGATTCATTCTAACATTCCCCATCTTGGTTGTTTGTAAGGTTATTTGAAACTTCTTTCTTTGACAGTGAGAAACCTTGTCCCTATCATGTATATTTCCTCATTTGTTCAACTTTAATATACATGTAAGAGTATCAGAATTTCTAAACTTTAATACTATGTAGAGTGCAGTGTTTGGAGTTCATTCTTTTTTGTCATTAGCCTTCCAATATCTAGACAGACACTTGTTTTTCCCAGTTATTTAGGTAAATTCCTTTCTTCCTCTCCCCTTCTGTGCGGTTGTGTTATATATTTATAATACAGTTAGGTTGATTTACTTTAGTCTGTATTCCATTCCCAATTCCACCCAAAACCTGGTTGGTTTTGTTTTATAGGTTTTGTTTGTTCAGTTTGCAAACATTAAAAGTCATTCTTTCTGGTGTACAGTTTCATGGGATTTGATAAATACGTAGAATCATGTACTCACCACTTGAGTACCATTAAGAAATGTGATTTTTAAAATTTAGTTACTATGGCAAGTTATGTTGACTGGTTTTCAAATGATAAACAGGTCTTGAATTCCTATAGTGAATATCACTGGGCTATGTACTGTTTCTTTTCTTTTTTTTTTAAATTTGCTGGATTTAATGTAATAGTAATTTATTGAGAGTTTTCTGTGCCTCTGTCCATGGAAAGTAATGGTCTATAGTTTCTGTTTTGAATAGATCTTTGTCTGAGTTTGGTATTGGGATTATGCTGGTCTCATAAAATGAGCTGGGAAATGTTCTTTTCTATTTTATGGAAAATATTTTATTGCACTCATGGTTTTGTTTCTTCTTTCAATGTTTGGTAGAATTTGGTATACTTTTGGAAAAATAATTTAATATAATTTCTTGACATGGAATTTCATTTTAATTTTTAATTAAATAAAGCTTGATTAGTAGTCAGAAAAGTTCAACCTACTCTGTATCTGAAAATCAAAATTAACTTTGTTGGTTTAGAATTTGTTACCAAATATGCAGCAAGTTGGTTTGAATTCACTGCAATTTTTGTATTGTACTATGGGATACAAATCAGTACTTATTTTCTTAGAATATAATATGTAAAAACTAATTTTCTTTTTAGTTCTTTATATCAAGACTAAGGTTTAATATTGACAATCAGGAAGTAGTAACTTTCCCTGAAACATTACACATTGTCATACAAAATACCTGCCTTTTGGACATGTGTTTTGCAGCCTTCTTTGTGATTAAAGCTTTTGATCTTTCTTCAGCGTTGTGTCTCAGTACTGTCATGGCTTCTCCATGCATCTTACAGTGTGAGATGAGGCCTGATGAAGGTGCTACTCAGCAAGTCACCGTGGTGTTGGGGGTAAGAGCCAGGCTGTGGGGGCTTCAGCTATTACTGGGTAATACTTCGGAGCAGTTTCTTTCTCAGAGCAGACTGTGGCCTGCTTTGGAGCCTTGTCTTGAACAGCTTGAGTCTGAAAAGTCAGGTTGGTATCCATCTTTGGTAGGCCTGCCTCAGTTGAATCCAGGTTTAAAGGATTCTTTGGAGGTCAGGTCTTCCATTCAGCTGCAGAGATATTACCCTGTTGAGCAGCTGTCTTGGTTTGTCTTCAGTCATTATTTTTTCACTGTAAAGTGTTAGTCGCTCAGTCGTGTCAGACTCTTTGCGACTCCATGGACTATAGCCTGCCAGGTTCCTCGGTCCGTGGGATTCTTCAGGCAAGAATACTGGAGCAGGTTGGCATTTCCTCCTCCAGGGGATCCTCCCAACCCAGGGATCAAACCCGGGTCTCTTGGAATGCAGGTGGATTCTTTATCACTGAGCCACCAGGGAAGCCCATGTTCACCTTTAGCCAGACTGGCACCATTTCAGGACCTTGTTCTCCTGAAAGTAGCATTTAGGGTTATATGTTTAACATATGGATAAATCTTGATTTAAAAAATAGAGCATTTCTTTTTAAATGATTTGGTGTTCCTCATTTTATAGTTAACATATTCAAATAAGATCCTATGAAATAGGCATAATTTTATTTATGTCTTTTGTATGGTAACCTTAAGAGAGAGCATTTTCTCTTACTTTATTTGGCCCTGAATGAGTAGCTCATCTAAAGCTTCCTAATCTGGGCATCCTGACCCAGCAGCCACTGAATTTCCTTCACATCACTTAAGGGGCTTACTGATTTTCACTGCAATGCTGCTCAGTCGCTTAGTCATGTCTGACTCTTTGCAACCCCATGGACTGTAGCCCGCCAGGCTCCTCTGTCCATGGGATTTTCCCAGCAAGAATACTGAAGCAGCTTGTCATTTCCTTCTTGAGGGGATCTTGAGGGGATCCCTCAACCCAGGGATCAAACCCACGTCTTCTGCATCGTAGGCAGATTCTTTTTTTTTTTTATTTTATTTATTTATTTATTTTTTTTTCTTCCATTTATTTTTATTTGTTGGAGGCTAATTACTTTACAACACTGCAGTGGTTTTCGTCATACATTGAAATGAATCAGCCATGGATTTAGATGTATTCCCCATCCCGGTCCCCCCTCCCACCTCCCTCTCCACCCCATCCCTCTGGGTCTTCCCAGTGCACCAGGCTGGAGCACTTGTCTCATGCATCCAACCTGGGCTGGTGATCTGTTTCACCCTAGATATACATGTTTCGATGCTGTTCTCTTGAAACATCCCGCCCTCGCCTTCTCCCACAGAGTCCACAAGTCTGTTCTATACATCTGAGTCTCTTTTTCTTTTTTTGCATATAAGGTTATCGTTACCATCTTTCTAAATTCCATATATATGTGTTAGTATACTGTAATGGTCTTTATCTTTCTGGCTTACTTCGCTCTGTATAATGGGTTCCAGTTTCACCCATCTCATTAGAACTGATTCAAATGAATTCTTTTTGATGGCTGAGTAATATTCCATGGTGTATATGTACCGCAGCTTCCTCTCCATTCATCTGCTGATGGGCATCTAGGTTGCTTCCATGACCTGGCTATTATAAACAGTGCTGCGATGAACATTGGGGTGCACGTGTCTCTTTCAGATCTGGTTTCCTCAGTGTGTATGCCTAGAAGTGGTATTGCTGGGTCATATGGCAGATCTATTTCCAGCTTTTTAAGGAATCTCCACACTGTTTTCCATAGTGGCTGTACTAATTTGCATTCCCACCAACAGTGTAAGAGGGTTCCCTTTTCTCCACACCCTCTCCAGCATTTATTGCTTGTAGACTTTTGGATAGCAGCCATCCTGACTGGTGTATAATGGTACCTCATTGTGGTTTTGATTTGCATTTCTCTGATAATGAGTGATGTTGAGCATCTTTTCATGTGTTTTTTTGCCATCCGTATGTCTTCCTTGGAGAAATGTCTGTTTAGTTCTTTGGCCCATTTTTTGATTGGGTCATTTATTTTTCTGGAGTTGAGCTGGAGGAGTTGCTTGTATATATTTGAGATTAATCCTTTGTCTGTTGCTTCATTTGCTATTATTTTCTCCCAATCTGAGGGCTGTCTTTTCACCTTACTTATAGTATCCTTTGTTGTGCAAAAGCTTTTAAGTTTCATTAGGTCCCATTTGTTTATTTTTGCTTTTGTTTCTAAAATTCTGGGATGTGGGTCATAGAGGATCCTGCTGTGATTTATGTCGGAGAGTGTTTTGCCTATGTTCTCCTCTAGGAGTTTGATAGTTTCTGGTCTTACATTTAGATCTTTAATCCATTTTGAGTTTATTTTTGTGTATGGTGTTAGAAAGTGTTCTAGTTTAATTCTTTTACAGGTGGTTGACCAGTTTTCCCAGCACCACTTGTTAAAGAGGTTGTCTTTTTTCCATTGTATATCCTTGCCTCCTTTGTCGAAGATAAGGTGACCATAGGTTCGTGGATTTATCTCTGGGCTTTCTATTCTGTTCCATTGATCTATATTTCTGTCTTTGTGCCAGTACCATACTGTCTTGATGACTGTGGCTTTGTAGTATAGTCTGAAGTCAGGCAGGTTGATTCCTCCAGTTCCATTCTTCTTTCTCAAGGTTACTTTGGCTATTCGAGGTTTTTTGTATTTCCATACAAACTGTGAAATTATTTGTTCTAGTTCTGTGAAAAATACCGTTGGTGGTTTGATAGGGATTGCATTGAATCTATAGATTGCTTTGGGTAGAATAGCCATTTTGACAATATTGATTCTTCCAATCCATGAACACGGTATATTTCTCCATCTATTTGTGTCCTCTTTGATTTCTTTCATCAGTGTTTTATAGTTTTCTATGTATAGGTCTTTTGTTTCTTTAGGTAGATATACTCCTAAGTATTTTATTCTTTTTGTTGCAATGGTGAATGGTATCATTTCCTTAATTTCTCTTTCTCTTTTCTCATTGTTAGTGTATAAGAATGCAAGAGATTTCTGTGTGTTAATTTTATATCCTGCAACTTTACTGTATTCATTGATTAGCTCTAGTAATTTTCTGGTGGAGTCTTTAGGGTTTTCTATGTAGAGGATCATGTCATCTGCAAACAGAGAGAGTTTCACTTCTTCTTTTCCTGTCTGGATTCCTTTCACTTCTTCTTCTGCCCTGATTGCTGTGGCCAACACTTCCAAAACTATGTTGAATAGTAGTGGTGAGAGTGGGCACCCTTGTCTTGTTCCTGATTTCAGGGGAAATGCTTTCAATTTTTCACCATTGAGGGTGATGCTTGCTGTGGGTTTGTCGTATATAGCTTTTATTATGTTGAGGTATGTTCCTTCTATTCCTGCTTTCTGGAGAGTTTTAATCATAAATGGATGTTGAATTTTGTCAAAGGCTTTTTCTGCATCTATTGAGATAATCATATGGTTTTTATCTTTCAATTTGTTAATGTGGTGTATTACATTGATTGATTTGCGGATATTAAAGAATCCTTGCATTCCTGGGATAAAGCCCACTTGGTCATGGTGTATGATTTTTTTAATATGTTGTTGGATTCTGTTTGCTAGAATTTTGTTAAGGATTTTTGCATCTATGTTCATCAGTGATATTGGCCTGTAGTTCTCTTTTTTGGTGGCATCTTTGTCTGGTTTTGGAATTAGGGTGATGGTGGCCTCATAGAATGAGTTTGGAAGTTTACCTTCTTCTGCAATTTTCTGGAAGAGTTTGAGTAAGATAGGTGTTAGCTCTTGCCTGAATTTTTGGTAGAATTCAGCTGTGAAGCCATCTGGTCCTGGGCTTTTGTTTGCTGGAAGATTTCTGATTACAGTTTCGATTTCCTTGCTTGTGATGGGTTTGTTAAGATCTTCTATTTCTTCCTGATTCAGTTTTGGAAAGTTATACTTCTCTAAGAACTTGTCCATTTCTTCCAAGTTGTCCATTTTATTGGCATAGAGCTGCTGGTAGTAGTCTCTTATGATCCTTTGTATTTCAGTGTTGTCTGTTGTGATCTCTCCATTTTCATTTCTAATTTTGTTAATTTGGTTCTTCTCCCTTTGTTTCTTAATGAGTCTTGCTAATGGTTTGTCAATTTTGTTTATTTTTTCAAAAAACCAGCTTTTAGCTTTGTTGATTTTTGCTATGGTCTCTTTTGTTTCTTTTGCATTTATTTCTGCCCTAATTTTTAAGATTTCTTTCCTTCTACTAACCCTGAGGTTTTTCATTTCTTCCTTCTCTAGTTGCTTTAGGTGTAGAGTTAGGTTATTTATTTGACTTTTTTCTTGTTTCTTGAGGTAGGCCTGTAATGCTATGAATCTTCCCCTTAGCACTGCTTTTACAGTGTCCCATAGGTTTTGGGTTGTTGTGTTTTCATTTTCATTCATTTCTATGCATGTTTTGATTTCTTTTTTGATTTCTTCTATGATTTGTTGGTTATTCAGAAGCATGTTGTTTAGCCTCCATATGTTTAGGCAGATTCTTTACCGTGGAACCACCTGGGAAGCCAAGTGATATAATTCAATCTTTAGGATCAGACATTTGGAATCTTGACCCTTCGCTTGTTGGAAGTGCCCACCAAGCCCGGTGACCTTGCACGGGCCCCCCCGTCTCTGTGTTGCTTACTTACTGCAGCACACTTACTCCCAGACGTCACGCCTCCCTCCTCCTTAACGCAGCCGTCTTGTGCTGAGCCCTCCTGTCTGCCCTGGAGGAGCTGGGCGCCCACTATAGCCAAGCACCTGCTGCTTCAGGCCGGCCTCCTCGTGGTTACCAGGGGTGTCCCTTAGCCCTGCCTCCGCAAGCCCATTTGTCAACTTCCTGGCAGCACCTGTTTTTATGCCAGCAATATTACAGCTTTCTCACATCAGCTTCTCTTCGTAACTCTCACTTAAATGTGGCTGTATTATCCTAGGAAGCTTCCCACCCCAGAATTATTTTGGAATGGCATAATTTCAAGTCTACTGGCCTGGAAAATGTCACAAGAATGGAAAGTTCTCACCCATGTTACTTTCTTGAACATAAGTTTGCTTCACTGCGCTAGTGTGATTAGCGTTAGTGAAACTGTCTATTTGTGGCATGCCTTTACTAAATAACTCTTTAAATCCAATTCCACTGTGTAAATAGTTTAATACAGTTAATAAGAAGAAAATAAACATACAGTTGTATTATAAGAACGTATGTGCTTTCTTATTGGTGGAATCCAGATGCCCTCAGACTTCATTAGCCTGAGATACAGGTAAGGTCACAGCACAAATGGCCACGTTTCCCGGTCGACAGCCCCACCTGCTACCTGGAGCACCTTAGCCCTTCTGGATCTTCTTCCCTACCTTTCCTTGGTTATTCCTGAGCATCTCCACAGTATTTCACGTATATTTCTGGGTAATCCACTTGTCTCTCATTTTCTTTGACGGTAGCTTGTTTCTTGAGGACATACATTTCCCAAAGAAGGATGTTAACGGTGCCACAGGTGTGCCCATGACCACAGGGCTTCACTGCTCCTGCGAGCCCTTCTGGTGAATCTCAACACTACAAATACCTCAAGATGTCAGAAAGTGCCGCGCCCCCTTAGTCTGCACAGTGATGACACTAGGTTATACTGCTTGGAGAGCATATATTTAAATGAAATCTCACAGGACTGAGGATGATTTTATTTTTGTTTTTCTTGAGGTACCTAAGGCATCTTACACTGCATACACATATTCAACCGTATACACAGGTTCTGTTGTAGTTGACACCCCAGTCACTAAGATTCTGAAGCAACATTCACAGTGCCCTGTATTTTTACATCTCTTGAGAAAACATCTCCTCCAGCTCAACGTTTTGTTTTCTTTTTTCCTTAGCAGACTTTGGGGCTGGCTGGAGTAAAGGTACATCATTCTTCAGTTTTATATTTCAAGGGTCCTGGGCTCAGGCTTGCACATACAGTTCCTGAACACAACTCTTCACTCAGCTCTCCAAAGATACAAGTCTTCCTCACCTCTTCTTCCCCCCATTCAAATCAACTTTTAGTAGCCCGAGAGGTTTCTAGCCCATCACTGCATTAGAGCGATCATGAATTGGTTTTATTTTTTGGCATCCCACAATGCTTGTTTAAAAAAATGGCTTCCTAGATAAGAGTATGAGAAATATCTTGCACGTGTGATATTATATGTTGTTTAAATAGGATGTTTTATCCAATGCTCTATGATACACTCTGGAATAGATTTGAGCAGAAATAATAGTAGTGCTGTCTTAGATTCAGAAAGCACAAATGTGCTTGTTTCTGATGTGTAAAGTGCAGAAGAGAGCATAAATCCACTTAAATGAGCTTTATGTACTTATTTTGACAATTTTGATGTGATGTTGGTACATTTCTGTGTGTTAGAGAGTGAGGATAAAGAGGACATCAGATTTTCAGGTTTAGAAAAATTCCCAATGTTGGTGATGGGGTTCTCGGATTGAACTTGGGAGTAAAGAGAGAAGTCTTTGTCAGTTTGGATTGTCTTGGAGTTTTGGGGAATATGAGTACTCTTGATTCTGGAACAGTGTTTCACTCACATTAAATATTCAAAAATACTGCTTTTTCCTTACTACATGCCATAGAATTCCAATAGTCATTTCCTTATTCTTATCTGATCTTTCCAAGCATTTGACATGTTTAACCTCATACTTCCTACTTGTGAAACACGTTCTTCTCTTGGTCTCTCTCCTACCACACTGGACACTCCCTTTCAGTCTCTTCACTGCCTGCTCTTTTTTGCTTTTTGGTCTAACTCTCAATATTGAGGACCCGGCTCTCTCCTTGATCTCTTCTCTTTTATCTCTATACTCCATAGATGATTTCATCTGCTCCCAAGGCTTGAAATGCCACCAGGATTCCAGTGATTCCCCAATCCATAGCTCTAGTCCCAACCTCTGCAGGCTCATAGATCCAATTTCCTTTGGAGGTGGAATCTCAAACTGAACATATCCCTGTTAGAAAGGTTATTTTAGTTTTTCAGACTTGTTCCTATTCTAGTCCTCTCCATCTATCCACGTCCTCACGCTGAACACCTGGACATTGCTTTAGTTTCTTTATCTGTCACCAGCGCTATCCTAATACTTAATCCATCCTCAAGTTCTACAAATGAATCTGTTCTCTGATTTCCATGCCTAGATCTGATTTCCACTACACTCTAGTCCTGGTCACCATCATCTGTTCCATAGCAACTGATTCCTACCTGCTCTTTCTGCTTCCATTTTTGCTCCCCTATTATCCATTTTCCATCAGCATCCAGTCTTTTATTTTTAAATTGAAATTAGATAATGACACTCTCATCCTTAGTAGTCTCTATCATGTTTAGAATAAAATCTCAGCTTCTTACTTTGGCTTGCCAAACCCTACAGGGTCTGCCTCCTGTCCATGACTGCTGTCTGCTCCAGCCTGCTCGCTCTCCTTTTGTTCCTGGAATATAGTAAGCTTTTTTCCATCTAGCCCATGCCATCTCGCTGGTTGTTCTTCTGGCCCCAATTACTCTTCACATGAGCTTCACATGGCTCTTTCTTTCTCATCATTCAAATCTCAGCTTAAATATAGCCTCCTAAGAGAAGGCTTCCCTGCTAACCCCGCATAAATTAGTTACAGAGTCACTCTGTATCATGTTAACATATTTTAATTCTCTGCATAACACGTCCTATTTTCATACCTTCTTTATTTATGTGTTGATTATAAGCTTCATAATATCAGTAAGCTTGTCTGTCCTGTTTATGGTGATATCCCAAGTACCCAGAACAGTTCCTGGCATTGTGGACACATGAGAAATATTTATTCAAATGACCCATTTTCATTTATGATTTTCTCTACACAATCACATATATTGTCTAGAGAAATATATATATATACATTATGTATATATTATGCTTTTCTAAATACAGTAGGAGTTATTTTCAGTAGTCACTTCATAAAGAATGCCTTTCTTTTTGGTAGTATTTTTCAGGACAATGAATGCTGATTATGAGCAGAACTGTTTGTATTCTTGTATATATTAGGAATTTCTTAGATTTGTGTTAGAAATAAGGACCACGACCAAGGTTAAATGTGTGGGCTGTGTAAGACCCTGCAACCTTTCCCAGGAGCTCTGGTTTCCCATTTCACTTCTTTTAGGACTAACTTTATTTCTCCCCTAAGTTTGTGAGTTGTCATCCCTAAAGATTTTCTCCGCCAGTGCCTTGTTGCAGTCTCCCCAGATGTGCTCAGTTGACACATGTGGAAGCAGCTCCCCCATCATTTGGGAGGTGCCAGTTTACTTCTGTGAGAGATGGGCTGGATTTCACATTACACTGTCAACTATTCTGAACTTTAAAAAAAAAAAACAGCTGTGTGGTTGCCAGCTGACCTGCTTTAAACCAAACAGCTGCTGCTTAAAGTCAGGGGGATTTTCTGTTGCTGTCCAGTCACTCAGTCGTGTCTGACTCTTTGCCACCTCATGGACTGCAGCACACCAGGCTTCCCTGTCCTTCATTTCCCAGAACTTGCTCAAACTCATGTCCATCAAGTTGTGATGCCATGCAGCCATCTCGTCCTCTGTTGTCCCCTTCTCTTCCTGCCTTCAGTCTCTCCCAGCATCAGGGTATTTTCTAATGAGTCAGCTCTTTGCATCAGCCAAAGTATTGGAGCTTCAGCTTCAGCATCAGTCCTTCCAATGAATATTTAGGATTGGTTTCCTTTAAGATTGACCGGTTGGATCTTCTTGCAGTCCAAGGGACTCTCAAGAGTCTTCTCCAGCACCACAGTTCAGAGTCAAGGGTAGAGTTTGTAAATCGTTGGGCATTGCAAGTTTCTCTACGCCCACCTTTGTTTGAGAATATGATATGTCCAGGTTATGAACAATGTAAGTTGCTTCCACTCCTGAGGGAACCACAGTGGAAGATGTTCTGTGCTGGCTAGTTTAAGCCAAAGGTCAGACCAGACAGATGTGTGTGTGTGTGTGTGTGTGTGTGTGCAAAAGTTGTACAAATCTAGTTATTCTCCTGTTTCTTAGCAATTGCTCACCAGGCTAAAATTATTTTTTTGTGGGTGAGAAACTCCTATCTTTCCCAGGTTATTTTTGAAGGAAGACAGTGTGAAGGTTAACAGGAATCTTTTCTGTGTGTGAAATTTGGTGTTTAGTGGCAAGTTTTTATTGGTGAGAGAGAGAAGAGGCCCACGACCACAGTTCCATACACACATGGTTACACACACACACACACACTCACACACACACACACACACCCAGAGCTATCTCACATGGGGTGACTGTAACTATGGATTTAGGTATCTTTATTTCTGTCTTTGTGAAATAAACTCTAAAAACCATGGAATAAACTCCATTTATTTTTGCTCTTTTTACCTCCTCACCTGTGTGCTGCACAGTAATTTAGCTCTCCAGGACAGCTTTTAAGATTCTAATCTTGTTCCTGTCCAGCACTTTTCTCACAGCAGTAAGGAAAGGATTGGCATTCCTCCACTATTGTATATAAAGGAGAATCCGTTCTTGGAAATAAGAGCATTGTTTATGTTGAAATTCCCTTAGCTTAGCTGAACCTTCGATTATATCGCCCATTCAGATAACCAGATTTTTACCCCCTGTGGTCTGTTTCCATTCTCTGAGAATTGTCAACAATTTATTTCTGCTCTGGTGATTATTTTTGTGAGTGAGAGAAAAAGAGACCTCTCGGAAGATTTTGATAACTGAGTCATGTATATAAAACTCTAAGCACACTTTCAAAAGATACCATGTGAGAAAATATAGCTTTTGCTAAAAAATAGTAAATTGAACTTAGTTACTGCTGAGGTGGCGTTTGTAAGCCATGACTATTTATATGAATCACACTGTTAACTTGATCCCAGATATCATGGCAAACATCTTTACTTGTAGTTCATAAATCTGGAGGATATTATTATTTGAAAAAAATCCAATATGATTTTTATAATTTTTAGTGGACCCCAAATGCAAACTAAATAATTATATTATTTTAGTAGATGTTTTGAGAAGTAGACTGTATAAATCCAAAAGTGCTATGTCAGTTTTATGCAACATAATACCAACACCATAAACCCCCATCACAAACTAAGATTTGTCATTTAGTTCTGTGAAATTTTGTTTTCCCTACATATTTACTCTGTTTATTGGACACTTTCATCCAGAAGCAATAGAAAGTTGGCAAAGACATGTAATGGTCAGCATATTTTGTTTAACGGGAAACATTTCTGATTATGCATTCAGAAATTGGGAAAATATTGCTTTATATGCTGTCGTTCCCATTGCTGACTATTTACAAAGACCAGAGAATATTCAAGGCAAAGGCAATTTTTTATTGTGTTAAGTTCCATGCTTATGGCATTGTGTACAAAATGCACAAAAAGGCATTTTCTTATCTATTCCTGTTATATTAGAGAAGTTCATGCCCCGCTCTTAGCATTTTCCAACACAGCTGTAGAGTAGTTTAAAGCCTATTTTTTAAATAAGTGATGCTCAATTTGTCTTTGATGATCCGGATGATTCAGGTGAGATGGGAGCACGGTCTGGCCCTTATTTGCATAAAAATTAATCACAGAAAAATGTAAATTGATAAAATTTTGCCTGGCTTTTTCCCCCTATTTGAGAACCCGTGGATGGCTCCCAGAAGCAATCATCTCAGTATGGGGCCGCACTGGATGCTGTACAAATGATCACATTTGTGTTGAATACTCACTCATTTAAATGTCAGCACTGATGGGGCGGTACATCAGTAGAAAAAAATGAAAAATAAATACACAGCAGCTGAAGACTATCAAATCCGTGGGCACTCTTTAGAGATATATGATCTAATGTGAAAAAATTGCAGATTAATTATCCTTTTTGCAAAATGGTAATTGTTTTACTATCACACCAGAAAAAAATCTGCAATTTATTTGGAATCAAACAAAAAACAGTAATGTTAAATACGTCATTACATCGTTCTGTTTATTAGAAGCCTGCAATTAATTCCTAAGGCTCCTCAGGTCTTTAAAGCTGCGTAAAATGAAACAAAAGAATGTTGCTATTAATTTTCAAACAAATGCTTCTCTTTCAAATCAGCCTGATTTGTGCGAAAAAAAGAGGTAATGTTATGAAGTTTGCTGGATATTGTGTATTAACTTCATTTCATTGTGCTGCTGACACTTCGGATAATATCTTCGCAGATCCTATTAAAGTTGCAATGTTAAAATGTGAAGGTTTCTTCCCCCAGTGGCGTGTAACTTCAACTTACCATGGAAGAAGTTGTGGAGTGTATTCTTAACAAAAGATGCTTTAAGAAAAACAACAGAACAACAGACAAAATACTAATAATGGGAGAAATAGAAACTATTTGTGAGATTCCCTCAAATAGAAATTCTTTGGGCCATCTTTAGTCACCATTTACATTCATGAGTTTTCACGCATATGATTTATATGTATATTTGAGATTAAGAATTTATATTTAGCTATTTAAGGAAAACAATAAAACCTTAAAATTTTCTTAAACAAAGCAGGTATACGTGGTGTCATTTTCACTCCAAGAGATGGGTAGAAGGCATTATTATTAATATTTTTTATAGTTTATACTATCCACTTAACTTTGTTTCTGGGTACTTCTTTGGTCTTTTCAGTATACAGTTTACCTGAAGCTTTCTAGCACAGATGGACATTAGGTTCTTTCTTATTATTCTATACCTTTAGCATAGATTCAAATGATTGAAACATTGACTACATCTTTATCACCCAGGGAAGACAAAGTTAAAACATAGCTTTTCTACCTGCTGACCTATAAATCTCCCATTGAATTAATATTACATTAGCCAAAGTCAACTGTGGCAACACACTAAAAATATTTTGAGATGGTTGAATCTGTTATTACTAGAGTTGCTTTGAAGTTAGCCTAGAGAATAGCCTTTAAAATTTAAATTGACCAACACTTAGAGACCATGCCTGTTTTAGAGATTAAATATATCTGTCATATACTAAGAATACCTAATACTATGGGTCACATATCATTTATGTCATTTAATAGTAACATAACATTTAACTTTGGACGTCAGCCTTTGCAGAGTTCTGGCTATGAGTTGGACACTGTTGTGTTCCTTTGCAGATAATGATGTGTTTAATTTCTATAATAACTCTCTGAAATAGGTATCTTGTTATCCCAAGAGTGACATGTCCATGGTCACCCAGCTAGTCAGAGGTGAAGCCGAGATTAATCCAAGCGGTCTGGCATCAGATAGCTTGCTCTCGCAAGCTACTCTGCTCTGCCGACAAATGCCTAGTGAGCACTTCTAGGTACTAGGTCTGCTGCCAGGTGGTCTTGGCAAGAGAAAGTGCTTTCTTTTTGTGACTTTAGAACTTTCTTTTTATAATTGAAGCTGGAATATATTTTGATATCAAAAATGTGTCAAGTGACACATTTAACATTTTTATTTGGTTGAAGAACTTTATCTTAAAAAGTTACATTTTGTGTCATCATTAGACTCAGTCTTTTCGGTTGCTAGAAGCTCATGAGATGTAAACAGTATTTTTCTGAACAACATTGTTACTGTTGAGATGAATCATTAAAAGCACTAAAAGAGATCCTTGTCCAATTTGACAGACTTGGCTTTGTCAGAATCTCTGGGAAACCTGTGCGCCTCCATTCATTTCTCTTTCCCTGGTATAGTTCATTGGTTCATGGTAGGGCATTGTTTCATTCATTTATAGATCTGTACAATTATCCATCCATCCATCCATCCATCCATCCATCCATCCACCTATTAAACACAGCCTCCTCTTAAATTTGCAGGTTTCTGGGCTAAAAACAGCCCTTTTATCCCATGATAAAATAGAGACTCCCTGCCTATGGCCTACTCATCCTCTCTTCACAGCCCCAGCTATATCTAACACTTAAAGGCACACAGAATGAATAGGTAGGCACCCCAACTCTCATGTCCAATGTCTGTTCCACCCTAAGCAGAACAGTCCCTTGGCCACCTTTCAATAATAGGGACTGCACGCCAGCAGGAGGTTTGCAATCAGGCTAGATTTGGGGTGGAGACTGTTCCAGTCCGTAGAAGCAAGTTTGGGTCTATTTGGCTAGAGAACCCCGAGGTCTCAGAGAATTGCCTGGAAGTGTAGTAGGGGGCAGCACATGGACTCCAGGTGGACACCTCCCCTTGCCCACTGAGTGAAGTAGGAGGAGGGCAAACGTGAGGGCCGGGGCAGGGCCGCTTGTTGCCCAGGTCTCCAGTTCGTGCTACATTCTGCAACTGCTTATTCAGTACAGGCTCTGTGCTAGATGCTGTTCTAGGTACTGGGGATGCTTTGTAACAAAGTAGACGAAATCCCCATGAAGTTTACAGTCTAGTAGAAATAGATAACCATTTCTTATACATTGAATTGGATGCTGCTCACAGTATCAACACTGTGACCAACATAGTATTGTTCACATGTGTGTTTATTAAGAGTTTCCTTTGTATAATGCTCTGCATTAAAAGAAAAATATAGAAGGTCGTTTTTCAAAAGGTTCACAGACTATGGGAAGTCCCTATTGCTTCTTGTCTCTCTGCAAAAACTCATTGTTTTCTTTGAAAGAACAGAAAGAGGGCCATCTTGCATCCTGATTTTAACAGTTCAGTCAAACAAATACCTTCTTTATGACAGTACCACTTGAGCTGAATTATTAGAACCATTGCGTAGACTTTCTGAACTGTCAAAGCTGTTTACATCTAAAGGTGTGTTTTCCCACATGGACTGGGTGATTCACTGAGCCATAGGGCTCTGATTTTTCTACAAACCCTTCTTATAACCAGATGGGTAAGTCTTACTGGATCTCATTTCCTTCTTTGAGAAATGATAGGTTAAATGAAGTAGCCCACAAATTCTTCTCGGATCCAGGAAAAGAATCATGTGGTGGCTGCTAGTTTTACTTGGATTGTAGCCTCATCTTTTCAGTCTCTGCTTCCCTGGTCATGTCATCTTCTCTTCTGTAGGGTTGAATTTCTCCCTGCCTCTCTTGTATAATGATGCGTGATTACAAATAGAACCTACTCAGATAATTCAGGATACTCTCCTGTGTCAAGATCCTTAACTTAATCACACCTGCAAAGTCTGTTTTTGCCTTGTATAGTAACATTCACAGGTTCCAGGGAGCAGGACATGGATATCTACTGAGGGTCCATTTTACAGCCTACTACAGGTCATATAGTTCTGACTCTTTGTTTTGCAAACCCTACAATGTTTATTTGAGCATAAAGAAATTAATTGGTAATGATGGAGTTTCAGGACCTAGGTTTGAGAAATAATTTTTAATAGGGGGCTATTCTATTATCTACCAAATTATATTATGCAGATTATCTCTTACTCTACCCACATTTAAGAGGAATCTTGAGAATTACTTATATTTTCTCATTTCAGATTTAAGAATTCAAGAATTTTGGCATCAATTGATGGGGAATTGAGAACCCAGATTCACTAGATAATTTTAAATATAGTCCAGATTAGCTCACCCATTCATTCCTGTATTCAGTAAGTGGACAGAGCATGCCCTAAGGGCCAGGAAGAATCAATGGCTCTGTTCAGTTTTCTGAAATACCTTGTATAAACCCCCATGATTGCCCCATCACCGATGTCACTGTTATTTGTTTCACTGGTCTATTTTCTCGCCAAACTAGGATTCCTCATGGACAGAAAATGTCTCAGTTCCTTGGGTCCCTGGCACCCAGCTGCACAAATGTTGAAAACATGTCAGATGGTGCTTCCCAAGACCAACTTTAGACAAAGGATCCTTATTGCTTGATTACATTTGGGGACTTCCTATGAATATTTATTATTTTCCCAGTGCTTTTAGAACTCATCACTTCTTTTTCTCAGATAACTGCTCTTTTCCTTTGCTTTTGGAGCCTCTGCTGTGTTCTTCTTTCCCTCTCAGTTGCTTGCTCTTTTTTCTCATCTGTATCCTGGGATATTTGTTTGATGCAAAACTAAAATATGGCTCACAGTTGTCAATCTGAGGACCTTAAAATCTGTTTGGGAAAATATTCCTGAAGAGGAAATGGTTACAAAAAGCTACCACTCACTTTCCCATGATTGTCGATATCTTGGGACCCTTTCTGAATAGTGATACAGTGATAACTAAAGTTCACACATAATTCCCTGGGAACCCCCACAGCACCACCTTAGATCAGGCAAGTGAGGTCTGTCTTCTCAATGTCAATATTCCTGAAGAGCTGCCTGTCACTGTCTCTAAGAGCAGTTCTTTTAGAAGTCAAAAAAGGTGACCATTGGGCAAACCAATCTGTATTGATCCACAGTTGATACAGAAGCTTTGTCACATATGAATTGGTGAAATGGCAATGAGAATTAGGCAAGAGATAAGCTATCAATAGTGATGGCAACCCATGAAAAGTTCCTCAGAGGTAAATAGCAGAGAAAGCAGTAAAAAGTTCAGAGGAAACACAGGAGAATGTAAAAGACTGGAGCCATGGAAATGACCAAGACTATATTAGAAAACGTGTAGGCTAGGCTGCTCTGACAGGCACTCCAAAACTTTTAGGCTTATACAGAAGTTCATTTTTCTCTGCATTAAATTGACTGTGCCAGCTACTGCTATCTCCCAGGCAGTGGAATGGAGCAAAGGGGCCAGGGGAGCACTGGTCCAGTTGTTTTAAAGATGAAGTCTGAGTGCTGTGCATCATGTCCATGCGCAGCCCACTTGGCTGCCACACCCGAGTTCAAGGAAACTTTGTCTTTATCTGGTAGCCATGGGTCCCTCTGGAAATCTATTATTGCTAAAGGAAGGGAGAATTGATTTGGAGGATAACTGTTCCTTCTTGATACGAATAAATAAGCAATCAAGAGCCTTAAATGGAGAAGCACTTTGCTTTAAGCAAAAGAGTTGGCTCGACCTGACTGAGACTGGGAAATGAAAAGCTGGAACATGAAGCACTCTCCTCTAACTGGAACTCTGTGTCTTTAAAAATCATATTTATTGGAGCTATCATATAACACCAAATGATTATATTCTTCTTCCATCTCTTGAAATGGCATCTTTCTTCCTCCCTCTCATTATCCCAAACTCTTTATTCTCCATGTATACAAAATTCATGAATGCTTGGCAAGGATTCTTCCTTGACCCTGACACCTTTCTTTCTGTAATGAGAAGCTCATATTATTTTCTTTCCATTAGGTCTACCTGTTATAACTCTTATTGAAAGTGCTATTTTTTTTTCCATTACATATCATATTGTTTTCAAAAACTTTCCCAGGTATGTAATTTTTGCTTCTTCCTAAAATGCTGTAATTTTCCTGAGGGCAGAAGCCCTCTCTTTTGTGTTCCCTGTAGTGCCTAGCATAGTGCAGGGGAGAGAGAGCAGGTGCTCCATAGACAGTTATTACTTAGTTTTATTTGCATGAAAGTTGATATAGTAACTTCAGGTAGTGGATACCCCAAAGATCTCAGGTACCAAAGCGAGTCTGTGAGGCCCAAATAGGTGATAAACAGGTTGAAGAACTCAAAGATCGCATAGGACTCCAGCATAGGCAAGTGTTCTGAAGGAACAATGGGTTTTTTTGTTTGTTTACAAATCATGTACTTGATGGAGATTTTACTGTACCTGCAAAGAAAGCTTTACTTTTACACAACTCTGAAACTCTCTGACTATGGGAGATAATGATAGGTTTTTAGTGCTGAATATAGATTACTTCTATGTATCCAGAATCTAAATAACCAGGAAGCTCAGCCAACTAGAAAAGCAAAACAAAAGAGAGCAGGTCAAAGACTTTATGTTGGGGAAAAAAAACTTGCAAGGAGATGTCAGGTGTGACTTTATATCCATCTGTATATCCCTTTATTTTTCTAAACTAAATATATACATATTCCTGGCAATTACCATTAATGTACTTTAGGTTTCCACTGTGTTTTAACAATTGATATTTTTAAGAACAACTTTGAAATGTGCTAAAAAGCCTAATTGTTAATTTTCAATTGAGATGAATATAATATACAATTATGGAAATTATTATGAAATATGTATTCTTTTCAGGGTAATTTCTGAAACAATTTCTTACTCTTAAAAATTCCCAGCTATGCAAGATGGATGCATTATCATTGAATTCTCCCACTTAGCCTTTATTTACCATTAAAATTCAGTCTCTGTTTTAAATACTTTTCTAGTTATCAAAATAATGTAAAGAGATGGATCAAATGGGGATATATAAAACAGAAGAACAAATTCCATGTGTATTCATTAGTTTCTACAAAATATTCCAGAAACAAAATGAGTAGAATAATGTCTAATATGCAGAAATTACTTGATCTGTGAATATTTTGGCTTGTAAATTAATGTACTATCAGTCTTCAGTGCCTTGTTTCTATTAGTGTAAAGTTATTTAAAATTTAAATCTTAAAAACAATTTGCTTAAACTATTTAGCTTTAATATTCAATGTAAATTGTAAAATAAATATCTACAATATTGATACAGTGGTACTGGTAAAAACCTAAAGACTAATAACTGATGGATTGATTTCAGTTACATATCTAATCTCTGAACCCATATACAATGTTTAAGAAGAGCTTGTGTGCGTGGTTCCTGATTTTGAATGATTTCTTCTCTGTCCATAGGACTAGAATCTTAGCAAGCTTCAAACAGTTAAAATCTATGGCAATGTATTGGGCTAGTATTAAACCCAATCAAAATACAATCAATTCTAGACTTAGTTTTTGAGAGAAGTATCTGTCAACTAAAATTCTGAGAAATAATCCTAGGTTTTTCTTATATCTTTTAGTTTATATGAATCCAGGAAAATATTTTAACTTTGGTCATACTTCTGTCCATGGAGGTAGATACTTGTGAAATATCATAAATAGAATTTTACTTTTAATGAAAAGGCAGTATACTAATAAAGATAGTATGTTGAATAAACAAACTTGCTTGTGAACCTTATTTGGTTACCTTGTAGCATGGTGTACCTGTGTGTGTGTGTGTGTGTGTGTGTGTGTGTATGTGTGACCAAGTAAGTCCTTTCAAAACATGAGATGCTTTGTTTTATATAATGTTTCAATAATAAAAGACAATTGTTTAGGAATACCCTCTTTTATACTGGAGAGAAGAATGAAAAATATTAAATAAGTTCTCAGAAAGGCAAGGAAAAGGCTGCCTGCAAACATTGCACGAATCACTGTCTCCACCTAGTGCTGACTTCCAGGAATTAAGATTCCAGAGTCCTTAATGATGCTGTAAAGTTCTAATTTATGTAATGCACATGTACAGTCATTATAGTGCGGCCAGCTAGTGCCATTACAGTTAAGGATCTGTCAGCTCTTCATTTATAAGACATAATATTAAGAGGCCTATTGCTTTTACATAAAAGCTCATACTGTGCTGGAACTCTGCAGTAGAATGGCCTTTGTTCCATGATAATGTTTATTAACAGTGTAAGCTGAACTTGACCAGCTCTTTTTAAAGGCACCCTGATAGGCGGAAGTTATATAGGCACTGCAATCAAAAGGATGAATCTTTTCACCAACAACCTGTCCTTTGTGTGTTAGTCACTCAGTTGTGTCCGACTCTTTGCGACCCCAAGGACTGTAGCCCACCAGGCTTCTCTGTCCATGGAATTCTCCAGGCAAGATTACTGGAGTGGATTGCCGTTCCCTTCTCCAGAGGATCTTCCTGACCCAGGCATTGGACCCTAGTTTCCTGCACTGCAGGCAGATTCTTTACCACTTGAGCTACAGGGGATAGTAATTGCCCTACATGCATCAGACCAATGGCATCTAAAAACTCAACTGATGCAACAGATCTTGGATTTTCATAGGCTGTATTTCCCACCCTCTGACACTCAAGAAAGTGTAAAATTATTAAAATTATTAAAAGTGAAATTATTAGTCACTCAGTCGTGTTTGACTCTTTGTGACCCCATGGACTATGGCCTGCCAGACTCCTCTGTCCATGGAATTCTCCAGAGAAGAATACTGGAGTGGGCAGTGGGTAAACCATTCCTTTCTCCAGGGGACCTTCCTAATCCAGGGATTAAACCCAGGTCTCCTGCATTGCAGGCAGATTCTTTACCATCTGAGCCACCAGGGAAGCCCTTGGCACTCAAGAGGAGACTAACACTTTTGGCTACTAATGGGAGAAAAGAAAGAGAATATGGTTTCATGAAAGTCAAATGAAGTCAGGTCAAGTCAGAAAAAGTGTCCTGAAAAAGAGGGAAGGATCATGTTGAACACTGCTCTTAGCTCACTTATGTCTTGAGAAATGATCTTGGGCTTTGGTGATGTTAAAATACTGATGGGGCATTTTCACTGGAATTTCAGAGATGAGAATCTGATTGGAATTGGCTTAAGAGGAAAAGGGAGGAGAAGAAGAGATGAGGGACTTCCCTGGTGGTCCCGTGATTAAGACTCCACACTTCCAATGCAGGGGGTGTGGGTTCAGTCCTGGTCAGGGACCTAAGATCCCACGTGCTGTGTGGCACAGACAGGAAATAAAAATAAGAATAAGAAATTTTAAAAGAAGAATAAGAGATGAACATTTTAGGGAATATGCTGTATAAGAGCCAGAGAAGGCAATGGCACCCCACGCCAGTACTCTTGCCTGGAAAATCCCATGGATGGAGGAGCCTGGTAGGCTGTGGTCCATGGGGTCGCTAAGAGTCGGACACGACTGAGCAACTTCACTTTCACTTTTTACTTTCATACATTGAAGAAGGAAATGGCAACCCACTCCAGTGTTCTTGCCTGGAGAATCCCAGGGACGGGGAAGCCTGGGGGGCTGCCCTCTATGGGATCACACGGAGTTGGACACGACTGAAGTGACTTAGCAGCAGCAGCAGCTGTATAAGAGCACAAAGAAATAAGGCAACAACTGGAAGTGTTTTTCTTTTTTTAAAGTGGTTGTTTTTTTTTAAGATATCAAGCTGTCAGACATTATGCGGATGGAATGACCAGAAAGGAAGGAAAATTAATAGTTCAGGGTGGGAACAGAGTCCTAGATGAGAGAAGATAAGGATCTGGACACAAACAGAAGTGTTAGTCTTAGAGTGGACCACACAGCTCTGCTGTAGTTGGAGGTCAGGCCCTTAGGTGGGAAAGAGGAAGCCTTTCCTGCCACCACCACTCCTCGTATCCAGGCCCCCCAAACTCCCAGCAGGCTTACTCAGGAAAGCCAGTTCCTTGGACACAGGTTTGGACACTGCAGACGCTTCTGAGGAGGCGGGGTGAGCTCAGAAAACTTTTAGGCTCAGATGACCTTCACGTGTGCTAGGAAATTATGTGTGATGGGCTGCTCCTTACTGTCCTTCATTAATCAGTGACTTATCATATGAGTAAATGTCCATCATTTCATTTCTAGGCTATTACTTAACTATAGTGATTATTCTCTTGCCATAGTGTTAAATTTTATTGGCTAATATTGAATTAGGAATTTCACATCTTTGATTTTAAGTAAGATTGTTGATTTAGTTCTTAAATTACCAGTGACTGACTTTCTTATGAAGCCTATCTCCCATTCATGGAATGAGAAAGCTGGTTTTCTACATCTTTATGATTTAGAATGTTTCACATAGCATGAAAATGATATGTTCCATCCCCTGTGAAGTTATGTGAGTAAGAACACATTTTCTATTTCAGATCTTTGAAGGTTTTAAAAAAATTGCTTCTTAAGTTTTGCATTTATTAACATATACATTCATAATATACTCCTAATCTTCTTGGTGCTGAATATTTAGCTTGATTTTTCTATGTGCTATGTATATTTTTTAAATCTAAATTTACTTGCATGAGATTTTTCTATTTTAATTTTAATTTTTTAAAAAATTTGTTTAAAATTCTACTCAGTTCAGTCACTCAGTTGTGTCCGATTCTTTGCAACCCCATGGACTGCAGCATGCCAGGCTTACTATTCTATTTTCTAATTATCTATTTATATTTAAATCTTTGCTACTTTCTTTCATCTATTTTCCATTGGATACATTTAAAGTAAATTATTGAGTGAATGCTTTTTTAATTTCTTTTCTCTATTTAGCCCTTAATACATAAGCATTTAACATTATAAATTTATCTTTGAATATAATTCTAAATGTATTCTTCAAGTCTTTGTGATTATTATTTCATTGCTTCTAAATAGGTATTGATTGTGTTATTTTTTTCCTCTATCTGGGATAATATTAATAGTATTTTGGGACAGAGAATGTGTTTTTAAAATTACCTTGTGGTTGAAATTGTAAACTTTAAACTTTCACTTCTATCTAATTTTATTCTGTCATTTGTCACAAAGTATAGCTTGTTCCGTTTTCATTTTAAAACATTATTGAAGTTTGCTTTGTTAGTGTGTGGAAATATTACAAATGTTGCAAGAATTATTGAGAAAGACACATTTCCTGTTAATAGACTAAAATGTCTATAAGTAAGTGGTCATAGTTATATTCACTAGTTTTAGCAGTCAGATACTTTATCCTTATTTGTTATTTAAAATATTTTACCTAGAAGTTCATAATCTGTTGGTGATGTAATGACATCTCCCACACTGATTACATCCATGTTGGTTTCTCTTTGAATGTCTAAAAAGTTTTGTTTGAATTTTTTCTGTTAGTATGTTATTTATGTCATTGTTATCATAAATTGACTATTATTCTACTTTGCCTTTTGCCTCAAATTTCACTGTTGATTATAACATTGCCCATTTTTCCTGATTTTTAAAAATGTATTCTTTCATTTAAAATTACTTTTATTTACGTGTCTTGTTGGGGCTTCCCAAGTGGTGCTAGTGGTCAAGAACCTGCCTGCCAGTGCAGGAGATATGGGAGATGCGCGGTTCAATCCCTGGGTTGGAAAGGGCCCTTGGAGGAGGAAATGGTGACCTGCTTCAGTATTCTTGCCTGGAAAATTCCACGGACAGAGGAGTCTGGCGGGCTGCAGTCCATGGGGCTGCAAAGAGTTGGACATGACTGAGCGACTGAGCACATGTCTCTTGTACACAGTAAATATCAGACTTTTAAAAATTCAGAGTTTTTGCCTACCTAATAAGAAATACTCAATGATTATTTTATAGTGATATTTGATCTTGCTAAATTCTTTGTCTTTTGTTTTAGGTGGGCCATAAAACATAAAGGGACGAGTAAGCCAGGCCAGTGGAAACATTCCAGAGTTGAAAATCCTCTCTGGAATAAGCTTACCTACATGTGGCCAGTCCTTCCCAGTGGTCAACTTAATGAGGTACTGTTTAGCATAAGGACATTGTTGTTGAGACTTATTTTAAGGTCCAGTATGTGATCAGTGTGTGTGAAAACATCCATGCAGTTTTTGATTTATAGTTGCTAGATGCAAGTGATCGATTGATTCTGTCATTCCATCAGTTAATTAGAAAGAAGTATTTAAGTCATCAATAATGGGATGGATATGAAATTTATTTCTTGTAGTCTGTCAAGTTTTGTTTTATACATTTTGAAATTTGGTTCTAGACACACAAGTGTTCAGAAATATTTTATCATCCAGGTGAATTAAAACTTCTGACATGTAGACCCTCTCTAGCTCTAGTAAGCTTTTGAATTATCCAACACTAATAGAAATATCTTTTGTTGTTTTAGTTGCTACTTGCCTTATATATCTTCTTTTTATCCTTTTAGTTTTCATATTTGTACATTCTTCTATTTTAGGATGGCTCTCCAGTTATCAGCATACAGTTAAGTTTAAAAAACAATTTTGACAATCTTTATGTCTAAACTAAGGGTTTTAGTATTTTCTACTTATTGTAATGACATATATTTAGATTAGTTTGTATCTTTTCTCTGTTTCATTTGTCTCCAATGTTACATCTCAGTCCTTCCAACTGGGATTACTTTCCTTTTGCCTAATATATGCTGTTGTTTTAGTCATTGGTATCAAACAGTTTTTACTTAGTTTATTTAAAATATTATTTTTATATTTTCTTTTATGAAGCAAATTTATTTTTCTTTCAAATTATTAATTTTCTTTTCATCTTTATGTAATGTGCTAAAGTTCAAGTGTGGGCCAGCCCATGTTGTGAATTCTCAATGAAGATTTTTTTCTTCCACCCAGAGAAAATGTTTGAGATGGTGTGTTTTACTTACAACCACCTGAGAGTCATTCTCTCTGGTTTGTCTTTTCAATGAAATTTATCCTTTTGTGATTCTTGTTTTCTAAGAGGAGTTCTCCTGTTAGACTTTCCAGGGCTGGGCCCTGAAATTTGTTTCCTGCACCCTTTCTCTCAAGGCCATGGAAGCAGAAATTTGCTGGGTTTGGAAAACTCCCTCATAGTAAAATTCAGTTTTAGCACTCTACCTCTCTGGGTCTCTAGTATGTCTTGCTTTATTGCTAGGTCAGTGATATGTTCTAAAAGATTTTTTTTTAATGTATCACTTTTTTAGTTGTTTTGTCACATTTTCTGGTCTCAATCTAGTTTTTTCTTTGCCTTTAAATCACAATTCCCTGTGCTTCCTCAATGATTGAAACAATGAGTCTCAGAGCTTTAAGGGAAGGACAGATGTAGGCTGAAACCAAGAAGTCATTGCCTAGGGGCCCAAATATGCCCTTATACTTAGATTGTGGTGAAGCAACATCTGGGCTTCCCTGATGGCTCAGAGGTAAAGAATACACCTGCCAGGACAGGAGCTTCAAGGGACACAGGTTCGATCCCTGGGTCAGGAAGATCCCCTGGAAGAGGACATGTCAACCCATCCCAGTATCCTTTCTGGGAAAATCACATGCAGAGAGGAGCCCGGTGGGCTACTGTCCATGGGTCACAAAGAGTCAGACACAACTGAGCACACAGAAGCAACAGTCTAGAAAGTTGAGGGGTTTTTGTTGTTCTGGTTTTGTTTAGGAGATAAAGGAGGAGTTCTTAAAAATACCAGGGGCTGTGGTTTGGGTAGCCTGAGCCAGGGGCTAGATGAATGATGTGTCTAAGATTCAGGGTACAGCGTCGTGAGGGCCATCATGGAGCCAAGGGTGGAGGGATCGCGCAGAGACAAACAAGCCCAGCATAGGCCAAGGGAAAAACTGTGAGTTATGTTAATTGTAGGCTTTTCTTCAGAGGGTCAGAAAGGGCAGAGGCTAAAACCAAGAGAAGCAGAAAGGATAACTTACTTCTCAGCTGGAGGTGGCTAGGTGTCAGCAGGTGGCCCAGTAGCCAACGAGAAGAGGCACAGGTCTTAAAAATCAAGGCCAAGTACCACATATAGACCGTGAAGGGCTTCCCGTAGCTCAGATGGTGAAGCATCTGCCTGCAATGCAGGAGACCTGGGTTTGATCCCTGGGTTGGGAAGATCCCTGAAGTAGGAAATGGCAGCCCTTCCCAATATCCTTGCCTGTAAAATTCCATGGACAGAGGTGCCTGGCAGGCTACAGTCCATGGGGATCTCAAAAAGTCGGACACGACTGAGTGACTAAATTCTCCTCTATAGACCGTGAACCCCTTTTCCCAATGGTACATGGTGTTTTGAACTTTCATCCATACCCAGAGATCACACTGAGGAAAGGGAAAGGAAGGGTATATCCTTGAAAAGAAATAAAGTTTTGATAAGAAGTTTAAATGTTTAATTTGATTAAATATGTATCAAAAAATACAGTGCTAAAAACAAGGCAACCAAAAAAAGGCTTTTCCAGCTTGGCAGAAACAGGGGACACTTCTAATTGGAATATCAAGATTCCCTCCCACCTAAGGGTGATAGGGATGCCTCATAAGGAAGTGTACTTTCTTGGAAAGAGAGAAAAAGGTAATTATGGTAGACTTCACATATACTGTGCTTATATATATTTTTCAATATAGTATACAGGTAGAGTAATTTAGTTAATTAATTAATTGACTTAAATGGTGAATGGTAGTTATATTAGGAAACCTAAGTTAATCATGTTCCTTTTAACACATACCTTTTAAAACAATAACATCGTTACTGTGTGTGTTAAGTTACTTCAGTCTTGTCTGACTCTTTGTGACCCTATTGATGGACTGTAGCCTTCTGTCCATGGGATTCTCCAGGCAAGAATAGTGGAGTGTCCTATTCACCATGTCCTCCTTCAGGTGATCTTCCTGATGCAGGGATCGAACTTGAGTCTCTTATATCTCCTGCATTGGCAGGAGGGTTCCTTACCTCTTTGCCATAGTGCCATCAATAGTCTAAAATTTGACAACTAAATGATCTTGGGAATGAAAATGGATTACCTCACAGTTCTCTAGGCATTTAAACAGGAACAGTAGATTTGGGGTGGAAGAAGTCCCTATAGTCCAACAAAACCCTGACCTTGGCTTGTAAACCAAACAGAAAGGACTAAGGCAACTAAATTAGATAAAATGATAACAAATTGACCATGCATTTCAAAATGACTCAGCCTAAGAGTCCTCTTATTTCTTGAAATGTTTGCAGAAGAGAAAAAAAAATATTTACCAAGCAGGGAACACACTTTGTTCTCAGTCAAATAAAATTCACTCTACTTGACTTCAAGTTTGAATTCATCTAATATGACGGATTTCAACATAATTGACTTTTTAAGCAAAAAGATGATTTTATTCATTTGTAATTAGGCAAGCTTAATTTTTTTTCTTGGAAAGACTACATATAAATAGACTGTAATTAGGAAATGTGACATTCATCTTGTGGGGTTCAGAACACTTTGATCACTGTAAGCGTATATGTTAATTTTATTCCAGATTTAATCTACTGGCTTTATTACTTATCTAACCACTATTTATTGTATATTTAGGCAATGGAGACAGAACAAGAAAAGAGAGACATGATACCTACCTTCATGGAGCTTACAGTTTAAGATGTATGAGGCTGTGTGTCAAAAAGAAAAGAACCAAATATATTCTTCTTTGCCAAATAAATGTATTTGTGGAATACTCCATTAAACAGAGTGGGATGAATGAGATGATAAGGTTTAAACAAATTCAGATGTTTCAGTTGTAGAATTTGGTTACTTTGCATTCATTCATTCATTCATACATTTATTTATTTATTCATGTATTATTCAAATATCCCTGGTGTCTCAGATGATAAAGAATCTGCCTGCAATGCAGGACACTTGGGTTTGATCTCTGGGTCAGGAAGATTCCCTGGAGAAGAGAATGTCAACCCACTCCAATATTCTTGCCTGGAGAATCCCATGGACAGAAAAACCTGGCTGACTCCAGTCCAAGAGTCAGACAGGACTTAACAACTCACACTTTCACTTCCAAATATATTCTTCTTTGCCAAACAGATTTAGTTTAAGATGATATTTGGGTTGTGAAACCACTTTTCATACAGTCTTCCTTTTTTCATGTTGACTAGAGATATTTTATACAGAGGCCAAAAAAAAAAAAAAAAAAAATCCAAGTTAACTCAGTTCTGTATTTCCAGAATGATGTTTCTCTGAAAGGGAAAAAATCTTGCATGTAGTAACATAACACAAGTTGTTCATGCATTTAAAAAATTGACATCTTTCCTCTTTATTAAAATAAAACATTAATTAGAATCATCTGGAACATCTTAGGTGCCCAATACATGATGATGAATGTTTGATGAATGAATAAAAGATTAAAGGTATAAACAAGTGTGCTTATTTTTAAAATATATACAGAAATGACTCTTCCTGTTCACTTATTGTCAATTTTTTTGTCATTCTTTCTGAAGGAATTTGATTGGCCAATAGAAGGACTGCTTCTTCCAAACAGTCCTCCCATGAAGAAACCCATCCATAAGGCACCAGAGCATTATGTCCCTGTGAGACTCAGAGTTTTGCGGAATGGAGACAAGAACAAAGCCAGGGCCCTTATTATAATCAGTCCAGACATCTCACCTGGGCGGAAAGTGCAGTAAGAACAACTTGTTCATATTTCTCATCAAGCATACTTTATGATTTCTACAGATTTTAGTTGTCTTGATTACAAGAGTTTTTTTTCCCCCTCCCTGGGAAAATTCTATTTGTTCTATTAAAAGGTTTCTGTATTGATATCTGAAAGTGTCAACTACCAATTGGCACTTGTCATCTGCCTCTACAAGGATTAAATCATGAGTGACTGCAGTTGCTGACTTTCAACACTCTGTGAAAGGAGTTCAGGGTGGAGAGCAGAAATGAGACACTCTGCGCTCTGGGTAAAACTGGCTGATCAGGTCTGCGGATAGACATCTTCAGAAGACGATTTTATGAGCGTAATCTTGTATCACCTCATATCTAGAAGAGCACTAAAATCGTTCATAATGACATCTGCTCCTCATGACTAGCAATAACCTTCTGCAAAAAAATATGTGCATGATTATAGGTATTCTTCCTTCACCAGAATCCCATCTAGACTGACCTGTCCCCCTACCTGTTTGGAGCAGTTTCTCAGATATCTGAGTTGCGGTCTCCTGGCCTATCATCCTCATTTTGCCCTAAATAGAACTTAGCTCACAACTCTCAGGTTGTGCTTTTTTTTTCAAGTCGACAGAGGTAAAAATAGATGCTGAGATTCATTTAGTGTCTTTTATTTATTTATTTGATTTCCTTTGGCTGTGCTGGGTCTTTGTTGCTGCCGGTGGACTTTCCCTAGCTGCGGAGCGCAGAGGCTGCTCCTCCTTGCGGTGTGCAGGCTTCTCATTGCGGTGGCTCCGCTGTTGGCAGAGCACAGACTCTAGGCATGTGGCCTTCAGTAGTTGCCGCTTTCAGGCTCTAGAGTGCGGGCTCAGTGGTTGAGGCACACAGGCTTAGTTGCTCTATGGCTAGATTCACTTAGTTCCTATATCAGGAACTGAATTTGAGTTGATTCAGGCTGGCCATGGGAGAATATAATGAGTTGCAAATAAATAGCTCTGATGAAAAAAGTTGTCTGATCAGTATCTATTTTGAATTAGCATTGTTATTTGCATTCATTAATGTATTTTGAAATAACTGAGCTCGTTAATTAATTGCTTCTTAAATATAATTTTATAATTTCTTATTTAAGTTTGTATTTAGTTATTGTTTACATTATTTATTTAAGTTATTATTACAGACAATTCTTTAGATTTACACCTTTGGAATATTTAATGAACAAGCATTTGCTAAGTTGCTAAGTCACTTCAGTCGTGTCTGACTCTGTGTGACCCCATAGACGGCAGCCCACCAGGCTCCCCCACCCCTGGGATTGTCCAGGCAAGAGCACTGGAGTGGGTTGCCATTGCCTTCTCCGATGAACAAGCATAGCTTTACATAATCTATATTCTTGCCTTGAAATAGCATTTTAAAAGTGTACCATTCTAGAAAAGCATCAATTTCCACGTTAACTTATGTTACAAGGTCGGTCTAAAATCTTCTGAAATAGCCAGTGTTTCTCCAACATTAGAGAAAAGTCACCTGCTATATTTTCATAATATTTTATGACAAAAGAAATCACAGATCAGTGCAAACTCTGATGTAAAGAATGAGTTAAACACATTGTTTCTAATATTATTAGCAGTGATATTACCTCTTGACCTTTCTTTTGATATGTTTAGAATATTTGAGGCTGCTGATAATAGTTTAATATTACTTTCTTCACATTGATTAAAGATACTTCATACATCGCTGAACAATGAGTAACATTCAGATTGGCTGTCCACTGAACTGCCTGTATAGATGATAAAGTAAAAAATTAATCTTGACTAAAGTAAAGTCAACCCTGAAATTGAAATCTTTGACGCATTCATTTCATAATTAGTTCATTCTACTAAAATGTAAAATGTGAGGGTAATGCTCCTCAAGTATATATGACTTTTTTTAATATGAAAAACTAACAAATAATTTCTGTCCTTTCCTATATTTAACTGTGTCTCAAAATTATATACAGATTTGATCTGACCAATTTATGTTTTTAAATACATGGTTCAATCTGGTGATACAGACATAATTTTAGAGATTTATTACTTTGGACAGCTATTCTAGTAAAGAGTATGTGAAACTCTCTGCTATGTTCATGGAAGAGTGTATCCTGGCTAATCAAATATTCACTTTGTTCTCTACATGAATTACTGGAGTGGGTTGCCATTTCTTTCTCCACTACATGAATTAATTATTCCTAAATGATTAAAATACGCTGGCATACACTTGACATTAAAACTCTACTGAATATCATTTAATTTTCCTTCACTGATTCAGAAAATTCTCTTCAGGATCATCAATAGCATTCCTCTAACTTCTCTCCAAGCTCTATGTAGGTGCTGGTAACAGAAGATTTAATAAGGAGTGTTTTGGCTAACATTACAGGGTGACTGTGTTGCCTGGCTCCAGAGGGCACTGTTCACATATTCTCTGTGAATAGTGTCCCAGAGTTGTGAAGGTGGAAGCCTTGCTGTGCTACTTTTAATATATCCATGCAACATGTCTCTTCTGAAAGAAATAAATGCCAATGACATGTAAGCATACATTACTTGCATTAACCTGAGACTTACTTATAAGAGAGTTGGGCTGTTTACTGTCTTCACCGGCAAAATCGGGTTAGAATGATGAAACATAGGTCCATTTTAACTGAATTCTGCTCTGAAGTGAAATGAAAGTCGCTCGGTCGTGTCTGACTCTTTGCCACCACATGGATTGTACAGTGGATGGAATTCTTCAGGCCGGAATACTGAGTGGGTAGCCATTCCTTTTTCCAGGGTATCTTCCCAACCCAGGGATCAAACCCAGGTCTCCCACAATGCAGGCAGATTCTCTACCAGCTAAGCCACCAGGGAAGCCCAAATTCTGCTCTGGTAGCATGCTATTCTTTAATTGTTTACTAATTCATTTTAGACAGCTTTGAGGGAGCTTTTGTTGTTGGTTCCTCCATCTACAAAGGAAGATCATACAGATACTGAATTGTCATGATCTTAGTAACAAGATCTTCTCCATTAGTTCTTGATAACAGTGTCAAGTTCGTATAAATTAAGAATTGTGATTTCTTATGTCTCAGGTAAACTTCATCTCTCAGAACCTTAAACAAGGAAAACTTTATAATTTTAAAATATAAATGTTTTAGTGAATTGTTAAAGAAAGGCTCAGCATAAGTTATAAACTACATATTATATAATTTCAATGTATAGAGATATTACTTATTAGTAAGTTAGTAATCTCTCAAACTCCTTAATACAGCTTTTAAGACCCTTTATGAGACCATTACAGTATACAAACACATATATATGGAATTTAGAAAGATGGTAACGATAACCCTATATGCAAAACAGAAAAAGAGACTCAGATGTATAGAACAGACTTTTGGACTCTGTGGGAGAAGGCGAGGGTGGGATGTTTCAAGAGAGCAGCATCAAAACATGTATATTATCTAGGGTGAAACAGATCACCAGCCCAGGTTGGGTGCATGAGACAAGTGCTCGGGCCTGGTGCACTGGGAAGACCCAGAGGGATCGGGTGGAGAGGGAGGTGGGAGGGGGGATCGGGATGGGGAATACATGTAAATCCATGGCTAATTCATTTCAATGTATGACAGAAACCACTACAATATTGTAAAGTAATTAGCCTCCAACTAATAAAAATAAATGGAAAAAAAAAGACCCTTTATGACCTGTTTCCATATATTTGTCTAGCTCTTTATCACCACTACCCCCAATTCTCATTCCTAAATCCTCTCAACTTCCAACACCTCTCATTTGCCTTTTTAATAAAGGTATATTGAGAATGAGCTTGGACTTCATTTCTAGTTGTTGACTCTAAACTTGACATCCCATCCCCACCCCTGAGTTACCTGTAGCTTCTCTGAACTCCGTTGCTCTGACTACTATGGGCTTTTCACCAGGGTTGCTTCTGCCATTATCTGTGCTGTGATTATCTGCTTATGTCTTCATCCATGAGAGAGAGAACAGGGCCGGTGTGTTATTCATCCATATATGTGCTGTCTGCTATGGTCATGGAACTGTGTGTCTCAGTTAATCAATTATTAAGCTGTTTTATTCACCATGATTCAAGGCTCACAAATTTAGTGCTAGTTGAATGAGTAAATGAATTCATGGTTAACTACACTTGATTGGACTTTCTTGGTGGCTCAGACAGTAAAGAATCTCCTGAAATGCAGGAGATTTGGGTTTGATCCCTGGGTCAGGAAGATACCCTGGAGAAAGGAATGGCTACCCACTCCAGTATTCTTGCATGGAGAATTCAACTGACAGAAAAGCCTGGTTGGCTATAGTCCATGTGGTACCAAAGAGTTGGACATGACTGAGTGACTAACATAACATTTTATATTTGATTAAATTTCAAATCAATGAATAAATGAATAACTATATTTAAACACCATATCTTTTGTTTAATATAATATGAAGATTCTAAAACTACAGAACACTGTCTTACCTAAAAATTTGAACAATGTGTATTCCAATTCTTTTTCTATGATCATCATTATTGATTCTTCATTAAAAACATTTTAGGTTTGGATTGATACTGAAACAGTATCTGAGTAACATATGAATAAACATATGAATATGAACAGTGTATGACTAAAACATCAAAGGAAAAATGAATGTAATCTTTGCATTTTCTTCAAAGTTGATAAATTCACATCTTGAGTGTTCAACATTATTGTAAAAGGATTCAGATATTGAAATTTTATTTTCACATATAAATTATTCATAGTATAAATGTTTGTGAAGTTTAATATTTAATTGTGATAGTATTTGAAACCCTATTTTTTAAGAAAGGCATATTTTTTAGGGTCAGTTCAGTTCAGTTGCTCAGTCGTGTTTTGACTCTGCAACCCTATGGCCTGCAGCGCATGAGGCCTCCGTGTCCATCACCAACTCCTGGAGCTTGCTCAAACTCACGTGCATCGAGTCAGTGATGCCATCCAACCATCTCATCCTTTGTCATCTCCTTTTCCTCCTGCCTTCAATCTTTCCCAGCATCAGGTCTTTTCTAAAGAATCAGTTCTTCACATCAGGTGGCCAAAGTATTGGAGCTTCAGCTTCAGCATCAGTCCTTCCAATGAATATTCAAGATTGATTTCCTTTAGGATTGGCTGGTTTGGTCTCCTTGCTGTCCAAGGGACTCTCAAGAGTCTTCTCCAACACCACAGTTCAAAAGTTTCAGTTCTTCAGAGCTCAGCTTTCTTTAGGGTCCAGCTGTCATACCCATACCTGACTACTGAAAAGACCACAGCTTTGACTAGACAGACCTTTGTCGGAAAAGTAATGTCTCTGCTTTTTAATATGCTGTCTAGGTTGGTCATAGCTTTTCTTTCGAGGAAAAAGCGTCTTTTAGCTTCAGAACTGCAGTCACCATTCACAGTGATTTTGGTGCCCAAGAAAATAAAGTCTGTCACTGTTTCCATTATTTCCCCATATATTTGCCATGAAGTGATGGGACCGGATGCCATGATCTTAGTTTTTTGAATGTTGAGTTTTTAGCCAGCTTTTTCATTCTCCTCTCTTACTTCATCAAGAGGCTCCTTAGTTCCCCTTCACTTTATGTCATAAGGGTGGTGTCATCTGCATATCTGAGGTTATTAATATTTCTCCAGCAGTCTTGATTCCAGCTTGTGCTTCATCCAGCCCAGCATTTTTCATGCTGTACTCTGCATTATAAGTTAAGTAAGCAGGGTGACAGTATACAGCCTTGATGTTCTGCTTTTCCAATTTTGAACCACTCTGTTTTTCCATGTTCCATGTCTAGTTCTAACTGTTGCTTCTTAACTGTTGGTTTTTTAGGGTAAATCATGATAAATTAAAACTTCATGATTTATTCACATACTATAACAAGCTGAATGATAATTGGCAGTGTATCCTGACATATCAGTCTAATCTTGGATTGTTTTTTCCAGATATGTTGGCCCTGAAAGGAAAGGGAAGGTGAAAAACTTTGTCACTAAATATTCTGATGCAGAAACAAACCAGACTGGATTTCACCAGCTTTTGGAGAGGTAAACAATAGCCTAAATGCAAAGGTGTACTCCATTCAAGTGCCTGGATGATTATAGCACAAAATACATATGTACCTACATCAGAAAACAATTGTTAATGTAATGATTCTGGAGTTTTTTCTGTGAAGTTTATAAGCTATTGTGAGTACATTATAATTAATATCCTCCCCCCCAGAATTCTAGGTCTTGTGATTTTCTCCTAGTTTCTGAACTACCAACTCTATAAATATAAATTTTTCCCATTAAAAATATTTCACAATTTTATAGCACTTTGGTTTGAATTTATTTGTATTGAGGACAGAGTAGTTGTCTATTTAAATCACTTTATAAGTGTTAGTAATCTATATCATGTTTCTGAAGTACATTGTAATTTTTCTTTTGATCAGTATATTTTTACCCACTCACTGAGCATCTCAGTCTGTTTCTTCCCTGTTATTCTATGATGATGCCCTCTCAGGAGGCCATATGCTGTAGTAAAAAGACCCAGAGAGTTTTAGGTTTGAATTTCAGCTTTTGAACTCACCAATTTTTTGACCTTGGGCATTAGGCTCAGTTGCATCATCCATAAAATGGGCTTCTCAGAAAAGGTGTGAGAATTCAGCAAGAGAGTATATATGAAGTGTTTGTAGTGTATGGTCTGTTTTAACAATATGTTGCTGACTTTTATGTGTCAGATGCTTTGCAGGTATCCACACATTTAATCAATATTAATTAATTAATATTAATATTAAAATCAATATTAATTAATAAATATTAATGTACAATATCCCTATAAGAGAAGTACTGCTCTGCCTACCTTTTACAAATGGGGAAAATTAGGCTCAGAGAAGCTAAGTAGCTTCTCCAAGGTTACAGAGCCTATTCATGAGAAGGCTTGAGTTTGAACCCAGTCAATTTGACTCCAAAGTCCACATTTCTTTTTTTTTTTTTTTTCCATTTATTTTTATTAGTTGGAGGCTAATTACTTTACATCATTACAGTAGTTTTTGTTATACATTGAAATGAATTAGCCATGGATTTACATGTATTCCCCATCCCAGTCCCCCCTCCCACCTCCCTCTCCACCTGATCCCTCTGGGTCTTCCCAGTGCACCAGGCCGGAGCACTTGTCTCATGTACCCAACCTGGGCTGGTTATCTGTTTCACCCTAGATAATATACATGTTTCAATGCTGTTCTCTTGAAACATCCCACCCTCGCCTTCTCCCAGAGTCCACATTTCTTATTAGGCACTTAAGAGTCAGTTCCTTTCTTTTCTCTCCATTGATGCTGGCTGGCACGTGAACTAGCTAAAGGAATTCAACACAGAGGAAGCAGCTAATCTCTAGCACAGCCACTCAGACCAATTAAATTCAGCACTATTAAACTAGGGTTTCCAAGAACAGGAGGAAGAAAAATCTGCCAACTTCCTATTCAGTCTCTTCTCCCAGCTATCCTAAAACTGGATACTGCAGTAGTCCAAAATTCTCCCAGGAAAATGTGAGTGGGAGCCGGTTATGATGATGGTAACTCTCCTTAGGTCATGCTTGGATCTGGGGTAAGTGGCAGAACCTTTGGGCAGCATCCAGAGAAAATTAAGGAAATCTTTCAATTGGGATCAATCTTATTACAGTCCCCCCTTCTCCACCCATCCCTCCACCCCGACAACTCCTATGAATGAGAAACCTGGCCCAGGCCTCACCAATCCATCAGCCTCCAGGGTTGTGACAGGAGAAGCAGAGACTGAGTTCCCACTGGCTAATTTCCTTCTAAGACCTCTCAGAAAAATGGAAGCCTAATTACTGACTTAAATGTCTTTATGCCATCTAAGGAAATAAAGTTGAGAAATGTTTTTCATACAGCTGGGTTTTCTTGATGAGCACAAAGTCACTTCTAACTCATTTACCATAGACAGTACATTTTAATAAAAAACAGCATTCTTTCGGACATGCCCCATCATTCTGTTTAGCTCTTCTTCCCTTCCCCACAATTCCACCTCCTTACCTCTGCCGTAAATGACTATATGAACTCCACCTCTCCACCTCAAGCACACCTTCCACTTTTCTGACAGTTCTCTTTCTAAAAAGCAGATCCGACTGCACCATTTCTCTGCCATAATACCCCTAATGGCTTTCTGATACTTATGGGATACAGGTCACGTTCATTAGTCTGGCATCCTAAGTGGTTCCCAATTGTTTCCTATCTTCTTTAGCAGCTTTATCTGGCTCCACCTCCTGTCCACAAACCCAGCTCCAGCCATGTAAAACTTCTCTGCATCCTAACTCTATGTGGTGAACTCCTGTTTATTCATCAAGGTCCACCCCTAAAGGTCACTTCCCTAATTGAATTGAGGCTTCCCTGGAGGAATTCGTTGTTTTTCCTCTGTGTTCTCACAACACTCTGGCCAGGTGCCTGTGACAACTCCGTTAGTTCATGTTACACTTTAGTTACCAACCAGTCTTTCCCCCTGACTAGAGAGGGAGCCCCCCAGGAAACAGGGCAACTGTATCATTCATCTCGATATCCACAAGGCTGGCTCAGTGCTTGTTTGAGGGGGGAAAAAAAATCACTATTGAATGTTTAACCTGGCGAAAAATTCCTATTCGAAAGGGACTTAAAGGGCTGTTAGGAATCACTACTGGTGGAGAGAGATGAGGACCTACTGGGTGATGGATGTAACTTTGGAGAAAGAGTAGAACTTCAACAGCAAAAGCTGAGTAAGGTGTTTTATATGGAAGCAAGAACAAGAGAAAAGACCCACAAATAGGAAAGTGTAGGGGCATGTTGGGGCTTTCCTGGAGGCTCAGATGGTAAAGAATCTGCCTGCAATGTGGGAAGAATCTGCCTGCAATGCATGAGACCTGGGTTCAATTCCTGGATTGGGAACATCCCCTGGAGAAGAGTACGGTTACCCACTCCAGTATTCTAGCCTGGAGAATTCCGTGGGCTGTATAGCTCATGGGGTCGCAAAGAGTCAGACATGACTGAGCGACTTTCATTTCACAGGAGCATGTTGAGGAGTGAAAAGTCAATAATGATATATTTTTTTTTTAATTGCTTGTCGATCATGCTTGGCACTGTGCTATTAAGCACATTTCATAATCAACCCTTAATCGTCACAACAACCTTGACAGGTAAGAAATTTAGGCTTAGAGAGTTTAAATAATTTTTCCAAGTCCTACACCTGAAGAGGGGGAATGAAATTCAAAAGGCATCTGATAGATTCCAGGACTGAGCTCTCAACTGTCCCACAGTCCTGTAGAACTAGTTATAGTTAATGACCCACCTTGATTTCTTTGATTTACTCTCTTCTCTGCTGGAAACTTTCCACATGCAAGGTCAATTTTTGTGTCTATATTACAGGTGCACTGAAATTTTAAATTTACCTTCTGCAGCTCGGAGATTATTCAATGAGAAAGGGAAGGAAATCTTCACGCTAAAAGAACTTCAAAGAGATGAACTGGTAAAAACATGACCATGAAACTAGGAATATTAATATACTGGTACCATTAAAAGAAAAATATTTTTATATGACTTCAAGCACCATCTTTTCCTGTTTTTTTTTCTCACTATTATCTTAATTCAGCAACCATCAGGAAGTAATACAAATAGCTTATTGTTGCCTGCTTTCTATGTGTCAGGCATGATTTTCAGGGCTGTATATGACAGAACTCATTTAATGCTCATCACAACCACCTTATAAATAAATGAAGGCATAAACTGGAGAGAACCAAATTATTACCCACTTGTGATTTCTGCCCTGCTCTTTTAAGGAGGTAAATTCTATATTGTTTTTGAGGTTTTCAAAATGTGGTTATTTAACAATTTCTTCCTAAATGATAATTTCACCTTTTCAAAAAAAAAAAAAATCATATCTAGCTTCTCATACACTATTTGAGTGCTTGGGTTTACCAGGTGGCTTACTGGTAAAGACTATGCATGCCATTGCAGGAGACAAGGGTTTGATCCCTGGGTCTGGAAGATTACCTGGAGAAGGAAATGACAACCCACTCCAGTATTCTTACCTGGAGAATCCCATGGATGGAGGAGCCTGGTGGGCTACAGTCCATGTGGTCACAAAAGAGTCAGACACATCTTAGTGATGAAATGTTTCATCAACAACAATTTGAGTGATTAGAGAATGCTAAGAAGTGGAAGGACTTTAGTTGCCCGGCCTTTTCTCCCACTTACAGAATTTGAAGTATCAGTTCGAAAAGAAAACCCACTTTGATAGATGCCTGGAATTCTTTGAACAGAGAACCAAGCTTGTACCAAATTGTTAGAACTTGACTCAGCTCTGAATGTCAAGACCCCTTGAAAGAAGTACCCCTTGAAATTCAAAGTACCATTGACTAATATTAGAGGCAGCATGGCAGAGCAGAGAGCCTCTGTTCTTGGAGCTTGCTAGATTGTGTTTTGAATCCTAACTCTATCCCTGCCAAGTGTCTTGTTTGTTTCCTTCTAATATTTTTGTTTTTGCTGCTGTGCTTATTCACTGTGTTATTTTGGAAAGAATTTAAGGTTGATGCAATAAAGCATACAATGCAAAAAGATAAATCTAATTTAAAGATAAGTCATTGAGGCCACCAGGGCAGAGGGAGCAGGAGTGAAAGGAGAATGGGATGGAGTCAGGAGTGATTGTTAAAAGATCCTGCACATTTGCTAGAAATGAATCTGCCCAGCTGTTCGGAGCCACCGACATGGAGATTGAAACATGAACAGTCACATAATTGAGTATGTCTGTGAGAGAAGAACCTTGTTGATCAGAAAGAAGATATTTTTCAGGAAACTTCCCCTGGGTCAACATAGAAAGTATGTGTGATTAGTGAGTGACCCCCAAAAGGCAGCATTGATTTTCTTTTTTTTTTTTTAACCAAGTCTTTCTCAATATATTACTCTGTTTTTTCTCACTTCAAACAAATATGTATTTATTTAAAGACATTTAGAAGGTACACATAAGCAAAAAGGAAAAGTATCATCTGTCATCTCAGCATCTAGAAATGTCCATTAACAGCTCAATACATATACTACAAGTTCATTCATACCAGTGGTTGTTGGAATTTTCTGTGAACTGACACTTCCTAATATTCACAGGCCACATGGAATCTATTGAAATATCAACTCTGCCACTGTAGCACAAAAGCAGTCACAGATATGCAAGTGAGTGGGCATAGCTGTGTTCCAATAAAACTTTATTTACAAGAGCAGGCTGTGAGCAAGATTTGGACCTCAGCCCTCCCTGTAGCTCAGATGGCAAAGAATCTGCCTGTAATGCTGGAGACCCAGCTTCGATCCCTGGGTCAGGAAGATTCCCTGGAGAAGGCAAAGGCAACCCACTCCAGTGTTCTTGCCTGGAGAATGCCATGAACAGTCCATGGAGTTGCAAAGAGTCGGACACAACTGAGCAACTTTCATTCATTCATTCATTCATTCCCAGGTGGTGCGAGTGGTAAAGAACCAGCCTGCCAATGCAGAAGACGTAAGAAACATGGCTTTGATCCCTGGCTTAGGAAGATCCCTTGGAGAAGGAAATGGCAAACCACTCCAGTATTCTTGCCTGGAGAATCCCATGGGTAGAGGAGCCTGGCAGTCCACGGGGTCGCAAAGAGTCGGACAAGACTGAAGTGACTTAGCCTGACATAGTTTACAAACCCCTGATTTATACCCATACGGAGAAGGCAGTGGCACCCCACTCCAGTACTCTTGCCTGGAAAATCCCATGGACGGAGGAGCCTGGTAGGCTGCAGTCCATGGGGTCGCTAAGTCGGACACGACTGAGCGACTTCACTTTCACTTTTCACTTTCTTGCATTGGAGAAGGAAATGACAACCCACTCCAGTGTTCTTGCCTGGAGAATCCCAGGGACGGGGGAGCCTGGTGGGCTGCCATCTATGGGGTCACACAGAGTCAGACACGACTGAAGCGACTTAGCATCCTTCCCCACATCCCTCCCTTCCTTCTTTCCTTTATCTCCTTTATTTTTTCTACAACTTCTTATTAGTATTTTGAATTAATTAAAGATTCATAGAGATTTGTAGTAAGTTGCAAAGATATATGGAGAAGTACTTCTTTCAGTACAAAACCATAGAGATCCATCAACTTTGTTGTGTTTATCAATAGATTGTGCCTTTTTATCAGTGAGCATTATTCCTTTTTTCATTGAGTATGGTGCCATAGTTTGTTTCACCACACACTTATTGTAGGATGTTTTGATTGTTTACAGTCTGGGGTATAATAATGCTGCTGTGAGCAATTGTATGAGATTATAGACTTATTTCTTTGGTAGGTGTACGTTTCATGTGGTGAACACTGGATCAATCCTGACCTGTCCACTGCTCAGCAAAAGAAGCAAATCTTCCTAAGGAACTTAGCATCAGATATTTCTAAAATTCAAATCTTCTGCAGTATGCATAAGATAGAGGGTAAGCATCGGAATTATTTACCTTCTCTGTCTCTACACACACACACAAACACACACACACACACACAAATATATATACACACAGACCAAAAAGAAAAAAAACCTTAATGATATGGCTTTTTAAAAAGAAATTTGCTTGTTTAAACAGGTCAAATTTCATCCCTGCATCTTACTATTTTGTGTTAGACTAATTTTTTATTTAACAGAGTTGCAATTTTAATTCACACTGTACTTTGAATGCGCAAAGAAAACATACTTTTATTTTGTCTTTAACAAATTGGACCTTCTTTGTGAACCCCAGGTATACCCCAAACAAGGAAAACTTTAAATGTACTGTCAGGTTTACATTTGTCCCATCCATTTAATTAAATAGGCCCTTTAGCAAAGGCTTTCAGTTTTCCCAGTCTCCAGACTCTCACTTTAGTTCTTCTCTAGCATGGAAGGAAGGAACTTGGGGGTGCAGATCCTCTTGCTTTCTGGGCCCTGCTGGCTGAAGTCCATGGCTGAGTGACAGTGTCCCATTCTTCTGGCCCAGACAGTGCTTTGGGTGGGGTAGTGCTTCCTACCTGCCTCCACCTCGCCTGTGCTCTCTGCAGCCTGGTTGTGTCTGGGTAGCCATCTCTGCAAACCTTGCTACAAAACCTCTTGACCCCTGGCTGGCAGCCACTTCTGCAAAGCTACCCCGCGTGGCTGTCAGTAATCCTGGGTCATGGCTGCACCTCTCAGAAGCCAGATCCAACTTCACGTAGACTGAAGGGGTGAGGACAGCTCCAGAGGTAACTCATCACTGTGTCCCGAACAATGAGCGGTGTCCTCAGCGTTTCCTCATCTAGCTAAGACACCTGTGGGAGGGAAGCATGACACCTGATGCTGGTTTTCCACCTTTGTCTGTATTCTGCCACAGATTCCCTCAGGCCCAGAAATGGTAGGGCTCCTCCAGCTCAACGCTGAGATGAAAACTTTGATGAGTTAAATGGGAGCTAAAGGCATTTAGAAAAAAAAAAAAATCCTAAGTCATGACAGTGTCATCCTGCATGGCCATAGTCTTGTGCTTGAATGTCCAAACTGTAATTGTACTTATGCTTTCCTCTTGTAATGTTGCTCATTTCCTCATGGTCTTCCGTCTTCCCTGAAGGATACCCCAGGACCAGGACAAAGATGCTATACATAGAAAGGGAAAAGAGAAAATTCATTAATATAATTTAAAATAGTATCTTATTGCATATATTGAACACTGTATATTAAGCTTTTCATGTGTCTCTTAAGGCATTGGGAACTTTCACTGAAGTGTCTGGGATCCCAGAGAATGACCTAAAGGCATATATCTAGATAATGTAACCCATTTGAATAGTTAGAATTTACAATAGCCAGCTTATTTTTGGAAAGACCTACTTTTAGCACTTTTGACTGAAAATATTTTGAGAGAAAAGAATCTACAAAAATTAAATTAAGTGAAATTCAATTTATTAGTTTAAAGAGCAGCTATCAATTACACTTAGAATGTATTCTCTTAGACACAACAGCTGGAAAGTTTCTGCATTTTTGTTTTAGCACATGTTTTCAAAATCCTCATGCTCTGAGATCATAACTATTATGTCCTTTCAATTTGTGCATTTCTGTTCAGCTCTTGTTTTAGAAGTCCAAAGTGACATTGTGTCTGGAGCCAAGCTTGCTGTGAGGAAACCAATTTTTGGAAAAGAAGAGCAAATTATAGAACCAGAGGAAAAGCAAATGCAAAAAAATGCTTTAACATTAGAAAATGCTTCCAGTGAAATTCTGTGAGTAATCAGTGTGGCCAGAAAAGCTACCTGTTCCTATTTGAACTTAGCTCATTAGCTCAGTAACAGCTCAGAGCCCATGCAGGGAACCCACGTCAAGTTTGTGAAACTAATGGCATTTAAAGAGCTAGTATTTAATTAGTTTCCTGGTAAAAGGATAGAGCTGGGGCTTCAGTGTTCAACCATCACAATGATCTACTTTCAATAATTCTGTTATGATGCTACAATTTTTTAAATTTATTTTTTTATTGAGGGATAATTACTTTACAGAATTTTGTTGTTTTCTGTCAAACCTCAACATGAATCAGCCATGGGTATACATATATCCCCTCCCTTTTGAACCTCCCTCCCATCTCCCTCTCCATCCCACCCCTCTAGGTTGATACAGAGCCCCTGTTTGAGTTTCTTAGCCATACAGCAAATTCCCTTTAGCTGTCTATTTTACAAGTTTCCATGTTACTCTTTCCATACATCTCACCCTCTCCTCCCCTCTCCCCATGTCCACAAGTCTATTCTCTCTGTCTGTTTCTCTATGTCTGAAATTCTTCAGTACCATTTTTCTAGATTCCTTATATATGCATTAGAATACAGTATTTATCTTTCTCTTTCTGGCTTACTTCATAGGTTCTAGGTTCATCCACCACCTCATTAGAACTGACTCAAAGGTGTTCCTTTTTATGGCTGAGTAATATTCCATTGTGTATATGTACCACAACTTCTTTATCCATTCATCTGTTGATGGACATCTAGGTTGCTTCCATGTTCTAGCTATTGTAAATAGTGCTGCAGTGAACAATTGGGATACATGTGTCCTTTTCAGTTTTGGTTTCCTCAGGGTATATGCCTAGGAGTGGGATTGCTGGGTCATATGGTAGTTTTATTCCTAGTATTTTAAGGAATCTCCATGCCATCTTCCATAGTGGCTGTATCACTTTTCATTCCCACCAACAGTGCAAGAACATTCCCCTTTCTCCACACCCTCTCCAGCATTTATTGTTTGCAGACTTTTTGATGATGGCCATTCTGACTGGTGTGAGGTGATATCTCATTGTAGTTTTGATTTGCATTTCTCTAGTAATGAGTAATGTTGAGCATCTTTTCATGTGTTTGTTAGCCATCTGTATGTGTTCTTTGGAGAAATGTCTGTTTAGGTCTTTCCCCACTTTTTGATTGGTTTGTTTGTTTTTCTGGCATTGAGTTGTATGAGCTGCTTGTATATTTTGGAAATTAATCCTTTGTCAGTTGTTTCATTTGCTATTATTTTCTCCCATTCTGAGAGTTGTCTTTTCACCTTGCTTTTGGTTTTCTCTGCTGTGCAAATCTTTTTAGTTTAATCAGGTCCCACTTGTTACTTTTGTTTTTATTTCCATTACTCTAGGAGGTGGGTCATAGAGGATCTTGCTTTGATTTATGTCATCGAGTGTTATGTATATGTTTTTCTCTAAGAATTTTATAGTTTCAGGTTTTACATTTAGGTCTTTAATCCATTTTGAGCTTATCTTTGTGTATAGTGTTAGGAAGTGTTCCAATTTCATTCTTTTACATGTAGCTGTCCAGTTTTCCCACACGATTTATTGAAGAGGCTGTCTTTGCCCCATTGTGTATTCTTGCCTCCTTTGTCAAATATAAGATACCCAAAGGATGCATGGGTTTATTTCTGGGCTTTCTATCTTGTTCCATTGGTCTATGTTTCTGTTTTTGTGCCAGTACCATACTGTCTTGATGACTGCAGCTCTGTAGTATAATCTGAAGTCAGAAAGGTTGATTCCTCCAGCCCCATTCTTCTTTTTCAAGACTGCTTTGGCAATTTGGGATCTTTTGTGTTTCCATATGAATTGTGATTTTTTTTTCTAGTTCTGTGAAAAATGCCATTGGTAATTTGATAGGGCTCACATTGAATCTGTAGATTGTGTTTGATAGTATAGTCATTTTCACAATATTGATTCTTCCTACCCAGGAACATGGAATATCTCTCCATCTATTTATGTCATCTTTGATTTCTATCATCAATGGCTTATAATTTTCTGTGTATAGTTCTTTTGTCTCCTTAGGTAAGTTTATTCCTAGATATTTAATTCTTTTTGTTCAATGGTGAATGGGATTGATTCCTTAATTTCTCTTTCTGATTTTTCATTGCTAGTATATAGAAATGCAGGTGATTTCTGTGTTTGATATTGTATCCTGAAACTTTGCTAAATTCACTGATTAGCTCTAGTAATTTTCTGATATTATCTTTAGGGTTTTCTATGTACAGTATCATGTCATCTGCAAACAGTGAGAGCTTTACTTCTTCTTTTCCAATCTGGATTCCTTCCATGTCTTTTTCTTCTCAGATTGCTGTAACTAGGACTTCCAGACCTATGTTGAATAATAGTGGGGAAAGTGGGCACCCTTGTTTTGTTCCTGATCTTAGGTGTAGTGCTTTTAGTTTTTCACCATTGAGAATAATGTTTGCTGTAGGCATATCATGTATGGCATTTACTATGTTGAGGTAGATTCCTTCTATGCCCATTTTTTGAAGAGTTTTAATAATTAAGGGGTGCTGAAATTATGAACAACCCAATCACAAGCACTGAAATTAAAGCTGTGATCAAATATCTCCCAAAAAACAAAAGCCCAGGACCAGATGGCTTCAGAGGAGAATTCTGTCAAACATTTAGAGAAGAGATAATGCCTATCCTTCTAAAACTCTTTCAAAAAATTGCAGAGGAAGGAACACTTCCAAACTCATTTTATTAGGCCACCATCACCCTGATACTAAAACCAGATAAAGACAACACAGAAAATGAAAACTATAGGCAATATCACTGATGAACATAGATGCAAAAATCCTCAACAAAATTTTAGCTAACAGAGTTTAGCAACATATCAAAAAGCTCATACACCATGATCAAGTTGGGTTTATTCCAGGGATGCAAGGATTCTTCAGTATACACAAATCAATCAATGTGATATACCACATTAATAAATTGAAAGATAAAAACATTAGATCATATGATAATCTCAATAGATGCAGAAAAAGTCTTTGACATTACTATTTTTTTAAAAAGACTAGAATCTTAGAACTGGTTACATTTATTTGAGGAATTCATCATGTTTTGCTTCCATCAGCATGGACTTTAAGAACAATCATGTTTCTTCCTTATTGGAGATTCCAGCTGAATGTTTGAGAATGTAAGTTACCATCCTGGATTGCTGGAATAGCTTTCTGGTTGGTTTCTATCTCCATAATCTCCTCCTTCCAATTCACCTTGAAGTTTCATCTCTGGACAATCATCTTTCTAAAGCACAATCCTTTTTATACAGTTCTTCAATGGCTACCTACTGCAGACAGAAAACATTGTGTAGTCTGCAATTCCAAGCCCTCCTGGCCCTCATCCAGGCCCGTGTTAACCCTCATTTGTGCCCACATGCCCATCTCCTCTCCATACTTCTTCTGTCTGCCATGTGAACTCCAAGCTCCAGCTCAGCAAGCTGCAAGCTGTCAGCTGAACATTGCCTACTCCACTGACGCGCTGCTGTAGGCCTGACCACATACTCGTTTCTCTCCAACTGAGGCACCTTGACTTGCCCCATCCTCATTGGTGGGAGGATTCTTTATCGTTGAAATCAATCATGACAATGTGCTAGCAATGTACTTACCCTCTCCCTCACCAACAACTACCAACTTGGGAATTCCTTGAGGGGAGAAACTGTCACATGTGTTCTGTGAAAACCAGGGAAACTGACTTTTGTCATCATTTACTGAATAAATGAAGGAATCATTGAATGAGTTTCCAAATTATGAAACCAGAAATTACCATTGTAGTAATCGAAAATTAATTTATACATCATTGTTACCCACTGTTTTAAGAGATTGTTTCTGTCCCCATGTATAAGAATATTAACTTTTATGTTAGTAATCAAATTTCCTCATTTTTGTGGGTAATTCATCTGGTCCTACATCCTGACACTAAAAAGGCCCCAGAGAGGAAAACCGTTCACAGAGAGAGTGATTTGACTTACATGATATCTTGCTCAGTTGTTAGGGAATGGGCCACAAACTTTCCTAACGTCCCCTCTTGTTGTCCTTCTAAAGAATGTGTCATTTAGCCTCTGAGTTATTATACTGTATTTTGGAAAACTAAACAGAAAATAAGAAAAGAGAAATGATATCTTTGAGAGCAAAGATTCTTGTCCTGATTCATAGATTTCATCAAGGCCTGGAATCCTTGATCTAAAAATGGTTGAGTCCATTCGACAACATAATGCAGAAGCATGGTAACTATACCTAGTAATATCGCACTGTGTATTTGAAAGTCATTAAGAGAGCAGATCTTAAAGTTATTATAAGAAAAACAATTTGTAACTATCTGCAGGGATGGATGTTAACTACATGTATTTGTGATCATTTCACAATATATACAATTATCAAATTATGTTGTACACCTGAAACTAATATAGTATTACATGTTATACCTCAGGTTAAAAAAAAATGATGTAGGAATGTCTTGTACATTCTAGGCAGGATCTTTTAATCCAGTCGCTTCTTGAATACTCCTAATTGACAGGGAGATCACTGTTTCACAAGGCAGCCCGTTTTAATGTTGAAATAGTGATTTAGAATGTCTGTCTTCTATGAGTTCACCTGTTTAAAGTATTTGGAACTCATTGTCATTAATCTTCTGGGTTGTATCTTTTCCAGGCTAACTTTCACTTGTTCTTTGAACCATTTCTGATCACTCAAACCCCTATCATCTTATATTAAGTAAAAACAAAATTTCTCTAGACTTTCTTACATATGTTTGTATGGAGATTTTCACATATTTAAAAAGAGGAGAAATAATTTAAGGAGGGACATCTGTAAAGCAAGAGGCTAGAATGCAAATCTGGAAGGAACTCTTTTGATAGTTGGGTTCAGTGAAAAGATTTCTGATGAGAAGGATAAGAAACAAAGGAAAAGAAATTCTGAGGGCATTAACCTCTGTGTTGATGCTTTGTGGAAGAAAAGACCTTCAGAGCCTGGAGTTTAAAGGGAACGTTCTCATTTCTTCAGTGCCTTGTATCCAAGCCCTGGTCATTTCTTAAGCCTTAATGTACTAACTTTCCCTTCACTAATTATATGCCTGTCACACCAGTTTCCTTCTGTTCCTCAATGAGCCATGTATGTTCTTGCTTTGGAGCCTTTCCACTTGTTCTGGAGTGTTCTCCCTTCAGGTCCTGATGTGATTGGCTCCTTCCCATTGTCCCAGTCCCAACTCTAACATCATTTCTCAGAGGTGCCTTCTCTGACTCCATTGCTAAAGTAGGTCCTACCTGACCCTGCCCAATTTCTATCACAATTTCCTGTTTTATTCCACCTGTAACATTTATATTGCTTGTTTATTCATTTATTTGTCTATTATCTCTCTTCTTCCCACTAGAATGTAAGCTCCATGAATCCTGAGAACAGTTTTGTTCATCACTGTATCCCCAATACTTAGACCTTTGTCCCTATAATGTAGTAGATGCTCAAGGAATATTAGTTAAAGGAATCTGTGACTAACTAAATACTGACTAGGTGTATGAATGAATGAATTCAGTCAGTTCAGTTTAGTCACTCAGTCATGTCCAACTCTTTGTGACGCCATGGACTGCAGCACACCAGGCTTCCCTGTTCATCACCAACTCCTGGAGCTTTTTCAAACTCATGTCCATCGAGTCAGTGATGCCATCCAACCATCTCATCCTTTATCATCCCCTTCTCCTGCCTTCAATCTTTCCCAGAGTCAAGGTTTCTCAAGTGAATCAGTTCTTCACATCAGGTGGCCAGAGTATTGGAGCTTCAGCTTCAGCAGCAGTCCTTCCAATGAATATTCAGGACCAATTTCCTTTACGACTGACTGGTTCTATCTCCTTGCAATCCAGGGGACTCTCAAGAGTCTTCTCCAACACCACAGTTCAAAAGTATCAATTCTTTGGCACTCAGCTTTCTTAATGGTCCAACTCTCACATCCATACATGACTACTGGAAAAACCATAGCTTTGACTACACAGACCTTTGTTGGCAAAGTAATGTCTCTGCTTTTAAATATGCTAAGTTGGTCATAGCTTTTCTTTCAAGGAGCAAGCGTCTTTTCATTTCATAACTGCAGTCACCATCTGCAGTGATTTTGGAGCCCAAGAAAATAAAGTCTGTCCCTGTTTCTACTGTTTCCCCATCTATTTGCCATGAAGTGATGGTATCAGATGCCATGATCTTAGTTTTCTGAATGTTGAGTTTTAAGCCAACTTTTTCCACTCTCCTCTTTCACTTTCATCAAGAGGCTCTTTAGTTCTTCACTTTCTGCCATAAGGGTGGTGTCATCTGCATATCTGAGGTTATTGATATTTCTCCCAACAATCTTGATTCCAGCTTGTGCTTCATCCAGCCCGGCATTTCACATGATGTACTCTGCATATAAGTTAAATAAGCACGGTGACAATGTACAGACTTGGCGTACTCCTTTCCCTATTTGGAACCAGTCTGTTGTTCCACGTCCAGTTCTAACTAGTGTACATAAATGAATCAATGAAGCAAGATGTTTGTTTAGGTATCTGTTTTAATGGCTGTTCTAAAATTGACTGTACTGTACTTCAGTTGCTTGGAAGCTGAAGAGAATACAGACTGCCTAAGTTAGAAGATAAAACATCTCAACGTGGAGGAAAAATCTTATTTACACCTTGCTGACTGTGTTAAAACTGACTTTATTTTTGTTGTTGGTCTCTTTTCATCAGAGATGAAGTTGGTGGGAAAGCTGCATTTTCTATTTTCAACACAAGATGGCACTGTTTCTCTTTAACTGTTAATGAGACTTTTTTTTACTTGAGAAGCTGTTCCTGCTAAAGTTCTGAATGAGGCAGTTACCCACCAATTCCATATCCACATGTAATACTTTTGCTTCATTTGAAAAGTGTATGGTCTGCTCTGCTAAAGCAGGACTTGTCCCTGGAGACTTGAGTACTTTGACACTGCTTGCAGTTACATCAAATTACCACAAGCACCCTGGCGACCACAACTTCCCCCAGAGAACTTTATTTACACTTACGCACATTTAGAGTACTGAAGTATGCTAGCTGCTTTGCCCGTATATGTATCCTGCCTTCAGCAGAGCAGTTCTCGTATTGTATCATGATCCCATGCAAGCACTGTACTCTAAACTGTGCCTGGGAACTTGATATACTCACATCTGCATGGTGGTTATGTGTCTGTTCACGATTTCATCTTAATAAGAAGCCAGGAGGGCCACTCAGTTATTCAGACTATGACTACTTAAGCGTTTTTGTATATTATTCTCTATCAAAACCTGGCATGTTTGTGCTAGTGCTATTTGAGTCTCTCTAGATTTTTCTACTGAGAGGAAAAGTTAATTAAGACTCCTTAACTTTGCCTAATGAGTAAATTTTATGAAACCTAGTAATCTAGGCTGTCTGTTTCAGACAGAATTATGCCAGATTTATGGAGTAGGCAAGAGTCTCATTACACGTTTGTTATGAATTTCCAAAATTATTGAGCAGTCCTAATCTTATTTTTGAAATAGAATACATATGGCCCCATTTTTTTCCTGAGTAAATATAACAAAGATGAATGCTGTTTATTATGTGATTGAGAAATTTTATTGGTAGCTTTGTATTAAAATTCTAAATTGTGTATTAGTAGGATGTGACTTTGCAATGTTAGGCACCATTATGGAAATGTGATTTCCAGACCCACTAACACCCTTTAGGATACAATCAGACTGCACCTCAGAGAACATCCTGTGAGTACAAATCAGAATTCTCAGACCTCTGCTTCTCAACCTTGATAGGGATTCACATGCAAGAGCCCATCTCAGAATGAAGGCTTGTCACACACTTCTCAGGTATGCCTGGCAGGGATCTTCTCATAACTTTGATGAGGATGACAATCTTCCAAAGAAAATGGAAGGAGAGCTCTTTGAAAATATGGAACCAGAGAAGAAATACAGGTAAAAAATTGTAAGGGATTCCTGTTAAATATTTCTACCTGGTCTTAGGTTCACACACTTTATTCCTAACGATTTCTATTACTGTGAGTCGCTGCCTATATCAGCACACACGTTTCTGTGCTTCTTGTGATTTTGACTGAAGCATTTACAGGTACTGGTGGGAAGCACTTCTCGCTTTAGCTGTGTGGTGTAATTTCTTGTTCACTTTTGTGTTTTCTTTTAAAAGGTAAGCCCATCCGCCTTTGCCTCCTGAGAACTTAGGACAGAGCCTGTATTTTAGTGGAATGAATATGTGAATGAACTTATGAATAAGCATGTAAAATGCCCCAATGTCTTTAAGAAATTAGTAAAATGCAATTTCTTGCCTTTTAATTTTATTTTTTTCTCTGGTCAGTGTCCAGTGAAATGACAGAAATCTATAGTACTTTTCATTATTCCATTATGTATTTACTTAACATTATAGCAATTTACATAAATTAAACAGTTTCGGTACTTCAACACTTAACATTGGTCCATGTACAAAGTAGGGACTTAATAGACATTTATAAATTAAGTGCTAATGCATTGTTATGTTTGATAGATTTATTAAGTCTGTTTAATGCCTTAAGAGATATTTAAGTAAGACATTCTTTTAACTTATTAGCGTATCATCATTTTGGCTTATGATAGTCTATGAGCTGTTAGGGAAGATGACAAAAGCTTGGAGAATAGGATTGTATTTGCCATGGGTTCTGTAGATCGTGGATAGAAATGGTCATCATTTGTACAGAACTCCTCTGTTTTTCTGTTTTGATTTCTATTTGTGCTGTTCTGCCTCCTACTTCTTTTTCTCTTTAAATGATCTAAAATGATTTTTTTTTCTTTGCTGATGAATTTCTCATATTCTCTTGGATAAACATATTTCTATTACAAAATAAACTCAGAATTCTACTTTTTACATCAGCTTGACAATGCAAAGCAAATGGCTTCGCTGCTCTCCTGATGATAATGCTTCCCCATTACAAGTGAATTTGGTTCACGGCAGGTCTCTCGCCAACAGAATTTGCAATCTCCAGCACATCAGAGCACAGGATATTTTTCTGCTGCTAATGGGGTTTTCTTTATCTCAGCCATTCTCCAAAACAGAGTAAATTGCAGAAACTTTGCCACCAGCAGTTTGAATACAGAGATGGGCAAATTATAAGCTATGCTGCTCCTCGGCTAGTCTTGGGGGTGCGAGGCCCCAACCTGCGCTCAGGTGTGGAGGTGGTTTTGGTGGAGAAAAAAGCAGATGATAGTCATCAGCGCTGGATGCACAAGGAAGACAGCAGGTAAACCCATCATATTTGGGCGTTAATATATCAAGAGGTGAATGGGAGCCAAAGAGATCCAACATGGTCCCCACAGAGCAGGCAGAGGCATATTTGAGGACTTTGGATTTTCTTTTTAATGTAGCAAGTGATTTTTGTCTTAACCTACTCAAGGAAGAAAAAGTGCAATCAAATGAAAGTGCTCAGTAGTCTACACGCAACCCATCCACTCTCGATACAGATAAGGAACGTGAATTCTGACCTATTGGGTTCATAGTTTTAATGAGCCAAGTTCAAGAGAAAACTAGGTGCTCATCTAATTGATTTTTATGATTTGAAAACATCATAAAATCAAGAATTCTAAAAAGTCCTATTTAAAAAATTGTGCGGCACTTTTCGTTAATAGAGTTTCCTGTACCTCCTCACATGCATTCTTTCCCTCCCATCCACCTCCTCCATCAGGTAACTGACCGATGTGGCTTCTACTCACACAGTGAAATTGAATTGAATTCTTGCCCTAATCAAATATATCAACCAAGTGCCATGACTGGCCCTTGTATGGATCTAGCTTGAAGCTTACCACTGTCGGAAAGGTTATTTCCTAGACAGTCAGAAGAAATTTAAAATGGTCTGGGTAGCACGTGATATTAAAGAAGGCTTTAATTTTATAGAATGTCATAATAGTTTAGTGGTTATGTTTTTTAAAAAAAAGTCATGATCATTTGGATGTACATTGTAGTATTTATAGATAAAACTGAAAACTCAGATTCGTTTTAGAATATTCTAGCAAAGCAAAACTTTTAAAAGTGGTGAGGGGTCAGTGGATGAAACAGGAATAGCAGAATGTTGATAACTGCTGAATCTGTGGTGGTTTCTTATACAGTTCTCTCTGGTTTTGTGCATACTTGAGCATTTCTTTAACAAGAGAGAGAACAACTCCTTGGTTTTTAGATGATTTGCTTCCAAGTCTATCATTCGTGTTATATCGTGGGGCTCCAGGGCCCTCTTCAGTCTCTTGAAATACTACATACAGAAAATGTGTTTGTATATCTGTGGAATACTTTTTCTTTTCCCTGGGAAACAGCTGTGATTTTTGTTGGATTCTGAAGGGTGTCTGATGCAGAAGGCTTAGGGGACCGCTGCTTCTAGAGAGACTGTATATGCTTCAGCAGGCGGCAGCAGAGGGGCCAGCATGGACAGGAAAGGAACTAGCCTTCCTCTCCTCCCTGGTCTGAGATTCAGAGCCGCCGGCAGGGAACACATGCAGCCTTGTTTTAGAGACCGCTGAAAAGCCAACATGTAGACAGACCTGGTGAGTGTGTTCTTTCGCCCCATTCATCCTAGCTAAGCTGTCTTTGTGACGGGGAAGCTAGGAAGCAGGCTTTTGTCCCTGTGAATAGTTTTCTGTATGGGACCAGAATTCATTCATTTAGCTGCAAGGGATTATCAAGGGCAGTGTTTTAGGTGCTGGCGCTTTCAGCAAAGAACTAAACAGATAAAAATTCCTGCCCAGGAAGCTAGTGCTACCCATCTCTACTTTTCTGGAATTTAGAGTTGCACCTTACTGCCTTGGCTTTCTGTATTGTAGTAGTTATCCTAGTTGAGCCTAAGAATTGGAATTTGAGCATGGCGGAAGGACTGGAGTTGTCAGGCATAGGGGATGAGAAAAGTGACCCCAAGGAGACAGCCACATTTGATGTTTCATTCAGAAACATTTGGTCATCGAAAGAGAGAACAAGTTCTGAGTCCTGCTCAGTCTTGTTCAGTGTCTGTACTGGTTTTGGTTTCCATTCTGAGTGCTGTGGGGAAATCAGGAAGAGGGGAAGGACAGGCTGTTTAAGTAAAAACAAGGAGAAGCTTGCTTATAACTCTATGCACTCCATCACTGCTTTGGAAAATCTAACCACATGTAACACAAAAGAAGATGGTGCCTTCCAATTTCCTTCCACTTTCCAGAACACTCTGCAACATTGTCATATTGAGGCCTCCCCATGTCAAACTGTAGAAGAGAGGAACAGTTGGAGGGAGATGGTGGTATTGATTGATCCCTGGTTGGAAACTGCAGAGTCTAGAGAGAAGTGGAGCTGTGATGGGGAGCGGCAGTGGGACAGGTTTGCTCATGAACACGTGGGTCACCATCTAAGCACGTGGGCAGGAGAGGTTTTGCAGAAGTCTTGCTGATTAGGTATGGGCATTATTCAGAGGAATAAATGTCCCTTGGCAAAAATGTGTCTGTATAGTGACAGTAATTCTGAGCTTTCTTCTACATTTTTGCCTTGTCATTTTGCTTTTTCTTTTTTTTCATGTAGTTAGTTATTGAAACCCATCTGTTCTGATAAGCTGGTGAGGCCTGGAGAACCCTGGGTTACACTACATAGCAAAACCTATAAAAAGTCCCATTTATGTGAACCATAGTCTTTTGATCACCCATATTTTTCCCAGGCAGTAAATTAGCACTTATTGAGGCAACTGCCTAATCAGAATTTGTACCAGTAGAGCATTGGCCTAGTAGTTTTCTGCCAGCATGATACCAAGTGCTATCACTGTGCCTAGAATTTTCTACCTTTCATTCAGTCCTTTGGGTCTTGAATTACTTTTTCATTGTGGCCTATTTAAAATAGAAAACAACTAGGAAATCTGATGTCTTAAGCAATTATCAGCAAAACCTCTTAAGGGAAATTATGACTGTGAGAACAAGGCCTAGCTGGAAGAGCAAATGGTCCAGGAGAGTCAGCAAGAAATGAGCAAAGGGGCGCCGACGGGAGGGAAGACATTGCCAGAGACACATTTGCTTGGTTTCCAGCCACACAGAAAAAATGGTCCAGGTCAACTTTAGAGATAATCTGGTATCTCTCTTCCATTTTCAACCCTGGCACAATCTGAATTAATCATGTGGTCTCTAAAGGGAAATATGAAAAAACACTCAGGGATGAAAATCCTCCTCAGCAAGTTTCAAAATTATAAAAAGGAATTTTTAGAATTCGGAGCCGAAAGAAGTGACTAGTCAGTCACTTGTTCTAAAGCTCGGGGAAGCTCAAGGGCTGAGTTGGCTTGCGCACACTTGTGCTGTGATTAGTAGAAGAGACTGTACCTCGTGCTGGATGATGCTGGGATGCAAAGTTCTCACACTGCTGTTTGGCACATAGTGGGCTTCATGTAGACATCCGTAAGCTCAGAGTTCCTGCAGAATGTAAGAACCCTGCTGTAGGCAAGTGACAGTTGATTGTCCAAAAAAAAAAAGAGAGAGAAATCAGCACTGACATGGCTGAGCATGGCCCTGAAGCACCCAAGAAGTGGCTACATCTGTTCTTGGCAGCAAAAACAGAGAAAGCTAGGTAACTCATCTAGGCACCACCTCAGTAATTAGTTGCAGGAAATATAGAATCATTCATTCATTTGACTACTACTGAATGCCAATAAAAATGCAAGATGCAAACTATGCCACATGCCGAGGCTACAGAGATGAACAATATTGAACAGCAGCACTCGCACCATGCACAGACTTGGTAAATGCTAAAAAGGTATTTGATAAAATCGAATACCCACTTTGGATTTAAAATGACACTTCATGAACAATAGAAGGAAGAAACACATTGTATGATTAATAGTGATAGTCTTGTAGGAATATAAATGATAATTCAAATTCTGTTCTTTTTTTTTAAGGTTTGGGATATTTCCTATCTCATCTGTTTTACTTATTAAAAAATATTTTCATTGGAATGTAATTGCTTTGCAAAGTTGTGCTGGTTTTTGCTGTACAAAAATGTGAGTCGGTCATGTGCTTTACAGTGAGAATGTTTTGTTTTATGCTCAGAGATTTAAATTAGATATCTAGCACCTTTTAGGTCTTGAAAGTAAAAATACTGTATTTTTACAACAGATCTCCTCCACCCCCCTTTCTCCCCCTTTCTTCCACTTCCACATCATTAAATTTTACACTCAGGACTAGCTATACTCTCCACAGCAGGAATGCCACTGCTGGTCTGTAACGCAACTATGTTGACAGACATAAAGAGCAGGCTTTTGCTATGCAGACAATATTCTTGAATGTTTGGTTTATTTTTGCTTTTAAGTGACATAAGGGAAAGAATTGGGGGAGTGGTTAGCTCTGTAATTTTGTCTGTTTTTTCAGTCAAGGAGGCTTTATTTTTAACTCCAATATAGCTTAAAAATATTCAACATAAATCTTGGACTTTCAGGAAATACTCATGTAGAAAAGAAGAATTTGAGGGAAAGCTATAAAAAAATCACAGCCATCAATAATAGTAGCTCATATTAAGTTCCACGAGCCAGACAATATTCAATGCATTCTTTATGCCTTAACCCACTATATTCCCGAGATGAGAGCCCTGTGAGGTATGCTGCGTTATCCTATTTTATAGATGAGGAAACTGAGACACAGTGTTGTTGAGCAAATCTTGAGGTATATTCAAGATTTAAATTCAGGCATTGTGGCTCCAGAATCCATGTTCTTAATCTCTCTGCCACATTACCTCTTCAACAGCAGAACAGGTGAGGAGAGTGTCTGGGTACAGTCTAGAGAGAGAAAATACACAGTCATTTAAACAGGATTCTTCAACAGAAAGAATTATTAAACTGTGATAAATGGCTATCAGATTTTTTTAAAATCCCTCTATATGGGACTCTGGGGATGAGAGAGTGAGGACAAGCTTGGAATTGGGTCCCTCCCAAGCCTGGAGTTCAGAACTCACTTAGAAAAGCATGGGAACTGTACACTGGATGGCAGAGAAATGGGCCAGTTTGCCTGGTCAGCTCTGGTCTGTGGTTGCTGGGTGAGCAGGAAGCAACCCTCTGAAACATACATGGGGGTACAGCTGTCGCTGGACACATGGAAATGCAGAGGATATGGGGCTGCTGGTGCAGCAGAAGGCCTTGAGCACGAGGTGTCCATGTTGAGAGGGCCGCAAGCAGATGAGCACCAGGCCAGGGCTGTGAGGGTTTAAGGGACCGTGTCAAACGGGCACCTGGTTTGGCAGAGCATCCCTGGATATCCCCACTCCCAAACACTGACCTCAGGCAGCAGCCAGAAAGAACAGGAGAGTCCCTTCCTCCTTCCATATTCTTCCAGCACTCTCCACCAAGAAAGCTTAATTTCGTGCTCATGGTGGGGAGAAATGCCTAGAAGATTTCACATCCATTATCACAGAGGATCTATGGAGCTAAGAAGCAGTGCCCAGATAAGTAGCACAGGGGGCGCTCTAAGTTGGTAATGCTGCTTTGTGATGTGCCTAATCCTGTTTTCCCAAGAACTTTTCACCTGGTGAGTAACCCAGATCTCGTGCTGGCAGTGTCTATGACCAAGGCTAGAGATGAAGTCTGTGGCTACCCGGTTATTGCTCAGGTAAGATATACAGAGGCTAAGAAAGTAAGTACAGCCCTTTATTTAGTTAACTTTAAGGAAAGCTCCATGGCTTCCTTGTTGGGAGAAAGATAGGTCGTAGAAACCTATCTTGAATGCCATTGTTAAAATATTCACAATAATCTGCCTAGATTTCAAATTGAACATGTTCATGTAGCCCTTAATTTAGTTTAATCCAACAGATGGTGACTGTGGGCTTGCTGAATGCCAGGAGCTATTCGAGTGATTTAAATAAAATCCAATGACAAGCATGAGAAATTATCCCAAAAGCATTCATAGTGTCTCAGAAGTGGGTGCAGTCAGGCGAATGGCTGTTGTGTGTGTGTGTTCAGTCGTGTCCAACTTTTTGTGACTCCGTACATTGTAGCCTGCCAGGCTCCTGTGTCCATGGAATTTTCCAGGAAAGAATACGGGAGTGGGTTGCCATTTCCTACTCCATGGGATCTTCCCCACCCAGAGACTGAACCTGCATTTCTTGCGACCCCTGCATTGGCAAGTGGATTCTTTACCACTGTGCAACCTGGGAAGCCTGTTAGATGCACATATTTTAAGTTCAATGATTTGGAAACATAAGCCAGTTCCCTCTCACCAGGCAACTGGCAGTAAAGACCATGGTCAGAGAAGTCTTCCTGGAGGATGTGAGCTCATCAGTGTTAATTCTACTAAGAGATCCACTTGAAATACACTTTCAACATTTTGCAAATATTTAGAGCAGCCAAGCAATTTTTGGAGTCCAGAGAAGGCTGGCTTCATTTGAATTTTGGGTAAAGACCTATGGAGTTGATTTTTTCTCCCATGTTTGTCTGTCATCCTTATTTACCAAAGACACTCCTAGATGGGTATGTAAATTTTCCTTGGTAGGCAGGCTTCCCAGGTGGTATTAATGATAAAAAATCTGCCTGCCAATGTAGGAGACATGGGAGAGGCAGGTTCAATCCCTGGGTTGGGAAGATCCCCTGGAGGAGGAAATGGCAACCCACTCCAGTATTCTTGCCTGGATAGTTCCATGGGCAGAAGAACCTGGTGGGCTACAGTCCATGGGGTTGCAAAGAATCACACACGACTGATATTCAGGAGGAGAGAAAGTTTAGGAGTGTCTCTTCTCTGCATTTACTTTCTGTGTCCTCCACAGTATTCGCCATGTTTTTGTTGAACAGACTATATTGTCTCCAAATAGAATTTGTTTTATGCCATTTTTTTTAATAGCAATGAGGCAACTTGTTTTGCAGGCCTTGAATCCAAAATTGAGATACAGCAATCTGAACAAATGTGTGTGTGTTAGTCATTCAGTCATGTCTGGCTCTTTGCGACCCCACAAACTGTTGCCTGCCAGGCTTCTCTGTCCATGGAATTCTGCAGGCAAGAATACTGAAGTGGATTGCCATTCCCTTCTCCAGAGGATCTTTCCAACCCAGGGATTGAGCCCTGGTCTCCTGCATCACAGGTAGATTCGGTCTCTGGGTTGGGAAGATCCCCTGGAGAAGGGGATCTTCTACCCACTCCAGTATTCCGGCCTGGAGAATTCCATGGACTGTATAGTCCATGGGGTCGCAGAGAGTCAAACACGGCTGAGCAACTTTCACTTTCACATTGTTAATAATAAGGACTTCCCTGTAGCTCAAGTGGTAAAGAATCTGAACAAATACGAAAGGTTAATTAAATCTTCTATCGTGATGATAGGGCTTCAGGAATCTGCCTGAAAGTGGTAAAGAATCTGCCTGTGAATGCAGGAGATGCAAGAGACATGGGTTCGATCCCTGGGTCAGGAAGATCCCCTAAAGGAGGAAATGGCAACCCACTCCAGTATTCTTGCTTGGAATATTCCATGGGCAGAGGAGCCTGGCGGGTTATAGTCTATGGGGGTCTAAAATTTTATTCTGTGAGATACTGTGTATATAACATTGCCTTTTCTCCTGGTAGGTGCCTCTTTGGCATGAATGACAGTGAGGTAAACCTCCTGCAGATGAAATTTAGTACCTTAATCAGTTTCATAAAATTATAGATATGGAGGTTTTCCCCTAAGGTTCCCATTTTTATAAGAAGTGAACTTGATCTCAAGGTAATTTGTATTACCTTTCAAGAGTTTTTTCTTTACTTGCTGTTTCATTTTTATTTCTTGAAGCAGTTTGTAAGAATATATCAATGTTCATGTAAAATAATAAAAATGAGGCCTGTTAGGTTAATGTTACTCAACCCTCTCCCTGTTCCTTGAAATATAGTCTTTGTTTTGCATACCTCTGAGGGATGCTCTATTGTCTGACCTATTAAATCAATTCTTAAGACTCATTTATTTTCCTCTTCACTATCAATCTCTCTTTGGTAGAGTAAGTATTATTTATTATGAAGTTCCTTGAAGTGTCATTATATGTTTGGTTAGAACTAATCTACTGGTTTAAATTCCCTAAAATTGAAACTACTCATTTTTTAACTTATGCTCAAACCAAGTTTTATAATTAGGATAAGTATGCTGTTTCTAATACATAAAATAGAGTGTGTGTGCCTGCTCAGTCTCATCAGTCATGTCCTACTCATTGCAACCCTGTGGACTGTAGCCCACCAGGCTTCTCTGTCAGGCACGAATACTGGAGTGGGCTTCTAGTCCCTTCTGCAGGGGATCTTCCTGACCCAAGGATTGAACCTTTGTCTCATGCCTCTCCCACACTTCAGGTGGGTTCTTTACCCACTGAGCCACCTGAAAATATAGTGTACTCATATATTTTAAAAAACCTTCTTGGTAGCCAGTGAAATGTAAATTAAAATATCGACGAGGTACTATTTTTCATTTATTAAATTTTCAGTGCTTTGGCAAGAGTGTGAAGAGACCATTTCATATAATATTGATGGAAGTGTAAGCTAGAATAACCTTCCTAGAAAATATTTTGATATGATAAAGCTTTATATTATACACCATAATTTTTTAATGATCCTGTTCCTTTATTAGCAATTCTACTTCAAGAATTTGTTCTCAAAATGTTATGGATTTACATAAAGATTTATTTTATGATTGTTGGTTGCTCTTTTGTTTATAGTAAAGAAAATTTGAGAAACAATCTACATGTTTAACTGCTAAATACTGGTAAAGTAAACTACCCTAAGATCAAATAATATATATACTTTAAAAAAAAAACTACTGCAGTTATCAAATTTTGTGTATTTTCTGATTCCATGTTTTTTATAAATCAAAGAGTGCAAGTGTATATGAAATATAATCATTAAATATCGAGTAGTTATCACTACATAGTAGAGTTTTGAGTAATTATCTGTATTTTCTGAATTTATGCAATGAAAACTAGGACTGCTATATGCAAATCATAAATTCTTCTATTTGACTCCGTATTTTTCTCTCACCTTTTTTTTTCAGAAATACAAACCACATAACAATGGGGCTTCTAATCAAAAGTGGAATTACATGAAAAGTATGAAAGCTTTTATGGCCTTTCATAGCACTGCACTGGATAAAGAGATCACAGCTGCAAACTATGCTGGTGTTTGTACATCTTCTGTGATTAGAGAAGAAAACGTTGATCAACCAGTAAGTGGTTCCTTCCTACAAAAAAGAGGAGGGAGGGATGGGTTAGTTTAATAAAGCAAGAAACTTTCCCCAGAAAACCTTAAGTTCAAACAAATTAAACACTGACTTGTGAATGAAATCGGACTCTGTGATTCTGGTCAAGAAAGAAGGAAGGAATATCGATGTTACCCTCGACTTATATTGTTTCACTGACTGCCTTCACTGTCATATCTTTGGTTCACCATCACTCACTAGAACATGCATGAAGGTCAGGATAATCACTCCACTTCACTCCACAGGTGTGCCTGCCACACTCACTACCACTCCACTCCAGAAAGTATATTAAAATGCCAAAAACGGGGAGAAGGGATGATTAGGGAGCTTGGGATGACAGGCCCACAGTGCTATATTTAAAATGGAGAGCCAAAGCGGGCCTGTTGTGTAGCACAGGGAGCTCTGCTCACTGTTATGTGGCAGCCTGGCTGGGAGGGGTTTGGGAGAGAAAGGATACATCTGTATGCGTGGCTGAGTCTCTTTGCCCTCCTCCTGAAACTATCACAACATTGCTAATCGGCTACACTCCAATACAAAACAAAAAGTTTTAAAAATGCCAATCATTGTAAGTGGCTTTATATTATATTATACAAAGCATAGGGCTAAGCATGGTGTACTCTTAAGTTTTCAATAATTTCTAAAGTTTTGTACTTTAATTTTTATTATTAAGGAATTACTTGTACCATGTTTTATAGACATCTGAGATAGTCGTCAGTCAAGGCACCTTGCTATTGTTGCTAACCATTGGCCTGCAGAATATTGAAATCTCATAATACATATTACAGGACTTTCCAAGGCCCTCTTTACTCCGCTCCTCAAAAGTCTAAACTTGTCTACTGCTTCTTCATGCATCATTCTCCGGCTGTCCTGAATGAGACATGTTAAATGTATCATTCCATTTGGCATGTCTCTGGTTTCCACTAAGCTAACCCCCTCTGACCTTTTCTCCTTTGTCTGTGATCTCATAGCTCTTAGCTAATATGCAGCCAAAGAGTGTTCAAGTCATGTTAAAAAAAAAATCGAGTCAACTTGAAAAGGTTCCAAAGATGAGACAGTGTAAGCATCAGTATGACTGAATGCATTGGGTTGACATACATTAGATATGTTCATATTTATAATAAACAACAGCAACAGCTCAGTTGGTCACAATTAGATGATGCTAAGAAATGAACCCGTTACTTTGAAAACCAGTAAATAAAGAATCAAGCTTTTTTTTTTTTCTTCCTTTATGAACCGTACCTCAGGATAGTTGACAAGGAGAATCTTCACTTCATAGAAATATCGCAGCTAATAAATGAATAAAGTATGAGGAAATCAGGATATCATTATGTTTTGAACTTTAATACATTAATGGATCTAGACAGTGACCATCATTAGCTACTAACACTACAAAAAGCGTTGTAACAGTTGCCCCTTGATAGAAATGCACTGTACCACTTACGAATTGTTCTTGCCTCCCAAAATCTAATTGGAGAAAATATGCAATGGATAATTACAATAAAAGAAAAAAGAGAAAGAGAATGAGGGTCATAAGGGTTCAAAGAAACTTAGGTATTTAAACTAATCATAATATATTGACCTTACTTTGCTTGTTTCAAATAAATTGTAAGAAAGTGAAAAAATCATAGAAATTTGAATATTACCTGAACATATAATTGTATTATGGTTTTATTATTAATTTTAGGTATATTATAGCTGTGATAGAGTTCTTATTTGTTAGATAAGGATAAAACCTTCCAATTTTCAACGTTTCTTCTAAAAGATGATAATTTTCCTTTCCTACTAGTTAAGTAATAACCTGTCTGATAGAATTAATGTGGTTAATTTAAAAAGTACAGTAATGTATCAATTCTGGGATTCTAAAAAAAAAAAATGTTTATCTCTCTTAGGTCTGGGGAAACCTCCCCTCTGCCCAAAGGCTCCAAATCAGTAGTTAGTTCTTAACCTTTTCAGAGATACAGACCTCATTGAAAGTCTTATGAAAATTATGGATGTTCTTTTCCACAAAATGCACATGTGTAAACAAACGCTTTTTGTATGAGAATTCAGGGAATTCATAGACTCCCCCTTGAATTGCAGTTTAGATTTAGAATAAGAACTTGCTCTCTAGACCATGTTTGCTTGGCCAGTTTAGAAAAAGAAAACTAACGTGAAGTAACTTCTATATACTATAAAGCTACTGTATATTACATACTGATGCAACTTTATTTTTACATAGATGATATCATTTAAATAATAAATAACATAAATAATAAATATAAATAATATCAATCAGTATCAGTTCAGTCGCTCAGTCGTATCCGACTCTTTGAGACCCCATGAACTACAGCACTCCAGGCCTCCCTGTCCATCACCAACTGCCGGAGTCTACCCAAACCCATGTCCATTGAATCAGTGATGCCATCCAACCATCTCATCCTCTGTCAGCCCCTTCTTCTCCTACCCTCAATCCTTCCCAGCATCAGGGTCTTTTCAACTGAGTCAGCTCTTCTCATCAGGTGGCCAAAGTACTGGAGTTTCAGCTTCAATATCAGTCTTTCCAATTAACACCTAGGACTGATCTCCTTTAGGATGGACTGGTTGGATCTCCTTGCAGTCCAAGGGACTCTCAAGAGTCTTCTCCAACACCACAGTTCAAAAGCATCAATTCTTCTGCGCTCTGCTTTCTTTACAGTCCAACTCTCACATCCATACATAACCACTGGAAAAGCCATAGCCTTGGCTAGATGGATCTTTGTTGACAAAGTAATGTCTCTGTTTTTTAATATACTGTCTAGGTTGGTCATAATTTTCCTTCCAAGGAGTAAGCATCTTTTAATTCCATGGCTGCAGTCACCATCTGCAGTGATCTTGGAGCCAAAAAAAAATAAATAAATAAAGTCAGCCACTGTTTCCCCATCTATTTCCCATGAAGTGATGGGACCAGATGCCATGATCTTAGTTTTCTGAATGTTGAGTTTTAAGCTAACTTTTTCACTCTTCTCTTTCACTTTCATCAAGAAGCTCTTTAGTTCTTCACTTTCTGCCATAAGGGTGGTGTCATCTGCATATCTGAGGTTATTGATATTTCTCCCAGCGATCTTGATTCCAGCTTGTGCTTCTTCCAGCCCAGTGTTTCTCATGATGTACTCTGCATAGAAGTTAAATAAGCAGGGTGACAATATACAGCCTTGACGTACTCCTTTTCCTATTTGGAACTAGTCTGTTGTTCCATGTCCAGTTTAAACTGTTGCTTCCTGACCTGCATACAAATTTCTCAAGAGGCAGGTCAGGTGGTCTGGTATTCCCATCTCCTTCAGAATTTTCCATAGTTTATTGTGATCCACAAAGTCAAAGGCTTTGGCATAATCAACAAAGCAGAAATAGATGTTTTTTTGGAACTCTCTTGCTTTTTTGATGATCCAGTGGATGTTGGCCATAATATCAATAAATTAGTTAAATAAAGATTGATAAACTGAATCATTTATTCACAGTAGCTATTATATATATATAGTCAGGGTCATTATTGACCAAACAAGCCCCATGTTGTATATCATGTTTGTATAAGGTCAAATGAACAGGTTAAATTAGTCATTTCAATAAATCAAGGAGATTTTATAGAGGAAAAATGTCAGGCAAACCAGTTGCTTGGTATTCTGTGCATACAGCCAGCTGTTGACTTGCTCAACTTTTAAATTCCATTTGCATCCTGTAGATAAGCCTAACCTTGGGAACTATCCCCACATATTTCATTTTTCCTTTCCAGCAGTAGTTTAAAGCCTGTATTAAGCTTGAATGAATTAACCAAAAATTCAGTTTACATTGTGTATATGCACCATTGCCAAAGTAAAATAATTTGGGGAACATAAAAATAGTTAGCAGCCCCACAGTCATGGGAATTGATGTCTTAATGATTGAAAATACATTTTCTGGATGCTTTCAATGGCCTTCTTTAGTGTAATAAGGAATATCATTGGCACACAATTTATCATGAAGTTCATGTTTTTCTGTACAAATTATTCTGTATGAGTATTCATCCATCTGAGAGGAAATATGTTAATTTTCTGCCCCCAAGTAAATTGTAGGAAAATGGAAATCAGATGTGCATATAGAGAAATTCATAGTGGAACTTAAGAACTGTATCTTCAAAAGTATCACTTAAATGTTGGCTTTGAATTAAGGTAATGTTCAGTATTTAAATGGAGTAGATAAAGAAATATGACAAATGCAAAAAAGCCAAAAACTTGGAATTAGAAGTCACAGTTTTATGTTTCAGCTCTGCCACATACTACTTGGGTTCCCTTGAATTAAAAACTTCCCTCTCTGAGCTTCTGTTTTCTCGTCTGTAAATTGAGAATGATGCTATTAACTCTGGCTGTACTTAACTTTTAGCCTTGTGACGTGCTTAGTCACTTAGTCATGTCCAACTCTTTGCAACCCCATGGATTGTAGCCCAGTTCCTCTGTCCATGGGGATTCTCCAGGCAAGAACACTGGAGTGGGTTGCCATGCCCTCCTCCAGGGGATCTTCCCAACCCAGGGACTGAACACAGGTCTCCTGCACTGCACGCAGATTCTTTTACAATTTGAGCCACCGGAGAAGTCCTAGCCTTGTGAGGAACAAAGCAAATTAGAGAGTGCACTTTAAAATATTCATACATATTTAAAGTAGAGAGACTAATTCAATAACTTTTCATGTACCTATCATCCAAATTCAACTATTAGCAAAGTTTTGCAATGTTTACAAATCCTAGACATGATATCATTTCACCTCATACTTGAGCCTGCACCTATAAAAATTTGAACACTTTCTTACGATTATAATCATTATGCCATTGTCACACCTAACAAAATCAAGGATAACTTTTTTTACCTCCAGGGCTTCCCTGGTGGTAAAGAATCCACCTTCAGTGTGGGAGACTTGGGTTAGATCCCTGGATTGGGAAGATCCCCTGGAGAAGGGAAAGGCTACCCACTCCAGTATTCTGGCCTGGAGAATTCCATGGAGAGAGGAGCCTGGCAGGCTACAGTCCATGGGGTTGCAAAGAGTCGGACATGACTAAGCGACTTTCACTTTCACTTTTAAAAAGTTTTTTGACCTCTTAATGCCCTGTTAATAATGAAATTTCCCAGTTTCTCCTAAACATTCTTCTTATGGTTAGTTGGAGTCAGGATTCAAACAGAATCCCTATGTGCTACTGGTTGCAGAATCCATCCTATGGAAGACCTTCTCTTATTTGGATTTGTCTGTTCACTTCCCGTGGCATCCTTTAACCTGTTCCTCTGGCTCCCATAGCTCCTATAAAAGAGATTTAACACTGCAGTTTAATTATATTTATGTTCAGCTCTTTTTTGGCCATGAATCTTCATAGGTTTTACTGCGTGTTTCATATTTATTACTTATGCACGCACATGGTGTGGATTTTCCATTTTTAATGGTAATGGTTATCCATGGGTTCAGGTGATTACAACCTAATCTCACATCAAAAAACAATTCCCAGTGACTTTTCATTTAGTGTTGCCTTTCTGTGATCATTGCCTAAATCAATAATTTCATTAGAAGTTTCAAAAGGGTCAATTTTGTTTAATTCTATTACTTTCCCCAACATGTATTAGCTGAATTTTTCATGTAAGGAAGAACTTTACCTCTTCAGCTAGGTATTTGACTGCCTAGAATTGTGGTTTATAAAGGATGGTAGGATAAATATTTGTTCTATATAACTTACCTATTAGAATAGGATAGCAAATCACCTAAAATGTTAGTGGCTTAACTACCTTATACTCTGAGTCAACAATTTGGACTGGGTTTGACTGGGCAGTTCTGCTGGTCTTTGTGCATTGTCACTAATTTGACTGTAGTTATTTGGTCGTATACCAGTAGTTTGGTGGTTCTAGGGTGTCTGAATGGTCAAATTACATGACTAGTGTTTGACAGGCTGTCAGCTGGGGGCCTTGGTTCTCCTCAATGCTTCTTTTGTTCCCCAACCAGGAATTGAACCTGGGTACTCGACAGTGAGAGGGCAGTGTCCTAACCACTGGACTGCCAGGGAATTCCCTCTTCAAGACTTCCTAAGTAAGCTAGCTAAAGTGAGCTCGCATTATGGTCTCAGGCTTCCAAATGCAGCCAAGAGAAAACAAGCTCCAGTGTGCAAGCGCTTCTTATGCATCTGCCTGCATAACATTTGCTAATGCTACATTACCCAAAGCAAGTCATGTGAACTTGCCCAGATTCAAGGAAAAGCGGAAAGGAGAAAGAAACTGTTTCTTGATTGGAGGAGCAGCAAAATGACATTTCAAAAGGACATACAAACAAGAATAGGATGGTTATATTATGGCCATCTTTGCAAATAATCTTCCGCACTTTCTAAAGGCTGATTTCAGAGTTGTAAATTGGTACATTTTCTTCCAATAGACTCCAATAAGTAGTGGTTTTGTTTTTATTTGTTTGTTGCCTTTTTTTTTTTACTTATATTTTTAACATCATTATGAACTCATGGGATTTTACACATTCAAACATGTTTGAAGTTTTTCAGTTATCATTTTATTTGCCCCACTTTGAGCCAGTGGAATGTCTATAATGGTGGCTCCTGTGTCTTTTTCGACATAATATCTTTACTTTGAGATGGCTTCTTTTTTTCTGGGTACCACAAGAAATCCTTGCTTGTCTAGTATACAGTAAGTCCCCTACATATGAGTGAGTTCTGTTACAAGAGTGCATTCATAAGCCCGATTTGTTCATAAGTCCAACAAAGTTAGCCTAGGTACCCAGCTAACACAATCAGCTATATAGTATTATACTGTAACAGATTTATAATACTTTTTACACAAATAACACATGAAAAACAAACACAAAAAATAAAGGAAACATTTTTAACCTTGCAGCTCAGTACCTTGAAAAGTACAGCAGTACGGTACAGCAGCTGGCATACGTTCACACCTTTGAAAGTTTGCAACTTGAAGGTCCACACGTAGAGGACTGCTGTATATCCTGTCCTACATGTGGAATGGGGGCCATTCCTCTAAGAAACTCTGATTCTGAATACAAGTTATACTCATCGATGTTGAACTGTCAACGCCTCCAGGCTTTTTCAATCAACAGTGTTTGGAAATAATGTGGTTTTTAAAGATATAATAATTAGGGAGTGAAATAATGTGCTCGTGTTGTGATTTCAAATTTAGCATTTGGGGATTATAACAGTGCTTTGTTTTTATGGCAAAGTATTCTACAAAATGCTATCATAATTTAGATGCATCCAAATCAAAGCATCTTTATCCTTTTCCAGGGATACTATTATCTCTTACCCAGTGGAAAGAAGAAAACGATGCTCTGTGTGGCATGTGGACGATCCGTGAGAGCAGAGAAGGGACTGAAACAGTTGCCTCCGGGGCTCCCATTCCTCTGTGCCTCGGCCTCCAAAACCCAGAAGCCCTTCTCACGTGGGCCTTTCAAGGTCATTGATGTGGCCAAGGTGTGTAATGATCTGAGCTCTGCTAATACATGTGTGGCATGAGTCTGGAAACTTTGATGCATTCATTATTTGCCTTGCACTCAAGTTCATCTCCACTCATCCAATTCATCTTTTACTGATGCACCTTTACCATTCCACCTGCATTGATTTCCTTTTCCCCGTTGTAACTTAAAATACATTGTCTGTTAATAGTTCGATACACACTTTGAAGTTAATTGGGCACTTCTGAGGCTTTAATCATCTACTGACACCTTGCACTACTCTCTGTGTTGCTTTTAGATGGGAAAGTAACTGCAAATCTTTACTTAGTGGAGGAGCTTTTTGCCTCCACGCATGGGGTAAACTCCTTTTATACTATTATGGAACATTTCAGGGCTCATCTGATGTGTTGTTATTAATGGCTCTTCAGGTTGGAGGCCTGAATTCACGCATTCATGTCTAATGCTAATTGTATCATGGAGAGAAAAGTCTTTACTGCTTTTCTGGTTTCTTAATTTAAAGCGGTACAATTCAGTTGGGAGATTGGGATTGATATATACACACTACCATGTATAAAATAGATAAGTGGTGAAAACCTACTGTATAGCACGGGACTCTATTCGGTGCTCTATGGCAACCAAAACAGGAAGGAAATACAAAACAGAGGGAGCATATGTATACGTGTGGCTGATTCACTTTGTTGTATCGCAGAAAGTAATACCACGCTGTAAACTAACAAGTAAAATTCTTTACAAAAACCTCAAAGGCAAAGCCTTAGAACATGATACTAAAAGCAACAATTTGGCATTAATAAACATTTTTTAAAAAGAATTTTAAAAAAAGCATGTTTCCCTTGTCAAGACCTATCCCTATGAAGTACTTATGAATGTGAGTTCTTTTCTAGTTCTTTTCTTTCTTCTTCATTCTGGAACCTTGTTTAAAATCTCTGTTTTCACAGTATTTTCAAAACCTCACTAGTTTACAACATTATACAGTCCTTAATCAAAATGATTCCTGTAGTAGCTTTTTAATGTGTATTTCATTCTGGTCTCCATATCAGTTTTGCATGTATGCTTTCTTCTCTTTCAATGCCATCAATCTTGTTTTTTTTTTTTTTCTTTTTAGCTAATTAAAATAAAAGGATATATCAAAAAAGATTTTTAAATGACACCTTTTAAAAAATCCTTTCTTTCAAGTTTAGAAGCAAGAAGAGCTAAAGAGAAACGTACACACACCTATATAAAAAGGAGCAATTCTTAATGGGTAGGAACCTTCCACCTGGTCTGCTCTTGAGGCTGGCCCAACTTGTTCCCAGATCGCTGTCCTCTCTGCCCTCAACCTGACACACAGTGATAATAGACACCAACTGAAACCTCAGTAACTCTGAAGGAGAAGGGGAGTCAGTCCTCCGGGAAAGCCTGCAGGCATTTGGCTTTGCTGAGGCGATAATGGGGTGGTGTAAAGGAGGTAGAGGGGTGAGCTGATTGAAAAGCATCCCCAGTGTTACACCATCTCAGACACAGCTTTTCCCTCAGGCCAGCTTCTTGACTAAGGATGAATAGGGAAAGGTGAAGTGTGGTGTTCACCACCCTCATTGCCACGTGGTTAAGGCTACGCTCATTCTCCTCCCCATACGTCAATATCTGCCACCCTAGGATGACATCATCCTAAAGGTAAAGATTCAGAGAACACCTTTAGTCCTACTGTCCATTGCTTCCACCCCAGGCTCTCTCTGGCCCTGGCATCATTCTTCTCCACCTCATGTCCAGGGGAAGGCAAAGTAGAAAACAGGAGAAGGCCAGAAACACAAGCCAGAGTCCCAAAGTCACATAGAGACTCAGTGACAGGGCTGGGAGGAGAACCAAGGAGTCTGGACCTCATGTCCTTCCCACTACAGCATCAAATACCTACAGCATATGAAGTGAGCTTTTCAAAATTTAAATGCTACACACGTACAAACACATATTAAATTAAAAGCCTGAAGTATAACAAAATAAAACTAAAAAGGAACAAAGTTTGAGTCAATCTATGTTGTTTTTCTTTAAAAAAAAATCAGACTGATTTATCTTCTCGTGAGGCTGAAAACACTTTGAGTTATTATGAAGAGCATCTATTATCTTTACGGATGAAGACCTGCACGCAAGTTGTATCTCATTGTGGCATGGCAGTTACAAACCAGAAGGCAGTGAAAATAATTGCATACAAAAATGGAGATGGATATCGAAATGGGAAGTTAATTGTGGCTGGAACATTCCCCATGGTAAGTGGCTATCACTTAAATGTTTCTCACATCCTTAGAGGCAATGATGATGGTGATTCTTCTGACAAGAAAAAAGAAGCAGCGGGATTGAGTCACAAATATCCCAGGCCAGTTTTACCCATTTAAGCTGATGAGATCAAGATCTCTTTTCTTAAAGATGTTCTTTTTGATTGTATTTCTTTGGATATAGACTTAGAAAAATGAGAAAACAGAATTTTCAGATTGGCTCCAGAGCAAAGAAGGGTAAAAAAAAAAGCAAGGGGAAGGCAAAGCTACCAGAATTTCTTCACTCTTGTGACAGACAGAAAGCCTTTTCTTCCTTCCTTCCCTTTCCCGCTTCAAGTTGTACGTCATCGGAATATTCTGAGATCCCACCTCATCTATCATTGGGAGAAGCTGAGCACTTGCTTGGTGACAGGGCTATTTTCAGATTGGAGGAGCAGGAGTTGTGCTAGGGAATATGTGGCTTCTGTCTTAGAGGCTGTTCCCCGCGGTCCTGGGGAGGAAGGAGCATTCCTGGGGTCCAAACCCACGTTTGTCCTTCAGTTGCTTGGTAATGGTCTTATGTCTGTAGGTTCTGGCCAATATCTTTACCAATGCATTTTATATGCAATGTTAAATATGATGTGGAGTTATCCTGTAGACTCCTTTGCAAGTATTCACACACACATACATACACACACACACAATTATCCGCTCACCCCTTTGATTGAGTCTGAAGAGATTTTTTTAAATTAAAATATTGTTGGTCAATGGTCTAGGACAAAAGTTAGCAGCTTCAAAATCCACCCTGGGACCCTGGCTTTTGTGGTCTTAGGCAAAAATGTTAACCTTTCAGCCGAATTTCCCATCTGCCAAATGGAAGTAATAGTGTGTCAGTTCTTGGTTTGAAAGTCAAGGACTCATTTATTTTAAAGCAGCTCATCTGAAGTGTTGGAATAATTTTATTCACTATAAAGCAACATGGTTGAAAGTCAATTTCTAGGTTAACATTTCTTAGGAAATAAATACTTCTGATGATAAAATGTATTAACAGACATCAGCTGCTGCGTTCAATTTTTGAAGCTAAGAATTTTCACAGCTGGACTGGACTAATTTTTGAGATTACATAGGACAATCTAATATCAAAAATCATCTCTAATCAAAGATCAAGTTGGTAGTTACTGCTTTCTGTTTTCTCAAATTAAAGAATTTTCTCAGAATTCTAAAATAACACACTCTGCTTGATTATCCCCAGTTCTACCACTATTTCCTCTCAGTTCCTTATAGTCTGTGTTTTTAGCTGCTTACAGAATGTACAGAACAACTTGGTCTGGCCAGAGCAGCCTCCAAAATATACACCAAAGATGGAACCACAATAAGTTCCTTGCACAATTTGGTTTTATGGGCTCTGGATGAATCTTTTATTCAGAGAGATTCTGAGGAACCAAAGGAAGAGACAGACCCTGTTGGAACCGAAGAGACACATGTTAAAAGTATGAAAGGTTGGTTACATGCTATAGGATTTAGCTGATTCTACTTATGTTTGGTCATATGAAAGTTACATGTACTTCTTTCATTCAGCCACTCCTTTGAGAATTAAAAAAATCACAGGAAGCTACTCTTCTATGAAATTCTCATATCATTTTTACCTTGCAGAATACTAAGAAAAAAAATTTTAATGCAAATTTGGTTTCAGAACCAAGACAATAAACAAATTGCCTGGTGTTTATAAAATATGTTTGACAGTTTGGCTACTTTGTGCAACATGAGCAGGTTCTGTTTTTCTTTTATTAATTTTATAATTTTTAAAAAATTTATTTTTAATTGGAGGATAATTGCTTTACAGTGTCATATTGGTTTCTGCTATACAACAACGTGAATCTGCCATAAGTGGTTCAGTTCTTAAATTCAGAATCAAAACCAGCTGGACACCACTTAAGAAAGTTGGATTAGATCAGAGCAAATCTCTTCCCACGATTAGAAGAGAAAGTGCCCTCTCTCACCTGCTGTCCTCTGACTCCTCTCGCCTGCCCCTGCCCATCTCCACTGCTCCTATAAACTCCCAGAAGCACCAGCAAATGTACCCCTCTTGCCGCTCCTCGAACATTGTGTTATACTTATCTGTTTACGTCTCTGTGCGTCTCGTTAGACTGTGTACAACTTGAAGGCAGGGCCTGTGTCCCCAACAATAATTGCCAAATGAAAAAGAGTCTTGCTAGCAGTGATTCAGCAGTTATCATCCATTGTAGTATTGAGAGGCGTGGCTTCAAGGTTAAGAATGTGGGTTTGGGACCTGGACTGTCAAGGTTCAGCTCCTACCTGTCACTTGCTAGCTGAATGATCGTAGGTACTCTGTCCCTCAGTCCTCTCATTTGTAAAATGAGAACACTAATAGCCATGTGAATATATATATGTATATACTCATTCAGTGCTCATAAATATGAATGTATATTCCTAAGAGTATGTATGAATATGAATACATATACATAGGAATATATATCACTTAGATCAATGCTTGGTTGATGCTCTGCCAATTTAATGATGTGAGTTATCATTATTGTGTGTGGGATGAAGTAGGAAAACCCACTCTCCCTCCTGTGTGTTTCTTCTTTATTCTCATACTACCATCACATTCATAGCGCTTCTGACATCAGACATGGGGAATGTTTTCCCCTCACCAACCAACTGTGAAACACTAGAGCATGTCCTACAGTTTAACTCAATTCTGACACTACCTTCCTGGAGACAAGGTCAGATCCCACAGGTTAAGGGTGCAGTCTCACAACACTGCTCCCTGCTCACGCGTTTCATGTGTCCAGACCTGTGCTTCTGACTGATTGACAATAAGTTGGAAGTTCCCATGACACCCTCCTCGGGCTCACTTAATTTGCTAGAGCAGCTCACAGAATTCAAGAAAACTGTTTACTTACTGTTTGCCCATTTATTATAAAAGGATATGATAAAGGATACAGATAAAAAATTCAGATGAAAGAGAGGCATAGGGTAAGAAAGATTCCATGTTCTCTCTGACACTCTGCTTGCCAAGCTCCTCCATGTGCTCACCAAACCAGAAGTTCTCTGAACCCTATACTTTGGGGATTTTCATGGAGACTTCAGAGAGGGACTAGAAGTGGAACTAATGATGAATCATTAGGCATGTAGGCATGCAATCATGTAGGCATGATTCATCATTAACTCCATTTCCCGTCCCTGTTTGAAGAACAGGGAATAGGGTTGAAAATTCCAAGTTTCCAAGCATGGCTTGGACTTTCTGGTGACCAGCCCCCATCTGGAGTCCACCAGGAATCATCTTATTAGAAGCAAAGACACTGCTAGCCCCCAGGAAACTCCAAAGACGTTTGGAGCTCTGTGTCAGTAATTAGAACAAAAGCTGACGCTAGTGCTCTTTACCACTTAGGAAACTGCAAGAATTTGGGGAATTCAGTGCCAGGAACTGGGGGCAGAGACCAGTATTTTTTTCTAATAATATTCTAATGATATTATTTGTTTTGTTTTCTAATGCATTTTAAAGAAATAATTGTGTGAACATTTATTGCCTAGCTGATCACTAAAGCATATAGTTCTGCCTTTATTTGGCACATAGAACATCTGATCTCCAGATTCTGGAAGATTTACAATTTCAAACATTCTTCTTTTAAATTCTTATTTAAAACCTGTTTGGAAGTAATGTGATTTCGAACAGGTCTACTGAAAGGGTATGGCCATCCCTTCCCCTCATATTCTAAACGTTATCCTTGAATCATGCAGGTGCATTAGATTAGCTGGCCATCCCTTTTACTGAATCATAACTTGGAGTTATGCCATCAGTTTGCATTGAGGAAGTTAAAAGAAACAGACATCAATCAAAGACTCAGTATCAAGCTTACTATTAACATAAAGGTGACGGTTAAGGACACTGGCTCTGGAGGTAGATGGCCTGGATTCTAATTCTGATTCTGCCCCCACCTGGCTATGTGATGAAGGCTCAGTTATTGTGCAGAAGAGAAATGAACCTACCTCAGAGTATCGTTTGTTTTTTTTTTTTTTTTTTAGGAACATTTTATTTATTTTTTTTTCCATTTATTTTTATTAGTTGGAGGCTAATTACTTTACAACATTGCAGTGGTTTTTGTCATACATTGAAATGAATTAGCCATGGACTTACATGTATTCCCCATTCCAGTCCCCCCTCCCACCTCCCTCTCCACCCGATCCCTCTGGGTCTTCCCAATGCACCAGGCCTGAGCACGTGTCTCATGCATCCAGCCTGGGCTGGTGATCTGTTTCACCCTAGATAATATACATGTTTCGATGCTGTTCTCTTGAAACATCCCACCCTCGCCTTCTCCCACAGAGTCCACAAGTCTGTTCTATACATCAGGGTCTCTTTTTCTGTTTTGCATATAGGGTTATTGTTACCATTTTTCTAAATTCCATATATATGTGTTAGTATACTGTAGTGGTCTTTATCTTTCTGGCTTACTTCGCTCTGTATAATGGACTCCAGTTTCATCCATCTCATTAGAACTGATTCAAATGAATTCTTTTTAATGGCTGAGTAATATTCCATGGTGTATATGTACCACAGTTTCCTCATCCATTCATCTGCTGATGGGCATCTAGGTTGCTTCCATGTCCTGGCTATTATAAACAGTGCTGCAATGAACATTGGGGTGCACGTGTCTCTTTCAGATCTGGTTTCCTCGGTGTGTATGCCCAGAAGTGGGATTGCTGGGTCATATGGCAGTTCTATTTCCAGCTTTTTAAGAAATCTCCACACTGTTCTCCATAGTGGCTGTACTAGTTGGCATTCCCACCAACAGTGTAAGAGGGTTCCCTTTTCTCCACACCCTCTCCAGCATTTATTGCTTGTAGACTTTTGGATAGCAGCCATCCTGACTGGCATGTAATGGTACCTCATTGTGGTTTTGATTTGCATTTCTCTGATAATGAGTGATGTTGAGCATCTTTTCATGTGTTTTTGTGCCATCTGTATGTCTTCCTTGGAGAAATGTCTGTTTAGTTCTTTGGCCCTTTTATTGATTGGGTCATTTATTTTTCTGGAGTTGAGCTGGAGGAGTTGCTTGTATATTTTTGAGATTAATCCTTTGTCTGTTGCTTCGTTTGCTATTATTTTCTCCCAATCTGAGGGCTGTCTTCTCTCCTTGCTTATAGTTTCCTTTGTTGTGCAAAAGCTTTTCAGTTTCATTAGGTCCCATTTGTTTATTTTTGCTTTTGTTTCTAAAATTCTGGGATGTGGGTCATAGAGGATCCTGCTGTGATTTATGTCGGAGAGTGTTTTGCCTATGTTCTCCTCTAGGAGTTTGATAGTTTCTGGTCTTACATTTAGATCTTTAATCCATTTTGAGTTTATTTTTGTGTATGGTGTTAGAAAGTGTTCTAGTTTCATTCTTTTACAGGTGGTTGACCAGTTTTCCCAGCACCACTTGTTAAAGAGGTTGTCTTTTTTCCCATTGTATATCCTTGCCTCCTTTGTCGAAGATAAGGTGACCATAGGTTCGTGGATTTATCTCTGGGCTTTCTATTCTGTTCCATTGATCTATATTTCTGTCTTTGTGCCAGTACCATACTGTCTTGATGACTGTGGCTTTGTAGTAGAGTCTGAAGTCAGGCAGGTTGATTCCTCCAGTTCCATTCTTCTTTCTCAAGGTTACTTTGGCTATTCGAGGTTTTTTGTATTTCCATACAAATTGTGAAATTATTTGTTCTAGTTCTGTGGAAAATACCATTGGTAGTTTGATAGGGATTGCATTGAATCTATAGATTGCTTTGGGTAGTATAGCCATTTTGACAATATTGATTCTTCCAATCCATGAACACGGTATATTTTTCCATCTGTTTGTGTCCTCTTTGATTTCTTTCATCAGTGTTTTATAGTTTTCTATGTATAGGTCTTTTGTTTCTTTAGGTAGATATACTCCTAAGTATTTTATTCTTTTTGTTGCAATGGTGAATGGTATTGTTTCCTTAATTTCTCTTTCTGTTTTTTCGTTGTTAGTGTATAGGAATGCAAGAGATTTCTGTGTGTTAACTTTATATCCTGCAACTTTACTGTATTCGTTGATTAGCTCTAGTAATTTTCTGGTGGAGTCTTTAGGGTTTTCTATGTAGAGGATCATGTCATCTGCAAACAGAGAGAGTTTCACTTCTTCTTTTCCTATCTGGATTCCTTTTACTTCTTTCCTGCCCTGATTGCTGTGGCCAACACTTCCAAAACTATGTTGAATAGTAGTGGTGAGAGTGGGCACCCTTGTCTTGTTCCTGATTTCAGGGGAAATGCTTTCAATTTTTCACCATTGAGGGGGATGCTTGCTGTGGGTTTTTCATATATAGCTTTTATTATGTTGAGGTATGTTCCTTCTATTCCTGCTTTCTGGAGAGTTTTAATCATAAATGGATGTTGAATTTTGTCAAAGGCTTTTTCTGCATCTATTGAGATAATCATATGGTTTTTATCTTTCAATTTGTTAATGTGGTGTATTACATTGATTGACTTGCAGATATTAAAGAATCCTTGCATTCCTGGGATAAAGCCCACTTGGTCATGGTGTATGATTTTTTTAATATGTTGTTGGATTCTGTTTGCTAGAATTTTGTTAAGGATTTTTGCATCTATGTTCATCAGTGATATTGGCCTGTAGTTTTCTTTTTTAGTGGCATCTTTGTCTGATTTTGGAATTAGGGTGATGGTGGCCTCATAGAATGAGTTTGGAAGTTTACCTTTTTCTGCAATTTTCTGGAAGAGTTTGAGTAAGACAGGTGTTAGCTCTTCTCTAAATTTTTGGTAGAATTCAGCTGTGAAGCCATCTGGTCCTGGGCTTTTGTTTGCTGGAAGATTTCTGATTACAGTTTCGATTTCCTTGCTTGTGATGGGTTTGTTAAGATCTTCTATTTCTTCCTGGTTCAGTTTTGAAAAGTTATACTTCTCTAAGAACTTGTCCATTTCTTCTAAGTTGTCCATTTTATTGGCATAGAGCTGCTGGTAGTAGTCTCTTATGATCCTTTGTATTTCAGTGTTGTCTGTTGTGATCTCTCCATTTTCGTTTCTCATTTTGTTAATTTGGTTCTTCTCCCTTTGTTTCTTAATGAGTCTTGCTAATGGTTTGTCAATTTTGTTTATTTTTTCAAAAAACCAGCTTTTAGCTTTGTTGATTTTTGCTATGGTCTCCTTAGTTTCTTTTGCATTTATTTCTGCCCTAATTTTTAATATTTCTTTCCTTCTACTAACCCTGGGGTTCTTCATTTCTTCCTTCTCTAGTTGCTTTAGGTATAGAGTTAGGTTATTTATTTGACTTTTTTCTTGTTTCTTGAGGTAGGCCTGTAATACTATGAATCTTCCCCTTAGCACTGCTTTTACAGTGTCCCATAGGTTTTGGGTTGTTGTGTTTTCATTTTCATTCATTTCTATGCATATTTTGATTTCTTTTTTGATTTCTTCTATGATTTGTTGGTTATTCAGAAGCGTGTTGTTTAGCCTCCATATGTTTGAATTTTTAATAATTTTTTTCCTGTAATTGAGATCTAATCTTACTGCACTGTGGTCAGAAAAGATGACTGGAATGATTTCAATCTTTTTAAATTTACCAAGACTAGATTTATGGCCCAGGATGTGATCTATTCTGGAGAAGGTTCCGTGTGCACTTGAGAAAAAGGTGAAGTTGATTGTTTTGGGGTGAAATGTCCTATAGATGTCAATTAGGTCTAGCTGGTCCATTGTGTCCTTTAAAGTTTGTGTTTCCTTGTTTATTTTCTGTTTAGTGGATCTATCCATAGTTGTGAGTGGGGTATTAAAGTCTCCTACTATTATTGTGTTACTATTAATTTCCTCTTTCATACTTGTTAGCGTTTGCCTTACATATTGTGGTGCTCCTATGTTGGGTGCATATATATTTATAATTGTTATATCTTCTTCTTGGATTGATCCTTTGATCATTATGTAGTGTCCATCTTTGTCTCTTTTCACAGCCTTTATTTGAAAGTCTATTTTATCTGATATGAGTATTGCGACTTCTGCTTTCTTTTGGTCTCCGTTTGCGTGGAATATTTTTTTCCAGTCCTTCACTTTTAGTCTGTATGTGTCCCTTGCTTTGAGGTGGGTCTCTTGTAGACAGCATATATAGGGGTCTTGCTTTTGTATCCATTCAGCCAGCCTTTGTCTTTTGGTTGGGGCATTCAACCCATTTACATTTAAGGTAATTATTGATAGGTATGGTCCCGTTGCCATTTATTTTGTTGTTTGGGGTTCACGTTTATACCACCTTTCTGTGTTTCCTGTCTAGAGAAGATCCTTTAGTATTTGTTGAAGAGCTGGTTTGGTGGTGCTGAATTCTCTCAGCTTTTGCTTGTCTGTAAAGCTTTTGAGTTCTCCTTCATATCTGAATGAGATCCTTGCTGGGTAGAGTAATCTAGGTTGTAGGTTATTCTCTTCATTACTTTAAGTATGTCCTGCCATTCCCTTCTGGCCTGAAGGGTTTCTATTGATAGATCAGCTGTTATCCTTATGGGAATCCCTTTGTGTGTTATTTGTTGTTTCTCCCTTGCTGGTTTTAATATTTGTTCTTTGTGTTTGATCTTTGTTAATTTGATTAATATGTGTCTTGGGGTGTTTCGCCTTGGGTTTATCCTGTTTGGGACTCTCTGGGTTTCTTGAACTTGGGTGGCTATTTCCTTCCCCATTTTAGGGAAGTTTTTAGCTATTATCTCCTCGAGTAACTTCTCATGGCCTTTCTTTTTGTCTTCTTCTTCTGGGACTCCTATGATTCGAATGTTGGGGCGTTTCACATTGTCCCAGAGGTTGTCCTCATTTCTTTTGATTCTTTTTTCTTTTTTCCTCTCTGCTTCATTTATTTCCACCATTTTATCTTCTAACTCACTTATCCTATCTTCTGTCTCTGTTATTCTACTCATGGTTCCCTCCAGAGTGTTTTTGATCTCATTTATTTCATTATTAATTTTTAACTGACTTTTTTTTTTTATTTCTTCTAGGTCCTTGTTAAACATTTCTTGCATCTTCTCAATCTTTGTCTCCAGGCAATTTATTTGTAACTCCATTTTGTTTTCAAGATTTTGGATCATTTTTATTATCATTATTCTAAATTCTTTTTCAGGTAGATTCCCTATCTCCTCCTCTTTTGTTTGACTTGGTGGGCTTTTTTCATGTTCCTTTACCTGTTGGGTATTTCTCTGCCTTTTCATCATGTTTAGATTGCTGTGTCTGGAGTGGGCTTTCTGTATTCTTGTGGTCTGTGGTTCCTTTTTATTGTGGAGGTTTCACCCAGTGGGTGGGGTTGGACGATTGGTTTGTCAAGGTTTCCTGGTTAGGGAAGCTTGTGTCAGCGTTCTGGTGCATGGAATTGGATTTCTTCTCTCTGGAGTGCAATGGAGTGTCCAGTAATGAGTTTTGTGATGGGTCTATGTGTTAGGTGTGACTTTGGACAGCCTGTATGTTGACACTCAGGTCTATGTTCCTGCGTTGCTAAAGAATTTGTGTGGTATGTCTTGTACTGGAGCTTATTGGCTCTTGGGTGGTGGTTGGTTTTGGTGTAGGTATGGAGGCTTTTGGATGGTCTCTTATTCCTTAATTTTCCGTGTAGTCAGGAGTTTTCTGGTTTTCTCAGGTTTGGGGCTTAAGTCTCCTGCCTCTGGATTTCAGTTTTATTCTTCCAATAGTCTCAAGACTTCTCCAACTATATAGCACTGATAATAAAACTTCTAGGTTAATGGTGAAAAGATTCTCCACCGTGAGAGACAACCAGAGAGGTTCACAGAATTACATGAAGAATAGGAGAGGGAGGAAGGAGATAGAGGTGAGCAGGAGGAGAAAAAGGGGACTCAAGAGGAGAGAGACAGATCTACGCAGTTATCTGTTCCCAAAGTGTTCTCTGTAGCCCAGCCACCCACAAAGATTCACAGAATTGGATTGGGAAGAGAAGGGGAAAGGAGGAAATAGAGGTGTTCTGAGGTAGAAAACAGAGTCAAAAGTGGGAGAGTAATCACTACACTCCTGAATAGAAATGGGAACTGAATATTGGATTCTTAAATGTCCAAAATCTATATCACATACTGAAAAACAAAGATTAAAAATCTAGTGTAGAGGTTAGACTCTTTGAAATACAATATTTAAAAACAAAAACAAAAACACAAAAAAATTAGAAATGTGTATGAAGTTTGGTGTAAAAATAGGGTTTCTCTCTCTTTTTTTTTTGGCAAGGTTATAGTGAAATGAAAATGAAAATTAAGGAATAATATAGGAGTATTAGAGGACTTTAAAAGGAAATAGGAGAGAAAAACAAGAAAAAAAAAGAAAAAAAATTTTTTTTCCCCTAATTAAAAAAATTGTAAAAATATATGAAAATGAAAGTTGAGGAGTAATGGGGGAGTAATAGGGAATTTTAAAAGAAAATAAAAGAGAAAAAATAAAAAATTTTAAAAAAAGGAAAGAAAAAAAATTTTTTTTAAATTAAAAAAATATATATACATATATATCTAGGAATTTCTCTGGAGTTGTTGTGGTCAGTGTAGGTTCAGTTCAATTTCAGATAGCTCCTCTTTCCAGCTTACACTTCTCGATATCTGTAGGCCCCTTCTGGTGTAGTCGGTGTTACCTTCAGGGATTTTAATCTGTTGCACCGGTCCTTTCTGAAGCGGTTCCCTTTGTTTATTTGGCTTCTGTTTGCCATCTCTTCGGTGTCTAATTTCCGCCCTGACACAGGCGGGCGGAGGTGATCTCTTATTTAGGTTCTCTAGTTCAGTTCAGTCCTGCTACGCAGAAGGGGAGGCGCTACAGACAGACACGGCTCTGTGTGGATAGCACTCACCGGCCACACTGAGTTTGCCCCGCTCACGGGTGTCTGTGCTTTCCCCGTCTACACTGCTCAGGCTCCCGGCTGCTGTATATGGAGCGGGCCCTGCGTTGAGTGCGGTTCCAGTTTTCGGGTACCCCACAAAAGCGCGGATTCGGTTGCGCCTGCGTTTTGTGCCTTCCCTGGCCTGAGCTGTTCAGGTAGCCAGAGGCTTGGGCGTATTCTCCCCGGATGCGGTGCGCCTTGTCCCTCCGCGGCGAGCGGCCCAGGCAGCCAGAGGCTTGGGCGCCCTCTCTCCCCGGGTACGGCGCACTTTTCCCCTCTGCGGCCCCAGCGCGCGCCGCCAGTTGGGTCTCAGGAAGTCTTTAGGTAGGAACCGGGGGCCTGTTTGCAGTGTGGGAGGGGGTGGCTTCTCAGGGGCTGAGTTTGCCCTTTTCCCCCTCCCCCCGCCTCCTACCTCCAGCGGGGACGGGCCGGCTCTTCTCTGGAGATTCTCAGTACCGTTTTGAGAACTGCATGAGATAATGTAGGTGGAGGTCTTAGTGGAATGCCCAGTACATAGTGGATTCTCAGCTTGCATTAATTTACATAGTAGGATACTATTAGCTGAATCACGAAAACCCCTTTATGAAGATCCTGAAGTGTTTCTTTCAGATGTCAGGACCTGGAAAAGTGTATCTTGAGGAATTCATCTCTCTCCATCAGCCATTCATATCTTGAAATGGTGTTCTCCTCTTTGCTTTAGCCACAAGGATGCTCAGAGCCCAAATAGTGCTTTATCTCAAGCAAAGAAAAACAATGTGATATTCATGTCTAGTATCATGATGATGATAATAAAAATATTATCTAGAATTTTTGGATGCTTGCACAATTAAATAGACTAAATAATATTTTCTAAGCACTTCCCTTTTTTAAAAGGGAACAGCAGCAGAATGAGATAGGTGCTATTAATCATTTAATTGATGAGTTCTCTGAAGCCCCTTATCTCTGGTTTCAGTCAGTTCCTATACTCCTTTCTGCCTTTCCTTGCTTTTTTATCTTTACTTTTCCCTATTTCAGAGTAGATATTTGGGTAAGCCATCTCTTATTTTTTTCATCACTAGATACAGTGTAAGAAAGGAATGAAAATGTGTATCTATGATAAAATTAGTTTATTTAGTTGCATTGAAGTTTCTGATCAAAATTTATGTATTTGTATATGATTTTGGTGTTAACCTGCTTAAATCAAGTCATTAATGAAGAATGAAATATTTTGAAAAAACAAATGATTCAGCAAGCAAATTTATTCATTATTCATTGAACAATGGTAAATGTGTCATTTGTTTCCCAGGAAACCCAAGAGTGAAAGTGAAAACCAAATCATCTGAACAGTCTGTGACATCCGATAGTTTGGATGATATAGATACGTCTCTGCTCACCCTCATCCTCAGAAATCCCATTGCCGTCTGGGTATCTTGTGGTGAACCATTTCTGTCTCCAAATGGTCAGTGTTTTGTTGTTGCTTTCTTTCAAACAAGTACATGAAGGGAGAGAGAAATCTTTTGTCACCATAAGAAAAAGGATTAAATGTGTACAATGTCAACCTAATAACATCACTTTTATGCAAAGAACAGGCGGTTCATCAATTAACATGTACACAAGGATAGCTGTACTCTTATATTTGCACAATTGCCTATTTTTTTCTTACTGGAATGGAGTATTCTGCATAGAAAATGTCTAATTTAGTTGATAAAGAGATTCTTGGTCTATAAGACTGAGAGTAATGGTATACATTAGAAAATAACAAATGAGTTTAATTCACACTGAAGACGACCTGTCTGCACATTTTCATTTTTAAGAATTGCACCCTTTAGGCAGTAGGTGGATGTTTAAAAAATGAATGGTTCCAAGCCAGGCTTTCATCACCTCCAAATAGTTTGTGGAAGTAGAAAATGAAATATGGCTATTGCATATGGTAAATCTATATAATAAAACAGCACTGTTCTTCTTTTCCCCCGTGCTTTCCATAAAAAAAAAATGCCTTAAGCCCTGTCATCTTTCAAATGAGGTTTCTTTTAATGACCCTTACCTTTTAATTACTTATTTCTAATTGAATCTATTTCTTGAAGCAGAAACTTCTTTTTATAAATCATTGGCTTTCATGATAAATTACTGTTGATAAAAAGAATGCAAAATAAAACATCATGTATTTTTATTGTTCTAGCTTTGAAGAAAGCAGAAAAAATAGAAAAACAGAACTGGCTTAAAAAGGACAAAATTTTGGCTGATCTAGATGTCATGAAACACAAAATGAGACAGTTAAAAGGTCAGTAAGAACTAAATCAAGTATCACCATGTTTTAAGTGTAGTCTCAATTTTCTGGTAGTTTTTTTTTTTCTAGCATTAGATACCAGCTGTTTAACTGAATATTTTATGTTACAAAAATCCCTTGAGCGAGTCTAAAACTTAATAATATATCTTTTCAGTACTGATTTTTATACTTGTAAATTTTATATTAATATGAATATCACATGATTTACATAGATGCATTTTTAAAATTTGGAGGATGTGTGGATCCTGTAACCAGCTTATTGATTTTGAAACAATTCCTGAACTGACATTTTGTGGACTTTGGAATTAGTCATTGACAAAGCATTCTGTTATTTCTTGAGTATTTCTTGGGAAGAAGTTTTGTTAAATAATCTGAATAAGGACTGAATCTAAGTTCTTCAAAATTAGTGTTTTTATCTCAGAAGGGCTCTCTCTTGTTATGCAGCATAAGATATGTTATTCAGAGACAGTGATAAATTGACAATAATTGTCTTCTTCTTCTATTCTTTTTGTCACAGAATCTTAAGTTTCCGATCTTATATTGTTCCCAGTACTTGAAACACTAAATCATTCTTTGAGGATGAAAGTGTATTATGGACTTAGTCTGAGAAGGAATCCCTTTCAGGCTCTGTAATTGCCATAGCAGGATTTCAGCTCCTGAGTATTTGTACTGTCTGGTGCCAGAAACATATGAACCTCAGTTCAATAAATAAGACAATTAGTTCTAAGTGCTCTAGACAGCACTCTGAGTTGAAATGGCTGTTTTTCAGTTTTTACCAAAAGAATAATTGCATCTAATTGAGAAGCATCTATTTCTATTGCTAACCTCTACTGCTCTAACTTCTAGATATCTTCATTTGAATGTACCATGGACATGTCTAAAACTAAAGTTTTCATATCCCCATGTGATGACCATGTTGTTGTTGTTGTTGTTTAGGCACTAAGTTGTGGCCAACTCTTTTGTGACCCCATGACTATAGCCTGCCAGCCTCCTCTGTCCATGGGATTTTCCAGGCAAGAATACTTGAGTGGCTTGCCTTTTCCTTCTCCCGGGGATCTTCCTGACCCAGGGATTGAACCTGAATCTCCTGCATTGGCAGGTGGATTATTTACCACTGAGCCACCTGGGAAGTTATCATATCACTGTTTTATTTCATATCGTATTATATATCACACCGATGCCTCCTTTATTTCTTCTGTATACATTGCCACAATCCACTCAGGTGTTCCAGCTCAAGGACCTGGGAGTCATCCTTGGCACTTCCCTCTCTTACTATCTTTAAGCAAATATCCTTAAGTCTTATTATTTTGAATATGTTATTTTCAAATGAATTCTAATGGCCTTAATTCCTACTATCATTATCCAAGTTCGAGCTATTGTTGCCTATTCCTTGGGTTACTGGACTAGCTTTTTAACTGGTCTCCCTGCCTCCCATCTTGATAGTAGTATCCATTCTATGCATAAAGGTGACATTCTGGACCTGGAGTGATAATGCAGAAAGGCAAAGGAGTTACAATACGCCAGGCATAAAACCTTTTAAAGTTCTCGTTATCTTTATGGCAAAAGTGAAAGTCCTTAATATTGTCCTTCATGATCTGGTTCTCTGGAAGTTTCTTCCTCCCCTTATTCATTCCACTCCACCCATGTGGAGTTTTTTTTTTTTTTGGTCCCCCAGACTTATATGCTTTCTTAACTCTGAACTTTTGACACAATTTAGTTTCCTTTTGACACAGTTTAGTTCTCTCTCCTGCTCTTTTGGATTGCTTCTCATTATTTACTTCTCAGCTTACTTTTCTAACATTCTAGGTCAGGAATAGTATGGTTTATCATACCCTGAACTTCCCTACTGATAGCCCTTATCATTTTATTATATACTGGATCATATGACTGTTTCTCCTATGTTACGTTATAAATTTTTCTATACCCTTCTTATTTGTCCTCTGAGTAATTGTAGAATTATTTAATTAAAGGATAACCGGAATTTCAACCACTTACCTCAATGAGTTTTCTAAGGTCTGTTTTAATTTTTATCAAATTAAATCATTTGAAAGTAATGTTAAAAATAGTACGTGGCAGAGCTGCTTTTATTGAATTCTGATTTTATATTATGTCTTTAACTTTTATTATAATTCAGTATTAAAAAGACATTTTAAAATTCAGTTGGCATCATCTACAATATCACTGTTGAAAAACAGTCTATTTGGTCAGATGGTGTCCATTATGGGGGAATCCCTTAATGTAGTTTCTCTTAGATAAATCTTGTCTGTTACATTTTCTGCTATTAAATGTAAATTCAGAATAGGCCTTATTAAAATACCTATTCAGAGGATGGTCTTTTCTATTAATAATTGTTGGGATTATGAGAATAAATAAGAACAAGTTTAAACTCAGTTAACTGCAGTCCCTGTTGGATTGTGAGCTTCTTGAGTATTGGATGAAAGAGGAGGTTTGGAAGATATGAATAGTGATGAAATTGATTATATCTTACTATTGTAGCCATTGGTAAATGCACCAAATGTTCATTGAGCATATACTGTACTAAGCTGATTTTACATCTCATTTGTAAGCATGATCTTTGCTAATATTAATCAAATACTAGTAATAACTTTGTATGATTTTTATGATTAAGTTATAGATGTCAAATATTTATACATGCTTAGCGCAGAATAAATATTCACTGAATATTGAAACAGGGGTTCCTGAGAAGGCTGTCTGTTTTCCCACATAGAGTCTTAGAAACTGATAAACAAAATTGAGGGATGGCAGATCAGGCCAAAGTATCACCTTTGTTACATATAAAGGCAATGCTGGGACATTTTATTTAGTGTGAGAGCTAATGGAACTGCTAACTGAAATCCCAAATGAGGTGGGCTAATCCTTTTAGGCATGTATGGTGCTGAATCAGAATGGGCTCCTGATAAAGAAGAGGCCCGAGGAGTGCTGTTCAGGTGAGATTTATAGTCAGAAAGAAGAGCAAAGTACTCATGTGCTCTAATAGTTAGGTGTTATGATTTCTCCCACTCCAGTATTCTTGCCTGGAGAATCCCATGGACAGAGGAGTCTGGTGGACTATGGTCCATGGGGTCACAAAGAGTCAGATGTGACTGAAGTGACTTAGCACACAGCACACACACATGATTACCCCCTCCCCAATCTCGTGTAAATAAAACAGAAAATATGGAAAATATAATAAGAAAATAAAAACAATTTATCCAGTGCATTTTTTTGGTTTCTATTTGATATTCTTACCTACATAAATAATATAGTTTGCTATGAAAATCTTTCCCCAAACCTACACCTTTTGTGATGACATTATGTCCTTTTAAAACATTATAAATCTCCAAAACATGCTGGCTAATGGCACTGGCAAGTGCTTTCATTTTCTTAGATCGTTAGAAACAAGTTGACAAATACCAAATAATGCATAATGTTTTTTGCTCTTCCTTATGTTCAAATCCTTGCTTTCAACAGTGTAAATGATAAGCTATCAGAGAACTGCCTTTAGTTAAGCAAAATTTTAGTGTTCAAAATGCATTACAAATAAAATATTTATTGAGATATTATCCATAAGAATTTATGTGTCCTAAATTAATGCTACCTGCACATTATGCATAGAGTCAGCTAAAAGCTATATTTAACATAAATTTGTGTTATGTATTTTTCTGGTGCCACTATGTTCTTCTCCAAAGTATGCTGGCTAAAGGCATTGTCACTACAATTCATTGGCTGTTGATTCAATTATGTTTTTTCCACATCCATAAATTGCATATGAATGATAATAAGGTATGTAGAGTTCTGATTTCCCTGAAAAGTCATTGCTGCCACCTATTTTTATTACTGGATCTATTTCCACAAACAAGCTATAAAAGCACCAACGCTTCATCCTCTACGAATACTGAGTTATTTTCAGAGGGCTGTGTTCATAGTCAGGGTATGAAAACCTGCGCGTTAAGAGTCCCCTGGCAACAAAATTAGGACTCAGCTTCATTTCAGTATTTCTATTATTTTAACCATCTAAGTGTTACTTTCTCAAAGAAGCCTTCTCTGACACAGCAGACTACGTCAGAAAGGCCTGTTACATGATTTTTAACAAACCCTGTACTTCGGGGGTGCAACACACTTAACAATCAATTATTGGTGTAATCATTTCCTTGACATTTGCCTTCCTTTCCAAAGTGTAAGCCTTTTAGGCAAGGGCTTGGTCTCCTACATGTTTGTATTGGCACCATCTAGCACAATGCCTGACTCATAGCTGGTGTTCAACATCAATTTCTAGAAGGGATATACAAGAGAAAACATGATTTGTACTTTAAGAAGTTGGGAGATCAACTTCTCTGAGTATGAGACTCATTGCTGAGAATATCTTCAACCCAGAAAAAGAAAACAATTTAATAAGTGTGACCTTTAAACCTCTTTTATGATGATTTAAAGTCATCTAGCTGAAAGAATACATAAATTCAAATCACCAGACTTATTAACTTATGCCTGTGATTCTTTAGAATACAGTATTCCAATAAATATTTTCTCTTTTACAGCTTCTTAAGAGCGCAAAGGACACAGCAGAGGTGTCAGAAACTAATCGTGCTCGCGGGGTATTATTAGATAGGAAAAAACAAGGCCTCCTGTCTCTTGGGTTAATATTATTTTAGAAATACTTAATCCCCAGGCTGCTAAGCTAATTGTGGGGGAAAGGCTTATTATTAGTGAAGAGAACAAAACATATGTTCCATGACTGGAAGAGATGATGGGCTATATAGGTCATGGATTCTATTTGACTAAATTACCACTGAACCATATCGTGGATGAGAGGCTGGGGCCAGTGTGGAAGTCAGCATGTTATCTTTCTATTCTATCTGTACAGTGAGTATGCATATCCTGGCTATTTAAAGCCTCCAGCTCCCATATGAAGAGCCATTGTTAGATCTTATTTCCTTAGGCATCTTCGCTTTTATGATATATTTAGTATTTTAGCCTCTGCTCCCAAGTGGAATGATTTATGCATAGAAAGCCAAACCAATTTATTTGAAATCTGAACGCCTATCATTAGAAACAACATTTCTAGTGACTTCTTTCCCCAGGGCGGCGGGTAGCAGCGCGTCAGTCAGCCACCGTGGTTCCCAGCAAAAGCCCTGTGCAGCTGGTGGTAGTGGAAGGAGGCTGTGCTGAGCAGACTCAAGAGGAAATTAAACTCATGGACCTCATAAGACATACAGAGGTACGCTCTTTAGGACTCCAGACATTAAAGGCTCAGCCTCTTTTATAAGCTTTTAAAACCACAGTATTGAATTTTTTACATTATGCTATTAATTTATTCTCAGCATCTGGTCAGTTATGACCACATAAGCATATGCCAAGTATTGAGTTGGCATTTGGAGAATAGTTATCTAAGAGACAGCCAGCTCCTAGGAAAGTCTGTTTTGTTTGAATGGAGACCAGAAATTATGACCTTAGCAAAGAAGAGAAAAAGGCCCAGTGGATATGTACAAAGGTAATTATAATAAGTGTAGTCAAGTTGAGCCTTATGGCTCCATTGCTCATCACTCCTAAGGGTATGTCTCAATCTGTAAAAAGAGGAAGGAGCAAAATACTAATTGCAATGGAGACATTCGGAAGTGAAGAATTCAAAAAAGCAGTTTCAGTCCAATTGATTAATCAGTCAGGATTGCCAGAAATAAAAAAAGTCAAGACAAGAAAGGTCAGCTGTTGAGAGAGGGTTGGGGATAGAGACTTGGGAAAACTTTTTGCTTTGTGAAGTTTTTCATCAAAATGATGTGTTCTTATTTAATAGGGTTTCTCAAATCATGAAATGTGTTCAATCTAAATCTTAGGCGTGTGCCGAAGTCAAGGTTACTAGAAAAAAAAGAAATTGACATTGCTAGAAATATGACTTCTTGCCAAGCTAGGAAGGATAAATCACTGACCAGGGAATGAATGCAAAGCATTGAACTAGGACATGCTTGAAGTAGGATGAAAAGCTGCCTGGCAGGGATCTGGCAGAGTATAAGGGTGGCTGCTGTATTTTAAAAGACAGAGAGTAAAGATTTAAACAACAGTCATGCACATTCCCTTAAGCATTTCTTGGTTAAAGGAAATGATGTTGTGATTCTAATAAAAAACTCATTTGTTAGATGCAGAGAAATCACTCAGTAGGAGAAACACCATGCACAAATCCAAAAACACATCTCTATTCATTTCTCCAAATTATAAATGAAAGTTAAGTACTTTGCCAAAATAAGTGCCTTATTGTTAGTACTCTAATGGCTATTATTGCCTATAGTGATTCACTGAAGCAAGGGGAATCACAGAAGAGTCAGTGATAGGAGATGGTAATGTATTTCCTAAAGTTTTTTCAACATAACGTACAATGGTGAGATATTTCTGTCTTTCATTATATCCTTCACACACACACACACACACACACACACACACACTAAACAGACAGTTCTCTAACCATGACATTCTCTGGACTTTTCTTAACAGGCACACCTTTCTGAAGTCCAAGAACTGCAATCCAAGAGAAATTCTTTCATTGCACCTAAATGTACAGCATTCAAGCAGAGCAACCTGTATAAACAGCCCAATGCAAAACGAGTATGGATTTACCTAAATGGAGGCAGACCTGAAGATGGCACTTATGTCTGGGGCAAAACTATTTCGGAGGTAAATTTAGTGTGAAAGGAGAATGTTTCATAAAGCTAGGTTCAAATGCCAACTCTGACATTTCTAGATTGTTAGATCAGGCAAATTATTTTACCTCTCTAAACCTCATTTTCTCATCTGTAAAATGGGAGAGTAATACTTTCCTCACAGGGTTGAGATGATGATTAAATGAATATATGTGTGTGAAAATCTGGAGTACAACTCTGCATGACATAATGTGTGCACCAGAATATGATACTTGGCTGGCAGAGAACAATAACAGTTAAACCCACTGCAGTCAAAGAGTAAAATCTAAACTTGAGAATAATAGTTTTCCTGTTCCATTTTAAGCCTAGTTCACAAAAGCATGATTATCCTCTAGATATGTTCTCTGTGGGGAAAACCACAGTATTCACTAGAGGAAACCTCTCATATTCTTGATGCCCAGAGTCCGAGAATTATGGCTGACTTTCCACTTTCCAAAATTAAAAGACTGACTAAGGAAAAGATGAGTAGCAGTTCATTTATTGTTTGCAATATCAGAATATAATTCCAAAATTTGATATTTTGTCTTCATCTTTAAATAAAAACTTTAGGTACCCAGGAAATGGATTTTGGTAGAATTTCAAAAATTCTTATTTGTTGCAGTGATATCTTATAATACATTGTAAAAATGTTCTTATTATTTTTTGAAATGTTTTTGTAACTTTTTCTGGGACAAGAGGAAGTCACGTAAGGATGAGATGTTGGTGGAGGATGGAGGAAAAGGCAAGACAGTGCAGCAGATGAGTCTGGAGGAGTTCGTGGAGGCTGATGGGGGCACCTAGAGTGTCAGGGGCACTGCAGAAGAGCTGTGCCCCTCATGGTTGATGATTTCAGAGTGTGATGGAGACCACCCTTCTTTGACAAGGACTTTGAATGAGAACTGTGAAAGCAATTACATCTCAGAAGTTGACAACAGGTTTGCTGTGCTTGAGAAAAGGAAAAATGCAGACAATACATTCAGAACTAGGAATATAAGCAAAGGGACTTTATATACATGAAAAAAAAGAAAGGGATTTTTAAAAAATGAATGAGAGCTTATTCAGGAGAGACTATCCTAGAACAATTTCTATAAAAAAGCTGAAACATTTCTTCAAAAATCACAGTTTATTAAATTGTACCTAACCATTGCAACAAGAACTCATATGTCAGTGAGGGAATATGAAATGATTAATAAATAAAGAGTAGAGCAGGGGCAATAAGATTAAAGATGGACTTTAAAACTCAGGAGAGCAAAAACTTACAATAATTTTTACAAAAATTACATATACCTAGTGAAGGAATGACTTTTGGATTTATGTGACTCTCAGGTAGCATATAAAAGGCACTCCACACATATTATTCCATGATAATATAATTTTTTATGAACTTTGTACATAAAGGGCACTGTGCTAGATGCTGTAAATTATTACTCTAATTTATGTGTGTGAAAAGAGTTTGAAAAGTTTATAGTGTAGTATAATTGACAGGTTAACCTCAATAGTAGTGGTAGCAATAGGAAACATAAAATAGCACATGATCTTTGTTCTCATTACATTCATATTTACAACTGGCAAAGCATTTGAAAATACATCAAGCTTTACTTAGGTTTATAAAGAAATGGGCACTCTCATGTTAATAGGAGCACAACTTTTTGCAGAACCATGTGGCTATACAAATCATAAGAAAATGCACTTCTATTATAAAATCTTATCCCAAGGATATTTTCATGAATTTATGCAAAGGTTATTTGATAATAATATTTATCATAGGTTATTTATAGCATAGAAAGATTAGAAATAAACACAAATAGGGATTTGGTTAAATGAATTATAGACTGTAGAATGGGATGTTATAAATAAAATCAACTTTAGAAAGAATAATGACAATAAAGATGTTCAAGATATACTAAATGAAAGAAGCATAATATAAAGCATATAGAGTTGAATTCTATATACATGTATGTACACACATTAAAGAAAAAGACTGGATGGATTTTATTTTTGGAAGTGTTTATTGGATGGTCTTATTACTGGTGATCTAATAGAGACAGTATTTCTTTATTATGTGTTTTTCTATGTGTTCCATATTTTGTTATGCTGAACACAGATTGTAAGAAAAATGCATTTGCTAAGGGAGCTGACACTCCTTTTAGACAAGTACTAACAGCATGTGATGAAGGTCAGATCAGTAGTACACGCAGGAAGTTCAATAGTAGTTCAGAGGAAGGAGCATTGTGCCCACCTGGGGTGAAGGAGAAAGCTCCACAGTGGACTCAATCAGGACCTCTGATGGAATTTGATAAATGGGGAAAAGTCAACATTCAGAAAAGGTATTAATAAGGATGAGGAGCAGCACACGCAGAGGTATGGGTGTTAGATTCATAAACCAAATAAGTATTAATAAATGGTACTTGAACTAAGAAATAAGGAGAGATACAGACAACTGGAGAGATTGTTTAAAAGCATGTATGGTTGACACCATATACTCTGTATAGTCTACGTCGGCTGCCATAACAAAAAACCACAAACTGGGTGGCCTAGACAACAGAAATATATTTCTCACACTTCTGGAAGCTGGAAATTCCAAGATCAAGGTACCAACAGGGTTGGTTTCTGATATGGACTCTCTGTGTGGCAGATGGCTGACTTCTCACCACTGTGTGCTCACACAACCTTTCCTCTGTGCTTATGTGGAGAGAGAGAGAGCACTCTAATGTCTCTTAACCTATTGAGTCTTGGGTAGGACACAATTCAGTCCATTACACTACCCCAGACTAAAGCACATGAGCCACTAGTTGTCTCTGAATAAGGTAATGGTATAGTAAAGCCAATGTTTGGAGGAGATTAATGTGGCCTAATTAATGAAACTAAGCCATGCCGTGTGGGGCCACCCAAGACAGACGGGTCATGGTGGAGAGGTCTGATAGAGTGTGGTCCACTGGAGAAGGGAATGGCAAACCACTTCAGTATTCTTGCCTTGAGAACCCCATGAACAGTATGAAAAGGCAAAATGATAGGACACTGAAAGATGAACTCCCCAGGTCGGTAGGTGCCCAATATGCTACTGGAGAGCAGTGGAGAAATAACTTCAGAAAGAATGAAGGGATGGAGCCAAAACAAAAACAATACCCAGTTGTGGATGTGGCTGGTGACAGAAGCAAGGTCCAATGCTATAAAGAGCAATATTGCATAGGAACCTGGAATGTTAGGTCCGAGAATCAAGGAAAATTGGAAGTGGTCAAACAGGAGATGGCAAGAGTGAACATAGACATTCTAGGAATCCGCAAACTAAAATGGACTGGAATGGGTGAACTTAACTCAGATGACCATTATATCTACTACTGTGGGCAAGAATCCCTTAGAAGAAATGGAGTAGTAGAAAAGTAGTAGTAGAAGAAATGTTGTTTCAGACTCAATAAAAGAGTCTGAAATGCAGTACTTGGATGTAATCTCAAAAATGACAGAATGATCTCTCTTCGTTTCCAAGGCAAACCATTCAATATCACGGTAATCTAAGCCTATGCCCCAACCAGTAACGCTGAAGAAGCTGAAGTTGAATGGTTCTATGAAGACCTACAAGACCTTTTAGAACTAACACCCAAAAAAGATGTCCTTTTCATCATAGGGGACTGGAATGTGAAAGTAGGAAGTCAGGAAACACCTGAAGTAACAGGCAAATTTGGCCTTGGAGTACAGAATGAAGCAGGGCAAAGGCTAATAGAGTTTTGCCAAGAGAACTCACTGGTCATAGCAAACACCCTCTTCCAACAACACAAGAGAAGACTCTACACATGGACATCACCAGATGGTCAACACCGAAATCAGATTGATTATATTCTTTGCAGCCAAGGATGGAGAAGCTCTGTACAGTCAGCAAAAACAAGACCAGAAGCTGACTGTGGCTCAGATCATGATTATTGCAAAATTCAGACTTAAATTGAAGAAAGTAAGGAAAACCACTAGACCATTCAGGTATGACTAAATCAAATCCCTTATGATTACACAGTGGAAGTGAGAAATAGATTTAAGGGACTAGATCTGATAGAGTGCCTGATGAACTATGGACGAAGGTTCGTGACACTGTACAGGAGACCCGGATTAAGACCATCCCCATGGAAAAGAAATGCAAAAAAGCAAAATGGCTGTCTGAGGAGGCCTTATAAATAGCTGTGAAAACAAGAGAAGTTAAAAGCAAAGGAGAAAAGGAAAGATATTCCCATCTGAATGCAGAGTTCCAAAGAATAGCAAGGAGAGATAAAAAAGCCTTCCTCAGCAATCAATGCAAAGAAATAGAGGCAAACAACAGAATCAGAAAGACTAGAGATCTCTTCAAGAAAATTAGAGATACCAAGGGAACATTTCATGCAAAGATGGGCTCGATAAAGGACAGAAATGGTATGGACCTAACAGAAGCAGAAGATATTAAGAAGAGGTGGCAAGAATACCCAGAACTGTACAAAAAAGATCTTCATGACCCAGATAATCACAATGGTGTGATCACTCACCGAGAAACAGACATCCTGGAATGTGAAGTCAAGTGGGCCTTAGGAAGCATCACTATGAGCAAAGCTAGTGGAGGTTATGGAATTCCAGTTGAGCTATTTCAAATCCTGAAAGATGATGCTGTGAAAGTGCTGCACTCAATATGCCAGCAAATTTGGAAGATTCAGCAGTGGCCACAGGACTGGAAAAGGTCAGTTTTCATTCTAATCCCAAAGAAAGGTAATGCCAAAGAATGCTCGAACTACTACACAATTGTACTCATCTCACATGCTAGTAAAGTAATGCTCAAAATTCTCCAAGCCAGGTTTTAGCAATATGTGAACTGTGAACTTTCAGATGTTCAAGCTGGTTTTAGAAAAGGCAGAGGAACCAGAGATCACATTGCTAACATCTGCTGGATCATGGAAAAAGCAAGAGAGTTCCAGAAAAACATCCATTTCTGCTTTATTGAATATGCCAAAGCCTTTGACTGTGTGAATCACAATAAGGTGTGGAAAATTCTTAAAGAGATGGGAATACCAGACCATCTGACCTGTCTCTTGAGAAACCTGTGTGCAGGTCAGGAAGCAATGGTTAGAACTGGGCATGGAACAACAGACTGGTTCCAAATAGGAAAAGGAGTACGTCAAGGCTGTATATTGTCACCCTGCTTATTTAACTTCTATGCAGAGTACATCATGAGAAACGCTGGGCTGGAGGAAGTACAAGCTGGAATCAAGATTGCCGGGAGAAATATCAATAACCTCATATATGCAGGCGACACCACCTTTATGGCAGAAAGTGAAGAGGAACTAAAAAGCCTCTTGATGAAAATGAAGGAAAAGAGTGAAAAAGTTGGCTTAAAGCTCAACATTCATAAAACGAAGATCATGGCATCTGGTCCCATCACTTCATGGGAAATAGATGGGGAAACAGTGGAAGCAGTGTCAGACTTTATTTTTGGGGGCTCCAAAATCACTGCAGATGGTGACTGCAGCCATGAAATTGAAAGATGCTTACTCCTTGGAAGGAAAGTTATGACCAACCTAGATAGCATATTTAAAAGCAGAGACATTACTTTGTCAACAAAGGTCTGTCTAGTCAAAGCTGTGGTTCCTCCAGTGGTCATGTATGGATGTGAGAGTTGAATGGTGAAGAAAGCTGAGTGCCAAAGAATTGATGCTTTTGAACTATGGTGTTGGAGAAGACTCTTGAGAGTCCTTTGGCCTGCAAGAGTCCACCCTAAAGGAGATCGGTCCTGGGTGTTCATTGGCAGGACTGATGTTGAAGCTGAAATTCCAATATTTTGGCCACCTGATGCGAAGAGTTGACTCATTGGAAAAGACCCTGATGCTGGGAAGGATTGCGGGCAGGAAAAGAAGGAAAAGAAGGGGACAACAGAGGATGAGATGGCTGGATGGCATCACCGACTCAATGAACATGGGTTTGGGTAGACTACGGGAGTTGGTGATGGACAGGGAGTTCTGGCGTGCTGCAATTCATAGGGTAGCAAAGAGTCGGACATGACTGAGCAACTGAACTGAACTGAATGTAGCCTCGGTGTATAGAAGGATACTTAGGCAATGTCTAGAAAGCCTGCTTCATATTACTTCTTCTTTTCTTTTATTAAAAAATGCTCTTTCTAATCTCTTTCCTTTCCTTTTCCATTCTGTTTTTGTTTTTAGGGATCTGTTTGAGATTCTTCATGATCAATTAGAAATGTTTCTTTTCAGGCTATCAGCCTGTAAAGAATACTCCAGGAAAATGCACTGTGGATGTGAAACTACTGGAAAAGTAGGGTTCAGATTTTACTGGGTGGATCTGGCTAACAATGCCAATTCCAGAGAAGCTCAGATTTTCAGTGGCTGGTACTTTTACCTGAAGAATGCGGAACAGAATGCTTTTCAGAGTGCTTCCCTCTACTTTCTACAATGAAACCCCCAGATGGTGTTTGAATCCCACTAATGCAGGTTTTACCTCAACTTCTTTCACTGCTGCTGCTATTCTGGATGATTTAACCACATTCTTCCTACCCAGTCTTTGAACGTGGCTGGAGCATCTCTTGTCTCCAACTGATGTAGGGTCATCTGTCATCAGTGCACCCCCGCCCCTGCCCCCAGGGTTAGTGGTTCTTTCTTCAGGGTCATCCTATTTCTCTGATTTATGACTGTCCAAGCCCCTCCTTCTATGGTCCTGTAGCATCTGTCTTCTCCCATCCCTGCAATATCTTTCCAATTCCACAGAATTTCAAAACCAATGTGGTGTCTCACAGCCAAGCATAGTTCTGAATGCATGAGTGGAAGCTGAATGAATGAGAAACAGATTTTTTTTTTTTTTTTTTTGTAGAGGGAAGTACCTCATGTCCTCAGGGAATATGAAATAGTTCTGTGGTGCCCATGTGCACCACCCTGAGAGTACTGGGTCTATGAAAACTCACAATATAGGTGAAGAATTACGTAAAGAACATTGTTCTTTTATTATGAGCTTTTGTTATTGCAGAATTTAAACGTGTAATTTATATTACCCACTTTAAAGGAAGAACTTGAGTATATTTACATATATTTGAAAAGCTGAGAATTAAGAACATCATTAAAGGTCAAAAGTTAACTGGACATTTTAGAACGTAATTGTACTGAAATGTCTTTTTTTCTCCCAAATTTATTTTTTTTTAAGATTTTTATAAACTCATTAACTGAGTCTAATGAAAATAGATCTTTGTGAAAATCAAGTGAAACAGCTATAGATTTAACTCCTACTTGTATTTAGTATATGTTTCTATTAGGTAACATTCATTCACTTGATTATAATGGGCTTCCTAGGTGGCGCTAGTGGTAAAGAACCTGCCTGCCGGTGCAGGAGACATGAGATGCAGGTTCGATCCCTGGGTCAGGAAGATCCTCTGTAGGAGGGCATGGCAACCCACTCTAGTATTCTTGCCTGGAGCATCCCATGAACAGAGGAGCCTGATGGGCTACAGCTCATAGGGTCGCAAACAGTAGGACATGACAGGCAATTTAGCATGAATTTAGCAATTTAGCATGAAGGCATGCACTTAATTATAAACAGGAAACACAATTTCTATAGACTAGTGACATTTTAGTGGTAAAGCAGGGGAAAATTAAAGAAAAAAAAATACACGGGCTTCCTTGGTGGCTCAGAGGTTAAAGCGTCTGCCTGCAATGCGGGAGACCTGGGTTTGATCCCTGGGTCGGGAAAATCCCCTGGAGAAGGAAATGGCAACCCACTCCAGTATTCTTGCCTGGAGAATCCCATGGACAGAGGAGCCTGGTGGGCTATAGTCCATGGGGTCGCACAGAGTCGGACACGACTGAGCGACTTCACTTCAGGGGAAAGTATAAGAGTTATCCTTATGTAGGATTTTTTTCAGGGCCTTCCTGAGTGGCACAGGCAGTAAAAAAATCTGCCTGCAATACAGGAGACCCGGGTTTGATCCCTGGTTTGGGAAAATCCCTTGGAAAAGGAAATGGCAGCCCACTCCAGTATTCTTGCCTGGAGGATTCCATGGACAGAGGAGCCTCATGGGCTGCAGTCTGTTACAAAGAGTTGGACACGAGTGAAGTGACTTAGCTGCAATGTCAGTTTTTTCAAGCTGCAGGAATTTCTTCCAGAGACCTATCTACGTGTTTCTAGGACAGCGCCCCACTTCTCCCAGTCCAGGTAGAAACTCAGTTCTCTACTCTTTGGGGGGGTGGGGTGGGGGTGGGGATAGGAAATACATAATAATAGCTGCTAGGACTGAAATGTGATTCCCCCCTCCCCCCACTTATGCTAAAATCCTAACCTCCGATGTGATTGTATTTGGAGACAGGGCCTTGAAGAGGTAATTAATGTTAAGTGACCTTAAGGGTGAAGCCTTAACCTGAAATAATGTGTGGGTTTATAAGAAGAGAAAAAGAGAGATTTCTCTCTCTTCTCCCATCATATGAGAACACTACAAGAAGGCAACTGTCTATAAGCCAGGAGGAGCTCTCACCAGAAACCGTATCAAACCACAGCTTGGTCTTGACTTAACAGCCTCCAGAATTGGTGGTATTCGTTTTGGCATCCTAAGCAGAAGAAGGCGGCTATTACTATGGAAAATTTAGAAAAACTGCAAAACTGCATGAAACCACATGAATCTGTTTCATACTCTGAAATTTTGGATTGTTAGAATAATAGATTATTGTTCTAATTGTAGAACAGCATACAGTCATTTTTGCATTAAATTTAGAAAAAGAAAAAGCACCAAGAAGGAAATGAAAATTCTGACTCCCACAAATAACCACAATTATTATAATTTTAGTAGGTCTAGTCTCATGGTTTCTATATATTTATACATTTTTTGCCATTGTCATCATGTTAGATGATACATGTGATTATTCACCGAACAAGCTCTTGTGACTTTTTGACTGCATAATTTAATATTCTTTAACAAGCATTATTTTCGGTGGCATCATCACCTTCTATCAAATGGTTGGATTATTACTTACTCATCCACTTCTCTATTGTTTGCCATTTAGATTGTTTCTAATTTTGCTATCATAAAACATAATCCAAATAACATATCTACACATAAATCCTTTCAAAATTTCTGATTATCTCTGCCAAATAAGTTCTTAGAAGAATTTCTAGGTCAAATTATGTAGATGTGTTGGAGAATTTTAACAGCTATCACCAGATTGTTTTCTAGGAATATTTCAGCAACTGATGCTCCCACAAGTTTGAATGAGAGTTCCTACTAACATGCTGTTTACATGAGTAATCAACAATGCTAATTGCAGTCACTTAGAAATATGTATTTGCAAGTTGACAGGAGAGAATGTTATATCCGTGTTTCAATTTATGTGTCTTTATTACTGGTAACAGTGATTTTTATTTGTTTTGCTCATTTATTAGTAGTCTGTGAATATTTTTCACGCTAATATAAATTTTCTTTTTCTATGGCAATAAGCCTACTATGCATAACTTTGTCAGATTTTTTATGACAAATTTCCAATTTGCCATGATGTCTGAGAGACTTTTTAATGTGTAGAAACTTATGTATGTTTTAAGTTTGTTCTTAATTTTTCAAGTTCCAATAGTATTTTACTATCTTTATATCATATAAGACTTCCCTGGTGGCTCAGATGGTAAAGAAAGTCTCCTGCAGTGTAGGAGACCTGGGTTTGATCCCTGGGTCAGGAAAATTCCCTGTAGAAGGGAATGGCTACCCACTCTAGTATCTTGCCTGGAGAATCCCATGGATAGAGGAGCCTGGTGGGCTACAGTTCGTGGTGTTGCAAAGAGTCGGACATGACTGAGTGACTTTCACTGTTTCCTGTCATTTAAAGATTCATCTGATTTTTTCTTAAGATTTTTATAATTGTCTCATTGCCTCTTACTTTTTAAACTGGGTAAAACTTTTTTCTGGTGTAAAATTTGAGTGAAGCTATCTTCTCTGCTTTATTATTATTTTTTTCATTTATTTTTATTAGTTGGAGGCTAATTACTTTACAATATAGTAGTGGTTTTTGCCATACATTGACATGAATCAGCCATGGATTTACATGTGTTCCGCATCCTTAACCCCCCTCCCACTTCCCTCCCCATCCCATCCCTCTGGGTCTTCCCAGTGCACCAGCCCCGAGCACTTGTCTCATGCATCCAACCTGGGCTGGCGATCTGTTTCACGCTTGATAATATACATGTTTCAATGCTATTCTCTCAGATCATCCCACCCTCGCCTTCTCTCAGAGTCCAAAAGTCTGTTCTATACATCTGTGTCTCTTTTTCTGTCTTGCATATAGGGTTATCGTTACCATCTTTCTAAATTCCATATATATGCATTATACTGTATTGGTGTTTATCTTTCTGGCTTACTTCACTCTGTATAATGGGCTCCACTATTTCAGCCCTACTTACGGAATAATCGTTTTTGTTCTTCCCACTGAGTTGGAATATAAACTTTATAGTTATATATACTGAATTCTTATTAGTATCTTCTTTCAAGCTATCTGATACTTGTAGAAATACTATAGCTTTAATATATTTTAATATCTGACAGGAGTTTCCTATTGTTTTTCTTTTCACTTTTTACTTAATTATCTTTGCCTGTCCATATTTTTAGAAACTTCATTTATTTATTCATTTGTTTTGGCTGTACTGGGTCTTCGTCTATTGCTGCCCAGGCTTTTCTCTGGTTGAGGCAAGTAGGGGCTGCTCTTTAGTTAAGGTGCGTGGCCTTCTCATTGAGGTGGCTTTTGTTGCAGAGCGTGGGCTCTAGTGCCTGTGGGCTTCAGTAGTTTCAGCCTGTGGGCTCAGTCGTTAGTTTCCTGGGCTCTAGAGCACAGGCTCAATACATGGGCTTAGTTGCTCCATATAATGTAGAACCTTCCCGGATTAGGGATCGAATCCACTTCTCCTGCATTGGCAGGCAGATTGAGCCACCAAGGAAGCCCTGTTGATTTTTATAGTTGAATTTTGGAATTGCACTTCAGCACCTTAAAATCGTCCTATAGAAGTTTTGACTATAGCTGTGTTAGGCTATTAATTACTTTCATAAGAATCGACTCTGGGAGATAATGAAGGATAAGGAAGTATGGTATGCTGCAGTCCAAGTAGTTTCAAGGAGGTGGGCATGACTGAATGACTGAACAACAACAAAAATAATAGTAAAAATAAATATCCTTCAGTTCAGTTCAGTTCAGTCACTCAGTCGTGTCCGACTTTTTGCAACCCCATGGACTGCAGCATTCCAGGCTTCCCTGTCCAACAACTCCCGGAGTTTACTCAAACTTATGTCCATTGAGCCGGTGATGCCATGAAACCATCTCATCCTCTGTCACCCTTCTTCTCCCACCTTCAGTATTTCCCAGAATCAGGGTCTTTTCCAGTGAGTCAGTTCTTTGAATCAGGTAGCCAAAGCATTGGAGTTTCAGCTTCAGCATTAGTCCTTCCAGTAAATATTCAGGACTGATTTCCTTTAGGATTGACTGGTTGGATCTCCTTGCAGTCCAAGGGACTCTCAAGAGTCTTCTCCAACACCACAGTTCAAAAGCATCAATTCTTCAGTGCTCAGCTTTCTTTACAGTACGACTCTCACATCCATACATGACCACTGGAAAAACCATAGCCTTGACTAGATGGACCTTTGTTGGCAAAGTAATGTCTCTGCTTTTTAATGTGCTGTCTAGGTTGGTCATAGCTTTTCTTTCAAGGAGCAAGCATCTTTTAATTTCATGGCTGCAGTCACCATCTGCAGTGATTTTGGAGCCCAAAAACATAAAGTCTCTAACTGTTTCTGTTGTTTCCCCATCTGTTTGCCATGAAGTGATGGGACCAGATACCATGATCTTAGTTTTCTGAATATTGAGTTTTAAGGCAACTTTTTCACTCTCCTCTTTCACTTTCATCAAGAGGCTCTTTAGTACTTCACTTCTGCCATAAGGGTGGTGTCATCTGCATATCTGAGGTTTTTTATATTTCTCCCAGCAATCTTGATTCCAGCTTGTACTTCATCCAGCCTGGCATTTTGCATGATGTACTCTGCATATAAGTTAAATTAGCAGGGTGACAATATACAGCCTTGACATACTCTTTTCCCAATTTTGAACCAGTCTGTTGTTCCATGTCCAGTTCTAACTGTTGCTTCTTGACATGCATACAGATTTCTGAAGAGGCAGATCAGGTGGTCTGATATTCCATCTCTGTAAGAATTTTCCACAGTTTGTTGTGATCCACACAGTCAAAGGCTTTGGCATAGTCAATGAAGCAGAAGTAGATGTTTTTCTGGAACTCTCGCTTTTTCAATGATCCATTGGATGTTGGCAATTTGGTCTCTGGTTCCTCTGCTTTTTCTAAATCCAGCTTGAACACGTGGAAGTTCATGCTTCAGGTACTGTTGAAGCCTGGCTTGGAGAATTTTGAGCATTACTTTGCTAGTGTGTGAGATGAGTGCAATTGTGTGGTAGTTTGAACATTCTTTGTCATTGCCTTTCTTTGGGATTGGAATGAAAATTGACCTTTTCCAGTCCTGTGACCACTGCTGAGTTTTCCAAATTTGCTGGTATATTGAGTGCAGCACTTTCACAGCATCATCTTTCAAGATTTGAAATAGCTCAACTGGAATTCCATTTCCTTCACTAGCTTTGTTCATAGTGATGCTTCCTAAGGCCCACTTGACTTCATATTCCAGGATGTCTGTTTCTAGGTGAGTGATCACACCATAGTGATTATGTCAGTCTTGAAGATCTTTTTTGTATAGTTCTTCTGTGTGTATTCTTGCCACCTCTTCTTAATATCTTTTGCTTCTGATGGATCCATACAGTTTCTGTCCTTTATTGTGCCCATCTTTTCCTGAAATGTTCCCTTGGTATCTCTGGTTTTCTTGAAGAGATCTCTAGTCTTTCCCATTGTATTGTTTTCCTCTATTTCTTTGCAATGATCACTGAGGAAGGCCTTCTTATCTCTCCTTGCTATTCTTTGGAACTCTGCATTCAAATGGGTGTATTTTGGCATTCAGAAAAGGTATATCTTTCCTCCTCTCCTTTGCCTTGAGCTTCTCTTCTTTTCACAGCTATTTGTAAGGCCTTCTCAGACAACCATTTCGCCTTTTTGTATTTCTTTTTCTTGGGGATGGTCTTGATCCCTTCCTCTTGTACAATATCATGAACCTCTGTCCATAGTTCTTCAGGCACTCTATCAGATCTAATCCCTTGAATCAATTTGTCACTTCCAGTGTATAATTGTAAGTGATTTGATTTAGGTCATACCCGAATGGTCTGGTGGTTTTCCCTACTTTCTTCGATTTCAGTCTCATTTTGGCAATAAGGAGTTCATGATCTGAGCCACAGTCAGCTCCCAGTCTCGTTTTTGCTGACTGTGTAGAGCTTCTCCATCTTTGACTGCAAAGAATACAATCAGTTGATTTTGGTATTTACCATCTGGTGATGTCCATGTGTAGTCTTCTCTTGTGTTGTTGGAAGAGGGTGTTTGCTATGACCAGTGCGTTCTCTTGGCAAAACTCTGTTAGCCTTTCATCTGCTTCATTTTGTACCACAAGGCCAGATTTGCCTGTTACTCCATGTGTCTCTTGACTTCCTAATTTTGCATTCCAGTCCCCTATAATGAAAAGGACATCTTTTTGGGGTGGTACTTCTAGATGGTCTTAAATATTCTTAACAATGGAAAAAAGAAGAAACAGGATCTTTTCCCTCCATAAATAGCTGGAAAGTTGGAATGCTTTTTTTTTTTTCCTTTCCCATGTTCCTTTTTAGTGATGTTTTACATTTTTACTTTCCGTATAAAGACTTATTTTAAAATTTTAAACTTATTTATTTTCTAACCATTTTTTATAACAGCTGTATCATGTTCTAGTGATCTTATTGCTTAATATTAGTCACTTTATACTATGACTTTTCCGTGGTGAAGGAATTTCATTCATTTTTTTAATAATCTGAAATGTATCTGAGTGATGGTTTCTGAGATTTTATACACATAAGAATATCTTTTGTTTCCTGTAACCAAAGTAATAATTTAGCTGGATACTGAATTCTTACACTGAAACCTTTTCTCCTAAAAGGTTCATAGATTCTCCTCCATTTTCTTTAGTAATCATTGTTGCAGAAAACAGGTCTAAACAAAACTGAATTTTCCTCTTTGTCTGAAATTCATACTTTTAACCCAGTTAAAGTTAAATGTTAGTCATTTTTTCATTAACTTTGCCTTATCTTGGGTTAACCTATTTGATATGAAGACATGTTTGAAAGAAGAGGATTTTCTTCTGGTTCTTTTTTTTTTTTTTGAGAATTCTTTAAGTTTAATATATTCTGAATTCTTCTCCACTAATACCTATATTGTATAGGTTTAATATCTGATGTCCTGATGTGACAAATGTTTAACTTTTCTCTCCTAAATTTTGTCTTACCCTTCCTCTATATACTAGGAGATTTTCTCAACTTAGTCCTCTCTAATACAATTTGATTTTCTACAATATTCAGTCTCCTTTTTTCTGCTTTTAAGACAGTTTAATTCTACTACTGAATCTTTCATTTCATTGCCTCTCATTTGGCTCTCTATTCATATCAATTTAAAACTCTGTTTCTTCTCCTACCAGCTGTGTGACCTTAGTTATGATATTTAACCTCTCTGTTCTCCATTTTTCTCACCAATAAAAAAAGGATAATAATTATTCCCACAGAATAAAATTAGATTATCCTTAGAAACTTTTAGATAAGTTTCTAGCCCATAGAAATGTGCCAGTAAATTTAAACTGCTACTATTATTATGATCATCACCATCACCATCATTATCTCTGTCTGTATCTCAGCAATGTTCCTTTCCTTTAAGCTGTTGTCATCTCACTTCTGTGTGTGTGTGTGTGTCTGTGGAAGTCATATTTTATTAAAATTTTGGGAAGCACAATACAGACACTCTAAAATGTATTTGTGCTGTAAATCTTTTTAAAAAATCTCTTCACCTTGTGTACAGATACTGTTTATGTGGTAGAATATTTTCACAATCCACTTACTGCTGAGGTTCATTTTTCTATTTATATCTCCTTGTACAAGGAGAGCTCTCTTGACTGGAGACATGAGTTCTCTTTTGTTCCCCTAAATTTTGACTTGGGAGCTGTAGGATCCTCCTGTAGATCCTGAATCAGAGTCACATTGCTGCTAACTGGCTGTTATTCAGCAAAGGGTGTAGGACCGCATTTAAGTCTGTTCTCCCACCGCTCCTGTCTGACTGCCCCCTCTGCATATGGGAATGTATTCCAGGATAATTTGTTGCTGCTCAATTCAGTGCATCCATCCCTTGCTCAAAATACCGGGTGAAAAATTCAGTCCCTGAATTGCATTATCTCATCACTCTCTTGTCTTCCTTTGTATTTCTGAACCATTTTCCAGATGAAAGATGCCATAAGTTGCCCAGTTCTACAACTCAATTGCTGTGAGTTGTAGCCCCTAATTTGATATATGAAAAGAAGTATTAGGTGACTGGGGCTCATGCAAACCTGGCTCTTTCATTTTGGGAGAGTTGCTGTCCGGCCTGGATGATAGGTAAAAGTCATACAAGCAAGTGTGTGGAAATGTCTTACTTTCTTCCTGCTTGCTTATATATTCTGTTTTAAAGTCTATTCACACTAATGAAACCACCCTTAGGGGTCTGACAACAGGTCGAGTGATCTTCTGTAAAACTGTTGACATTTTGCGTCTGTACATGTGTTTTTTTTCACTGTTTCAAGGAAAATTGAAAGAAACTGAATTAGGCTCTAACAGATAGCTTTTTAATTTACTAATTTAAAAAAAACCTTTGATGATAATAGAATCATGGAATCCAAGAGGTATTAGACCAAAACTCAGATTTTATAGTTGAAGAGACTCTTTTGTAGGCACATTGCCTGACTTGTCTGAGGTCAGACAGAGGCCAGAACCAGGTCAGTGCTTTTGTCCTTCTAGCACCTTGCTCATTGGGGAAAAATAAATTGAGCTATTCTGACAAATATAGATTCTTCAAATCAAGATCTTTCACACAGCCATTTCTTAAACAGCAAGGAGTCTCTTCTATGTGGAAAAATAGAGAACAGTGTAACTTATATGCAGAGTACATCATGAGAAACGCTGGGCTGGATGAAGCACAAGCTGGAATCAAGATTGCTGGGAGAAATATCAATAATCTTAGATATGCAGATGACACCACCCTTATGGCAGAAAGTGAAGAAGAACTAAAGAGCCTCTTGATGAAAGTGAAAGAGGAGAGTGAAAAAGTTGGCTTAAAACTCAACATTCAGAAAATTAAGATCATTGCATCCAGTCCCATCACTTCATGGCAAATAGAAACAATGGAAACAGTGGCAGAATTTATTTTTGGGGGCTCCAACATCACTGGAGATGGTGACTGTGACCATGAAATTAAATGATGCTTACTCCTTGGAAGGAAAGTTACGACCAACCTAGACAGCACGTTAAAAGAGACGTTACTTTGTCAAGAAAGGTCTGTCTAGTCAAGGGTATGGTTTTTCCAGTGGTCATGTATGGATGTGAGAGTTGGACTATTAAGTTGAACACTGAAGAACTGATGCTTTTGAACTCTGGTGTTGGAGAAGACCTTCGAGAGTCCCTTGGACTGCAAGGAGATCCAACCAGTCCATCCTAAAGGAGATCAGCCCTGGGTGTTCATTGGAAGGACTGATGTTGAAGCTGAAACTCCAATACTTTGGCCACCTGATGCAAAGAACTGACTGATTTGAAAAGACCCTGATTCTGGGAAGGATTGAAGGTGGGAGGAGAAGGGCATGACAGAGGGCGAGATAGTTGGATGGCATCACCGACTCGACGGACATGAGTTTGAGTAAGTTCCGGGAGTTGGTGATGGACAGGGAGGCCTAGCGTGCTGCGGTTCATGGGGTCACAAAGAGTCAGACACGACTGAGCGACTGAACTTAACTGAAGAGAATAACAAGGACAAATCCACTGACAAGCACTGAAGTTCCTCACTGTCTAACTGCATTAGGGAACATTTGTAAACCCTTCTCTTCTCCTTCAATACCTCTTTCTTTTCTTTTTAAATTTTTATCAGAGTATGGTTGATTTACAATGTGGTGTTAGTTTCAGGTACACAGCAAAGTGAATCAGGACATATACATATATTCACTCTTTCTGTTTTTAAGATTCTTTTCCCATATAGGTCATTACAGAGTATCGAGTAGAGTTCCCTTTGCTATAGCGCGTACCTCTTTCTAGCCATTATAAATAAAATGAACACCTATATCATGATGATAGTTCTCTTCAAGGAGTTGATTCTTTTAATACTTAAACATATTGTGACATCCCACACCCACCCAGCACGTGTCTCTTTGTGTTTCAGCTGCTGAATGCCTGCTCCTCTCGTCTCAAGCTGGCCCACCTGGCCAGGGCACTGTACACCCCCAGTGGAGAGCCAGTTCACTCGTGGGATGACATAGAGCGAGACATGGTCATCTGTGTGTCTACAGGGCGAAGCTTCAGACCTCAACAAGGTATGAGCGACGATTTCTTTTCCATCATGTTTTTGAAGAATTAAAGCATTGTTTCTTCAAAGAGCTTTTTTTTTTTTTTTACTGAATTTTATATCCCATCATGATGATTTTTAATGACTATCCTACTCCACACTTTTGTATGCCATATTACTAAAGTTAAATTCCATATTTATTTGCTGGAAGCTCACTGTTGACACTGTTTGATCTAAAGCATTCAACGAAAGTTCTGTTAGTCTTGAGTTTTACCCAAGGGGCTTTAGTTGTAGAAATTCTAAAAGGCCTCCTTTGAAGGTATTCATTTTTTAGCATTAACCCTGAGGAAAGTGAGGCATCCTTGATTTCCTACTTTGCAAGTTATTTAAAACTTAATGTTTTTTTTAAAAAACAAATATACACTTTACAGATTTATTTTGTTTACTAATAAGTAAATATATGCTTGTTTATTATCTTGTCTGTCTTTCAACAACTTTTTTTGGATAAATGTTAGAAATGGAAGAGAACATAACATTTGGTATTAAACCAACTCTTGTTTTTCATCCTACTTATCCTGAGGAATTTAAAACCCCTTTCTGGGGTAAGTCTACATTAACAAAGACAGAATTTTCAGGATATCCTGAAAAACATTGATAACATTTTTAAAGAAATCAGAAGATTCAGGGGACATCCATAACAGTCCAATGGTTAAGACTCTGTGCTTCCACTGCAGGGGGCACAGGTTCAATCCTTGGTCCAGGGAACTAGGATCTCACATGCCACGTGATATGCAAAAAAAAATTAGAAATGAATTACCTGGTATTTTAAAAATAACTAATGTTAGGTTATCTCTTTTAAGAGTCAGCATAAAATTTTTATTACTATGTCTTATATAAGGTATAGAAACCAAAAAAATTTTAAAACAGTTGTAATCCTATCTTTATACTTAGCCTACAAGGGGCAAAAATATGGGAATAAAAACTAAAATGCAGGAAGACAAGGATTTATTGGGATGCCTAACACTATTCTGAGATTCCCCCAGCACCACCTATATCAAAGAAGGGCATTAACCTTTATATTCTTTGTACTTGTCCCCATCATTCACCATTACCCCTCACCCCAGTTCTTGGTGACCCTCACTATGTAATTATTTAGAAGAATTACTTAGAATGAACCAGTGATGTCATCCTTAACAGAAGTACTAATTGATAGCTTTCTGTATTCCATAACCAATAAAAGAAATGTAAGTCAGAGTTCCTTCCCTGAAAGAGTTTTGATCTAGTTAAGTATATGAACACACTTGAAGTAATTGAATAGTAAGGAAACAAGTGGTGTGGTAGAAGGTAACTTCCCAGTCCTTTCGTTATTTATGCTTAATCTTTTGTACTCTTGGGATGGCCTTCTGTTTCCTGGACCTCGCCCTCCTGGCCCCACTGTATTCATTGGGCCTTTCAGATAAGTAACAGGCAACCTAGCCAGAGAGGTATCCAAAACACAGAGAGAAATGTAGGCTACCTTCCCAGAAGCAAGCTTGTTACCCATAAAAACTGAAAAAAGAAAAGAGAAAACTGAAAATGCAAACATTACTTTTCCTACCATTTTCTTCCTTGTTAGCTCTGTAGACCTTTGACAAGGCTATATAGACATTCATTTTTGCGTCTTCAATTCTTTAACCACATCGATTACTATGATGTGAAAGAGCTGTTTCTTCCCCTCTTAAAATGGGTCCTCATATTCCTTTAATGGTCAAAGTGTTAGTGGTTTCCCCCAATTATCTAAGATCTTTTCAGTGGGTGATATATGTTCTAGAAAATCTAATTGATAGTGGAAAGTCTAACTTAGTTGCTATTAGAAAGTTATTTTATTATATGAACTGCTATTGTATTGTTTTTCTTGAAATAATTAAATGAGAAATAATCATTTGATAGAAATCTAAACACTCAGAATGCTTTAGAAAAGAGAGAGAAATGCTACTAGCATATATATACATTCATATATATACTCTTGTGAAGGCACATTTAATGAATCATTCTGTTCATAATTTTTCTGTGACCTACTGACTTAAGTATGTAGTAGAAAAAAAGGCAGCTTGGGACTTTCAAAACTAAACACCTAATGAGAATTTATTTTATGTACTATAACATAAAAACATTCAGCATGTGAAAGCCAACAAAGAATCACATTTGGTCTTTGAAAAAATGGATTTGTTTTGGCAAAACAAATCAGACACTGTTAGAATGGTGTCTTTCACACAAACCCCTAACAAAATTAAAAGAGTGCTTTATGCCATTTGTCTTCAACTCTGAACACGGTTCTCAATGCTGTGTTTACCATCTTTTCAGTGGGTTCAATTTTTAGACTACTTCTAGGTTAGCTTCCAATTCAGGCTTTATAAAAAGCTTGGAAGGAAGCCCTCTCTAGCAACTGCCGTTCTGTAGAAATCCAAAGAATGTTAACACATATCTGATGTGATAAGCAAGTCAAGTGTGTAATGAGCGTGGGAGTCGAGGGTTTCTGAAGGATCTTCGAGTTTTTCATCATCCTGAACTTTTAATTATTTGCTATAAATACATTGACTTGTCTCTCAAAATAATTTTTTTCACAGAGTTAAAGCGACTAGTGGAGATCAGAGCAAATTATGCCCGAATCTGCAGGCAGCAGGGCCCTCAAGCCACAGACATCGTGCTGTCACCATCTGCAAAGCTGCGTTCCCTGGTACCGTCACTCACTGAATTCCTGGCGGAGCCACCCTAGGTGGTGCTGTGTTTCACTGGGGTAGGTGTGTGGACGTACTTATGTGTTTGCTGGGATGTGATATGATGATTAGTCATCATTCTTAATTTTATGCCATCTCCTTTAAACATTATACCCTCTCCATTTTACTCAGTGGCATTTAATGCCTCAAATCTGTTCTTAGAAAGACAACAGAACTCGACAAGGCAATGACAGTAAACCATCTTAGATGTATTTTCTCCTAGGAAAGGGAAAATATTAGTTATTATTGAAAAATAATTTTGTGGGATCAAATAGCATATATTATTCTATATATACTTTTTTATTCTTATATATAATTTGATAATAAAATAGACTGACAATTGTAGTATGTGTATATATATTTACATATGTGTTTAAATTTAGTAGGATCAAGAGTAGTATATGTACCATTTATATAGAAGTAATTTTATATTATTCATTTTATGTTGGGCTTCCCTGGTGGCTCAGGGGTAGAGGAACTGCCTCTCAGTGCAGGAGACATGAGTTCGATTCCTGGGTCTGGAAGATTCCCTGGAGAAGGAAATGGCAACACATTCTAATATTCCTCCCTGAGAAATCCCATGGACAGAGGAGCCTGGTAGGCTACACTCCATGGGGTCACAAAGAATCAGACATGACGTAGTGACTAAACAACAACAACAACAATTTTTTTATTCTTATATATAATTTGATAATAAAATAGACTGATAATTGTAGTGTGTGTATATATATATAGTTATATTTAGTAGGGTCAAGTAGTATATGTACTATATATAAAAATAATTTTATATATTTATCATATGTATATAAATTATATGTATATAGTATATTATAGATATAATTTGATAATAACAAAGACTCTTTGACTACCTAATGCTAAATTTGAGTCAAACTGACATTTTTCTGGCTCAGCCACTTTATTTTTCAAGGTTCCATGTTAAAATCCTACGTTTACTAGATGAAAATGAAATGGCTGGTGTGGCCACCAAACCCCACATGAATCGCTTTTTCCTCCTCCCACTTCCCCTCAGTTTGGCCTGAGGTAACAGGATTCCTCATGAGCACAGCTAGATGTTGTTCACAGAGTGAAGCTAGATCATTTCTGACGTAAACTCAGTAACCAAAAGCCATAGACTGTGTCCTGAGTACCAAAACTTAGGGAAAGGGTATTATGCACCACTTGAAGGAAAAAATCATGTGAGGATTTTTCTTAAGGGGTCAAGGGATATCCTTAGCAATCATATGTAGCAATACTACAGGAAGAGAACTTGCCTTTTAATTTCTTTCTGCTATGAAGAAAGAATTATTTTTTAAGAAAAATATCAGTGACACATCAGTTTGATTTCTGGTTCTGGTAAAAGAATTTTCCAGAGAAATGCTCTTCTTTCTTCCTCTGAAAGCCTTTGGCATCTCCATCTGAGTATAAATCGCAGCCTGACTAAAAGTGTACAGAATGGCTCAGCTGGGCTCACTCCTCAATCCACCACTGTAATGTGGTGCAGGAAGGCCGTAGATCATCTCTACTGAAAGGGGCTCTTGGTAATCGCTGCAAAAGGCCTAGCATTTACTCCCAGTCTGCAAATCAGTCAGGTTGCGTGAATAAATTCTTGCTGCCTCTGACACTACTAAAAGCAGAGCACATTGAGGCAAAATTTCAAGTTGCATACACAACAATTTGCCCTTTTGCAGACCTCTTCTCTATGTGTTGTGCAGTGTTAGAGATGTGAAGGCATTCCAGGACACCTTTGTGATACATATGAAAGAAAGATTGCATGTGCCCCCACTTCGCTTTTCCTTTTGTTGAACGAGAAGGGTTAAGGCACATGCTCCTGGTCACAAAGTGGGCCAGTAGGATTCTTACCTGCTGGGCCTCTTCTTATAAAAGCTGGATTACAATCCCCAGAGACATAGAACTAGTTTTACTTTTTTCCAGATTCCTTGAAAAGAAGGGCATTTCTCTAGGTGAAAAAGTACCTATCATTTTGCTGCTGAGGAAAAGTTGATTTGCTATGAAAATGGCGTGATTTCACCATGGATCAAATGTGCAGATTCTTGTGAAGTCTTCACTGTTGTGTGTGAACATGTCTGAAGCGAAAATTGGTAATATCACACAACACTGTATCAGTGTACCAGGAGACGTAAGGCAAAACTCTTAACTGAACTTTTCTATTACTCGTAAATGTGATTTTAGATGTAATATAACAGTCATCAACACATCACATTTTACCAGCAAGGCAGTGACACGTACTTTGTTGACGACGGCTTGCACAGGGTATCTTGGCAGTTCGTAACCATTTTTAACTTCAGAGTAAGAACAGCCCTGCTCTTTACCATTGACCTTCTTCTATGATCGCCTGGATCATGTGGACTGACACTACTAAAAGCACATTGAGGCAAAATTTCAAGTTGCATACACAAAAATTTGCTCTTTTGCCCTTCTATGATCGCCATCCATGTGGACTGGATCGCAGTTACTCCACCTTCAGCAAGGACTATAGGATAAGAGTATTTTAATTCTATTCAACCCTCCGAAGGTTTTAATAAACCCAGGAATTTCCTTTGGGGACATGCTTATCAAATTTGAATCAGCCTTGTATATATAAGTCACATTTCAATATTTTTCTATCAACTGGAAATCATTTATTATTAAATACTAAAGCAACCATCCTCAAGTCTGTGGTGTTCTCCCGAAATTTATTTCCTGCTGGTTTGCAAACACCCTTAAGTTGATCCAGATGTTAATCAACCATGTACCCGCGTTTGTGATTGTCCTTGGGAGAAAGAATTTTCTGGATGTTTCTGTCCCACCTCTAGCCTTTGTTACTTGATTAAGTGTTGGGTTGAAGTTGCATATTTTTAAGCAAACTAACTGAAAACAACATGTCTGAAATCTTGACAAACATTTTGAGATTTTGGCACCATTTATAAATAAGTGTTCTATCTGTGTACTTATGGTAGGTTTATAAAACAGGACACGTTAGCAGTGATTCAAAATCCAGATGCAGTTTTGTGGTGTGATAACCCTGAATTTCCATTTTGTTCTTGATTGTTCCTAATAACTGAATATTTTTTTGTATGGATCAAGAAAACAAAGCAACAAATAAGCAAACCACAGCAAAAAGGTAAAAATACATCTGTTCTCTTTTGCAAGAGAATCACTTAGACATTGTGGCCAGTGACAGCAGCATTTGTGAGCTAACCTTTATTAATAGCCACGTGTGCTGGTGAGTGCTATTGACACTTACAGTTCACCCAAACAGCAGGGTTTTTTCTGACATCATTTAGAAGCGAGTGATCAAACCACGTAAGTCCATGTTATTCTAGATCTTGACAAAATCAGATGCAAATGTCCTCAGTTAAATGGAATTTGGACCCAGTGGTGATCCTCAGTTGCTTTTATTAAATCAGTGGCTCTAGTTCCCTCCTGCCTCTGAGCAGATCTCAGCGCTTCCTCAAGCGAGGTTTAGCAGAAAGAAAGAGCAGCAGTTTTGTTCTCAAAATGCAATAAGCGAGAATTCTAAGTAAAAGGCGTGGTTTGGGGCTGCATGGCCAAAAGCACATGCAAAGCAGGATGAACAAAGACCACCCAGGTGAGTGCTGATGAGAGTAAAGTAATGGTGGACATTCAGTGGTTGCCTGCTGCCAGCTAGAGTCTTTCCTAGTTCTGTGAGTCTGTGATCGGAAACACTATCAATAGGCTGTCTCCCTGTGCCATGTGTGCAAATAGAAATATATGAGGAGAGAGGAAGTGCTTATGCCCAGGGTGCAACTGGGTTGGGGGAGGGAGGAAGAAAGGAGACAGGAAATTATATTTATATGGCAAGTACAGTGGTGATTCTGAATTGGATGTGCTATCATTCATTGTCTGCTGTGTTCTTGTGCTGGTTTAGGGGTAGATAGATGGTTCAGTCAACCACTGAATTCGATTAGGTCCTGACTTAGTAGTCCAAGGCTTCCCTGGTGTCTCAGACAGTAAAGAATCTGCCTGCAATGCAGGATGCCTGGGTTAGACCCCTGGGTTGGGAAGATCCCTGGGAGAAGGGAATAACTACTCACTCCAGTATTCTTGCCTGGAGAATTCCATGGACAGAGGAGCCTGGTGGGCTATAGTCCATGGGGTCACAACGAGTTGGACATGATGAGCAATGAACACTGTCTCTAGCAGCCCTAGAAGTTTTGAACTTGGGGTCTTAACCTCAGCAGAGATTGTCCAAGAATGTCAGCTCTGGGCAGACCCTAGCTAGAACAGTTGAGGGGTCAATGTCTAGATGCCACCACCCGCAGCTCTCCTTAAATTACCCTGCAGACTCTGCCAGAAAGCAATGGAGGAGAGGTGGGAGCCTTACAGAACCGCTAGGATTAGTGCCCCCAAAGCATAAGATTTGATTCTCTGTTTTCATCTCCACCACTCTTTCTCTGCTTCCTTCCAGTTCTTGTCTGTCCTTGCCTTTCGGTCTTCTCTCCTCAATCTCCCTTAATTTTTCTCTTCTGTGTGTGTCTTAGTCACTCAGTCGTGTTCAATTTTTTGCAATCCATGAATTGTAGCCTGCCAGGCTCCTCTGTCCATGGAATTCTCTGGGCAAAATACTGGAATGGGTTGTCATTTCCTACTCCAGGGGATCTTCCCAACCCAGGGATAGAACTGGGTCTCCTGCATTGCAGGCAGATTCTTTACCATCTGAGCCACCAGGGAAGCCCCTTTTCTCTTCTAAGGGCCTGTAAATCCTATCTTTCATTTTAACAACAACTCTCCCTGGAGCAATTTGTGGATCAGCAAGGGATGCTTCCTTAATATGATTCTCAGAGTTTCCTGTGCATGTGTCGCCTGGGGAGCTTGATAAAATACAGAGTCCCAGGCTCAATGGCGGAGATTTTTCTTTCGTACCCCTGAAATGGGGCAAGGAGTCTGCAGGTGGCAAGCCCCAGTCATGGAGGGTGGTAGCTGACCACACGTGTGGAAACTCGTCCAGGGTTCTGTGCTTGTCAGCTGGGCATGGCTCATGCACTAAACAGCAATTCTGAGAACACTGTGGCCCCTTTTACCTTGGTGTTCAGGGGCTTTGAAGGCAAAGAAGCAGTTACTGCCTGTGTGGGGGTTTGAGTCTAAATGCTGTCACGTTTACTCCTCACTGTTTCCTTAAGAAAGAATGGAGTTGGAAACTAACCACCCAGAGATGGTAACCAGGATGCAGTCACTGGAGGAAACACAGGGAGTTTGAGGTGCTGAAGCTCCCCATGTTAAATAAGCTGTCTTCAGTGCTGATAACATCTTGCTATTTTAAAGGTCACAGAAATAATGTCAGGGCTATGGTACGTGAATCGAGGAGCAGAGTAATTTTGAAGGTGGGGAAATAGCCAGCTTCCTGGGGTTTTCCTATGCATTTTTGTATGTACAGACTGAGAGAGCTGTGGAACAGAGACAGGGATCTTATTTACCAAAGTAACCCTTTCTCCCAGCAGGTAAAGAACTACCTGCAATGCAGGAGATGCAGGAGACATGGGTTCGATCCCCAGGTGGGGAAGATCCCCTGGAGAAGGGAATGCCAACCCACTCCAGTATTTTTTCCTAGAAAATCCCATAGACACAGGAGCCTGGTGGATTACAGTCCATAGGGTTGCAAAGAGTCCCGACATAACTAAGCAACTAAGCACATACAACCCTTTCTCCAGTGAAGGAGCTGCTTACTATGGGGCAGGCTGAGCCTCTCTGTTCTGTGTTTTCTCTAGGTTTAGTTAATACAGAAGCTTGAGCCACCCGCATCCCTGGCAGGCTCATCTAATAGTATGCAATTCCATGGGATATTATTTCAGTTCAATAACAAGGGCTCTCAGAAAAATTAATTTTTAGAGTAGTTCTCTTGTCCCATAAATGAAATCCATATAGGTTGGGCAATACTTTCCTTAAAAGACAAGAAGCTGTAAAGAAAATAAGCTTTTCAAAGACCTAACTCATGTGTTTCTACCTCCAGATACTGTTCTGGGTACTGGGCATGTAAAGGTGAATGAAGTAGGTGGGTGACTACTCGAATAGTGAATAGGCTGGGATGTTGGGGTGACAAGCATGAGTTGAGGTGGGAGGGGTGGGCACCAGCCAGATTGTGGAGGGCCTTGTAGGTCATGCTAAGGAGTCTGGGTTTTTCTGTTTTAAGTGCAGTGGTTAAAGGGAACTATTAATAACATGAAAGCTGCACTAGACATTGTATGTTAAATTAAGCTTGCTCAGGTTACACTTTAGGGACACACTCAGTTTACCTCCGGAGGTGGAGGTTCGTTAGGAGGATTAACAAAGAGAGGGGAAAGCATAGGAGAGCCCAGCATAAGGCTCCCTGGTGGTCTCTGTTCCAGATACACAGCCTGACTCTGTCCAGATGGACACCTGGTAGTCTACCATTCCTCTCCCTCACTTCTCCTTTCCTCTGAACTTTTTTTAAAGTCAGTGAAATTTTATTAAGTCAATGGAATGTATTTACTTGGGATTTTATGTGTTACAATAGCTAAAGTCGTCCTAAAGAGTGTATCTAACAGAGCAATATTTTCTTTTCCAATAATGGATTCAAAGAATTTTAACTACATCTTCAGAATGAGAGCAGTTCTACTACTACAGGCTAAGTGATATCTGTCCTTCTTGATCCATGAATTTCCTTCTTCTCCATGAGCTCTCCTGCTCTAGGCTAAGATGCTCACTTGTCTTCTCTCAGGGCTTCTGCTGCCTCATGGCTCTGTTTCCTGCCTTCCTTTTGTGTTTCTTTTGGCTCTAGGGCCACTCTACCCTCTGAATTACTTTCTTTGTGTCTCCTGATGGAAGACTGAATGGTTGGAGGCCAGCCAGTAGCTGCCTTTTACTCATTCCGTTAGATTAGGATGTCAGGGATCCCATGATACAAAGCACAGCTTGCTTGTGTAGGCACTGGTGGTGTGGGCTGGTCCTTCCTCAGGAAGCTGTGGACCTGGCTGGCATTTGCAGTATAAACCCATAATTCTGTTCTTGTTATGACTCTTTTCTCCCTTCACCAATGAGGGATGAAATTAGCATGGTATCAGCTAGGCTGACTCTATTCCTCTTCAGCCAATAAGAAGCTTGTCTAAGGGTGTAGCCTCACCTTTGACTTTGATGGTATAACAGTGGCGGTCTTTGCTATACAAGCAACATGACCTTGAAGGTGAAATCTGTGACTTTGCTTACAAGATCAGGATGAACTCTTAAGTTATACTTTTGAATACAAGCAAGTCTGTCTGAGGAAGTGGACTTTGCAGAGACATCCTGGCAAAACTTAAGACACTCTGTCATCTAGGGAATTTTCCCAGATCAATTCAGAAAGTTAAACACCTTTTTTTTTGATCAAACTTTTCCTTGCCTCTTGTTTAATGCAGTCGTTTTGATAGGCTGGATTCCATTGTGGATTTTGATTTTTGTTATCATATCTCCTTCTCTGTCCATGCTGCAAGGTCAGCCTGGCTAACAACTTTCTCAATGCTGGAATGTGAGTTCTACTCACTGGACTTGACTGTCATCAGCTGTATTTGAGTTGTCAATCCTTGTTACATTCCAGGACACCCAAGGAGTGGTATTCCCTGTTAGATATTGCCCAGTTCCCATGAAAAAGTTGATATGGGCCACCATGATGTATTGAACTAAAGCTATGTGTTTAAGAGGCGTCTAAGGGAGGCTTTCTCAGCAGCAGTGGGGCAGCGCACACAAGACAGTGTGAGCAGCCCCGTCCTCTGTCTCATTCCCGACGTGACAACAGATGTCAGTTTTCATTTCAGCGACTTGCAGCTGCTATTATGAGAAAAACGGGATGCGTCTGTGGGATTTTTAAGTGCTTCAACGTTGTTTACTTACACTTAAGCCACTGCCGTTGCTTCCATGGACAATTCTGGTGGTTTTCCTAACTAGTCGTGGTGCAACCCCAGCCTCACTCCTCTCCAATTCTTTATCCAAGTAGTAGCCAGAATGATCTTTCTGGAAGGAAAACCACATCATGTTACTGTCTTGCTTAAAAACTTCCAGTGGCCCTGGACTGTCATCTAAATGTAGAATACACTCCTTCCATGCCCTTGGGAAGACTATGCTCCCCTCACCCTGCAGTCTGTTTTGTTGCTCCTTTGTTCACAGAGATTTGTACTCCACTCATCCTAAAAGTGCCCTTGGTTCCCTCAGATCCTGTGTTACCTATATACATATTTGCCTCCTACAGCTTTCTGGGGAAAAGTCCCTGACCCCTTCCTACACCCAGTTCTGTTGGGAACTGCCTTCCATGTGCTCCCCCTTTGCTTACGTCAGCTATAGCACTTATCACTGTTGACATAGCCTTTCTTCCACTGATCGGTAAACTCCTTGAATGAAAGTCTAGCTTGTTCACATCTGTATTTCCAGTGCCTGAATATTCCATATCATATTGTTGTAGCCACGCGTTCCGGGAAACAAACTCACTCAGAAGGACAGTGCAGATAGTGGAGTGCAGTTTATTACACCAGCGGGTCCAAGGCAGAGTCTCCTCTTAGCCAAGGACCCTGACCAGTTTTTGTGAAAACCTTATATACTCTAAGTGTACGTGCCCAAACCCACCTCCCAAATTCCCTGAAACTAGTCTGAACAAAGGAAAAGAAAAAAACAGTCAAAAAGTTTGATTCATATACTTTAAGCTTAGGTAGTTAATTAACAGTGGACAATTATCAATAGGCCTGTGGTCATACCCCAATAAGTGAAAATGAAAGTGAAGTCGCTCAGTCGTGTCCGACTCTTAGTGAGCCCATGGACTGTAGCCTACCAGGCTCCTCCGTCCATGGGATTTTCCAGGCAAGAATACAGGAGTGGGTTGCCATTTCCTTCTCCAGGGGTCTTCCCCACCCAGGGATTGAAACCGGGTCTCCCGCATTGTAGGCAGATGCTTTACTGTCTGAGCCAGCAGGGAAGTCCATACTCCAATAAGCATAATAGAATTTATGATTCTATTAGGTTACACAGATAATTAAGGTATTCTTTTAGGTGACAGAGAGTCTAGGTATGAGGTCTGGGGCTCTTCCATCCAGGGCCTCTGGTTTTCCAGTTGGTATGTCATTTCCATAGATACTGGGAATATACAAAGTCCACGGTCCGGCCCAAGATGGAGTCCTGCTTTCAAGATGGAGCCTGTTCTGTCCGTTTCCTCCTTCAATATAGCAGGCATTAAGGGATGTTTGTTAAATGGATGTAAGGGTTAAGATAACCTTAAAAAAGTACCTTAAAAAAACCTTAACCTTAAAAAAAGTATCTGCTTTTTAGTAGAAGCACTGAATCAGAGTTTGATTTGCTTGTAGAACTTTCTTCTCCTCACATTGTTATGGACTGAATATTTGTGTATGTAAATTTGTATATTGAAACCCTATTCTCCAATGTGATGGTATGAGGAGGTGGGATCTTCAGGAGGTAAATAAAAATAGGTGAGATCGTAAGGATGAAGCCCTTATGCATAGAGTTAGTGCCTTTATGGGTCATGAGAGAGCTTCCTTCTTTGCTCTGCTGTCTGCCTTGTGAGGATACAATGAGAAGTCAGCACAAAGACAGCTCTCACCGTAACATGACCACACTGGCACTCTGATCTCTGACTTCCAGGGTCCAGATCTGTGAGAAATAATTTTCTGTTGTTTATGAGCCTATGGAACTTTGTTATAGGGCTTCCCTGGTGCCTCAGCCAGTAAAAATACTGCCTGCAATACAGGATACCTGGGTTCAATCCTTGGGTTGGGAAGATCCCCTGGAGAAGGAAATAGAAACCCACTCCAGTATTTTTGTCTGGGAAATCCGATGGACAGAGGAACCCCGTGGGCTACAGTCCACAGGGTTGTAAGAGTTGGGTATGACTTAGCGACTAATCACTACCACCACCACTTTGTTATGGCAATCTGAGAAAAGACACACATCACACCCACCTACAGAATGTATCACATAGCTTTCTTATAAAATGAGTCTTGTACTTGATGAGACAGTATTGGCTGATTATATCTCTTTTTTTAATGAGAGAAACCAAAGAAACATTGATCAAGTTCCCTTCTTTGCCAACTGAAACTTTCAAAACACGCCTAAGGCCCGCTACAGTGGAAAACACTCTTCTCCCATCATTGCCTAGATGGACCCTTAACTGCTTGCCTGACTCGGCTGCAGGCAGTCCAGCTTGGGAGAGAAGACATGTCACCCCCTTGCACAAGTGTGATGATTTGTGGCTGAGAAGGGAGAGCCTGCTCTCTGAACCACATGCCCCCTGGTGCAGGCAGGCTAAGGAAAGATGAATGGCATTATAAGACAGACATCTGAATGTTTCGTATTAAATTAGTCCCACAGTGCACCCAGAATTCTCATTCCATAAATCACAAGGTAAAGTAAACCCACTCCCAGGTTAGGCTGTTGTGACTTTGGCCTATGGTGTCACAGATAATCTGCGAATAGTTAAACATTTGTCTGAAATAGTAATAATTTTCAGCATACTTACTCAGTGGCAGAGAGGTGACCCAGATTGATCTCTGTTGCTGGAAACAGCATGTAAATGGGAGTCAGCCAATTCCGGAGATTTTCCAAACAAGAGTCACTACTCCCCCGCCCCTCAGCCTACTCTGCCACTGCTGAGGTGAGCTCCTCCAGGAGCTGTTAGGTGCTCAGGGCTAAGATGAGCAAGCTTCACCCCCCACCAGAGAGCAGATTGACTGCCCCTTTTTTGAATGAATGGCAGTCCCAGCTCCGTTTTGAAGTCCACTTTCACCTTGGCTTGGTCCAAGCATCATAGAGCTAGGAAGGGCCTCAATTCCACGAAAGCCACATTGCTCCTCAGGCAAAGGTTTTTTCTGAGGACATTTTACATATCTTTGGATCTATTCTGCTTCTTCCATTTCTGGGCTGACTCTGTGAGGAGGGGAAACCATAGAATGGAAGGAACATAAACTGTTGTTCATAAGACCATTCAACTTGATGCCAGCTGGGCCCATTGGAGCTGCTGCTTCCTTTTCCGTAAAATAAGGAAAGTCGACTCTTCCATCTCTAAAGTCCCACTCAATTTAAAAGTTTGATTCTGATTCAGTCGCTAGATGAGATTGGGCAACAGTGATGTGACAGACATTATTCCAGCTGACCAAGGGAGCCTATCTCTCTGCTTGGTAGTCTTTATACAGGTGTTTACTAAGACCTGCATCCAGATTCTCTTCACCCACAGAATTCCAACCCAGATTCCACCAGAGTGACAGAGGGAGGCCACAACACAACTTAGGGATGGCTAATTGATGCTCGGAGGGATTGGGGGCAGGAGGAGACGGGGACGACAGAGGATGAGATGGCTGGATGGCATCACCGACTCGATGGGCATGAGTTTGAGTAAACTCATGAGTTTGTGATAGACAGGGAGGCCTGGCGTGCTGTGATTCATGGGGTCGCAAAGAGTCGGACACGACTGAGTGACTGAACTGAACTGAACTGAAGGTGGTTCCTTCCGGGAAAAGATCGTGGTGTGAAGACCTGAGTAGAGTCTTGCCTCCTGCACTGTTGGGCAAGCCTGTTGGCATAAGCATCAGATAAGATCGATGATAAACATGGATGGAGAAGGTCACTAACGCTGTCACAGTGTATGCTCGTGGCCAGGCACCCTGTTGGACTTCCATGCTGTTGTTGCTTTCGTTCGATACTCATGACCAGCCTTGGAAATAGGTGTTTTTTTCCTGCTTCTACTTTTACATTTTAAGAATGGGGAAGCTGAGCTCCTGAAAAGGTGAAATAACTTGCCAAAGCCATCAGCTGGCCAGGGGAAGAGCTGATATGTGTACCCGGATCTGTCTAATCACATAGCCTGTAGAAATTTCAGGTATGGTTATTGGCAGTTCTAAAACTGGGTTTGATGACTTCATTGGATGCCTTTAAAGAATAATTTTATGGTTCAGTCACTGCCTGCTTAGAAGATTTTCCTGATGACAGCTGAGCTAGGCATAATGAGCTGCATTTGGACGCCAAACCTGAGGGAATGGGGGCACTGCCTTGCTCACTGGCTTACGGGGACATGATAAGCCCACTAGGGTATCTCACTTCTCTGCCCCAGTGACTGTGGTCATCTGTGTATTAGATGCTAGGGCTAGTACCATAGGCTGATGGCTTAAACAACAGAAATTTCTTTTCCCACAGTTCTGGGGTCAGAATTCTGACTTCCAGGTCTCAGGAGGACTGGCTCCTCTGAAAGGTGTGAGGGAAGGATGTGTCCCCTGCCTCTGCTCTGGCCTCTGGTGATTTGCAGACTGTCTGGTGTTGCTTGGCTTGTAGAATCATCATCCCAACCTCTGCCTCATCTTCACGTGACATTGTGTCCTGTGTCCAAAAGTCCCCACTCATATTGAATTAGGGGGCCTCATCTTCTTTAATTACATCTGCAACGACCCTATTTTCCAAATAAGAGCACATCCTGAGATGCTGGGTTTAGGACTTTGACATGTGGATTTTTGGTGGGGAGGCACAATTCAACCCATAACAATCAGTAATGCAAGTCTGAACCCTCACTCACACAAGCACTTCATCTGAGCACAAGTGCTCTACCATTAAAGATTGCAACATTCTCTCTTGATGGCATGTCTCTCTCCCTTTTATGTCTTTCTTGTTTCTTACTAACACTGAAGTCTGATATTAATGGAAAAACCATTAAAAAAAAAACTATTATCCTATGAGGTAAAGTGAATGCACTCAACTGTGAAAGGAAGACTTATCGATCAATTTCAGTTAAACCTTGCTTGTCTGACACTTTGCAGCTAAGGAATGTGTTTTTATTGCCTGGCCAGATAGTTCAGATTTCCGGTCAGTCTTAGTAAAGACCCCTTTTATAACAATGATAAAATTTTATCACAGAGCTATGAAAACAAAATTAGATTTCATAACTCACATCAGGCCTTGAAGGCGATGCCTCTATAAATTTTACAAACCTTATCAAGTTTTAATGCACCCTATTCTGATAAATATTTTTAAAGTAGCAACTTCTATTGAACTTCATATATACGTGCATTTGTACATAAATAAGTGTATATATGTGTGTATGTGTATAATATATTTATCTCCTCTCTCTCTCTGTCTTTCTTTCTCTCTCTCCCCTTTACAGGAAAGAAAACTTTCTCCACTTACTTGGAAACACAAAACTGTGATAGAAAGTTCAATTATTTAGATTGCTGAAGACTTCAAATTTAGGAAAATCCAAAAGAAATCTGTGTAGCTTACTTAAAATTTTAGTGCTAGAATTTATCCTTCAGAATAACTGTATTTTTCATGGGCAGACACTGATTAATTATCCATAGATTCACAATAAGACATATTATAATTAATGGGCAGTGTTAGCCACAGGGATTTTGTATTCTAGTGAAAACCTGTATACACTCTGTAAATTTTCCTTTCTATAGCATGGACTGTTGGGGGAAGAGATGCCTATATACTGAGCACATGTTTTTTCTCTCCAAGTAGATGGTAATTGCCTAGAGAGCAGAGAACCTTATTTTTACTTGCTCGGGACAGGGCTCAGTGACAATGCCCAGCAGTCCCACTACCAGACAAACGTGACGGGAAGACAAGGTTCAGCCAACTTCCACCCTTGTGCTAAACCACAAACCAAAATTACAGCAGTACAAGGGAATAGAGGGTCTGCTTTATAGAATTTTATTTCAGTCAGCTGTTCAGGAACTATAGTCCTCAGAGTCAAATTAAATCGAGTTATAGTTAGTCTTTCCTGTTTTTCAGAGGCAAGAAACACTTCAAAATTGGGCAAATGAAATAAATTTCGTGGTGTAAACTAGGCATCACATATTCTTAAAATGTGTCTTTGATGATTATACATTTTAGTCTCAAGTGCCGAGTTAGAAGAACATCCAAAAACTATGTGAAATGACTTATGGATGTATTGACAACATTCAAAACCTCAATAGACTGTTGTAAAGGAGTCAGACTGTTTTGGTTCATGTACTCCTTTGAGCATCTTTGGAAAAGCCATAAACTTACAAAATGACATACAAAAAATAATTTCCTCATACCGTTTCATGGCGTTCACAGACCCACCAGAAAAACATTAGTGAACTTCCAAACAAGGAACTGATAGAAGATATTTCTGATTTCCATAATCTTTAAGGTTTGCAGGGGGATATAGGATCAACACCACTCAGTGGAACATTTCAAAACATCAGCAGAAGCAGATTCTAACTTTCGCTGTGGTAATGTTACCTTGCTATATTCAAAGATGATAAACCATGACAATTTCTTATCATCTTGGACTGTGGTTTTTGCATCTACGAATCTTAAGTGGGAAATGATAAGGAAAGATAAACTTCTTCAAACAGTGTTGTTCATTTTGGGCATTCCTTGGAGAAAGCACTTATTACCTGCAAGGAAAAAGCTAATTAAGTCGACATTTCTTACAATCACAAAGCCATTTTTACTTGCTACTCTCTTAGACAGGAGGGAATACATGCTGTTTCCCTTTTGTCTGTGGGAGAATGCCAGGGAACGCTGACAGCCCTGGAGGTTGGGAGCCGAAACTCAGCAGGTGAGTGGCTGCAGTTGTTCAGAACCTGCCCGGAGGTCACTGCTGCTCAGCTGAGGCCAAACACGGTACCCTGAGAACCCCCGTTGGTGCTCTTACCTCTTCCAGAAAATAGTGACACTGTCAAATGTTTAGATGCTTGGGTTATTTAATTCCAAGTCATGTTATGACTCTGCTTCACTTAATTTAGTCAGTGTGTGCTGTACCGTCAGAAACAATGTTAAAATGCTATTTAACCCCCGTTTAAGGCTTTGTTTAGAAACTTCCTTAAAACAGTTAAATCTTTATAAGAAAACATGTTGGATTATGATTTAATTTCACTGTCCTTGGCTGGAGTTCGCCGATTAGAAGAGGACAATGGACCTGAAACTAAAGACGCCCTGCACGGTGCCCTGTCTGCTGTCCGCTGGGTTCCCAGAGCCCCACATGGAGTCTGCAACACAGTAGGTGCTCATTAAATCTTTGTTAAGTTTCAAATGAGGAGCTGAGTTTCAACTCCGACTGTGCTTCTGACTACCCACGGGACATATCTATTTTCTCATCTGTGAAATGAGAATAATATTTCCTTCTACCCTCCAAAAGCTGTTTCTTGCATCAGATGAGATAAAGTATGGAAAATCATTTTTCCGTTTTGATCTGAAGAAAGGAGTAATCTTCAAAATTAGGCATACAGTCTCATGCAGATATAAAAGAAGTAAGCACCATTGTATTCTTGTAGGAGAAAGAGCTCAGAGACTAATAATTCAAAATAAGATAATTTTAAAAATATTTGTCATTTATTTATTTGGCTGCAGTGGGTCTTTGTTGCATCACATGGGATCTTTAGCTGGGGCTTGTGGGGTATAGTTCCCTGATAAGGGATTGAACCTGGGCCCCCTGCACTGGAAGCACAGAGTCTTAACCACTGGACCAGGGAAACCTCAAGATAATTTTTATTTTATAGAATTTTAATGCTGAAATGAAGGAGGGGACACCTCCATTACCAGAAGTAAAGGAGCACCACACTCCAGGATTTATGGCATCAAAATTATGGGCTTGCTTTCATTCATGTATGCAACCTAAGACATCTCAGACTTGCCCTGTGGCCAGTGGGGGAAGGGTTATATGACACTCAAGTAAGTTGGGAGAAGGTACCTTCTGATCCTTAATAGGGGAGAGGATTATGTAGTTTCAATTATGTAGTTGAAAGTTAGCAAAAATTATTTTAAAGGGGTGTACTGATAACATATATTTAGAGGATTCTGGTTTACTCAGTATTTGAGCAGCAAGGAATACCCTATACTCAGAGGAAATTTGCATTGCTTATTCATGTAACGATAATGAAATTTCTGTGATATTCTAGCACTGCTCTGGGGGCTATGTCAAATGAGACACTCTTAGTTCTCGTGGACCTTACTGGCCTAGTGAAGGCACATAGCTGATTTAAAAAGGAAGCAAATTAAGAGGTAAGGAAACAACCGGTGATAAATGCTATGAAGAAATGAACATTGGATAAATGGATAGAAAGTGACTGGACAAGTTGATATTCAAATGCACATGACTGACAAAAACGATTTGTTCAGTGGATTGGGGAGTGGCATTATGAAAATATCATTTTCAGAGAAAAATAGCTAATTTACTACTGTGAAAGCCTCCTTTTTTACAGTTCTGGGAAGAGCACAGTGGACCTGGAGGTAGAAAATAAGGAATTACCTCTGCTGTTCTCATCAAGCTGTGTGACCTTGGGAAACTCACCTATCCTATCTGTATCTTGACTACAAACTGGCAAATGTTATCTGATTCAACAGAAGACTCTAAACATTTAGGTATGCTGGCTTCCAAAAGAGGTGAAGCCTAACCAATCAATGTTGAGATGTCTTCAGAAATGTTGTTGAGTTTCTGTTTCTTTCTTTTGGTGGCTCAAGAAAACATTGTGGTCACTGTTGCCACCTCCACCATCACCACCAGGCTGTCAGAAGGGGACGTGTCATCCCATAGGTGGAAGTGCGGATGCTAGAGGCAGTGAGTATCAGCTGCGAAGCTACCCACTATGTATAAGGCACTACGCTAGTTCTTTACATTCATTAACCTGTTCAGTCCTCATGAGTATTATCAGCTCCGTTTTGCAGATCTGGAAACTGAGGTCTTGAAGAAGGAGCAAAATAAAGCCTGATGCTGAAAGCTTGGGCCCTAAACCCCCACACTGACCACCACTCCCTTTATCCATTCGAGAAGTATTAATTTTTTTAATTAATTAATTTGAGCACCTACTATGTGCTAAGAACTTCTTTGATCAAGTTCAGTTTGGCATTAAAAGGATAATCCTCCTCTGGGTTGAGAAAAAAGAAAGTGTACAGAGGAAGAAGAAAAAAAGAGGGTGACTATACTCCTTTCTTTGATTAAACTCAGGAGAAACAACATTTTTTTTTTTTTGCTACCACTCTCTGAGCTTCTGGAATCTCTCTGTCTGCTCTCTGTTTGAACTTGGGAAAATATAAAACTTACATTTTCTCTGTTCCCGGAGCTTTCAAAATCCCAAAGCATTTGGTTTAGATTAAATCCGTTGACCGAGGCATTCTAATTCGGCTTTAACACAGATGATCCCATCACCTGTCGCCTTATCTAACCTAACTGCTTATTACAGTAACAGAGTACACTTGTCTGCAGTCCGGGGCAGGGCCAGGGGGAGGAGGTCACGCAGGTTTAGCTGCCACATGTACACAGCAGGATGGTGTCCCTTCAGAATCTAGAGGAGTGAATTCATAAAATCCAATCAGGAGCACGTGTGTGCATTTATATAAGCTTTTTTTTTTTTTTCCGCCTGAATCTAAATTATAGAGATTTTAATAGCTCCAGTAATTAGACAAGTATGAAGTCTACCCCATTATGTTCCTGTGTAATATCACACTCCCCAGGGCCCACCTTCCTTGCTTGCTGGGCTCCCTGCCTGGGCCCCCTGCCCCCTATTTTCTACCATAGGGAAGCAGTTTTCTTTTCAAAGAGCTCACTGTTCACATTGTTTTTGTTCCTTCAATCCGGAGGTTGGATCTGCTTTCTCAGCGGTTTCCCCATTGCATTGCCCGGTGGTGTAAGAAAAGGAGAGTGGGGGCCTTGGTTTGCATTCCCCACCGTGCCTAGCACACGTGCGGGGCTGCACGATGGAGGCTGTCACGGCCCAGAAGGCCGCTAGCACCTTGACCGGCGCCGGCCAGACCCTTTCCGATTTCTTATAGCTAACCCTGCTTTAAAACGTCTTCCCAGCTCAGTTCCCGACTTTAAAGAAAACAGAACAAAAATGTTCAGATTCGCTCTCTTAAATCATGAATTCTTTTATAGAAAACTTCTCTTCTAGCTTCCTGATTGCCTCTCATTATTTTTTTTTCTCATGTGTCCTGTAACTTTCTATTATCCATAGTCATGTTTCACTTCATCAGCAGAGATAATCTCCCTGCAGGTGCTGAGGGCTGAATCTTGATATATATTGGACATCTTGGATGTTTCTAATTGTTGTTTCCTCTAGAACTATGGGAAAAAAAACAAAAAACTTTTGCTTATTTAAAATTAAGGACAGGATGTGACATATTACTAAAATAATGCAGTTTATCTAATCAAGAGATTTACTTTTTCCATATGCATACACATATTTTCCTAGGGACTGTCAAAAAGCAGCTTTCATCACCATTTGTATTGGGGGTTTTAATTTTTTTTTTTTATCCATGAAGGTATTTCCAAAGAAAGATGGCTGGAATTTAATATCCTGAGGTGGCCTTTTCTTACTCAGTCCCCACCAAAAAAGAAAGAAAGAAAGGTTGGGGGTGGGGGTGGACGGTGCGTGGAGAAGGAAAGGAAAGAAGGAAGGAAGAAAAATTTGAATTAAGTATCTTTTCTTCACAAGGATCTGAAAATTGTCACCTGAAAGCAATTCTAGACGTCTATGATGTTGGCCTCCAGGCTGCTTAGAAAAAGAAAAGAGCATAAAATCAAAATCCTGTAATTGACTTCGTTGTAATTGGCAAAGGGACACACTCTTTTCTCTCTCCAGTGGGAGTGGGTATCAGACAGACAGAAACTGTGGTGTGGGCAGCAGTAGGAGGCTTGAAAGTCAGCAATGTTTTCTGAGACTCTATCTAACATCTTTTCTACAGAGACAGATAAAAGGATAATGAGCTGAGGTATTTTTAAAGGATTCTCACAATTTGCAACTCAAATAAATCTAGTATTCAAGCACATGCGTTTTTTAGGCTGTAATGACTAAAAATGTTAAACTAAATATTTTGCTTAAACAAGTAAAGACGAAGGGGGTAAATGAGCAAATTAAAATGCATGAAAACTGCCTCTGCCACGGCGGCTTCCTCTAGAAGAGAATGGCTAATTCATCCGCGACATATTCTTGTCACTCCTCTGGAGAAAGCCCGCCCCAGGAGGAGCCCAACCGTTCAGCATTTTGCTTCTGGTCAGGATTGATTCCAGATGTGGGAGGTAAACGCTAGAAAGGGTTTGGAAAATGGAGTGGAAATGAAAAATCCCGCAGGCCATTTGAGTGTTGATGACAGATGAGGTAGGTATTTTCAGGTAACTAATGAACTTGCTGGGAGCTTGGAGAGGCTCAGTCCAGGCGATATTTAAGAGGCAGGAAAGACCAGCTGAGGTAATCCAACTGCTTCCACACACCAGGAATGGGGGAGCATGGACTCCTGACTGGAACACGTAAAGAGCAAATGCTGAGACACAGCTACATATATGAGCTGAATTTAAGTCTTCTTAACGCTAGTTCATAGTTTGTAAATACCTGCTTTTCTCAACTTCCTATTATTTGAATAAAGGATCTGCCTGCAATGTGGGAGACCTGAGTTCGATCCCTGGGTCAGAAAGATCCCTCAGAGAAGGAAATGGCAATTCACTGCAGTATTCTTGCCTGGAGAATCCCATAGACAGTACAGTCCGTGTGTTCCTAAAAAGTCGGGAATGACTGAGTGACTAACACTTTCACTTTCGTTATTTGATTTATTGTGACTATTTCATTATTTGAAGAAATAATGATCAAGTATTCACTATGTATAAGTCAGTTATGAGGAATAAGAGGCAGAATATTAGAGTGAGTATAAGCGCAGGTCCTGAAGTGACCCGGACTTGGGTTTAAATACTGATTCTGCCACTTCTTAAATTGATATTGAGTAAATGATTCTTAACCACAGTTTCCTTATCTTTTTAAAATGAGTATAATATTAGTATTTATTTTTTAAAAGTTGTGGTGAGAATTAAATGAGGTGATGTATATAAAACCCTTAGCCTAACACTCAATTAATGCTCTGTAAATGTAACATTAACATGATAACCGCTGTTATTCCAGGAATGGAGTTTGGACTAGCAGGTGATACATAATCCCAGCATAGAAAGAGTTTGACCTTTAGCAGTGGAGATTTTGACTTGCAAGACTTTCATATTTTCAATGTGTGTGTGCTAAAATTGCTTCAGTCGTGTCCGACTCTTTGCGACCCTTTGGACTGTAGCTTGTTAGGCTCCTCTGTCCGTGGGATTCCCCAGGTTACTGGAGTGGGCTGCCATGCCCTCCTCTAGGGGATCTTCTTGACCCAGAGACCGAACCCACGTCTCTTAAAGTCTCCTGCACTGGCAGGTGGGTTTTTTACCACTAGCGCCACCTGGGAAGCCCTTCATGTTTTTAATAGATGCTTGCTATTATCAACTTGCATGTTGGTAATTTAGTTAGAGTTCTTGGTTGCAAGCTATGGAAATGTGCTATTGACAAATAAGCAACCAGGAGATCACTGGAAGATTAGCAGGAGGCTTACAGGATGGGGGTGCTACCAGCCTTGAACATAGGAAGCCCAAGAAGCAGAAGGCAGGAAGCAGAGCAAGGGGACACAGAAGCCTCTGGTGTCCAGGACAGCCAGGCAAGTGAATGACTCTGTATCATTCCCAGGTCACAAAGCCCAAATCCCAAGTCTACAAAGAGATGATACCTATTTGACTAAGGTCAGTTTACATCTCCAATCCTGACTGTGCAAGGGGGTGGAAAAAAGAAAATCTGTAGAAGATCAGACCTGAAATTATACTCCTATTTCAATCATGGACACAAGAAGAAATTAGGATATTATAATAAAGGAACATGTGCTCTGGCAGCCAAAGCCCATAAATGTCCATCATTACTGATCTAGTCTTCTGTAACACATTCCATAGAATTTTCACTTTAGGCCACGTGTCCTTGAGCATAATAATCGTGTTGCTGGCGTTGTATTCCCAGGTTCTCAGGGCTGCAGAAGACTTGAAGGCACCTGCCAGTTTGTCTTGAGTGAAAGGACCAGATGATTAGAGCTCAGATGGCCACACACAGCGGTACAGTTATCCACTACCCAGGAGTGCTCAGCTGAGAAGGCACATGGGGGCTGGAATTCATCTCCTCTCACCACACTCCTGCCCAGAGGAGGAGGCTCCTTCTTATAATTTCACGGAGGACACTGATATCTCGCCGAACCCTGCAATTAAAGATTACATTGGTCCAGAGCAGTTCCTTCCTTTTTGCTCAGTCCCTCAGTCATATTCAGTTCTTTGCAACCCTATGGACTGTAGCCCACCAGACTCCACTGTCCATGGAATTCTCCAGGCAGGAATACTGGAATGGGTTGCCATGCCCCCCTCCAGGGGATCTTTCCCAGCCAGGGATTGAACTCATGTCTCCCGCGTCTCCTGCATTGACAGTCAGATTCTTCACCACTGCACCACTTTTCTAATTTGTACCAAGGTGTTTTAGGGGCTAGTGGTGGCCTGTGCTAAATCCCGCATCACCCAGAAGCAAAGGAGAAAAGGAAGGAAACAAGGATGGCTGCCTTCTTCCTTCTCTTGTCTCTATCACATCTTTCTCATCTTTTTCTTCTTCATTATCCTAGAATGAGAGAATCTCAGGACTGAATGAGATGTGGACAATCTCCTCAGCCAGATACTTGTCCAGTGCTTGAAATGTAGCCCTCTCTCCCTCCCCCCAACATAAGACCTATGAGAACTAGTCATCCAGATTTAAGCACTTCCACAGACAGGAAATTTACTGCCTTCCCAGACAGATCATCCTAAGGAGAAAACTTCTTTATCTACCTGAAATATCAGAGAAGGAAATGGCACCCCACTCCAGTATTCTTGCCTGGAGAATCCCAGGGATGGGGGAGCCTGGTGGGCTGCCATCTATGGGGTCACACAGAGTCGGACACGACTGAAGCGACTTAGCAGCAGCAGCACCTGAAATATACATGCTTCTGACTTTTAGTCACTCTGAGTCTACAAGAAACAAGCCTAACCCTTCTTCCACTTGAGGGGCCTTTCAATAGTTGAAGTCTAATGTGTGCTTTTCCAGCATAACTTTCTCTCTTAGACCTTGGGCAACATAATTTCATGATATAGCTGGTCAAAAGCTCTTTGAATTCTCTCATTTATTACACTGTATCTCTCTCCAACTGTGTCATTTAGCAGTAGCCAAGCATCATTCAAATAAAGCCCATGACAGTATTAATGATCATAAGTCATATAATACCTAACTGAGCTAAATTAAAACTGATAAGCATTTTATTTATGATCCTTAATTTCATCTGTACGTCTCTTTCAAAGATTCTGTTGTTCTCTCCTTTACAGATGAGGAAAAAGAGGTTCTGAGAACTTAAGTCACTCACCCCAAATTCTCACCACTAGTAAGTGGTAGCAATGAGATCCAAACCTGAGTGTCCCTGAGACTAGAGCTCACACACTACCCACTTCACTGTACTTCTGTTAATGTCGCTGGCACTCTATTTGCTTTTTTTTGCTATTCTTCCTGACCTGTTCTCACCAAGAGTTCACCAACCTTTAACAACCTGTCTGCTGACCTGCAGTGCTAGGGCTCTCATTATTGGTTCGTTTCACTTGCACCATACATCTTTGACAGAGATTGTACTGCTGGATCCTAGGACTAACAGTGTATCAAAAGTAGGGGAAGGTTGTGGGGGAGTAGGAAGTGTTGTGCCTATACTTTCATGAACTCTTTTTTTACTCTTTAAAGCATCAGGTTGCTCTTTAGATTTAGATTTCTTGGGAGTTTTGATGTTGTTTTCCATGGAGTGGTTTGGGGAGTCAGAAGGCAGTTATTTCTTCCACTAAGATGACAGAAAAGTAAGACATTCAGCTCAGCCCTTTAACTTCTCCCCCTTCCCTCAAATAATCCTAGGGGAATGATCTGAATGAAGGTGTTCACTGGATTTTCACTTTGGTGGACATTGGTCTTTCCCATTGTCACTATGCCTTTTAGGGCGCCCTTGGTGTCATAGATGGTATAGAATCTGCCTGTAATTCAGGAGACCTGGGTTTGATCTCTGGGTCAGGAAGATCCCCTGGAGAAGGGAATGGCTACCCACTCCAGTGTTCTTGCTTGGAGAATTCCATGGACAGAGGAGCCTGGTGGGCTATAGTCCATAGGGTCGCAAAGATTCAGACATGACAGTGACTAACATAAGCCTTTTTCAGTGCTTAATGCCTGGTCCTTATGGAAACAATTTGAGCGTACCAGCTGTGAAAGGTGAGCAGCTCACAGCCAACTCCAGGTGAGTGCGGAGAATGCACCCAGAGCCCTTGGTAGCAGATGGTAAGATTGATCTTTAGTCAAAGGAAAGATCAAACTGCTTCAACAAGCTTCCTGCTGTAGATGCTACAATCCTCCAACAAGTCCCAGAATTCTAGAAAGTCAATGAGCTCATATCATCTAGCAGAGTGCTCTTTGTCCTTGAGGAACAGAACAATCAATCCCATTAGTATTATCCCAAAGAAAACATGGGTGAAACAGTGACATCATGCTGTAGAATTAAGTGGCAAAATCCAGAATGTTCTGAAGTAATAACTCTCTGCTTTCCATCCATTTTGGTTCATTATTCTTAGCTCCAGCTTAGAGCTCAGCACATAGTGAATGGTCAATAAACCTTCTTTGGACATCAGCCCTCACCAAACACATAGGAGCTTCAGAGGTGCCTAATCCTATGAGAAGTTGTGAATCGTTGTGTATCTTTGAATTTGTTATCTACTTTGAATTCTGAAGTCTGGTTTTTCTATTTGCTCCAAATCTTAATCACCTTAGATAAAACAGGCTACTTTTTATTTTGCATCAGCTTCTCTTTCAACTACCACCAATGATAACTCAAAACCAATCCCTTTGATGCCGATATTTTCTGATACTCTCCTTTCGTATCTCCCTTGGTAGAGTGTTTAAAGGGAATTCCAAATCTGATCCCTTTCAAGCTGAACCTATGCTGAAGATATGATGTTACATTTTAAATTTAAGAGCTTTTCCTAGCTCAGGTTTCTCTCTGGGACCTCAAATGTTAGGAAGAAACTGCTAGATTGTAATTTATAAAAGATTAGTTTTACTTTTTGTATGTAATTCAATCCACTAGGTGGCATCTCAACACACAGAAAGCCACTGGCGATGAATCCACAATACTGTTTTAAAAATAGGTTTTAAACTGCACTGAACTATTGGGTTGTAATATTATTGAAATGCGCAGCGTTTGTGAACTGGAAGATTCTGTGGTGGAGGACCTACCTTTCTGTATTAGATAGGGGATGTTCTAATAGAATCCTGCTGCTCTTTCTGATGGAGTGCTGTTCTGAAATTGCATCCAAGGATGGAAAAAGTTGGTATGGAGGCACTCCTACAGGTAACTCCAGTTGCTGTGATATGTGATTAGAAGATATATAGACCAGCAGAAAATGTGACACAAAGACATCTAAATAAGCAATTAACAGGTTGCCTGGTGTCATTTAGGACAGATTTAGATATACAATAAGACTCTCTTCCAGCACTCAGCATTTCTAGAAACATCCATTTGGAGGAGGAAGAAAGTGTTTCCAGTGCAGTGCCTCCTCAGGTGGTGACACTTCTATTGATATGACCCTCTAAGAGGTGGGCTTTATCCTATTTGGATAACTAGCCATTTGCCAAGAGGACATTTTTAAGACCTTCTGCCATCTTTCAAATTTAACAAAAGGATCTTTGAGTCATATGCTTTATGCAGTAATATTTCATTTTCATCTAAAAAATTTGAGTTCTTCAAAAAATTTACCAAAAGATCCTAGAATTTATGAAGATGTCCTTGACTTCCTAGGCTTGGGAAATTGCCCCCACCTGCTCTCGCTGCACCCTATTTCTGCCATCATTGTCCCTGTTAGACAGGACTACAACCACCTGCTGTTTAACACCATCTCCCCCTCTAGACTGCAAGCTCAGTGAGGACAGAGAACATGACTGTCTTGCTCACCACTGTATCCCTGGAGGGTGCATACTGGTGCGTGGTACTCCCAAATTTTTGCTGAATAAACAAATGATTTTCTAGGGAAGAAAAAAAGAATGCATTGACTTCTAAACTAAAAGCCCTGAAATGTTTGCGAGGGCCACTCTATGAGATACAATTCGAAGTTATTCCTCCTTTCCCTGTTCTCACACAGATCCAGTCTCTACTATGATGATGATTCTGGTCTTTTGCTTTAAATCATCATAAGGAGCAAATAGCATCCAAGGGCTGCCATCCAGAAATAAATCATGACTGTTCAAGAAAACTGAATGCATTCAATTAAACGAACGTTTATTGACACTGGTAGATAATGAAAAACCAAACTTTACCTGAAATATTTGGTATTCTACCCTCACCAAAGTGTCCCCATCAAAATCTCTGCTTCTCTTTCTTTAATTAGATACAGATAGATGTACAGGAAATTATACATTGCAAAACAAAACAGTATACATTGTATAACAAAAATTTTTCATAATTTTTGTCACAAAAAGACAACCTTGCCAACAGGACTAAAGCTTTCGGCTGCTTCTGTCAGGGAACTTTGACAAATAGTCTTTGTTGCGGAGGTCATGAGTCTGGGCTCTGGCATTGTACCAACTGGACTGGAATTCCAGTTGGAACCTCCACCAGTTCCTGTCTTGAGACCTTCAGTATTTTACTTAACATCTCATGAAGCTATATTTTAAAGATGTCATCTATCTTATACAGTTTTGGGGAGGATTAAATTAAATGATGTGTATAAACACCATTTAGAATAGAGGCTGACCCAGAGCAAGAGATCAATAAACATTAGCTATTATTATCATCATCATTATTATTGTTATTATTATTAATATGAGTGGTTTTTCTTAGAAGTCCTGTATAGTCAGTGACAGCCAAAATGAATATTCGATCGGTTCCCTCATATATCTTGAGGTTCTATCCATTAGATTCTGACATAGTGGCTGTAAATAATTTTAAATGAGCCCCAGGCATACCTCAGCCTCGTGTGTTTAAACCAAGAGCCAAAGAAAGATGATCCACCTCCTTTTTTTCTTTTTGGATGAAGTTCTTCTCTCTATTATTTCCAAAGTAGGAATCTAGCCACTGCTTTCTTCCCTCTCCTCCACTCCACTTACCTATTCATTGTATAATATGCATTTATAACTGAGTACTAGGTATTGTTCACTCGTGGATTCCAGCCTAGAAAGTTTATAGTCTAGAAGAGACAGAGTCACAGCGCAGAATTGAAACCTAAGAGCTGGGAAACAGAAGTAGAAAGTCGGCCTGGGAAAGCAGGATGTGGCCAGCTTTGGACATTCGAGAGTGGCCATGGCCCTGGGGATGATCAGAAGGCATTGAGAAGTCTCCAAGCAGAGAACTGACTAGACCAGACTCCTCTGGTGATGATACATGGGATAGGTCAGAAGAGGGAGAAATAACTTTGTCGGAAACAACATAAGTACAGGAATGTAACAAGAAAATTATACATCATTCTGTGTCCAAACAACTATGAGAAGTGACCAGATCTTCTGCCTCTGTGCTTCTAAGACCCTTTATAGCAGCCTCAGCCATTGAGGGACTGCTCTGAGCTGCAAGAGAGGAAGACAGATTTTGTATCTCGAGAAACCGAGATTGATATCAATGTGGTTGAAAGCATATAATTTAGACTCTCCCAAGCTTGCGTTTGAGTTCTACCTTCTAACAAAGTTCCTGAATCCTGGGTGTCAGTTTTCTCATCTGTAAAGTAGAGACAATTCTATTAACCTTATATAGTTACTGTAAGGATTAAATGAGGTCATATATTTAAAATATTGAGCAAAATGGTTGGAAATAGTTGCTTTCACAATATGATTATTCCCCAAGACAAATTGAACAACCACATTAAGGAGAAGCAAAGTACCAGATTTACCTAGCCGAGTCATTCGTACTGATGCAGTTGCTGGGTTTCCCTGATCTGGACGCATCCTTTTCCAGAGGAGTCTGCTGGACCAAACTCACTACAGGGGCCTGGTCCACAGTTCTCCATTGCCATGCCCATCCTCTTTCAGTGGAGACCACTCAGGGTTCTTCCACGTGATGATCTGCACAGCTCTTTTAAGAGAGTGAAGCCTATGAAAGGATTCCCAGGCAACTAAAGAGAGACATTACTTTGTCCATACTATCAAGATGCCTGCCTTGTGGGTACTATCAAGACAAATTGTACAGCAAATTGGTGAAGGCCGCACAGATTGTCAGAACGTATGTACAGTAATTGAAAAGTATCGCTTGCACACGTTCAGTATGCGGGCAATCTCCCAGCAGACAATGGCATCAAGGGATAAAATGCACCATAAAGGATGGATTCCAGCTGCATCCAGGACAAATGTTATGCCCGTGCCCTGAGGAGGGTAGGAAGGGCATCAAATACACTAATGGTTTCCAAGTGAGCTGATATTCCTGCTTTCCAAGAGGCAGAGACAAGAAAGGAGCTTTGTCAGAAACACCCTCTGTGCTAGCGATTGGTGCTGTGTTTTAAGCTTCCTCAGATGCTCACCTGGAGGTTTGTGACTGCTCTCACTCAGGTGTTTCCTGAGGGTGTCCAGCGTCTCCATCCAGCTCTCCTGCTAATCCCTAATCCCCATCACCGAGGTCTGAATCACCAGTTTTCCCCCCAGACCCCACCTGCCTGGTGGCTGCACCATGTTTCCACAGCTGCCAAAGGGATAGTGAACTTGGCTTTCAGAAGATCGAGTGTAGGCTTTGGTTTGCCTTGTGAATTTGTTCACTTTGTGTCCTTAGCTTGGACCTCTGTGGATGGGCTTTGATTGGATTTGAGATTTGAGATTGAGTTCCTGTGAACTCCATCAGGAGCCAGAAAAAGAATGGAGTGACAGAGGGCCTGCTGATCTTTGACCCCAGCCCATTGATGGCTGTTGTCATCACTGTTGGTGGTTGCTCTGAACAAGACTGCATTGTCTCTGTCTATTGTGGACTTGCCTCCAAGTCAGTCTTTGCAGGATCTCCCCCTTTAATCAGGGAATGTGTCCTTCCACCCAGGGCAAAGGGTGGAGGAGGAAGGCAGAGCTAGCAAGTGTAGCCCTACTCCAGAGAGTGAGGACTTGAGGAGGAAACATTAGGGGGAAGTGATCATATCAGTAATAATAAGAGTTTAATATTGATTGAGTAGTTGGTATATGTTATACACTTGCATAGGTTGTTTCATTTAATCCTCTCAAAACACTGTATAGCGAGTATTCTCCCAATTTTCAGATAAAAAAACTTGAGGCTTCCTCTTTTTTTTTTATCATAGGCAATAAGCCAGGTAGACCTCTGTTTCTGTGATTTGACCCCAGGCAATGGATCCAGAGCCTGAGAGTGCAAGTAAGACTTGGTGTTTCCTCCATGAGTCAGGATAGAAGTTGAAATGCAGAGTGGCTTTAGAAGCTCTCTAATCCGTCTGGAATCAGGGAGCTGAATGTATCTATGTGAGAAGTTTCTTATGTTTTCTTCCTGCTACTGCTAAGTCACTTCAGTCGTGTCTGACTCTGTGCAACCCCACAGACACACTAAATATTCACCATTTTTCAAGACTCTAGTTAGAGCCTCCTTCTCTACAGCTTCCCTGATACCTCAGTTGGTAAAGAATCCACCTGCAATTCAGGAGACTCCAGTATGATTCCTGGGTCAGGAGATCCGCTGGAGAAGGGATAGGCCACCCACTGCAGTATTCTTGGGTTTACCTTGTGGCTCAGCTGGTAAAGAATCACCTGCAATGCAGGAGACCTGGGTTTGATCCCTGAGTTGGGAAGATCTCCTGGAGAAGGGAAAGGCTACCCACTCCAGTATTCTGGCCTGGGGAATTCCATAAACTGTATAGTCCATGGGGTCGCAAAGAACTGGACATGACTGAGCGATTTTCACTTCACTTCTCTACAACTTGCTTCCTTGAAAGATTCACTGAACTGTCCTTTCTGTAACAATCACTTCACCCAAATTAGCTTAGGAACTCTTCATTACAAAACCATTGCTGCTTCATAGATCAAAAATGGAGCTTAGAATCACCTAAGATCATATTTTTTGCAAGAAATGGAGTGTGATTTGAAACCAGGAGACCTGACACAAAGCCAGTGTGCTTTTTGTCTGTATTATAGTCTCTTCTCAAGTAAAGGTTTCATGAGATGCCCTACCAGTCAATTAAGTATTCTATATTTTTTCACTTTTATTTCTAGAACCAGGAGACATTATTCTTGCTCTCAAATAACTTACAACCTAGTTGCAACAACTTTTAAGTCTTCTTTGTGTAAAGATTTGGGATTACAGAAGAAAGTGTAATAGCTACTGATGGTTTGGGGGGAAAGTACTTTGTCATCACCTGCTCCCTTATACTAGATGTCTTGTCTCCCCAGTTTATTATTCTGTTATTGTTATTCTTTTGTTTAGCTTCTTTGATTCATGTTGCTATAGAAGATCAAAGCAAAAGTAACTACCTCATGCTGAAAGTGAGAAAACTCATATTTTCCTTGATTAGTGCCTCGGGCAGTATTTTGTTTGCTTTGTATGTGCTTAGTTGCTTAGTTGTGTCTGACTCTTTGCAAACCCATGAACTGTAGCCCACCAGGTTCCTCTGTCCATGGGATTCTCCAGGTAAGATTGCGGGAGTGGGCTGCCTTTCCCTTCTCCAGAGGATCTTCTCCACCCAGGGATCAACCCGGGTCTCCTGCATTGCAAGCAGATTATCATATGAGCTACAGGGAAGTTCCTTTGTTTGCTTTAAATCAAATCAAGTATGATTTCTAGATACTGATTTAGAGTTATGAAAAAATTGGTCTTGATATTTACCAGGTTCTTTTTCCTTTTCAAAAGTAAAGGAGGCCTACATAGAGGCCTCTCATCTGGAAAATGGTAACAGGATGGGAAGAGAAGGATTTGAAGGACTTCTGACTCCTGCACAAATCCAACAGAAACCCTGTAAGATGTGAACTTGAAAAATAAAAGGAAATTTTAAAAAGAGAGTGATTGTAGGAATATATACATTTCTGGATCTTGGCTCTGGGTAGAAATGGGAGAAATGTTTCTCCTAATGATCTTTTACCATAAACCCACACTCTGCCAAATTGGAGCCTGAAAAAAACCACAAGGTGAAATGTAGTTTAAAAGGTCTCAGATGACAGTACCCTCAGACATCTGGCAGAAACAATGGAAATACTATTTGAAAGACTAGACTTAAAAGAATTCAAAAGAATTACTGTGGATAAATTGTTCTAAGGAACATGTGCCAATAATGAAAAATGGCTAAACATGAGTGAATAAGTCACCATGATTGAAAGTCAATGGAAAAAACAAACTGTGGAATCTGACCTACAAAGACTATAGATGTTGGAGTTATTTGACATATCTGATAAATTATATTATTTAATATGCTTAAAAATATTAGTAGACAATTTTAGTAAGGCAAAATTTGAAAACAATGAAACATAAATGCCTATTGGAGTTCCACAACTGCTAAGGGAGACAACTGGAGAGAGACAGTTTTCTAAAATTCATGAAAGATATCAATTTCAGATTCAGAAAGTCCAATGGACTTTGAAGTGAAACTGTAAAATACCAAAGAACAAAGTGAAAACCTTGAAACTATCCAGAAAGAAAAGACAGGTTAGGTACAAAGACACAACCATTAAAATGACAATGTCTTTAAAGCAACAGTAGACATCAGAAGACAGAGAAATAATATCTTAAATATGCTGAAAGAAAGTCATTGCCACTCTAGAATTCCACAACCTGCAAAACTATGTTTTAAAAATTATGGTTGTGTACAAATATTTTCAGGTAAACAAAAAAATATGTATGCTACCAACAGATGGTCTCTCACTAAAAGAGGTCCTGAAGAATTTTTTCCTGAGAGAATGAAAATAATCTCAGAAGGAAGGTTTGTGGTATCAGAGGTAATAGGGAGCAAAGAAAATATAAACATTTCAGAAAATCTAAAGGAATCTTGATGTATAAAGTAATGATAATGTTTAATCCATTGGGTTAAAAAAATATAATGAAAACCCTGCACAGTAGTATTTAAATCAAGAAGGAGTTAGCAATTTAAACTCTTGCAAAATGATTCAAAGAAGGGTAAAAATATCAATTATCTTTTAAAAAATTTTATTTTCAAATTTATGGAAGAGTTATAAGGTCACTATAAATAATATTTTCCTCTGAGTAAGTAGCAGGTCTAATACCTCATTCACCTGATTTAAGTGTGTGATTTGTACAAAAAGGAATATGCTCCTACATAGCCACAATTACCCATCAGAATCAGTAAATTAACATCAGCACACTACAATTCTAATCCTCAAATCTATTCAGATCTTGCCAGTTATCCTGATGATATCCTTTATAGTGAAATGATTCTGTTCAGAATCATGGGTTGCGTTTAGTTGTTAGGTCTCAATCATTTCCTTCCTGACTTTCATGACCTTGATATTTAAAAATTATAGACCAGTGATTTTAAAGTGTCCCTCGTTTGGATTTGTCTGATGTTTCCTTAGCATTCCATCTAAGTTAATGCAGCTTTGGCAGAAATAGCACAGAAGAGATGCTGCGCTCTCACTGCTCTCTGTCCTGTGGCTGTCCTTTTCTAGAGATGCTCAATCTGATCATTTGATTACAGTGACATCTGCCAAGCTTGTGCCTTCCCAGGTGGCTCAGTGGTAAAAAATCTGCCTGCCAATGCAGGAGACTTGGGCTTGATCCCCGGGTCAGGAAGATCCCCTGGAGGAGGAAATGGCCACTCACTCACGTATTCTTGCCTAGAGAGTCCATTGGGCAGAGGAGCCAGGGGGTCGCAAAGAGTCAGACGTGACTGAACATGCCAAGCTTGTGGAAATCTCCTTTTGTTTCCTTTGGTGATTAATAAGTACCCGATGGAAGGTATAATAAAACTATTAAATAGCAGATTCCTCATCAAATTTTCAATGTATTTATTTATTTATGTCCTATGGACCCAGGCTTATTTTATTAAATTTCTATTACATTTCATTAAATCCATGATGTTCATTATTTATTTTGATGCTCAGATTGTCCTAAATTTTATCAATGAGAGCCCCTTGAAACCGACTTCTGTGCTGTTTTGAAATGTGCCCAGCATTCTTGAACATTTCCTTACTTTATGGCACAAAAAGATGTTCCAGGCTCACTCTGCTCTCCTTTTTGTAGCCCCGACATAAAGACTCTCCTTCCCCTCACTCTGGCTCTGACGTCCTATGCAGAGCCCCCATCCTGATGGGAAAACCTTTAAAAACAGCCAGGATTTTACCACCCTCGCAGGCTGCTCTCCCATATCAACAGATACCCTCCTCACCCTCTCGGATTTCAACACCTCGAACCAGAGCCTGCCTTTACCTACCCACCACCTCTGTCTCCTACAGATATTTCTTGTCCCTGTTTAGGTTTCCTTCCGGAGGCTACACCCAACCAACCCACTCAAGTTCCAATACCCCTAACAAACTGCTCTTCCGTAAGGAAACCATACTCATTCCGAGCAGACATAAGACTTGTTCCAGCAAACCCTCCTACAGGGACACTCTCTTTGCATCCTGGGCCGTCACAGCACATGGGCCCACCCCTGCACACCCATGGACATGCTGTCTCTATTCCCTTGAGCTCTGCCACTTCCAGTCCAGTGAAACATCTATCTTGTTATGGCCACCTTACAGATTTAGGACCAAATGGCTCGAGAAGGGAAGGGAAAGGGAAGGCAGGAAAAACAGAGAAAACAGGAAGTAAAGAGGAGGGAAGGAGAGAGGAGGGAAAATAGAAAAAGAAGTGGAAAAAGAAGAACTTTATTTTTAAATCTTGTTAAACCAAATATGCATGCTAAATGTTCCAGGGTAATCCCTAAAAGGATAGAAATAGGATATTTAACATTCAAACTGGAAGAAAGGGGGGAAAATGGAATGAAGGAAAGGGGAAAACACTAACTCAATGTAAGAAAAGGCAAAAAAGGAAAAAAAAAAGAAAGAAATTTTTAAAAAGTGGGGGTGGCAAATAGAATGTACTAAGATGGTAGAATTTAATCTAAATGTATTAGTGATCAAAGGCAATTTTAAAAAGAACTAAACTCTATAGTTTAAAAAAGATAAATGATCAGATTGGACTGAAAAACAGACTCCATCTATGCAGTTCACAGGAGCCACATCTAGACCTTTGGGATAAGGTTTGAAAATGTCCCAAACTGTTTCCCTCAGACTCCGGGCCTCACTCTCCTGCTCTGGGGGAACAAGAGGTATCAGGTCCAAGCAGGTAAGGAGAGCTCTGCTCAGGACAGGGGCCTTCATGAGAAGCCAGAACCAGAGTAGGCTGAGGATGGACGGTCTTCTTGGAGGGCAGCAGCAAAGAGTGAGATGAGTCTGGAACATCTTTTGTATCATAGATCAAGGCAGTGCTCAAAGCACCCTCGGAGCATGTCAAAAAGATACGGAAGCCAGTGTAAAGGCACTCCCATTGGTCAAGTCACAGTGATACAGCTGTCTTCCCCAGGCTCACTGGATTTTGTCCATGTTTGGTCAATGAGAAGCTGAGTTTGGACAGATGGTGAAAGTCAGTCCCCAGAGGCTTCCCCCCTACTCTCTCCTTAAGCCTCCAGCAGTGGGCGAATCTCCTCTGTTGCTCCGGCCCCTCTAGGTCCCTGCGGGTCTCCTTTTGCTCAGTGGCCACGACGTCTGGGCTCTGATATCATTATATCCCCCCATGGCTTCCCAACCCTATGTGCGGTAGCAGCTTCTTGCTGTTGCTGGTCTCCAACCTGTCTCATCATCTCTGTTGGGTTTTTCAGATTTTCTATTATGTGTATAACTATTTTCCTGAACTAAAGTCCCACTGTTCAGATATTTAAGGAGGTTTCTGTTTTCCTAATCAAACCGCGACTGATACTCCAGGCAAATAGTGGCAAAAAGAAAGATATTGTCATTATATTAACATCATACAAAACAGACTTTAAGGCAAAAAGCAACAGTGAGATGGAGAATATAACGTAATTCTAAATTGTATGTGCTTAATAACCAAATATATGTAGTAAATACCAACAAAACTGAAAAGAGAAATCAACAAATCACCATCAGACTAGGAGATACTTAGCACATTTTCCCCAATAAGTGATAGCTAATGCTCTCAAGAAATAAAATATGAAAGAGTTGTACAATATAATTAAGAAACTTGATCCAGCAGACATTATGAAACACCATACCAATAACTAGAGAATGAACACTTTTTCCAAGCACACCTAGGCACCATATCACATTTTAGGCCATAAAGGAGGGCTTAGAAAATATCAGAGTATTTTACAGACCACATTCCTAACCATGCCAATACATTTCAAATCAATGACAAAAAGATAATTAAAATACCTTATACATTGTGGGAGTAGGCATGGGTAAGAGACATTACAATGGAAGTTTGAAAATACAACTGAAAATAATGGAAAGAGTGAAACAATATTTAGAGGGAAATTTAATACCTTATAAATGTCTATATAAGAACACAAGGAAGGTTAAAAACTAAGACCTTTGAATTAGAACAGGAAAAATCCCAAGAAAGTAGAGGGGAAAATGTTAAAAATAAGAGCATATATTAAAAACAAAAGCTTAGTAAATTTGACTACATTAAAATCAACAAATTCTGTTCATCAAACATACCATACAGTACAAAAAAACAAACACATGCTGGAAATAGCATTTGTCGCAGTTATTAGCAGAATAAGATCAGTATTCAGAATACAAAGAATTCCTCCCAATCATTAAAATTACACAACTAAAAATAGGAACAGAAATAAACAGTTTACAGACAAGGAAACTTGCATTTGAGTAAACATATAAAATGATTTTCCATTTTATTAACAATCAACTAATGCTAAATTAAATCCACAGTAAATTTCCGTATGACATCCAGAATGGCAAACTTTACATATGACCATCCCATGTTTTGGTGAGACTGTGGAGTGATGGGAATTCATATATAGCTGATAGCACTGTATGAGTCAATATTTTGGTGAATAATTTGGCACTGCTTAATAAATGTGGACATGCAAGTACCATATAAACAATCAAACATTTTCTAGGCATTTCCTAAATTACCGGATGTACATAGGCACCAATAGAATTAGTACAAGACTGTCCACTGAACAGTCAAACACTGTTGTTGTTTTTTAATAGAAAACTTTTTAGAATAGTTTGAAGCTCACAAAAAAATTGAGCAAAAGCAGAGTTCTTATATGTTTTCTGTGTGTGCCTATGTGCTCAGTCGCATCCAACTCTTTGTGACCCCATGGACTAAAGCCCGCCGGACTCCTTTGCCCATAGGATTCTCAAGGCAAGAATACTGGAGTGGGTTGCCATTCCCTTCTCCAGGGGATCTTTCAGACCCAGGGATGGAACCTCTGGCTCCTGTGACTCCTGCATTGATTGGCAGGTGGATTCTTTACCACTGAGTCACCTGGGGTTCCTGCCCACACACAAAAACACACACACAACCTCCCCCACTATCAAATCCTACAACACAAGGCTACATGTTTCAATCTACGAACCTTCATTAACACATCATTATCACAAAAAGCCCATTGTTTATAGTAGGGTTCACTTTTCCTGTACATTCTCTGGGTTTGGACAAATGTATAATGTCCTGTATTCACCACTATAGTATCAACATGGAGTATTTTCACTGCCCTAAAAATCCACTGTGCTTTGTCTATTTATCCATTCCTCTCCTGGCAACCATTGATCTTTTCACTGTTACCATAGTTTTGCCTTTTCAAGAATGTCATAATAGGTGGAATCATATGTTGTTGTTCAGTTGCTAAGTCATGTCTAACTCTTTGCAACCCCATGGACTGCAGCATGCCAGTCTTTTCTGTCCTTCACTATCTCTCAGAGTTTGCTCAAATCCATGTCCATGGAGTTGATGAGGCTGTCTAACCATCTCATCCTCTGCTGCCCTCTTTTTCTCTTGCCTTCAGTCTTTCCCAGCATCAGGGTCTTTTCCAAAGAGTTGGCTCTTCTCATCAGCTGGCCAAAGTATTGGAGCTTCAGCTTCAGCATCAGTCCTTCCAGTGAATAAGGAATGACTGGTTTGAGAACCCCATGAACAATATGATAAAGGAATCATATAAAATATTTCTTAGATTGACCTCTTTCAGTTAGTAATACACATTTAAGTTTCTCCATGTCTTTTAATGGCATAATATTCTCATAATATCCTTTCAGTGTTAAATAATATTCCACTATCTAGATATACTACAGTTTATTTATCTATTCATCTACACATGTTGGTTGCTTCCAAGTTTTGGCAATTATGAATAAAGTTGATATTAATATCTGTTGGCTGGTTTGGGTGCACATAAATTTTAAACTTATTTGGATAAATACCAAGGTGTGTGATTGCTGGGTGGTATGGTAAGAGGACCTTTGGGTGCATGCTAAGCTGCTTTAGTCATTTCCGACGCTTTGGAATCCTATGGACGGTAGCCCACCAGGACGCCAGCACTTTGTCCATGGAATTCTCCAGGAAAGAATACTGTAGTGGGTTACCATGTCCTCCTCCAGAGTACCTTTACTTTTGTAATAAACTGCCAAACTCTCTTTCAAAAGGACACGCCAGTTTGTATTCCCACAAGCAATGAATGAGAGGGCCTGTTGTGCCACATCCTTCTTAGCTTTGGGTATCACCAGTATTCTGGATTTTGGGCATTCTAATATGCATGTAGTAGTATCTCTGTGGCTTCTCAGGTGGCACTAGTAGTAAAGAATCTACCTGCAAGTGCAGGAGATGCAAGAGAAATGGGTTCGATCCCTGAGTCGGAAAGATCTCTTGGAGTAGGAAATGGCAACACACTCGGTATTCTTGCCGGGAAAATTTCATGGACAGAGGAGCCTGGTCAACAACAGTCCCTGAGGTCGCAAAATTGGACATGACTGAGCAGCTAAGCAGACACATACACACACAGAGTGTCTTATTCTTGTTTTCATTTGCATTTCCCTCTTGTTATGATGTGGAGCATCATTTCACATGCTTATTTGCTGTCTGTGTACCTTCTTTGGTGAGGTGTCTGTTAAAGTCTTTGGCCCGTTTTTATTTAGGTTGTTAATTTTCATCTTACTGAGTTTTAAGAGTTATTTGTATATTTTGAATAATCATCCTTTATCTTATTGCATTAGCTAGTATTTCCAGTATGTATTTGAAAAGCAGTGGTGAAAAGAAAAATCCTTGCTTTGTTTCTGATCTTAGTGGGAAACCTTCAAGTTTCTCATTATTAAGAAAAATTTAACTGTAGGTTTGCTTTTTAAAAAAAATAGCTGTGTAGGTTTTTTGTACATGTTTTTTACATCTATGGAAGTTGAGGCAACTCCCTTCTATTTCTAGTTTGCTGAAAGTTTTTTTCATGAGTGGATGTTGGGTTTTGTCAAATTTTTTTTTTTAGCTATTGATATGATCATGTGATTTTTTTTTTTCTTCTTTAGTCTGTTGATGTTATGTATTACATTAATTGATTTTCTAATATTTAACCAGTCTTGCACAGCTGGTATAAGTCACACTTGGCTGTGGCATATAAGTTTTTTATACATTTTGGATTTGACTTGTTAATATTTTGTTGAGAATTTTTATATCTATGTTCATGAGAAATATCTGGTTTTCTTTTTTTCTACTGTCTTTGTCTTCTTTTGTTATTAAGCCAAATACTGGTAATGCTGACCTCATAGAATAAGTTAGGAAATATTCCTTCTGCTTCTATCTTCTGGAAGAGATTATAGATAATTGGTATAATTGTTTCCTTGAATGTTTGATAGAATTCATCAGCAAATCCATCTGGGCGTGATGCTTTCTGTTTTGAAAGGTTATTAATAATTGATTCAATTTATTTAATAGGTATAGGCCTATTCAGATTGTGTATTTCATCTTGTGTGAATTTTAGCAAATTGTGTCTTTCATGGACTCTGTCCATTTCATCTAGTTTATCAAATTTGTGGGCACAACACTATTAATTTTTAAAAATGGAAACAATCTATATGTCCATCAACATTAGAATAAATTATAGTCTAATCATTTAATGTAATACTGTACAGCAATGAGAGTATATGACTTACAGACTGTTTCTCAATGTTTTTTTCATTTCACATCCCTAAAAAGTATTTTCAGACGTTTTTTTCTAATAACCCCCATAAAAAGTTAATACTACAGGCAAACTCTATTTATATACTCTATGTATATATTTGCATTATACATTAAAGAGTAATAGTTTTCTGTCCTCCAAGAACCAATTTTCACCCCATTAAAATGCAACATGCATTCATCAAGATTGATAAATCCTAGAAACAGTTTTCTTTACATTCAGTTCAAAACAGACAACACCCAACAATATGTTGTTTAAAGATACATACATATGGAATAAAATTAGGTAGAAAAGCAAAAGTTTGACAAATCTAAAATTTCTTTAGTATAACCTCTGCTGTGTAAGTATACAGAAGGATGGGTAAGTCATGAAAGAAGTTTTAAGTTACTGGCAACGTTCTTTTACTGAAGTTGTTTGGTTGGTACATACATGTTTTTAAACTTGTTATTATTTAAAATGTACATATATGCTACCTGCATTCTTTTACTATCAGATAATTACAACACAATGTGATACGTGTAACCACAAAAGTAGATTTAAGTAAATGGCAGGAAATTCAGTGAGGCGTCAGAGAGAAAAGGGTAGGAGGGGACACAGGAGACTACCAGGGAGAAGCAGAGAAGGGCATTATGTGCAGAGGGTTCGGATAATGTGAAATGCTTGCACTTCTGAAGAACGAGGTAACATTCAATATGACTCAGGGCCCCGAGTGTGGGGATATGTGAGCTATTGATCCTTGATAAACGCAAAAGGATTAAAACAACAAAAACAGAAACATCATTTCTGTAAGCTTATTCTTGGTAAGTTTGATCTCATGCCTAAAGCAGAATAAAGTTGTCTGAAGTTTTCTTTTAAATAAAACTACCGCCTTGCCTCAGAGCTTAGAGTTCTAATCCTTGACTAAACAAGCTGAGAGCTCTGCACTGCCATCTGCATCCACTCAGCCTGCCTCCCATTTGGCCTGGCAAAATTGTTTTTTTTTCTCAAAGTTCAAGATTTTTAATCCCTCTGGGCGAAGCTTCCCTAATTAAAGCCCAAACAACCTTAAAAGCAAATGAGCATTTGGGGCCATTGGGCATCATTCCATGGCTCTGGATCCATTGTTTTTGTTTCTTAATACTCAAAAAGACCTCTTTGTTTAATTCTGAGCTTCCATAAGTGCCTTTTCTCACTTTGAGTCTCTTCCCTCCCTTCTGCCTCCAGTTTAGCGTCTCACAACCAGTCTAACAAAATTTCACCTAAAAGAACCTCATCTTTTTATATTTGATTCCTGTAAAGACTCTCTACATATGCCAATCCCTCAGGTCAGTAGCCACTCGTAGTTTCTTCTTGTAATTTCCAAGAAAGAAAATGGAGATGCAGAGTGTATGCAAAGTCAAACGCAATGGATTTCTGATAAAAAGAAACAGAGATTTGGGAAGTAAGCGCGCTCCACATGGGAATATTGCAAGGAAGTCATCATTCATGGGTGTGAGCCTTCTTTCCCCTCCAGTTTCCGTTGTCATGTCTGAGACAAAAGCAGAAGCAGGAGAGAAAAAAAAGGAGGTTGTTTCTATGCTGGCAAAGTTGATAATGGATCATCAGTAAAACATAAGCTTTTGACACTTGCTTGGTGGATTGGTAGCAAAAAAAGAAAAGAATGTTAGAGACAACACATCCTGGGATCCCTTGATTTCTTTAAGGATTAAAAGCGTTGCATTTTGATCATGCCCGTCTCCTTTTTCTCTGTGAAAAGTCTTAACTTTTTTACCTTTGATGGATAGCACTTTCATTCAAAGATTTTTTTCCCATTGTTGTAAGTTAAATAGCTTCTTAAAGGTAATTGCAATGCCCAGTGCTTAGCAAATCAATAAGGACAAAAAGTGTCCATCATGCGGACTTTTGTCTTCTTAAGAACATAAGCACTGTGCATTACACAAATTCACCAAGTTCAAAACAGTGTAATAGTTTTGTCTCTCTTTTCTACCATGATCAGATAAAATCAAAGCCTCCCTCAGGATTGCTCCACCATTTTCTCCTTTTAGATCTAGGTATTAGTGGTGTCTTTGAAAGCAACTGATAGGCTTCTGCTTAACAAAATGATATCTTCCTCTCCCCCATTCTAAACATCCTTTAAACTCACTCCCCTCTGATGTACAGAGGCTTCTGTGGTGTTAATACCTTCTCCCCACACTTGGGGAAGCAGTTATTGCTACTTGGATGCCCTGTTTATTGTTGTTCAGTCGCTAAGTCTTGTCCGACTCTTTGCGACCCCATGGATGCAGCCTGCAAAGCTTCCTTGTCCTTCACTATTTCCTGGAGTTTGCTCAAATTCATGTCCATTGATGCTATCTAATCATCTCATTCTCTGCTCCCTCTTCTCCTTTTTGCCTTCAGTCTGCCCTAGCATCAGGGTCTTTTCCAGAGAGTCAGCTCTTTGAATAAGGTGGCTACGGTATTGAAAGTTCAGCTTAAGTATTAGTCCTTCCAATGAGTATTCAGGGTTGATTTCTTTTAGAATTAACTGGTTTGACCTCCTTGCAGTCCAAGGGACTCTCAAGAGTCTTCTCCAGCACCACAGTTTGAAAGTATCAATTCTTTGGTTCTCAGCCTTCTTTATGGTCCAACTCTCACATCTGTACATGACTACTGGAAAAAAACATAGCTTTGACTATATGGACCTTTGTAGGCAAAGTGATAGCTTTGCTTTTTAATATGCTGTCTAGGTGGTGGACTTCACTGGTGGCTCAAATGGTAAAGAATCTGCTTTCTACACAGGAGACCGGGGTTTGATCCCTGGGTTTGGAAGATCCCCTAGAGGAGGGCATGGCAACCACTCTAGTATTCTTGCCTGGAGAATCCCCATGAACAGAGGAGCCTGGTGGGCCACAGTCCATGGGGTCCCAAAGAGTCAGACACAACTGAGCGGAAAAGCACAGCACAGCACAAATGCAGTCTAAGTGGATCATAACTTTCCTTCCAAAGAGCAAGCGTCTTCTAACTTCATGGCTGCAGTCACTGTCTGCAGTGATTTTGGAGCCCCCCAAAATAAAATCTGCCACTGTTTCCACTTTTTTCTCTTCTATTTGCCATGAAGTGATCGGACTGGAGGCTATGATCTTAGTTTTTTGAATGTTGAGTTTTAAGCCAGCTTTTTCACTCTCCTGTTTTACCCTCATCAAGTGAAATTCCTCATCAAGTGAAGTTCCTCTTCACTTTCAACTGTTAGAGTGGTATCATCTGCATATCTGCATATCATCTGCATATCTTGATTCCAGCTTGTGAGTCATCCAGGCCAGCATTTTTTACTCTGCATAGAGGTAAAATAAACAGGGTGATGACATACAGCCTTGTCCTACTCTGTCCCAATTTTGAGTCACTCCATTTTTCCATGCACCGTTCTAACTGTTGCTTCTTGATCTGCATACAGGTTTCTCAGGAGATAAGTAAGGAGGTCTGGTATTTCTATCTCTTTAAGAATTTTCCACAGTTTGTTGTGATCCTCCACAGTCGAAGGGCTTTAGTGTAGTCAATGAAGCCCAAGTAGATATTATTCTGGAGTTTCCTTGCTTTCTCTATGATCCAGGGAATGTTGGCAATTTGATCTCTAATTCCTCTGCCTTTTCAAAACCCAACTTTTGCATCTGGAAGTTCTCCGTTCATGTACTGCTGAAGTGTAGCTTAAAGAATTTTGGGCGTTAGCATAACCTTACTAGCATGGGAAATGAGCGCAGTTGTACAGTAGTTTGAACATTCTTTGGCATTGCCCTTCTTTGAGATTAGAATGAAAATTGGCCTTTTCCAGTCCTATGGCCTCTGCTGAGTTTTCCAAATTTGCCAACATATTGAGTGCAGCACTTTAACAGTATCATCTTTTAGGATTCGAAATAGCTTAACTGGAATTCCATTGCCTCCACTAGCTTTGTTTGTAGTGATGCTTCCTAAGGCCCAGTTGACTTCACATTCCAGGATGTCTGTCTAGGTGAGTGACCACACCACTGTGGTTATTCAGGTCATTAAGACCTTTTTTGTATAGTTCTTCTGTGTATTCCTGCCATCTCTTCTTAATCTCTTCTCCTTCTGTTAGGTTCTTACTGTTTCTGTCCTTTACCATGCCCATCCTTGCATGAAATATTCCCTTGATATCTCCAACTTTCCTGAAGAGATATCTAGTCTTTCTCATTCTATTGCTTTCCTCTACTTCTTTGCACTATTCATCGTAGAAAGCCTTCTTATCTCTCTTTGCTCTTGTCTGGAACTCTGCAGTCAGTTGGGTATATCTTTCTCATTCTCCCTTGCTTTTTACTTCTCTTCTTTCCTCAACTACGTGCAAACCCTCTTCAGACAACCACTTTGCCTTCTTGCATTTCTTTTTCTTTGGGATGGTTTTGGTCACTGCCTCTGTATAATGTTACATATCTCTCTTCATATTTCTTCAGGCTGTCTACCAAGTTCTGTATACCAGATCTAATCCCTTGAATCTATTCAACACCTCCACCGTATAATCATGAGGGATTTTATTTAGGTCGTACCTGAATGGCCCAGTGATTTTCCCTACTTTCTTCAATTAAAGTCTTAATTTTGCAATAAGAAGCTGATGGTCTGAGCCGCAGTGAGCTCCAGGTCTTGTTTTTTGCTAACTGTATAGAACTTCTCTTTCTTCAGCTGAAAAAATAACAGTCTGATTTCAGTATTGACCATTTTGTGATATCCATGTGTAGGGATATCTCTTGGGTTGTTGGAAAATGGTGTTTGCTATGACCAGTATGTGTTCTTATCAAAACTTTGCCCTGCTTCATTTTGCACTCCAAGGCCAAACTTGCCTGTTACTTCAGGTATCTCTTGACTTCCTACTTTTGTGTTCCAATCCCCTATGATGAAAAGGACATCTCTTTGGTGTTAGTTCTAGAAGTTTTCATGGGTCTTCATAGAACCATTCAACTTCATCTTCTTCAGCATCAGTGGTTGGGGCATAGACTTAGATTAGTGTGATGTTGAATGGTTTGCCTTGGAAAGGAACCAAGATCATTCTTGGGTGCCCTAACTGGGTGTATTAATGACCCTTGAGCACAGGGCAAGTGGTCTAGGACAAGGTGAACATCTGAACTCACTTAGGATGATGAACTTTTATCATTTGCATACCTTGCTTGTGTCTTGAAAATAAACAAGAATGTCACCCAAAGATCAGAACAAGCTGGGTCACCTTGTTTTAAAGTTTAAATTAAAATGATTCAAGCCCCAGATCACAGATCATGGAAAACCAGTAATAAATGACCCACTTCCTGACACTGCCAACATCCCTGGAGATTCTTAGGGGGCTCACATATCTCTTAGCCACTTTCTCTCCTGCTGTCTCCTTTCTTTGAATCCTCATTTTCATGTTTCTTCTCTCTTGCTGTTGGGCTCTTCTTTCAGGATAACAGAGGTCAAGAAAATAGAATATGGAGTCACTTGTAGCTGGATAACCTGCCTCAGTTTCCCCATCTGTAAAAATGGACTAATAGAACACCTCCTCAGAAACTCTTGTTGGCATTAAATGAGCAGAAAGCACTTGCAGAAAGCTCTGAAAGTATTAGTTACTACTCTCCCAAACAGATATAGCCCATTTTCATCTGCTTTCCTGAAGCAGCTTTTGCAAGTTTAAGTGTTTGATTCAAGTCCCAGCAGTCCCAGAGATGAAAATCTGGTCTAATTTTCCAGGGATTGCAGTTCCCTGGCCCATCCTGCTGAGAACAACCTCACTGACGGCCTCCTCAGTCTTCCCATCTCCAGCCAGGGGCCTTGAATTGATCTTCTTCTGTGCCTCCTCTCTCACTCCTCCTTCCTTCTTCTAAGCCTTTCATTTCCTCCACTCAGGTTGCTCACACCCTCTAAATACTCCTATTGTTTTCAGACTGGTTCAGCATCACTCTGCCTGGGTGAATGTTTCAAGTCATTCCTCAGAAAGCTTCAGCATTTGGACTCTAAGACTTTCCAGGTTTTCCTAAATAAGGAACCCTTTCAAGAAAGGAAGCATGCCACACCCATAGGAGCAAAAGCAGCTGCCAGTAGCTGTGATTTTTGAAAGCCATGTTTTCTCTTCATCACACTACTAATAAAATAATAATGGATGCAAGTGGCCAAAGGTACAAACTTCCAGTTGTAAGACAAAAAAGTTCTGGGGGTGTTATGTACAACATGTTGACTATAATTAAGAACAGCTCTTTATATATTTGAAAGTTGCTAAGAGTGTAGCAGGTCTTCCCTAATAGCTCAGCTGGTAAATAATCCACCTGCAATGCCAGAGACCCTGGTTCGACTCCTGGGTCGGGAAGCTCCTCTGGAGAAGGGATAGGCACACTCCAGTAGGCTTGGACTTCCCTGGTGGCTCAGCTGGTAAGGAGTTCTCCTGCAATCAGGAGACCTGGGTTTGATCCCTGAGTTGGGAAGATCCCCTGGAGAAGGGAAAGGCTACCCACTCCAGTATTCTGGCCTGGAGAATTCCATGGACTGTATAGCCCGTGGGGTAGCAAAGAGTCAGACATGACTGAACAATGTTTACGTTCACTTTCAAGAGTGTCAGTCAGTCAGTCACTTCAGTCGCTCAGTCGTGTCCGACTCTTTGCAACCCCATGAATTGTAGCACGCCAGGCCTCCCTGTCCATCACAAACTCCCGGAGTTTACTCAAACCCATGTCCATCGAGTCGGTGATGCCATCCAACCATCCCATCCTCTGTCGTCCCCTTCTCCTCCTGCCCCCAATCCCTCCCAGCATCAGGGTCTTTTCCAATGAATCAATTCTTCACATGAGGTGGCCAAAGTACTGGAATTTCAGCTTCAGCATCAGTCCTTCCAATGGACACCCAGGACTGATCTCCTTTAGGATGGACTGGTTGGATGTCCTTGCAGTCCAAGGGACTCTCAAGAGTCTTCTCCAACACCATAGTTCAAAAGCATCAATTTTTTGGCGCTCAGCTTTCTTCACAGTCCAACTCTCACATCCATACATGACCACTGGAAAAATACAACAGCCTTAACTAGATGCACCTTTGTTGGCAAAGTAATGTCTCTGCTTTTTAATATGCTATCTAGGTTGGTCATAACTTTCCTTCCAAGGAGTAAGCGTCTTTTAATTTCATGGCTGCAATCACCATCTGCCGTGATTTTGGAGCCCCCAAAAATAAAGTCTGACAGTTTCCACTGTCTCCCCATCTATTTCCCATGAAGTGTAGCATATCTTAAAAGTTATCATCACAAGATAAAAAGGACAACTGTGAGGTGATGGATGTTAACTAAACTTACCGTGGTACTATTTTCTAATAAAGACATATCAAATCATCAGATTGCACAGATAAAATTAATACAGTGCTATATGTCAATTATATCTCAATAAAACTGGGAAAGGGGGGAAGTAACTGGTACCTACAAATGTGCTTTGCAAACAGCACAACTTGTTCACATCTATTATTGTCACGATCCAGGGAACTATTACTTAAACTTTCTGTGTCTCTGTCTTCTCATCTGAGAAATTAGGAAAATAACAACAACTACCCCATAGGGTTATTGTGAGTATGAAATTATGCAACACAAATACAGCCATTAAAACAGTGCCTGGCATTGTAAAAATGCTAAATCAATGTGTTATCCTGATTATCTCTGTTTGACAGATAATGAGATGAAAGCTGCCTGCTGCTCTTGAATGCAGAGCGATAAGGCCATTTTTATCCCAGCCTGCCTGCTTCAAATCTCATCTTCTTCCTCCCTGGAATCAAGGGCGAGACCCAATATTAGGGACTAAACCCACACGTGCAGTTTCTTAGTTGGGGAATCTGAATGGGCATTCAACTAATTTTGAGAAATAAATTAGATATGATCATTTAAACAATTGGAAATTCTACACACAACTCTAGACAGAGGACTTCTCTGTAAATATGTAGAAGTAGTCAGCCCACCTTTGGGGATGAAAACTGCCAGGAAAAGCTAAGTAATTGCTGCTTTTCTGGAATATGGCCTCCAGCTCTCCACAGTGAATCCACGGTGTCCACCACGCTTTGCTTTGTTACTTTACCAGCTTGGACCCTGCCAACACTGCATTCATGCTCCACACCCTTACCATGGCTGACCCAAGTATGCATCCCACACTTAACGTGAGTTAACTGCATAATTAGCACGTCTTTCCTTTACAAGATGCAGTGGAAACTTCAAGAGACCCTATTGAGCCGACTCTGTGCTGCCACAATAACAAAATGCACCAAATTCCTTCTATACCAGAATCTTTAACAGCTGTTCCAGAATTGCCTTGCTCCTTGCCCTGGCCACCATCAAGTAAACCGAAATGAAGGACCCTCCACAATTGCTCAGGTCATTTCCTCTGATAGCTTGAAGGAGGTTCTGAAAGTTCTCTAAACATATCCACGACACAGGTTTGGACACAGCTAAGGAGTCTGTGGTCATACTCATGACAGGTCTGCTTAAGACATTTTCCAGAATGCATTTCCTCGCTGCAGCAGGATGCTAACCAGCCTCCCCACTGCCAATTCCCACAGCTTCAATTCATCCTGGATTCAACTGACAGAATAATCTGCCTCCAACATCGATCTTATTACAACCTCACCTGCCCAAGACCTTACAGAGACTCCCTAGTGCTGTCTGCATCCAACACCCCCTTTGCAGTCTAGCATTCAAGACCCTCGTCAATTATGCTGTCTTGGATGGAACACGGCCAACCTTATCTCACAGTTCTCCTTGCCATGTCCCCTCTGCTCCAGATAAACCAGTCTGTGAGTCGTTTGTACTTCTGGCTTCCATTCCTGTTTCACCTGCCAGACGTCATCCTGGAATTTCCCCTCAGTCTCATCACACTTTTTATTTTCTGTGTTCCCTCATCCTGTACATGTTTAATAAAGATTCTGTTCCTGGAATTGGCTCAATTTTCATGTTTTACCCATGGTTGTTTACACATACAACCTACCCATACTCAACTTTCAAACTTTACCCATTTCATGTTATACCACAGTGCATATCCATGCTTTGTGTCATTGACATGTCTTATTTGCAAAGAAAATCTATACCAACATGCACCATCCCCCACTCTTGTGTTCATAACAGATGTTACTAATCCATCAAGGCACATTTTCCCACCAAGATACTCACAACTTCTGTATCTTTCTCCACACTAAGCTCCCGTTAACCACCACATGTTGATTGGAGTTGGATATGACTTGCAACCAATTTGTTGTCCCTGTTCCAGATTAGAGCATCACCACAGTTCTAGATGGTGGAAATGGAAAGGCACAGCAAGAGAACAGGGTCAAAGGAGATAGCGTGTCTATGTGAGATGAGTTGGTCATGATCTATAGAATCTTTGTCCTCAGGATGGGTGGCTGCCCCTCACCAAGACATCTCAAGGGCTTCTCAGACTCCTCACAGTGACCAAATGATTATAGCACACCTGGCCCCTTTCATGTTTTGTTAGCTTCAAGTTCAATGGGAAAGAGCAATAGTGTTCTTTTCCCACAAGTCAGAGAAATTTCGTCACATTTCATCTACTCTGATTGAGTCACATGATCATCCTTGATCCAATTCATTTCGTGTGTGTTCCGGGCTGGGGTGTGGAGGGAGTGATGCGAAATGACATCATTGGTCAGGTCTGAGTCTCATGTTCCACCCTGAAAACTCAGAATCACACAAAAGAAAGTTGAGGCTGCTGGAAGATTTGAAGGGTACTGGGTAATAATTATCTAAGAAACAATGTGCTCAGATGCCACCAGAAGAGACCTCAGTCTAGGCTCTGAGGATACAGTAGTGAACAAAACCAAGTTTCAGCTGGAGCTTATTCTCACCTGTGAAGGTGACATTTGAAAATGAGGGAGCAAACTAGACGCAGGATACCTGAGGGCAGAGTAGTCCGCACAGAGGGAACAGCAAGGATAGATGTGCTGAGATAGAAGCATCGGAGAGTCTGAGGACCATCGTGGAGATCAACAAGGTTGGAACAGAGGGTACAAGGGGAAGAGAGGTAGGTGATGAGGTCAGATGTTAAATGGTAGGAAATGGGACAGGGAACTGTTTTGGGGGTGGGGGGAGTTTTTAAAGCCATTGTGAAAATTTTGACTTGGAGATGGGAAGCAATTGGAGAGTGTTGAGCTGATGGTCATATAACCTACTGTATGTCTTAAAAGAATCTTTTTTATTTCTCTGTGCAACCAGTGCAGGGGAAAGGGTGAAGTGGAAGTGGACTGACCAGCTAGGAACCTGCTACAGTTTTTAGCCAGAAAGTGGCTTGTGCCAGGGTGGTAGTGAGATAAATGGTAAGAATAAAAGGTTGGAACTAAGGGACATTCTGAAGGCGGCATAAATGATAAATGCTGATAGATTAGACGTGAGGATGTGGAAAGAGAGGAGGCAAGGATGTTGCCAAGGTTCGTGGCCTAAGCAAAGGATAGGATGATGTTTCCATAGGGAAGACTGAGGGAGAGTAAGGTTTAGGTTGAACTGGATTTGCAAGTTTTGGGTATTAAGAGATAACAAGTCATTAATTGATATAGAAGTTTTTGTAAAAGATTTTTTAAAAAGATTTTTTGATGCAGACTATTTTTAAAGTCTTTATTAAATTTGTTACAGCACTGCTTCTGTTTTATGTTTTGGATTTTTGGCCCCAAGCCATGTGAAATCTTAGCTCCCCAATCAGTGATTGAACCTGCACCCCCTGCATTGGAAGATGAAGTCACTACCGTCAGACCACCAGGGAAGTCTCAATGTACAAGAGAGAGGTGTGGGATGACATTTAAGCTTGGAGGATCGGCAAGATGGTATTTAAAGCTGTGAGAAGAAATATGAAAACCAAGTTATTTGTGTAGACAGATAAGAGAACACATTCCAGGCTGAGCAGTGCAGCCCCCCACCGCAGGAACTGGGGCAAAAATCCTCATCCGCACAAATGGCTTTGTGTCTCTGAGTGCTAATAGCTCCCTTCCCAGAGCTGCCCAGCTAGAATCATTTTTACCACTAGTTTGACTTTTTGCTGAACTCCAGGTTTCGTATTTGAATAAGACTTTTCTATATCATTTTAAACTTTGTGAATGTTTTCCACGCTTAGTCCCCTAAATGTTGACACATCAGGAAGGTCAGCCTAAATTGAACTGCCAAGGCAAATGCTGAGATAGCCAAGAACAGAACTCTGGTTTATCTTGGAAGGCAGGACCACAGGGTCTTAGCTTTCAAGGCCAGACCGACTTGCACAAAAGAAAGAAGGCGATTGGCCCAAGATGGACAATGCCACAGCCAGGTCCTACCCCTGTCTGGACTCTTGCATGGGGCATGAGAAGGTCAGCTGGGACAGGGGTCCTCTCCCGGGGCCTCCAGGAATCTGGGTCAGCCTCCTGGTGCCTGTTTCCCAGGAGACCAAAGAGGTTGCTCCATCCTCATTGGCCGGTCGGATTAATCTGGTGCCTAATCAGGCCCCTTTGAAGAGGAGGAGGAGTGATAAAAGAACTGCACACCTGTTTTCACTTGACTCCAATCCTGAAATAATTCCATGGCTCCTACAAGATTTGAAACAAATTAAATTTGAAAGGGCAGAGAGGGCAGCTTTGAATGGTTGGCTCTGTCAAGAACTGTGGGTTTTCGCTCCAGGAAATGGCTTAACTGAGAGATTGCGTCCTCCAGCCACGGTGGCCGTGGTGGCTGTTAGCACAGGCCCATGACTCGGGCTTTGTGCGGTGGGTGTCCTTGCTCTGTTCGCTCCAGCATCCAGCTTCTGCTTTCTGGACACTGACAGTGTCAGAGAAAGGGTATAATAGTCATGGCGTGAAAGACGGCGGTCAAGAAGGGAAGGTACTCTACACTATTTAGGGCCGGGGTCCCCAACTTCCGAGATCTAATGCCTGACGATCTGAGGCGGAACTGATGTAATAATAATAGAAATAAAGTAGACATTAAATATGATGCACTTGAATCATCCCCAAACCATCCCCCCACCCCAGGCCATGGACAAATTGTCTTCCATGAAGCCGGTTCCTGGTGCTAAAAAGGTTGGGGGCCACTAGTTTAGGGAATCTGCGTGTTGAGACACGTTTTGCCATGCAGGGTGACAGTTACAGACACAAATCTGTTCAGCCCAACACAGGAAGGTTACTGTTAGAGTTATTTGGTTCAGGACTTCATGGTGGTCTAGTGATTAAGACTTCGGCTTCCAATGCATGGGCTGAAGGTTCAATCCCTGTTGGGAGACCTAAGATCCCACACACCTTGTGGCCAAAAAACCAAAACATAAAGCAGACGCAATATTGTAACAAATTTAATAAAACCTTTAAAAAATGGTCCACAAAATATATTTAAAAAGAATTATTTGGTTCATTCTTTATTTTAACAAATGGAGAGACTAATGCCTGAAGGAGTTACTGTTATAGGCAAAGTTGGGAAATCGAAGATAGTGGTTCCAGGCTAGTCTGCTTATACTTCTGTTTTAAGTGGTCCCCAGGATAAATGATGAGAAGTATTGTCAGGAGAGTCCCAGACCTCCACCTGCCTCCATGAGAACTTGTACTTTATTCACTGGAACATGTACCTTATTGAGGATACTGGGAATGAGGAAGCGGGAGTAGAGTGGGAGAAAATTCTTCCCTCTGGGCCAAAGGCATGATGAGAAAGAGAAGACTTTTCCTCCAGGTTCTGGATGGTCTCTCTCATCTTCTATTGCTCAGACTTTTACCCACAAGCACTCTTCTGAGCATCCCAGCGTGCCAAGCAATGGGCTGCTGAAATGGAAACTGACAAGTGGGTCTCTGTCATACTTACAGGCCTGTCAGTTTGGTCTTTGTCATAGACAGAGCCAGATGTGACCAGCCTGGCCACCTGCCTCCTTGATCTGTTGCCAACAAGGGGTTTGACAGAAAAGTTGAGAGGTATGAGGTCACCGCCTTTTATGGCCTCTGTCATTAATACCTCTTTGGCAGCGGTCAGAATTTTCCTGTCTGGGACCTAGGGCAGCTGATTAAGCACTCCTGCTAGCCCGGGGTCTGGTCCTGTCTGATTTTAAGGCCTCCCTTCATCCCTTCCACAGAAAGAGAAGCTAGGAGACCTGATTGCAAGGCCACTCTGACCTTTGCTTCGGGATCCTTGCAGTCTGAAACATTTCAATCAGGCCAAAGCACAGAGCCCTCTCTAATGAGGATTTGTCAAGACCTTCTGTTTGATAAGGGGTGGATTCTGTCTCTGTGTCAATTTTCCTTCTCATTGATGTTCCTGTGGCCTTTGATAGCGCAAGATCACACACACATAGGTGTGTCTTTCATGCTCTGGGGCCTCGTGGGCAGGGGTCTGCCAAGCCATCATTAATATGCACCTCAGCACAGCTGGTGGGGAAGGTGAGAGGTATAAAGGAGCTTAGGTTCCCTTTCATGTGAACTCTGGAAACCCAGTGTACACGTGTGTTAAAATAGAGATAGTTCTCCAGAGAAAGAGACCCACAGAGCAAGTTATAGTGACTTGTGTCAGTGGCATTTCAAAATTAAAACTATTTACTCTTTTCTTAAACATAAAGAATTCTCCTAAACATTACCCAGTCCTGTACCCTCTCTTCTCATCAGTCACTGTATTGTTGAGAGTGTTTTGGTTGTGAACAAGAGAGGCCAATTCTGGAAAATTTAAGAGAGAATTTGTTTTTGGAGGCCAGAGATTAGATTTAGAAATAGGACAGAAACTAGTGGAGTCTAGGTACAGACAGAACTATTCAGCCAGTTATACTAAGCACTGCTTCTAGAATAAATGTCCTTTATCAATTTTCCCATCCTTGAATTTTTATGCAAGGAAAGAGAGACCCAACGACCCAGCTCAGGTGATATGGGTACACTTTGGGTAGCGAGGGCTGGTACATATGATGGACAGGAGAGGTAATTCTTCATAGGATACTGTGATGCTGTTCCCTAGAAGGACTGGTTATCAGACAGCCCTAAAAGTCCACTTGTGCCAGCATCAGTAACCCCACTTTCTTCTGAAGTCTCTACCTTCCTGTCCAGTCTCACTGTCTCTATTGTGTTAAGGTCTACCTCAATAGCGTAGCTATAAGGGGCATAGGAAATAGCATAAGAAATTTCTTAGTGTAATGTCTAGTATTAGCTGAAGGATATTATTAATTGCTTTTGATTTTGGTTTTTTTTTTCCACTTATTTTTTCCATTATTTTTATGCAATAATTATCTTATTTATATTTTTCTAAGGACCAAGATTTAATCCACAATTATAAATATCAGCTTCCAGGCAATGCCAGTGGTAAAGAATCCACTTGCCATTAGAGGAGGTGCAAGAGACCCAGGTTTGATTCCTGGGTTGGGAAGATCCCCTGGAGAAGGAAATAATAACCCACTCCAGTATTCTTGCCTGGAAAATCCCATGGACAGAGGAGCCTGGAGAGCTTCCGTCCATGGGGTCTCAGAGTTGGACACAACTGAGCAACTGACCACTATTAATATCAGCTTGAACAAAGAGTGCATTTTCTTTATAGAAAGATTCTTTAAATTGCATTATGCTTTACAATTTTCAAAGCTATGTATATGAATACACGTAATAAAAAGTTTTATTGGAGTGCAGTTGATTTGAAATGTTGTGATAGAAACAGACTCACAGAATTTGAGAATGAGTTTATGGTTGCGGGGGGGGGGGGTGGGGAAGATGTGGGGAAGAAATGGTTAAGAAGTTTGGAATGGGCATGTACACACTGCTATATTTAAAATGGATAACCAACAAGGACCTACTGGATAGCACGTGGAACTCTGCTCAATGTCGTGTGGCAGCCTGGATGGGAGGGGGGTTGAGGGAGAGTGGATACATGTATATGTATGCCTGAGTCCCTTCGTTATTTACCTGAAACTGTCACATTGTTTGTTAATAGACTATACCCCAACACAAAATAAAAAAGCTTTTTATAAAAAATAAAAATGTTTTATGTTTTTAAAAATGTTTAAAAAATAAAGATAAAAGTTGTGTTAATTTCTGCAGTACAGCTAAGTGGCTCAGTTATACACATACATAGATCCACTCTTTTTCAGATTCTTTTCCCATATCGGTCATTACAGAGTACTGAGAAGAGTTCCTGGTGCTATACAGCGCTTTTGAATTTGAATAGACTTTGTCAGTGACCTCTTCCTCTCATCTCCTCCTACCCTCAATCTATCCTTCATATCCCTGCTGGAATGAACTTTCTGAAACGCAAATCCAATCACATCATGCCCATCTTCAAACCTTCCTGATGGCCCCCATTGCCTGCACAATAGTCTCAAATTATTAGCCTGATATAAGGCTATATGTTTACTACTGTATTCTGTAGTATCCTGGTAAATGTTTAATGACCAGTGCTTTAGGGGTGGGAGAGCAGGAGATACATATACATACCTTTGGGGTTTCCCTGATAGCTCAGTGGTAAAGAATCTGCCTGCAATGCAGGAGACCTGGGTTTGATCCCTGGTTTGGGAAGATTCCCTGGAGGAGGGCAAGGTAACCCCCTCCAGTATTCTTACCTGGGGAATTCCATGGACAGAGGAACCTGGCGGGCTTCACAGAGTCAGACACGACTGAAGTGATCAAGCAGCAGCAGCATACATACATTAATTTCTTGCAAATTTTACTGATATGATAAATAGGTAGTATGCGTGTGTGCTAAGACGCTTCAGTCATGTCCGACCCTGCAACCATATGGACTACAGCCTGCTGGGCTCCTCTGTCTGTGGGATTCTCCAGGCAAGAATACTGGAGTGAATTGCCATGCCCTCCTCCAGGGGATCTTCCTAACCCAGGCATTGAACCCGTCTCTTGTGTCTCCTGCATTGGTAGGTGGGTGCCTTACCACTAGACAGGAAGAGTACTCTTTATAATTAGTAAAATAGGAAACTACTCAAAGGTGTGCATACCAGGAGGAGGAGATCAGGTGGTGCTGTCTTGGAGTCTGGTGACCACAGCTCCCTTCATTTTCCTTGTCTTTGGACCACTGTAGGAGAAGGTGAGAACTTTCAAGTTGCTTCAGATTTGGCCTTTATAAATTAAATTTCCTGGTATGAATGACTCTTAGAAACCTTGGTGCTATAACAGAAAAATACTAGTTGCTAAAAATTCAGATATGAAAAAGAGGTTTGCAAAAGATGCAGCTGAAACTTTCTCCTTGGTCTCTAGAAACATATACACTGTCACAGTTCTCTTGCTGCCTGTCACATTTTCGCATGAAAAATATTCTTCCTGAGCTCAAGTAAATTAACTTTTACCGGGTAATCTCACAGTTCTCCTAATCTAATAATACATATATCCTCTCAACAAGTGCATATTCTACAAAAGAAAGCACAGCTCAAGGGGCCCAGTTCTCTCTTGGGAAAGTTGGCAGGAACGACATCATTTTCTTCTTGTGTCCTGCGGGTATTTCTACTTGGTGAGACCAAGTGCCAACTTCTTTGCTCCTAGTCATGACACCCCCTTGGACACCGGGGATGGTCTCATTAAATTGGAAAAGGCTCAGGTTGGAATCTGTGATCATGTCTCTGGCCAGCTCCCTTTACTCATCAAACTATTTATCTTCTTGCTTCCTTTCACTCTATACAGAGCTGGGGAAAACATATGATACAGATAAATTAAGAGCATGCAGGAATAGGGCAGCTCTCTAGGCTCTGGAAAGCTGCCGCATTCCTAACCGGACTGAGAGTCCTGCTGAGTTTCTTTTGCCTCCTATGGGGCCAGCCATGAATCTCAGGCAAGAAGGTTCAAGACTGTCAACATTTAGAGCAAAACACTGAGTTGGATTGTAGGCACTGGGCATGCCTTCATTTTGTGTTATTATTTTATTTTGCTTCAGAAGACTTGATTCAAGATTTTCTTACAAGGTTGAGTAAGCATCTCTTTTTTTCTGGGTAGATTCCCTGGTGGCTCAGATGGTAAAGAGCCTGCCTGCAATGTGGGAGACCTGGGTTCGATCCCCAGGTCAGGAAGATACCCAGGAGAAGGAAATGGCAACTCACTCCAGTATCCTTGCCTGGAAAATCCCGTGGATGGAGGAGCCTGGCAGGCTACGGTCCGAGGAGTCTCAAAGAGTCGGACACAACTGAGCCACTTCACTTTTCACTTCTCTGGCTGTCATCATCACTGTATTTTAATAAGCATTTACTCAGCACGCACTGTGTCAGCAGGAGTGAGAGCACGCACTGTGTCAGCCTGAAGTTCATGCTTCAGTGGGATAGACATCTAAGTCATAGGTGCTAAACCTGTGATAAGCGCCGATGTCAGTGGAAGGTTAGTAGGAGACTTCACTGAGGAGATGATACCTGAGTTGAACGTTTAAAGAGAATAGATCACAAAAGATGAGAAAGCGATTGATAGGATCCCCGCCACCTCAAGCATGTCCGAAAACAGAGAGATATGGACCCCAGGGGAGTTTGGGGGCAAAGGTAAGAAGTGAGGCTTATTTTATGGTCAGACAGGAAAGGATTTGCAGCACCCTTTGACTGAATTGCCCTACCTCTGTCCTCCTACCTCATAGGAAGCCACCAAATTATGCTGTAGAGACCAGCAGCCACCTAGGAGAGAATTTAAGAACAACTACTGTGCACGTTGGGAAGCTTTGGAGGTTTTCATGTAGAAAAGTAAAACTATCATGTGTGTGTGTGTGAGAGAGAGAGAAGTAACTGGCGTTTAGCAGTTTGAGATTTGAGAGCAAAACCAGCTAGAATGTTATACTATATTAATATATAATATATACCACGTAATATATAACAGGTTTATTGCAGGATTTGGCTCACATGAAAATTAAGAAGTCTCATGATGCGCCATTTGCAAGCTCTAGAACTAGGAAAGTTGGTGGTATAATTCAATCCAAGTCCCCAAACCTGACAAATAGGAGCACCAGTGTCCAAGAGCAGGAGATGTGTGTCCCAGGCAAGCAGAAAGAGAATTTTCCTTTTTGCTCTGTTCTGACCCTCAGTGGATCAGATGGTGTCATCCACATTGGTGAAGGGAATCTTAATTCAGTATCCTGATTCAAATGCTCATCTTTCCCAGAAACACCCTCACAGCCACATCCAATTTTACCAGGTAGCTGGGCATCACTTTGCCCAGCCAAATGCACATATAAAATTAACCATCAAGGAGGCTGGTTTGCTAGCCCAGGCAAGACTCATGGGGGCCTTAGCCGTGGAAATCAGAGTCTATTCAGAATCTTATCTGTGTTCCCAGCTGAACCTGGAACCCCTTCATAACCTCTTCTTTGATGTCACTGCCCAGACTTGCTTGAAGACTGGGGATAACAAAGGATCCAGTAAAGAAAGATAAAAAGTGAAGTCGCTCAGTCATGTCCAATTCTTTGTGACCCTATGAACTATAGCTCACCAGGCTCCTCTGTCCATGGGGATTCTCCAGGCAAGAACACTGGAGTTGGTTGCCATTTCCTTCTCCAGGGGATCTTCCCGACCCAGGGATCCAATATTTGCTGTTAGTTTGCTCCACCTTTATTTTCTACTCCTAATGAGATAACTATGACTCGGGGCAGCTTCCATCTGTTGTTTTTCTCACTGCTTGCGCTGAGCAACAAATGTAATCCTTGTTTAGTAGCAGTCTTTTCATGTTTCCCTGTTTTCTCAGCTCAACATGTGTGAGGTTGTCAGCATGTGTCAGGCTCTGTGCTGTGTGGTAGGATTGCAAGATAAACAAGCCCGAACACTTGCAGAAAGTACCTCCTTGGTGGTGGTATTGGTGGGAGTGGGGTGGGGTGGGGGGCACACCGTTGATAAGAAGTCAGGCTTATAGTAACACCGTCACTACATATCTGTGAGGACACTGATTAAGGAGTCATAAATTCAGCCTGATGGTGGTGGTAGTGGGGAGGTAGCAGAATTTGAAGGGAGATTACATTTTCTTGTGACTAAATAAATGAGTTGAGTTGAGTTTGATGAACACAAGGGAGAAAATGGAAGGGAAAAAAAAAAAAGGCAGAGGGAGCAAGGCTGCGGGGGCAAATGGAAGGCATGTGTGCTTACAAGGGAAGCCCATTTGCAGTTCCATGGCCCCTTCCTCCCACCCGCAGCCTGTGTCATGGCAGGGAGCATAGCAGTTCAGCGTGTCCTCCAGAGCCTGGTAGAAGGCAGGGCAAAAACCTTTCAAAGTATGACACAGGCCAAGGGCATGACATAAACTGATTAGAACCAACTATGTCCAATATGGCAGATGAGTTGTCTTCCATCAGACCTTCCGTCTTGGGAAGGTTACCTAAATTTTCTCTGGCTTGGTTTCCTCATCTGTAAAATGAGGATATGACTATTGCCTTTGCAAGCCTGTTGTAAAAGTTGAACAAGTTAATCCATGTAGAGCAATTAAAACAGTGCCTGCCACACAATGAGGGAACCATAAAGGTTCTTCTGGAATCTGGCATGCTTTAAATGTGTGGCTTATAAACAGCAGGGTATAGAGTCTACTGGAATTTAATAAACAGTTCTGATGGAAGTGGGGGCTGATAGGATGCTGAAGGTGAAAGAGAGAGAACTGAAATTCACCCTGGTGACCATCCCCACCTCAGAAGGGTTATCACGACTTTGGTGTAATCTGGTGAACATTTGGTGGTGGTTCATGAGGTCAACTCAGCCTGGATTCCATCATCCTGGTTTCCCAGGAGCTTTCCCTAAGATGTCTTAGGAGAGGCCCAGGAGCAAGCCGTTCTTCTGATAGCAGCTGGAGTTCCTGGCACAGGGAGTGTGGATTCCAGGAGAAGCCATGGAGAGCTGGAGCCTCTGGTGTTGGCATGTCTTTGAAGTTAAAACCTCTGGGCATCTGTGCACTTAGGCGGAGGCCAGAGGCCACTGGGCTGAGCAAGGTCAGTGTTATCCCAGGCATGGGGACAGCATGCCCTTCTGGCCCAGGAGCCAGCCTTGCCTGAGACAGAACCTCAGCCATCAAGTAAGGCCACAGTGATTTTCACTGTGACATGGGAAAATGAGCATTACATTTGGAACCAGGAGCCCCTGGCAAATGTGATGTGAACCAGTCATTTGAACTCTGTGAGTCTGGGTCTCCCTTGCCTTCCCTGTAAAGTTGTCATATAGTTAACCTGGCCCCACCCTCAATGTGCTGTCTCTCCTAGAGGAGCTGCAGGGATCCAGTGAGATAAGGAAAATGAAAGTCCTCGTGAAAATGGGAGACCATGCAGTCCCTGTAGGTACGCTTGCTCCCCGGCCTTGCCTCAGTGATATTTTCCTACCATGTTAATGTACCTGTTAACATACCTGTTAATCTCCAGAAGTGTTGGTTCTTTCCTTCTCCTTTCTTCCCATCCTTCCCTCTTCTCCTCAGTCTTTGGAAGCTCAGCTTAGTTTGTTTGGTTGTTTTGTTAAATCTTTATTTATTTATTTGACTGAGCTGGGTCTTAGTTTCAGCACATGGAGTCTTTAGTTGCAGCAGGTGGGATCTAGTTCCCTGACCAGAGATCGAACCTGGGCCCCCTGCACTGGGCCCCCAGAGTCTTAGCCACTGGACCACCAGAGGAGCCCCTCTTTGTCCCTAAGATTGAGCTGGGTATTGTTTCCAGGCCCTTCCACACAAAGTCCCCTATATTTTCATTATCTTAATACTTTTTACAGCCTATGGGAATTGTCTTTTAATTCGCTCTCTCAGTGACAGGATTACCTTAGTTCCTCAAGGGTGGGGTCACACCGTCATTCCTGTTGTAATCCCAGAATTAGAACAGTCCAGGGATCCATATTTGAATGATTGAATGAGTGAACCACTAAATTGTTATAAATAGTTTATAAATAGATGTAAATAGTTTATCATACTATTGTTCAACCAACATTTAGAGTGTGACTCTCTTGTTCCAGGTTCTGAATTAGGGGCTGGGGATACAAAGAAGCGCAGGCGAAAACCTTCCTTTCCCTTCCCACTCACAATAAAGTAGGGAAGTTGGGTGTGTAAGTGGATAGTTACCACAGAGGGCAGATCAATGGGCCACAAGAGAATTACAGGCCAGACGCTGCGAGCCTTTGGAATGCTCTGGAGACACGTGTGCGGTGAAGGTGTGAGGTGCTGGCAGCACTTCTGGTTGGTGTTCAGTCACTGAGTCGTGTCCCACTCTTTGCAACCTCAAGGACTGCAGCACAAAAGGCTTCCCTGTCCTTCACTCTCTCCCGGAATTTGCTCAGATGCCTTAAAGCATGTGATAGTGAAAACATCATAAAATGATTTTAAGCAGCGGAGACAATGTTGGTGTGTCGAGACGAAAATGCCTCCTGTCCAATTCTCCCAATGTTCCCCTCCTCTCTTAAAAGTTTTCCTGTTCCTGCTCCTCCTCCTAGAATAGACTCCAGGAAAAATGATGACATTGATCTATTTTAGGAAGAATGCCAAGGTTCCAGCATCCTCCCAAAGACCTGTTTTCAATTATGAAAATCTTCTTGATCAATCTTGCTTTCTCCACAACTCCATTGAGTGTTTTTTTACCCATTTTTTCGGTGGAGATGGAATGAACAGGCTCTGTATTGGGAGCCAGGGAACCTATTCTCTAAGCCAAATTATAATTCACTCTGTGACCTTCCACAAGTCACTTAATATCCCAAGAAGATTTTTTCATATACAAGCAAGATTTTTGATTCTAGGTGTGGTTATAAGATCCCAGTGTGAGGACTAGAGCCATCTTTAAGGTCTGATTTCCTAGTCATTACCATTCCCCCTTCACAGATACCCTATAAAAATCTTGTTAATTTTTCATTTACAACATTTTCTGTAGTCATGGCCTTTTTTCTATCTCCAAATTTAAGATTTTACAAGTACCAATCCATCATTTTGAGGATCCTCTCAGTAGGCCCTCAGTTAAGATAAAGAAAAGAAGATTCAGAGTCCAAAACAACATACGAAAAGATGGTCCTTGAAGAAGAGTAGGTATGTAGCATTGATCTGAGAGCCAAGACTATCTGGGGTCCATGTAACTGGCAAAAATTGCGATCCCTGTGAATCTCAGGAGAGTCCAAATTCAGACAAGTCTTAGTCCAACCCTGGCCCCGAGGGGTAATATATTGAAAGAAGGAAAGTGAAACAGAGAGAAAAGGAAGATCAAAGCAGAGAAGGAAAATCACAAATATTCCGGTGTCACGCCTTCATACTCTTTGATCTCAGACCTCACAGTTCCCTAGGAGACATGGATCTTTTTTTTTTTTTTTTTTAAACAGGAACATCAATAGTTTAATGGGTGGATGGACGGGTTTACACTTTTGAAGCAAGGTCCTAGAGAGACATACCACCATGTTCTGTGCACAGCAGGCTGGACTGGGTGGCAGTCTTTGCTTCCTGCAGGAAGGTGAGACAGTGATGGGGGAGTTGACATCTGGTTGGCTCATTGGTTACCAGGAAAACTAACAGAGCAGCAAGCCCCTCACTGCCACCCTAATGAGGGGCAAGCCCCTCGCTGCCCCTTGGATGAGAATAGTCACTAGCCGGGGCCTGGGGCAAGTACCCAGGAAGCTCAGTTATGTGAGGAGGGTGCAGGTGACGCCAGCATATAAGCAGGGGATGTACAGAGGGAGAGAGCAGCCGTCCTGAGTGGCCTGACCATAACTTTCCCACAACGTACCCTGCACCACCCTTACAACTTCAATATGCCCCTCTTCTGTGAAGTCCCTGGAGTCAGGTACGTAGATGGGCCCCGGAACCAGATCCTGCAAATACAATACAGACAGCTACCTTTGGTTTTCACAAACCCTGGGCCACCCCATGAGGAGGGGTGGGCCCCAGCTCTGAAAGAAGCATTCTGGTGGCCTAGCCAGGAGTCAGCAGTCACAGTACAGGTCTGCCACTCCATGTTATGTTGAGTGCCATTAGGGGTGGGCCCATTAAGTGTTTGCAAAGAAAAAAATAGTCCCACTGGTTGGACTTGTGTGTCCCAAAACCAGCCTAGTCCATTCAATACAGGACAGCCCAGAGTTGCTCACGGGCAGTCAGTTGCATGGTGACATTCACCGACGGGAGTCCTTCTAACACGGAGATGTGGATTAGTATCTTCTTCATGCACTTGGCCCATGGCCATAGAGCTCCAGAGTGAAAGGCAAGACTTGAATTCATGCCTTTAAACTCAGGGTCATTTGTGACAGGTACACAAGCAGCATGACAAACACTAGAAACTCTTCTTCACATTCTGGCATTGTAAGAATTTTTTTTCCAATCTTCTTTCAGGAGAGTGTTAGACCTTTGTTGACTCAAGCTGACATAGTCCCATCTTTCTTTTTTCCCTTTTTAGAAAGACAGGTCTGTGATCCTGGCATGGGTAGAAAGGCTGTATATTTCTGAGTCATATTCAATCAGGTGTTCCTCCTACATGCTTTTGTTTTTCATCAGATCTCTTGCTCCTGCTATGCCAGGTTTAACCTTATACTAATCTGTGCTTCATTCCCTTAGGCCAGACAGATACATCTGATGAACTCTACCTGCATTTTCAGATTGAAGCTAAATTAGGCATTGAAATATGGTTACATACGTAAGAGCACCTGCATTTAGTCATCTTCCCGTTTTCAAATGCTAGCCTGAAGTCTTGGCTCTTATTTATATTTAAAACTGACATTGTTAAATGCATAAGCACATCTGAATTATTTATATTTAGGTTTATACAGTCTCCAGCTGCAACCGTATATTTCAATATCTTTAAATTCTGCGTTGCCATCTGGACCAGATTGCTGCTAAATCAAATCAGATAAACGTTACCTTTCCACTACCTCTGATTTATATCAACCATTCATTTCCAAGAGCACAGCCCTGTTAAATCCAATCTACTTTCAAAAAGCTTATGAAATTAGCTCAGTTTTGAGGATTTGATATTCGTTCTTTGCAGCTTCAGTTTTTAAAAGGCTATTTGGATAGATAGAAAAGCATGGTGAAATCAGCAGAGCTAGAAGCACTAGATTTCATTGATTATTGGGCAAATCTTCTGAGCCTGACTTCATCCAATTACTTGAGACTTTCTGTAATCAAGTTATTGTGAGCCAGTTTATAGACCACAGAAATAGAATATGCAGGTTTTAAAGTGTTAGGATGTTCCCTATAATTTAATCTGGCATCTCTCTGAGAGGGAGGAGGGTTTTAGCCAAATACTTAAAAGGTGGATGGAGAGATTGAACTCTTAGAATTGTATTTTTGTAGTTTGCTTTACATGGATACTTCTTCTCCTGGAGATAAAAAGGTGGTGTTAGATGCTAAACAAATTAGTGTCAATCACTTTCCACTTTTCCTAATTAGAGTCCAGGTCTGAGATCCTTTCTATTGGTTAAAACAATGATGGCCTATAAGTTTGTCAATAAACAAAATCGACCGATCAATACCTCGGGTAAAGCATCAGAATGTTTCATATAGAAGGAAAGCGAGAAAAGAGGGAAGGAAAGAGGGAAGGAAGAAAGAGAAGGAGGGAGAGAGGAGGCTAAGTACAAAATATATTAAAGCAAAAAGGTAATAGTTAGGAACCTGGACTATGTGCTCACATTACATATATTTATATATGGCTGCCTACAGATATTACCTTCCTCTTTCTCAACTCATATAATTTCAAGTCTGAACCCATTTAGCAAGTCTAATGACCAGAACATGAAATATTTTCCAAGTGGCTCCACTGAATGGATCTGTAGGCCATCAGCATATAGTTGGAATGATGTCATAAATGGTTACATTTAAATCCTTCCTGTATTTTCTAAATGGGAATGGTGGGGGGGCAAGCCAAGAGAAAGGGGCTGGCATATGATATTCTTAGCTTAAATAGCTGAATGTGAATCCTAAATGTAAGAATAGAGAACCTGTTCTTTTTCAGTATGACCTAATGCTAATTTTTCTTGCACACACCAAAAAGAAATATGCCAGTCTTTAATGGTAAATTACCATTTATTGTAAATGTGCCATGTGAAGGAAGTCATACGTCATTATTATTGACCTATTGTGATTCATTCTGCTTTACCCCGAATTAAGTAAAAATGTGCACTTTAGGATAGATAATACACTTTTAGCTTGAGTGTTCTTTTGCTCTCGTGTCTGCTCGGTTTTTCAATCACACAGTTCTGGGGGCAGACACTTGACTTGCAGAGCAGACCCCTTATCATAATCCCCAGTTGTCCTTTATTTCTGTCCAAGCACAGGAGAGGGTTTGTAGTCTCTGATGCAATGGCCTCTCATTGTGATGTATGAAATTAAAACTTTCATCCAGACTAGAAGGAAAGCCGAGTCCCCAGGCATGTTAGCTTAGTGTGGAGTGTAGAATTAAGAAAGGAAAAACCAAGGAGAGAGGCTCATTTGGCTTAAATGGAAGGGGGATAAATTCAGACAATTTGGGAGAAAGATATTCTTGAAGAAAAGGTAAAAATTAGCCTTCTTAGCTGAAAGTAAAAGCTAAGACACACTCAAAACCTTTTGAGAAAGAAACAAGCCTTATACCAGGAGAGAGAATATAAATTCAAAAGTAGGAAAGTCGAGAAAAGGACTGAGTTAAAGAGAAGTTTATTAAAAATTTTCAAGAATGGTAGTTATCTCTGGGTAGGGGTAACACAGATAGTTTTATTTTTATTTTCTTATCTGTATTGTCTGATATATTTGTGTTTAATATGTATCTGCAGTTTAATGAAGTGTAGATATTTAAAGAGTTTTACAGTTTTTAAAGGGGCATGTTCTGATGATGCACATCAGCTCAGTTCAGTCATTCCGTGGTGTCAAACTCTTTACGACCCCATGAATCGCAGCATGCCAGGCCTCCCTGTCCGTCACCAACTCCCAGAGCTTACTCAAACTCATGTCCATCAAGTTGGAGATGCCATCCAGCCATCTCATCCTCTGTCTTCCCCTTCTCTTCCTGCCCCCGGTCCCTCCCAGCATCAGGGTCTTTTCCAATGAGTCAGCTCTTCGCATGAGGTGGACAAAGTATTGGAGTTTCAGCTTCAGCATCAGTCCTTCTAATGAACACCCAGGACCAATCTCCTTTAGGATGGACTGGTTGGATCTCCTTGCAGTCCAAGGGACTCCCAAGAGTCTTCTCCAACATCACAGTTCAAAAGCATCAATTTTTCGGCTCTCGGCTTTCTTCACAGTCCAACTCTCACATCCATACATGACCACTGGAAAAAACCATAGCCTTGACTAGACGGACCTTTGTTGGCAAAGTAATGTATCTGCTTTTTTAATATGCTATCTAGGTTGGTCATAACTTTCCTTCCAAGGAGTAAGTGAATTTAAATTTCATGATTGCAATCATGATCTGCAGTGATTTTGAAGCCCCCAAAAATAAAGTCTGACACTGTTTCCACTTTTTCTCCATCTATTTCCCATGATGCACATACAACAGGTTAATTTCTTATACACATCTAACAATGTGACAAGTACCATGCAGAGGTCCAGTGTCTACACACAGGGAGAAGTGATTGGCAGCCTAAACTTGAAAACAGATGACATTTTTGAGACTGGCTGCAAATGCACATTTCAGTTCAGTTCATTTCAGTTGCTTAGTTGTGTCCGACTCTTTGCAACCCCATGGATTGCAGCACCCCAGGCCTCCCTGTCCATCACCAACTCCTGGAGTCCACCCAAACTCATGTCCATTGAGTCGGTGATGCCATCCAATCATCTCATCCTCTGTCATCCCCTTCTCCTCCCACCTTCAAACTTTCCCAGTTTCAGGGTCTTTTCCAATGGGTCAGTACTTCACATCAGGTGGCCAAAGTATTGGAGCTTCAGCTTCAGCATCAGTCCTTCCAATGAATATTCAGGGTGGATTTCCTTTAGAATTGACTGGAATTTGATCTTCTTGGAGTACAAGGGACTCTCAAGAGTCTTCAACACTACAGTTCAAAGCATCAATTCTTTGGTGCTCAGCTTTCTTTATGGTCCAACTCTCACATCCATACATGACTACTGGAAAAACCATAGCTGTGACTAGATGGACCTTTATTGGCAAAGTAATGTCTCTGCTTTTTAATATGCTGCCTAGGGAAGTTGTATAAATGGTGCTGCCTGTCCAAAGCCACAAATTCTCTGTTCCAAGGCCAGAATGAGAAGTGAAAAATATTTAAATGGTAAAAGCATCAAAACCAAGTAGTAACAGATAGAAAGAGCCTAGAGTTCTGGTTATAAGGTTCGACAATGATATTTCTTTGAAAAAACAAGTAGGGGGAAGGGACAGTGGCAACCATTTTAGAAGCATAAAGTATTATTAATAAGTGAAGAGCAAGAACTCAAACTATGTTCAGGGAAAAGAAACAGAATGCTGCCCCTCTCAAGAACTAAATTCAAGTATTACCAAAGAGGAGGGAATGTTTCTAGGAGAAACAGAGGGTAAATAAAGGGCAGACCAGAAAAGTTATTAGTAGAATAAAAGTGTGTGTGTGCCAATTAGTAATAAATATTGTAGGAATAAAAATAGCCTTCAGCATGAAGAAAGAAGGTTACTTGTTAATTAAGGAAATTGAGAGGCTTATTGGACATCTAAAATATGGGGAAGGAGGATAATGAAAGCATAATTGCAGATAAAAATTATGAGTGTCAAAAATGACTGAAAAGCTCTGAAGTTGCAAATAAAATGGAAATATCAAAGCCAGGGAGATAACAGATTACTTGTGTCTTAATTACTGTAGGTAAAAAGCCAAGAGGAGCGTGATAACAGGACAGGACAAGAGGCAGGGGTCAGACTTGCCTTTGAGAGGCCCTCGTAAGAGGGCAGAGCTCAGAGTGACAGCCCTGGATGATGAGAAAGCATTCAAAGGTATTCACTCTCAAGATAGTTCATTTTTAAAAAACTGGGACAGTCTGAGTGTGGTCATTTTTAAATCTCTCCCAGATGATAGGAGGTTGAAAATGAAAGTGTTAGTTGCTTAGTGTTTGACTCATTGCGACCCCATGGACTGTAGCCTGCTAGGCTCCTTCCTCTGATCATGGAGTTCTTCAGGCAAGAATACTGGAGTGGGTTGCCATTTCCTTCTCCAGGGGATCTTCCAGGCCCAGGGATTGAACCCAGGTCTCCTGCATTGCAGGCCGATCCTTTACCTGCTGCTATTCAACAGTTACTGAATCAGCTATTTCGAATGGCTCATTTAATAGAATGTTCAGAGTAACAACTGCTTCAAGTTAGGATTACTTGTTTGTAGAATATTTCTTGGAATCTCTTATGCAAAACATAATTTTGGAATTAAAGAAAAATAAATCACTTATAGCCCAAAGCTAAATCTTTAGCACAAGTTCATTTCTCTGTCAACTCCTGAGAGAGGCTCTCTGTCTTTCCCATTGTATGTCCCAGGTACACAGACACACAAAAAACTTGTTTATCCCTGAATGATAATTAGATATAAGATCCCAAATAGAGCTTTTGCTGAGTTGTAAGGCGAACTATTTCTCTAAATGAAAAGAAAATGCGAGCTTTGGGGGCAGAACCTGCAGTATCCTAGCACGCCTTTCTGGATGGCAATTGTGTGCAACGTTAACAACCTCGCCCTGACATTCTCCCCATATTGGAAGTTCCGTAATAATAAATAAAATAAACCACCAATACTGAGAATCATTAAATGAGTCTAATTCTCCTTGACGGATATTAACAAATATTTACACTAAGGGGAACATTTCGATATCCCTCAAGGGGTTATTCTAGAGACTAACAAGACAAGACAGTTATTTTCAGCAACAGCCAAATAATTGGTATTTGATAGAGTTGTCTGATTCACTGATAATTAAAATTATAAATGGGTCTTGTTTGGCCTGAGTGATTATGTTCATGCTCTGGTGAATCTGCCCTTTAAGTACTGGGGCATGTAATTAGACCCCTCTCTGACCTTTGAATATCATGGTGACCACATCTAGGCTGTGACATCCATGGCCTAGATAAGCGCTTAGAACCAGATGGTGTTTTCAGACAGAATTAACACAGGCTCCTATTACCATTCCTTGGCTCACCAGACACTACAGAGAAAATGACTTGGGAGTGTCACATCTCGGACGCATTTATGCTACTGTATCAGAACCTACTTTAATATCATGGAAAAGTTACTGATACACAGATGACTCACAATACATTTTCTTTAAGTTTTCCTTTTTTCCTTCCTTAATTTTCTACTGTGTCCTGTATAATAAACTTTAATATTAAGCTACTTTAGTGTGTGTGTGTATTTAGTAAGTCATTGTCTGGATTCCTCTAGGTTCTATTAGATTTAACCATATGAGATTACCAACATTCAACTTGTATTTGTACTGCCCACCCACCCAAGTTGTACTCCCCGTATGCGTCTAGATTTAGAATCACAGGACTGTAGAAATTAATACCTGGTTATGAGAGCTTATCTATTATGGAGAGCTTATGTATCCCAGCCCTTTCATTCTGTAGATGAAGAAATCAAAGTATACAGAGTTTAGAGGTTAAAAGAAGACAAATGACATGCTGAAGAACACCCTCTGCTGAGTGGGATCAGGACTCAAATTCATCTCTTGCTTTCAACATTTTAACTTGCTTTCTTCTGAAGATGGCCCATAGATGATCAGAGTGTTCTCCACAAAGTAACCTGAATAGCTCCTTCTACTCTGTTTCCTTAACTTGATTGAGTACAGTACTCTGTGAAGCGCTGGCTTCTGCATTCTTTCTCAGAGGTATCACACAAGATTACTTAGTGGTAAAATTCAGAACCATCTTAAGTTCCAACGTTTTAATGCTAGAGGGTTTTAGGGGACTTTCCTGGGGGCTCAGATGATAAAGAATCTGCCTACAGTGTGAGAGACCCAGGTTCAGTCCCTGGGGGTGGAGGAGCCCCTGGAGAAGGGAATGGCAACTTACTCTAGTATTCCTGTCTAGAGAATTCCATAGACAGAGGAGCCTGGTGGGCTACAATCTATGGGGTTGCAAAGAGTCAGACACAACCGAGTGACTTTGACTTCACTTTTTCACTTCCCTGTCTGTCCAGTGGTTAAGATTCCATGTTTCCAATGCAGGGGACATGGGTTGGATCCACTGCTGGGAAACTAAGATCCCACATGCCATGGGGTGTGGCCAGAAAAGAAAAGTGAGAGAGGGCTTTAGGGCATTAAGCAGTTTGGTAGGAAGGTGGTGGTTGGGTGGGTAGGAAGGAGGGGATCCATCTTCCTTCAAACCAGAACAGTTTCACTTTTATCTCCTTTAAAGATAAGGGGCTTCCCTCGTAGCTCAGTTGGTAAAGAATCTGCCTACAATGCAGGAGACCCAGGTTCGATCCCTGGGTTGGGAAGATGCCCTGGAGAAGGAAATGGCAACCCACTCCAGTACTCTTGCCTGGAGATTCTCGTGGACAGAGGAACCTGACAGGCTACAGTCCATGGGGTCAAAAGAGTCAGACATGACTTAGCAACTGAACCACCACCACCACCGAAGATATGTTGAAGTTCTTCATTAGATTATTCTGGGAGAAGTTCAGAAATCACTGAAACTCGTCAGACTATACAAACTTCTAGGATATCATATTGGGAAAGGTTTACCTAAATCCAAACTTATAGAATATCATATTGGGAAAGGTTTACCTAAATCCAAGGTCTAACTAGAATAGCATCTCATGCTCTATACTCAGTAAGTGCTCTCTGGGCCCAGAACAAACAAACAGGAGACTCACTGCCCATTAGCATCTCCCCTAGCTTTCGCTGACTCTCGGTGTATTCCAATCTGTGTGCATGCTAAGTCACTTCAGTCACGTCTGACTCTACGATCTCATGGACTGCAGCCCAGACCTCTGTCCGTGAGTTCCTGTAGGCAATAATACTGGAGTGGGTTGCCATGCCCTCCTCCAGAGGAACTGCTTGACTCAGGGATCCTTCCCAGGTCTCTCACATCTCCTGCATTGGCAAGAAAGTTCTTTACCACTAGCGCTACCAGGGAAGCCCATTGGAGACACGGAACCTTATTGCATTTAGTTTGTAGAATTCTTATAACTGCTTAACCTCAGACATTTATTTTAAACAAATAAAAACTAATTTGTACCACAGAGAATTTAAAAGTTGGACAACTGTCTTTACTGCTAAATCTTTACCCATTCAAAAGCTTCATGCATTCTCCTGGAAAGCATGCCTGGGTAGCTCTTAAATAATAAGACTGTACATGAACTCAACAGATCAAAAGCCGGCAGTGCCGATGACTAGAAATTTCTATTTTTGCCAAGTCTCACAATGTGGGAATCAAATTTGTATATTCATGGATGTGACACTTTCTGAGACTATATATCATTTGAGACAGCCAGTTACTCCTGATTTCTAACAAGGAATAGGAAGGTTTGTACCCACTGGAAAAGTGACTGAGGGGGATAAATATAAAACAAGGATGTGTGTGCTAAGTCATGTCCAACTCTTTGCGACTATATGGACTGTAGCCCACCAGGCTGCTCTGTCCATGGGATTCTCCAGGCAAGAATCCTGGAGTGGGTGGTCATGTCCTCCTCCAGGGGGTCTTCCTGACCCAAAGGTTTGAACCCGAGTCCCTTATGTCTCCTGCATTGGCAGGCAGGTTCTTTAACACTAGCTCCACTGGGAAGCCCATAAAGCAAGGGTAGGAGATGGGAATTAGATGATATAAAATGACCTAAAAGGGCAATTCTGCAAAAAAAAGATACATCTGTCTCCCACGTGACTCTTTCCAATGGTCTTGTTAGTTCCAGTGCTACCGCTGTGTGACTAAGCACTGCTGATTAATGCAATTTGTTGTCTTGACATTATAGCAGCTGAATTATGGGTACTGATGAAATTAGAGCACAGCAATATTTGAGGCATTAATTAAAATCTTGACGAGGATGAGTTCTCTGTCACTGAAACAGTCCAAAATGAAAATCATATTTTAAATGCTCTAATAATGGAGTTATTGAGAGAAAATCTTAAATGAGATTATTTCAAGATGATTTAATTTAAGTGGCAAAAATTAAGTTATCTGAGTGGGCATTATATTTCTTTTTTTTTTTCAGGTTAAGTAATACTACAAATATTATCTCATACAAAAGCAAAATAGAACAACAACTAAAAAAATAAACAAAAACCCTCAACAGAAAGGAGATAACTGGAAAAACAGGTTCCAGTTATGAAATATTTAATTATATTCCAGGCACTGTGCTAGCTGCTTGGCATGCATGAACTCATTTATTCCTCACAAAACTTCCTGAGATAGATATTTTATCATTAGCTCATATTATAGGTGAGGAAACAGGGACAAAAGTAGAGCAACTTGCCCAAGGTTACACAAATAGCAAGTGAGGAAACGGGATTTGAATTTTGACTCATACTCTAGACCAGCATTGTCCAATAGAACCTCCCACACTGATGAAAATTTTTATACTGAATTGTCTAATACAGTGACTACTAGCCACATGTAGCTACTTGAAATGTAGCTAGTGCCACATTTATCGTTCTTTCAATTTTACTTAATTTATATTTACATTGCCACCTCTGGATATGGGGAATGTATGCTTATCTTTGTGCTTTGCTCAAAAACTACTTCAGCTACTCTTCTATGCCATTTTATCCTTTCAGAATGAGAAGGGTCAGGCCTCAGATATAATATAAATATGGCTTCACTGGTGGCTCAGCTAGCAAAGAACCCACCTGTCAAAGCATGAGACACAAGAGACGGAGGTTCAATGCCTGGGTCAGGAAGATTCCCTAGAATAGAAAATCGCAACCTACTCCAGTGTTCTTGCCTGAAAAACTCCTTGGACAGGGGAGCCTGGTGGGCTACAGTCCATGGGTCACAAAGAGCTGGACACGACTGAGCGTCCATGCATGCACTGTTTATCACCTCTCAATCGTCTGTCTATCCTAACTGGCTCTGTTTTTCTGGAGAACCCTGAACACATACTCTCTCTGTGAAATTTTAATACCACAGATAAAGTGAGTATCTTTTTGTGCCCTGCATTTATATCTGTGTTTTATACGTAAAATGACTAGGAGCCCCGTCCCCTGTACTCAATTTCAACCCTTCCTTCCTATGTGTGGTGTTCCCCTCAATGAGGATGCAAGCATCAGAACCGTGCCGTCTAGTACAAGGGGAGCCTCCTGTGACTGTTGGGCCCTCGAAATGTGACTCGTTTGAAGTATTATGTTTAGCATACATGCTGCATTTTGAAGACTTAGTATAGAAATGAACGCAAAATACCTCATTAATACTGTTTATATTAACTGCATGTTGAAATGATAGCATTTTGGATGTATGCTCTGTTGTTCAGTTGGGTGCATCTCTTTGCGGCTCCATGGGCTGTAGCCTGCCAGACTTCTCTCCATTGAATTTTCCAGACAAGAACACTGGAGTGAGTTTCCATTTCCTCCTCTAGGGGATCTTCCCAACCCATACATCAAACCCATGTCTCTTGCATCTGCTGCATCGGCAGGTGGGTTTTTTTTTACTACTAGTGTCACCTGGGAAGCCCAGGATGTTGGATGTATTGGGTTAAACAAAATATAGTATTAAGATTAACTTCACTTCTTTTTGCTTTTCTAAATGTGGCTACTAGAAAATTTGCAATTAAATGTGTATCTTGCATTCTATTTCTACTGGACAGCATTACTCTTCAGTGAGTTCCTCACACTTGGCCTTTTTGAAATACATAATCTTTCTTTCTATTCATTGACCAACTGTTGGCAAATATTCTAATGCCTCTTATATGTGCTTGGGCTACTTCGTTCTACAGAATTTACTTCCTGGCTTTTCAAAGTGGCTGCATTAATGTAATGTAATAAAAAGAATCAAATTATTATGTCCCTCTCAATGGAATTTTTAATTGCTGCTTAAGTGATTGACTCAACTCTTGGCAAATAAATTTCCCTAGTATTTTTTCATATCTCACAAAAAATAATTGAAAAATCTTAACTATCAAGTCTAGACAATTATTTAATTTAAGCAATTGTGTTATCTACCTTGCTAAGGAAAATGCATTAAAAAAATTTTTTTTGTAAAATGATTGTCAAATTTCACTTTAGGTCAACCTTATTTTGAGATTTTAAATCATTGTCATCTCTGTTATATATTCCTTTTAGTTTCCTAGTTTCTCAACAGACCTGAATATATGAAACACAAAGAGAACAATGAACTCTTTGAATATGACCAGTAACTCCCCACCAGGCAAATAGTTTAGAATCAGAGCTATTTCTAAGTTTAAGTAATTTTCTAAGCCTCAGCTTCCTCATCTGAAATGCAGATAACAATAATTCCTGTCTTAAGATGATTGTTGTAGGAATTAAATGTGAGAATGCATATAATGTATTTAGCCTAATGCTAATACTGCATGTTATCTATTTATATTAGTAGTATTACCAACAGTCAAAGTGAAAGTGTTAGTCCCTCAGTTGTGTCCAACTCTTTGTGACCCCATGGACTGTAGCCTGCCCAGGCCCCTCTGTCCATGGGATTTCCCAGGCAAGAATAGTGGAGTAGGTTGCCATTTCCTTCTCCAGGGGAATCTTCTCGAGCCAGGGGTCAAACCTGAGTCTGCACATTGCAGGTGGATTCTTTACCACTTGAGCCACCAGGGAAATATTACTCATTTCTTTAGTATTGAAATTCTGTAAAGGAGAAAAACCAACATCATTAACACTCTGCAGAATGTTCTGGAGTGAATTACACATTTGGGAAATGGATTGGAGGTGAGGATAAGATAGGAAAAATTTTTCTTTCTGTATAGCCCAGAATTTCCTTCATTCGTAATAAATACTCTGTACCTTGGACAGCAAGAAGATCAAATCAGTCAATCCTAAAGGAAATCTACCTTGAATATTCATTTGAAGTACTGATGCTAAAGCTTTGGCCACTTGATGCAAAGAGCTGACTCATTGTAAAAGACCCTGATGCTGGGAAAGATTGAGGAGAATAGGAGAAGGAGGCAACAGAGGATGAGATGGTAGGATGGCATCACCAACTCAATGAACATGAGTTTGAGCAAACACTCAACAACCCATTATGTTAGCTTTCTATTGTTAAGTATGGAGAAGGAAATGGCAACCCACTCTAGTACTCTTGCTGGAGAATCCCTTGGACAGAGGCGCCTGGTGGGCTACAGTCCATGGGGTCGCAGAGTCGGACACGACTGAGCGACTCACACACACGCACAGACATTGCTAACTAACATTACCGCACACTTAGCACCTTAAAGCAGCATGTATTTCTTCTTTAGGTCAGGAGCACAACACAGCATGGTGGGTCCTCCACTTAGTCTCACAGGCTAAACTCAATATACAGCCCAGAATGGGCTGTTATTTGGAGGCTTTGAGAAAAAAATTTATTTCCAAACTTTCTCAGCTCGTTGGTAGAATTCTGTTCCTTGAGGTTGTAGGACTGAAGTAGGTCACTGTTTTGCTGCTGTTTGTTGGCTGAAGTCCTCTCTCAGCTGCTAGAACTGCCTACGTTCCCACACATGGCCCCTCTTCAAGTCTGCAAGGCCGTGTCAAATCTCTGGTGCATAGAATCTCTGACTTCCCAGCCTCTGAACTCTTGATCCAGATTTAAAGGGCTATGTGATTAGGTCAGACCACCTCTCTGTATCTTGATGTCAACTGATTTGAGAATTCAATTAAATCTTCAAAATCCGGTCTCAACAACATTAGTGTTTGACTGAATAACTGGGAGCAGCTTTGTATGCACAAGAAGCCAAGAATTTGGAGGACCAGCTTACAATTCTGTCTGTCACCCTCAGCATGTTCTCTCACTTAACAATGTAACTAATGAAATTCAGATATAAGAACTGTGGTCTGTTAATTCCCAGTTTCTTTTGATACAAAAGATACTTCTTAAAAGCACCTGCATCTTTCAGGGATGTTCAGAAATATCTTCCAGTTCACATACAGTTCTCTGAAAGAGATTGAGTGATTCTGCTCATACAGACTGTTTCTCAGCCTGAAGCCATAATCTTCAAGAAATACAAAGTATTTGATATAAATCTGTTTTACTAGGGAAGGGTTGGAAATAGTCTTCCTTTCAGAAAAAGTTAAACTTTAGTAGAATATTTTACCTCACATAAACATAAAACATCTAAAAAATACAGATGGGCTGGTAGAAGAGAGAAAAATAATCTATAATTCCTTCACACAAATATAGCCCTTTAAATATTTTGGTGTATTTTCTTTCAATCTCTTTTCTAAAAGATTGAAGCCATTTTTTATAGTTACTATTTCTTTAGAAGAATGATCTACAGAAATGGAATTTCTTAGCAAAAGATTGAAGATTTTATTTTAATCCTAACTTTGTACACTTTCTGGAATGTTTGTCAAAGTATCTCCCTTTGGTCTTTTAAAAGTCACTTCATTCTCCATTGTTGAAATTGAATTGGGAATAAAATATTGATTAGTTGCAACTATTGACTACTCACTGACTCTCTTTGCACCCAGGAAAGCAAGGTGAAGTGTTCTCATGAGAGTTGTGAGGGAAAGAAATGTGGGACAAAGACTCCACCAGTGATGTTTGAAAAGATATTTCAAGGACAGTGAAAATCGGGCAAATCCTTCACTCGTCCACCACAATAAAAAGAAGCTAACTTTAAATGAGGAGACCTCACATACACAACACCACAGTCTCTTTTGAGTGACGTTTATCAGTCAAATGCTCTGGTAGCTAGAAAGTTAGGTGAGCTATGAAATATGATAGCTCAGAGTCACTTTTGTGCAACAGCAGCTTAAAAACATTTTTATGTCATAAGCTGGCCATGAAGAGATCGTTTTAGATCACCTACATCAAACAGATCTCCTTTTTTTGTTTTGACTGTGGCTTGGCAGACAAAGGCCATGATCTTTAGTCATGTTTGCTTGTGTCTTGATTTTCACTTTGAGCCCCACATGGTATATGCTGCAGCTGTTCTTTTGAAAGATTTATGTGTGTGCTGTCTCTTCCTTTTCTTCCACCTCGAGGATGGGGAACAGGCCCAAGGGTGGATGTTAACCAACGTGGTATAATGGAAATGGCATAACTTACAGAAACAGCTAGACAGGATTTCACATGCTTGTTCTTTCAGGTACTAGCTATAGGACCAGGGGCAAGAGATTTGTTTAATTTTTAATGAGCCTTTGCTTTCTCATTTGCTAAATGGAAATGTTGATGTATAATTAGAGGTTGTAATTATACTGAGATGCTGTTTGTAATAAACTGTCCAAGACTTTACTATTCCAAAATGACGATGCCTCTTGGTCCCTAGGTGAGGACTTCTGTCCCAGTACATTCAACTTCCACCCCAAGACTAACTGACTATCTCTGAATTATTTCTGGGGGTTCCAGGTGCATCTCTCATCTGCCTAGGCAAAAATTGGTCCATGAATTTATGCTTTGGCTTTCTAGGTCTTTTATTTATTTGCTCAACAAATATTATTAAGGTCTTTTTTGTTTGTTTGTTTGTTTTTTAAACTTTATTCATCCACACTGTTCTGGAGAAAGGCAGGCTCACTTTAATATGCTATCCTCTCGGGCTTCTGCCAGTTCTCACTCCATGCATTTCTGCTTATCCCACTCCTTTTTCTCCTCAGCTGCTATCCTCCTCTCTTCTTCTGCCCAGGGTTTCGGGTAATTGTAGCGCCTGGCTCCGTAGGCCACGCTGAGGAACAGGGCAGAGTAACTGCCCAGCTTGATGAGCGGAGAGACCTGCACCAGCGAAACCATCCTGACCATGACCCTCCCACCGGAAGCCCAATTCGGACCCAACAAATACTATTAAGGTCTTATCATATGCCAGAGCTTCCCAGGTGGCACAGTTGTAAAGAATCTGCCTGCTAATGCAGATGGAGACATAAGATAACATGAGTTCGATCCCTGGATCGGGAAGGTTCCCTAGAGTAGGAAATGGGAACCCACTCCAGTATTCTTGCCTGGAAAATTCCATGGACAGAGGAGCCTGGCGGGCTACAGTCCCTGTGGTCGCAAAGAGTCAGATATGGCTAAGCACGCACACACTCACGCTACTATGTGCCAGGTACTGAGAAGCAATGAACAAGACAAGTATGGTTCCTGCATTCACAAAGATGGCATTCTAATGAGAGGGAAGGTACGAAAACAAGAAAAGTATGTCAAGCAGTGATGAATACTACCCAGGAATATAAAACAGGTTTGGGTTAGAAGATGTAGAATGGGGAAGTGGGGGTACCTAAGGCTTCTCTGGGGAGGAATTGTTGAGAATGTCTGCCTCATAACTGCCATAATCACTTCTGCTGATGCTTTCTTGGGCTGCCTATGGTCTGTGGCTGGAGGGAATTGGCACTGCTGTGGAAGGAGTGGATCTCTGTCACCCAAACTGTTTATTGCTCAGTCTCCCAATTCTGCTTAACTGCCTCACTTGGTTCCCAAAGCACAGTTCTCCAGTCCTTCATAGAACCAGACTATCTACATTTCTTGCCCTTCACCTGATGCCAAAAGCTCAGCCTCTCAGTACACTGGTGCCAAATTAAATCTCAGAGAGGGTTTTGGGTGAAGTAGAAAAGAACAGCTTTATCGCTTTGCCAGGCAAAGGAGGACACAGTGGGTTTTGTGTCCCAACCCAGGAGGATTTGATGAAGAGTTTTATAGCAGTAGTTCAAGGATGGCACTGTGGGTCTCAGATGGTGGTCACCTAACCTTGTTGCCCTTCTCTTGTCCCTTGAATCTTGCATCAAGTGGCTTGGCTGCTCCTCTCTCAATCAGCAACTGTTTGAATCTGCTCTTTGGAACTCGGAGAAGGTCACGGAGGTTGGTCTTTCCTACAGGAAATGGGGGACTATAAAAGGCCTCCATGCCCAGGACCCCTACAGGGACCCACTTGACTTTATACTTTCTATTCCAAGGTATTCAAGCATTCATCTGGACTCAATCCTTCTTCTACCCCTTTCCTCTCAGGCTCATTCCATTCTGCAAAGACAGCTCCTTCCTTCTTGTGTGCTGTGTGTTCAATTGTGTCCAACTGTTTGCTATCCCATGGACTGTAGCCCACCAGGCTCCTCTGTCCATGGAATTTTCAGGCAAGAATACTGCAGTGGGTTGCCATTTCCTACTCCAGGGAATCTTCCCAACCCAGGGATCGAACCCAGGTCTCCTGCATTGCAGGCAGAATCTTTTACCACTGAGCCATCTGGGAAGCCTTCTTAGATTAAAATTAAAGCTCTCCTTATCAATTCAGGGTTCTGGCTGCTTTGACACAGGGAGCATTGTGTCCACCACCCAGGTACTCCCCAGGAAGAAGTACAGCCTCAGGGTAAGATCCTGAGATCAGAGCCAGAGTAGCTGGGTTTGATACTGGCTTTCCTCCTTGCTAGTTTTGTGACCAGCCTCTGTCTCAGTGTCCCTAACTGTTAAAGGAACTAGAAGAAAAGCTCTACCCTACAGGGTCCTGGTGAGGATGAAACAAAGTTATACAGACCAAGTGTTTTCAACCGTGACTGACAAATAGTACATGGCAGAGTTATATCACACAAATCTAAAAGACCTTCAACAGTGGGTTCATTGCAAGGGCTCAACATGGATCCTTGTGTTAGATGCTCAGTTATATCTGACTTTTTGTGACCCCCTGGACTGTAGCCCGCCAGGCTCCTCTGTCCATGGGATTTCCCAGGCAAGAATACTGGAGTGGGTTGCCATTCCCTTCTTCAGGGGATTTTCCCTACCCAGGAATTGAACCTGGGTCTCCCACATTACAGGCAGATTCTTTACCATCTGTGCCACCAGGGAAGCTTAACATAGATCCTAACTGATTTGAAATAAAGCAGAAACAAAAGATGACAGGAATCAAAATTTGACGCTTAAAGTCTGGATAGAGAGAGGGGGGTCCTAAATGAAGCAAATTGCTACAGTGACCAGGCCTTGTTAGAGTAGGAGAACTTCCTAAGTATTAATGACTTGTAAAGACAAGGAAAACAGCCAATGAAAGGCAAGTTGAAAGTAAGAAAGCTTGCCTCTGAGTAAATTGCACATTGAACATTGTACATTTTTGTTTGGGGGCAGTTGGAAGAGTTTCCCTTAAAAAAATATTACGTGATTCACTCCCGGTTGGAAACCCCTTGGAAAAAGAGGAAAGAAACCTAAGGACCTTCTGGGTCAGTCAGCTGTCGATGTTCATTAAAAGTCATTGTGTGTTTAAAAATGTGCAATGTGCAAGTTATGAATTAAGTTTTATTTGGGGCAAAATAAGGACTGCAGCCCTCAAGAGAGCAACTCAGATAGCTCTGAGAAACTGCTCCGAAGAGGCAGAGGAGAAAGTCAGTATATGTGTGATTTTGGTGAGTACGTATTTTTCTAGAAGATTTTTGCTAGTCTCGTGACAGTTTCTGCTAGTCACAAAGAGCAGTCGTTACTCTGAACGATTTGCTTTTCTAGATATTAGGAGATACAAAAATTGGATTCCTAAAGTCACCTCCTGAAAATATCTATCTGAAGACCTGTTCTGCCAGTATTTTTCCTGAGCACAGAGTGCCTCATTTCTGCTCTCCAGAAAGTCAGCAACTGCATCAGCACATGATTTGATCCTTATAGAGGCGGATGGCAAGTGCCCGTGGCAAGCGCCAGTCTGTGGTTGACCCAGCTATATTGTAGGATGTCAGTGATTTAAACTTGGTCTTTAATAAAGCTCATTTGCTCATTGCCCAGGTAAGCTAGCAGCCCTTTGCTTGGTAGTTTAACTTCTCTCTCTCTCTCTCTTCACTGTTTAAAGCCAGCTTTGCTGGTATAGACAAGGACTTATATCCCACCTTGAATGATGGCCAGGTGGGAGCTAATGCCTCACCTGCATGGACTGGCCACCAAAAGGCATCAGGTCATCCCCGAAATCCCGCACAGAGAAGCCAGCCCTTGGAGATTGCTCCCATTGGGTCCCCTCGGTTACCAGATTGTCCTGAAGCGGTTTTCAAACTGTGAAACTCATAAAGTGAAATTTATTACACTTTTCTGTATTTTACTAGAGTTGGAGCGTTCAGATAAAATTTACTGAGTAGATGTAAAACTCCGTTGATAGGAAAATGAACTATTTTCACAGGCACTCTCACTGAGTGGTTTTGTTCACTGTACTGAATCCAGACCTTCCTAGAAAGCTATCCTCCTCTTTCAGCATAACTGAGGACAGGTAAATATAACAACTCCAGCTTTGCAGCCCTATGGCCAAAGCTGACAGGCATAATCTGACCTGCCATTCAAGGGCCTCCACCAATTCTGCTCCTGTTAGCACTCACTATCAGAGATGAAACATGTCGCCATTCTTCTGTTCTGAAGAGGGGTCACAGGTGGTGATGAGAAGCGCAGCATGCTGAGGAGGGTACCTCTGGGAAATGAAGATGGGCATGGCGGTGGGCTGGGAAGGGTGGTTGTGGGGTCACCCCAGTCCTTAAAGGAGCATTTAATTGGACGGGATTTTTAAATTCTCCTGGGATGTTGTCCTCGTGATCAGAATTCATCAAAGTTCAAGAAAAGTCCTGTGGGGCTTTAATAAAGCCTTTATTTCCCCCAAGAGTTTTCCCTATGTTATCCTCATCAAAATCTCACAGAAAGAATGGGAGAAAGAAAGGAAGGGTGGGATGGGGGGAAGAAGGAAATGAAGAAAGGAACAAAGAAAGAAAGAAGAAATGGTAGAAAGAGGTGGAAAGAATTTTAAAAATTCACCTTTAGGAAGAAGTCTTCCTGACTGAATTTCTTCCATGATACGTGTTTATATGTGCTGGACAATAAACATGGCTCATTTGAGAATGTCTCTCATGCACTAAAGCAGTGTTTCCCCAAGTGTAAAATGCTTGCTAGCGATGTACATGATGTTTTAGGTGAGACATGGAGGAATTTATTTTAGTAGTTATGATTTATTTTAATAAAGATTAGAAAAAATACTGGTTTTCCATTTATAGCAGTGACAAAATCTATTTTTAAAAAGAAACATATTTAGTAAAAAATAACCTATATAAAGAAAAAATAATAATGATGCATAATGTAAACCCTATTAAATGTGTCTGGAATGTCTGAAGTTCGTGACACTGTAGACATCTGGGAGAAAAAAAATGATATTATCTGTAACTTCATCTTTCATTATTTGTGTCCCTTCCCCATGTCACAACTCCTCGTGGAATAGGTAGCACTATGCATTCTCCACCCCATTTTATCTCTCTCTTGGGTCCATGAGAAGACAAGTCCTTGCCTTCTCTCTTCATAGTGAGGCCCTATGACTAATCCTGGTTACTGAAATGTAGCAAGAAGAGACGTTTATCCCTAAACTATGATCCTCTGCTTGTCTTCTCTGTTTATCAGACGACTGACCACAGACAGTGTGGCCAAAAATTGTCCAGGTGTTTATAGGGCTTCCCTAATAGCTCGTTGGTAAAGAATCTGCTTGCAATGCAGAAGACCGTGGTTCAATTCCTGGGTCAGGAAGACCAGCTGGAGAAGGGATAAGCTACCCGCTCCAGTATTCTTGGGCTTCCCTGGTCGTTCAGCTGGTAAAGAATCTGCCTGCAATGCGGGAGACCTAGGTTTGACCCCTGGGTTGGGAAGATCCCCTGGAGAAGGGAAAGGCTACCCACTCCAGTATTCTGGCCTGGAGAATTCCATGGACTGTACACCCCATGGGGTCGCAAAGAGTTGGACACGACTGAGTGACTTTCACTTCACTTCACTTCACTTCATTTTGCTATCGTATCCTGGGTAAAACCATCACAGGAGCACTTAACAATACCACAGGACAGATTTATATATATGCCCCACGGAGGTAAGGCAGTAATGTCAAGGGATTATTGAGGCCAAATGAAAGTATAATAAAGACAAAGGCAGCAGCAATGTTTATGCAGTGTGTGTTGCCTGCCAGGGGTTGTGTTAAATCCTTCACTTGCGTTATCTTCTACAATCCTCACCACAGGCCAATAAAGAAAGAAACTAAAATTTCAGACTTCAAATCACCAACCCAGGCTTTGCTCTTGTCAGATTCAGAACTAAAATATAGGAAACTCAAAGTGGAGGTCAACTTAACTAGGATATGCCATCTAAATAGATTCAGGGATGGGAAAAGTAGAAGCAAAGCAATAGAGAGAGAAGTTCAAGATGGCATCACAGTGTCCCCCCACTCCAGCACACCAGGTAAAAGGAATATTCATCTTAACCACAACACAGACTATTTGGTATCCTGGTGAAAACAAATATTTCCATTATTATCATGTTGAGTTTATGATGCTGGTGGATCTCTGGTTGAAATCAAGTACCTAAAAATTCTAGTTTAGTCTACTCAGAAATAAAGATTCAGGTGTCACTGGTGTTAAGAAGGTAAATAAAACCCGAGAACAGGTCAAAGTTATTTAGGGAGAGACCCCAGAGTGAGGCTGTAAGAACACCAGTGACAGAGCTTGAAGCCACCTTTTTCTTTAAAGAGAGGAAAAAAAGAAGAGAAGGAATCACAAAGAAACCTTCAAAGAATTAAGGGATACTATTTACTGAGTGTAATTCAGCTCGTTAGATATTCTTTCAGTGCCTGTGAAGTGTAAGGCACCATGCTAGGTTCAGCAGGTGATTCTGTCTACAAGACAGAATCCTAAATTCCTAAATACTTTTCCTTCTATCCAGGAAGAGCATCCTATACATATGGTAATACAGGATGAGAAAGAGAGAAAGTATGCACAGTCAATTTCAAAGATGGTTTTACCTCCAGCTGCCCTTTGAGATTGGATATACACAGGAGACCACTTAGATCAAATGGATTAAATGAGCTTAAACAAGTAAGTAGGAAAATCAGTAAATAACTATTCCCACCAAAATTGCCCTACTTTTCATTCTTTTTCCTTTCTTTCCCAGATTAGTTGCATCAATTGCTCTGGCAGAATTGCCTCCCCAGCCTAGGCCTCCCAGATGGCTCCGGTGGCAAAGAACCCACCTGCCAATGCAGGAGACATAAGAGATGGGGGTTCAATCCCTGGTCAGGAAGATTCCCTGGAGGAGGAAATGGCAACTACTTCAGCATTCTTGCCTAGAGAATCCCATGGACAGAGGAACATGGTGTGCTACAGTCCATGGAGTTGCAAAGAGTTGGACGTGACTTTGCATGCATGTAAGCCTAGATATCCATCGAAACTATCTCGGAGAGCACTTGTTTCCATGGATCTAAAGGACCATAGAACTACGAGTCATTGTGTCCCAAGCTACCTATTTTTACGGATGTGGAAAAACAAATCAATGGGGAGCTGAAATGAGTGATGTACTCAGATTGTTGGTGATAAACCAAGCCGGGAATCCCAAGCTCCTGCTTTCAAATTCAACACGTTCTCTCCTACCACACTTTCTCTTTGTCCACAGCTATTCAGCTAATTGTCTAGTCTCCCACAAGAAATATTTCTAAGTATTTTCCTTCTATAGATTCTAGTTACCTACTTTCAAGAATACAATAATTGATCAATCACTGGGTCAGGTTCAGTCCTTTTATTTGAAGCCAGATCATGAAACAAAATTTGGACCCAGGCTGTTCCCAGAGAAGCTATTATCTAACAAATAACATATTATCTATTTTTAAACTTTAGAATCTTTTTCAGGATTCACAAGTTGGGGGTTTATGGGCAGAAGGATGGATAGAACAGAAGGCATCAGAGAAGATCAATACTTTTTCATCTTATAACCCTTGAACTGGGGATGTTGTATCTTTTTTCTTATTTACCCACAGTAATTACTTTAGCAAAGGACACGATTTGTATTGACGCAGTAATAACTCATGAACATATATTATTAGAGGATGAAAGCTACATTGAATCAAGTGGTGTTGAATTAAAGGGAAAATGGTTAAAGAAATTCACTCTGGGGCTGAAAGATTATATGTCAAGCTATAGCCTAAAGTGAATTTTTATAGCTAAGTTATAAACCCTTGGAAATACTGAGACACTTCACTGCAGCTGGCATCTTTACGATTAGATCAAGAGAAGTACCATATTTAGAAACTACCAGATTTTCTCCAGCAGCAATAGCAGTTTGGGGCACATCCAAGCAAATGAGGGAGAAAAGTTGTGATGAAAGGGAAACTCCATGCATTTGAGACCATTCTGTGAATAAAGGAGAAAAATGAGCTCAAGACCAAAACAAAAGAAGTGGGGATGGTAGGGTTGGGATAAGAAACCAAGGAGATGTTGGGTAAGAAAGAGGGAAATATGTGACTAGAAGAGGAGAATGAAGCAGAAGGACAAAGGAAAATATAAAAAGGCAGAGACACTGGGATCATTTGAACATCAAAATAATAGCAGATTAGAACCTATTTCAGATACTATTGAATAAGATAAGAATCCATGAGTCTCTTCTGATACAAATTAGTAAGTACATAAACAGGGGAAAAGGAAAAGCTCTTCCTTATGATAGAATGCCAACTAATCAATTTGAAACGAATAATGAAATTCTAAAAATCACCATTTGGCAACCATCATAGTACTAACTGATACAACTAAGAATCATCAATACACTGGCTAAAAAATGCAGGATGATTTTGATAGGAAACAGCATTCTCATAGTGAATTGTGATATTGTGATTTATAATAAGAAATATATAATTAAAAATATATAATAAGAAATGTGAAAGTGTTTAGTCACTCAATTGTGTCTGACTGTCTGTGACACCATGGGCTATAGGCACCGGGCTCCTCTGTCCATGGAGTTCTCCAGGTAAGAATACTGGAGTGGGTAGCCGTTCCCTTCTCCAGGGGAAATTTCTGACCCAGTAATCGAACCTGGGTCTCCTGCATTGGGTCTCCTGCATTACAGGTGGATTCTTTACCATCTGAGCTACCAGGGAAGTCCTAATAAGAAATATATATAGATTCATTTATGGCGCAGAGCTCCTAAAACCCTTCGAATTTCCTAAGTGTTGAGAAGGACAAATGTATCTCTCATTGTGTTAGTGAAATGAGTTTTGGATCCCATGTAAGGATGGGGGATGGCTGCTGGGGGGAAAAACCTGGAATGAAATGTTGAAACTTTCAGTACCACCTCTCTGACTTCAGGGGAGGGGAAAGGGGCCTGGAGGTTGAATCAATCACCATTGGCCAATAGATTAATCAGGAATGCCTATGTAAATGAAGCCTCCATAAAAATCCAGAAAGAGGATACCTAAAGATTTCAGGTTGGTGAACCAGAATGCTTCCCCATGCCATCATGCCTGGCCCCAAACTTCACGAGGTGAGAAGCTCCTTTGTTCAGGACCTTGTGCGTGTATCTCTTCATCTGACTTTTGATTCATGAGTAAACTAGCTTCCTAAGCTCTGTGAGCTGCTCTAGCAAATTAATTCAATCCACGAAGGGGATCATGGGAACTTCTGATTTTTAGCCAGTTGATTTTTTACCTGTTAGTACAGGTAACAGCCTGGAACTTGTGATCGAAGATGGGTGGTCTCATGGGACTGAGCCCTCAACCTGTGAAATCAAATGCTATCTGCAGGTAAATGGTGTCAGAATTAGGTTGAATTGTTCCACATCCAGTTGATATAGAAGAGTTGCTTGATGGTGTGGGGTTAAATGAAATCATAGGGGCGGGGCCTTAATCTGGTAGGACTGGTGTCTTTAGAAAGCGGAAGAGACACAGGAGTGTGCATGCATGAGCAAAGGCCATGTGAGTACACAGCAAGAAGGTGGCTTTCCCAAGCCAGGAAGAGATTCTCAGCATAAAACAATCCCAAAGGCACTTTGAACTTAAACATCCAGCCTCCAGAACTGTGAGTAAATAAATGTTTTATTATTCAGGCCACAAGCCTATGGTATTCTGTTACGGTGGCCTGAGGACACTAATACAGAATACACATTAAAAAAAAAAATTAAGATGTTAGTCTATGTACCATTTTGTATCTTTCCTTTATGATTGGAATTTTGTCAGATTTTAAATATTCTTTGAAAACCTTATTGTTGAAATAAGTATATCATATTTAAATCCTGGATTATTTGACTAATCTATTAGATATTTATGGTACTTTCAATTATAAAAATAATTTAATAAGCATTATTATAAATTAATATTGGCCTGTACTTCTAATGTTTTATTTATAATACATTCTTACAGGTAAGAAAAAGTCTACAATCTTGATATAACTTGTAAAATTGCTGTCCAAAATTATTGTATCAAATTTTATTTCCACATAAATTATTTCATAATTCCTGTTTCACTGCACATTTTCCTCCTTCAAATATCTTTTAAACAATATTTACCAACCTGATAGGTGATATTTCTTATCTTATTTTGGTTTCAATGTGAATTTGCTTCATTTCTAGTAAAAGTAAGACCTTTTTATATGTGTATTGATCATTTGATTTCTTCTTTTGTAAATTGTCAATATCTTTTTACCATCTCTGTAGTTGGTTGGTTTAATATTGATTTTTAAGCACTCTTTACATATTATAGATAGTAACATTTCTCTTGTTTGCTTTAAAACTTTACTTTGAATGTTTTTTAAAAATAATTTTGTATTTATTTAATCCTGTTATCCAATTAAAAGCACAAGTATATGTTTCCTTATAACGAAAGGGATTGTATTTCTCTCTGTTCTTTTGATCAACTCTAATGTCCACAAAAGGTCTTCTATGTACTGCAAAACCTTGTTATAACTTGATTCATTATCACCAAGATTTTAAGGTAAGGTAGGTCAAAGCATGTTCCCTGAACAAAGCTTTGTTCAGTAAAAAACTGATGTTATAGAATTAACCTCTAACCTAGTCCTAATTCTGTTCTCCTACTCCATCTTATAGGAATACTGCAATGGTTTGAAGTGTTGAGTTAGATATGTCTGGAATTTCCAATTACTGTAAGAGGAACTCAACCCAGCACTTTCAAAGCTTGACATCAAATGACCATCTTATTTAAAAAGTGCTTCTTAAATCTCTGTCATTACACAATTTGGAGTCTTTGGCCAAAATAAATAATTATATTTATTTTCTGTTGTGGAGACTTTTTCTTTTATGAAGGAATTTTGAATCTGTTCCAAACATATTTTGTGTTTCTAAATCATCCAACTGTGATATAAAAATAACATATATTAACTTTATTGGATAAAATGATGAAAACTGGGTCAATCTTAAAGAGCATGTAGTAATTTCAAATAATGATGTGCCAAGTTTTTCATCATGATCTAAAATCCTAAAGATTCTGTATGTTTTGCATACTTTTCACATATTTAAAAAATTATAGGTAGGCTTTTTTTTTCTCTGCCCTGTTTATGATTGGATAGACATAATCACATTTGAAAGGAATGTTGTTTTTGCAAACTACATCACAGAGAAGAGTTTTAAAAAATAAAGGGAAGTGTGGATTACTTGGGTATATTGCAAAGTACCTAAATTGAAGAATTAGAAGATGTATGTACATATTCAGCAGATGCAATTTAGCCTTAAGTGGGTTTCTTTACACCTCTATTTTCAATTTTTATTCATGAAGCTGGGAATAATAGTTGTTTTATCAAAGAAATTCAGTGAGTATTACAATTCTTATGAAAGCACTAATAAGGCTTATAATTTATGACATCTGAGAGAGTGGAATTTGTCCTGTAAATAGAATTTATTTTGTTTGGAAGGTGTTAAAAAAAAAAAAAAAAGGCTGAATCTGAATATCCTCAGACAGACACAGACCTAGTTGGCATTCTCACTTCTACTTCTTATTGTCTTATACCCCTCCAGCTTTACACATAATGCCTTTTGGTCTATGCAAAATTTGTGTGTGGGACCATCTTGTTGTTCCAGATGCTGTGTACAGACCACTATGTATTAGGTGTTTTTGTAAAAAAGCAGTGACCTGGGTCTTAACTCGGACCTATTGAATCAGAATCTCCGGAGGTTGGGGCCTGGGAATAGGTGCTTTTAATAAGAACCTCTGGACAAATGTGAGAGACTGTTATTTTTCATCTTTAAAAGAGCAACCATGACACATTCACAGAGTCTTCAGGGAAATTAAAAACACTCACTTTTACAACCACAGGCAGAATGATCTAGAAGAATCTAACTCAGACTCTTGTTTAATTGTATACTTTTCATGAATAACATTACATATAAATGAAGTAGGCATGGGAAATTTATTCCAGCTTCCTCAGCTTCCCCCCCTGCCACACAAGGGGTTGGATCTTTAAGATTGCTCCTGCTCCAACGCTTATGACTCAATAGGCAATCTCCTATTGGACTTGTAAGAGATGATGCACCCAGATTCATAATCAACGTGTGGACATGCAGACAGACTGCGAAATTTAAATACTGTACTTAGATGCAGTGTTGAAAAATACTGATTCTTGCCCTCTGTGGTGGACACCTGTTGTTTTGCCTTCCTAGCATTTCTTCTTCTGTGGTGAAAGAGTCCCAGTTGGACTTTGGGGAACCATCATTCAAGGTGAGACTGTTCATTCAGGTCCCGTGACCCAAGCTTGGCCAATCAGATGGTTTCTTCCTGAAATCGGCATCTTAGATGAAGTAACTCGGGGGCAGAAACTGAAGTGAAGTGAAGTGGTAGTCACACAGTCATGTCCGACTCTTAGCGACCCCATGGACTGTAGCCTGCCAGGCTCCTCTGTCCATGGGATTCTCCAGGCAAGAATACTGGAGTGGGTTGCCATTTCCTTCTCCAGGGTCTTCCCAACCTAAAGACTGAAGCTGGGTCTCCCACGCTGCAGGCAGATTCTTTACTATCTGAGCCACCAGGAAAGTCAGCTTATTCATGTAGAAGGCAGTGCAGGAGGAGACTGTCCATAGCTCCTGTTACAAAGAACTGGATCTATGGACAACTGCAGATCTTTTCAGTTAATGTTCTTTTTTTTTTTCTTTCCATTTGAGTTATCCAGTGACAGCGTCTTCTCCCAAAGAAATTTAATTCGTTCTCCTGCAAATGTCTTGGCCTCCTCTGTCCTGGCATTTACAGAGCAGCATCAGGGAGGCTCTGGTGAGAGAAGTGACTAAAAGAAAGCTCACCTGCAGATGAATTTTACCTTCTCAGCTGATGCCTTGATTTAGCCTGGCTTTATAATTCTTGTTCAACTCCCCTGATGCGGTCTGACAGTTTGAGGAGTACTGTTTCTCCATGATAAGAAAGCGTTTGCCTTAGGGAGGAGGGAGAAGATTGAATGGAAGTGTTTTATATTCACTTGAACCACAATTATTTTGCTGACACAGGGCAAGGTATTAACAGGGTTTTGCTGTTGGGGAATTAAAAGCCATTTGGCCTGTCCCTTATTCAGATGTTTCTCATTTTTAATATTGTGGTGTAAATGCAGTAACACATGGTTAAGAAAATAATGAAAATACGCACCCCGACCTATATGGATAGTAAAATCTCTGTGTGATTGTGGTGTGTGGGAAATATCCCAATTTGAAAGGTTTCACATTCAGGCTCCCAGCCATCCTTTATACTTAATCTCCCTTGATCCTCTCACACCCTCCTTCTGGGACTATCTATTAATGTCTGTCCTATGGACTTCCCAGGTGGCTCAGTGGTAAAAAATCTTCCTGCCGACACAGGAGATGGGTTCAACTCCTGGGTCAGGAAGATCCCCTGGAGTAGGAAATGACAACCCACTCCAGTATTCTAGGGTGGAAAATACCATAGACACAGGAGCCTGGCGAGCTACAGTCCAGTGGGGTTGCAAAGAGCCGAACGCAACTGAGCAACTGAGGCACGCATGCGTTCCATTCTATAGTGTTTGGTTCTCATCCTTACACATGGAGATTTTCAAAATATTGATTTCTCACCCCAACCACAAAGATGCTGCTTTAATTGATATGGGGCATGGTCTGGTATCAAGATTTATGACCCTCCCCCAAGTGATTTAGGTATACAGTCAAATTTAAAAGTCCTTGTTTTAGGGTAGGTGTTAGCAAATATGACCCAACAGATATGGCCAAGTCCAACACCTATTTTGTAAATAAAGGAATGCCTGCTGGTACCTTCTTGTTACCATTGTAGTTAAGTAGTCATGACAGAGACCTCATTGGCTGCAAAGCCTAAAATATTTAGAGGTTTTGCTTTTCAGTCTCTGCTCTGAAACAGTGGTCCTCCAACTTGAACATGAATCAGAATCACCTTGTAGGCTTGGGAAAACACCCTTCTGGCCCCACCTTTGGAGTTTCTGATTCAGTATTTCTGGGAGACAGAAGGGCCTGAGAATTTGCTTTTCTAACAAATTTCCAAATGGAGCTGATCCTGCTGGTCTGAGGTCTCACTTTGAGAATCACTAGCTGGCTCAGTAGTAAAGAATCTGCCTGCCAATGCAGGAGATGCAGGAGATGTGGGTTCGATCCCCAGATTGGGATGATTCCCCTGGAGAAAGGAATGGCTACCCACTCCAATATTCTTGTCTGGACAATTCCAAGGACAGAGGAGTCTGGTGGGCTATATAGTCCATGAGATTGAAAAGAGTCAGACATGACTGGGCAACTAACACTTTCACTTTTAACCCTGAATTAGACAAATGCAAATTAAAATAAAAAATGAGGTAACATTACATACCCGGCACATTGATAAATATATATTTTTAAAAAACTGACAATTCAACTTGTTGAAAATGATATGAAGCAATAAAGGCTCTAATAAATTACTGGTTGTTGTAAATTGATACAACCACTGGCAGGTTGGCATCATCTCATATTAAAAATATGTGGTCTGATTTGCAGTCAGTTCTACTCCTAATTATATGTTCTAGAAAAACGTGTGTCCATGTGAATCAGAGCACATATTGAGAATATTTATGTAGCACTCCCACCATGCAACTGTATACTCGCCTCCCATTCATATGCTGAAGGTCTGACCTTCAGTGTGACTATATTTGGAGGTAAGAACTTTAGGGAGGTAATTAAGATTATATGAGGTCACAAATGTGGGTCTTAACCCCATAAGGCTGGTGCCCTTATTAGAAGAGGAGGCGACACTAGAGCCCTCTCTTTCTAGGCTAAGAGGAAAGGCTGTGTGTTAAATTAGTCAAAGTTCTCCAGAGAAACAGGCCATATACATATAGATGACTATTTTTAGATAGGCAAAAAAATTGATTACCATAAAAGACATGATAGTGATTTATATACAGAGTGACAGAGAAGGTATTGTGATAAAGAAGGAAGACACAGGGGTCTTCTGAGTTGCTGGCAATATCCTATTTATTGACTTTGGAAGTACTTACACAAGAGTTCATTTTATAATCATTTGTTATACTGACATTTATGATTTATGCACATTTCTGTATGAGTTTTATATTTCACATTTAAAATATATTTACAGGAAGGCTGGGAACATGGCACCCTGAATGTGTCCCAGATGTTCACTAATCTCAGTTGCTATCTAACCATCCATCTTCCTCCCCCAAGTCCATCTAGCAGGCAGAGTCTGTTGGGCAGGAGTGTGGCTTGGGCTCTGTAGATCCAGATAGAGAATGCTGGGGCCAGGCATTTTCTTCTGGCCTTCTGGGCAGAGCCTGGAACTATGGAGAATTCTGGAGGAAAACTGAGCACATCTATGATCCTGGAGAGAACACAGCCATCAGAAATCTATGGGACTCCAAGAGGACTAGTAGCCCCCTCCCCCAGAGTATTCCAGGGAGAATTTCCCTTTCTTGTTCCCTGGGAGCCTCATCTAGGAACTGATGCCTGCTGGCTGTTACTGGACTAGCCCCCCAGGCGGAGACATCTCTGTGATTCACCAGTCACAGAAATGAGCACCACATGAGCCCCGAGACTTCTGACTAGGCAAAGAAAACTATAATTTCTGTAAAGAGTCCTAACATCCATAGATAGGAGGAACACTCAGGATACCCAGAAAATGTGGTCCTTAACTAAAGAGAGCTATGAAATAGAAGGCAGCTACTAAAATAATACAACAAAAATAATACAAATGCTTAGGAAATTCAATTTCAGCCTCAAAAGAAACTGTAGATCTAGAAATCATGACTTTTTGAACTAAAAATATAATTTATAAATTGAATGAAAGGATCTTTACAATGGTTGAAATACAAAGGACAATAAAATTTTTAAAAATAAGGTGGAGGCAAATAATTAATTGATCAACAATTAATAGAAAAATATGTACCACAAACTTTGCATTTTAGAATTTAGCAAAAATTTTAGCTCTGAACTTTCTTTCTCTTTTTGGCACTAATTTTCCCAGATATTTTCTTTTTCTACTGTCGATGTAGTTTTGTTAATTGCCTTAAATAAGTTTTATAACAAGATATAGTGCATATTTTGAAAAGTCTTTGATAATAAGATGTAGGATGTTTTTAAGAGCCTATACACAAAAATATTTTAGAGAAAACTATGACAAAACATGCACACAAAAATAAAATGAAAAGACACTTGAGACTAAAGGAATGGGCAAAGAGGTAACAGGCAGAGCAAACAATAAGAAAAACAGTGACTATTACAATTAGATTATAAATTTAGGTAAAAAACCCTAGACAGAATAAGATATGCCCATCAAATGCCTTCATACATCCAAATACATAGCAACTTAATATAAAGCAAAACTGCATAAAAAGCAATTAAAACTTGATTAAAATATAAAGTGGTACCCTTTAATCTTCCTATTTCAGAATTAGACAGTTGTGTTAGACCAAAAATGAGGACATACAAAAAAGAACTGAATAATATAATTTTATGATTTTTTAAGTATCCGACTCTTTGCAACCCCGTGGACTATAGCCTGCCAGGGTCCTCTGTCCATGGAGTTCTCCAGGCCAGAATACTGGAGTGGGTAGCCGTTCCCTTCTCCAGGGGATCTTCCCAACCAAAACCAGGTCTCCCCTATTGCAGGTGGATTCTTTACTCTCTGAGTCACCAGGAAAGCCCAAGAATACTGGAGTGGGCAGCCTATCTCTTCTCCAATGGATCTTCCCGACCCAGGAATCGAACTGGGGTCTCCTGCATTCAGGGGGATTCATTACCAGTTGATCTCCCTGGGAAGCCCCACAATTTCTTTAGCCAAGTCTAATTAATTCTTATAAAGATTCTATGGATATGTGTATATATATATATATATAGGCTTCCCTGGGAGCTCAGCTGGTAAAGAATCCACCTGCGATGCAGTTCAATTCCTGGGTAGGGAAGATCCGCTGGAGAAGGGATATGTTACCCACTCCAGGATTCTGGCCTGGAGAATTCCACGGACTATATCGTCCATGGGGTCGCAAAGAGTCGGACAGGACTGAGTGCCTTTCGGAAAGAAGCCGTACAGGACATGCTCTGTGACTTAAATGTTACAGACGTAGGAATGTTGCTGCTGCTCATTCATTTCAGTTGTGTCCCACTCTTTGTGATGCCTTGGACCGCAGCCCACCAGGCTCCTCTGTCCCTGGGATTTTCCTGGCAAGAAAACTGGAGTGGCTTGCCATTTCCTCCTCCAGGGGATCTTCCTGACCCAGGGATCGAACCCATGTGTCCTGCATTGCAGGCAGATTCTTTACAAATGAGCTACCAGGGAAGCCCCAAGTAAGGAATCAGTAATTTTTTTAAGTACAATGAAATAATAATTAACAAAATACCTTGGATTAAAAAAGAAATCAAATATGAAACTACAAATGGTCTGGAAGGGGATGAAGGTGAAAATACTACATCAGATTTAAGGACCATAATAAAGCTTGTAGTTAGAGGAAAATGCATGGCTTCCAATGCCTTTATCATCAAAGAAGAAAGGCTAAATTGGGGAAAGGGTGAAAAAAAAACTGGATATTTACTAGAAATTTTTTAACATACTATTAGAAAAGGTTATCAGAAAATCTACCAAAAAACAGCAATTGAAATTAATAAAGACAAAGCTAAAATTAACTAAATGACAAAAACAAACAACACACATATCCAAAAGCTGATTCTGTGAAAGATCCAAGTGTTTTTTTAAGCAAGAAAGCCCAATTTGTTTAAAAAAAAGCAAATATATACAAGATTAGAAATGACATGCAAGACACAATTTTAGAATAAAAAGAAATCAAGAGAATACTCAGAAAGGCACTTGCAACCCTGGCAACAAATCAGAGGAGAAGGATGATTTATTTCTAAAATGTTAAGTCCTTAGCCCAATACTTTACATATGAGTTGAATAATATCATCTATCATTATTATTGTTACTAGCATATCACATTCAAATATTTCTATCACTTCATTATAAGATAAAGGTCAAGCTTTCCTCTCTGAGAAAAATCTCCAGAAACTATCAAAGGATGATCCTCATCCTCATTATTAACAAACATTTGTGAAGCACACATTCTATCCAAGGCCTATGACCTTTCAGTGAAATATGAGAGATGACCGCTACCTGCCAAGAACTTAAAATCTTTAGGAGCTGATATGTACACACGAGTAGCTATTTTAGACTCTCAAGAAGAAGCGCCAAACAGGCAGCTGAGGCAATACCTGTTACGGGAGAACAGGGGAAGGATAGATCCCTTTTGGTAGGGTGATGGCAGAAAGACTTCACGGAGGTGGGGTTCAAGTTGAACCCTGAAGGGTGGGCTGGATAAAAATAGATTTTTAAGAGGAAAAGGGAGTGGAGGCTGGAGAGAAAATGAGAAAGTCAGTTTATAAATTGGCCAGTTTGGTCAGAAGAAGGGAGTATATTTCATAGGAAGCCAAGAGGTGAGGAAGATAAGGATATGTCAGAACAGATGATGAAGAGCTCCGAATTCAAATCTACAGAGTCTGGAATGTCTCCTGTTGGCAGTACATTAGTTCTCAGAGCCTTGAGCAGATCGTGACATAATAAACAGCAGTTTGGGGAAGGTTCTGTTGGCAGCAGTATGCTTGGTGGACTCCAAGGGGAGTAGCTGTGTCCACGACAGCCCACAGCACCCTGGTGAAATCTAGAAAGGCCATCATCCCCATTCTGCAGATGGAAAACCACACAGTGATTCTGAAGAGAGCGAGAGGCTGCGTAGGGCAAGGTAAAGATGCTTGCGGCAAGACTAGGGGGCCATCTCTTTAGCTACACGTTGCACGTCGCCAGCTCTGCACTGTCCTACCTTTGATGTTAGAACGACCCTCATAATTTGGGGCAAAACTTCTCAGCTCCTCCAGAGATGGTAGCCTGGGAGAGAGAACTTCTTTGTTGTTGCCAGATACACATTAATTTATACATCATGAAGGGGGCAAATTTTCCAAAGGAGTTTAGCTCGGGGTTTCATCCTCCACAAAGCGTAAGCCCTCTCCTCCAACCCGACTTCTCCTCTGTGGTCTGTATCCTCTGTAGGAACACAGAGAGTTAACCTTTGCAATCGGATTTGCTCTGTGCAACACAAAGTGTCACCCAGGAAAGCAGGGTACAAGGCGTCTGTGAAATGTATGAAAAGAAGTCCAGGAATTCAGTTAATTAACCACATCAGTTTCTTAACGTGATCAATTTTAATTAAACTGAATTTTAATAGAGATCTGTGTAGTCTGTAGAGACCAATTGCTAATTCTACAAAGCATGTGCTGCTTTTCAGTTCAGATTTGCTCCCATCTAATTAATATGGATAGAGCATTAAGCCTTTTTGGACTCTGGTGGTTTTCATTTCATGACTATTAATGATTTTAATGAACTGGACTAATTCAGTAGTTTTCATCCCAGTGTTTCAGGGCTTTGTTCATCACAAATTTCAGGTTTATAATTGGTTTCCAGGTCTTAACAGTGGTCATTGATCAGCTTCAGCAGTTCCTTTTACAACTCGGAAAGCGCTGGAGACTCAGTTAACCCCTTGCTGCCCAGAGATGAGATGAACACTGCAGCACTTTAGAGCAGTAGCTTGGGAATTAACTACCAAGCTAACATAGCTACAGAGGCAGAGGAGGACTAAAATTCATATGGCAATGTGAGCACGGGACAGAACAGGAAAGGTCACACCAGCAATACAGACACTGTAGATTAAAAAGAAAGAAAGACTGGTAATGAGCTATATTTTTCAGCTTTAATTTTCATTACTCCAAGTGAAAAAAATACATCATGAAATTAGCTTTCTCATTTTGGCAAACCAGACTTTCTAACCACCCATTCACCCCTGCCAACCCTTAGCAAGCATCTTTATCAACTCTCAAACAGCTAGGATTGAAGGATAAGAAAATGGAAAACTGTAAAGAGCTGATGAAAAACAGAAACAGGGATGCTGGGCTGAGGGGAGACATAGCTTGTGAAAACTAACACAGATAAAGAAGTGAACACGTTGATGAATACATACCTTGCCTTCTCTGGATTCAGCTTCACTATTGGAGTGTTACTCATGGCCCTTGATTGCCCTGAAAACAAACAATAGGATTTCAGCTCCCCTCTCACTTAAAACAAAAATTAAACCTTTTAAAATATTCCATATCCAGGGTTGTTATTCAATATCTTCATTGATACTGCTTCTGAAAAGTGACAGGCAGACTAGACGTAGAAAAGTGTGAGGTAGAAAAAGGCAAATTCTCTGATTCAGGCACCTGTGTCTTTAATTACCCAAGAAAGATCAATATAAACATTCAAACCATGGCCCCAGCTTTCAGAAATGTAGTTCAAATCACTGGAGATTATGGACAAGCTTATTTTTGTGGGCCTACCTAGAAAATTTCCTCCAAGCCCCTTATCCACCATCTAAAGAACATACCACTCTTTGCAGATGTACAGGCTTGAAATTCTCAAATATTCCAGGGACTTGTTTATGAAGTCATTCTGCCACAGGTTGAGTTAATTTAGATTTCAAATCCAGTTGGAATCTCTTCCATAATTTTATTTTTGAAAAGATCTTTCTCATCCAGTAAGGTTCTTACCAAGATGGTGATTTTTACACATTATCTCTGATCCAAAGAACAAATGAAACTGATGTCATCACCGACATAGCCCTTAAAATGACCCAAGAGGAAAAATTTTATAAAATTTAGAAATTTGATTTAGTTTTTATTTTACTCACTCATGTTTCATCAGCGGTACCTGGTTTCTTTGATAACATTGACTGATAGATTATGTCTCAGGTCAGTTCAATTCATTTTCCTCATATAGGCTAATATGTTTAAACAAGCTGCCAGTCATAATAAAGTTGTCTCTGCATCTTTAATTCCTATTCATCTCTAAATCCTTTTCAGTCTTGCTTCTGTCTCACAGAACTGCTGAAATACTCTGTCTTCTATAAACTGGTGATAATAATGGCTTTCTTGGAGGGTCATTGTGTAGATTAGCTCACTTAGCAAGGTGCCTCAATAAATTATGGCTGTTATTACTGCTCAAGTCACCAATGACCTTCTGATTGACAAATGGCTTAAGTCTTCATCTGCCGTGCTGTCTGAAGCATTTGACACCATCCACCATGCTGCTTGAAACTCTTCCAAGAAACCACTCGTTCACACATTTGTTCTTTCAGCAATTATATATGGAACATCTGTTATGCGTCAGATAGTGTTCTAGGCTCTGGGGATCCCGTGGTGAGCAACGCAGAAAGTCCATGTCCTCTTGGAGTTCTTATGTTTCTCTATTGAGGAAAATAGACATATATGAATAAAAAGTAAGGCTTACAATTTATTGAGCCTTTAAATTGCACCAGACAATATTCTCAGCTTTTTGCCTATTTTAACTCATCTAGCTCATTTAACCCACTGGACATGGGTATTATCATTATCCTCATTTTACAGATGAGGACACCAAGGCATGGAGAAGGTAAGTATCTCAGCCAAGGTCACAAACATTTATAAGTGATGGAGCTAGTGTTTTGACCAAGGAATACAGTTCCAGATTCCAGACTCTTAAACCCAATGCTCTTCTGAAGAATAGAAAACAGTGATATCACACAATGAAAGTGACTTTAGATGTGAGGGAAGGGAAGCCCTCTTTGAAGAGGTGATATTTGAGTAGAAACTCAAATACTGAGAAAGAATAGAAAAGTATCAGTATGTTGTCTTAGCAATCAAGTACTTGGGACTGAATTGTTTCCTCCCAAATTCATGGATTGAAGCCCTCATCCCTTAAATGACCATATTTGGAGCTAGGGCTTTTGGTGGTGCAGTGATAAATCATTTGCCTGCGAATGCAGGAGACCCACAAGAGGTGAGCTCAATCCCTATGTTGGGGAGATGCCTGGAGAAGGGAATGGCAACCCACTCCAGTATTCTTTCCTGGAAAATTCCATGGACAGAGGAGCTTGGAGGGCTACAGCCAATGGGATTTCACAGAGTTGGACATGACTGAGCAGCTATGAACACACAAGTTTAAATGAGGACAGAAGAGTGGGGTCTGATAAGATGGGTACTCTATTGAGAAGAAGAAGAGAGAACTCTCTCTCTTTCTCTTCATACACAGGCACTCGGGAAAGGCCATGTGAGGACTCAGAGAGATAGTAACTGCCTGCCAGCCAAAAAGAGAGCCCTCACTGGAAACTGAACCCTGCATGAACCAGAAGCTTGAACTTCCCAGGCTCCAGAACTGTAAGAAAGTAACTTTCTGTTGCTTAAGCCACCTAGCCTATGATATTTATTTTGGCAGCCAAAGAAGACTAAGACACCAAGTAAAATCTAGAAGCCTAGAAAGATAATGCTTCTGAAACATTCCATGCAAGAAGGCCAGAAATTCACTAGAACATTCTGAGATGAACCTTGACAAGAAGTGTTGAAATTGGTTCAGGAGACTGAGGGAAAGGAAAACAAATACAGACAGCTTTTTCAAGAAGATTTGTTACAGAGAGAAGCAGAGAAATGAGTGGTAGATGGAGAGAGCCATCACATCAGAGAACTTTGAAGATGGGAGATATTATAGGATGCTTGTATGCAGATTGCATCCAAGTACTTCATTTCAGACTCTTCTGTTGACTATGATGGCTACTCCATTTCTTCTAATGTATTCTTGCCCACAGTAGTGGATATAATGGTCATCTGAGTTAAATTCACCCATTCCAGTCCATTTTAGTTCACCGGTTCCTAAAATATTGATGTTCACTCTTGCCATCTCCTGCTTGACCTCTTCCAATTTGCCTTCATTCATGGACCTAACATTCCAGGTTCCTATGCAATATTGTTCTTTACAGCATCGGACTTTAATCCATCACCAGTCACATCCACAGCTGGGTGTTGTTTTTGCTTTGAGTTTGTCTCTTCACTCTTTCTGGAGTTATTTCTCCACTGATCTCCTTCCTGTAGCATATTGGGCACCTACCAACCTGGGGATTTCATCTTTCAGTGTCCTATCATTTTACCTTTTCTTGCTGTTCATGGGGTTCTCAAGACAAGAATAATAACAAGGTTTGCCATTCCCTTCTCCAGTGGACCATGTTTTGTCAGAACTCTCCACCATGACCCGTCCATCTTGGGTGGCCCTACATGGCATGGCTCACAGTTTCATTGAGTTAGACAAGGCTGTGGTCCATGTGGTCAGTTTGGTTAGTTTTCTGTGATTGTGGATTTCATTCTGTCTGCCCTCTGCTGGATAAGGATAAGAGGCTTATGGGAGCTTCCTGATGGGAGAGACTGACAGAGGAGAAAACCAGGTCTTGTTCTGATGGGCGGGGTCATACTCAGTAAGTCTTTAATCCAATTTTCTGTTGATGGGTGGGTGGGGCTGTGTTCCCTCCCTGCTGTTTAACTTGAGGTCAAACTATGGAGCACTTGCAGTACTTGGATGCAGTCTCGAAAATGATCAGAATGATCTCTGTTCATCTCCAAGGCAAACCATTCAATATCACATTAATCCAACTCTATGCCCCGACCAGTAGTGCTGAAAGCTGAAGTTGAACAGCTCTATGACCTACAAGACCTTCAAAAAAAGAAAGGGGACTGGAATGCAAAAGTAGGAAGCCAAGAGATACATGGAGTAACAGGCAAATTCGGCCTTGGAGTACAAAATGAAGCAGATCAAAGACTAGCAGAGTTTTGCCAAGAAAACACACTGGTCATCGTAAACACTCTCTTCCAGCAACACAAGAGAAGACTCTACACATGGTCATCACCAGACGGTCAACACCAAAATCAGATTGATTATATTCTTTGCAGCCAAAGATGGAGAAGCTCTATACAGTCAGCAAAAACGAGACCAGGAGCTCACTGAGGCTCAGACCATGAACTCCTCATTGCCAAATTCAGACTTAAATTGAGGAAAGTAGGAAAAAACACCAGACCATTCAGGTATGACCTAAATCAAATCCTTTACAGTTATACAGTAGAACTGACAAATAGATTTAAAGGATTAGATCTGATAGAGTGCCTGAAGAACTATGGACAGAGGTTCTAACACTGTTCAAGAGGCTCTGATCAAAACCACCCCCAAGAAAAAGAAATGCAAAAAGGCAAAATGGTTGTCTGACAAGGCCTTACAAATATCTGCGAAAAGAGGAGAAGCTAAAGGCAAAAGAGAAAAGGAAAGATATACCCATTTGAATGCAGAGTTCCAAAGAATAGCAAGGAGGGATAAGAAAGCCTTCCTCAGTGATCAATGCAAAGAAATAGAGGAAAATAATAGAATGGGAAAGACTAGAGATCTCTTTAAGAAAATTAGAGATACCAAGGGAAAATTTCATGCAAAGATGGGCACAATTAAGGATAGAAATGGTATGGACCTAACAGAAGCAGAAGATATTAAGAAGAGATGGCAAGAATACACAGAAGAACTATACAAAAGATATCTTAATGACCCAGATAACCACAATGGTGTGATCACTCACCTAGAGTCAGACATCTTGGAATGTGAAGTCAAGTGGGCCTTAGGAAGCATCACTACGATCAAAGCTAGTGGAGGTTATGGAATTCCAGTTGAGCTATTTCAAATCGTGGAAGGTGATGCTGTGAAAGTGCTACACTCAATATGCCAGCAAATTTGGAAAACTCAGCAGTGGCCACAGGACAGGAAAAGGTCAGTTTTCATTCCAATCCCAAAGAAAGGCAATGCCAAAGAATGCTCAAACTACCACACAATTGCACTCATCTCACATGCTAGGAAAGTAATGCTCAAAATTCTCCAAGCCAGGTTTTAGCAATACGTGAACTGTGGACTTCCAGATGTTCAAGCTGAGTTTAGAAAAAGCAGAGGAACCAGAGATCAAATTGCCAACATCCAATGGATCATTGAAAAAGCAAGAGAGTTCCAGAAAAACATCTACTTCCGCGTTATTGACTGCGCCAAAGCCTTTGACTGTGTGGATCACAGCAAACTGTGGAAAATTCTTAAAGAGATGGGAATATCAGGCCACCTGACCTGCCTCCTGATAAATCTGTATGCAGGTCAAGAAGCAACAGTTAGAACTAGACATGGAACAATAGACTGGTTGCAAATCAGGAAAGGAGTACATCAAGGCTGTATATTGTCACACTGCTAATTTAACTGATATGCAGAGTACATCATACGAAATACCAGGCTGGATGAAGCACAAGCTGAAATTAAGACTGCTTGGAGAAATATCAAAACCCTCAGATATGCAGATGACACCACCCTTATGGCAAAAGCGAAGAACTAAAGAGCCTCTTGATGAAGGTGAAAGAGGAGAGTGAAAAAGTTGGCTTAAGACTCACCATTCAGAAAACTAAGATCATGGCATCTGGCCCCATCACTTCATGGCAAATAGATGGGGAAACAGTGGAAACAGTGACAGATTTTATTTTGGGGGGCTCCAAAATCACTGCAGATGGTGACTGCAGCCATGGAATTAAACGATGCTTGCTCTTTGGAAGAAAAGCTATGACCAACCTAGACAGGCTATTAAAAAGCAGAGACATTACTTTGCCAACAAAGGTCCATCTAGTTAAAGCTATAGTTTTCCAGTAGTCATGTGTGGATGTGAGAGTTGGACCATAAAGATGCTGAGTGCCAAAGAATTGATGCTTTTGAACTGTGGTGTTGAGTAAGACTCTTGAGACACTCTCAGACTGTAAGTAGATCCAACCAGTCAATCCTAAAGGAAATCAGTCCTGAATATCCATTGGAAGGACTCATGCTGAAGCTGAAACTCCAATAATTTGGCCATCTGATTCGAAGAACTGATTCATTGGAAAAGTCCCTGATGCTGGAAAAGATTGAAGTGGGGAGGAGAAGGGGATGACCCAGGATGAGGTGATAGGATGGCATCACCGACACGATGGATATGAGTTTGAGTAAGCTCTGGGAGTTGATAATGGACAGGAAAGCCTGGTGTGCTGCAGTCCATGGTGTCACAAAGAGTTGGACACAGCTGAGCGACTGAACTGAACTATATGCTCATGGGTTGATCTAATGCACAAATAACACATAAGAGAGACTTCCCTGCTGCTCCAATAGTTAAGAATTTACCTTCCAATGTAGGGGAGACAAGTTTTCAGTTTCTTTATCTTCAAGTATATACAATGTCTCATTCATATGCTAATGCTGTTAATAGTACCTTCTTCCTTATACGGATGAGGAAACTGAGTCCTAGGGAGAGCAAGTAACTGGCCCAAGTAGTTCACTCTGCTTCCCAGGTGGTGCAGGGATAAAGAATCCACCTGCCAATGCAGGAGATTCAGGAGACTCGAGTTCAATCCCAGGAATAGGAAATGGCAACCCACTCCAGTATTCTTGCCTGAAGAGTTCCATGGACAGAAGAGTCTGGCAGGCTACAGCCCATGGTGTCACAAAGAGTCGGACATGACTGAGCTTGTGTACAGAGAGCTCACTCAGAGAGCGAGCAGCAAAACTAGGATTTGAACTAAAACTTCCTCTTTCAATTGCCGTTTTTTCTTGAATGAAATAAAAGTCACCATCATTAGTTAAAAGTGAAAAGGAAGAAGCAAATTGATTAGTAGACTCTAGTAATAGTCTCTACTAGGATTTCAGATGATGTTTTTTTGTTATCCTACTTTATATTTCTAAATAATATATGTACATTGTCACTTCTTGATTTCCCAGTTTTGAGCATTATTTATTGACTTTGCACCTTGAAAGAATAGGATTTTTTGTTTTTCACACACACACCCTGAAACCATTCTGATCACTTATGTGAATTCCATTTTTTCTTTCCTGAAACTTGTAAAAAAAAAAAAATCTTTGGTCTCTAGTGTTTGAAATTCATTATTCTGAGTATTTGGTGGACTCTTTCCATTTGAATCATGCTCATTGGTTTGGGAAAATTGTCTTGATTTATTTCTTTGAGGCTAGACAGTCCTTCATTTTCTCTCCTGCTGTTTTGATATTGGGATTTCCTTGGTGGCTCAATGGTGAAGAATCTGCCTGCCAATTCAGGAGATGCAGGTTCAATACTTGGGTCAGGAAGATCCCCTGGAGAAGGAAATGGCAACCCACTCTAGTATTCTTGCCTGGGAAACCCCATTGACAGAAGTGCCTGGTGGGCTACAGTCCATGCAGTCACAAAGAGTCAGAAACAACTTCGTGACTAAACAACAACAATTCTAATGTTGGGATATTGCTTGGTCATCTCATTAAATTTTTTTTTCTCTTTTTACATTACATTTTTTAATCCTTTTTGCTCTAAGTTTTCAACAATCCCAGAGGAAGTTTTCAGTTAACTTCTTAGTTTGGTTTTCCCTTGTTACACATGAAAAAGAAATTCAGACCTTTTAACGTCCTTTAAGGTAGGATCAGCAGTTTCATTTCTTAAAAAGTACTCCTCCAACTGTCCTCCATCTGCATTCTGTGATAGTCACAAGCTTCTCACGGCTTCCCAGAATAAGGGGTCCAAATCCAAGTTTCTCTAGGTCCTCTCCCATAGGCAGGACAGTGTTTTGAAGTCCTTGGAGTTATAGACTCCATATCCCTTTTGGACCCAAAGATGGGTCCCATGCCTCACATGGGGATAGGTCCACATCCCTCAAACATCCATTCCCATACTGTAGGTACAATACCTTATCTGAAACCCAGGCAGTGCCAGCCCCATCTCACCACTCCGGCTCTGATTTCCTGCCTAATTTCTGGCAACTGGCTTTATTTTAAATTCAGCGACGTGGCCCCTGAAAAAGGTAGCTTTAATATAACATTTCACTCAGGACTCCATCAGTTTGTGGTGGAGAAAACATGCAAGATTCTAATATTCCCATTGCCCTTGTCTTCACATAGTGTCAACACTTCCTCCCTCAGCATCGCCCTGCTGACCTATCTTGCCTAAATACTATAAGTTTCTAGTGTTCTTCCTGCTTCCAGTCACTGCTTCCTTCTTCTTTCTACTCTCAGGGTTACTGACCTAACAATCTATCTGATTTTATCATTCCAATCCTTAAAAGCCGTCTTTACTTCATGATAACTTTCAAGATCAAGGTTACTTGCCAGGTCAGGTCACAGTAAAGATTTTTCAAAACTTCTTCCCAATTGTTATGGACTGAATTATATCCTTTCCAAATTCATATGTTGAAGTTCTAACTCCCAGTATCTTAGAATGTGATTATATTTGTAGATTGGGCCTCTAAAGATAATGAAGATTAAATGAGGTCATACGAGTGGGCACTAATCCAATTGGATTCTTGGCCTTATAAGAAAAAGGGAGAGGCACCAGGGAAATTAATGCACAGAGAAAAGGTCATATGAAGACGCAGCAAGAAGATGGCCAACTGCCAGCCGAGAAGAAAGGCGCCAGGAGAAACCAAATCCACCGACGCTTTGCTCTTGGATGTCCAGCCTCCAGAACTGTGAGAAATAAAGTTCTGTTGTTTTGACCTTCCAGTCTGTGGTGTTCTGCTATTGCAGCTGACCAATAGACCAATCTATCCTGCTAGTCATATGTCCCAGTACTTCCCATGTCTGCATTCCAGACAGGGTAAACTAATAATCATTCCTCATCCCAGAAAATTGTATTCCATAGCTGTAAACCCCATGGAATACTGCCTTTGCCAAATGTGATAGGCTGAATAAGGGCTTCCAAACATACGCAGATCCTAAACCCTGGAAGCTGTCAATGTTAACCTATAGGGCATTTGCAGCTGTGATTATGTATCTTGAGTTGGAGAAATCATCCTAGATGATTTGCATGGGCCATAAATGTAATCACAGGGGTCTTTCTAAAAAGGAGACAAGGAAAATATGAAGTAGGAGATGTGATGGTGAAAGGAAGAGGTTGGAGCAATTTGAGGAAGAGGGCACAAGGCAAGGAGTGTAGAAAGCCTCTGGTACCTAGAAGATGCAAGGAAATTATTTCTTCAGTAGAACCTCCACAAGAAACCAGCGCTCTTGACACCTTGACTTTAGCCCAGCAGATTAATTCAAACTTTTGTCCTCCAGAACTATAAGAGAAGACATTCTTGTTGTTTTAAACCACCAAGATTGTGGTGATTTGTTACAGTAGCCACAGGGAACTAAGACACCAGGGAGTTTTCTAGCCATCTATCAGGAGTCAGATTTCCTGTCATCTACTTTGTGAAGCCTTCCATCATTCTCTTTATAGGATCAGTCTCCTTATTCAGTTATCCTGAAAAAATCTGCTCTGCTCTAGTATTGATCTTATCATGCTAGATTTTTTAAAACTTTTTATTTTCTAACAATTATAAACTCACAGGAAGTTGCAAAAATAGTAGCAAGTACCTGTCTTCAACTTTCTCAGCTCCAATGATGACATCTTACATAACTTCAGTACAATATCAAAACCTAGAAATTGACACTGGTATAATAACTGTTAACTAGACTAAATACCTTCTTCACTTTTCATCAACTATGTTTGGTTTTGATTATTTTTTACACTAGAGCTCTTCAAGGTCAGGGACCATGTATCTCATTCATCTTTACACTGTTAATGTCTAAGGAATACTAGGCGATCAGTAAATATTTTTAGAATGAATGAGATGAAATAAGAGAGAAGAGAGGCAAGAGAGGAGATAAAATTAACTAAATTTGGGCTTTTTGGCTCATATCTTTTAAATAGTTACAGGTGTACCTTTGAGTGGAGGACAGGGTGTAAATGAAACAATATGCTTTTAGTGAAATTTAAATTCTGTACTCTGACTCCTCAATATTTCTAGTCACATTTTGAGAACTTAAGAACACATGCATTTTCACTACACATGTTGCACATCACTTCAATTAAACATTTCTTTCAAACAACTGTTCAGCAGTTCAGATATTGAGAACTTTTATTCTATCTAGTATTTTTGTTAGGATTTCCATAAAAGTAGCTTAAAATAATCATAAAAGAGATATTTCTGGCTGAGTTTCACACCCACTAAAATTCCACGTTCACAAAAACATGTCTCAATGAGAAACAAAGAAGGTGAAGGGTTTATTGATGAAATTTGGGCAGTGCATGCTCTTCTATTGCTACAGCTGGAAAATGAAACATTTCTATTTGGCAATTTAAAGTCAATGAAATATTTTATTTCCCAGTTAAGCTACATCTGTGCACTTTAAATGATGTATAAGTCATTCCACGAAGCAGAAGAGCTCAGGGACAGGTCATCAAAGGTCAGGTAATATGATGGTTGGAGGAACCTCAGGAAAGAGAGCTCACGCACCAAATCTGTCTTCCAGCCATAGTTGACCTTATTCCATAGGTCAACGCAGGGGACTCTTGAAAGAAAAGAGAGGAGTGACCTCCATAATTTGCCTACTATGCACTTGTTACTTTAAACACAGTATCCCTTTTAACCCTTCCCATAACCTTGCATTGTAGATTTTATTATTCCCAATTTTACAGGTAAAGAAGCTGAAACTTAGATGAAGCAATCTGTCCAAGTGAAAAACCTATTAACAGAATTCAAATCTATCCTGGTTTGGCCTCTGACCCCATACTCTTTCTTCTACAGGTGATGAATTTCTGCAAAAGCAGTGGTTTTCTACTTTCACTGCACATTAGAATCACTTAGTTAACTTTCCAAACCCCACAAAAAGCTCAGGCTGTGCCACTAGGGGTGGGACCCAGGCTTCTGTACTTTTTAAGGCTCTCTGGGGGATTCCAGTATGCAGGAAGGTCTGAGAATGATGGAGACACGTCAAAATAGGCTGAATGGAAAGCTGCCCAGACCATCTGATTTAAGAAGCATGAAAGGACTCCATGCCTAATAATCTCTCCCAAAGTGGCCATCTATCATGCCTAATATTCCTATCATCTACATCATTTCTTTGGATAAAGATATCTGTTCTCCACAAGGCCACTGTTAAAATGCAAATCAGTCACCTAATAGGAAAAGTGCATTAATATATTTTTTTGTCCAAGCCTAGATTACATGACTCTGTCTTGGTCAACATTTTTAATCACCACCTTGGAGAAAGTCACACAAGGCTTTCTCATTAAATTTGCAGCAGACACAGACCTGGAAGAGCTCATTTGTCAGAATGAGATCAGAACATTTCACTCTGTCCCATTCCCCCGAAAAAAGTCTCCAGATGTTGAAACACTGGGCTCAGATGAAGAATTGAAATCCTTAATGCAAGTTCAAAATATAAATGACACAAAAACCTGATTTCAAAATAACCCCAATGGAAAAGATTCTTAGATATACTTTAAACCATATATGGACCTCATATGACCTGGCTGACAAAAAAGCTGATGAAATATTAGAATAGAATAAAATAAACAGAACCACATTCAGATATACTATTTTAAAATATTAAGAGATTTATGTTTCCCAGGAAACTGAAAAACTAGATAGTGTCCAGATGAGGGGTGGCAATGAGACCATGGGAGGACTTGCAAACTACATCAGCTTAGGAAAAAAGGCAAACTAACTGTCACTTTCTCTGTTGGACTTTCCCATATAGCCATGTAGAATGATTCCTCCTGACAGATATGTGATTCTTTGTACATTTTTATGTCTTATGCCATTAGAGGGTAGTTAGCTGTGAGTATGTTTTCTCCACAATAGACTGTGATGCCCTTGAGGCCAGTGACTAAGTCACATTCTTCTTCACTTCCCAGGCTCTCTCTAAGAGCAAATATTATTAAATCACTCTTATGGTATCCTTTGCTAACTGGTTGTATTTTCTTGAAGTTTTCTAATTCAATTTGCCAAGGGCAATAAATTGCTTGGCAGAAGTTAGGTAACAACATTTTAGAGATGGGAAAAGCTAATTTGGGTGGCAGCTTAGACTAGATCATCTTGTTTCAACTGAAGATTCCATGATGAATAGATTCCTATAATTCATGATTGATTTAACAGTTGGTAAGCAGGGAGTACAATCTTGAAGCAATGGGAGCAAAGGAGATATACTTTTAGTGGACTACATAGATGTTTAGCAGCCAATTTATAAAGCTGATAGTTTATGGATCACGAGTTCAGAAAAGACACGGTAGTAATGACTCTCCTCCATTCCTTGATGTCTGGGATTTCAGCTGGGAGTCACGGAAACCTCGGAAACCTCTAGGAGGCAAGAAGCAGTAAGGTGGAGAGATCAGCTTCTCAGATGACTTCTTCCTGCATGTATATGGAACCATGTATATGGAACCCGGGAAGGAACCTTTAAAGGACAGGATGAGACAGCACTGCCCACAAGAACCCCTATGTGTGGTCTAGCCAATACAGAAATCACTTGGATATTTTAGATGGTGTTTCAGGGCTTTAAGGCAAGTGTTCCAGGATTATGAGGCAGAAGTTGAATGGTCATTGACAACTTCTGCTGTAATCCGTTGGTTGAAGCAGCTTCAAATTTGTCCAAATTTAAGGGGTTGGGGTCATAGACCTCACTTCTCAATAGGTGTGGGATTAAAGGATTTATAGCTATCTTTTAAAAACTGCCACAGTAACACTTTGGATTTTTGAGACATCAGTGGTTAACCAGACAGGGATCTTACACAGAGGTCCTGGGGCAACATCACATACCATGTGCAGCAGATGGCGGGCGTGACATGGCAGCTCTCTTCGCTCCTCAGTGGAGAAGGAGGCTACCATTTATAGATGGAATTGATGTCTGGTGGGCTTATCAGTTACCAGATACCTATAATTAAGGGGATTGGATAGTCACATGACTCAGGGACAGGCCAAGCACGGGATGTACAAAGAGCAAGAAAACAGCCATCTTGAATGGCCTAACCATGCAACCCACCCCTACATACGCTGCACGACTCTTAGAGTCTTGGTCTGCCCCACTTCCACAATATCCCTGGTGGCAGGTATGTAGAGGCACACTGCAACCGAAGACCACCAATGCAATAAAGATAGCAGCTAAAAAGATATCAGGAGTCTGCTGCTACTGCTGCTGCTAGGTCGCTTCAGTCGTGTCCTACTCTGTGCGACCCCACAGATGGCAGCCCTCCAGGCTCCCTTGTCCCTGGGATTCTCCAGGCAAGAATCCCGGAGTGGGCTACCATTTCCTTCTCCAATGCATGCATGCATGCTAGGTCACTTCAGTCATGTCTGACTCTGTGCGACCCCATGGACAGCAGCCCACCAGTCTCCTCTGTCCACAGGATTCTCCAGGCAAGAATACTGGAGTGGATTGCCATTTCCTTCCATCAGGAGTCTAAGAGGTGGGAAAAATTTGGAGCCAGGTGCTTATGGGGGTCAATTTTTCATGGATGTCCAGAGAAGGATGACATTGCATCTCACTGCAGATCCACCAATTAAACTCATTTCACAACGAGGCCACTGTTTTTTCACAGTCTGAAAAGAGATTCCCTCCTCTCAGACTAGGGATGAAATGTAAGGTGTTTGACAGGCACAATACAGGGAAGATCATGACCATTAAACAAAATACAATCAGAAATAACATTCTGAGATAATATACCACCCCCGCCTGTAGTTTGTTTTGGGCTGCAATAGCATACTGCCTGTCCACCTCAGTCCCCACAGTCTGTGCTAAAATACTAGAGAGGTGGTAATAACAACAGACCACAAGGTTAAAATAAACATTCCTTTCTCCAGTAGAAGGCCCACAGTAATTACTTAAGTAGTCTTCCATGGGGTTTGGTAGAAGACAGTGAAATCTCTAAGTCCCTTTCTAATCTTGAATGGCCTAACCATGCTGCCCCAAGGGGCAGCAAACCCCAACCACCAGGGACTTACCTGCCACCAGAGTCATTTTATAGTGTGCTGTCCTGCAGGCAGATCCTGTGTCAAGGGCAAAAAACGCATCATTGTCGTGACTGATCACTGGCAATGGAAAGGTGAACTCAGATTGTGTTAACTGTCTTCCTCTCGGTTGCCATGGTATAAGAATGAAGACATTGCCCCCCTGGATGTGCCCACATGTTGAGAGTAGATTTCGCATCTCAATTGTTGTTTAAGTAGTCCATTCATCCTTTCAGTTAGCCTGGCGACAGTGGGGTTGTAAGGCAGTGGAAATGCCAATAAATATAATTTTTATCAGTCCATTCCTGGACTTCACAGCAGATTAAGTGAATTCCTTGGTCACTACTGATGTCCGTCGGGGTCCTGCATGTCACACAGCTATTCTAGACCCCAAATAGGGGGAGTTTTTTGCATTGCTTGATGACTTGGGTAGACCTTTTGTAATGTCTTCCATTGCTACATTGCTACAGTGCAATGTAATGCACTGTAGCCTACCTATAGCTGCTATTCCATCACACCAGTAAAAATTCTGAGGATGACAGTCAGAGCATGGACAAACTAGAGGTAATAGAAGTGTGGAAAACTATGATGTAATCTTGAACTAGTTCAGTGCCTGTTTGGATTAAAGTTATCTGCTCACCAAGAGGATAAAATTAACTCTCTGTAGAAGGATATAGCATCAAGAGCCTCTAATACTTATTAAAAAATGTCTTTTCATTGATAAAATATTACCAGGTATGACAAGAAAAAGAACCAAGAGAAAAACTGACAATAGAAACAGACCTGCAGATGATCCATTTTTCAGTGTTATTAGAAATAAACTTTAACACCACTGTAATTAATATGTTCAAGATAATAGGTGTCGAGGTGGAGAAATTCACTAGATACCTGGCATTTATTTTAAAAAATAAATTACAGGATTCAAATGTCATAGCAAAAATTGAAGTCTCAATAGATGGGTTTATTAGCAGATTAGACATAGAAGGAAAGTTGATTAACAAGTTGGAAGACTGATCACTAGAAAATATCCAGGGTGAAGCCTAGAGATATAAAAGGACAGAAGATAGAAAAGAGCATAAAGGTATATGGGATGTGGTGAGAAGATAGGAGAAATAGAAAATGAAAGAAAAAATATTTGAAGGGTTAAGAGTAAACATTTTCCAAGACTAATAAGAGATGCGGGCTACAAGAAACCTTATGAAACTCAAGAAGGATTTATGGACAAACAGAAAACCTCTCACCAGGTTCAGGATATAAAGTTCCTGAAAAAAACAAAGAGGAAATATAAAAAGTAGTCAAAATTTATATATACATATTCCTAAAGGTTATGTATGTAAAATAATATGTAATATAATTATATGAATTGTGTATATTATTATATAATACATTTATTATAACATAGAAGTGAAGTGAAAGTTGCTCAGTCATATCCAACTCTTTGCTACCCCATGGCTATACAGTCTGTGAAATTCTCCAGCCCAGAATACTGAAGTGGGTAGCTGCTCCCTTCTTCAGGGGATCTTCCCAGCTCAGGGATTGAACCCAGGCCTCCCACACTGCAGGCAGATTCTTTACCAGCTGAGCCACCAGGGAAACCCTAGTATAATTTGTCATAAAATAAATAGTTACATTGAAACTTACAGGTTACTCCTCAATAGACATGATGAAAGTCAGAAGACAGTGGGAAAATATCTTTAAAGTATTGAAAGAAAAGTGCCAACACATCATTTTATAATTAGTAAAAATATTTTTCAAAATTGAAGGTTTCTGGACACATAGAAATTGAGTGAATTCATCAGTAGGAGACCTATGCTAAAATAACACACAGATGGTAAATTCTCCTAGAAGGAAACATGGAAATATAGGAAAGGATAAAGAGCAAAATAATGGTTAAATAGGTGAATAAATATAAGTGAATATCAAACATACAGAATAGTACATGGGGGTTAAAAAATACATAGAATAACATATTGCTGTGGTTTAGTCGCTAAATCATGTACAACTCTTTGTGACCCCATGTACTGTAGCTTGCCAGTCTCCTCTGTCCATGGGATTTCCCAGGCAAGAATACTGGAGTGAGTTGCCATTTCCTTCCCCAGGGGATCTTCCCGATCTAGGGATCGGACCTGTATCTCCTGCATTGGCAGGAGGAGTCTTTACTGCTGAGCCACCAGGAGAACCCAGAAAAACATAATTCAGTACCAGAAAAATCAGAAGGAGTTAATGAAGCTAAAGTACTCTAAAGTCTCTGTGTTATCTGTAAGGTCATGAAAGAACTTACATTAAGTTTATTAAATCAAAGCTGTACATTAGGAAAAGAATATATTAACAAAGCAGCTTATAGAAAGGGAAGACATAGGCTACGAATGTTGGGTTTATTCAAAATAAATCAAGAAATGAGAGGGAAAAGAAAGCAGATGAGACCAAGAGAAAATGAGTAGATAGGAACCCAAGAATAAATAGACATAAATCCAAGATTTTTAAATACTCCTACTTAAAAATGAAAATTAACAAAACCCAGCTGCATATCGCTTAGGCTTTAAGTAAAAGGACTCAGAGAGTTTGAATGGGAATGATGGGGAAAGCTATACCATTCAAATCAGATAAAATAATAGCCTGAAAGGGGTTTAAGAGACCATTTGTTTTCCAAGACTACTTGTTCTTCTGCCTTAGGAGCCACAATACTGAGGTCCAGAGTGGCAGCAAGACCATCTGGGATGAGGATTCTGTGGGCTTCTGATTCTCAGTTCTGTCATTTTCAATACCAACACCATAAAATGGAAATCGTTGTACATTTTGTCATTTCTCATTGATTCTCAAGTCAGAATGCCGTGTTCCTCTGAGTAGAGCCCATTCGTGATGAGCTGTATCTGGGGAGAACAGAGCCCTAAGAATATATTTCTGAAATGGTTTCCTCTGTGGAAGCTGTGAGAGTCTTTTGATTTGTGTAGTATGATTTGTAATCTCGGCTGCTCAGCTCCAAGGATGGATGTGTGGGGAGTGAGAGATCCTTTCCCATGCTTCTTTTTTTTTTTTTTTTCATTCCCTTTTCACTCTCTTCTCCATCAAAGATTTACAACTAGGGAAAAGATAAAAGAAAAACAAATGCAAACTCTAAGCCAAGAGAGTCTTCTTGACTGTATTTCAGCTCTCTTAACAAATTGCCTGATCAAGTTCACCTGGCTCAGTCAACAAATCAGATGGGAAACTTTAACCCATTGCCCACCAGGATACATTGAGGATAGATGATATCTATTGGTTAATATCTATTGGTTAAAATTAGTTATGAATTATTGTATAAAATGAAAATATCCTAATTAATTGTAGCAGGTGAGGCATTAAAAACAATCACAACAAAACTACCCATACCTTTTCTAAAGCCAAAAAGTTAACAACAGCATAATGGAAGCCTCTGACATGGTCTTTCTGCTTTTGACTTGTCTCACTGCCCTCATCTGCATTCCCTGACAGACCTGACCGACAGTCTCAGTTTCTGGGTTAATTGGAAGTAGCATAGAAAGCATACATAGCCTGAGGCTTTAGAATAGGTTATATGGTCAACCAGACTCACTAGCTGTCATAGCAGAGATAGCCCAAGATATGTTTAAAGCCTCTGAGTTATAACATCCCATCCAACCAAGACTATAGATTTAGGCACTTCATCTGTTTAGACTGCTATAAAAAAATACCACAGACTGGGTGGATTATAAACAGTAGAAATTTATTTCTCATGGCTCTGGAAGCTTGGAAGTCCAAGATCAAGGCACTGAAAGATTCAGTGTCTGATGAGGAACTGCTTCCTGGGTCACAAATGGCCATCTTTGTACTATGTCCTCACATGGCAGAGAGCTCTCTGGGGTCACCTTCATAAGAGCACTAATGCTACTCATGAGGGTTCCACCCTCATGACTTAATCAACTCCCAAAGGCCCCAGCTCTAGAATTTAACATGAATTTGGCTGGGGGTGGGGAGAAGGGGGTTGGGGGGATGCATATCTTCAGTCTATAGCTGGCAGCTACCCCTTTCCATAGGGTTTCCTGTTAATGTAATAGCTAACATTTATTAAACACTATGTACCCAATACCTTAAATCCATTTTTTCATTTAATCTTCATAAAACTACACAAGTACTGTTTTTACTATCACTTTGCAGATGAGAATACTAATTTTTTAAAGGTTTAAGCAGTATATAAGCCAATCTCTTAATAAGTGGCAGACATGGAATTTGAATTGGGCAATGTGGCTTCAGCACTCACATGGTTAAAACTGCACTGCCTAGCAACCCATCTGTCTGTCGGACCAAAACTGGCTTGGATTTTATCTGTCTGTGATCGCTAACTAAGCTCTTCCTTCTTAGAATCCCAACCTGAGATAGGAGTCTTTCTACATTCACTACAATACCAAGAATCATGAAAAAAATTCTACCTTAACTGGTTACAACAACCAGCCTGAAATTTTCAACTCTGAACTCCCTCGAACAATTGTCTAACTGCTTCTAAGCCTCCTTTGATATTGTGTTTTAAACTGTAAAATTGCTTGTTTGAGTTCTAGCTGGCAAAGCTCACTGTGTTAGTCAGGGTTCTCCAGAGAAAAGGAACCCATAAGAGACTATCTATGTATTTATCTATCTATCTGTCTATCAGTTCAGTTCAGTTCAGTCACTCAGTCGTGTCTGACTCTGCGACCCCATGAATTGCAGCATGCCAAGCCTCCCTGTCCATCACCAACTCCTGGAGTTTACCCAAACTCATGTGCATCAAGTTGGTGATGCCATCCAGCCATCTCATCCTCTGATGTCCCCTTCTCCTCCTGCCCCCAATCCCTCCCAGCATCACGGTCTTTTCCAATGAATCAACTCTTCTCATGAGGTGACCAAAGTATTGGAGTTTCAGCTTCAGCATCAGTCCTTCCCAGGACTAATCTCCTTTAGGATGGACTGTTTGGATCTCCTTGCAGTCCAAGGGACTCTCAAGAGTCTTCTCCAACACCATAGTTCAAAAGCATCAATTCTTCAGTGCTCAGCTTTCTTCACGGTCCAACTCTCACATCCATACATGACCACTGGAGGAACCACAGCTTTGACTAGACAGACCTTTGTTGGCAAAGTAAAGTCTCTGCTTTTTAATATGCTACCTAGGTTGGTCATAACTTTCCTTCCAAGGAGTAAGGGTCTTTTAATTTCATGGCTACAATCACCACCTGCAGTGATTTTGGAGCCACCCCCCCAAAAAAAAACATAAAGTCAGCCACTGTTTCCACTGTTTCCCCATCTATTTGCCATGAAGTGATGGGACTGTATGCCATGATCTTAGTTTTCTGAATGTTAAGCTTTAAGCCAACTTTTTCACTCTCCTCTTTCACTTTCATCAAGAGGCTCTTTAGTTCTTCTTCACTTTCTGCCATAAGGGTGGTGTCATCTGCATATCTGAGGTTATTGCTATTTCTCCTGGCAATCTTGATTCCAGCTTGTGCTTCTTCCAGCCCAGCGTTTCTCATGATGTACTCTGCATATAAGTTAAATAAGCAGGGTGACAATATACAGCCTTGACGTACACCTTTTCCTATTTGGAACCAGTCTGTTGTTCCATGTCCACTTCTAACTGTTGCTTCCTAACCTGCATACAGGTTTCGCAAGAGGCAGGTTAGGTGGTCTGGTATGCCCATCTTTTTCAGAATGTTCCACAGTTTATTGTGATCCACACAGTCAAAGGCTTTGGTATAGTCAATAAAGTAGAAATAGATGTTTTTCTGGAACTCTCTTGCTTTTTCGATGATCCAGAGGATGTTGGCAATTTGATCTCTGGTTCCCCTGCCTTTTCTAAAACCAGCTTGAACATCTGGAAGTTCATGGTTCACAAATTGCTGAAGCCTGGCTTGGAGAATTTTGAGTGAGATGACTGCAATTGTGTGGTAGTTTGAGCATTCTTTGGCATTGCCTTTCTTTGGGATTATCTATTTATCATCTATTATCTCTCCATCTATTTGCATGTGTGCTAAGTTGCTTCAGTCGTGACAGACTCTTTGTGACCTTGTGGACTATAGCCCACCAGGCTCCTCTGTGTATGGGATTCTCCAGACAAAAATACTGGAGTGGGTTGCCATTTCCTTCTCCAGGGAATCTTCCTTACCTAGGGAACGAACTGCGTCTCATGTCTCCTGCATTGGCAGGCGGATGCTAACCACTAACACCTCCTAGGAAGCCTCCATCTATTTATGTATCATCTATCTAACAATCATGTATCTAGATATAATGAGCTTTTTTTTGTAAGAAATTGGTTCGTGTGATTATGGAGACTGAGAAGTACCATGATGCCAAGCTGGAGACCCAGGAAAGCTGGTAGTATAAATTGCAGTTGAGCTTGAAGATCTGAGAATCAGGAAGTGTCAATGGTTTAAGTCCCAGTCCAAAGGCAGGAGATGAACATCGTCTCAGCTCAGTCAGGAAGAAAGGGAGAGTTAAACTTTCCTGTGCTCTTTTCTCTATTTAGTCCCTCAGTGGGTTGGATGATGACCATCCAAGTTGGAAGGAGCAGTCTTCTTTACTTTGTCTAGCGATTCAAATGCTTTTTCCTGAAACTCTCTCACAGACACACCCAGAAACAATATTTAACCATAGATGTGGGCCTCTCTTTTAGATCCTGGAGTTTTTGTGAACCTCAGTAGAAATTTTGGTTCTCCTGGTCCTGGCATGCCTTTCTCCTGCTATCACAGTACGTGGATGCATGTTTAACTGGAGTACGGAATCATTTCTTGGTAAATGCCTAATAAGGCACTCCCAAGAGGATCAGCCTGTCAGACCCATATTTCAGACCGCCTTATGCTGCCAGGTAGAATTATGAACTGTTGCTGTTTTCTGGTTTTCGGTTAGTTATCTCTTGCCACTCTAAATCACTTAAATGATCTGCAAATTTCTTTTTTTTTCCCTTGATGATGTATTTCTCCTTTTCTTTTATTATTATTATTTTGAAATAAAACTCCTTAGACTTAGCAGGAAAGGCTTAAAATTAAAACCCCACAAAACAGAATAAATGAGAAGCATAGATTTCTTTCAGCAACCCTTCTGTCATCCCCTGTGCATTAAGCAACTGTGCATTAAGCTTAATAACATTGGGCTAATGTTCAAAAGGGACAATGGATGCCTTGAAAGTGACACTGTGAATATTGAAGTCCAAAGGGTAAAGAGAATGTGATATCCCTCTCATGGCTGATGAGGAAGCGCAGCCTCATAAAAGGGAAATGAGGGTGTTAGTCTAGATGATCACCAGGGTCCCTCACAGTTGTAAAACTCTAAGTGGTCAGTGGGGACAGCCCACATACAATGGGTTAAAGAGTAAAAGTAACCATTAAGAACCATACTTGGCCCTAATAATTTATCTGCCTCTTATTGATCAAAATGAATATATTGCCATTAATTCCCCAGAAATAATTTTCAGAGGGTCCCTTGAAACTCTATTATAGATTTCACTACCATGGAAAGACTATGGGTTATTTTCTGGCCAGTTACTCATAAAAGTGAGAGCTAATAGCAGTTGAGACTCTTGGTTGTAAACCTTAGAAACTGATGCTGTCTACTTAGTGAAAGAGAGTTTATTGCAAGGAGAGGTAAGTTCACAGGATCAATGAGGGGCTGGAGGACCTGAGTTAGGAGGTGGATCTAAATGAAGGGGCTCTTGGCGCTGGAGATGGGCTTATCCCCAGGCTACATCTGTGCCCTGATGAGCATAACCCCTCAGAGCAGGCATCTGAAGGGCACCTTGGTCACGTGACTGTCTCCTAGCTGTACCAGGATGGGGGCCTGAAAGGGAATTATACGACCTTCTAGGCTTCTATAGTTGGGGGGTAGGTGAGAACTGCCCTTGTATTAAACCAACATCCAAAAGGAAGTTAGGAAAGAATGTGACTGAATACCAGACAGCCAATGGAGAGTTAGTGTCTGCTATATTAACTATACATTATAATAGTGTGTACAACCTGAGTATGTCAATCTATGGGGTGTGTGTGTGTGTGTGTGTGTGTATAATTTCAGTTCAGTTCATTTCAATTGCTCAGTCGTGTCCAACTCTTTGCAACCCCATGAATCGCAGCACACCAGGCCTCCCTGTCCATCACTAACTCCCGGAGTTTACCCAAACCCATGTCCATTGAGTCAGTGATGCCATCCAGCCATCTCTCCTCTGCTGTTCCCTTCTCTTCCTGCCCCAATCCCTCCCAGCATCAGGGTATTTTCCAGTGAGTCAACTCTTCGCATGAGGTGGCCAAAGTATTGGAGTTTCAGCTTCAGCATCAGTCCTTCCAATGAACACCCAATACTGATCTCCTTTAGGATGGACTGATTGGATCTCCTTGCAGTCCAAGGACTCTCAAGACTCTTCTCCAACACCACAGTTCAAAAGCATCAATTTTTTGGCACTCAGCTTTCTTCACAGTCCAATTCTCACATCGATACATGACCACTGGAAAAACCATAGCCTTGACTAGACGGACTTTTGTTGGCAAAGTAATGTATCTGCTTTTTAATATGCTATCTAGGCTGGTCATAGTTTTCCTTCCAAGGAGTAAGTGTCTTTTAATTTCATGGCTGTAATCACCATCTGCAGTGATTTTGGAGCCCCCAAAAATAAAGTCTGCCACTGGTTCTACTGTTTCCCCATCTATTTGCCATGAAGTGATGGGACCAGATGCCATGATCTTAGTTTTCTGAATGTTAAGCTTTAAGCCAACTTTTTCACTCTCCTCTTTCACTTCCATCAAGAGGCTTTTTAGTTCCTCTTCACTCTCAGCCATAAGGGTGGTGTCATCTGCATATCTGAGGTTATTGATATTTCTCCCAGCAATCTTGATTCCAGCTTGTGCTGCTTCAGCCCAGTGTTTCTCATGATGTACTCTGCATATAAGTTAAATAAGCAGGGTGACAATACACAGCCTTGACATACTCCTTTACCTATTTGGAACCAGTCTGTTGTTCCATGTCCAGTTCTAACTGCTGCTTCCTGATATAGGTGTGTATATATAGTGTATTTAAAATAATATGAGATTTAAGATCAGACAGACTTGGTCAAAAAGCTGGCCCTGCCACTTTCTAGCTTTGTGACCTGGCAGATGCTCTTTTAGTTTTCATATTCTCAGAGAATCTCAGGATTCTCTATCCTACAGTTGTTTTCAGACTAAGGGCCTAATCCATGCAAACCCTGGCACACAGTAGGATTTATTATTATTTTTTTCTTAAAGGAAGATACGTTCCTCATTTTTAATCTTAAATGGTCAATAGCCTACCAAGACTTTTCTAAAAGCCTTTGACAAAGAGTCTTTGAAATGAGAAAATGACATAAAACAGCAATTAGTAACCTGAAGCTTGAGTCCTATTCTGCAAACAGGAAACTCGTAGCAGGACCTGGGAGGAAGGACCCTCTTCTCAGCACGTGTTCTAAATGAAGGCGCATCCTTTGCCTCAATAATTGGATATCTCTCCCTTAGACTGAGAAATAGATCGCCCCCCGCCCCTGCCACCTACCTCCACCATACTTAACTTTTCCATTTACGATGCTGATATGTCCCTGAATTTTGCAAGTACATTTGCTTAGAATTAATACCATCATCATAAAGGACCAGTTTCTTAATTTCTTTTCATGCTAAGTTAGCAAGAGAGATCAAAGTCTTTTCTTCTTATGACTGAACTGCTCAAGCATCTAAAAATGCCTTTAGGACTTCAGAGAGAAGCCACCACAATGCATGACACTCACATTCTTTTGATAGACTTACAGGTCTGTAAGGTTTTGTGCGGGTGTGTGTGCAACCTAATACAGCTAGCTACTGCCTAGTATGGCAAATGAAACAGAGACGACTGCTTTCATGAGCCACATTTTCTTAACTAAAAACGTTCAGATCACTATGCAGTAGTTGGTTTTTTTCCCCCATCAGAAAGTTTGACCTAAATTTTTTTTTTTAATTTTAGGGTCTTTTAAAAATTATTCAGCATTAACTTCAGTTAAGCAAGAATGAAATTGACATTTTAAAACTGGATTTTAGGATATAGATGAAAGCTTCTGATGTATACTGGTGAACTGACTCAGATTCATTAAATTCTCAAAGATTTGTCATCCTCCAAACCTAGCTATGCAAAACAGCCAAATATTAATAGAAAATCCCTGACTTTAAGTTACTGGTGTCAGAAATGTTAAATAGGGAAAGAATCTTCACAGATATTTTCCCTACAAAAATAACCCAAAGGTTTGATTGTGAACATGTTGTTTACAATGGAGAAAAATTGAAAGCAACCAAAAAGTCCAGGTTTAGGGATTAAATAGATAAAATGGGGACTATTTTTAATAATAGAAAATCTTATCATGGAAAATAAAATGATAAAAATTACTTAATGTGACACAGAAAGATGCTTGTTAACTAGTGATAAAGTTCAAAGCAGTACATTTAGTAGGATTTCAATTCTCTAAATACACACAGATACAGACAGGATGACACAGCAAGTGCAGAGTTATTTTTTTCTAGATGATGAATTTATAATTGGTTTTTATTTTATTTTTGTTTTGTACATATGTATTTTCTAAATGTACAGTAAAAAAAAAATTCTAAACAGTAAGTTATTTTAGACAGTAATGGGCTTCCCTGATGGTTCAGCAGGTAAAGACTGCCTGCAATGCAAGAGATACAGGAGACTCGGGTTTGATCCTTGGGTCAATAAGATACCCTGGAGGAGGAAATGGCAATCCATTCCAGTATTCTTGTCTGAAAAAATCTCATGGACAGAGGAGCCTGTCAGGCTACAGTCCAAAGGGTTGCAAAGAGTCAGACATGACTGAGCAACCAAGCACTCAAGATAAGATGGACATTACTCTATTTTCAGACTTAGTTTCAATTATCAAATCTGTATAAATATTGGAATTTCAAAGTCATGGAGCAAATGGGTGAATATGATGCTTACAGATCTTGAAGGTGTTCTCTCCCACCACTAAAAATTCTTTAATGTCATCTCTAATAGATTAAAATCTGGCTAGATGGTGCTGATAAGGCTTGTAGGTATTTTCTTTTCTGAGTTTAGTTTTAGTTATATCCTTAATTAAAGTGCCTAATTAATGCACAAGTATCTGAACATCCCCACTGCTATTAGTAATCAGCAACCCAAAACAGGGATTTTTGGATGATAAATAGATTCCCAATATATTCCCAGTATATATAAAAGTAACTGAGTTTTCCCCAGTCTCCAAAGTGCTAGTTAGTACTTATTCTAGTTTCAGGGGAAAATACATAATTCCTGCACTGGTGATTTGTTTTTGGCAAAAGAAACCGTGAGTCCAAATGGAGACTATCCTTCGGCATTCTGATGTGCTGGTGAAGTGAATGGCTCTGGGATCAGAATGCCTGAGTCTGAACTTTAGTTCCTCCGACTACTAACAAGTTATGGGCTTTGGCTAAGTTATTTAACTTCTTTACATTTCAACTTCTTTATCTATAAGAGGGGGAAATACTGGTGCTTTCTCTATGGGGTTATTGTGGAGATTGAATTAATACACATAGAATTTAAAACAATGGCACACAGCGAGTGCTTTATAAAATCAAAGACATACCGTCCATTCTCTGCCTGCCCTCCCTACTCCCTCATAAAACCATCCTCACACTTCTCTGGGCCCCAGGAGCTGACCTCCATGCATGCGTGTTAAGCCACTTCAGCCGTGTCAGACTCTTGCAGCCGTATGCCCGCAGGAGTGAGTTGCCATGCCCTGCTTCAGGGGGTCTTCCTGACCCAGGGATCAAACCCGCATCTCTCGTCTCCTGTAATGGGCGGGTTCTTTACCACTAGCGCCGCCTGGGGAGCCCGCTGATGTCCATGGACCGCCTCAAACCCTCTCAGCGCTGGCTTTCAGCTGGGCATAAGGAGACAGAGGATTCAGGACTGATTCCTCCCCGACTCCATTCCTGGCTCCCGGCGGTGGCCACGTCCTTCTACGGCTTCTGCTCCTGATGGCAGCCCCTCCTCCAGGACACCGATTTTTATTAAATTTCTCTCCAGTGCTTCCTTCTCCTCAGACTTCACGGGTAGTAACAGCTCCCAACAACTGCTCATTTCTGGATGCTTCGCCGTATTTTGTTGCTTCCCTTAGAGCTGCTCACTCCCCTGTAAATAGTCTCTTCCTTGAACACTACTTAGTTTATCCATTTTGAATGAGCCAAGTACTTCCTGCTGAACCCTGACCGTAAACAAATGACCCCTTTTAATAAATGGATCCTCCTGCTCATAACAGTACTGCAGTCAGAAGAGACTGTCAAGCACAAAGGTAATCATTTTATTGGGCATGCAAGGCACCAGACAACTTTCAGATTCTTCTGAATTATGAATGTCTCAGGTTTGCTAAACCATGCGAGAATCACACAGGTGAGATCTAAAGGATGGAATTTTTAGTTGCCATTTTATTTATGCACTAGGATATCTGCTGCTTAGCAATCACACCAGGCTTTGGATTCTTTTAAGATTCTTATCTGCTGATACATTTTCTTGATCCAAAGAGTACAAGATGAAGACCTGGTTTATGATTTCTATTAAATTTATACCAGGCTCTATCATTGGATCAATTAACTATTCATTCATTCATTTATTCATCACATATAAATTGAGAGCCCACTGTGGGCCAGAAGGGCATTGTGCTGGAGGAAAGCGTTATAAGCAGAAAGAAAACGGAGGCAGTCCCAGTCTCATGAATTTTCTAATTTGGGGAAGGAAATTTTAATTCTATAATTGTACATGTGCAAAAAAAAAAAAAAAAGTAAAATAGTATCCATGACAAATGCTATGATAGGAGGTGCATGATGTCACAAGAGTCTTTGATAGAGAATTTGACCTCGTCAGGAGATCAGGGAAAGTTTTCCTAAGATGGTGATATAAGCTGAGACCTGAAAAATAAGAAAGAGTTGATAAGAGAATTTCAGAAAGAGGAAATAGCATGTGCCGACACACCCTGTGATGTGTGAGTGGGCTGGGGTCGCAATGAAACCTGGCCAGGAGAGAAGGCAGTGTGGCCAGAGCACAGAGAAGTAGGGAAAAGAAGGCGTATATGATGAGGCTGGGAGGAAGCTGAAGGTTGGACAAGACGGGGACTTTGAGGCCATGTTCACTAGTTCGTTCTATCCCTAAGGCATCAGGAGACCATTAGAGGGTTTTTAAGCAGGGAATGATGTGATTGGCCTTGAGTTTTTCAAAGATCATTTTGTGCTTCTAAACTCCACGATTCTAGACCAAAAAAAAAAAAAAGTGTTGAAATAAGAATAGAGAATATTCACTTCTTTCTTTGCAGGTGATTAGATTGGAACTGAATTAATTTATCCTAATCAAAAGGATTCTTCTCAAGGCCTCATCAGTGACAGGTAATTTCAAGATGTGATCGTTATTCGTGTCTGTTTCTAATCAATCCCTGGTACTACATTTCAGCAAGTCAACACTGCTACATATTTTTGTAACTTTCCAGTAATTTTCATGTCACAGCTGTCACTGGGCTCCCTGCTGGACCCAAGTACACATAACTAATTAATCAATCAATCAAGAGGGAGAGAAAGTCATGCCTAATGCTGCAACAAGAGCTTGCTAAACCCTACGACTAGTTCGAGATGGAGTAAAATAGGAGGGCTCCTTAATGGGAGGCAGAGTTTGCAGATTTAAAGATAATTCCTAAGGCTAATGGTCTTTGTAATTTGGAGCGTGTGTACCACTGTTGCTTAGCTGTTTACTCCACATTATCGAGGGAAGCAAATCTATGGCTGGAACTCCCACCGCTTCCACTTGTCATCAGTGCAGAAGGAGGTGGGAGGCAGGGAGAGAGAACAGCAGGCAGAGGGAAGAATTCCTAGGTCTGGAGTCAGGAGAGCTGGCTCCCAGCTCTAATCCACTGTGTGCAACCTTGGGCAAGCCATTTAACCTCATACGACCTCCTTCATCTGTGAAAATTAGGTCTATTGAAAGTAAAAGAGAGATGCATTAAGGATAGCCCATCAGTAATTCAGGCACAGATTTAGGATGTGTCAGGCTTGCATTTCTCTGGACCTCAAAGTCCAAAAAGTTGACTCCGTTTACCTGTATCTTGGAAAACCTCCAAGTTTGCCACAGTGAAGGAAGGGTAGGTGAGGGGTCACATTCGCTTTGATTGCTTCAGGTAGTTAAAGCTATGTGCAGTGGGACATATTACTTCTACTTACTTGTCCATTGGGTAAAACTAGCCATAAGGCTCTGTCTTCTCAAGAGAAGCTAAGAAAGGTAGAAAACGTGGAATATAAGTGAACACTGTCACTGGCCAACTGTGGTCAATTTGTTGGGAAATACTTGAGTACTTGTTGGGAAGGGTTCTGAGATCTGGTTCAAACTCATCAGAACAAAATGGCACACATATGCCATTAGTGCATATATTGTAGCTTGATACATTGTGCGGCAACACATTGCTCCTCTAGCCAGAATATCCTTTTCCTCTTTTCCTTGTCTCTGAGAAATGAAATTAATCAGGAAAAAGTTGTTTGCTACTGAGTTATGCAAAAGGAAATTAGAAAGTCTTCAGAATATTGCAACCAGGCTATGAAAAAGAGTAAATGAGTTGTATGAGATTTTTAATTTGGCCTCAATAGACACTCACAAGTAGACCATGGGATTTCTGGGGAATCTAATAGCTGTTTAGATTGTATGTGCTTATAAAAAAAATGAAGTTTCTGGCTACTATTCATATGGAGCTGAGAGTGTCCATAACTCAAGCAAATAATGGAGAGGAGAGGAAACAGCTTCTTCCCTGACTAGTCTCCCAGTCCTGTTCACTAACTCCTTGGCTGCTGCCCACCTCCCCACCCCACCTACATAGTTTTTTGAGCATGATTCATTGTAGTCCCAGATCTATAGCACCAATTACATTTTCTGTGAAGAGCTTGTTTGCCAGTATCAGATCCTCCAAGATAGTGTGTTTCTTCCATCTGATGCTACCCTGGAGAGAGAAGACACATTTAAAAAAGAATTAATTTATTTATTTTCATTGGAGGCTAATTACTTTACAATATTGTGGTGGGTTTTGCCATATATTGACATGAGTCAGCCATGGGCGCACACGTGTCCCCCATCCTGAACCCCACTCCCACCTCCCTCCCCACCCATCCTTCTGGGTTATCCTAGAACACTGGTTTTGAATGCCCTGCTTCATGCATCGAACTTGCACAGGTCATCTATTTTACATATGGTAATATACATGTTTCAATGCTCTTCCCTCAAATCTCCCACCCTCGCCTTTCCCCACATAGTCCAAATGTCTGTTCTTTACATCTGTGGAGAAGACACTGTCTAACTCTGACACTGAGGTATGTCCATGGCTATCAGTTTTCTCCACTGTAAAATGTTGCCTCAGTGCATCGTCCCCCCAGATTTTCAGTATGCATTTCCCAGGTGACAAGTATTTTAATTTACCGAACAGGGCACATGACATATGATTTTACAAAAAAAAGATAAACCAAAAAAGAGAAGGGGGAGATGAGAGGGAAAGTTCTTGGTTAATAATAATTCTCACCCTTTGTACTTGTTTAAAATATGTGACCAAGCCCTGTACTAAGCACTTTCCAAATCTGAGCATACCTCTCCTATGAAACTATGACAGTCGCATAGAGACTGAGGAAGCCTAAGTGAGGTGGTGACACCAGGATTTGAACCCAGGAGGGTCTGACACCAGAGCCCATACTGTTTCTTAACCACTTAGCAATATCCCACCAAAGCGCTGAAAGAGGATGACAGAAGCAAGTAAAGATTAAAATGGATGAGGGTCGGTGGCACTCAGAGGTGGGTAAAGACTGGAAAAGAAAAGGAAGGACATTCCCTATGCCCAAGGGGGTGGGATAAATTGAAAATCCCTCTCAGCGAGGGGGTGTTTGAATGACAGATTTCTCCTCCAATCTAAAGGGCAGTGGGATGATGGATGAGAGAATCTCTGAAAATGTGCACCATGAGATGGGAAATAATCAGATGGCGTTAGAGCTTTGGAGAACGGAGCAAGCGGCACAGTGTCTGTGTGTGGGCAGGGCCCGGGGCTGCGGGGGGGAGCCAGGCGCAGCCAGCAGCCACCAAAAAGATCACTGACAAGCAAAGCCCTGACCAGAGACAGAGGGGAGACAAGAAGGCCCAGCTGAGCAGCTTTCTAGTCTCTTCCCTCAGGATGTCCACGAGCACATTTTTGACCTAAAAATTTCAGTCTTTGTCTCCACACATTCCTCCCACAAACAGTTCCTGGGGGTTGAAGAACCGGACCCCGGCACTCAGCATCATTTGACCGAAGCCCCATTCTGAATGCTGAGATTTCTACATCCTTTCAGAAGAATTAACCATGATTTTAATTGCTTCAGACAATGATAGAAAGATGCAAGCAGCTTATCAGAAAGGAAAGCTCCTTCTTGACATCACAAGGAATTTTCTTTTTTCTCCCTGCAAGTTCCTTATCTCACGAGGAAGGAAAAGACTGAATGAAGTGAGTTGAAAATGAATAGGAAGAGCCGTTCTTCTATAACATGGAGGTTTGTGACAGTGTTTTCAGCCAATGAAAAATGTTATATGTACGCCAGGTTTCTGCGATGCTAAGCCCAAGTGGCTGCAAATTAATTGAAAAATATCCTGGATAACCTGAGTTACAGCAGGCGCATAGGTCTCTTCGGAACAAAGGCAGGGAGAGAGCTTTTGTTTGGTTGCTGGTGCAGGTGACCTTGTGGAACGCACACCATAAATTGCTGTAATTGTGGGATGATAAGCCTGGTTGATAGATTTCTGTCACTCTCCATAAAAAATGGGCTCACCTTCCTGAAGTCTGCAGAGGCATATACATCAAAAAGCACATCGTTGCTGCTGCATCAAGACAGGTTTCTCTGCACATTTACAAACATCCAGGAAAGGTGTCCACATTTCACTCATCCACCAGAACTCACCTTTCTTTCAGGATCATTTTCACATCTTTTTAAAAAAATTTTGTTCTGTGTCCCTTTTCATTCTAGACATGTACCTGGCTTTGGACAATGATGCCTGAGTATGATTAGGAAACAGTGAAAGTGGGACAATAACCCCAATGTGGTGTTTATTTCACCGTCTTGTTTTTCAGATAAGAAGGGCACTGAACAGAAAGAGACAAGGGGGATACTAATGCTAGATCACATGATAAGAATGAACCAGGAAGACCGAAACAGACCGGCACATAATATCTGCTGCTCCAGCATCAAGCAGTGAGTCAGGGCAGAGGCAAACCTAGACCCTGCTGTCAGTAGAAAGACTATGTCAATAGAAACCATCGCACATATTCTGCATTCTCTACAGAACATTTGACTTTTTTTTTTTTCCTACTCAGTAAATAGCATGCTGCTAGGGTAGCAATCCTTCTGCTATTTCCTGCAGCTAGTGAAAAGGAAACTCAATAACCTGGAAGCTCTTCTGCCTGAAAACCAAGGGTTCTGATTTGGGGGAGGCACTGACATAGAATTCCTAGGAAATGAGTTTGCAGTGTATGTAGACATGAAATGTAGTAATCAGCCAAACCACCCTTGGAGTGAATCTCAGCTTAGCTGTGTCGCTTGAAGTCTGTTATTTGACTTTAAGTCTCAGTTTCCCTGGGTGCCAAATGGAAACACTTAATTGACAAGGTTAAAATGAGGATTAGACACAATATAGAAAAGCCCAGTGCACAGTAAGCTCCAAGCAATGATGGTTTCCATTCACAAAGGGGTATACAGATACGTCCCTAGCAGGACTTATTTACCTGAGGAAAATGGCATAGAAGAGTAGGAAAACCATTAGCTCAAAAAAAAAAAAAAAAAAGCAAGAAAGAAAAGAAAAAGAAATAGAAAGAGAGAGAGGCACTCCTCTGGAGTAAAATGGCTCCAAAAAGGCTCCACACTAGCCATGTGGCCTCCAGGAAGTGGCTTAAGCATCTGTAGGAGGGAGATAATATCTTCTTCGTAGAAACATTGTAAAGAATCAAAGCTGTTTATAAAAATAAATAAATACATTAGTATAACTCTTGGCACAATATAAGCACACAATATACATTTTCTCCTTTCCCACCTGAAGCACAATAATGATAAAGAAACCTATAAAAAGTATAGTATTCCTGTCTCCCAATATTTATACTCTAAACTACATCTATAATGCTTTCTATAGTCTTAAGCTGCAGTTTAGTTTGTACATTTTATTAGGGCTCTCCAGAAATCTGGTGTATATATAGAGAGAAAGAAATTTATTTTGAGTAATTGGCTGATGCAATTGTGGAGGCCAGTAAATCCATAATCTATGAAGTGGACCAACAGGCTGAGGACCTAGGAACAAAGAGCCACTGCGGCTGTTGAAACACAAAGACCATCGAGCTGGAGCCCCGGGAAGGGCTGATGCTCCAGTTCAGGTCTGGAGGCAGTCTGCTGCGGAAATCTCTTTTGTGCGTGTAAGGTCAGTCTTTTGTTCTATTTGGATCTTCAACTGATTAACTGAGGCCCACCTGCATTGGAAAGTGCAATCTATTGTATTCAAATTTTATTTATTCAAAGTATAATAAATAAAATAAAATGATAAAAATAATAAATGCAAAATAAATTTATTTATTTATCCATTGATTTAAGTGTAAATTTCATCTCCCCCCACCCCATACACACAAAAACCCTCACAGAAACCTCCAGAATAATGTTTGAGCAAATATCTAGTTTTGATCCCATGACCCAGCCAAGTTAACACATCGAATGAATTATATGTGTCTTAAGTAATTTCCATGGGACAGATATTTGAAAACAAACAAAAATGGCTTGTAACCATTTTTGAGAGATTAGAAATCGAGAATCTTGGTGAAGAAATTTCCTTCTTCAATTAAGTCTGGATCCTTGGGGGTGGAGATTGGGATAGGATGCATGATAGTGACAGGAATTCAAGTTTTCAGCATTTGTTCCTCCTCATGAGAGTTTCTGCCCCTTTTGGATCAAAGATGAATGTCTCTATCACTAAAGCAGAGTGTCCATCACTGGCTCCTCTAAGAGAGTTCACATTTGTTACTGCCCTTCCAACATGATTCTCAAAACAAATAGTAAGTGGGATTTAATGTTATCTGATTCTAGCTTGAAGATAAAGGGGAATTCTAATCTTCCTGTGTCATGGCATATTCTTCTAAATATGAAAAGCGATACATGTGATACTTTCTGGTATAGTTCCCATGCTGTCTACTGCTTTTCACAGGTACCAATTGCTTTGGGACTGGCTATAAAATAGCTAGGTAAGTTGTTTCTAAAGGTTGTATATAGAAACACCTTTCTAAATGCTCTGCTTAATTTTTTTCCCACATTGTAATTCATTGTTGGCCTTTTCTACAGTGAATTGTTGGAATTAACCAATAAATCAGCAAGAAAAGACATGCCAATTTCCTTCCCAGTTGATAAATTACAGGGTGGGCATGGCGTAGTGTGTTTTATGGTGTGTGTGTGTGTGTGTGTGTGTGTGTGCGCACTTGTGAATGTGTACTATTGTCCCCATCTAAATTTAATTTTTTAAGAGATATTGAAATCCTGGAGCTTCTAAATTACTTGCCAATTTTAATGAGCCACATAAACATAATATGTATAAAAATATACTTTATCATATGACAATTGGAAAACAATATTATTCCAGATTTGCTCATGTTCATTTACTATAGAAGGCTTTGCTTTTCATTCTATACTCAATTTGTGTTCATTCATGAGGATTTTTCCACCTCCCAGTTTTCTGTTTTCTTAGTAATTAATTTGTTAACTATACAAAGAGCATTTATAGTTTAGTTTATAAACTATAAACTAATGGGAAATTAATAGTTTCCCACTAATCTGTATATCAGTAACTCCTATAAATAATGCTGTAATAGTCTTTATTTAACAAAATATTCTGTTCAGTTCAGTTTGGTCCAGTGACTCAGTAGTGTCCAACTGCAGCCCACCAGATTTCCCTGTCCATCACTAACTCCCACAGCTTGCTCAAACTCATGTCTGTTGAGTCGGTAAATACCATCCAACCATCTCATCCTCTGTCTTTTCCTCCCACCTTCAATCTTTCCCAGCATCAGAGTCTTTTCAAATGAGTCAGCTCTTTGCATCAGGTGGCCAAAGTATTGGAGTTTCAGCTTCAGCTTGAGTCCTTCCAATGAATATTTAGGACTGATCTCCTTTAGGATGGACTGGTTGGATCTCCTTGCAGTCCATGGGACTCTCAAGAATGTCCTCCAACACCACAGTTCAAAAGCATCAATTCTTTGGCACTCAGCTTTCTTTATAGTTCAACTCTCACATCCATACATGAGTACTGGAAAAACCATAGTTTTGATTAGATGGACCTTTGTCAGCAAAGAAATGTCTCTGCTTTTTAATATCCTGTCTTGCTTGGTCACAGCTTTTCCTCCAAGGAGCAAGCATCTTTTAATTTCATGACTGCAGTCACCATCTGCAGTGATTTTGGAGCCCCCCAAAATAAAATCTGTCACTGTTTCCACTGTTTCCCCATCTATTTGCCATGAAGTGATGAGACCAGATGCCATGATCTTAGTTTTCCGAATGTTGAGTTTTAAGCCAACTTTTTCATTCTCCTCTTTCACTTTCATCAAGAGGCTCTTTAGTTGTTCTTTGCTTTCTGCCATAAGGGTGGTGTCATCTGCATATCTGAGGTTATTGATATTTCTCCCAGCAATCTTGATCCTTCACATCAGGTGGCCAAAGGATTGGAGCTTCAGTTTCAGCATCAGTCCCTCCACTGAATATTCAGGACTGATTTCCTTTAGGTTTGACTGGTTGGATCTCCTTGCACTCCATAGCTTTGGCTAGCTTTCCCATTGATATTTCTCCTGGCAATCTTGATTCCGGCTGTGCTTCATCCAGCCCAGTATTTAATACGATGTACTCTGCATATAAGTTAAATAAGCAGGGAGACTATACAGCCTTGTACTCCTTTCTCAATTTGGAACCAGTCTGTTGTTCCATGTCCTTTCTAACTGTTGCTTCTTCACCTGCATTAATGTGGTAAAATAGAAGTCCCTTTAAGATGGGGAATACTTAATTATCTACTCATGAAATATAGGAAATGTGCTCTTTGCCCAATGAGCTGACTATTAAGGCACCCTGACAAATATAAAATGATTATGCCAGTCAGTTAGTAAATATACAGGTGGCTTAGCAGCCCCTTGGGAAGTCTCCATAGCATCCATGTGTACAACATTTTTCCTTCAATTCAACTCAGCAGTGTAGGCAGAAGGGCAGTTCAAGATCCTCCAGGGCAATCTACCTAAATGTTACTGAACCAAACTTGATTCCACTTGCCTGTGGGCAGTAAAGTCAGGCAACTGACCCACATTGTGATAAAGGAAAGTGCAGCATTTATTGCAGGGCAGCATAATAAATGTTTGACCAAGGAATCCAGGTTGCTAGTGTTTAAAAGACCGAAACTCCCTGAAGGCTTTCAGGGAAAGATTTTTAAATATAAGGTAAGGGAAGAGGATTGTTGGGTATGTGTTCAGCTCATGAACATTCTTCTCATTGGTTGGTGGTGAGGTAATCAGAAGTCAATATCATCAACCTTCTGTTTCCAACAGGTCTGGGGTCTATGTGCTTGTGGGCAGCATGCAGTTAACTTTTTCCACTTAGCAAGGGTTTCAGTATCTGCAAAACAGCTCATAGGACATGGATCAGAATATTATCTATAGCCCTTGAGGAGGAACTAAAAGTCCTATAAGTTGTTTAATGGCTAGATTATTACTATTTTGTCTTGCTTGACTGTTTTCTTTTTGCTTTTAATGAATTTTCTCACTTCTCTGACTGTATTTATTCATTGACTAAAGTTTTTGTACAGACAAAAGTTAGGCAGAGGACTTGGGGTTACGGCTGCTCTTCTGGGAAATCCCTATAGGGTCCTGCTTGGTTACATTAAGAGACTACATCTACATGGTCTGGCCTATTGCTATAAGGCAGAACTCCTTGCTTAACTTCTTCTCTGTACATATGTCCAGTTCTTTATTGATCCAATAAGGACACAGATATTTCAAAAAGGTTTTGTGAGTGCAAAGTGATTTACACAATGGTCAGCCCAGAAAAGGCCTTCAATAGATGTGTCTTCTTTGTTTTGAAAAGAATGAAGTGATAAAGGCCTTTGAGAGAGCCTTGCAAAACACTTAAAACTAAAAGAGGAGAAAAAGGAAAACTAGTCAACAGAAATGAAGAGCACCGGGAAAGGGCAGTTAGTGGTCAGGACAAATAAGGTCATGGAAACTGAAGGAAGTTAAGGTTCATGAAAGTTTTATGATGCAGTCTCTGGGAGCAAATAGAGTCCAGGACAAGATAATCTAAAATGTTCTTTTCTAAAAGTGTTTTTAAAATATTCTGCCCTGTGCTCTGTGGGAACAGAGCTCATTTGGGAACAACATGTTAATACCAGAGACATGTCTTTTAAATAATTCAGTCTCCTGACAAGGAGTAAATTATATGAGATGAGGAAGACCTGGCTTAAGAGAAAATCACATTGGAAAAAAAAAATCTAGAAGTTTAACTGAATGAAAACTCCATATGAAGCACCAGTGTAATATACCTGCCAAAACAAACAAATTAAAGAAATCCCAGAAAAATACAACATGAATCAACAGAGAAAGGGTACCATTAACAAGGGTGGTTAAAGTGATGAACTAATAGGTTAAATCTGGATTGTCCTGGCCCACTCGGGGTTAAACTCTTTAGGAAGGATTTGACCAAATAGTGTGTTCATATAAAAGCCACCAAAATAATGAGAGTGTCAGAAAAGCATATTAATTGAGAATTTCAAGAAACAGAAGCTGTTTCTTTAACCTGGGTATTGACAAAAGTCCTAGTGGATTGGATGGCTGAAGGATTTTAATGAAGTGGCCGCGTACAGAGGTGTGGGCAGGGTTAGGGGATTTATGGCAGAGGGACTGTTGAACAGGAGCTGCAGCCACAGAAGGATATAAACACAACCCAAAGTGTAGGTCAGGAGGGGACAGGAAAGAAATCACTAACTTCTCTGTCCTCCCGACCTCCAAGTTCCCCTTGGTGCTTACCATTGACCAACTCAAATGGGAATCAACTGGTAAGGAAACCCTGTATCGAAATCCATGGAGTTCAGTGTCCCAGGACCCCTATTGGCACATGTAAGGCATATGAATGAATCTTGCACAAGTTTGAAAAAGCAAAACCAGTGGAGAAAATTCAGCACACCCTGGAAAATAACAAACCCCAAATATGCGTAGGGCTACCCTATGGAACCACAATTATACAATGCCAGTGATCATATTGGTGCACTGTTCTGAAGAACATTCCAATAATCCAAGTTGCGTGACAATGAAAGGCTTGCTACCTAAATCAGTTAGTGTCCTGTTCCTATGAAGTTTGGCAAGTCCGATAGTTGGATGATTATCCTTTGGGGGGGGCAGGTTGTAGATGGAATTTTTGCTTATGGTTCTTTGGTTCCCCAGGATCATAGCAGTGTTTCACTAAATATTGCAGTCTGTTACCTTTTTTTTTTTTCACTTGACTATTTTGGAGGGCCTTTCTGATGGCTGAATAAGTAGAAATTGATAGCTCATGTTGAACCTTTCATAAATAATATTATCCCAGCAAATTCTGTTACCCAAATGTGAATTATTCTCCTTCTGGATTATCTGTGATATACGGCTGCCTTTCTCAATTACTTAGTGTATGCAAGAGGCCATTTTTAAAAAAATAATCATCACCCCCTCAAGGAAGTTCCAGCAATTGTATGCCTTGTTTCATGTTTTTCAGATACTCTTGACTTCTCTTTTCTCTCTCCAGAAAATGCTTTCACCCAGTGCAGCAGTAGAAGAAAGTAATCACAGTGTCATGATTTTGTAGCAGAGACACAGGAGTCAGGAAGGAGAGTCATTGGCTCCCAGCCAGGACTGCCACTGATTAGCTTTCTTAACTTGTTCAAGTCACTTTAGGTCTCTAAATGGGATGGAATTTGATGATTCAGGGACCTCACTGGTGGTCCAGTGGTTAAAAATACACTTTGCAAGGCAGAGAATGCAGGTTTGATCCCTGGTGAGGTAACTAAGATCCCACATGCCTCAGAGCAACTAAGCCTAAACTCCACAACTAGAGAGTCAGCCTGCCACAACTTACACCCGAGGCAGCCAAAGAAATTAATTTTTAAAATATTTTAAAAAGAGTTGGATGATCCAGGAAGAAAAAGCTTAACATCTAGGATTCCATTTCTACTGTCCAGTCTCAGGCTGTGGGGAATTGTCTTTTCCAATCCTGGAGAAGACTCTTGAGAGTCCCTTGGACTGCAAGGAGATCCAACCAGTCCATCCTAAAGGAGATCAGTCCTGGGTGTTCATTGAAAGGACTGATGCTGAAGCTGAAACTCCAATACTTTGGCCACCTGATGCGAAGAGTTGACTCCTTGGAAAAAACCCTGATGCTGGGAGGGATTGGGGGCAGGAGGAGAAGGGGACGACTGAGGATGAGATGGCTGAATGGCATCACCAACTTGATGGACATGAATTTGGGTAAACTCCGGGAGTTGGTGATGGACAGGGAGGCATGGCGTGCTGCGATTCATGGGGTCGCAAAGAGTCGGACACGACTGAGCAACTGAACTGAACTGAACTGAATCTCATCACATTTGACTCCTTTCTCAATTCAGAGTTTACCAAAACAACACAACATCCATCAGTTTATTGCCCTTGTATTATTCATGCTAACTAATCAACCCCCCAATTCACATAGTGGATGACAGAAATTTCCTTTTTATCTCCATAAACTCAATCCATTATTGAAAATTATTCTTGAGAGTTTATTTTTAATTTGCAACTATTTGCCTTCTGAGCTGGAGAAGGAAATGGCAACCCACTCCAGTATTCTTGCCTAGAGAATCCCATGGACAGGGGAGCCTGGTGGGCTGCTGTCCATAGGGTCGCACAGAGTCAGACACGACTGAAGCGACTTAGCATGCGTGCATGCATTGGAGAAGGAAATGGCAGCCCCCTCCAGTGTTCTTGCCTGGAGAATCCCAGGGATGGAGGAGCCTGGTGGGCTGCCGTCTATGGGGTCGCACGGAGTCAGACAGGACTGAAGCGACTTAGCAGCAGCAGCATGACAACTAAGCCTGAGTGCCACAACTAGAGAAGCCCGTGGGCCACAACAAAGACCCACGGCAGCAAAAATAAATGAATAAAATTTTAGAATAATAATAAAAAATCTATTAAAAAAATGAAAAACACAGCACATGCATGCTCAGTTGCTCAGTCGTGTCTGACTCTTTTCAACTCCATGGACTGCAGCCCGCCAGGCTCCTCTGTCCATGGGATTCTCCAGTCAAAAATATTGGAGTGGGTTGCCCTTTCCTTCTCCAGGGGATCTTCCCAACCTAGGGATGGAACCTGTGTCTCCTGCATTGGCAGGCAGATTCTTTACCACTAAGCCACCCTGGAAGCCCCAGAGAGAAGAAATTTGAGCTGAGGAGCACATCTCCTTTGCATACTTTCACCTAATCATGGGGGCACCTAGCCCAGGATTCCTGGGATGCTAATTTAGTCCCCTTTTCTATCTAGCTCCCTTGAACTGTGCTATGTACATATACAGTTCTTGATGGCTATCAGTGAGTTAATCTAATAAATCACACCTGTGAGGCTTAATTAATGTTTATAAAATTCCTCAGGAGCTCAAGATAGAAGGAGCTAAATGCTCAAATTGGAAAGTGTAACTATTATTATTGTGGATTTCTTTTTCCATTGAACCCAGTCCTTGGTTATAAGGTATGGATGGCTGTGAGACTCTGAAAATTCATTAATTTCAGCTGATTCTTAGGAGAACTTTTCAAGACTTTGTAAATGATCCTGGGAACACCTCATTTCCATTTCTGAACAGTACATTATCTTTACTCATTAAAAAATTATCACAGTGATGGATTCTGCTTAATTTAAATTGACTTCTTTGTGGGGTAAAAAGGCAATTAAAGTTAAGAATATTTAAAAGGATTCCTAGGTGGGGACATTATTTCAGTGGGAAAATAAAAATGGCAGCTGACACACACCATAGGATTCTTGTTTTCTCTGCTTAGAGAAAACACTTTCCCTCTGAGGGTTCTTTCTAAAGCCTTTTAGATCAAAATTGGTGAACTCGAACTCTTTGAAAAAGCTGTTTTACCAGTCATTTGAAAATAACCAAAATAAATACTTACCTCTCAAACAAGAAAATCGATTATGCCTGAAATTGATAAATTAAATAAAAATAAGGGATATTATGTAGAGAGATAAATATGTCTCGGAAGTAAGACATAGATGACCCGAGTAGTCCCAGTTTGTTTGGAACTGTCCCTGTTTTACCACCTAAAGTCCTAAGTCCTTCCAAATCCCACTGGTCTGGGGAAACAGGGACAACTAGTCACCTTAGAAACAGATGTCAGGTTTAAACATGGTTCTTGAAAGGAGTGAACCAAGAGGCGAGAAAAGAACTAAAGCCTTTACTTATATATATATATTGTAGTATATATAATTGGTAATCTTTGAGTTTGAAATCACCTACATGTATGGCTTTGATTTAAAATTTAGAACAAATACTCGTTAGTAGAGAAGATGAAAGGTAGCTGTGTATGGCAGAGAACTAAGTGGAGTAGGAAGGGCAGGTGCTGGATGAGGCAAAGAAGGAAAAGACAGTGAGCTGAACGTTACTTTTGCCGAGCTCACATGGAGAGAAGAGAGACCGCCACACGGACAGTCTATTTTTTTTCTGCCTTCCACTCTTTTTTCCCTCCTTTCCAATCTTCCTTCTTTCCCTCCTTCTTTGTTCTTAAGCTTCATGTTACTTCTTTTCTTTTTAAATTCATTCATTCATTTTTGGCTGCCCTGCATCTTCATTGCTGCACACAGGCTGTCTAGTTAGGGCAAATGGGAGTTCCTGTCTAATTGCGGTGCTCATGCTTCTCACTGTGGTGCTTTCTCTTGTTGGTGGAGCATCAGCTCTAGAGTGTGGGTTCAGTCTCTATGGCACATGGGCCTAGTTGCCCCATGGCATGTGGAATCTTCCTGGACCAGGGATTGAACCTGGGTCCCCCAGAAGTAGCAGGCGGATTCTTAACCCCTGGACCACCTGGGAAATACTTCATGTTACTTCTTTTCTAGCCATTGATTGCTTTCAACTTCATTTAGTGAGGTTTTGAGTTCTTCCTGTCCACTCAGTTTTTTGCCGCTTCAGCCAGATTTCTAACTGAACATTTTCAAATGTTTTTTTCAGAAGGTAGAAATCTTAGCATTGTTTATTTGATTTAGGGTAGGTTTGCCAGGTAAAATCCAAGATGCTCAGATTAGTTAGAATTTTTGATAAAGAATGATTATTTAGTATAATTATCTGTTTCCTAAATTGTCCTAAATATTGCTTGGCATATATTTATATTAAAAAAATATTTATTTACCTGAAGCTCAAATATATTTGTGTAGTGGTTGTTTAGTTGCTGAGTGGTATTTGACTTTGTGACCCCATGAACTGTAGCTTGCCAGGGTCTTCTGTTCGTAGGATTTCCCAGCCAAGAATAATGGAGTGGGCTGCCATTTCCTTCTCCAGGGGATCTTCCTGACCCAGGGATCAAACCCCAGTCTCCTGCATTGCAGGCAGATTCTTTACTGACTGAGTCACCAGGGAAGTCCCCATAATTGGATATCCTGTGTTTTAATTTGCTAAATCTGGCCACCCTAATTTAGACTTTTTTCTTCCAGAATTACAGGTGGTATGGAGAAAGGGCCAAAGACTGGATTTAAGAAGAGTTGGGCTTCTTATTCACAACTCTGGGTTTCAGTTTTCACATTTTCAGAATGAGGAGGTCGATATAGATTGTCTGCTCACGTCCAGTTGTAGGATTCATAAATTAAAATCATCTTGTTTGACCATGTCCTTGACATAACGTGAGGCATGTCATAAGCCACAGTTGGGAGCTGTTGATCTGATCTTATCCGGCCTCTGTCGAGAGAGCAGTAGTCAAGAGACTGGGCCTGTTTCCACCTCATCTGACAGGGGCCAGATCCTCTGAGGTAACGGAGAGATTCCTGAGAGGTTAAGAGTGCAGGTCACATTTTATGGCTGTTTTGGAATTTGGCAGCAACAGTGTCTGAACTAGACTTAGAAGGTCAAGAGTATTTCCCATAGCGTCTGTGTGAGGAGGAAAGACAAATCAAGTATTCCATGGCAGCTTCAGCCAGGAGTAATGTATGATACATTGTATTTACTTCCAGAAACATGCACTCAATTCCATGGACACAGGGGATTCACTTCATGTGACTAGATTTGGAAATTATGAATTTTAATAGATGGAGCAATTTCTGCATGTGAGATAAACACCCCCGTTTTGAATGTATAGCTGGGGTTCAGTCTAATGCAGTGGAAAGTTGACAAGCTTTGAAGTCAGTCGGGATTTGCAGAGCAAATCCTAGTCTCACCCCATCCTGCGGTGTGACCTTCAGCAAATCACTGCCATGTTGTCGTGTAAACTCACGTTTAATCGGCACTTATCATGGTCTTGTGTTACATGCTTTCTCTGCTGACTGCAATAAACCCACACAATGTCTCTAAAATGTAGGTGATATCCTCAATGATAATTACAACATAATTTTATCATATCATTTTATGCTTTCAATTAAAAGTGAGGAAAGAAAAGTTGAGAGGGGTATAAAATCTGGCCAAGGTCACATGGAGCATCATGGTGAAGCCAGGGCTTCGTATCAAGTCTATCCGTCCAAAATTCACTGTCTCACACCTATAAATTTTCTCTTTCCAACTAGGCTCCTCTATCTCTAAACATACATCTTTCTTAGGGTGATAGGAAAAACTAAAGGCTGTCAAATAAATAAAGTATATATCGGTACTCATTAAGTTGTTATTTTCATACTCGATCTTCATTTTACAAGGAAGAGTAAGTAGAATTAATGCAAAACAGAGAAACATTTCACAGTATTCAAGATATTTGCTTTTTTTACGCCAACCAAATGATCTGACCACTTAAACCTAATAAAACATAGGGAAGAGAAATCCCTGCCCAACACCTTGAAAGTGAAAGAGTTAGTTGCTCAGTCGTGTCCAGCTCTTTGTGACCCTGTGGACTGTAGCTGGCAGACTTCTCTGTCCATGGAATTCTTCAGGCAAGAATCCTGGAGTGGGTAGCAATTCCCTTCTTCAGGAGATCTTCCTGACCAAGGGACAGAACCTGGGTCTCCTGCATTGCAGACAGGTTCTTTATCATCTGAGCCACCAGGGAAGCCCAACACCTGAAAATATTATTTTAGGCAGTTCAGTTCAGTTCAGTTCAGTCGCTCAGTCGTGTCCGACTCTTTGCAACCCCATGAATCGCAGCACTCCAGGCCTCCCTGTCCATCACAAACTCCCGGAGTTTACTCAAATTCATGTCCATTGTGTCAGTGATGCCATCCAGCCATCTCATCCTCTGTTGTCCCCTTCTCCTCCTGCCCCCAGTCCCTCCCAGCATCAGGGTCTTTTCCAGTGAGTCAAATCTTCTCATGAGGTGGCCAAAGTATTGGAGCTTCAGCTTCAGCATCAGTCCTTCCAATGAATACCCAGGACTTATCTCCTTCAGGATGGACTTGTTGGATCTCTTTGCAGTCCAAGGGACTCTCAAGAGTCTTCTCCAACACCACAGTTCAAAAGCATCAATTCTTTGGCACTCAGCTTTCTTCACCGTCCAACTCTCACATCCAAACATGACCACTGAAAAAACCGTAGCCTTGACCAGATGGACCTTTGTTGGCAAAGTAATGTCTCTGCTTTTTAATATCCTACCTAGGTTGGTCATAACTTTCCTTCCAAGGAATAAGCATCTTTTAATTTCATGGTTGCATTCACCACCTGCAGAGATTTTGGAGCCCACCCAAAAAATAAAGTCTGCCACTGGTTCCACTGTTTCCCTATCTATTTGCCATGAAGTGATGGGACCGGATGCCATGATCTTAGTTTTCTGAATGTTAGGCTTTAAGCCAACTTTTTCACTCTCCTCTTTCACTTTCATTAAGAGGCTTTTTAGTTCCTCTTTACTTTCTGCCATAAGGGTGGTGTCATCTGCATATCTGAGGTTATTGATATTTCTCCCGGCAGTCTTGATTCCAGCTTGTGCTTCTTCCAGCCCAGTGTTTCTCATGATGCACTCTGCATATAAGTTAAATAAGCAGGGTGACAATATACAGACTTGACGAACTCTTTTTCCTATTAGGAACCAGTCTATTGTTTCATGTCCAGTTCTAACTGTTGCTTCCTGACCTGCATACAGGTTTCTCAAGAGGCAGGTCAGGTGGTCTGGTATTTCCATCTCTTTCAGAATGTTCCACAGTTTATTGTGATCCAAAGAGTCAAAGGCTTTGGCATAGTCAAGAAAGCAGAAATAGATGTTTTTCTGGAACTCTCTTGCTTTTTCGATGATCCAGAGGCTGTTGGCAATTTTATCTCTGGTTCCTCTGCCTTTTCTAAAACCAGCTTGAACATCTGGAAATTCACGGTTCATGTATTGCTGAAGCCTGGCTTAAAGAATTTTGAGCAATACTTTACCAGCGTGTGAGATGAGTGCAATTGTGTGGTAGTTTGAGCATCCTTGGCATTACCTTTCTTTGGGATTGGAATGAAAACTGACCTTTTCCTGTCCTGTGGCCACTGCTGAGTTTTCCAAATTTGCTGGCATATTGAGTGTAGCACTTTCACAGCATCATCTTTCAGGATTTGAAATAGCTCAACTGGAATTCCATCACATCCACTAGCTTTGATCATAGTGATGCTTCCTAAGGCCCACTTGACTTCACATTCCAGGATGTCTGGCTCTAGGTGAGTGATCACACCATTGTGATTATCTGGCTCCTGAAGATGTTTTTTTACAGTTCTTCTGTGTATTCTTGCCACCTCTTCTTAATATCTTCTGCTTCTGTTAGGTCCAGACCATTCCTCTCCTTTATTGAGCCCATCTTTGCATGAAATGTTCCCTTGGTGTATCTAATTTTCTTAAAAATATCTCTAGTCTTTCCCATTCTATTGTTTTCCTCTATTTCTTTGCATTGATCACTGAGGAAGTCTTTCTTATCTCTCCTGGCTATTCTTTGGACCTCTGCATTCAAATGGGAATATCTTTCCTTTTCTCCCTTGCTTTTCACAGCTATTTGTAAGGCCTCCTCAGACAGACATTTTTCTTTTTTGCATTTCTTTTCCATGGAGATGGTCTTGATTCCTGTCTCCTGTACAACGTCGCGAACTTCAGTTCATAGTTCATCAGGCACTCTGTCTATCAGAGCTAGTCCTTTACAGCTTCGAGCCAAACATGTCCAGCTGCCTCGTCTTGTAAATAAACTTTGATTGGAATGCAGCCACACCCATTTGTCTATCTGTTGTCTGTGGTTGTTTTCAAGCTTCAACCACACAGCTGAGTAATTATGACAGAAATCATAAGCTTCGAAAAGCCTAAAATATTTACTACCTGCTCTTACAGACAGATTTGCCAATCCCTGTTGTAGAGTATACCAATTCAATGACTGTATAACTGGAAAGCTGGGAAAGAAATTGGCCTTCAGTATCAGTCGGAGAGGGATAGTTTATAGAGTTAGTTCCTAGATCTGAGAATATGTATTTGAGGGAAGCTTTTCCATGAATTGAGCGAGTAGATTTCTGTGGGACTGAATGAACAGAAATGTTGTGTGAGAGATAAAATAAAACTTTACTTAAAAGCTTTATTAGGGATTTCCCTGCTGGTCCAGAGGTTAAGATTCTGGGTTCCCAGTGCAGGGGTCCCAGGTTCAATCCCTGGTCAAGAAACTAGATCTCACATGCTGAAAAGAAGATCCAGCTCAGTCAAATAAATAAATGAATAAATACATAGTTTAAAAAAAAAAACTTTATTAAATTCATAAGAGCTTTGGATCATCCAACAAGACAACTTCTTGCCCTAAAAAAGCCCCAGAATTAGTTTTTTTTAAAAGAGGCCTAATGATATAACTTCCCTGGTGGCTCAGATGGTACCGAAAATCTGCCTGCAATGCAGGAGAGACTGGGGTTTGATCCTTGTGTTGGGAAGATCCCCTGGAGAAGGAAATGGCAACCTACTTCAGTATTCCTGCCTGGGAAATCCCAAGGACAGAGGAGCCTGGTTGGCTACAGTCTATGGGGTTGCACAGAGTAGGCCATGATAGAGCGATTGATTCTTTCAGTGATACAAGAGAATGCATTTTAACCATTAAGGATTAGCTCTATCAAATTCTTGAGACTGCATTGAGCAGGGCCCCTTGTACTACAGCAATGACTAATGGTGTTAGTTGTAAATGATTCTTACTCATTTGCTTAAAAACAAAATACACATAAGTTATTTAAGATCCGTAGGATGTCTCTCTTTGCCATTAAATACTTTGTTAGTGATAGCCCTATAGTTAATGAAATGGAGTTGGTGCTATTCTGTTATTGTTCTTGCTATTGAATAACTATAAAAGCAGTCATCTTAAAATTTTTTAAATTTGTTATTGAAGTATAAGTTATTTACATTATTGTGTTAGTTTCAGGTAAATTCAGCTATTTTACTAATTAAAATGGACCATCATCCCTTGAGTAGAAATAAGTAGATATACCTTTATAAGAGGTATAAGCCTTTTATAGAACCTGCATGCTAAGTCGCTTCAGTTGTGTCCTACTCTTTGCGACCCTGTGGATTATAGCCCGCCAGGCTCCTCTGTCCATGGGATTCTCCAGGTAAGAGTACAGAAGTGCGTTGTCACGCCCTCCTCCAGGGGATCTTCCCAACCCAGGGATCTAACACACATCTCCTATGGCTCCTGCATTGCAGGTGGATTCTTTACCGCTGAGCCACCCGGGAAGTCTTTTATAGAACATAGTGTATTTTATTGTCGCTTTTATTTGTTTTGTTTATTTTTGCACGAGTTAAGAATCTTTTCTGCTACAAGTGACAAAAAAAAAAAAAAACTGAAAATGGATTAAGGTGGAAAAAGGAATTAATTGGCTCAGGGAACTCAAAGTCCACAGGTAGGTAGCCATACCTATGTGCAGATATGGCTTGACCATGACTGGAGCTAAGACAGGAGTATTTGACTCATTGGCCTTTGTATTTTGACAATGAGTATTTTGACTCATTGCTTCCTGTGGGTTGGTTCCATTTTAGGCTTTGTGAATTTCAGTCCTGCCCCTCAGGGAGCTTTAAGGTGGCTGCAGATCCAAGCTTCACATCCTTAGTCTGTCAATTAGAATGGTAGAGAAAGGAACCTTCTTTTCCCCAGAAACACCAGTTAATTTATCCTCACACTGACTCCAACCCCCAAATCTATGCAAGGGAGAAGATAGGCAATCTGTATATTTTTAAAGCAGGCCTGGATCAACCCCAACACAAACCATGTTGCCTGACGGTGAAGTATCTGGGGGAACCAGAGTACCATTGCTGGAAGCAACAGGGTGTACAGTGCAATTTGCATGATGAAGAGATAAGAAATACATGTTCTCCTCAACTCTACAGCAGATTTTGGGCTCCCTATATTGGCTTAAATCTTGAATTGCCTAGAGGAAGTAGAACTTCATAGTCAAAGGAAGCACTTTGGAATCAGACTCCTAGAGTTCAAATCTCTACTCACTGACTGACAATATGAGCTTGGGTGAGGTGCTCAACCTCTCTGCGCTTACTTTCCCCTTCCTGTCACTCCCTTGCTGGAAGGTGATGGTGATAAAACAGCTTCCCCAACTTTAGGAAGCACCTATAGGCAGAGAGGAACCAGTACTTATCTGTAAGTAAGGACCCAGAGAGAGCAGGCTCCTTCTGGGGTCTTGGGGTCACGGCAGGTGGGCCGGGGCAGCTGGCTTCAGGCCCAGTGCACTGCCGATAGGGCTTCTCCAGCCTGGTCCGCCCGGGAGATGCGAGCCAGTCTTGGAAAAAATGGCAGCGAGTCTGCCTAACAAAAGGGATAAGGGTAGTACACAGTTATAACACTTGGGGCCTAAAACAATTCTTTTCTGTTATAAATTGCTCTTCTGGGAGCTAAACTGAGAGATAAGTAACTTCCTTCCACCTAGGAAAACTATTACTAGGTTCTGAAAAAAAGCAGAAAGAAGCAGGACCAACAGGCGGTTCCCAGTTCAGGGGCCTCAGCTGAGGGTGGGAGGTGAGGGGAACAGGGTCATGGACAACCTGCAGGGCAGCTGAGATCTGTCCACTCCCTTACAGCTCGGAGTCTGGGTGTCTCACCGGGGAGGGGCATCAGACACACCACCAAAATACTCTTGGGACTCTAGGGCTTGTCACAAACCAAGGACCTCAGGACAAAAGAAAGACACTCTTCAGGTTTATTCATTTTTAGTTTTATTTTTGTTGTCTTTTAGCTGTGCCACACAGCATGTGGGATCTTAGTTCCCCCACCAGAGATAGAACTCTCGTGCCCTACTTTGGAAGCACAGCGTCTTAACCCCTGGACCACCAGGGAAATCCCAAGGTTTTTATCCTTATGAAATATACGAAAGAAATATGCAGAAGTTAAAAGACACAGCCATGGACCCATAATCCAGATTTAGCACATTCTGACATTTTGACATATTTGCTTTACATTTTTTTAAAAAAAGGAAAAAATGTTTCAAAGCCATAAAAGCCTTCTTGTAGCTGTGGCTATCTCTTTCCCTTCCTTCTCTCCCTACAGGAAGAGGTCCTGTGACTTCTACTTATACTACAAATGCAGATGTTCATCAAAAACATGTGATGTTTTCTAGATTTTCAAACTTTACATCAATTGCATCATGCAATATACATCCTCTGACCACTCTATATGTTTATGTATATTTCTGTGATGTATCAAGTTGATAGATAAAAATCTAGTGCATTGAAGTTATGAGTAACAATTCACTGAATGAATGCATGCATGACTGAAGAGACTATATTCCCTGTCATATCAGAGATTTTGCACATCCTTGTTTTCTTTCTCACTTTAAAGAGAATATTTCTAAAGTCTCATCATTAAATACGGTGTTTGCTAGAGGTTGACATGTTCCCCTTATCATGTTAAAGAGATTCCTGATGTTTCAAGTTCACTAAGTGTTTTTGTTTTGCCAAATGGTTTTTTTTGCACTAATGAGATGATCGTATGTTTTCTCTCATTTAATCTGTTGTTATAATGAATTTCTTCACCAGGCATTTAAGGCAGACACAACTAGTTGTCAGCTCAGTATTCATTCTTCTTTTTCTTCCAAACAGAATCCTGGTTTTGTTCAAGTCAGCAATGATAGAAGTTAATTCTCACTACAGTCTTCAACTGTTTCTCTTCATGCACTTAAGTTTTTTGTTTGTTTTAATATTTATTGTGGTATGCTGCTGCTGCTGCTGCTAAGTCGCGATAGTTGACTTATAATGCTGTGTTTTAGTTTCACAGCAAAGTGAATCAGTTATATGTATTTATATATATATTGTATATGGTAGTGTGCATATGTTAATCCCAATCTCTTAATTCATCACTTCCCCCTATATTGCCCTGTTGGTAACTTGATTTTGAGATCTGTGAGGCTGTTTCTGTTTTGTAAATAAGTTCATTTTTATCATTTTTTAAAATTTGATTCCATGTTTAAGTGACATCATATGATAACCATCTTCCTCTGTCTGATTTACTTCACTTAGTGTGATAATCTCTAGGTCCATCCATGTCACTGCAAATGGCATCATTTTGTTCTTTTCTTATGTCTAATATTCCATTGTATATATGTACCACATCTTTATTCATTCCTCTGTTGGTGAGCATTTCAGTTGCTTACTCTTCACTGTTTTTCATTCTCCCTTTCAGCTGGGAGTGGCCTTCTAGCCAGTCTGTCTGGGGACCTGTAAGTATAATTCTGCCAGAAAGACTCTGGGAAAATAAAAGGAGAAAACATGACAGACAGATCTCTTCACTTTTTCTTCTAATTTCTTGGACCTGGGTCCAATGCTGGTGCTGGCAGCAGCCCTTATGTGACCTTTAAAAAAAGGCTAAAGAATCACAGACCATCAATCCTGATGTTGATGAGTCACTGAGCCAATACCAGCAACGGTTTAACTCTAGATCCTTACGGTATAAGTAAAGAAAATGCCTATGTGTTCAAGCCATACTAAACAAGTTTACAAGTTTCCTATTTCTTGAACCTAAATACACTTTTAATTGAGAAGGTTTCAGTGATAACCATTTTTGTTCTTGAAACAGACCCTGCTCGGTCATTATGTATTTTAAATACAATAGTGTGTTTATTCTGCTAATATATTAAGATTTTTACATCTGCATTCACTGGTAAACAGGTCTATAATTTTCCCATTAAATACTGTCTGTCCTGTTCTGACAGATCTGAAAGAATGAATAGGCAGCTTTCCTTCTCCTTCTAATATTTTGAATTCTTCTTATAATATGCTGCTTATATGTCAATATTGAAAGCACCTGTCTGTCTGATATTGTTTTGATAAATAAAGTTCCAATTAATTTAGCTTCTTAAATGATAGTATGTACATTCCAATAGTCTGTTTCTTGATTTCACTTTGGTGATTCATGTTCTTCTTTCTTGTAATATGCTCTATCTAAAATTTCAAAGTTCATAATTTCTTTTGGTTTTACCATCTACAATGTCTAAAATTGTTATCTTTCTTATTCCTAATGTTGTTTGTCTACATGCTATCCCTTTTTCCCTTAATAAACCTTGTTAGTTTGTATAGTGTGTTAGTCTTTACAAAATCTTTACAGTTAGCTTTCAGCAGGTTGTATAAGTCCCCTACATACAAACCACAATTAACTTTCAGCAATATGTAAGTCCCCTACATATGGACCTTCAAGTTGCGAAGTTTCAAAGATGCAGACATGCATTTATGTGTCTAGCCACATAAGTGAATTCATGTGTCTGGCATATGTTGTCACATGTGTGTGTCCTCCACAAGAGGCCGTGCTTTTGTGTACTTTATTGTACAGTACTATATAGACTGCAGTAGGACAGTATCTTTATTTCAAGCCCAGGATATTTGGTTGTTCAGTTGCTAACCAAATTTATGTCTAATTCTTTGTGACCCCATAGACTGTAGCAGACCAGGCTTCCCTATTCTTCGCTATCTCCTGGAGTTTGCTCAAACTCATGTTCATTAAGTCAGTGATGCTATCTCATCCTCTGTCATCCCTTTCTCCTCCTGTCTTCAGTCTTTCCCAGCATCAGGGTCTTTTCCAGTGAGTAAGCTCTTCACATCAGGTGGCCAAAGTATTGGAGCTTCAGCTTCAGCATCAGTCCTTCCAATAAATATTGAGGGTTGATTTTCTTTAGGATTGACTGTTTTGATCTCCTTACTGTCCAAGGGTCTCTCAAAAGTCTTTCCCAGCACCACAGTTCTATCCATTTTTTAGTCCTCAACCTTCTTTATGGTCCATTTCTCACATCCATACATGACTTCTGGAAAAACCATAGTTTTGACTGTACATTTGTTGGCAAAGTGATGTCTCTGCGTTTTAATATGTTGTCTAGGTTTGTCATAGCTTTTCTTCCAAGGAGCAAGTATCTTTTAATTTCTTGGCTGCAGTCACCGTTGACAGTGATTTTGGAGCCCAAGAAAATTAAATCTGTCACGGTTTCCATTTTTTCCCCACTTATTTGCCATGAAGTTATGGGTCTGGATGCCATGATCTTTGTTTTTTGAATGTTGAGTTTTAAGTCAGCTTTTTCACCTTCATCAAGAGGCTCTTTAGTTCCTCTTAGCTTTCTGCCATTAGGATGGTCTGGAAGCAAGTGTAAAAGCAGTGGTGATGTAGCTGATACTGCTAAGAAGCACCAATCGATACCGATGGAATTAGAGGCCCAGAGAAAAGATGAAGAGCGACAAGAGGAAGAGGAAGTAACTGAAGAACCAAAGAGATTCACAACACAAGAAATAGCAAGGGGATTTTCTTTATTTGAGGAGGCACTATTAGTTTTTGAGACTCGGAAGCTGAATGTAAAACAGTACACGAACTTTGCAGCAGCCATTCAGAATGCAATCTAGTGCTACTGTATCATCTATGATGAGAAAAAAAAAAGCTACTACCCATCAAGAGGATAGATAGAGTTGAATCCAGCACGGAACCAGACCCTGAGCCGTGAGCATCAGGTATGAGTGACATTGCAGTTTGCCCTCCATCTCCTATTCTGATGGTCCTTCAGCTCTACCATCTCCCACCTCTTTTCCCTCCTCCAATTAGTCATTCTTCTTGCCTGTTCACTTGATGCCAGACCCTGTATGCCAACTGTTGTACTATACTACTGTACTTTTCGAGGTGCTGTACTGTGAGATTAAACATGTTTTCTTTTATTTTTTCTGTTTGTTTTTTATGTATTGTTTGTCTGAAAAGTATTACAAACCTATTACAGTACAGTACTATGTGGCTGATTGTGTTAGTTGGGTACCTAGGCTAACTTCGTTGCATTTATAAACAAATTGGACTTAAGAACTCCCTCTCAGAACAGAACTCATAAGTATATAGGACATTTACCATAGTCTCTTAAAAATTCTCTAAATACTAATATCTTTGGGTCTATAATTGACAAATTAAAAAAAACATTTATGGAACTTAACCATTTAAAGCACTGGTTGATGGCTTTTTAACTGGGAGACAATTATCATTGCTCAAGCCATTTTAGAGATGACTCCTCTTTCAGCATGAGGGCCTACCTACATCTCATTCTTAAAAAAAATGAAAAATAGCATTGGTGCCAAGTCTTGGTCCTTTTAGGAATTTTGCAAGTTGCAATCATCTTAAAAACTCTTGTCAAAAAGATAGATGGTCAAATTGTGTTCAGAGAGGACCATAAAGTACTGAAACATTACTTTGTAGAATTTAATAGTTTCCAAAGGTATGTCTCAAAGACAACTTCTAAAAAGTATTCTAAACAATGGCATTGCTATTGGAAAAAGTTTATAAATTCTCATTTGGTAAGCAAGTTGTTTGTCAGACAATTGTTGTCCCTATAGTAACAAGATTTGAGAACATTAGCCTTTGGAGTCCAACAGAAAAAGTTTGTACTCCAACTTTACCCCTTATCCAGATGCATGACCTTGGGCAGATCATTAAAATTCTTCGTGATTTTGTTTCTCACATGGAAAAATGAGGATAATTATTTTCATTTACAGAGTTTGTGCCTAGAAAACCCCTTTAAAGGGTTAGTTACCATAAATAAAAATGAAATTCCTATTAATTTTTTTAAAAATTAGGTTTTATATGTTCCTGAGCTCTAATATTATGCCCAGATAATGCCAAAACTCATAATAATAGAATTTATTCAATCATTAATATTGGTCATCATTATGCAACCTAACAACACATCAGCTTCATTAATTATTTTATATAATTTGGTCATTTTTTGTCCTCTAGTTAAATTCTTCTATAGCTCTTATGCACCTGTTATTAGGATTACATTCATAAAATCACATGTAATACTCAATGCTTAAGTAATTCAACAAAGAAACAAAGCAATAAACAAAAGTATAAGAGTACAAAAGAAAATCATGGAAACAATGAAATGTATAGAGCTCAGTGTATGAGACTGCCAGAGATAGTAAACCAAAGTTTTGTAGTGGCAGAAGGTCACTAGATCTACCTTTAGGACAGTATAGACGTTATAGTAGCTTCCCACTCAGCCCTCAGCATTGTGTGGGATACACAGAATCCATGTCAGTCTCTGTAATTGCAACTGACACATTTTAGGCCAAAGAAGGGGTGTAACATTAAATGGCTCTAATTTGATGCTGAAGCTGAAGCTCCAGTACTTTGGCCACTGGATGTGAAGAACCAACTCATTAGAAAAGACCCTGATGCTGGTAAAGATTGAAGGTAGGAGGAAAAGGGGATGACAGAGGACAAGATAGTTAGATGGCACCACCAACTCAAAGGACGTGAGTTTGAGCATACTCCAGGAGATGGTGAAGGACAGGGAAGCCTGCCATGCTAGAGTCCACGGGGTTGCAAAAAGTCAGACATGACAGAGTGACTGAACAACAAATTTAAAAAGACATATGCACCCTTATGTTCATTGCAGCATCATTTATAATAGCCAAGATATAGAAATAACCTAAGTGTCCATCAATGGATGAATGGATAAAGAAGATGTGGTATATGTGTATATAGTGGAATACTGCTGCTGCTAAGTTGCTTCAGTCGTGTCCGACTCTGTGTGACCCCATAGACGGCAGCCCACCAGGTTCCCCCGTCCCTGGGATTCTCCAGGCAAGAACACTGGAGTGCATTGCCATTTCCTTCTCCAATGCATGAAGGTGAAAAGTGAAAGTGAAGTCTCTCAGTTGTGTCCAACTCTTCATGACCCCATGGACTGCAGCCCACCAGACTCCTCCATCCATGGGATTTTCCAGGCAAGAGTACTGGAGTGGGGTGCCATTGCCTTCTCCAAGTGGAATACTACTCAGCCATAAAAAGAAAGAAATCCTGCCATTTTGACAAAATGGATGACCTTAAAGGTACTATATACTAAGTGAAATAAGTTAGATGGAGAGAGACACATACTGTATGATTTCACTCATACATGGAAACTAAAAAAGAAAAAAAGGCACATGCACACAAAAGAAAAACAAAACAAAAAAACCTCATAGGTTCAGAGAACAGATTAGCAGTTACCAGAAGGGGAGGGGGATAAGGGGGTGGCTGGAACAAATGAAAGAATTAGCTGTTGATAGATGATGACAAGCCTTCTGGTGGTGATCACTTTGTAGAGTATACAGATGTCAGATCATAATGCCATACAGCTTAAGTGTATATAATTAAAAATAGAAACTTTTAACAGACAGAATTATTTTCTCATTCAGAAAACAAATGAAATAGCTCAAGAAGTTGAATTATAATCTTAACAAGCTCTGTAAATGGGTCTACAGATGGGATAAAGACTCTATTTAATATACATCTGGCACATAGAAGATGTTCAATAAATGGAAATTGATGCTGCCTTATTGCCACAGTTTTACTATTACAACTTTCTCATTAATCTAGTTCACTTTTTACATTTGATTCTATAAAAGATATAACTCACGTCCTTTTTAACCTTGTCATTTACAACTGATTTCACATTTAAATGGCTTTTATTCTGTTTTTCCAATGAATTGTACATTTTATTTATATCTTCTATACATCCCTATCCTTACCCTCCATGAAATAAATCTATTTGGAAAGATAAATAATTGGCTTGTGGCTCAGGCAAGAGTCAGTATGTCATCAAGCAATCACTTATATTTCCAAATGAAGATAAATCAGCTGGAAGTTAAAAGACAGTGCTTTAATAAATGCTGGAGAGGGTGTGGAGAAAAGGGAACCCTCTTACACTGTTGGTGGCAATGCAAATTAGTACAGCCACTATGGAAAACAGTGTGGAGATTCCTTAAAAAGCTGGAAATAGAACTGCCATATGACCCAATAATCCCACTTCTGGGCATACACACTGAGGAAACCAGATCTGAAAGGGACACGTGCACCCCAGTGTTCATCGCAGCACTGTTTATAATAGCCAGGACATGGAAGCAACCCAGATGCCCATCAGCAGACGAATGGATGAGGAAGCTGTGGGACATATACACCATGGAATATTACTCAGCCATTAAAAGGAATTCATTTGAATCAGTTCTAATGAGATGGATGAAACTGGAGCCCATTATACAGAGCGAAATAAGCCAGAAAGATAAAGACCATTACAGTATACTAACACATATATATGGACTTTAGAAAGATGGTAACGATAACCCTATATGCAAAACAGAAAAAGAGACTCAGATGTATAGAACAGACTTGTGGACTCTGGGAGAAGGCGAGGGTGGGATGTTTCAAGAGAACAGCATCGAAACATGTATATTATCTAGGGTGAAACAGATCACCAGCCCAGGTTGGGTGCATGAGACAAGTGCTCGGGCCTGGTGCACTGGGAAGACCCAGAGGGATCAGGTAGAGAGGGAGGTGGGAGGGGGGACCGGGATGGGGAATACATGTAAGTCCATGGCTAATTCATTTCAATGTATGACAAAAACCACTGCAATGATGTAAAGTAATTAGCCTCCAACTAATAAAAATAAATGGAAAAAAAATTTTTTTTTAAAAAAGACAGTGCTTTATGAAATAGAAGTTTACCAGTGAAAGAATTTTCTTAGACATCTTTAATTTTTCCCTAGAGAAAAAGTAGTGAAAAGTCATTATAGTTATAACAGATTTGTAGTTGTTGTTGCCATATTCAAATTTTCTCCCCAAGTTTTATATAACGTGATTTTCTCTTTTTAAAGTGACCTTTGTCCTAAAACCCAGAGCCAGCATATAATGAGCATGAGACCCTGAGCTGGGGTGAAAACTATGACAAAGCAGCATCAGAGATTTTAATGAGACAAGAAAATATCAGGAGAAAAAAATAATAGTTGAGTCCAGTGTTCATTTTGATAAAATTAAGTATAAATATTTACTGTAGGAGCCATGACAGGATCAAATCTTCATCTCCATGGTACAAAAACTACCCTTTAAGCATACCTGAGTCAAATCACATGGAAATGTGAACAATAACTCTTTATTCTTCCACCTCACCAGTCCACCAAACAGAATAATGAATGAGCCACCAAGAGCACCCAACAGTGCATGCTTCATGATTTTCACATACAGGCACTATTCTTCTTAAAAGGACCCGGTAAATCCCATGGGGATGATTTTGGCTGTGTCTGCTCAGTTATAACATGTGGGTGCTGCCACCAAATGCACACTGGCTGCTAGAGGCGCAGTCATGAATGTCACCCTCTGAGCGAAAGGCTAAAAGCATGCAAGCATCACTAAGAAAACACCCTGTATCTGTGTTTCATTGTGGAACTGATCTGTAAGATTTTACTCTTCAGTTATTTTATTTATTTTATTTTTGCTCTATTGTGATGGACCTTGAAGGAACCATATGCTAAGAGAAATAAGTCTATTGTGAGCACATAGGCACTTGAATCCTTTTAAAACAATGCTCAGAAAGCAGTATGTCCCCCAGGAAACAGGGGCCCCAGATATTAACCAGAGATTTAAATTAAGTGTAATGATGACAGTCATGAACATGAAGAAATTCAGATTTGCCTTAAAAAAAATGATATTCCCCTTTCCAAATACTTTGACTCTTGTTAAAGAGACATGTCTTACCCTCTCTGATCCCCGGCCTGATTATATGCTTTGTTGGGTGCATGAGACAAGTGCTCGGGCCTGGTGCACTGGGAAGACCCAGAGGGATCGGGTGGAGAGGGAGGTGGGAGGGGGGACCGGGATGGGGAATATATGTAAATCCATGGCTAATTCATTTCAATGTATGACAAAAACTACTGCAATGATGTAAAGTAATTAGCCTCCAACTAATAAAAATAAATGGAAAAAAAAAAAAAGAAAATAGATAAAACAGAAAATTATCAAAGCTAAAAAAAAAAAGTTGTGGGGGTTTTTTAAGTTAATCACTAATTTAAAATTAATAAATTACAGATGGCTCTGTCTTAGATAATTTATGTTTATGTTTATATCTATACGTTTATGTTTAAAACGGTCTTCCCTTGTGGCTCAGCTGGTAAAGAATCTGCCTGCAATGTGGGAGACCTGGGTTTGATCCCTGGGTTGGGAAGATCCTCTGGAGAAGGGAAAGGCCACTCACTCCAGTATTGTGGCTTAGAGAATTCCATGGAGTGTATAGTCCATGGGGTGGCAAAGAGTTGGACACGAATGAGTGACACTTTTTTTATGTCTAAAAAATGTATAAGTGATGTTTTTAAAGCTGCTTATCATTCCTAAAAGGTCACAGAGGGATATACACAAAAAAAGAAACTTTATCGTTTGGATTTTAACATGCATCAAAAGGGAAACTATATACATTCAGTTATTTTTAAGAAGCAATTACTGTCTCAATTGAATTATCTGGTGATTAACAGAAGAATATTTTAGAGGGCAGATAAGGCAGACCTGATATGGATCACATCAAGCAGATTGCTGGAGAGGTGGGACATAAAAGTGAATATAGAGTTTCAACATTGCGACCCCAGCCTTTGATAGTCAGATAAGAATGTCCAACACAGAGGAAATGAAATGCAGCAAAGTACGATTAGATCACCCTGTACAGAGAGGAGATCGTATTTTTGTTTTTTTATGATGCAAGAATTAGAGCATTGTTTCATTTCTCTCTCAGATGATGCGTATTGCACTGTGCGTGAAAATAAAGAATTAGAGTTCAGTCTGCTTTTATGGCCTACCTAATTTCTTCCCTGGAATGTGAAAACAAATTAAAAGTGACTTTCAAATCACTATAACTTTATTTAAATGATTTTGTGAACATTTATAATTTACAAAACCCTTTTATATGCATCATCTTTGATTCTCATCACAACCCTGAGAGGTAAAACAGGCTGAGATGATGACTATTCCTACTTTATAAATGGGAAACAATGTTCAAAGAGGTGACGTGATTAGTCTGAGATCAAATTGCTCCTTTTTGAAGCAAGACACAGTCCTTTCCTCCAGAATTCACAGCTGGCACATTATATCCGCGTGCTCACAGGCTATCCTTTCTTTCTTTTCTCACTTAACTCAGTTTTTTACTCTATCATCACAGAGCTCACCGCACGTCCCGTGCTGGCAAACTATTTTATTGCATCAGATTCAGGAACCTTTTAACCAATATGACTCGTGTCAGTTTAAGATTTACATCAAAGGAAGAATGAAAATTTCTCTCTCATACCTATTTTTGTCTATGACAAGCACTTCTCCAATGTATTTGATAATTTGTGATATGTACTCCTGGTCCAGAAAGAAAAGCTCCAAATATGTTGTCACCTGTACATACAGAAAAGCAATTGGAAATAAACTCAGAAGAATTTTTTTTCAAAACAAATTAGTTTTTAGTTCTTGCTTTAATCTGTTTTAGAGTCACATTTTGCTTACCTGTAGTCCTAATGAACATAACGGCAAAAAAGACACAAGAAAAAAATCTCTGAATTTCCCTGTGCTGTAATGGTGATGTTGAGAAATCAGAATGTTGCCGTTTTATGCTTCGTTTGTTTGTTTTGCCTTAGCTATGTGTGTAAGTAAAAATCCAGTAAATAGACCAATTTTCATAGCAAGAATAATAGCATTTTTTCACCCAAGTTCATGATCCTTCAAGTCAAGACCTACAAGATTTCACTTTTTAAAAAACAGTTTCACTCTGCAAAGAGATAGGTGCAAATGACGGAAAGACAAATCACATAATTGCAGGAGAAGAGCTAAAGGCAATTTATGCCCACAGTTTCAGATAAATGAATTTGTGTTCTTATGTAAATATCTAGGAGGAAAGACTAGTTTGTAAGTCACAGAGAAGGAAAGGCTTCCTTTGCTTTACATTATATGGGTTTGCATTGGGTAATTTAAAAATTAATAAACAAAGAGTCTTGGCAAGGAAATTGTAAAGAAGGTTTGGGGGTCTTTAATTTGTTCATCATGAAGCCTGAACCAGATATTGTAGAAATAGGAACAATCAAAATAATAATAATAAATAGTAGATGTGTAGTGAAAGTGCTGCACCCAATATGCCAGCAAATTTGGAAAACTCAGCAGTGGCTACAGGACTGGAAAAGGTCAGTTTTCATTCCACTCCCAAAGAAAGGCAATTCCAAAGAATGCTCAAACTACCGCACAATTGCACTCATCTCACACGTTAGTAAAGTAATGCTCAAAATTCTCCAAGACAGCCTTCAGCAATATGTGAACTGTGAACTTCCAGATGTTCAAGCTGGCTTTAAAAAAGACAGAGGAACCAGAGATCAAATTGCTAACAGCCGTTGGACAATCAAAAAAGCAAGAGAGTTCCAGAAAAACATCTATTTCTGCTTTATTGACTATGCCAAAGCCTTTGACCTTGTGGATCACAATAAAGTGTGGAACATTCTGAAAGAGATGGGAATACCAGACCACCTGACCTGCCTCTTGAGAAACCTGTATGCAGGTCAGGAAGCAACAGTGAGAACTGGACATGGAACAACAGACTGGTTCCAAATAGGAAAAGGAGTACTTCAAGGCTGTATATTGTCACCCTGCTTATTTAACTTCTATGCAGGGTACATCATGAGAAACACTGGGCTGGAAGAAGCACAAGCTGGAATCAAGACTGCCGGGAGAAATATCAATAACCTCAGATATGCAGATGACACCACCCTTATGGCAGAAAGTGAAGAAGAACTAAAGAGCCTCTTGATGAAAGTGAAAGAGGAGAGTGAAAAAGTTGGCTTAAAGCTCAACATTCATAAAACGAAGATCATGGCATCTGGTCCCATCACTTCATGGCAAATAGATGGGGAAACAGTGAAACCAGTGGCAGACTTTATTTTGGGGGGCTCCAAAATCACTGCAGATGGTGATTGCAACTTTGAAATTAAAAGATGCTTATTCCTTGGAAGGAAAGTTATGACTAACCTAAAGAGCATATTAAAAAGCAGAGACATTACTTTGCCAGCAAAGGTCCATCTGGTCAAGGCAATGGTTTTTCCAGTGGTCATGTATGGATGTAAGAGTTGGACTGTGAAGAAAGCTGAGTGCCGAAGAATTGATGCTTTTGAACTGTGGTGTTGGAGAAGACTCTTGAGAGTCCCTTGGACTGCAAAGAGATCCAACCAGTTCATCCTAAAGGAGATCAGTCCTAAGAGTTCATTGGAAGGACTGATGTTGAAGCTGAAACTCCAATACTTTGGCCACCTCATGCAAAGAGTTGACTCATTGGAAAAGATCCTAATACTGGTAAGGATTGGGGGCAGAAGGAGAAGGGGCCAACAGAGGATGAGATGGTTGTATGGCATCACCGACTCAGTGGACATGAGTTTGGGTGAACTCCAGGAGTTTGTGATGGACAGGGAGGCCTGGCGTGCTGTGGTTCATGGGGTGGCAAAGAGTCAGACATGACTAAGCGACTGAACTGAACTGAAGTGAACAGAGCATTTGCTCTGGGTCAGACATTGTGCTTTCTGAGAAAGCACCCACATGATTTATGTAATTCAATATTCATTTCATGCACTAAGGTAATGAGACTTGGTGAAGTTAAGCGACCTGCCCAAGATCACAGTGGTAATAAATAGTTTGGTTATAGTTCCATCTCATCCCAGGAAAGAGCCCTAGAGAGAAAACCAGGCATTTTGATTCTACCTCTCTCCTTTCTAACTGTGGGATTTGGATAACTAACAAGATTTTCATGCACTTTAGTGTCTTCATCAGTTAAATTATAGGCTCAATAATTCTTAGTCTGCAGTCAACAACCTCCTAAAGAGGAGAAGGGGCAAGAAATGGGCTTGAAGTTCGTTGCAAGTGATCCATGTTGTAAACTGAATATGCGATATGTATAGCTTATATACATCCTTCCTTGTAAGAGGGATGCAGATTTACTTCTGGAATAGTGAAATAAACTTAAACATGACTTCTGAATTTGTAGACTCTTTGCCATAATGCACGGTCTCAAACAACAACTAAAAGAATTATTGCTCTCAAATCAGGATTCCAGAAAATATTTTTACATCAAAATTGGGCCTTGGCTTCTTCAAAGGTAAGAAATCATAAGCCAAGATGATATCTCAAAACCTTCTCAGGTATATATTTCTATAATTTCCAGAGAGAAGTTAAATGACTTGACTATTAATATTGAAAGCTTTCAGGAGCAATGTCTTTTGATTACTTTTATTCCCCCGCTCAAACATAGAACTATCACATATCGCTTTGGGCAAGGGCAGTAAAGCCCCAATGCTTCGCTAGAAGCTGGTAGATTTAGCAACAGCTCCTCCTTGAGCCCTCAGTGATCGCTTTGTTATATTTTCTATACTAATGGTCATCAGTTTCACAAAACTTAGGAGGAACTCTTAAGTGAAAGTTGCTCAGCCGTGTCCAACTCTTTGCGGCTCCGTGGACTGTAGCCCGCCAGGCTCCTCTGTCCATGGAATTCTCCAGGCAAGAATACTGGAGTGGGTTGCCATTTCCTTCTCCAGGGGATCTTCCCTACCCTGGGATTGAACTTGGATCTCCTCCATTGCAGACAGATTCTTTACCGCCTGAGCCATCAAGGAAGCTCCCTAGGAACTCTTAGGCCCTGTGTAAATAACGTACTTGAAGAAAACTGATAGTTGAATCAGAAAATAACCATGTGAGCATTGCGTTCGATGGGGTTCCTCTCATTCTGTCCACTGAGAAGGCTTTGGCTGATTTTGAGCTACTTCAAATGACTCAAGGCTGCACTGACAACCTCAGTAACTATAGAAACAATCGCTAATGCAAGGTTGCCCATGGAGGCAACCTGAATGATGGCAGCTCCAATCCCATTTGAGGCTTTGCTGGGGAGTAACTTGCCCATTTCTCCTTCTGTTCATGTAATACATGTGTGCATGCTAAACACTTCAGCAGTGTCTGACTCTTTGTGAACCTATGGACTGTAGCCCACAGTGTTCCTCAGTCCATGGGATTCACCAAGCAAGAATACTGGAATGGGTTGCCATTTTCTCCTCCAGGATATCTTCCCAATCCAAGGATTGAGCCCCCCTCTCTTAGGTCTCCTGCATTGGCAGGCAGGTTCTTTACCACTAGCTCCACCTGGGAAGCCCTTATATGATACAAAACAAGCTAGCCCTAATCAGGAGTCTAATCTCCATTATTGCTGCTAAGGAAGACCACCTACCTGTGCACAGCTGGTGGGTCAGTAAACTGTTAAAAACTTTTTAAAGGGCAAATCAGTCATGTGGATTAAATTTTGTTTGACTCAGCAGTTTCTCCTCTAAAAATCTGTCACAAGAAAAATAATCACGTAAAACATTTAGAATTAAAAATAGTTACCATAGAAGTTTATCATAGAGATTTGATTAAGCTATAGTTATGAAAGTGAAGTGAAAGTATTAGTCACTCAGTCGTGTCCAACTCTTTGTGTCATCATGGACTGTAGCCTACTGGGCTCCTCTGTCCATGGAATTCTCCAGGGAAGGATACTGGAGTGGGTTACCATTCCCTTCTTCAGGGGATCTTCCCAAGCCAGGGATCGAAATTGAGTCTCCAGCATTGCAGGCAGATTCTTTACCGTCTGAGCCACCAGTATCTATATGGAAATACTATACAGTCCATAACATTTTTAAAAATAAACCTATTGGTAATAAAATGTAAGTTAGGAAAGGGGAGTAGGAGATATATAGACATACAGTTTAATTTTAATAATGTTTGTTTGTAAAATATATTAACAATTCTGTTTGTTTTGATTTTCTTTTATATAAACCCGGCCACGGCATTTGAGAATAGAACTTAGTGTATATAACTGACATTTTTCCCCTCAAATACACCAGAGTGATTCCCAGTCTGGGTCTTTGCAGTCAGAATCTGTCTGAATGGAAAAATTTTCTCCCAGATTTCCACATGGCTAGCTCATGGAAGTCTTCTCTGATCACCTCTCAGAGACTGTCACCTCAACCATATCACCCTTATTTTATTTTCTTTACAGCCCTTATGACCATCTGAAGTTACCTTATTCACTTTGTTGTTTGATAATTTTTTGTCTCTTCTCAAAGAAGTTCATATGTACACAGGCCTTCTGGATCTTACTTCCTGTATTAGAACCATGATAGACACATAGTAGGTGCTCAATAAGTATTTGTCAAATGAATGATTTTGTGAGTGTGTGAATCATATTTCTGTCTTTTCTGGTGGCTCATTGGGAGTTCTTTGATTCTAATTTAGGGAGAAAATAGAGAAATATTGATATTCAGCAGAAATAAGTCTATTTACCACTAACTGTCAAACATTCCTCCCCCATCTCTGTTATTCACTTGAAAAACTTTGAGTCTCTATACTATGCTAGAGCTAGTGCTAGGAGCAAAAATAGGTATACAATAGGAATTAGATTTTTTTTTAATCTTACAAGACCCATGGTTAATGGAACATATAACGTATGGTGGGATAGATAATTCTTAATAACACAGTGGAGTAAGAACAGAGGTATGCAGGATGCTATGGGAGCAAAGTAAGAGGGGTGCTGAAACACTTTGCTGATACAAGAGACCTTATGAATATGAATGGAAAGAAATTCCAGGCAGAGGGAATGGAATGTGTTTTGTTAGTCATGCCACATTCCCAGAAAAATGAACGGAATGACTAGATATAGGTAAAGAGGTAAGGCTGGCCAATTAAACAGGGTACCAATTGGGACTGGCCTTATGCCACATGAAGGGGTGTGATTTTTTTCCTATAGGCAATAAGGAATGACAAAGAAGTCTAAGCTTGAAGGTCTCATAATGGATAAAGTCCATATTTTAAATGAATGGGATTTTCAATTACTTGAGAAAGAATATTCTGAATTCAGTGGCCTCATCCTTGATTTTTCCTTTTTCTTTATCCCTGTCTTCCACATCCAATGGGTAAATCTTACACTTCTGAGCACCAATTTATACCTCTAATGATCTATCCATTTCCTTTCCTCTTAGTTCCCTCACCCTCAGCCAACTTCTTGGACACATGCTTTAACTCCAGCCATAGTCTCCAAACTGGTCTTCTTATCCTATCCTTGCCACTCTTTAATCCGCTGTCCACAAGGCAGGCAGAGTCATCTAAAATCTAAAACACTCCACTGCCCTGCTTAAAGCGCTTTCTGTTGCCCTTTGAATAATACCTAAACTCTTTTCAACAGTGTGCAAGTCCAAAGTGACCTGGCCTCTGCTTCAGCCTATTTTGTGTATCTCTTTCTGGCGACAGTTCTATCTACAAAATATTTACTATCCAAAGGCCCCTAGAAAGAAAAAAACATTCTTGCTACATTAACAAAATGAGATCTATCATTTATTAAAAAGAAACAGACCACTGATACACACCAAAACATGAATGAATCACAAAAACATTATGCTGAGCAAAAGAAATCAGACACAAAAAGAGCACACACTGTGAGCTTCTATTTATACAAAACTCTAGAAAAAGACACACGTAATCTATAGTGACAGAAAGCAGATCCGTGCTTGCCTGGAGCCAGGAGTGAAGGGATAGACTGACGCAAAGAGGAACGAGAGAGCATTTGGAGGTGATAGAGATAGTCCATATGTCGGCTGGAGTGGTCGCATGGCTGTACTCAACGTTTCAAAATCGTCAAACCGTGTCCTTAAAATGCATATATTTAATTATGTGTAAGTTATATCTCAATATAGTTGAAAAGATGTACAGTTTTCTGAGCATTCATGAGCCAAGTACTTTACATAATTATCTCTAGTACAAAGCAATAGCTTCATTTTTTGAAAGTGAAAATTTAGCCTCAGAAAGACTAAGTGACTTCTTCAAGGCCATTAAATTCTAGGTCCAAACATTTTGTTAAAAAGAATTTTATATGTGATCTCATTCAGTGAGGGTGACCACCAATATTTTTAGGAGCTTGGCAATAAAACTATATAGGGGAGGGTTGAACATAATATGACTTAGAGAGGCTGGGATTCTGCTTTTCCTGGGGGTTGGGAGAGACTTGAATCAAATAAACCACAGAGTTTTACAGATGAGGACCCTGGGACTAAGGAAATTAAATAAATCACTGTGGTCATCCAGCTAGGAAACGGCAGAACTCCTGAGGGGGAGAGACAAACTGATGTAGGCGGAGTAGAGAAAGAGATGAAAAGTGGGAAAGTTTATACTTAAAATAAAATCCCAGAATGTGAGATGATTGCACTTATGCATTTATATAATATAAATCAAAAATTTAGTAGGGATCGTATATACATAGCTCATCTCAGTTTTTGATGACTAATTCATTTGCCTGCTTATTTCCATCCATATAACATTTATGGAGCCCCCACTGCATGCAGAACACTACTCTTGGGGATCTACCCAATCCCATGCCCTAAATGCGCTAGTGTCTCTGAATCATTCACAGCACCAGCTCCCATTAGCTTCTCCCAAGCCAAATCACTCTTGTATGACTTTCACCCATACCACACTTTTAGAACCTGGCTCCACTGCCCTTGTCTCCAATTATCTGTAAAACACTCTTTACACTTCGTTATAGCCCTATGTAATGCTGTCTGGCCCACTAATTGTTTTAAATGTGTATGTCTTACCTTCCAAGATAATTTGCAAGGGATTTCTGAGCAGCATAAGAGTAAATATCTTAAATGGCTTGATAGCTCCTGTACCTGGCACAGGTTAGGTACACAGAAGACTCTCCATCATTTCTTATCAACTGACTCCCTGGGTGACCTGGGATAGCAGCATGTCTTGGGTTGGGCTTCTCAGAAGCAAGACCTAAGATAAGGTTTGAGCGCAAGTAGTTTGAGATGCCATCCCTAGAAACAATGGTAGGGCACCATGAGGAAGTGAAACGGGAAAGGAAAGGAAGTTTTGATTTGTATTTCTCTAATAATTAGTGTTGAGAACAGCCTTGGGGTTGCCAAGGGTGAGGGAGGTCGGGGAGGGAATGTGGGATTAGCAGATGTAAACTCTTATATATAGGATGGACAAACAAGATCCTACTATATAGCATGTGTGCATGCTAAGTCGCTTCAGTTGTGTATGACTCTTTGTGACCCTATGGGCCTTAAACCACCAGGCTCCTCTGTCCATGGAATTTCCCAGGCAAGAATACCGGAGTGAGTTGCCATGTCCTCTTCCAGAGGATCTTCCTGACCGAGGGGTCAAATCCATATCTCTTACGTCTCCTGCATTGGCAGGTGGATTCTTTACCACTAGTGCCACCTGGGAAGCCCTGCTGTATAGCATAGGGAACTATATTCAATATCCTGTGATAAACCATAATGGAAAAGAATATTTTTTAAAAATGTCTACATGTGTGTAACTGAATCACTTTGCTGTAAACAGAGATTGGCCCAACATTATAAATCAACTATGCTTCAATTTTTTAAAAGAGAAAGGAAAGGAAGTGACCACAGGAATATTCATGAGAATATTACCGTGTAACTGAAGTTCAGTCCTACGGCGGACTTCTGGAAAAACCTGTAAGCACATCTCTGAATTGTCCAACCTGAGGGGTCAGGGGGGCATTTATTCACCAACTTCCATTCATTGCTGGTTGAGAATGGCTTCTTGAGGCAGTAATTCCTGCTGGCCATGTTCCCCACCCATGCTCACCCACCATGCTCCAGTGGAGCAGGGTCCAGTGGCCGGAGAATGGCCCTGGCAGAGAGTCCTGGGTGTCTGCAGTAAGACTCCATCGGTGCACACAGGGCCAAGGGCTGCTAATGGGATATGTCAGGACACTAACAGTTTCTGCTGCACAGCAAATTTCCATCAAAGAAAGCCTTTTTTGAGGCAACCTTTATTTAGTGCCAACCTGTGATGTTCTTTGGAATTCAAAAATAAATACAACATGTTCCTTGCTTGCTAGAAACTTAGGTCTGTTACTTATTGAAAATTATGGAGACAAGTAGAAAAAGAAGGAGGAGGAGAAATTGGTCCAGTTTCCATTCCCATTCAGTCCATACTCTGATGAAAATTTGATGCTCTTCTACCCATCACTTCATTACCGTCATGATTCCCAAATAGCCATCATGTTTAATGGCTTCAGTCACTGTCAGAGTGGCTTGGAGGCAGACCAGAGTTTGGAAGATGAAGGCAGTATCTTTGCTCACTTCTAATCCCCCGGGTACCCCAGCTCTGCTTCAGTGAAATTTCTACATCATTGTCATGAGCCTATACCAAATATGCAACATGATTTTCTGTTTAAACTAATATTTGAAATAAAGAAAACAGTAATGAGAGGAATCATTTACCACAAGGACTCAGCAAAAGAAGTTATGTGGGAAAGGCGGCTGTATTTTGTGCTTTTGCCATAAAATGAAGCAGTCTATCCTGTGAAGTACTATAATTATAAAGCAATTTGCGACCTCTAATGGGAGGACTTTTCTTTCATAAAATATTAACTAAATATAATATCAGTGCAATAGGTTAGGAATAGTCTTACTTTCTCCATAAAAAGTCAATTTACAACCACTGTGACTGTCTTCCTCAAGATGATGGTATCCAAAAACATCCTCCATGCCCATAGCCACTTGGCCTTGAATTCAGCACAATGCATTTCCCCCATCCTCTCTAGCTGAGTTGATGCTAAGTGCTTTTCCCTGTAAACATGTTCATTTACAATACTGCACTCTGATTGCTGAACCCTTCTCAACTGAATGTACTGCTGTTATGCAGGCAGTTTTCTTATAATGATTGTGGCCCCAAAACCCAAATTGTCAAAATATAAAACTGAAGTTTAGGCTGAGGACCGAGTCTGCAAACCCCAGCTATTTGTACTGTGGGAATCACCTCCTCCTTTTCAGATCAGGGAAAGGGATGGTCCTCTCTGTGAGATGGGTGTTCCTCAGGCTGAATTGCTACCCACACGGCAAACACGAGCAGGGCTTCCTGAAATTATCTACGAGGATTCTGCTGGCAGGGCAGGCAAAAGCTGTGGTTGCCGAGTGGGAAAGTTAAAGGCCAGTTTCTTTCCTTTACTTCTGTTTTTTCCTTCTTTCCTATATCCTTACATAAAATTTTGTAGTTTTTGCTTTTGTTTTACGCACTGAAGCTTGTCTAATAACTTCAGGAACTGTTTTCCCCGTGCCATTTGGTTATTATAATTTTCTATTGGAGGAAGCAACCACTGTCTAACTATACCAGACAGTATGTTTTTTTCTGGGAAAAGAGGCAATCTAAAGTGAAAAGTGAAGATGTTTATCTCCTACTGTTATTTCAAGCCACTGTGCCATTTTTCACTGGCTTCTCAAGTTAAAGAGAGGGGGGGAAAACAAAACAAGAATACCCAAATAACAAAACCCCAACGAATCCTCAAACAATTCTGTTTTTAAAACCTTCTTCGTTAGAAGTAATGTATAGAAAATCTATACTTGCTCATTTAGAAATTGCCCTTAGGCGATGGTTGTACCACTTCTACACTTTCCTGGGTTGATTTACACTTCTTAAATGGATCGTCAAATCCTATTGATCTTAATCAGCAAAATCCTTTTTGTTTTCTATTTCTTAGGAGTCTCCAAATTACTCAGGAAGTTTTGCAAGGAGAATGTATGGCTTCAAAAATTAAAACCAGGAGCAGAAACATTTATTAGATAAATGCTAATGCAAATTAGAAGTAGACCTCTGGCCCTATGCTCCCTTCAAGGTTAGCATATTTTGCTATAGATTAACCATTTATATATTTTCTGAAGGAATCAATGGATTTTTGAGTTCAATCAAATATTCACATTTAAACGTTAGAATGTTGTTGAAGCAGACTGTAAACAGTATTACAACACAGTCTAATATTTAAAAATGTACTATTTTATACATATTCCATAATAAAGTTGAATATACTATTTCATATTCAATATATATTATTATCGCATTGAGTTCAGTTCAGTCGCTCATTCGTGTCCGACTCTTTGCGACCCCATGAACTGCAGCACGCCAAGCCTCGCTGTCCATCACAAACTTCCAGAGTTCACCCAAACCCATGTTCATTGAGTCAGTGATGCCATCCAAACATCTCATCCTCGGCTGTTCCCTTCTCCTTCTGCCCTCAGAATCAGGGTCTTCTCAAATGAGTCAGCTCTTCACATCAGGTGGCCAAAGTATTGGAGTTTCAGCTTCAGCATCAGTCCTTCCAACGAACACTCAGGACTGATCTCCGTTATGATTGACTGGTTGGATCTCCATGCATTTCAAGGGACTCTCAAGAGTCTTCTCCAACACCACAGTTCAAAAGCATCAATTCTTTGGCGCTCAGCTTTCTTCACCGTCCAACTCTCACATCCATACATGACCACTGGAAAAACCATAGCCTTGGCTAGACGGACCTTTGTTGGCAAACTAATGTCTCTGCTTTTTAATATGCTATCTAGGTTAGTCATAACTTTCCTTCCAAGGAATAAGTGTCTTTTAATTTCATGGCTGCAATCACCATCTGCAGTGATTTTGGAGCCCAAAAAAATAAAATCTGACACTGTTTCCACTGTTTCCCCATCTACTTGCCATGAAGTGATGGAACCAGATGCCATGATCTTAGTTTTCTGAGTGTTGAGCTTTAAGCCAACTTTTTCACTCTCCTCTCTCACTTTCATCAAGAGGCTCTTTAGTTCTTCTTCACTTTCTACCATAAGGGTGGTGTCATCTGCATATCTGAGGTTATTGATATTTCTCCCGGCAGTCTTGATTCCAACTTGTGCTTCTTCTAGCCCAGCTTTTGTCATGATGTACTCTGCATAGAATTTAAATAAGCAGGGTGACAATATACAGCCTTGACATACTCCCTTTCCTATTTGGAACTAGTCTGTTGTTCCACGTCCAGTTCTAACTGTTGCTTCCTGACCTGCATACAGGTTTCTCAAGAGTCAGGTCAGGTGGTCTGGTATTCCCATCACTTTCAGAATGTTTCACAGTTTATTGTGATCCAAAGAGTCAAAGGCTTTGGCATAGTCAAGAAAGCAGAAATAGATGTTCTTCTGGAACTCTCTTTTTCGATGATCTAGAGGATGTTGGCAATTTGATCTCTGGTTCCTCTGCCTTTTCTAAAACCAGCTTGAACATCTGGAAGTTCACAGTTCACGTATTGCTGAAGCCTGGCTTGGAGCATTTTGAGCATTACTTTACTAGCATGTGAGATGAGTGCAATTGTGTGGTTGTTTGAGTATTCTTTGGGATTGCCTTTCTTTGGGACTGGAATGAAAACTGACCTTTTCCTGTCCTGTGGCCACTGCTAAGTTTTCCAAATTTGCTGGCATATTGAGTGTAGCACTTTCACAGCATCATCTTTCAGGATTTGAAATAGCTCAACTGGAATTCCATCACCTCCACTATCTTTGTTCGTAGTGATGCTTTCTAAGGCCCACTTGATTTCACATTCCAGGATGTCTGGCTCTAGTGAGTGATTACCCTATTGTGATTATCTAGGTCGTGAAGATTATTATATTACTATTATCTATCATAATATTGAATCTATTATCTTTATATATGTACATATAATGGGAAAGAAAAATAAACTGGAGGGATATACCAAAATTGATAAAACTGATTCTCTCTGGGACATAGGATTCAATAGGTATGGGGGGTAGCTTCATTTTAGCTAAGAAAATGGGGGGGAAATTAAGTTGTAGACTATTAGACTATTTCAAGGAGGGATTAGACTGTTTCAGACAGGGATAGAACATGGACTAACATGAGAAACACCCTAGAGCCTTCCCTCAGCTTAATTCAATTCTAACATCGTGCCATATTTTGTTTCAGATCCTTTTTTAAAGAAATTAAACATTGCAGATATGATAGAAAAGCTTTTCATTCTTCTACATCATGTGTTTCTAGGATGTTTGAATTTCACATAATGAACATATTTGCGATCAGTAAAAAGTCAGCACCAATTTAAAAATATTAGCTACACTACACTGGAGGCAAGTGAGTTAAATGCATCAGCTGCATTTGTGTTTCCAAAAAGTTTTTCTGCATCTGTGATTCACAAGGCGGGGATCTTGCTTACTGTCTGTCTGTCCACTTATAGATCTCTGGCAATTGGAAACAGCAAGCTGGGGCTGAAGAAACACAATGTCAATTTAGGTGCTGGCGGGTTGGCAAACCACATGTTCTTATTTATCTCTGTCAGCCACAGGCCCTATTAACTATTTTTAATGAATCACCACTGCTTTTACTTTTGCCATCAGCCATGACCTTCACCATTTAGAAACACATGGTCTCTCATAAACGATAGCCCACGACATATAAACTTGAGAAGGATTCTATCACAGCTCCAACTACAATATCTATCACTAAAACAAACGGCTCATTCTAGCTGAAGAGACACTCATATATATCATGGAACCAACCTTCCATATTTTGAAATTTACTGCCCCATGTTGGCTGCTTTTTTTTTTAAAGGAGGCCAGGCAACCTTGCTCACTTAATACTTTTGATAAACTTCTGCTGACAAGGAGTGTGATTAATGATGGTTAAAAGAATTGAATCAAGAGTAGGAAAGACAGAGCCAAAAAAGCAGACTGCTGGGCTGATGGAAACGAACGTCTCAACAGAAATATATGATGGACCCTCCTTTTTTACCATGCCAAGTAATTACTTGCACAGGCCTGTTGTAATAATTCCTATTACAGCCAAAACGGAAAAGTCAGTAACTCACCGCCCTGGGACAAGGTGGAGGCAAGGCCAGAGGAGCATGGATCAATATTTCATTTACTCACTGAGGTTAGCTTCTATCCCTGTATCAAATTCTTTTACAGAAAGCCATGAAAGAAATGAGGTTTGCTGCAAAACACCAGTACATGGGCCTCGTTTCCTTGGGGTGCTTATGAGGGAAACAGAGCAACAAACCCTTTCAGGAAAACAATATGCACTCAAGGTCACTCATTACTTGCTACTGTTGGAAAATAAAGTGCCATTAGCCTGATATGAGTAATGTACATCAATCAACTGTAGACTCGGGAAAGTATGTTTTCAACTTGGTGGTGCTGCTGATAATGAATGAGCCATTTGAACACTGTCTACACAGTCTGACAATTGTGAAAAAATTTTCTCATGACAGTGCATCATTTGTTTAAAAAAAAAAAACCCATTAACTTTTATCTCTGATTACCTCCTCTGCCTTAAAAAAAGGAAAAGGGCCTTAATGTTTCCCTCTGCCTGCAAGAAGTTTCTTGTTTGGTAATTTTCCTAAAGAAAAATTACAGTTCAACCTCTAAATGCCCTAGAAAACAAACAAACAAAAAAAAAGCATACAGTTTCTCAATAGGTTTTCCTTTTAAAGAGTTTAAAATGGGTGATTCCCAGTTTTAGTTTTCTATGATGCTTTCTGGGAAAAGGATTTGGTACTGGTCAATTTCGGGTCTCACGTGAATGTTATGGAACTAGCTTATTGTTGACACTGAATTCTTAGAATTTCACCCTAAAATTAGATTTATTTTAAATAGTCCCAACATATATGAACTTACATAGAATGCAAAGTCTGAATGTTATTTATTCATTACATTTATTGTTTAGTGTTTGGGTTAGAACAGACTTCAATGCCACACTGCTTTCTTCTTTAATAACGTAAAAAGAACCTGGATTTATAAAGCAAGTTTCCACTACACCACGCACTTCCATGTGGAATGGGGTTAGGAAAATCCTCCTGTACTTACTTTTCACCCCCACATCTATATTAATTCCCAGCTGCTTTTCTCATGATTCCAGGGGAGCATAGAAGAATTGATTTACTTGCTTAGAAACATAGGCTACTGGCAGTAATGACTGGTAAGCTTGAAGGTTTCTTACAGTTCATTTTTTCTCTGAAATAAATCTAATTCCTTTCCCTGGAACTTCAAAGCCACCCTCTACCAGATCTCCCTATCTCCACGCCATGGAATGAGGTTTAAATCAAGGCGGGAAAGTCTTGAGCTGTCATGTGGGCCTTACATGCATTCTAATCTCCAGAAACAAAGGTCAGCTGGACTTAACACTGATTCAGGCCAGCAGGACTCTCGACCTGGCCAGTCGACATCTTGGAAGCATTTTAAACTGCTTGGTGTCTGCAGAAAATTACATTGTATTTTCCTAAGAATTTTTACCCCTCCTCCACTCTGCCCCTTAAACTTGGACCCCAGGAGTATTTTGAGGGAAATTCAATCCATATGTGCCTGATTCGTGTTCACTTAACTCATTGACATGTTGTTTTCCAGGAGCTGATTGATGTACAAGAAGTCTTCTGACCTTTTTTCCTGAACCTTGCAGAACTGCCTTTCTTTGAGCTGGAAAATTGCCTTTTACTTGAGGTAAGTAGCACTTTTGAGAGTTGAAAGTTTTGAGCTCAGCTTGAAACATAGTTCCCAAATCTGCGTGGGATTCTGGGCTTGACAAATGTGGCCTTGATACCTTTGTATAAAGTCCTTTCTTGCCTCATTTTTTTTCATGTGTGACACCCGTAGCTAGAGAGAAAAAAAAAATACAAAGCTGATGATAACTTTCAGAGCATCCAAGCAGGTATCTTTGGAAGTCACAGCATCACTCCGATGGTGTAAGATGTCCAAGTCCATCTGTTCTCTTCAACCACCCTTCACTTGCCTTGATTTCTTTCATGTGGTCCCAACCCAAAGAACTTCCTCTGCCAAGTTTTGAGTATGTAATAAAGGCAGCAGCTGACTTTAAACCCTGCTTTGATTCTGTTAGGCAACATCTCAGCTTGGGTTAGGTTCCCTGGCAAAGTATTTCAGTAGACTTTCATAACGCTACCCCTTGGAACTCATTCTAAATTATGCCTCTAAATCATGAAAGTTATAAAGATAAACTACTCTCTCCATTATTCCATTATTTTTGTTAGATTAAGAGGGAGGTGTGACTTGGGGCATGCCTCTGTCCATGGACAGCTTGTTAAATAATCTAGAATAACTGGAATATCCCCATGAAAAGACAGTCTCTTAGCTCTTAAATTCTGCATTGTTGGTGGTATTGTTTAGTCACTAACTCATGTACAACTTTTTTGCAATTCCATAGACTGTAGCCAGCCAGACTCTTCTGTTCATGGGATTTCCCAGGCAAGAATATTGGAAAGGGTTGCCATTTTCTTCTCTAGGGAACCTTCCCAACCCAGGAATCAAACCTGCATCTCCTGCTTTGGCAGGTGAATTCTTTACTATTGAGTCACCAGGGAAGGCCCAAATTTCACATAAAGAGGCTGAATTAGATCCTATAAGTGAGAATGTACAAATCCAAATGCCTACAGGTGACAAAGGGGAAATGTGAATAAGTGGAAGGGGAAATGTAAATAAGTGGAAGAGTAAACGTAAGTAAGTGAGTGGGGATTGTTTCTAATAGGGAACACATATCTAAAGGGACAACCGATGTCCAGGGAATTGTTGCAAGTTTGGTGTTGCCAGATGTCTTGGGATTTTAAGAGAATCTACAAATCTTAGAATTTTTAAAAAAAAAAATTGCATCTAAATTCACAAATGGTAAAGTCAGTTTATGAGCCAGATTTTGCCTACCAGTTGGAAGCACATGATATGCAAAGTGACAAAAGAAAAGAACATCAATTGCTAATTTAGTGGACAATTGTCACAGGCCAGAAACTACACTAAGTGCTTTACAGATGAAATTTAATTTGCTCTTCACCTTTATTCTACTGCATGGTCTAGGATTATACTGTTCTGAGTTCCACTAAGAGAAAACTAAGATTTGGAGTCTTTGTTAAAATGCAGATTCTTAGGTCCCTCAGAGACCCACTGAATTAGGATCTCTAGGCATGGGATCTCCAGATGATTGGTGCATGCATGCTAAATCACTTCAGTTGTGTCTGATTTTGTGTGACCCCATGGACTGTAGCCCGCCAGGCTCCTCTGTCCGTGGGATTTTTCAGGCAAGAATACTGGAGTAGGTTGCCATTTCCTTCTCTAGGTGATCTTCCTGACCCAGGGACTGAACCCACATCTTTTACATCTCCTGCATTGGCAGGCAGGTTCTTAACCACTAATGCCACTCAGGAAACCCCCAGATGATTGGAATGTACACCAAAGATGGAGAACCACTCTATCACGATATATCACAAGATGCATCCACTGAGCTTTAGAAAGAACCTGGTCCAACTCCCTCCTTTACAAATGAGGCTCTCAGAGGGGAACTGATGTGCTCAAGCTTAGGTAACAGAGCCAACTCTGCCAATTCTCCAACTCAAGGCTCCTGGAAATCATGATAATAATAGTAATAATAATAGTGCCCTCAGCTTCCCTAAACTGAGGGTCCACCATCCACCAGGCATTAGACAAGGAACAGTATTGTCCCCATTTAAGCCTTATAGGAACTCTAAAGCAGCTATTATTGTCTCCATTTTATAGATAAACAAACAGGCTCAGAAGAATAAAGTGACTTTCAAGGTCGCTCAGAGGAAAGTAAAAGGTTGACTCTGTTTTTAAATCCAAGTGTGTCTGCTTTCATATCTGGAGTTCTTTTCATTATACAGCAAGGACAAATGAAGCTGGGTCCTTCCTACTTAATACCAAGGGATCTGAATCAGAAGGTATAGAGAACACATTCAAAACAAAACAAAACCTCAAGATGATGATGGTGGTGATGATAATTAGGAGGAGGAGAGGGAGGAAGAGTCAGAAACTGTCAAATTACTCAAAAGGAAACCAACTAGTAGAATCACTGACTTGCTGAATGACCCAGCCTTTTATAAGACTGGTGGCCTCATCTTTCAAGTGGAAGTGATTTTGATGGGTCATCTTTATGCTCCCTTCCCGTTTGAAAATCCAGTGACTCTAAGTGGAGAAGACAGTTGAGTCCTAAGCATTTATGCAAACCTGAAGGCAGGAATCTATCCTTTGACCCTGCTGAGCAGCCAAACAAGCTGCCCCGGCTATAGGACCATCCCCTATAGGGTCTCACAACGCCACTGGGAGAAGACTCGCCTGCAGCCTTAGAAAGTGAAGTGTCAGTAGCTTAGTCATGTCTGATTCTTTGCTATCCCACAGAATGGCAGCCAGGCTCCTCTGTCCATGGAATTCTCCCGGCAAGAATACTGGAGTGGGTTGCCATTTCCTTCTCCAGCAGATCTTCCCATCCCAGGGATCAAACCTGGGTCTCCTGTATTGCAGGCAGATTCTTTACCATCTGAACCACCAGGGACTTGTCTGCAGCCTTAGAATCCTCTGTTAAACATCTTGAAACAAAACTGCAGCTGGGGTCAGGTTATCAAGCTCTCTCTTAGAAGGGCAGCCTCATCTAGCCCTTGAAAATGGCCTCTGACCTTCAGGCCTAGGGAGTAACTCCTACTGCTCTTTCTCTAGCTGTCTCCTTCCCAGCCTCCGTTTCACCCTTCTTTCCTCGTATGCAGGAAGTCGGCTTCTTCCGTGATAAACATCCCATTTGAGGTTAAGGTACTTGGAACTCTGTGCACTTAGTTCAAGATTCTGCCAAAGGCCAGAATCAATACCACAAATCACAGCCAAGTGACAACGAGGAGCCTCTTGTCCATTTTCTCCCCTTTTAAAAATGCCATTCCTGACACTTGGCAATTTCATCAAGTCCGTTTCATTAGCCCGTATTTCCTTAAGGGATCTGCACTAAAGGCTCTCTTTGGCACCAGAAAGACCTGGTCCTTGCACCATTACCTGAGCGCTACACAGCTCCTCAGAGGCACCCACATGTTTACAAGTGGCTATGCCTCAGACAAACATCTTTCAATATTCAAAAGCACTCTGCACAGAAAAAAAGAGCAAAGGTATTATGGAAGAAGCATGTACCTCTGCTGAGTGCATCAGGCTATATGAATCTATAAGAACACAATGTGAGAGCATTACAAAATAAATGCAACTTGTCATAAAGTTATCTTCGGTGGAAAAGAACTTTTGCCGTTCAAAAACACATAAAACCCCAGCTTGCTTCAAATAGTGCATACTTATAACTTCAGATCCCCACAACTAAGTCAAATCAGAAATGAGGCAAAAAGACTGGTTCAGAAAAGTTTAATTTCTGTGTGTACTTCATGGCAAAATAAAGAGAAAAGACTTGGATCCTTCAAAGCTTCGGGGTTTAAAGAGTAAAAGAGGGCTATTTATCCCTCTTAGTTTCTCAAAAGGCTCATTTTGGTTTTGTTTTTTAATATTTCTGCTGTTCAGTGTACACACACACAATGCAAGATTTCAGGAAGGAATTTCTTAGGCCAAGTCTAGAATCTGAAATAGATGAATTATTTCATTAGATTCATCTGAATATTTTAGCTATTACAGTTTGTACAGAGATATTCATTAGTGTGTTGTTGGTAATTCTGAAGAACTGGAAATAACCTGTGTGACCATTAATAACAAAACAACTAGATGAGCAGCAGTATACTCACATTATATAGGCAGGGCTAAGAGCTGACACAGCAGGTGTTCACCACATAACCCCACGGGTACCATGTATGAATGGTAACCCTGTCATGGTCACTATTTAGCATCTTAAAATAATGAGCTAGATTAAAGTGTGCTAATATTTTTTTTAAAGTGTGCTAATATTGATAGATTTCTAAGGCATGTTGTTGAGGAAAATAAAGTTTAGAAAGATTATACATGCATGCTATTGTTCTAATTAATGTACACTTGATGAACAATAATGTATGTGTTTGTGTATATGTGTGTGTACATACATACATACACCTCTGAAAAGACATGGACTAAAGTCATAGCAATATTTACTTGTGGAGGAAGGGATAAAGAACAAAGATGGGTGTCTATTGAAGTACTCTCTCATTTATGTAACATTATAATTTTGAATGAGATGAATAGGAATTTGAAAGAAATTTTTAGAGAATTTTGAGTGGAAATATGGAGCAGCTTAAACTTGTGATGATCTCTGGGACTTCCCTGGCAGTCCAGTGGTTAAGATTCTGTATTCATAATGCAGAGGAAACGGGGGTTCAGTCCTTGGTCAGGGAACTAAGATTCTACAAGCCACACTCCAAGGCCAAAAAATAAATTTGTGATGATTTCTATTTTTTGCTATTATTGTATTTTATATACTTGTATAAATATACTATTTGCTTATATTTAATATTTTATTTAGTATTATTTTGATTCTTTTCCAAAAGAATCAATAAGAGAAGGATCATGGGACTCATATGTTATATATTTAAGGGACTATTTGCTTCACTAGGCTAGGTGTGCTGAGAGTAGAATTCTGTCACTTCTAGCAACTAGCTCAATGAAGAGCAAAGAGAATTGCAGGTTAATAAACTCATAAATTCATCAACTCATTAATTCCAGAAATATTTAATAAGCATATACTCTGTGCCCATAGAATAAGTTAGGGAACACAACAGAAAGAGTTTACAATCTAAAAATGAAAGAATGAATGAATAGACTGAGAAAAGCCATCTGAAGATCACCAAATCCATTCAAAAACAATCTCCCAGGTATATAATTAATCTATTTTTAACTGAGGTATAGTTGACTTAACCATTAGTCTGTTTTTTCCTCCCAGTTTTACTGAGATATAATTAATACAGCACGGCATGTTTAAGCTATAAAGCATAATGATTTGATTTATATATGCCATTTCATAATGATTTCATCAAGTCATTACGCTCTGGTGACTCAGACGGTAAAGAATCTGCCTGCAAAGCAGGAGACCTGGGTTTGATCCCTGGGTTGTGAAGGTCCCCTGGAGAAGGGCATATCAACCCACTTCTGTGTTCTTGCGGGGAGCACCCCATGGACGAGGAGGCTGGTGGGCTCAGTCTGTGGGATCACACAGAGTCAAACAACTGAGTGACTAACACTTTCATTTTAACACCATGAAATGATTATCACAATAAATTTAGTGAACATCCATCATTTCAAACAGATACAAAAGGAAAGAAATAGAAAAAAATGTTTTCCTTATGATGAGGACCCGTAGGATTTACTCTCTTAACTTTTAAGTATAACATACAGCAGTGTTAATTCCATTTATCATGTTGTACCTTACATCCATAATACTCATTTATTTTATAACTGAAAGTTTCATATCTCTTTATTGCCTTCATCCAATTCCCTCACCTCTGGTAACCACAAGTCTGATTTTTTTCTAGAGTTAGTTTGTTTTTGAAGTATAAATGACCTTCAACACTATGTTAAGTCTTTGTTATGTAAGACAATGATTCACCATCTCTATACACTTAAAACTGGTAACTGTGACATCTAGGTATAAAATGTCACCATACATATTAACAGTTGACTGTATTCCCCATTGCATACCCTTGACTCATTTATTTTGCAACTGGATGTTTATACCTCTTAATCTCCCACATTTATTTCTTTCCAATTAATCTATTTTTGAGAATTTCACAGCTTAGAAATTTCACTATCTGGTAATCATTTCCATAGATATGGATAAATTTACTCAATTGTATGTCCATTTTTTTCTGTTTTGTTTTTTCTTTTAGTTTAGGTTTTCTGTACATTTATATTTTAAATTCAGAAACAGTTTAGTAGTCTCTCCTCTGGATTATTCTTTTGCAGTAAAATAGCTTGCTTAAAAATATCTATCCTTTAACGGTGTCTCACAGCATTTCTGCAAAGTTTTATTTAATAGTGCTGACAATTTCTCACAACAGTATTTCTTCTTACACTTTAACAAATGTTTTCTATGTATTTTTTGCATGATCTCAACTATAGAAGCAACTATTTCTGGTGCTTCTAACAGAAATCCAGATAAGTATGCTGGGCAGTATTTATATAACAGACACACTAACAAAGCTATTGAGCAACTTGCCTGAGGTTACACAGCTAGGAGCTGGTGGTACCAGGACTAGAACACAAATCTTTTGAGTTCAAAGCCAAGATTTGCTCAGGCATCATGCCTACACACTTAGTCCAAAAGCTCTGTGGCAAAAATAATTATTTTAAGAAAGCAGGTTTATTTGAAAGTTGAGACAAAGGCAACTCAAGATAAAGCACATAAAGCAGTAAATTTGCATGCTTTCTCCACGCCAAGGTGTGTTAAACATCTAAATTGGAGTTATGCACGCTCGGTTAATATCTATGGCTTCTTTATGCTCACCATTGAGATTTCAACCCATGAAGGCAGTAACGACAACAGCGAAGACAGTTTCTTAAGGCTTTTCCTGCACTTCTGTGCCCTCTATCTGATCCTCTGCCAAGGTTTGTGAATAGTGCCAAATCAAACAGCACAGCATCTCTATGAGGCTCCTCCTGGGAGTTGAGGAATTCTGCAGTTGGAGCACAGGGTAAGATATAAAAGGCACAATTATAGTCTTCTTTGAAGAGTTTAGAAGCAGACAATGTTAATCTATTCTTTCGGAATTTCTAGTGCTAACCTCCCTGCACTGAGCAGCATCTTCAGTTTCCTGTGCTTTTCTGGCCAGGTTGTCCTGCATTCATTCAAACATCTTAAAATGAGGAAGGATACAGTGATTCCATGCTTTTGAGTTTTCTTTATGAGAAGACCATACATAAGCATCAAAGAAGGAAGCACACGATTTACATTTGCAGTCACATTTATCTAAGAAAAAGTTTTCTCATTCTGATCCTATACATAAATCTCTAATGATCTCCTCTTTCTTTCTTCTCTTTTCCTGCCTTCATTGTTAGAAGATTGTGTTAGCATGTCAAGTATGATTATTTTTTATTTAATGGTAATTAATCACAGAAATTGTTTTGACAAAATTTACATTTTCTCTCCAAAGATGCTCCTGTTTGCCATTTAGCCTACTGACTTTCTATTTGGCTTCACTCAACAAAGTAATTCAGTGGCTAAATCTTCTTGAGAAAGTTAGCAAAATTTGGGATACTGTTATAATCGCATGAGGCCAGTTACAAACACAAAGATACACTTCAATATTTTAGTATCAGCTACGTCGCTTCAGTCGTGTCCGACTCTGTGTGACCCCATAGACGGCAGCCCACCAGGCTCCCCCATCCCTGGGAGTCTCCAGGCAAGAACACTGGAGTGGGTTGCCATTTCCTTCTCCAATGCGTGAAAGTGAAAAGTGAAAGTAAAGACTCAGTCATGTCCGACTCTTAGCGACCCCATGGACTGCAGCCCACCAGGCTCCTCTGTCCATGGGAGTTTCCAGGCGAGAGTACTGGAGTGGGTTGCCATTGCCTTCTCCTATATTTTAGTATTTAAGACCCCCTCAAAAAAAATACAAAATATTTATAGTTTTACCATCAGATCTCTAATTTTTTCTTATAAAAATGTACACTTTATATTCATGTTTATTAGCCAGTATTTTCTATAGAAGAGTACTAGTCTTCATCATACACATTAAAAGGATTTTTTTTTTTTAAGTCCTGAAATCTGGGGTTTAATTTTTTTTTTTTTTTTTTTTTTTGGCCACACCATGTAGAATCTTAGTTCCCCAACCAAGGATCAAACCTGGCCCTCTGCATTGGGAACACAGAGTGTTTACCACTGGACCACCAGGGAAGTCCCTGGAGTTTAAAATTTAGCTATATGGTGAGACTGGCTGGTTGTTCACCAGATCCATTTCCTTTCCCTCCTAGGGATTTCTCTATCCCTCCTAGGGGAAGCTATGTGATGTTATTATCATGGGACAGGAGTGGAGGGTATTGTCACTTGAAGGTTCAAACAGTGAAGGGAATGTCCACCTTCTCCACACCATGGTTCCCCAACTGTAATGTGGATTGTGCAGGGAAATGATGCAATAAAGATGGCACAACTTTTGACAGCCTCTCTCCTTCAACAACTCCACAGGGCAGTTACCAAAGACCTGCATTGGACTGCGGCATGAGTGAAAAATAAACCTTCATTGTATTAAACTCCTAAGTGTCAAGGCTTGATTGTTACAACAGGTAACTTCCGCAGATTAGTATCATCCATCTATGTTCAGTTTCTGGATATGTCTCCTTTCAATATGGTGTTAGAGTGGATTTTTAATGTTCAATTTTAAGAAAAAAAAATAAATGGCATGCAATATAAGCTTCCTATTTGTCAAAAATATTTTGAACACACAGAAATAGAAATAAATATCCAAGTACATTTTTTTCATCTCCCAACTCCATTTATTAGCAAGCTATTGGAGAATGTCCTCTACCAAAAAAAATGAGGTTTTGAATCAAATAAGTACTTACATGGGGTCTAGGACCCAACACAAGACAGAATCAGAAGGAACCCTGAGAGAAACAGTAATGGGGACCCAGGCCAAGAGAACACTGAATTCACATTGTTAGAGGAGACTTCAGGAGTGAATTCTTCAAGAAGGCAACCTTAACACCTGACACCCAACGGACCAGAAGATTTTGAAAAGAGATTTATGTAATTAAGGAAGTATTTGGGTTTGAATCACTGTTAAGTACATAGAATATTAACTCAATAGAAAAACACCAGAAAATCATTTCACTCCAGGGAAAACAAAATGCACTGGAAAAAACAAAGTAATCACAGGATATTATCTCGTTTACCTAGGAACAGATATCACGTTGCTGTTGTTTAGTCCCTAAGTCATGTCCAACTCTTTTGCAACCCCATGGACTGCAGCCTGCCAGGCTCCTGTCTGTGGGATTTCCCAGGAAGGAATACCGTCAAGTACATTTTAAACATAGTAATTAAAATAATAAATGAAACCAATGATATATCACTAATTTATCTCTCAAATTATTGTTTAATGATTGTAATATACAGGTGAATGCATAGAAAAATCAGGACTTTTAAACTCACTTAGTAGAAGTATAATTTTTGCAATATTTTGGGAGAGAAATTTAGTAATGCATATTAAGATCCTTAAAATGTTCATTCCCTTTCACTCATAGTTCCCTAAGAACTGATTTTATAGAAAAAATTATTAATGTCATGTGCAAGGATGTTTATCTTAGCATTGTCTCTGTCAAAGTTGGACAAACTATAGCTCACAAGTCAAATTCCACCTGCCACCTGTTTTCATAAGTAGTTTGATTAGAACATAGCCATTACTATTTATTTACATATTGTCTGTGGCTATTTGTGCAACAGCACAGTTGAATAATTATTACAGAGACATTTTAGTCCACAAAGCTGAAAATATTTTCCATTTAACCCTCTATAGAAAATTTGTACCAGCCCTAGATCTGTAATGAAAAATATGAAATGTGTCTAATATCTAATAATAAAAGAATTAATACATAAATTGTGATACATCCTTAAAAACAAAACTACCATGTAGACTTTTTTTTCTAATCTATAATAGGTGAAGGGGGTCAAAAGGTAAGAGGAAAAGTGAGAAAGAAAAAAAAAATCATGTACTATTTGAGGATGTTGAAATATACTCTTCATGTAGCACTAAATAATCATTCAGTATCACAGTAATCCAAGTCTATGCCCCGACCAGTAATGCTGAAGAAGCTTAAGTTGAACAGTTCTATGAAGGCCTACAAGACCTTCTAGAACTAACACCCAAAAAAGATGTCCTTTTCATTACAGGGGACTGGAATGCAAAAGGAGGAAGTTCAAGACACACCTGGAGTAACAGGCAAGTTTGCCCTTGGAGTACAAAATGAAACAGGTCAAAGGCTGACAGAGTTTTGCGAAGAGAACGCATGGGTCATAGCAAACACCCTCTTCCAACAACACAAGAGAAGACTCTACACATGGACATCACCAGATGGTCAACCCCGAAATCAGATTGATTATATTCTTTACAGCCAAAGATGGAGAAGCTCTATACAGTCAGCAAAAACAAAACCGGGAGCTGACTATGGCTCAGATCATGATTGTTGCCAAATTCAGACTTAAATTGAAGAAAATAGGGGAAACCACTAGAACATTCAGGTATGACCTAAAGCAAATCCCTTATGATTACACAGTGGAAGTGAGAAATAGATTCAAGGATTCAGTTAGATCTGATAGACAGAGAGCCTGAAGAACTATGGACGGAGGTTCGTGACATTGTACAGGAGGCAGTGATCAAACCATCCCCAAGAAAAAGAAATGCAAAAAGGCAAATGGTTGTCTGAAGAGGCCTTACAAATAGCTGAGAAAAGAAGAGACGCTAAAGGCAAAGGAGAAAAGGAAAAATATTCCCGTTTGAATGCAGAGTTCCAAAGAATAGCAAGGAGAGATAAGAAAGACTTCCTCAGTGATCAATGCAAAGAAATAGAGGAAAACATAGAAAAGGAAAGACCAGATATCTCTTCAAGAAAATTAGTGATAATAAGGGAACATTTTATGCAAAGATGCCCTCAATAAACGATAGAAATAGTATAGACCTAACAGAAGCAGAAGATATTAAGAAGAGATGGCAAGAATACACAAAAGAACTGTAAAAAAAAGATCTTCATGACCCAGAAAACCACACTGGTGTGATCACTCACCTAGAGCCAGACATCCTGGAATGTGAAGTCAAGTGGGCCTTCGGAAGCATCACTATGAACCAAGTTAGTGGACGTGATGGAATTCCAGTTGCGCTATTTCAAGTGCTAAAAGGTAATCCTGTGAAAGCGCTGTACTCAATATGCCAGCAAATTTGAAAAACTCAGAAGTGGCCACAGAACTGGAAAAGGTCAGTTTTCATTCCAATCCCAAAGAAAATCAATGCCAAAGAATGTTCAAACTACTGCACAATTTCCCTCATCTCACACGCCAGCAAAATAATGCTCAAAATTCTCCAAGCCAGGTTTCAACAGTATGTGAATTGTGAACTTCCAGATGTTCAAATTAGATTTAGAAAAGGCAGAGGAACCAGAGATCAAATTACCAACATCTGATGGATCATCAAAAAAGCCAGAGAGTTCCAGGAAAATATCTATTTCTGCCTTATTGACTACACCAAAACCTTTGTCTGTGTGGATCACAATAAACTGTGAAAGATTCTGAAAGCGATGGGAATACCAGACCACCTGACCTGCCTCTTGAGAAATCTGTATGCAGGTCAAGAAGCAACAGTTAAAACTAGACGTGGAACAATAGACTGGCTCCAAATTGGGAAAGGAGTACGTCAAGACTGTATATTGTCACCCTGCTTACTTAACTTATATGCAGAGTACATCATGAGAAATGCCAGGCTGGATGAAGCACAAGCTGGAATCAAGATTGCCGGGAGGAATATCAATAACCTCAGATATGCAGATGACACCACCCTTATGGTAGAAAGTGAAGAAGAACTAAAGAGCCTCTTGATGAAAGTGAAGGAGGAGAGTGAAAAAGTTGGCTTAAAGCTCAACATTCAGAAAACTAAGATCATGGCATCTGGTCCCATCACTTCATGGCAAACAGATAGGGAAACAATGGAAACAGTGACAGACTTTATTTTGGGGGGCTCCAAAATCACTGCAGATGGTGACTGCAGCCATGAAATTAAAAGGTGCTTGTTCCTTGGAAGAGAAGCTATGACCAACCTAGACAGCATGTTAAAACCAGAGACATTACTTGCCAACAAAGGTCTGTCTAGTTAAAGCTATGGTTTTTCCAGTAGTTATGTATGCATGTGAAAATTGGATTATAAAGAAAGCTGAGCACTGAAAAATTGATGTTTTTGAACTGTGGTGTTGGAGAAGACTCTTCAGAGTCCGTTGGACTGCAAGGAGATCCATCCAGTCCATCCTAAAGGAAATCAGTCCTGAATATTCATTGGAAGGACTGATGCTGAAGCTGAAACTCCAATAATTTGGCCACCTGATGCAAAGAACTGACTCATTGGAAAAGGCCCTGATGCTGGGAAAGATTGAAGGTGGGAGGAGAAGGCAACGACAGAGGATGAGATGGTTGGGTGGTATCACCGACTCGATGGACATGAGTTTGAGTAAGCTCCAGGAGTTGGTGATGGACAGGGAGGCCTGGCATGCTGCAGTCCATGGCATTGCAAAGAATTGGACATGACTGAGTAACTGACCTGAACTGAACTGATAGCACTAAACGGGGAAAAAAATCAAAATTAAAAATCATTTTTCCAGCACGATCCCAATATGATTTTAAAAGATATACACGGATACTCACAATTAAAAGTCAGGAAAAAAATGAGGGAAACCAAACAGAAAATGTTAGTGGTTGTTCCTCATGAAATGTAGTCTTTCTGCAGGGTTCTCTATAACCTTTCTATATTTTCTGAATGTTTTGTTCGTCATCTCCTGTCTACTTTAAGAGGCATAAGTCTTAGCTATGTCCGAAATTAAATGGAGGAGAGACTAGGTTTATAGATTGTCAGTTTTTGAAGGAGAGTATCAGGTAGAAGGTTATCTACTTAAGCAGCTGGTCAGATGACCTGGGCTTAGCATAGTCACGTCTGGACAGAAACTGCCGTGCCAGCCCCCGACCCCAGTGGGTATACCTGCTGCCCTGAACATGCTTTAGAGAAGCCAGGTATGCTGCAGAATAACTGTTTTCTCCTTGAATTCCTTTGTCTAGATCCATTTAAACCTTTCTGCTCAGCCGTGTTACAGTTGCAGATACGTCTTTCTGATTCATCTACCCACAGATCACCTATAAGGATCTGTCAGTGGTAAAATTTTATTAGTCTAGATATGCTACTCCAACTCAACAAGTAGGTTATATAACCTTCATGTAATTTGGTGAGGAGGGAAAATGCATGTTCAGTGTCATGGATCCAGAGAGAGGAAGGAGACTATTTTCCTGTGAACTTACAGCTGCCCAAACAGAAGGAAGCAATTAGGAATCTCAGGTGTGGAGCCAAGAATTCAAACTCCTAGAAAAGGAGTTGACTGGGGAGAGATTGAGGATGACAAGAGTATATTAAAATAGGATCTATAGCCAAAGAGAAAAGAAATAGTACAAAATATTGATCTTTAATGAGACATCTTTGGTGATGTTCAGATCCCCTTACACATATATATTTACATGCTTACAAAGTGCCAGGCCCCCAAGCTAAGCTCCACACATGATTAAACTTTCACAACAATTCTGTGATATAAGAAAGGACTTCAATCATTCCTTTTTTTTTTTTTCCCTCTGTGCCACATGGTATGTGGGATCTCAGTTCCCCAGCCAGGGATAGAACCCATACCACCACAATGGAAACATGAAGTCTTAACCACTAGACCACCAGAGATGTTCTTTCATACATATTTTATATGTGAGAAAATAGAGGCAGAACAAAGGTAAGCCATTTTCCTACGGCCACATAGCTGGCTAGGGTTGAACCAGGAACCAAACTCAGGTCTCTTTCACGGCCATGCCCATACAGTCAACCCAAAACTGCCAGTGTGACCATGAAATCATTCGTCTGCATCGTATTGTCTGAGTAACCCCATATTCTCTCTTTTGATTGTGGACATTCAGACAAGCTGATCAGAGGCAGCTTCAGAACTGTAGAATTTTCAGAAGGTCAGCTTTTGACTTTGGATCACCAAATCAGATAAAGGAAATGTGCTTTATTTTTTAATCATATTTAATGTTAATGGATTTAAAATGGAATAGTTTTGGTTTTGTTTTTTTATTTTATTATTATTTTTTTATTTTATTTTTATAAATTTATATCATCATTTGAGGAACTATGCAATATTTATTTTTGGAGCAGTCAAAACACAGTAGGAAATCAGTTTCAACAGTTGAGTGATTTCCAAAAATTTTTCACTATAATCACTACTTAATTATATGGTACTACATTTTTATTATAAATTTATGTAATTCCTTTAAAATCAACTATCAGGCAGTGAGACAAAATGGATTTTTGTATAAATATCTTTGACTATTTTTAAAAAATTTATTCATTTTAATTAGAGGCTAACTACTTTACACTATTACAGTGGCTTTTGCCATACACCGACATGAATCCGCCACGGGTGTACACCTGTCCCCCCACCCTGACCCCCCCCCCCACCTCCCTCCCCATCCCACCCCTCAGGGCCATCCCAGTGCACCAGCCCCGAGCACCCTGTCACAGGCATCAAACCTGGACTGGCGATCTATTTCACATATGGTAATATACATGTTTCAATGCTATTCTCTCAAATCATCCCACCCTCACCTTCTCCCACAGAGTCCAAAAGTCTGTTCTTTATCTCTGTGTCTCTTTTACTGCCTTGCATATAGGATCATCATTACCATCTTTCTAAATTCCATATATATGCATTAATATACTGTATTGGTGTTTTTCTTTCAGACTTACTTCACTCTGTATAACAGGCTCCAGTTTCATCCACCTCATTAGAACTGATTCATATGCATTCTTTTTAATAGCTAAGTAATATTCCATTGTGTTATATGTACCACAGCTTTCTTCTCCATTGTCTGCCAATGGACATCTAGGTTGCTTCCATGCCCTAGCTATCATTAACAGTGCTGTGATTAATGTTGGGGTACACATGTCTCTTTCAATTCTTGTTTCCTCGGTGTGTATGCCCAGCAGTGGGATTGCTGGGTCATATGGCAGTTCTATTTCCAGTTTTTTAAGGAATCTCCACACTGTTCTCCATAGTGACTGTACTAGTCTGCATTCCCACCAGCAGTTATTTTACTATTATTCATTAAGATAAAAAATAAATACAGGCTTCTTGATGGCTCAGATGGTAAAGAATCAGCCCATAGTACAGAAGACTCGGGTTTGATCCCTGGGTTGGGAAGATACCCTGGAGAAGAAAATGGCCAACCACTTCAGTATTCTTACCTGGAGAATTCTACGGACAGAGGAGCCTGGCAGGCTTCAGTCCATGGTGTCTCAAAGAGTCAGAAATGACTGAGAGAGTAACATTCAACATTCAATTCAGTTAAGATAAATGCCAAAGTTTAAGATAAAGTGCCACAGGAAATAAAGAGCTAAAAATCACAATGTCTGATGTTAATAATAGCCATGGGTGCATTTGTTAACATTCCCGTTGTATTCTAAATAAGAAATTAAAATAGAGATTCAGAGAGATTGAAGTACAAATCAATGCATAAATCCATTGCATAGTTGAATGGCTTTAACTTCTCCAAGAATGATTTTCCTCACCTGTGAACTGAGGCCCCTCTGTACAGTATCACAGGAGTGTTGTGAGATTAAGTGAGATATTAGATGTAAATCACAATGCCCAGGTATAGAGTTTATATTCAATAAAGGGCAGCCATTTGCTTCATAAATAGGGAACAATTGTAAAAAACTGGAAATGAATTCATCAACCTCTAGAAAATTACAGTTTACATTGTTCGCTCTGTTTTCATGTTATGCTGTTTTTCTCATTTTCTCTGTTTTTAGAATTGTTTTTAGCATAAATTCTCTGTTTTTTTCCTTTTGGCCCCCTTACTTGTAAAAGAAATGACATACTATAAGAATACCCTGGTTCAGTTTCTCTACTAAAGAGCAAAATTGAACGACCATGGTAAGACCTTTGTGTCAGTTCCTAACTGGGAACAGTTTAGAACTTTAAAGCCTAGATACTCAGAGTGAACTGCAGACCAGCCAGGATGACACTACCTGGGAACTTAGCAGAAACACAAAATCTCAAGCCCCACCCTGGACTCCCTGAGTAAGAATCTAAATTTTAACAAGATTCCCAGGTGATTCACATGCACTTCCAAGTTTAAAGCACCCTACAACAAGCCTGTCTGAAGAGAGAGATCACCGGGACATAAGACCAAGAAGCAGCTTAGTTACGTTGCTGTTATGATGGCTATTATATGGGAAGTGCATGGTGTGATTCCTGGCATGTGTTCATTCACTAGACAAGTGTTTATGACCACCTGTTCTGTGCCAACTACTGTGCTGGTTACTGGGAATAGAAAGTTCAAGAAGAACTGGTTCTGCTCTCATATTTTACATTCTTGTTAAATTTTTATCAACCAGGTTCTCCCCTAGTGCTCTCTGCCTACAGTCAGCACCTATTTTTAACTCCAGGACATTGATGTTATTAATAACAGCAAACATTCATGGATGGCTTGATCTGTGTCAGGCACAGTGTTGAATACCTTAAATACTGTAGTGACCATCTGCTGTTTTGTCAAGCCCCAATTTTTTCTTGTGACAATACAAAGCCCCATTGTTTTTGAATGAAAAAGGCATCCCACATCTATTTTTCTGCCCATGTTGTTTTTGGTAGGGCTGGCACAGCCAACTGGTTCCAGGATCAAGTCTATCTGAAAATTCTTCCCCCTGTCTTCAGTCTGAAGTACTTGACTCAGGACCCAGAAATGCAATTCAGTCTTAGGACTTTTGCTGGAACCATGAAAAAAGAGGGACTTTTTCACTGTAGTTGCTAAGCTGTAATATGTAAGTTTGGAGCTTGCTATTTTATTGATCTTCTTTGCCAACACATAAAGGCAGACTACTTGAGAATAAAGCCAAACCAAAGAAAAGCAGAGCCAAAAGTTGGAAAAGAAGAGGCAGATTTGGAATACATTCATTGAATATCTCCATCCAACCATGCCTAAAGTCAGCCTTGTGCTTCCAATTCCTTATTGCATGAACTAATAAATTCTCCTTTATGTTTGAGATGGTTTGAGTTGGATTTTTGTGACCTACAACTGATGATATCTTGACAGCACATGAATGAAAAATTGTTTTCATTTAATCCTTACAACATGCTCTGGGATAGGTACTATTAAATGTACTCATTCTCCAGATGAAGAAACCGAGGTTCAGAGAGGTTAAGTATCTTGCTCAACTATACATAGCTGATAAACAGTGGACTAACGGTTAAATATCAGAATCTCTCATTACAAAGATTTACAATTCGTCATTACCATTGTAAATATTGTTTATTACCTGGAATCATTAAGCTACTTTTGAGAAAGATTGAAAAGAAGTAAATATCCTGGAAACTCACGGTAATGGCCTCTGTGCTGTTAAAGTACAACCCTGCAGGACCACCGAGATAACTGGCCCGTTGATAACTTACCATAACTGAACCTCCTTTCACAGGGTTTATTAAAGGCCTCCTCTTAATTCAGTCTGTGCAATAACAGGTTGCAGGTTTATGGCTATCACGGTGGGTAATTTACTCTAAGGTCAAAGCCAGCTCAAGGTAAACTTGGAAAATAAAAAAAGGTTTGTCTTCATGAATCTTTCAGCTTCATAGTTCTACTGCCATGTTGTTCCATTCTCCTTTTCCCAAGAATGACATTTCACTCTAGCACTCTTTTCTGGAATCTGCTTTTAAAAAATTAAAAAATTTTTTTCACATTAAGATAGTTACAACTGAAGGCAACCTTCATATCTTGAAACACCTAGTTCAAATGGAAATGAACTAGATTGATAGCAAAAATTTATTTTCAGGAAAGGCAACTTTTACTCAAAAGTTCTGCAATTGTAGTACTGACTGCAAGTATATAGGAGGCTCAGTCTGAGCTGGTCTGTAAATGCTTTGAGCCTGTGCATAGTCATCACTAAACAAAGCAACCTTTATAGTGTCATGTCCATTGAAAGAAACCAGAATGTAATTTTGGTGTTTTGCAAAGGAGGTGGAAATTCAAACAGGGGAATGGCCTGAAACTTTGACAGATAATATGGAAAGGCAAGATGGACAGAGATTTTTGCAAAATGCCGTTTTTTTAAATGAGCTACCAAAAGTAGCTCTGACCAGTAGAAAGAAGGAAAAGAAAAAGCGCTGGAAGCACTGAGGCACCAGAATGTTGTTACCTTGACTCCAGCACGACCACGCCCCACCCCCACCAGCCCCTCGCCCAACCTCTGTATTGCTGCCAATCCACTTCCAAGACAAATTGTTAATTTGTTGGTTCTGCAGACCTACTTGCATTTGCCAAACTGAATCCTCAAACATTTTTTTCATAGGTGAGGTTAGTTGGAGCTACATGAGAAAAATCAAATCTCATCTATGTGATCCAAGTGCCCTTGGAGAAAAATGCAAAGCATAAAAATGTCCTTTCATAGCAGGGGGATTCTTGGCTCTAGTTGTAGTCTTAGCCATGTAAAAAAATGTGTGAATGAATGTATATTATTTCCTCCTTATTTTATTCAATATAAATATGCATTCATTTACTTATTTAACAAACATTTACCAGGGCCTATGAATTGTGAGACATTGTATATGATACATTATGTAAAGACGTGAAAATTAAGGATCCCCAGGCTGTGCTTTTTTTTACCTAACAAATATTTATTAAGCACTTAACTAAGGGTCAAGAACTGTTGGCTAATGCTGTGAACAATTTTTATGGTTTATGCTCTCATAGAATTTATACTCTGTTGATAGATACCAATAATAAAAGGAAACCTAAAGAAAGAAAGTTCCAGAAAGTGATATGAAAATAAGACAAAGTAATAGAATATCAAGTAACCAGGGAAAAAGGGATGACAGATAGTGCAGGTGGTAGAGGGAGTTTCCTTTGAGAAAGTTTCCTGTGAACTTTATAGAGTCTTATGGTGCCTGCTCGGTTGCTTCAGTCATGTCCGACTCTTTGCAACTCTATGGACTGTAGCATACCAGGCTCTCCTGTCCATGGGAGTCTCCCCCGGGGAGAATCCTGAAATGGGTTGCCATGTCCTCCTCCAGGGGATCTCTCTGACCCAGGGACTGAACCTGCATCTCTTAAGTCTCCTGCAGTGGCAAGTGGATTCTTTACCACCAGCGTCACCTGGTAAGTTGCATGCATTATTATTTCTGTTCTCTTCCTCTTTCCTATAAGAAAAGTAGACTTTCCACCATAGGACTGTAAGTGTCCCTGTAGGAGGAGTTTCCTTTCCTATCACGTTAACTTCAAACTTGGCTCTGTGATAGGCTTTGGCCAAATAAATGGGAGCACAGAGCTGGGACTGTGCCAACTCCATGGTAAAGCTCTGACAACAAGCATATGATTTCATCGGCTTGCTTGTTCTCCTGCCATGAGTTTGACATTTTCTGGTTAGGTCTGGTCCTTGAGCCTGGATCCTAGAATGAAGAAAATCTGAGGGCGCAGATACATAGCTAAGTCACAGTTCATGGATCAGCCATGAAATAAGCAAGAAATAGGAGTCTGTCTTTTTGAGACAGTATAACATGGTAAAAGGTGACTAGAAAATACTGCTGAATAATAAGAAGGAGCCAATTTTGGAAAGACAAGGGAAAAATTGTGTGTGTGTGTGTGTGTGTGTTGCTGAGCTTTCATTTGGCATGCTCAAGGAACAGAAAGAAAACCAGTGTGGGTGGCACAGAATTGGAGATGACATAACAGAGGTATGAAAGAAAGGGCCAGATGGTGTACATTTTTTCAAGTCATGGGAAAGAGTCTGGACTATATAAGCTCTTAAAAAATTGGATGAAGATAGTCAAAAAGTAAAAATTTTCAGTTAGAAGTTGTACCAATGAGTACTAGGAATGTAATATACAGCATAACGAATAAAATTAATATCAGTTCAGTTCAGTCGCTCATTTGTGTCCGACACTTTGCGACCCCATGAACCGCAGCACGCCAGGCCTCCCTGTCCATCACCAACTCCCAGAGTCCACCCAATTAACATCCCTGTGTGTTATATATGAAAGTTGTTAAGAGAGTAAATCCTCAGATTTCTCATCACAAGGGAAAAAGACTCATTTCATCTTTTATCTATGTGAGGTGAAAGATGTTCACTAAATTTATTGTGGTAATCATAACATGGTATATATAAATCAAATCGTTGTGCTGTACACTTTAAATTTGCACTGTGCTGTATGCTCCCTAGGTGGCACAGTGGTAAAGAATCCACCTGCTAATGCAGGAGACGCAGGAGACATGGGTTCGATCCCTGGGTCGGGAATATCCCCTGGAGGAGGAAATGGCAACCCTCTCCAGTAATCTTGCTGCAAAACTCCCCTGGACAGAGGAACCTGGCAGGCTGTAGTCCATGGGGTAGCAAAGAGTCTTTGGTGAGAGTCTTAGCAACGAGTCATGACTGAACAACTGAGCACGTGTTGATTATATCTCAAAAGACCTGGAGGGAAATAAATTTTAATAGAAATTATTTTAAAACTTTTGAAGGAAACATCTAAAAGTTGTTTTTAAAACAGTTGCCCTCATCACATTTCACTTTTTTCATTTTTAACTTATTTTACATTTACAGAAAAATTGCAACAGAATGTAGTTTGCATGTAGCCCTCCCAGCCTCTCCTATTAACACCTGATGTAACCACAACACAAGGATCAGAACCAGGATATTAACATCTGGTAGAACATTATTCACTTAGCCTCAGACCTTATTTGAATTTCACCCATTTTTCCATTAATACTGTCTCTCCTTTTCAGAATGTCATCCTGGATTTCACTTGAAATACCACATTGCATTTCTTATTTCTCCTTAGTCACCTGCATTCTGAAACAGTTCTTCAGCTTTTTCTTGGCTTTCTTGACCTTGAAATTTTGAAGAGTATTGATCAGATATTTTGTATGATATTTCTCAAAGAGAAAAACAGTTGGGTTTGTCTAATATTTTCTTGTGTTTGGAGTGAGGTTATGCTTTTTGTTAAGAAAACCGCAGAAATGACGTTGTATCTTTCTCATCGTGTTACATCAAAACTTTTATGACATTGGTTTGTCCTTATTGTTAGTGATGTTGATCTTGATCGCTTGGTAAGTTGGTGTCTGCTAAATTTCACCACTGTAAAGTTACTATCTTTCCTTTTGTAGTTAGTAAATATGTTGGAGAACACATTTTGGTAATTTTCTATTTCTTTCCTCCCTTGTACATTTATTAACTATAATTCTACAGTAACGAAGAGTTCTTCCTCCTCCCTAATTTATTTCTTTACCCAAATACTTTTATCAGTGTGAACACATAAATATTTATTTTATTCTACAGGTTATAACTTAGTACTGTCACTTTTATTTCATTGCTTAAATTGTTCCAGCTTTGGCCATGAGGAGCTCATTCAAATTGGCTCTTGAACAAAAGAGAAATTTCAATAGGCTCCATTTTTTATTGAGTATTTCCTTATATCCTGGTACTATAAGATATCCAAGTTCATCTTATGTTTTTCTTGACTCAGCTCTGAAATCAACCGCTTCTCATTGGAGCCCCTGGGATCAACTACTTCTCCTTGGAGCCTTGAACTTGGTCCCTTCATTGTCGAATGGTGGCTAGAAACCAAGAACTCTTTTGTACTTTGTTTTTTAATGAAACAGTATGCCTTGGAAATCAAAAGTATATTTCAAAATATGGGAGGGGATGCCATATCTTCTCCACCAGTTTAATCCTCTGCACCTACAACTTAAATTCATTAAAGTTTTGAATTAAAAAAAAATATGTTTCAAGATAACATGTCCTTTCATGCACACTGCTGAAATTTAAGCCTTTAAAATGTTCCTATTTTACATCCATCTGTATTTCTGGCAGAGGAGCAAATATTTGAGACAAGACCACAGATTTCCACACACTGGGCAATGCTCACCATTGTCAAGCTCAGCTTTCCCTGAGGGTCAGGAGGCCTGATATCTGACATGAAGTCAAGCAAATTGTCTATTTCCACAGTTGGAAACTCTATGCACATTGATGGAAAAAACTGGAAATGACTGCAACTGTGTTTGGTTTGGACAACTCACTTGAATGAGAGAGAGACCAGCATGAGTTCTGCCCGAGTGATGTCTGAAAATCTAGCTCTTGGGTCTACCTTAAACAGCTTACCTATTTGACTTTGACTGGAGTTCAGATACATAAACCAAATATCTTTGCTTTGGCTTCTCTTGAGTCATATCAGTCTACACCTCATCAAGAGTATGAAGTTTGGAAGAACAAAGAAACGATTGAGCATCCTAAATTCAGCTGTTAATTTTAGCCTCTGGGAATGTCAACGAAAGGACTTCAAGTTTTGTTTAATCTTTTTTCATTGGTTCTTTCTGTGTTTAGAGAAATTTGAGTAAAAAGGGTTGCCTTTTCTATCGTCAATACGATGAAATACATCTCTAAGCACCAACTTCTAAATTTAGGGATTTTAAAATTGCATATTTATTTAAAAAACACTTATCCAGAGAAGTAGATGTCAACTGACATTTTAGGAGATTGATTTGTTTGAATATTGAGAAAGCCAATCACATTTTTATCTGACAGTTAAAGAAAATGTTCTGTGTGTAGGATCATGTTTCAAAATCCAGTTTAAGCAGTGTTTAACAAAAGGGAAAAACAAAGTATCAGTTTAACAAATGGAAAGAGGAACAGCTTAAAAATTGCATCTTCATGAAGGAAGAAAAAGTAGAGTTTATTTTATTTGTGTTATAGCTTTCCAACCAAATCTGTAAGTACTATCAGTTCAGTTCAGTCACTCAGTCATGTCCAACTCTTTGCAACCCCATGGACTGCGGTATATTTCCCTGTCCATCACCAACTCCCAGCTTGCTCACACTCACGTCCGTCAAGTTGGTGATGCCGTTCAACCACCCATCCTCTGTCATCCCCTTCTCCTGCCTTCAATCTTTCCCAGCATCAGGGTCTTTTCCAGTGAGTCAGTTCTTTCAATCAGGTGGCCAAAGAATTGGAGTTTCAGCTTCAGCATCTGTCCTGCCAATGAATATTCAGGACCGATTTCCTTTAGGATTGACTGGTTTGATCTCCTTGGTGTCCAAGGAGTCCAAGGAGTCGATGGCTGGTTTGATTTACTTTCAGTCGAAGTAAATACTATATCCTTTAAAATATAGAAAAACAGGGGAAATTTTCTAAATAAATAGGACTTATATAAGATATCTATAAATTTAAGGAAAGGGTGTTAGGAATTCAAAAATCAAATTATTCAGGTTATCACCTTTACTTTCCACTTGCCCTTTGCATGTGAATACTTGGGTTGGTCAAAGCTAAATCTGTTTAAGATATTTGTATGGCTCCAGAAAAAAGTTCATGAGCATAAGAAGCGTCTGTAAAGTATTAAAATTTTGCGGGAATGGCAGGGGGCAATTCCAGGACCTGAGAGTGGGCTCTTGTCTAATACTCAGAAATAAATTATCCAAGGAAACACACGTGCTGACAAAGCAAGAGACTCTTTTGGGAAGGGGTGCCTAGGCAGACAGCAGCAAGGTAAGGTAACCTAGGAGGACTGCTCTGCCACGTGGCCCACAGTCTAGGATTTCATGGTGATGAGATTAGTTTCTGAGCTGTCTCTGGCCAATTATTCTGACTCAAGGTCAGAATATTCGTTCCTGGTGTCTCATGCATTGCTCCGTGAAGATGGATGTCAGTAAGGAGGATTCTGGAAGGTTGGTAGAACATATGACATCTCCTTTTGACCTTTCCTGAATTCTTCTGGTTGACGGTGGCTTATTACTTCTGTGTTCCTTACCAAGACCTCCTGTCATAAAATAACTCATGCAAATGATTACTATGGTGCCTGGCCAGGGTGGGCGGCTTCAGTGTGTTTCCCCTAACAAAAGGGCAAATGCTTGGGCTCCATCCCCAAAGACTTTGACTCAGGTCTTGAAATCTGTAATTATTTTTATTGAAGTATAATTGATTAATAATATTATGTTAGTTTTAGATGTACAACATAGTTGATTCAGTATTTTTATAGAAAATACTCTATTTAAAGTTATTATAAAATATTTGCTATATTCTTTGTGTAATATATCCTTGTAACATTTCTTTTTTCACTTTATTATCTTTTTATGTATAATTGAAGGATAATTGCTTTATAATATTGTATTGGCTTCTGCTGTATATCAACATGAATCAGCTGTAGGTATACATATATTCCCTCCCTCTGAGCCTCCCTACCACCCCCTGTCCCATCCCACCCCTCTCCATTGATACACAGCACCACTGGATTGAGCTCCCTGAATCATACAACAAATTCCCACCAGCTATCTCTTACATACAGTAATGTATATGTTTCCATGCTACTTTCTCCATTTGCTGCATCTTCTCCTTGTCCCCCAGTGTTCATAAGTCTGTTCTCTATGTTGAAGTCTGTGTTTTTAGCCAGGCTAATAGTTAAGAAACTGTCTTCTTTTGGAAGATGGTAGAAAGATCATCTAGCTCACCCCACTTATTTTGCAGATGTAAGTGCTGAGACCTAGACATAAGTCAGAGCCAAGTGAAATTTTTCAAAAAAAAAATCACCCATTCAAAACATATTTAAAGGACACATGCTCAACACAGAAGGCAGCGGAAATACAGTGTCAAATTAGATAGGTTTGGACCTTGCCTAGCAGGAAGATAGGGTTAAAGGCAGAAGTAAGTTTATGAGATTTACCTGTTCAGTTGCTAAGTCGTGTCCAGCTCTGGCGCCCCCAAGGACTGTAGCCCTCCAGGCTCCTCTGTCCATGGGATTTCCCAGGCAAGAATACTGGACTGGGTTGCTGTTTCCTTCTCCAAAAGATCCAGATTATGTCCTAAATCAGTGTTCCTGCCATTATAACACATAATTTTTCCTTATCTTGGGTTGCCATTACAACCTCTGTAACTGAGAGAGAGAGAGAACATCACTGAAATGAAAAAAGACTTATTTTCTAATTTTTCCTATGTTTATGAAAGATCTGTTACATTTTCAATAGTTGCATCTTCTTATCTGCTCCCACACCTAGAAAGTTTCAGGGTTGCATTGAAATGTTAGGATCTAGGAAGTATCTGCCTCTTCAAGTTTTTCATGAGTGTTAGTCACTTAGTCATGTCTGACTCATTGCGACCTCATGGACTGTAGACCACCAGGCTCCTCTGTCCATGGAACTCTTCAGGCAAGAATACTGGAGCAGCTAGCATTCCCTTCTCCAGGGGATCTTCCCAACCCAGGAACTGAACTTGGGTCTTCCACTTTGCAGATGGATTCTTTACCATCTGATCCACCAGGGAAACTCATGCAAACACAGCTTCAAAACAAATCCCGACCCTTCCTTCCAATCACGTTGCCAGCTCTTCACCCTCCTACAAAAACTCTCTTACTTACTCATGTCCAATTTCTATAATGCACATTGGGTCTAACCTAATGTGGGACCTAAACCCTAATGATGAGCTCAGTCTTTGCTCATATTGAGGAAAGCAAGCTCTTCTGTTGTCAAAGTCATGTAACTTTTACTTATGGAAAAAGATATTGTATAGTTTTGCTATCAATAAGACAAGTAATGCAGAGACTGATGCTTAACATGGTTCTTGCTCTTTTTTTTAAGAAAGGTGGCTCGGTTGATATATTCTACATGGACGTGAAAGGTTTGGGAGTGAAGCAAATCTCAAAATGAAGATTCTGGTATGTTAAATCTCTGTTAGATACCAAAAGAGCTCATAACTAAAAGCTGATCATTTGAATATTAGTTTAAATTCCAAAGCTAAATAAATGGTCTCACTATTGCTAACTCTAAGATCCAGACTGAATAAACACCCACTTTCAGGGTCTTTACCAAAATTCATTAGGTCTCATTCATTTATTTTTGCTTTTATTTCTGTTGGCTTGGGAGAATGACCTAAGAAAACATTGCCATGATTTATGTCAGAGAATGTTTTACCCATGTTCTCTTCTAGGGGTTTTATGGTGTCATGTCTTATGTTTAAGTCTTTCAACCATTTTGAGTTGATTTGTTACATATGTTGTGAGGGTGGGTTCTAACTTCATTGATCCACCTGTGGCTCTCCAACTTTCTTAACACTGCTTGTTGAGGAGACTATCTTTTCTCCATGGTCTATTCTTGCCTCCCTTGTCCAAGATTAACTGAGCATAGGTGTGTGGGTTTATTTCTGGACTCTCTATTTTGTACCATTCATCCATATGCTTGTTTTTGTGCCAGTACCACTTTGTTTTGATTACTTTAGTTTTGTAATATTGTCTGAAGTCTGGGAAGGTTATGCTTCCAGCTTTGTTCTTTTTCTCAGGATTGCTTTGGCAATTCTGAATCTTTTGTGGTTTTATATAAAATTTAGCATGATTTCTTCTGGTTCTGCGAACAAAAAGTCATGGGAAATTTGAAAGCGATCACATTAAATCTGTAAATTGCTTTGAATAGTATGGGATTTTTAACAATATTAATTCTGTCAATCCAAACCATGGGATATCTTTCCATTTTATTGAATCATCTTCAATTTCCTTTATCAATGTTTTAGCAATAGTTTTCTGCATATAAGTCTTTCACCATCTTGGTCAGGCTTATTTTTAATTATTTTATTTTATTTTTTAATGGGACTTCTAAAGGGATTGTTTTTTGACTTTCCCTCTCTGATATTTCATTGTTATTGTAAAGATTCATTTTGTTACATGCACCCCTGTCTTAGAGGTATTAGATACTCAATCAAATACTGTTGAATAAATGAATAATGAATTACAGTATCATAGTTTTCAGTAAATTCTAAGAAAATTTTTAACAAAAGTTTTGTTTAATAACTAGCTTAACAGCTACCATTTAAGTTGTAGATTTCATTGTAGGCTTATAGTGGAGATTTCTCAAGCATACTGATAATGGTGTTAACTTTTAATTTCATATTAACTTAATAGATAATACAATATATTAAAATAATTTTTAAACTTCAAATTTCTACACTCTTTCCAATTAAATTGTCATTTGTACTTGGATACAATTTAGATGGAATTTCATACAAAATTTTCAAAAGGCTAAAGCCATGAGAAATTATTCCATTTGATATCATAAAGTTTGCATATTTATTCAGATCTTCTTAACCTTGCAAGTCTGTTGAAAGTAGTATGGAAATTGTTCATGAACAGGCTTTCTCATTAGATTTTTGGCATCTCTACATCAGTCTCAGCCAGAACCCTGAAGAGCAAAGGCAAAATTGGAACACATTTATCTGAATATTTCAGACCCTCCAAAGAGGTTACTTCCAAAAGCTAAGGAAGGGTCATGGGGATTCTTTTTTCCCCTGCTTCTTCTTCTATGAAAATCTTCCATTATCCAAATTCATTATTTAAAAAAAAAAAATGCTATCTCCAAATGTGCTTTATTTGTAGAATGTCAACACAAAAACTTTTTGGTTGAGTTTCAGGTCCTGAAAACAATCGTATTAAACACAGTGGCCATCCAAGTGCAATTTAAAGATCCCCTGGCAATTTTCAAAAGGAGTAAGGATTAATCCCAAATCCTGGCCAATATCAATAAAACTGCCTCTAATTTCCTCAGTCCCGTTTGAGCTACTGTCAAGAGCATAATAGGTTTCTCCCATTAGCATACATAGTTTCTCACTACTAGTGTTTAACTCATTACTTTGTAAAGTACTTTAAAGTACTTTGAAATACCCCAAGTATGAAAACTGCTCTTTAAAAACAATTCTCCGCTGTTCTGCACCATATCAGAATAACCTAGCTAGCCCACCTGAAATAACACTAATGACTCTTAAACTCAAGGCTTTACAAAAAGCCTTTTTTCTCCACTAATTCCAAATAAAGTAGATGGCATCGTGTAAATTACTTCAACCCTTATCTCATTAACCTGCTATAGCTTACCCCGCGTTTGAAAATGACCACAGGTGATGTAAGTCCTCACTTTGATCACAAACATCCTGAAAACAGGGTCTACTTTTGTATCCTCCAGAACCAAATCATAGTACCTTAGAAAAGTAGATAACAGACATTTGGTATAAACATTATTATTTATTTGTTAATCCTTTCAAACATCTTTCCATTCACCTATACTTCACATGTGGAAGACATGAGTCAGGCACTAAGGATAAAGAAATAAAAATTTAAAATAAGTCAATGTAAGATAAATAAATAGTTTGATTGATCCTCAGGAGCTCTTAGAATAATATCGGGAGACAGAAATGAAAATTGACAATAAAGTACAATCAAATTCATAGGAATCCTAAACAGAGGGTCTACGGTAACATGAAGGCATAACTGGAGCTTTACAGAGGATTCCCTGGTTGAAAGACACCTGAGGTGAGTCCGTAAGGATGAGTGAACAGTAGTGATGCCAAGTAGAGGAAGAACATCTCTTGCAGACAGAAGAGAATCAGCAAAGGCTGGCAGTTCAGAGAACTGCAAGTACTTAGCATGACTAAAAGTGTTCTCAGTGGCGGCAGGACCACCCCCTGGGGGATGCTTTGAAAAAGCAATGGAGATATTTTGGTACCAGGTCCCACTGAGTGGTGGGTACTACTGGCCTATAAATTATAAAGAGCCAAGGATGCTAGATGTTCTGTAACGGGCAGGCCAATTCTGCATAATGAAAAATTGTCCCAAGTTCTATACAAGTTTGGAATGTCCCTTCAGACATTCATGTCAATGGAAAACTTGTACGTAACTCTCTTGGTTTAAAGCCTAACCTCATGTTACATATAATATGAAATTTTTTTGCATAATTTTAATGTACATTGAATTTGCCAGGAATGCAATCACCACGTAAATCAAAGAAAGATTGTACTTCACCTTTTTGGGAACTTTATCAAGAGTTATTCACCATTTCAGAAAATGACTTCGATGATGCCATATATTTCTTGGTATCTGAGTTATCAATTCAGCCACCTGTGTCAATCCATATATATAGTTATCATAGTCAAGGTGATTCTATTTATAAGCATAAACATCTGATGACTTCATTAAGTCCAAGCATTTTATACTATTTTATTATTTATCACTTTTCTTTTAATTTTCCTTCATATTATAATTAAGGCATTTAAAGCATTCTTTGCACAGATAGGTTTAATTTATGAGTTTCATTTCAGGATAGTAAAATCGTGTTACAAAATGCTCAGTGTAACAAAGAGGGCTTTGGATTGTGGAGGAGAGATGGGCTGGTGTGTTGATAACATCTCTTTCCCTAAAGACCTCAGTCGTTATACATGAACCTCTAATTGCCATGAGATGTTCCCAGTTCTAAGAGTCTGATTATGGTTTAATGCTTGCTGGAAAAATAAATGAGAAAAATCAAGTTAGGGGACCACTTATTTTTCCCTGCATGAAACATTTTAATGTGATTTTGCACTTACATTTCCCTGGCTATTTCAGCAACATAAAAAGCCTATTCCATCTTGGGACCCAAGTGAATAAATTCAAGAACGGTTTTTATTTTAACTTCCCTAATTGATCCTTCAGCATCGTTTAAAGATGGTAACAATAATACCAATATTAATAAGCTAGCATTTATTAAGCGCTTACTACATCCTAGGTACTATGCTAAGTATTTTTCATAGGTAATTGCTTACTCTTGCAATTAACTTGTAAAGGTATATACTTTTATCATCTGTTTTATAGATAAGCAAACAGAATTAAGTGACTCTTCTGAGGCCACACCAGCTTTAAGTGGTAGAGGCAGGTTCTAAGATCAGATGCGCTGGGATCCAGAACTCATAATCTTTCCAAGATACTAAGCTTTGCATATGCAAAAATAGTTTTTTTCTCTTCTAGGTTTCTATAGTTTCTCAATTTTAGACAGAGAAGATTTCAGATTGACAAACTGTAGCACATAATTCAAATCTACTCCCACTTGAAGCTGTGGTAGAAAAATATTCATATCTAAAAAAGAGAACGTGACTAACTACTCAGTGATTGCTACAGGATGCCATGAGAAAGTGACAAAATTACAGGCTGCTCTCTGAAATGTTATGAAAGCATATCAGATATAAATATAGTGGTGTTGGATTTGTCAATGAATAACTAGTATTGCTCCAAATTTGGAATCACTGAATAGATGTTATTTGGCCTACCTCTGACATTGCCCAACATCGACTGAAATATGGAACATGATCATGACATATAGAAAAAAGAAGTAGTGCTTGAGTATGTCATCCTTGAGAAGAAAGTACTTTTTCTTGATCTTTATTAAAAATGTAAGAAGAAGATGCAACAGTGAAATCTTCACCATCTGAAGTGAGGGATTCTTTTATACCAGAAATAAGTTACCCATCACAAATACTATGATAAATAGCTCCCTCTTCTTGTCCAAAACATTTAGAACAAAGATTTCAAGTTAGCGACGAAATAGATCTGAAAAATATTGCCTTTAAATTTGCTCTAATACACAGAAATGAAACACCTGCTAAGTTTTACTTTGATTTCATTTGTTTTTTCACTTTAAAAAAATACTCTCCAGATTCATCTTCCTTATCATCATCATCACTGTTCACATGTGGAAGCAGTGGCATTGAACAGAAAGATGGCTGGTTTGGGAAGCAGAGGAATTTAGATTGCAATTCTGAGTCTGGATAGGAAGCCTGGAGCAAGTCACTTCTCTTTCCTGCACTTCATTTTCCTTATCTGTAAAGGGAGGATTGTGCCACATATATAACAAAACCATGGTAGGCACACAGCATGTGTTCGATAAATGGTAACTATTAGCGAACATCGTAAGTGCCAAAGAGGAGAAGAGGTATAAAACCCAGCCACTGCCCTCGAGCAAGCTACCATCTACTTGGAATAAAAGGACTCATACATAAAAGATAAATGATCGTAGAATGCAGAATATGCTAATTGCAAAATGAGTTAGACAAGAATATTTTTATAAATTTATTTTTTAATTGAAGGATAATTGCTTTACAAAATTTTGTTTTTTCTGTCAAACTTCAACATGAGTCAGCCATAGGTATACATATGACATATGCCCCCCCCCACCTTGTACCTCCCTCCCATCTACCTCCCCTTCCCACCCCTCTAGCTTGATACAGAGCTGCTGTTTGGGTTTCCTGAGACATACAGCTAATTCCCATTGGCTATCTATTTTACATATGGCAATGTAAATTGAAAAAAAATCCCACAGGGAGGACCAGGATGGTTTCATGGAGGGGCAGCGCCTGGGTTGGGTCTTTGAACATCATTGGGAAAAACAAGAAGGTGCTTCCAACATCAGGGCTGGCATCCAGTAGGCATAGTGCCTGGAGTCTCAAGTATGTTTAAAGGTCCATGAAATCTTTTCATTTTAATTTCTTTTAAAAATCAGAAGAAAGAGATGAATATAATAGCAATGAATGCATAATAATCAACCCAGCCTGGGTTATATTTGTCTTTATACTAACACAGTCATAAAATATAGTTGTGATTTTTCTGGTGAAAGAAGGAGCCCATGAAGGCAGATATTCCTGAAGTCCATGTCAGTCATTCTTCAGCTCTGCCAGAGAGGGAACTAGTAAACTTTTTCCAGAATTTCTGTCACTATACTAGTAATTTACTCTTTGATATAAACTAAATGTATCCCCCCCAAATTCATATACTGAATTCACATTCATAAGCACAATGTGACTGTATTAAGAGGTAGGGACTTTGGAGAAGTGCCTGGGTGATGAAGGTGGAGTGCTTTTAAATCATATTAGTGCCCTTATAAAAGAAACCCCAGATTTAGCACCTTCCACAATGTGAATTTACAGTCTTCTAGAAAGTGGGCCCTCATCACTCACCAAATCTGCCAGCACCATGACATTGAACCTCCCAGCCTCCAGAACTGTGAGAAATAAACATTTCTTATTTATAAACTACCCAATTTACCTGCAGCTAACATAATACTCAAAATACTCAACAATGAAAAGCTGAAAGCCTTCCCACTAGAATCCGGAATAAGATAAGGATGCCCACTCACAGCTTTTATATAACATAGTATTGAAAGTCTTAGCCATGGCAATAAGACAAGAAAAGTAAATAAAAGATGACCAAATTGGAAGAGAAAAGGTAAAATTGTCATTATATGCAAATGACATGATACTATATATAGAAAACTCTAAAGACTCCACATAAAAACTACTAGAACTGATAAATGAATTCAGTAATTTCACATGATACAAGATTAACATACAGAAATCTATTGCATATCTTTACACTAATAATGAAATGTCAGAAAGGGAAAGTTAAAAGGAAAAAAGCAATCCTTTCAAAATTGCATCAAAAAATAAAACAAAATACTTAGGAATAAACTTTATTAAGGAGGTAAAAGACTTACATGCTGAGAACTGTTGATAAAACATTGATAAAGGAAACTGAAGATGATTCAATGAAATGGAAAGATATCCCAAGCTTTTGGATTGACAGAATTAATATGGTTAAAATGCCCATACTACCCAAAGCAATTTACAGATTTAATGTGATCTCTATCAAATTACCATTATCTTTTTAAACAGAACTAGAAGAAATAATGCTAAAATTTGTATGAGACCACAAAAGACTCAGAATGCCAAAGCAATCCTGAGAAAAAGAACAAAAATGGAAGTATAACCTTCCAAGACTTTACAAAATATTACAAAGCTACAACAATCCAAACAACATGGTATTGGCACAAAAGCAGACATATGGATCAATGGTACAGAACTGACAGTTCAGCAATAAACTCACACACCTATAGTCAATTAATCTTTGAAAAAGAAGCCATGAATATACGATGCAGAAAAGACAATTTTTTTAGCAACTAGTGTTAGGAAAGTTGGACAGCCACAGACAAATCAATGAAGTTAGAACACACCCTCACAACATGTGCAAAAAATAAACTCAAAATGATTGAAATACTTAAATATAACACATGATGCCACATAATTCCTAGAAGAGAATAGGCAAAACATTCTCTGACATAAATCACAGCAATGTTTTCTTAGGTCAATCTCCCAAGACAATAGAAATAAAACCAAAAGTAAACAAATGAGACCTAATCAAACTCATAAACTTTTGCACAGAAAATGAAACATTAAGCAGAATGAAAAAACAACCTACAGACTGAGAGAGAATATTTGCAAATGTTGTGACTGACAAGGGCTTAATTTCCAAAAATTATAGATAGTTCATATACTTCAATAACAAAAAGATAAAAATGGGCAGAAAACCTAAATAGATATTTCTCCAAAGAAGACATACAGATGGCCAATAGGCACATGAAAAGATGCTCAACATCACTAATTATTAGAGAATGCAAATCAAAACCACTATGAGGTATCACCTCATATTGGTCAGAGTGGCCATCATCAAAAAAATCTATAAACAATAAATGCTGGAAAGGATGTGGAGAAAAGGGAACTCACCTACAGTGCTGGTGGGAATGTAAATTTGTACAGCCAATATGGATACAGTATGGAGGCTCCTTAAAAAACTAAAATTAGAGTTATCACAGGATCCTGCAATCTTACTCCTGGACATACCTCTGAACAAAACTATAATTTGAAAAGATACATGCACCCCAATGTTCAGAGCAGCATTATTTATAATAGTCAAGATATGGAAGCAACCTGGATGTCCACGGATAGATAAATGGATAAAAGGATGTAGTGTTATATATAAACAATGGAATACTACTCAGCTATAAAAAAGAATGAAATAATGTCATTTGTAACGACATGAATAAACCTAGATATTATCAGACTAAGTGAAGTAAGTCAGAAAGAGAAAAGACAAATACTATACAATATCACTTATATGTGGAGTCTAAAATATGATACAAGTAAACTTATTTATAAAACAGAAACAAACCCACAGACATAGAAACAAACTTATGGTTACCAAAAGGGAAAGGGGATGAAGTAGGGATAAATTCAGAGTCTGGGATTAGCAGATAACCATATATAAACCAGATAAACAACAAGGTCCCACTGTGTAGCACAGGGAACTATAGTCAATATCTTTTAATAAACCATAATGGAAAAGAATATGAAAAAGAATACATATATAACTGAACCATTTTGCTATATTCCAGAAACTAACACAACACTGTAAACCAAATATGCATGCATGCTTAGTCTCTTCAGTCGTGTCCAACTCTGTGACCCTATGGACTGTAGACCACCAGGCTCCTCTGTCAATGAGAATCTCCAGGCAAGAATACTGGAGTGGATTGACATTTCCTTCTCCAGGGGATCTTCCTGACCCAGGGATCGGACCCAGGTCTCCGGTGTTGCAGGCAGATTCTATACCATCTTAACCATTGTTTGTGAATCAAATAGGAAGCAACTGTACATTAGATAACAAAACTGACTGTTATTTCAAAGGAACATTTTAATAGCACACAAGATTCTCTCTCTTTCAGTTTATTGAAACTTACCTGTCAGTGTACCTCATAAAAATCTTCCATGCTTATTCTGGCTTCCCAAGGATGCCAAGGACTCCACCCACAGGGGTCCAGAAACATGCGGTCCCTCTTTGTGTCTATGAATTCTTGGGCGTGTCATCAGATGCTGAGTGAGACGTGTCATCATTTCCCTCTGATGGAAAAAGAAAAGGGGCATCAGAGCCACTGACTGCAGTCCCTGGTCCCTACCTAGACAATTCACCAGCACTGGAAAAGGAAGAAAGCCCATATTTCCGAATTCTTCCTGGTTTATGTAAAGAGCTCAAAGTTATCTATCTTGTTTCCTCCTCGGTTTCAAAAAGGAGTATCATGTTTCCTCACTTGCTGTCCCCAAATACAAATAATATGGTAAATTGATAACTGGGTTACATAAATCAGAGTCTTGTGTCTGAATTCTTTCTAGGTGAGAATCATAGAATGTCATAACCAAATGAGGTCACAGGCAATATCAAATGCAACCATTTTATTCTGTTTCTGTCTCTAAGTTTATAACTAACTAAAAAGACCTCATCAGATTTTCACCTCTTATTCTTCCAGTCAACCTCGTCCTCTTAGGCCATGATGATCTTCCTTAGGCTATTTTGTGTCTTCCCTTCTTTTGCCTATCCTGCGATGCTGGTGCTTACCAGGTTTTTAGTTTTATTTTTTATTTTATGACACTACAGGTCAACCTGCAAATCTTTTTCTCCAAAAATTTTCCTTTCTTCTGCATAATCCTTCCTTCATAATGGAGGGTGAAATTAGGCAACTCTTTTATGAGTGGTTGCTCTCCGGCCCAGTCTCAGGAGGCTATTTGCCTTTTCTTTGATGATAGGTTTGGAATTTATCTTCTGATGTAAGATGATCCACACTTTTGCATACTGGAAGAAAGCATCCTGAGACTTTGAAAATATCCTTCCACCCAATGATAGAGAGCATTTGTTATCAATTAAATGTGAAAAGGTGAATTCTTCTGGAATATTTCTGATTCTAATGCCTGCAATGACAGAGACCTGGATTTGATCCCTGGGTTGGGAAGATCCCCTGGAGACGGGAAAGGCTACCCACTCCAGTATTCTGGCCTGGAGGATTCCAGGGACTGTATAGTCCAGTCCATGGAGTTGCAAAGATTCAGACACAACTGAGTGGCTTTCACTTTCAGTCTCTTTAAAACTAATTCTAAAGCTCTATTCTCTTTAAAAAAAATGCTACCAAATACATAATGGCTATTGAATGAACTGCATGGCTTTAACAGCTTGCAAAATGAAAATAAAATGCAATTCAGCATATAATTCACAGTTATTTAGTAATCTGGTAAGTGGTACAGTAAGATGATATAATAAAATAATTATGGGATTTGGAATTAAGAGATCTGGGATCCAGTGTCTACTTCAAAAGACTTGGTCAAAGTATTTATTTAATTTCTTTGAGACTCAGTTTCCTTAGTTGTAATACTGGAAGGATGATAATAATAATACACTGTCAGTTTGGTGAGAGAACATTTTATATAATAAATACAGAATGTTATGCAAATATTTCCCTTCTATACTACAGTAGCTTATAAGTAGCTCATAATTTTCTTTTTTAAAGAGCTATGAGTTCTTTGAATATGGGGAAAACACTGAGATAAATGACCCTAGTCCATTCTGCTCATTTCTATTATTTCTGATCTTTATATATATTTACTAGGGAAAAAATTACCTCTGTTCACTTGACTCAGTAAATTAGCTTGTCTCATCTCCACTGCACTGGCACATAAAAGATGCTCAAAAAGTGTTTGCCGAATGTTGACACATGTCATGAAATTCCAGGGTAACACCCAGAAAATTTTTGTGATGAAAATAAATGCAAGAATCTCACAGTAAAGAAAGTAAATGAAGAGAGGTAGAAAATCTAGGTGAAAATCAAGGCATTCATGAGATTTGGCAATAAGAGGGAGTCACGGCTCCCTAGAGGAGACCCAGGAGTCTCTCCATCCCCAGGAGGGAGTTATCTGGTTCTGATTTCCTCCTTCTGACATGAGCATCTCTGGCCAGCTTCTCAGCAGGTCATTGATAGATGACTTGATTCCCTCTCTCTGTCCTGTTTAGTTTTCACTTCTCATATTTCCTCCTGCCTCTTATCATCGTTCTTCTGCCTTCCTCTGTCTGTACTTCTCTCTTTCTTTGTCATGAGTGTGTGCATGTTGTGCATGTTCACCTATATCTGTTGTATAGGAACACACACACAGAGAGAGACTCAGGCAAACTATATTGACAATGAAAACTTTTGAATTCAACACAGCTTTATTTAAATAATAACTAGCTGATATTTCAATAAGGTAATGATTTAATCTACTAACTGGTGTTCTTTTGTTTTTAATTTCTGGATACTTCTTCCATCCAAGAGACTGCTTAGGTAGTCTAGACTTCCTGCATTAGGGAAGGGAAAATAGAACTAATGAGTCAGATTTCTTGGCATAGCTAGTAGATTTTGAAGAATACATAATCAGCCAAACTTGCATTTTTTCCCCAGTCCAGAACTGATGAAGGGCTGGGGAAAGAAAAGAGCTTAACAGGGAAAGTAGAAAGCATAAGTTTAGGCAAGATCCCAATATGATGCCATCAAAGGGACAAGATAACAGAATCTCTTAAGTATTGTGATCTGAGAGCAGAGGAGACCTTTGCACCCCTTTTCTGCATAGGGTTAAAGCAAAGGAGCAAATGGGTAAAGAAAAGCCCCCAGTCAGTATTGGCAGAGGCAAGAAAATAGAAATGGCTGAGTATATTAGTTTCATATTGCTGTCTTAATGAGTTACCACAAGTGCAGTTCAGTTCAGTCACTCAGTCGTGTCCGACTCTTTGTGACCCCATGGACTGCAGCTTGCCAGGGCCCCCTATCCATCACCAACTCCTGGAGTTTACTCAAACTCATGTTCATTGAGTCAGTGATGCCATCCAACCATCTCATCCTCTGTCATCCCCTTCTCCTCCTGCCCTCAATCTTTCCCAGCATCAGGGTCTTTTCAAATGAGTCAGCTCTTTGCATCAGGTGGCCAAAGTATTGGAGTTTCAGCTTCAACATCAGTCCTTCCAATGAATCTTCAGGACTGATTTCCTTTAGGATGGACTGGTTGGATCTTCTTGCAGTCCATGGGACTCTCAAGAGTCTTCTCCAACACCATAGTTCAAAACCATCAATTCTTCAGCACTCACCTTTCTTTATAGTCCAACTCTCACACCCATACATGACTACTGGAAAAACCATAGCCTTGACTACACAGACTTTTGTTGACAAAGTAATGACTCTGCTTTTTAATATGCTGTCTAGGTTGGTCATAACTTTCCTTCCAAGGAGTAAGCATCTTTTAATTTCTTGGCTGCAGTCACCATCTGCAGTGATTTTGGAGCCCCAAAAAATAAAGTCTGCCACTGGTTCCACTGTTTCTCCATCTATTTGTCATGAAGTGATGGGACCGGATGCCATGATATTTGTTTTCTGAATGTTGAGCTTTAAGCCAACTTTTCACTCTCCTCTTTCACTTTCATCAAGAGGATCTTTAGTTCTTTACTTTCTGCCATGAGGGTGGTGTCATCTGCATATCTGAGGTTATTGATATTTCTCCCAACAATCTTGATTCCAGCTTGAGCTTCATCCAGCCCAGCGTTTCTCATGATGTACTCTGCATATAAGTTAAATAAGAGGGTGACAATATACAGCCTTGATGTACTCCTTTTCCTATTTGGAACCAGTCTGTTGTTCCATGCCCAGTTCTAACTGCTGTTTCCTAACCTGCATACAGATTTCTGAGGAGGCAGGTCAGGTGGTCTGGTATTCCCATCTCTTTCAGAATTTTCCACAGTTTGTTGTGATCCACAGTCAAAGGCTTTGGCATAGTCAATAAAGCAGAAATAGATGTTTTTGTGGAACTCTTGCTTTTTCGATGATCCAGTGGATGTTGGCAATTTGATCTCTGGTTCCTCTGCCTTTTCTAAAACCAGCTTGAACATCTGGAAGTTCATGGTTCATGTATTGTTGAATCCTGGCTTGGAGAATTTTGAGCATTACTTTACTAGCGTGTGAAATGAATGCAATTGTGCGGTAGTTTGAGTATTCTTTGGCATTGCCTTTCTTTGGGAATGAAAACTGACCTTTTCCGGTCCTGTGGCCACTAATGTGTTTTCCGAATTTGCTGGCATATTGAATAGAGCACTTTCAGACAGAGAGCCTGATGAACTATGGACAGAGGTTCGTGACATTGTATGGGAGACAGGGAGCAAGACCATCCCCAAGAAAAAGAAATGCAAAAAGCAAAATGGCTGTCTGAGGAGGCCTTACAAATAGCTGTGAAAAGAAGAGAAGCAAAAAGCAAAGGAGAAAAGGAAAGAAATACCCATTTGAATGCAGAAGTCCAAAGAATAGCAAGGAGAGATAAGAAAGCCTTTCTCAGTGATCAGTGCAAAGAAATAAAGGAAAACAATAGAATGGGAAAGACTAGAGATCTCTTTAAGAAAATTAGAGATACCAAGGGAACATTTCATGCAAAGATGGGCTCAATAAAGGACAGAACTGGCCTGGACCTAACAGAAGCAGAAGATATTAAGAAGAGGTGGCAAGAATACACAGAAGAACTATACAAAAAAGATCTTCATGACCCAGAAAACCACGATGGGTTGATCACTCACCTAGAGTCAGACATCCTGGAATGTGAAGTCAAGAAGGCCTTAGGAAACATCCCTATGAACAAAGCTAGTGTAGGTGAAGGAATTCCAGCTGAGCTAATTCAAATCCTAAAAGATGATGCTGTGAAAGTGCTGAGTTACCACAAAAAGTGACTTATATCAACAAACATTTCTTGTTTTACAGCTACAGATGTCACCATTTCAAATAGCATTTCCATAGGTTAAAACCAAGGTATTTACATGACTTCACTTCTTTCTGAAGGCTCTCAAAGCTTTCCCAGTTCCAGAAGTTGCCTGCATCCATTTACTAGTGGCCCCTTTCCTCCATTTTCAAAGCTAGCAGTGGCCAGTCAAGTCTTTCGCACACTGAATCACTCTAACAATGACTTTTCTGCCTCCCTCTTCCATATTTAAGGACCCTTATGATTACACATAGAGGCTTCCCTTGTGGCTCAGCTGGTAAGGAATCTGCTGCAATGCGGGAGGCCTGGGTTCAATCCCTGGGTTGGGTAGATCCCCTGGAGAAAGAAAAGGCTGCCCACTCCAGTATTCTGGCCTAGATGGCCAGAATTGTACAGTATTCTGTACAGTCTATCAGGTCGCAAAGAGTCAGACACAACAGAGCGACTTTCACTTTCCCTTTCATGATTATACTAAGACCATCTGAATAATCCAGGAGAATCTCCCTATTTTAATTTCAAACTGATTGACAACCTTATTTCTCCTGCAACCTTAATTCCCTTTTGATATGAAACGTAACATAAACACAGATTCTGGTGATTTAGACAGGGACATTTGCAGAGAGTCATTATTCTGCCAACTACAGCTGTGCTGTTTGTGATGACCAACACAGCTTCACTGAGTGTCCAAAGTATCACAGGGAACAGCAAAATGTTTCTCAGACAGTGGAGAACAGCATGGACATGCCATGAGGTAGGTACTGGAGGAACCAGAGAGGTTGTACTGTCAGGAGAATATAGCCGGATATTTATATAATGCCCTGGAGAATAGGAATGAAAAACCACATGCTATGTACATTTCAATAGCTTCCAGCACAGAAAGATGGCAGCCAAGGACCAGATGGCCTCTTTTATCCTGACCCCGATGACTTTGTGATACATAGCGCTTTGATGTTCCCACAATTCCCCTACAAACTTAAATGCAGCCTCAGGGTGACAAATAAATGGCAAACCTCAAATCAACTGAGTTTCCCTGGATTGACTAATTTCCCACTATCAATAGACTAGGGGTTCAACATATAAATTAGGTACATTTGTACACTAGGTACATTAGGTACAGTTGGAACACTTGTACATTAGATACACTTGAGTTTATTGTCTGATATTTGATGTGCATTAAATTTTCAACACTTTTTAAATTAGAATGAGCATTTTTTCTGTCTTGTCTAAACCCACCATGTACAAGCATTCTCACTTGTGCTTGTAAGTCTTCTCACGTTCAGAGACAAAGATCCTGGGTAATGGACCCCAGACCAGAACACTGTGCCCCATGGAGTCATCATCTTCCCCATTTCATTTCAAGATGGATTACTTTACCAAGGAAGAGATTTTTTTCCTTAAAAGTATATTTCTATTTCTAGTCCCCTTGGGTTATCTTAGAACAGTTAGTTGAGATCTTTCCTCCCAGGGGGAAAAAAAAAAAATTTTTAACCCTTACCTTTTCCAGCTCTTATGAGAAACAACTTCTTTAAAGGACCCCATTTTGCCATCCACATGAAATTTTGACTTAAAAAATGTCAAGGGAGAAGATGATGAGGGCTATAAAGCTTTCTGCTAGGAGTTTTATATATTCTCTTTAATTCCCACAACATTTAAAAATAGTTATTATTACCCCAATTTACTTATGAGAAAATTGAGATCCATGAAGGCACCTCACTTTTGCAAGGAGCCTTAGCTGAGGTCCCTCCTGAAGGAGAAACTGATACAAAGTCTTATGTACAGATAGTTTATCTGGGAAGTGAGCCAGGGAGCAGAGCGGAGGGACAGCGGAAAAGGGACAGGGAAGAAGGAAAAACCAATAGAAGGATGCATTATAAGTTGGCCACCCTTGAAGGGGACAGAGCTTGACTCTGCAGGGCCCTTCCAAGGAGATTTGTGAGCGTGTCACCAAACTGTGCGCCTGGATTTGGAAAGGGAGAAGAATTTACCATTTTTGACCCTGACTGGTCAAGGTGGCCCCATAGGTTCTCACTCTGGAACCCTTCTAGTTTTGCAGGTACAAAGCCAAGAGTATTCCCATGGGTGTCCCACATCTAAGCCCTGGGGCAGGAAGCTAGAGATATGGGTGGAATGTGACAGCACATTGCCCTATTTCACCTGTGTACAGTGACCAGGACAGGAGTGGCTAAACAAGAAGTGGGGCTGGGAGGATGTCGAATGATACAGAGAAGTGGCTAATACTCAAGGTCATGAGGCTATTAAATACGTGAAGTCAGGCCTGTATGACTGCAAGACCTGGATGCCTTCCATAATTCAAATGAGTTCTCAAGAAGAGATTTGGCTTTGAGGAACTAAAGCTTGAGTTTATTACCCTTGGCAATTAGACAAGGGTCTGATATTGATTTTACACTGTATCAGAAGTGGACCATTATGCACTCAGTCTTGGTATATCTAAGGGCAGGAATTCTTCCCCCATTAACCTCAAAAATGGGTCTGAAAATAAATGTTACATATAGGACTCCAGAACAGCGCTATCAGGCAAAAAATAAGGTGAGCTACATGTGCAATTGTAAATATTTTAGTAGCCAATTGAAAAAAATGAACAGAGAAGCAAGTGAAATTAATTTGCATAATCTAGTTTATTTAACCCACAGCTTTCGAGGTATTATGTCAACATGCAATTAATAAAACAAAATTGTTGAAAAATTTTCCATTCTCTTTTTTGTGATGCTAAGTCTTCAAAATCTGGTATGCATTTCACACCTACAACTATAGCTGAGTTTAGACTGGCTATATTCCAAGTGTTCAGTAGCTGCGGTAGCTACTATTACCATTTTGGAGATATGTAGGATATTTTCTACTCATGAACTGAAGGAGTTAATCTGTGAAAGACATTTTCTTAGGATGAGATGGAATAAGGAGGATTTCTATTTAGCCTTCTGACATTATGACTTGTGTCTATATTATTTCTCTCTGAAATAAACAAAATGTCAAATTGACAAGGTTCAGGGCATAAAGTGGTTAGAAGTGTAATTCAAAAACAAAACCAAGCTATATATGAATCTAATATTTCAGGCTTTATTTCCTCTGTTCACTTGTCTTTAAACTGTAGGACAAGTAACTTTTAACTTAAAATAAAGTTTTGCATATTCAAGGATACTGCATGTGGCAAGCAGCATAAGATTGTAATTCTAAAAATGAGTCACAAACAAAATATCCTATGCCACCTGAATTATGACATGCAAATTTCTTTGCCTTTACTCCTATAGAAAGTATATTTTATTTTCATGGGTTTATATTTACCAGGCACATATGTAGCTTATATAAAGTCTAATAAGACATTTGGAAGATATGGGTATTATAAATATAGTGGTTAAAAACACAAGATTTCTATCCTTTAAAAGAGAGTTACCATATGATCCACAATCCCACTCTTCAGCATATACCTAGAAAAACCTCTAATTTGAAGATACACGAACCACAATGTTCATAGCAGCTCTGTTTATGATAGCCAAGATACGGAAGCAACCTAAATGTTCATTGACAGATGAATGGATAAAGAAGATGTGACATATATGTAGAATGGAATACTACTCAGCCATAAAAAAGAATGAAATGATGCCTTTTGCAGTAACATGAATGGCCCTAAAGACTATCATATTAACTGAAGTATGTCAAAGACAGATAGCATATGATATCACTCATATTTTATAAGCTAAAAATAGTCTCACAGACATAGGGAACAAACTTGTTTCCAAAGGGGAAAGGGGGCAGAAATTAGGGATCTGGGATGAACAGATACATTATTGTTTAGTAGCTAAGCTGTGTTTGACTCTTTGCAACCCCATGGACTGTCGCCTGCCAGTCTCCTCTGTCCATGAAATTTTCTATGTAAGAATACTGGAGTGGGTTGCCACTTCCTGACCCAGGGATCAAACTCTCATTTCTTTCATCTCCTGAACTGACAGGTGGTTTCTTTACCACTGCACCACCTAGGTTGTAGTAACAGGTTCATACTAATGTATATAAAACAGATAGCCAACACAGACCTACTATGTAGCACAGGGAACTATATTCAATATTCTTGTAATAACCTAAAATGGAAAAGAATCTGAAAAAGAACATAGATACATGTACATATATATATGCAATTGAATCACTTTACTGTACACAAGAAACATTGTAAATCAACTATACTTCAATTTCTTTTTTTTTAAGTACAAGATTTAGAGATGAATCTGGGTTCAAATCCCAGATTTCCCCCTTACTCTGTGTAACTCTGGGGCTTCCCTGGTGGCTCAGATGGTAAAGAATCTGCCTGCAATGCAGACCTGGGTTCAGTCCCTGGGTTGGGAAAATCCCCTGGAAGAGGGCATGGCAACCTACTCCAGTATTCTTGCCTAGACACTCCCATGGACAGAGCCTGGCAGTCCATTGGTCTTTGAGTCTTTGAGTCCATGAGGTCTGAGAGAGTCAGACATGACTGAGCGACTCAGCACACTGTAACTCTGAGTCGGTCACTACACCTCTTTGAGCCCCAGTTTCATCGTCTCTGTGATGGAGATCACAACACCTATCTTACAGGGTTATGAAAGTGAAAGTGTTAGCCATTCAGCTGTTTTTGACTCTTTGCAACCCCATGGAATGTAGCCAGCTAGGCTCCAGGAATAGAGTAAGAGTTAAATAAGACAGTGTATGTTAACAATAGTACCTGGTGTGTAGTTAACACTCAGTAAATGGCCATTTATACTCTTAGTGAACAATAATCTAATAGTAAGGCAGCCTATAGATTGCTCACCTTGCCATCAACATTTCTCACAGGCTGCCAAGTAAACATTTGCAACCCACGTATGGAACCATGAATTATTATGAGTGCCACTAAACTCTAGGTGTTCAGAAATTTGCCAACAAAAGGGGCATTTTCCATTCAATGTTGGTCAAATAGTTCATAAAAATCCACAGGCTCAAAGCAACCTAGCTGGGAAAAAATTTTTTCCTATTCTTTTGTCTCTTAATCCCCACACTGTGGCCTGATTCCCATAACAGCTGAAATTAGCACTTTAATTTCCACATTATCTCCTTTATATTACAGATGAATAATGTGCTAGAATAAAATGGGGGATCTTAGGGGGAATTACCAAAGATGGAAAAAAAAAAGTATTATGCTTTATCCTAAACAGTCTTTTACATCCTGCCCTGAATTATCACTGGAATATGTCTCCAGCCATTGAGTCTAGAGCCAAATCAGAGGCTATCATTCAGGAAGACAGCAGTCTCCTGAGACAAACTTCCTGCATTACTCGACCCACACCTTCTTTTCACTGCCTACTTTAAGACAAGCGGTTTAAGCACACTTGTCTTTGAACAAGATGCTCTAGATTGTATAGTCCTAAGGATGATAGTAGCTAAAATTTCTTCAAGCTTTGCTTATGAGCCAAATATTGTGCTAAACATTTCCCATGCATTAGCTCATTTATTCAACTCTCTTAGTTACCTGGCAGACATAGAAGTGGAAGTTACAGAACTGTAATAGCTGGTGCCAAATCACACAGCTCGTCAGAGGTAGAAGCGAGATTCCAAGTGAAACCTTTGGATCCCAGCACCCACACCCAGTAACAAAACACAAAGGAGACCCAACACTTTCACAGTGTAGCAGCAAGATCTGCTGGCTCTACTTCCAAAACAAGTTGCTGGTCCATTCTCTTCTGCATCTTTACCAGCATCACCGTGGTATAAAGCCACCATCGTATCCTGCCTGGAGAACTGCAAAGCTTCAACTTGTCTCTCTGCTTTCGTTCTTACCCTCCTACAACCCATGTTCCCCACAGCCACCAAGTGAACATTTTAGACTATAAACCAGACTTTACTCTCGTTTTGCTCCAATGCACACAGCTCTCCACTGACTTCTCCATCTTTCCTTGAACAAATCCAAAGTCCCAACCATTGTCTGTAAAACCAAATACAGTCTGGACTCTGCCAACCTCCTCACCTCATCGCCTCATTCATCATATTGCCCTTTTTTTTTTCCCCTCTAGTACGTCAAGTTCATTCTTTTTCTAGGGTCTTTGCACTTGCTGCTCCCCCTGGTTGGCACACCCAGGTCTCACGTCTTTGCTTGGTTGAATACTCCTTGTCATCAGGCCATCAGTTCAAAAGTCACTTCTTCCAGGAGACTTTTCCTCTTCTCCCACACTAAAGCCATCCACCCTTTCTCCACATCCCCAGATGCTTCCACTTGACCCTGTCTTACTCTCTTCATAAGTCATCTCTAAACAAAATCATTTGGCATGTATTTGTTAACTTCTTTGTTTCCGACCTCCCCTCTGTCTCTTGCCGAATGTAAAGTTCCATAAAGCAGAAGCTTGTCTGTTTGATTCATTGCTCCATCTGCTGGGCCTATGACCTGGCATATAATGCACATATAATAAATGCACATAATAGGCATTTACTCAATAATGGATACGTGTATATGTATGGCTGAGTTCCTTCACTGTTCACCTGGAACTATCGCAGCATTGTAAGTTGGCTATACCACAATACAAAATAAAAGTTCGGAAAAACAAACATATTGAAGGGATTTCCCCGGCGGTTTAGTGGCTGACTCCATGCGTCACTGCAGGGGGCGCCAGTTCCAACCCTGGTCAGGGAACTCAGCATGCCACATGGTGCTACCAAAAAGTTATCATATGTGAAATAGATCGCCAGCCCGGGTGGATGCATGAGGCAGGGTGCTCGGGGCTGGTGCACTGGATGACCCAGAGGGATGGGATGGGGAGGGAGGTGAGGTGGGGGCAGGATGGGAAACACATGTACATCCATGGTGGATTCATGTCAATGTATGGCAAAACCACTACAATATTGTAAAGCGATTAGCCTCCAATTAAAATAAATAAATTTATATTAAAAATAATATGAATTTTAAATTAATTAAGGAATTTTAAAAAATAAATAACAAATTTAAAGCATATTAAATAAAATATGAATACATTATGTAAATGATTATGTGACAGAAAACGCTCACCTTTAAGCACACAGTTAGTTCTCTGGAGTCCTCCTATCAAAATCAATATGGTGATGAGAAATGTGATATAGACAAAGAAGCTATGAATAATGAACTTCAAAAAGAAATAGAGAGCCAGACAAAATGTGGTTTAGTTGTTGACACTCTTCCCAGGCCTCCTACTGTATCTCTGCCACAGTTCTTTATCATTTCTCTTTTCTCTTTACTTCTCCTGAACAAAAGGTTTTGAGAGCATAACACCAGGTGCTCTGCTAGGCACTTGGCTCTGTAAATACATAAGAGATTCTAAGGCGGGCTCAAGGTGTTTACCCAAAGGACAATGGTTAAAATGCCCTTTTTGCGGTTTGTAAGAAGTGTGTTTGAACAGTGGACCATTAAATAATCATGAAGAAAAATGTAAAGGTTTTAGTAGCCAAGGAAAAACACGTGTTGAAAATTACTACTAATAATTTTTGATGAATAGATCAAAAATTACTAATTCCCTTTACTGCTCCCTCTTCTTCTGGTTCTAAATCAGTCAACTTAGGTTCACTGATGCTTTAAAAAGAAATGATCCCCAAATCTGATCTATCACTCATCCTCACATCCACCACAGGGTTAGACATAGCACTGCTCCATGTTCTCTTCGTTCTTATCCATTGCTAAAGGATAAGCCTCTACCTGGAACATTCCAGTCTCAGATCAAAACCAATGGCTTTTTCTTAATAATGATACATGCCATTTCCCTCCCCTTTGATTGATCTAAGCAAGCCACATGCTTGTGCCCTATGTTCCTGATGAGCAACTGCACTCCTCCTGTAAGGAAAGGCCTCAAATATTTTTTAAAAAGTCTACTACAAGTTCTCCTGTACTTTCCAAATTTTCTGCAAAGAATGTATATCATATTTATTAGAAGAAAAATATCAGAGGTACTTCCCTGGTGGTTCAGTGGTTAAGACTCTGTGCTTCCATGGCAAGGGATAGGTTGGGTTCCATCCCTGGTCAGGGAATTAAGATCCCACGTGCCACACAGTGCGGCCAGAAGAAAAGAAAAAGAAAAATATCAGAGCCTGTGACTTTTAAGTAATTCTACTTCCATTTAAATAGGAAGGCATTTAGCTGAAAATAATGGACAATTTGACTTTCAATGGCTTAAAAAGTAAAAGCTTATTCTCTCATGTAATAAGAAGTATGAGGTTAGGTGGCTTTAAGCATTGGTTCAGCAACTCAATAATATTAGAGCCAACTTCTTGTCAGTTCTCTAGACTTTTCCCTCATGTTTGCAACCCATTTCACACATCGTTGCTGCTACTGTTACAGACCTAACATCTTCAATGAAGAAAAGAGGAGAGGAGGTTAAAAAAAAAAAAAAAGGCAATAATAACCACACACATCCCTTTAGTACGAAAGCAAAACTCCTCAGAATTTCGTCCAGCAGACATGCCCTCAGAATCTATTGGCCAGAAATGAGTCACATGACTGCTCCCCTCTATAATGAGCTTTGGGAAATCAGGAAACAGTATTGCTGTGATTGGCTTAGAAAAATTATGATCTTTCCTGGGGCTTGGCATATTGCTGATTTAAACAAAGTTTGGCTTATATTAGTGAAGAGGAGCTGGGGACAGGATACCACTTATGTGTCTGCCACAAAAGCCACAAAAGGGTGTAATTCATTCTGATAAGTGAACTGGGTAGGCATTTTTAGCTGGATTTGGAAAGACAGTGGAATTATGCCCTATAAAGTAGAAGAACACGCTTTCAAAAAGAAAAAAAGAGGTGCATCATGAGCCCTATTGGGAAGGTGGTTTAGAAATGTCGACTAGTTCATCTAATATAACCAGAGGATACAATGTAGAAATGTCAAGAGAAAGTAGAAGCTGGGAGATAGGAAAGGGCCAGGTGATGGATAATAATGATTGTTTGCATTTATTGGGTGCTTACTATAGATACAGGTACTTTTATCCCGATTATTTTATTTAATTTTCTCAACTCCATGAGTGCTACTATTTCCCCCCATTTTACATGTGAAGTTAGATAAGCTTATATGGGAAGATTAATACAGAGACTAAATCATCCAAGATGCTTCTCCTTGTCTGCACCTCTCGAATCACAGCGAACGGGACACAACAGTTTTAGTAAGTTCAAGATGTTTGCCCTACCCCCCAGCCAATTCGCATTATCTGACACAAACAAGAAAGCATATGAGCCAATGATTGGGCTATAACTTACCCACTATTACAGAGGAGATGAACTTAACAATAAGACTTCCCAGAAACATCTTTCAAGCACCAGTTCAGCTGCTTAAAAAGTACTGCCTGAAACACTAATAAATACTACAGATCCAGATAATATACTCCTTCATACCAACTTTAACCATGATGTAATTTCTTTTGGCTTCTGTTTCTTCATCCAGATCCATACGTTTTCTTTATAAAACTCCAACTTCTTCTCCGACCACATTTTTTAAAGCAAAATGCACATATACATAATTAAAATCCAAAGAAATATATAAATATTCAAATAGTACTTTCTAAAACAAACATTTTTAAGACTTCCCTGGTGGCCCAGTGGTTAAGACTCTGCACTTTCAATGCAGGAGGCATCGGTTCCATCCCTGATCAGGAAAGCTCCCACATGCCGTGTAGCCAAATAAAATAAACATTTTATTAAAAAATGTTTATAAATTTATGAATTTATAAAAAAATAAACATTTCAGTGTTCTACCTTACTTTAGATATGGGTCAGTGTTTCTTAACTGGGCATTATTGTGTTGGCATCCTTGGCCATCAGTAGCACTTCCCAACCATGTAACAATCAAATAAATAAGTAACTCAACAACCACACATGTTTTCAAGTATCTCCTCTGGAGACATTTTTCCTGCTCTCTCCTTCTACTCTCTTGAGAAACACAGATTGAAATGTGACAGAATTAGGAAAGTATTATGGTTCTATTTACTATTCATGGGAAATGAATTGATTTCCATATCTGTAGGTCTATGTAGCTACCTTATAGTAGAGATCAAATGAAATATGTAAAACACAAGGCTTGATACATACTCAAGTACATAACCCCATCCAAAATGCTAGCTTGAACTAAGTATAGCATCTAAACATTTTTTCCTGCCTTCCCAGGAAATACTTAGACTGGTGAATAAAGTTTGAATTCACTCTTCCATTTGGTATTGCCATATTCTCGCTCCTGTTCATTTAAGAAATTAGATAACTTGAAGCAATATTTTCAAAAATTGAATATAGCTGTATGATTGGAGCAAAGTAGGATATATAGAAATAACACTAGAAGAGAGGGAAAAGTCCATTCTGGAAAAGGTGAAAATTACAGATCAGTCAGGTCATTCAGATCATTCCCGGGAAGTTCTATTTCCTTAATTTACAGATTTATAGATTTAAAAATCATCTTGCAGGATTTCTCATAGAGAGCTTCAATGAGTGGGAAGTTAAACCAGATAATCCAAAAGGTTCATCCAATTTCTAAAGCTCTATTAAAACTTCTGTGATTTGATCAACCTGATTTCTAGTAGTAAAGACATGAATGACTTTCAAGTCCTCTACCCTAAAGTGTCCCTTTATGTATTGTGATGATTGTACACAATAGCAGAAAGTGATTCACTATTTCTAAGTCAATAACTGATTGGGAACAAAATATGACTTCTGTCCACTCAGTTATATCTACATACTCAAAGACAAGTAAACATTTTTGTCATAGAGATTTAACTAAGCAAACAATTAGTAGGGGCATTTACCAAAGCCTAGCTCCCTTCCCAAAGTGAAGAAAATAAAGGGGGAAGAAAAGGGGGAAATTTTTAGCATATTAAATATGCTAATTTTACCGTAGATTTCAGTTTTGTACAAAACTATACCAGGAGCAAGAAGATTTCCTTAACAGAGAAATTTACTTTGCTGGATATTTCCTGTTACCCTTCCAAGATATTCCCCATCCTGCTCTGGACCCTGGGAGACAAAGCCTTATAGATCGTGTCAGATGGGCTCTTGGCTCTCTGTGCTCCACTCAGGTTTAACCAACAGGAGAGAACAGCAGGATATGGGTGGATGGGAGGAAGATGAGAGGGAAGTATTTCTTCCGGCTCTCTCATTATGTAGTCAGGAAGGATTGGCTGTCTTCCTCAACCAAATGCCACCGATTTTGGGGGCTGGTGGCTGCCATTGGCAGCCCTCTCATTTGGTGGTATCTAGTCTACATTTTAATGACCATTTCCCTCATTTTCCTCCTTTAGGTTGGATTGGTGATAGTTCCACACTGTTACTAGCCCCTTGTTTCTGTCCCCAAACTCTGTAATATGCCCTTTATTCCAACTCCTCAGTTAGCCAGTTTTGAGTATGTCATCCATTTCCTGCTGGAACTCTGATGCATTCACCTTTGAAACTGGCTACAAAATCATTTTGTAACTACAGTGTTGGGTCACTCAGAGCACAATGGTTCCAAGTGCTAGTGTGAGAGTCCAAAAGCCTGGGTTGAAATCATGGCCCAACTCTTTACCTCCCATGAGATCTTGAATAAATCTATTAACTTCTACATCTCAGCTTCCTCATCTACTCCAGGAGACAGTGAAAGACAAGGAAGTCTGGCATGCTGCAGTCCTTGTGGTCACAAAGAATCAGACATGACTTAGCAACCGAACAACAACAAATACATATACACTGCCATGTATAAAATGGTAACTAATGAGAACCTACTGTATAGCCCAAGGAGCTCTGCTAAATGCTCTGTGGTGACATAAATGGGAAGGAAATTCAAGGAAGAGGGGATATATGCATATACATAGCTGAATCATTTTGTTGTACACCAGAAACTAATACAACATTGTAAACCAAATACACTCCGGTAAAAACTGAAGAAAAAAGAAAACCAGATGGATACTAGTAGAAACTACCCCATGCTGCTATTCTGAGGATTAAAATATCTTAGAAACATGTCTGGCAAATAGTTAGTGTTTATAAATGTTGACTATTTTTTTATGTCTTCAAATACTCTGTAATACTCTATATTCAGTAATAGACACAACATTGGTACATCACGATTAGCTGAACTCCAGACTTCATTTGGACTTTGCCAGTTTTTCCACCAATGTCATTTTCAATTTTTTAAGAAAAAAAAAAAATACTAATAAAAGGGGGGGGGAGTTTCGGTAACCAATTGAGGAAAAAATAACACAAATAAACAACAATGTTAATTAAAGATAACTAAAAATAGTGAATTTTTAAAGCCTAATATTAATATTTTTGACAAAGACTCCTGCCCACTACAATTTGTGGGTTCCCTTGCAGTTATGTGTAACCATGTAACCAATTTCTTCCCCTATTCAAAGAGAGTGGTATTGACATACATAATTTTGGGGCCTGGGTGTTAAGATCTTGGGCATCCCCCTCCAAGTCTTTCTTCCCTGTTTTCACAGTGAGAACGATAACCTAAGGAAAGGCAGAGCAGGTGCCTGTCCCTAAATGACCGGGAGGAGCATAATTCAACCACCAGTTTGAACCGTTCACACAGTAAATGCTACATAAGAGAGAAATAAACAACTCTCTCCCTTTCATTTATGATTTTAAAAATGGATTTGCAGCCCACTAGAAATAACAGGGAACTTTCTTAACCTGATAAGGGAATATCTTACAAAAGCCTATAGCAAACTTCATACTTAATAGTAAAAGTTTAAAAGTATTTTCATCAATGTAAATAATGAGATAAGGTAACTCACTATTTTCATTACTATTCAACTTTGTAATACTAGAGGCTCTGACATTACAACAGGCAAGAAAAAGAAATATAATCTATAAGAGTTAAAAAAGAATACACAAAATTGTCATTATTTGCAATACTATGGGTTTGTTTACACAGAAAGCAGAATAAAATCTATGATTATTAAAATGTATGAGAATGCAGCAATTTTCTGGATACACAAAATCCATTGCATTCCTGTAACCAACCATTAAATAGTTCCAGACAATTGGATTTCCATATAGAAAAAAAAAATTTTGTAAATTACCCATGCCAAAAAATTAATTTCAGATTGATTGATTAGACACCTACAAGGGAAAATAAACTTTGTTTATTAGCAGAAAATATATGAAAATAACTAACTTTATGGACTCATGGTAAAGATGAACATTATTAGGCAACATACTAAAGAAATCAAGGAAATGTTTGATAAGCCACCTTTGATAATTTCTGTCACTTGTTGTTCCTAAAAAGATGCCCCAAATAAATGGAAATGATAAACTATAGACAGGGAAAAGATACTCACAATGCACATAATTAACCAAAAATTGATATAAGAATATACAAATCACTTCAAGAAAACATGAAAAGATAAATAACCCAATGGAAAAAATGGGAGGCAATTACTAGTAGACAATTCATAGAAGAAATAAAAATGGCAAATAAACTTATGAAAAGATGCTTAATGTAGAAAAATAGGGAGAATAATGTAATCCACCATCAGAATGTTTTAAAAGTTAATCATCTGTCACCATACCTCCATCTTTTTTTTAAATATAAAAGACCTAAGCCATTATTGATAAACATAAAGTCCCCTTCATTCCCTCTCTAGCACTACCTGGTTCCCAGATTCACCTTGGAGCAATAACAATCACATATTACATATATACATCCAGTCTATGTCTTTATATGCATATTTTAGACATAAGTATTGTTGTGTGGTTTTTAGAATGTACCTAATGGAATTTTTTTCAAAAAGTAAAACTTGAAGTGGTCAGGACCTGACATTCAATCCCTGAAGGGGCCTGCCTTCAAAACCCACGCTCTTCCTGGCAAGAATGATCGTGTGGTACTTCCTAGACAGTGGAGGTCTCCTTCTGGATGTCAGAACCAGACTGTTGTCCTGTATGCCGGAGCTCTAGCATTTCCCTGGCTGGAATGGGTGAAAGGTGAGACAGAGCAGAGCCATGGACTAATTGGGGCCTCTAAGAGCTAGAAATAAAACCCTTGTGAAAATTCCTCAGAGAAATCCAAGCTTCAAGACCTGGAAAGACCAACAACAAACCTGCAACTCGTCAGAGGCAGAACATAAGCCTGGGTAGCAAAACAAAGAGTCCAATCTCAGTAGAGATGGTGATGGAAGGAGGCACTTTCAGCTAAAGGGAATTCAGACCTTTCCGAGAATTGTCTCAGGGCCGCTGGCCTTCGTGAATTATAGACATATGACACCACCAAGTCAAGTTGACTTAAAGGACCTATTCCCTCCTTTTCCCTGCCAAACTAGTGATGGCCAACAAGTCATTCTCTGGATTAAGAAGTAGTGGATAACAGGAACCCAAAACAGAGTAAACGACCATCTCCCATCTTTGCCCTCTCCAAGAAAAAATCACAATCCCAATGATGGGAGCACAAGACTGCCTCAGCCTTTTGATGAATAATGGGATCACAGAAAACCAAGCTCGCCATGGGGCCTGCCAGATAGATGCTTGACTGCGAAAGAAAGACAAGCAGGTGAAAATGGTTCAAAAGGAGGTCAAAGAAATCTATATAAAAAATGAGACAAAGTCCTACAAGCGTAGTAAAACTCTTCAGCTTTCATAACCCCATCACGATTGTGTCAGATTTGCTGGGTCAATTAGCTGCCTACTCTGTCTTCTTCCTCTGTTAATAATGGGCAATATTCTCTACCTTTAAGGAATGAAAATGAGGGATTTGTGGTTATAGTAAGCTATCATTAAAAGCACATGAATTCCTAAAAGCCTCTGAAAATAAATTAGTCTTCACATTACCATCTGCAACCGTTTCACCTCAGCTAGTGATCCCATTAGCCCTTGTGCACTCTAAATAGGAGAGGGCTTGGATATTACTTAAGGAAAGATCTCCAAGGGAAATCAAGTGGTTGCAGAGATCAAAAAGAGAAATTCCAAAGATGGCATCTGTACTCTCACATTGCTCCAGAGCCAGGACCCCTGGGCCACATGCGGAACACCTACTGCCATCTCTCAAAGGAGAAGACAGACTCTCCAGTACAAGTCACCAATAAGACTCCAGAATGACTGAAAACAAGAAGAGAATTTGCACGTTCAGATTTAGGGATCACCGACTAAAATTTTATCAGCAGATCTCCGCTTTCCAACAAACTAGGATGAGTTTTAAACTATTTTCTGGATCTCTCTTCTGCAAATATCACAAGTTGCTAACACTGTCTTCTTTTGGAATTTATCTTTTCTCTTTGTATACTGGGTGCAGTTCAGTTCAGTTGCTCAGTCGTGTCTGACTCTTTGCGATCCCATGACACGCAGCATGCCAGGCCTCCCTGTCCATCACAAACTCCTGGAGTTTACCCAAACTCACGTCCATTGAGTCGGTGATGCCATCCAACCATCTCATCCTCTGTCGTCCCCTTATCCTCCTGCTCTCAATCTTTCCCAGCATCAGGGTCTTTTCAAATGAGTCAGCTTTTTGCATTAGGTGGCCAAAGTTTCGGAGTTTCAGCTTCAACATCAGTCTTTCCAGTGAACACCCAGGACTGATCTGCTTTAGGATGGACTGGTTGGATTTCCTTGCAGTCCAAGGGACTCTCAAGAGTCTTCTCCAACACCACAGTTCAAAAGCATCAATTCTTCCGTGCTCAGCCTTCTTTACAGTCCAACTCTCACATCTATACATGACCACTGGAAAAACCATAGCCTTGACTAGACAGACCTTTGTTGGCAAAGTAACGTCTTTGCTTTTTAATATGCTATCTAGGTTGGCCATAACTTTCCTTCCAAGGAGTAAGCGTCTTTTAATTTCATGGCTGCAGTCACCATCTGCAGTGATTTTGGAGCCCAGAAAAATAAAGTCAGCCACTGTTTCCACTGTTTCCCCATCTATTTGCCATGAAGTGATGGGACTGGATGCCATGATATTTGTTTTCTGAATGTTGAACTTTAAGCCAACCTTTTCACTCTCCTCTTTCACTTTCATCAAGAGGCTCTTTAGTTCTTCTTCTCTTTCTGCCATAATAGTGGTGTCATCTGCATATCTGAAGTTATTGATATTTCTCCTGGCAATCTTGATTCCAGCTTGTGCTTCATCCAGCCCAGCATTTCTCATGATATACTCTGTATGTAAGTTAAATAAGTAGGGTGACAATATACAGCCTTGATGTACTCCTTTTCCTATTTGGAACCAGTCTGTTGTTCCATGTCCAGTTCTAACTGTTGCTTCCTGACCTGCATGTAGGTTTCTCAAGAGGCAGATCAGGTGGTCTGGTATTCCCATCTCTTTCAGAATTTTCCACAGTTTGTTGTGATCCACACAGTCAAAGGCTTTGGCATAGTCAATAAAGCAGAAATAGATGTTTTTCTGGAATTCTCTTGCTTTATCGATGATCCAGCGGATGTTGGCAATTTGATCTCTGGTTCCTCTGCCTTTTCTAAATCCAGCTTGAATATCTGGAAGTTCACGGTTCATGTAGTCCTCCTAAAATTTATGTCCCCAGGTTGGGAAGATCCCCTGGAGAAGGAAATGGCTCCCCACTCCAGTATTCTTGCCTGGGAAATCCCATGAACAGAGGAGCCTGGCGGACTATAGTCCATGGGATTGCAAAAGAGTTGGACATGACTTAGCCACTAAACAACAACAACAGAATGTTTGCATGTCCCAAACCTTGAAATATGGCTTTATTTGAAAATAGGTTCTTTGCAGAAGCAATTCACTAAGGTGAAGTCATACCAGAGTAGAGGGGACCTTTAATCCAGTACAACTGGTGTCTGAATAAGCAGAGACCCAGATTCAGAAACACAGAGGGGAGATTTCCATGTGACAGCAGAAGTAGAGATAACAGTGATGCATCTACAAGCCAAGGACCACCAAAGATTGCAGAAAACCCACAAGCCAAGAAACAGCCATGAACAGATCCTCTGAACCCCTAAGAAGGAACCAACCATGTTGACACCTTAACTTCAGACCTCTGGTCTGAACCTCTGGTTCAGGAGAACCTCTGGTCTCCTGAACTGCGAGAGAACACACTTCTGTGTTTTAAGCCACCCAGCTCCTGGGGTAGCAGTTCTGGGAAAGTAATACACCTGACTTCTTTAATGCCGCATTGTTTGGTGTTATACACTGTAAAAACCACTAATACCTGGCCCTTAAATGATGGAATTTCTCTAGGGTCTGTCCCAGACACCTTCTTTTTCTCACTCTAATCTTTCCTTAGCTGACTTGATCCTTTCTCATAACTTCCATTACAACCATCATACAGCTGACTAGTATTGGATGGTGAGATGTATTAATTCTTTGTCTATTTTGAATATTAACTCCTTATCAGGTATACTGTTTGCAAACAACATCTTCTCCCATTCTAGTAGGTGGACTTTTTGTTTTGTTGATAGTTTCCTTCACTGTGCAAGAGCTTTTTTACTTCAATGTAGTTTATTTTTTTGCTTTTGAGGAGATGCATCCAGAAAAATATTACTGAGACCCGATGTCAAAAAGTGAGCTGCGTTCATTTTTCCTATAAGTATTATGGCTTCAGGTCTTACATTTAAGTCTTGATTTCACCTTAAATTTATTTTTTGTGCATGGTATGACAGAGTAGTCCAGTTTGAATCTGTTGGATATCTATGCAAGGAAAATGAAAACACTAATTGGAAAAGATACATGTACCCCTCTGTTCATTGCAGCATTATTTATAATAGCCAAGATACGGAAGCAACCTAAATGCCCATCAATATATAAATGGATTAAGATGTGGTGTGTATGTGTGTGTGTGTGTGTGTGTGTGTGTGAATATTGTTCAGACATAAAAAAGAATGAAATCTTGCCATTTGTGACAATATGGATGGGCCTAGAGGATACTATGCTAAGTGAAACAGCTCAGACAGAGAAAGATAGGTACTATATGATTTTATTTATATGCTGTTGTTTAGTCGCTAAGTTATGTCCAATTCTTTTGTGACCCCATGGACTGTAGCCCACCAGGCTCCTCTGTCCATGGGATTTCCCAGGCAAGAATACTGGAGTAGTTTGCCATTTCCTTCTCCAGGGGATCTTCCTAACCCAAGGATTGAACCCACATCTCCTGCATTGGCAGACAGGTTCTTTGTCACTGAGCCACCAAAAATAAATATTATATGATTTTACTTACGTATGGAGTCTAAAAAACAAAGTGAATGAACATTATGAAACAGAAACAGTCATAAGTAGAGAATGAATAGATAGTTGCCAAAGGGGCGGGGTGTAGAAAAAGGAAAGAAGTGGGTGAGGGACATGAAGAGATACAGACATCCAGTTGCAAAATGAATGAGTCACAGGTATGAAATGTACAGTGTGAGGAATACAGTCAATAATTTAGTAATATCTTTGAGTGGTGACAGATCATAACTAGACTTATCATGTTGCTCATTTAGAAATATATAGAAACACCAAAACACAATGCTGTGTAACAGGAAATCACATAGTACTATAGGTCAACTATATTTCAAAAACAAACAAACTCATAGAAAAAAGAGATCAGATCTGTGGTTATCAGGCAATGGGCAGGGGAAGAGGGAATTGGAGGCAGGTGGTCAAAAGGTACAAACTTACAATTACGAGATAAATCAGTACTCAGGATAAAATGTACAACATGATAAATATAATTAACACAGCAGTATGATATATATGAACATTGTTAGGAGAGTAAATCCTAAGTGTTCTCATCACAAGGAAGAAAATGTTTTCTATCTCTTTAATTTTGCATTTGTGGGAGGTGATGGATGCATACTAAACTTCTTATAATAATCATTTCATGAAGTTTGTTAGTCAAATCATTATGCTGTACACTTTAAACTTACACAGTGCTGTGTCAATCATATCTCAATAAAATTGGGAGGGAAAAAAGAATGTCTAAATATGTTTGACAGCCATGAGCATCAAATTTCTTTACCTCTACAGGGCTTCTGGGTCCAGAGTCAAAACTGAGTCAGCAGACACCCATGCAGAAATGTCATTTCTACAGAAAGCACCTCTAGTTGAAATTTGAAAATCTCATATCTTTTGTTCATACTGCAATAGTGTAAATTCTAAATTTCAGATTTTTTTTATCTCCTAATTTAATTTTTAAAGGTTTGAAAACTTTCATATTAACAAGTTTTTCACATAAGCATAGAGATTTTTTTCTGCCCTAAAGGTCAAATGTCTTTCTGGACATTGAATAACATTAGACAGTTGCTAAGAAAAGAGCTCACAAAGTAATTGAAAATAATAACTATCATCTGTCCATGATGAGTTAATTTGTCCACTGTGCTTGCTTTGAAATGTCTATTTTCAGTGTAATGATGAAATTATATGCCTTTCTTCATTAGACTCTGGCATCATATCAAAATTAAATGTGTTGAGCCTGATAAAATAGAGTGGCAACTTCTACTGGAGTTCAATTTTTACATGAAATGTTATACATTTGGTGATTTTTAAAAATACTTACTCTTTTTTTATATACTTATGAAAAGTTTTAAAATTTCCAAGAGAGAACTCTGAATAGGAATCAAAACACTCAGTTCAGTTTCCACCTTGTCTGTGCCACTAACTAGCTGTTGGCCTTACAACCTCTTTACATATAGTAATGATTAAAAGGGAACATTTCCTATCTTTGTATCTGGAAGGGTTGCTATGACACTCATGTGTGTGGAAAAGCTTAAAGAGTTAAAATTATATGCTAATGCAAAAAATAATTATAATTACTATTATTTATCGATTCCTTAAGGAGACAAAGCCTTACATGGAGAACAAAAAGAGCAAGGCAGAAACAATCCACAAAATACGTATGACTCATAGTTCATTGATAAAAGGTTTCAAGTTATTTACGGATAGGAGTTAATTATTGGTCATCATCAAAACTATCAGTGATCACCAATGTGCAAAGTATGAAACATTTCCAAATAACTGAATAATTGCCACGGTAAAGGCAAAATACCCAAATGTTGGAAACCATCAAGCAAATGATTCAGAATAATTTAGACTTATCTAAAAAGAAATGAAAACCCAAACTAAAAGTGACATTAGCACATCACTGCTGATACAATAAATCAGCATAACCTTTCTGGAGTGAAGTATGACCACGCATGTTAGGAGACTTCAGAATGGACAGAACCTTTGTCCACAGGAGTTACATTTTTGGAAACTTTGCCTAAACACATAATCAGGGATATGTTCAAAGTTATGCACAAAGACTCACAAAATTGAAACCATAATGAGATTGGCTATCATCCAAAAACAAGCAAAAAACAAGTGTAGTAAGAATTGGTAAGGACATGGAGAAAGTAGAATTCTCGCGTATTCCACAAAGTAAAAAATTAAAATGGTATAACCACTGTGGCAAACAGTATGGAAGTTCTTCAAATACTAAACACAGAATTACTGCATGATGCAGAAATTTCATTTCTAGGCATATACCTTAAAGAATTGAAAGCAGAAACTAGGAAGAGGTATTTGTATACTACCATTCATAGAAGCACTATTCATGATAGCTAAGAAGGGAAAACAACTAAAATATTCAGTGAATGAATGGACAAACGGAATGTGGTATAGACATAAAATGGAATATTATTCATCTTTGAAAAGGAATTAGATTCTGACACATACCACAACTCGGATGAACCAGAAAACACTATGCTAAAGTGAAATAAGACAGACACAAAGGAACAAATATTCAAAGTATGATTCCACACATATGAGGTACTGGGAATAGCAAACTGCACAAAGTAGAATACTGGTTATCAGGGGCTGGGGAAGGGAGTTATTGTTTAATGAGTATAGAGTTTCAGTTTGAGATGACAAAAAATTTCTGGAGATAGATAGTGGTGATGTTTGGACAAAAATTTGAATTACTTAAGGTCACAGAACTATACACTTAAAATGGTACATTTTATGTTGTAAATGTTTACCATAATAAAAAAGAGAGGGTAAAAAACTCACAAAGGTTTACACTGCAACATTCTTTATGATTGTGAAAACAGCAAATAATTTACTGACCAACAATAGAGGTTGAGTTAATGGCAGTTGTTTATCTAGTATGCTGATTCAATGGGATCCTATACAAGCACTGAAAACCATTTGTATGTTTAAAAAAGACTTGAACAAGAATGTTTCCAGCAGCTTTAATCAAAATAGCAAAAAACTGGGAAATAGATGTTCATTAATTGGAGAATGGAAAACCTAATCAAACTGTGGTATATTCATACAATGAAACTTTACTCAGTGATAAAAAAATAGAACTATGTGCATCAGCAAGAACAAATTACAAAATCATTTTATGTTGAGGGAAATATGGCAAACTTAAGAGACTACATACTGTATGATTCCATTTACATTAGCTCAAGGACAGGTAAAACTAACTTATCTTTGAGGCGGTAATGTTAATTCAGAACTGACTAGAAGAAGGAATAGTTCTGTATTTGAATTGTGTTGGTTACATGGTTGTATACATTTGTGAAACTCATAAACTGTACCATGTGTTGCAAGATGTACTTCAATAAAAGTTGTTGAGAAAGAATGTGCATTTATGTGGAAGCATTTTCACAGTATGTTAATGAAGGTTAAACAGAGACAATAAAAATAATAGATGATTCATGATTCCTGAAAGATGGGAGGTAGGGAGGGAGTGAGGATAAAGGACATAAAAGCATGGCAAAGGGAGTAGAAGAAATGAGCCATTTTTCCTTTTCAATTTTCTGTGTTTTCTAAGTTTTCCACATTAAGCACTGAAACAATATTTGTGAAGAGAATAAAACAAATTTTTTAAACTGTGAAATGACCCCCCAAAAGGTGTGAGTTTAGGAATACCATCAGATTTTCCTTATAGCTCAACTGTATATTCAATATATATTGAATACTGGCTTTTTTCAAGATTGTTTGTTGGAACAAAATTCAAAACACGACTTAGCTTACATTTATGCAATCTTTGGTGTCGTAGGGAAAGGGTAAGATTATTCAAGATATGTTAATAAGCTTTAGAAAAAAAACTGGGTGTCACCCACTCTACAATTTTCCAACATGATGCATAATTTGGGAAGTGCCACTTTCTGTCAGAACAAAGAAGAGAGATACAGATGATTTTTGAGAGAAGGGTTGGGTTTTGTGTTTTGAGGAGACCTGGTTTTAAGACTAGATTTGGGTTCTGCTTTAGGAAAAATCTAATGAAACAAAAATAAATTTAAAAAACTGTCATGATATCTTCAAAATGGATTTACAATATGGCATATATGAGAAAGGAAAAAAAGCTCATGAAATTGAATGTTGGCCCCTTGAAATCTGTATATCTGATAAAGTGGTGGTTAGGCATGTCAGAAATCAATTTCTCCTCTGATCTTGAGAAAATTAAATTTAAATGTCTTTTTTGGTTTCCCATGTTTAGAATTTTGAAAAATAGATGAAAGAGAACAAATATCTATATTGACTTTTTTTCCTAGAACTTAAAGTGATTTGACGTGAGTGGCTGGGTTATAATATGCCATCCTTTGTCACATCTCCTAAAGCAGAGATGGAAAGAATCACTGACATTCTTCCACGATAAGCACAATGAATTTTAAAATTCCAAGTGTTATTTGTGATGATTTAGTCTAGGGTAAAGGAATAGATTTTCATCTCAGATGTTACCTCTACTGTATAGATGGATTGCTAGACCAAAAGAGGTTCAAAAAGGACAATGGATTATAACTGATTATCAAACTCTGACCTGGTCATAGAAAGAGAGAGTTAGTTAGCATCCCTCAAATCAGCTGTCCCAGCTTTTAGCCTAACTCACTGATTTTACAAAAAAGGAAAGCAAAGCTCAGAGAGTTGAATTTACTGATTCATAAGACTGATGAAGTACCCAATGGAGTCCATTCTCCTCAGCATCTTCTGCCACTGTTAATGCCTATTCTACACCAGGTTTATAAGCTTGCAATATTCATCTTCCCTTTCCCATTATCCTCATATTATTTCCTTCTTTTTACCTTTACCACCACTTGAGGATTATCACCCCCATCTCTTCCCTGGTAGGCGCTGACATACATCTCTTGACATCTTATCTCTTCAGAACGCAAGGGTTGATTATTTAACAAAGAAAAGAAATGCATTGCTATCACACAATTGTTAGATTGAGACCCTATTATTATAGACACTATTTAATTGCAACCTATTTGAATCAAGCCTTGTTCTTTTTTTTTTTTTTTTTGCTTGGGTATTTATTTGGGAAAGTTTGGCCCTTGGCAGATTGAAGGGAAGATATTTTTCAGACAGGGAAGTTTGATTACACTGTCTAAACTTGACTATCTTTCCACAGAAGGTTTCCCTCTCACCTGGTCATCATTTCTGCTGCCAGTCTGAAAAACATTTCAGCTCTTCAGATCAGTCTTGAGACTTGGTCCCACTCCCTTTTACCCTTTCTGTCTCTTTCTCCATATCCTAATCATTAACGTTAGCTGAAATTTTTTAAATTCTTATTGGAGTCTAGTTGCTTTACAATGTTATGTTAGTTTCTGCTGTACAGTAAAGAGAATCAGTTACACATATACATACATCCCCTCTTTTTTAGGCTTCTTTCCCATTTAGGCCACCAAAGAGTACTGAGTGTAGTATATGTGCTGCCTAAGCGAGCTCTGAGTACTGAGTATAGCTCCCAGTGCTACACAGTATTCACTAGTATCATCAGTTATTCACTAATGCATTAGTATTCATTAGTTATCTATGCTATATAGTAGTGTGTATATATAGATAGATAAATAGGTATCAAGCTGTACTTTTTTTAAGATGAAGGTAAAGTTCTTCAAAGATGAAGAAGCCAAATCATGGAATAAAGGACGTCTGTAAAATCTCTACATGGACACTGAGATTCTCAAGGATAGTGATAGAATTTATATATAAAAAGGAAAAGATGATCCAAGTGCCCCACAACCTAGTAGCTAAAAACCACAAATATTTATTATCTAGCTCATGTTCTGTGAGTTGACTGAGATGACTGGGACAGCCCAGAATGTCTGGCCTGAGTGGTATCTGCTGATCTCTGTAGTTGGCAGCCCTGCTGGGGACAGGAAGTCTAGAATGTCCTCATTCATTCATCTGGTGGTTGGATCTCAGTTGGTCTGCTCATTTCTGCTCCACATGGTCTCCATCTCCCATCAGCTCCACTCGGTCTGTTCACAAGTAGAAGTGTTGTGATAGTGACACAAAGAAAGCTGCAAGACTTCTTAAGATCTCTGTTTGGCAGCAACTTGATGTCCTTTGTGGCTCATTTGATTGGCCAAAAAACGTACAAGGCCAGCCCAGGGTTAAAGGATGGGGAAATGGACTCCTGATGACAGTTGACAAAGGCTTTATTAACTGTGGAGACTGAATAGGAGATAAGAAGTTGTCAGCAAAGAAGGGAAGAGTATGGTAAACACAGAGAATGGGCTCTCATGAGATGAGGAAGTTACAATGAGAATGTTCGCTCTGTTTCCAGGCTCCATAATTCTTGGGGTAACTCACAGAGTGGCCTCAACTTAAGACAGCTACAAAGGAAGCAAGATCCTCAAGGAAGAACAAGGTTTCCATTAACAGACAAGGAGACTCAAACATTTAGGTAAAGATCACTTTGTCAATTATCACTTTGTCTCCTGGAGACACTGGGAAGAGTTGAGCGAAGCAGAGGAAGGGAGTGATTAACTGGGGGTGATGGACAGAAGAGTTAGGTATTAGAATACGAAAGAGAAAATATTTGCAGTGGTATCTAAAGATGATACCACTGGGTAAGAGGAAAGGAAAAAAAAAAACTAACCACGATTCCTAAAAATTTGACCAAGGGGCAATTTTCAGACTGACATTGATATTGGCCCCATCTTTGGGGAACCTCTGCGTGTGCTTGCACTAAGCTCCTAGTATCACTCTGGGTCAGCTGGGTAGAGTTTCCAGATCTAGCAAAGAAAATACAAAATATCCAATAAACACAGGATACTTTTTTATTATAAGTATGTCTCAGGCAACTCAGGCCATATTTTTAAAAAATTTACTCTTATTTGTCTGACATTTAGATTTAACTGAGAACCCTGGATTTTACCTCTCAACCCTGGGGGGAGGGAAGAAAGTGAAGCAGGTGCTGAGCAGGACTGATCATAGCCACACACCCCCCCAGCAGCTAATTAGACTAGAACCCAGTCTAGAACCACCAAGTCCTGGGAATTCCAGCGGGGTGCCCTTCGCCATTTCCATTTATGAGAGGTTTTCCTTTTCTCCTCTCCACCTCCACCCCGACCTCAGCTCTCTCCCACCACTCCCACCTTTCTTCCTTCCCATTTCTCAGCCTTCAAATCTCCTGGTGCCAAGCCACAGCTCTCATCTCTTCTCCACCATTCTCTGACCCTGCCAGTCAACTTCATGCTCATTCTAAAATGAGCATTTCTTATTTTTTAATCTATTAAGAAGTGTTGAATTACAGTGTTGTGTTCATTTCCGCAGTACAGCAAAGTGAGTCAGTTATTTGTGCATGTGTGTGTATGGACTTCCCAGGTGGCGCTAATGGTAAAGAACCTCCTGCCAATGCAGGACACGTAAGAGATGTGAGTTCAATACTTGGGTCAGGAAGATCCCATGGAGGAGGTCATGGCAACCCACTCCAGCATTCGTGCCTGGAGAATCCCATACGCTCCATAAGGTCACAAAGAGTCGGAGATGACTGAACCAACTTAGCAGGCATGCATATATGTGTACATATATACACATATGTATTCTTTCTCATATTCTTTTCCATTATGATTTATCACAGGTAAAATGAGCATTCCTACTTCACCATCCTCATTTGCTGATTTTTGTCTCCAGAAGAAGAGGAGGGGTAAAATTGCCATCTGCTATAAATAGGAAGGAAGGGGGTGCTCCTTTAATCACACCCTCAATCCCCAACCTTGATGCCAGCGCTGAAAGAATATGTCCTTAATTTTGCAAATCAGGAATGAAGGTGACACCCATTAAGAAACACCAAATAAAATATTTAAATGTATTTAGATTTCATATCCTCAGGTTGAGGAAAACTATAATATAACTGATTATGGAAACCCTCAGGGTTTGTAGGAAAGGCTGTTTCTTTTAGTGAGCAGTGAATAAATAGCAAAATGAAGTACTTAAAATTGGTTTACAATACACCTCAGCACAGAGCCAATAAATTAATAAAATCTGATAAGTTTTCAGATCCCTTGAGGGGTAAAATGCAGCTTGCAACACAGCGAATTTGCAGCAACATCACAGAACAGTGGAAGTTAATTTTTTCATTTCCTATGTGGCAAGGTCCAGCTAATTTTTCACTGCCAACTCCCCTTTTAAAAAAATATATAGTTCTTAGTGTGTAATGGTTAATCGTGATTTTTCACGTCATTCTGTTTTTTCCATTGCTTTTAAGGAATTCCAACTTACAAATGAGGTGAACAGCAGCTGAATTTTATCTTTTTTACTCAAGCATTTTCAGTGAACTCAGTAATCAGTGGGGTATACTTATTCTGGTGTTGGGCAGGGAATTGCATACCCAGCTCTTATTACTGTTCATAAATTACTGCCCCCATATGCACCATCCTGAAAATGTATCTCAATGAGCTTTGTTTGAGCTGTGTGCTCCTGCCATCAATGGTGGTAGGAATCTCACCAGAAATCTGGAAAAGACCAATTAAAAGGCAAATCTTCTCTTCTCAATCCAATAACGCTGACCAAAGCAACTGAACATAAGGAGATAAATGTGAATTATTTTCTATGTTTTGCATAATCATTGTTAATTTTAAAATACATTTCAATATTGAACACAACATAATGCCCCCAGAAAAGTTCTGTTTACAAACCTTTTTAAAGACATATCATGCAGACAGCCTACCTACATAATTCTAAAGATCTCAGATATTTTTCATTGAGGCAGTTCTAGTGGTTGGTACTTAAATGGTCACAAAATTAAGTAAAAGCATAAAAACTCCCATCTTTAGGGATAAAACAAACAAAACACTTTGATGCAGATAACAGCCATCAGATAATGCCACAGTAGGACATTTTGTGTTCAGTTGCTCAGTCGTGCCTGACTCCTTGCAACGCCATGGACTGTAGCCTGCCAGGCTCCTCTGTTCATGGAATTTTCCAGGCAAAAATACTGGGGTGGGTTGCCATTTCTTTTGTTCAGTTCAGTCACTTAGTCATGTCCAACTCTTTGCAACCCCACGGACTGCAGCACACCAGGCCTCCCTGTCCATCACCAACTCCCGGACCTTGCTCAAACTCATGTCCATCGAGTTGGTGATGCCATCCAACCATCTCATCCTCTGTCATCCCCTTCTCCTCCCACCTTCAATCTTTCCCAGCATCAGGGTCTTTTCCAGTGAGTCAGTTCTTCGTATCAGGTGGCCAAAGTACTGGAATTTCAGCTTCAGCATCAGTCCTTCCAATGACTATTCAGGACTGATTTCCTTTAGGATGGACTGGTTGGATCTCCTTGCAGTCCATGGGACTCTCAAGAGTCCTCTCCAACACCACAGTTCAAAAGCATCAATTCTTCAATACTCAGCTGTCTTTATAGTCCAACTCTCACATCTATACATGACTCCTGGAAAAACCATAGCTTTGACTAGACAAACCTTAGTTTAATAGTTAACTCCCTTGTCTGATTAAATAACATTACTATATACTTCTTGATGATTTCTAGAATCTCAACTTGGGAGTGGTCCCATCTTACAGAGACTCATATGAGCATCTTATAAAGGTCTGTGGAATAAAAGAGTCTTCAGTTTATTGGCTTGTGGGTACCTCAGTTGGAGAAGGACACCATTCCTGTCCTTAAGCAGTTCCCAGGCAAGTGAGGGAGCTTGAAAGATGCATCCAGAGCAAAAGGATAAAGATGCCTGACATACAGAGGACTCCAGTAAGTCAGGCACAGGTGATCCAGTTTGTTTTCCTTTTTTTCCTTTCCCTCTCTTTTAGGAGCACTGATCTTAATCACCAGGGGGAACATATTTCAAATGCTTTTCCTTTTGCTTTATCTGCAAAATTTTCTTTCCTACACAGAGATTTCTTTCATAAGAGGTGTCTTCAGTAAAATAGCTACCACTTCAGTACAAAATAAAATAATGTCACTACACAATAATAAACAATTTTTGGTCAAATTACAGAAGAAAAAAAAAAAGTATGGACTTCCTTGATGGTCCAATGGTTAAAACTTCTTCCAATGCAGAGGGTATAGGTTTGACCCCTGTGAGGGAACTAAGATCCCACCTGCCTTGTGGCCACAAAACAAAACATGAAACAGAAGCAGTATTGCAACAAATTCAATAAAGTCTTTAAAAATAAAAATAAACTTTAAAAATTTTAAGAAACATTCTAAACTCAAAAATGAAAGAGTTGTCACTCAGAGGAAAAATGAGATGCTTCTGTAATAGCAGTGAAACCTGATGATCTAAAATATTCTGACAGATTTTTGAGCAGTTTGCTTCTCTCTTCATATCTATTTTATCTTTATTGGGGAAGTTGATGAAGCCTTTGATGTTCCAAAGACATAATATGGGATGAATTAAACATCATTTCCACAGTCATGTGTGCAGATTTGGACTAACGATATTTTTTTAACTCAGCCAACCAGTGTCCAAAGCAGTTTTCCTTATTATTAACATCTTCTCCCACCAATTTCTTTCCCAGCCTGATACCTCATTCTGATTAATGGACTAGTAGCAGGGACTACTTTTTTTAAATGATGTTTTGCTTAAAGCATCTGTTTATGTTTCAGCAAAACAAATAAAGTCAGGCGTATTAAGGAATATGGTGTTTTAGAAACAAAGAAAACAACCAAGATTAGAGAAAAGTTAACTGTTCCCTCGGGAGAAACCCTGGTGGTTAAACTGTTTCATCAGCAACAATACAGAAATTGTTTTAATGGTGTTTTCAGCATCTTATTCTGGGAAAAAAAAAATAATACCCAGGCTCACAAAACACAAAGGTTGAAATCAAGGCTATCTATCTGGAAGACTGACATTTATTGAAAGCAACATTTCATAAAGTCTGTTAAAGCCAGTAGAGTGAGCATATAGACACTAATGATGTACCTTTATCCTTTGAAATATTTTTCATGCTAAACTGGCTACTATCACTGAGAACAATTAACATGATTCAAGAACTGGAGAGGGATTTACTTTTTAGGGTTGGGTTCTTCTGGCTAAAACCACACGGCAAAGCTTATTTAATAAAAATTGAAGAGAAATCGCACAGGGAAAAAAACCAAAGTCTTCTATCTATATAGAAACAGAAGGGCACCTATGGAGTTTATCTTCACATTCTCTTCCCAGTTAAAAATACAACATTCCTTTCTTTATGTTTTTATGTCCCAGGCTCAGTTTAAACAATTTACCTCTCCTAAATATTCTTTTGGAGGTTAGGGAGAGGCCTTTCCCTCATGTAGTGAAAACTGCAGCAGCTTCTGCCTGTCCTCTAAACACCGTCATCCTTAAATGCACACTGCTGTCCATAGACCATCCGGGAGAAACTTCCAGTTTTGTCACAGCAACAAACTCCATCATGAGCATGGGAGGGTATAAATATGCAGGGCAAGATCCACCTCAGGCAGAATATCCACGTTAAAGGCTTTCCATTTTTCGCTCCCTTGGTCCCAAATACAGCACCGTCTCCTTTCATGAAAGGCTTTGGTTTGCCTTGGTAAAGGCTGTTTCTTACAGCCCGTGTTGGGGGCAGAAGTTCTTTAGTAAAACTTGTCATTATTTATGTACCAGAAAGGAAAACCTTGTCTATTAAATTAATTAGAATGTGACCTGAAAAGGAATATTTTTGATCAGTGAAAACAGAAGTCTTCGGGTAAAGGGGGAAAAAGGCAGAAAGGTTCAAAATACAGAACTGCATTGTTTGCAGAAAGCCTGCTGCTTCCTTTATGCCTAGCTGAACCATGCCAGGAGCCCTCTTGAATTTCTACAAGAATACAGTTTCAGATCATCTGCATTCAGGGCCAGAGTCATGGCCCTGGAACCGATAATTGCCTCTGACAGGATTTAATTACCTTCTCTAGGACCTTTTCTCCGTTTGATTGGAGACCACCCCCTGCCTCCGATCAAATCAGACAGTAATAACACGCTGAAGCGCAGCAGCCAATCACGAGTCAAGTCTGAACAGTGACCTTGCTGAGTCGAAGCTGATTGGTGGTGTCAGCCTTGTCAACGGTGTCAGGGAACCGTCAGACAAGAAAGAGCGAGGGGGGAGCGGAGGAGCGCGAGGGGAGATAAGCGGACGGCATTCATGCTAATGGAGGCTGTCAGCATTCAAGGCTCCAGGCCGCCTCACAAGCGGCCTTGCACAAAAACAAAAATATGAGAGAACTCATACAAGTCTGAAATATTCAGAAGGGGAACATTTGCGCTTCTCCAGTTGGGGGAATCTATTCAAGGTGTAATCCACAGGCAATTCAGATCCAGATACATGTGCATGATGTGAGAGAATAATTTTCATGAGAAGAAAAAGGCCCATGAAACTTGGATAAATTGGGGGTTGGTGGGAGGGGGAGGGAGGATAAACTACTGCTTCATGACTTTGTGCTGTCTTTCTTTTTTTTTTTTAAACTAGAGCCCTGAGAATGCTGGTACTTAAAGATGCACCACAAAACTCTGCTTTTAATATTAACTCGACTTAGCAGTCACTGTATTATTTATGACCACTTTAGTGTGGGATTTAAGCCCACCTATAATGTTAACAAAGAATAATACATTCATTAAATGGCCAGTCTTTATGTACATAGAGTTTTAAGATAATTTATAGTAATGGCATAATTCTGGTCATCTGCAAAAAATAGTTTAACTAAGCTATAAAATTTGGTTAACCTCTACTCTATCAAAAAAAAAAAAAGAGTTCTTTTCTACAGAAAAACAACACTAAGACATCAGTGAGTTATGCAGAAAGTCTGTTACAAAATAGTAATAAATCAAGATTTGGAAGAGAAGTAAAATGCATTATTAAGACTGTACTAATTTGGAGTTTAATTTATTCATTACATTTGTCTATAAATAACCTTCCCCATAGCATTTGTTTTGTTTCTGACTCACCTCTTTACAAATGTAGCAACTAGTATGAAAAAATACATTTACAGAGGTATATAGAAGTAGAAATGTTTATAGCGATTAATAGTATTTTTCTCAAGACTTTCAATCATTTACAAAAATTGGTCTAATTTAACTTCTCTGGCAAAGAAAGGGACACTTTGTTACATGATTCCTGGACTTTACCAAAAGGAATATTGTTTTTAAAAACAATACCAGCTGATTCAAGATAAGACAAGCTTCTGCCACATGTATACAAATAAACATTTCTTTTAGTGACTTCCAGCTCCACCAAGGAATTTTACCTAAACAGAATTGCACAAGTGGATTCATTGTTTTTGACTCCTACTCAACTCTTTACATACCTCTCCCTACAAAAGATGATTTTTAAATAAAGAATGGAATCTTTTCCTATATCTCTACAATCCTTTTCCTTTAATAGTCATGGAATTTAAAAACAGTTAACATATAAACAAATCATATTTTTCTATACCAGATCAAAATTTATAATGGATAATGTTAGGATGATCATAGTTATAGCAACTTTTAAAAAAGCTATCTGCAACAACCTACAGGGATGCATAGTTACTTTGAATAGATTGCATCTTTTCAGAGACTCATGGTTAAAATAACTTATTTAAGGGGAAAATGTATCTTACACAGAAAATCAGAGGCTTACAGTCTTGTTCCAGCTTTGCTATTGACAAGCTGTCCAATTTGAGCCAAGTCACTTTGTCCTCATGCATTTTGGTTTCCTCAACTATAAAAGGCAGTTAACAGGAGGTTACTTAAAGAATTAAAAGTATGTAAAGTACGCCTGTAATTAGAATGTAGACAGGATAGCAGTCTTTTCGCTTCCTGGAAACACTATTCAAGGTTGGTTTCTCTGCCTGTACTCCCTCCAGCTCCATTCTGTCACATGCATTCACCCCCACCCAACACAACATACGCTAATAAATATTTTGATAAATATGGGGAGATATGTAATATTTCATCAGTAACAGTATCAGGACCAGAACCCAAATTTGCTCTTATCCCTAGGTTCTTTCTGACTCCACTTTTTTCCCACTTGGAACTAATACATTTTTTTGGTACTCAGATAAGTGCTGATATTTTACTGTGCTGGGTTTATGTATAGTCCCTTAGTAAACTCCATATGCATCGTGTATTTTCTTGGATAAGGGAGCAGATGCTTAACAAATGCTTTTAAAGAGACTGTGCAAAAGTAAACAGGTCTAGTCGTGTGATCATTATCAACTTGAATTTTTGGCCACTTAGGATTTTATCCTTATCTAGCATGTATGGAACTTTGAAAATAAGGACAAACTTTATTTAGCTATTTTTCAAGTATTAAAGAGAGTATAACAAATGAATGTTTGTATATTCCAGAACTAACAAGGAAACATAAGGTTTATTATGTCTCAAAGTGAATAGTCAATAACATTTTATTTCAGTGGAAGATACTATGCTTTTCAAAGACAATCTACCTCCCCCAATTGTGAAGGGAAGGGCAAATTTTCATTCTGTCCTCCTACTATCACATCTTCAGCCAGTTCAGATCAGAGCAACAGCAACAGAAGACAGGAAAGGAAAGAAGCCAATAGCATGCCTTATTCATTTCTTTAGCAACGCTATTCTCACCCTGGAAAGGTGAATAATTAATACCCATCTGACTCCACCTAATTAAATCCACATTTGCTTTTTCTGTTCATTTGAAAATGCTTTCCTTTAGAGAAAATAGCTTTTGCTTATCTTCACAGTTTATATTTCTTAAATGGACACTTTTGGAATTAAAGAGATTCTATCTTGGTTTTGAAAAGCCTTTCCCCTTTTTTGTTTTAATCATTAGGAATCAATGACAAAGCTTACTATTTTTCAAAATGGGAGACAGGATATTAACCAATTGCTAGATTTAGATTCTTATAAAACAGATAGTCAAACCAGCTGTAATTCTAGATTATGTCCTTTTTTTTTTTTTCCTAAAAAGATGAAAAAAAGTCTTTTGCTACTTTAAAAACTGAACACACAATAAATAGAGAGAAATTAAAGAGAAACCATATACCAAATCCTGAATTAAATCTTGGTTGCTGTTTCAGAATGATCTTTGCATAATCTGAATTACACAAAAGAGTGACTCTAATTGCAAATTCAATCACTCCTCGACTGAGGCTCAGAAATCAGTTCTCAGTAAAATATGACACTCAATCATTCAAAGCAATAGAATAGTCAATATTTCACCATCAACAGTCTAGTTAGGACCTATTTCAATACAATACAAATTCAAGTTTTTACTGTGCCTAGCAAACCTCTTCTATTCCTCATAACCTTGTCTAACACTCCGAATAATCAAAGTCATGATGGAAAGTTAAATAAAATCCTGAGATTTCCAAGACTGTCAAGAGAATTTCATTCAAAGAATTCTGATCCAGACGTCTGATCTTTTCCCTAATTAGTACTGATTGTCAACTTTATTTGTGTCCTACTCACTTGGCAATTTAAATTTAGACTGGGACCATCCCACTGAGGCAGATAGCTCTGTGGATTGAGGGGCAAGGGACAAGGAGGGTGAAGAAGATTCAGGTTCAAGTACCTGGTCTAGAATAAAATCTGAGACTGTAGGGTCCTGGAATTTACTGCATTTCAGCATATGAATGGAAATTGCAGTACAGTTTCCAATAGACCTCAGTTTGGCATCATTTTTTCTAACTCTGAAAGACAAAGATGAAAGAAAGAACTCAGATACAGAATTAGAAACCAAATCTAGGTAGAAAATAGGTAAACAGAGAGTTTTCAGTCAGTAAGTGTTTCCAAGGCTAAAATTCCCTAGTTTTGACTGATTGTTACCTCTTACTTGGTGACCTTATCAATTCATCTGATGCCCAAAATTCTATTTCTCTTTCTCAACCCTGGACTCCCAGATACTAACACAGGATTTTCATTTTGCAGCTTGAAGTTTTACTAAATAAAATACTCAAGGCCTAAATTGTTTTGTCACACTATTGTTGTCACTATTATAACAATATTGGGGTTTGTCTGTATGTTTGGGAAGAGGGTGTTTCTAAAAAGGATACATCTGATTAAGCGCACTGTTTATTTACTTTAGAATCCACATTTTAAAAAACCTGCACACAAAAGGCTTAGAAATGCATCCAAAATGAGAAACTCCAGTCAACTGATTACTCAGCTGGCAAAATGGAAATTTCAAGTTGCATAGACAGCTAATTGTGGCCTGCCTCTGGAATGACAGGTCTATAATTTTTAGTTTTGTGTGCATTGAAAGCCAGTCACCTTGACACTCAGTGCTCCATTATCCACCGACCACCAACCATATGATGATATTCAAGGAGTGACGGGCACTATCCATTATGGATGGTGAAGCACATGGAGTTTTATTTGAATGAAGCTGTCCTGAGAAAAAAAGAAATCCAGGTGTCTACTCCTCCCCATAAGCAACAATGACACTGAAACACCTTTAATTCCAGAGGAGCAACTTCTTTGTTCTTGTATAATAACAGCCATCAGTTTTTCTTGGTATTCATTACCAACTTCCCAAAAGTGCTTTAATGTGTCACGATCCTAGCCTTTTAAAAACAAATTTTGCATTTTAATGTCAAGAGCTCTCCCCATTAAATTATATTATCTTAGAAGAACTTGAAATCTAGTTAAAGCCTGCATCCGAGAGAAAGTTTGTTCTTTGCACTTTTCTTCCCTCCAAGTTATCATTTCAGTTGTTCCAAGGCTTTCACAGGTAGAGGAAATATTGTTGAACTAGGCGCCAGAAGATGAAATTGTAATCCTAGTTATGAATGAATTTTGGCTGTTGACCTTGCAGAAATCTATCACCTCTTTGAGCCTCAAATTAGTAATCTTTAAAATAAAGAGATTGAAACAAATGTTATCTATAGTTTCTTCTATCTGTGCAAGTCTCTGTTTCTATATTAATATTAAGGCCTATATTATTAAAGTCCGAGCCATATAATATTGAAATAATATAACACTCCTTGCTACAAAGAGCAGTGAACTTCATTTGTCAAACAGAGCCATGAAGGTGTATTCAGCTGCAAATAACAGTACCTACTAATTGTGGCATCAACAGAAAAGTCAGCTAATTGTCTTCCCTAAAGGAAATTTGGAGGCATATTGTTCAAGGTTCTGTGCAGTGGCTCAACATTGCTATTAAGGACCTAGGCTCTCTCTGTCTTTGGTGTGGGGTTTTCATCCTTTGATGTCATTTTGTTGTTGTTGTTGTATTTGCTCAGTCGTGTCCAACTCTTTTGCAACCCCATGGACTGTAGCCCTCAAGACTCTTCTGTCCATGAAATTTCCCAGAAAAGAGTACCGGAGTGGGTTGCCATTTCCTTCTCCAGGGGAATCTTTCTGACCCAGGACTCGAACTCAAATCTCCTGTATTGCGGGTGGAGTTTTATCACTGACCACCTGGAAAGCCCTTGATGTCAGTATTAACATGGCTGCAGCAGCTCGAAGCATGCAAGCTTCAACAAAGAGGAACCAGGAAGACATTATACAAGTGATCAAAGCCAAGAGAAAGAAAATTGCTGTGTGACCTCACTGATAAGTAGAATCTTAAAAAGTCACACTTGGCTTCCAATACAGGGGGTGCAGTTTCAATCCCTGGTTGGGAGCTAAGATCCCACATGCAGAGGAGTGCAGCCAAAACTTTTTTAAAAAATTAAAATGAATAAGTAAATAAATAAATCACGCTCAAAGAACCATAGAGTAGAAAGATGGTTGCCAATGACTGGAGGGTAAGGGAAATGGAGAGCTTATTGGTCAAAGGGCACAAATTTTCTGTTATATGTTGATTAAGTTCTGGTGATTACAGTGAATAATACTGTTGTACATTCTTGAATAGGCTAAGAGAATAGATCTTGAGTGTTCTCAACACACACACACTCATCAAAAAGTAACTTGATTGTGATAATCATTTCACAATATACATGTTTATTAAATCATCATGTCATAGACCTTAAAAATATCACATTGTATAGTCTACACACATACAATTTTTATTTATTAACCATACCTCAATAAGGCTAGAAAAAATTTAGTTAAAAAAAATTTAATTAAAAACCATGGCTACAAAAAAAAAATGCCTCCCACAAATTCTTAGCAAGAAAGGGAGAAACTGAAGAGAGGGCTCATCAATGATCAGAAAGCCAAAACCTACCCAAAGGCCTGGTCTGCGGACTAATACATACCATATCCTCCTCTTAGCCCTTAGAACCAGTGGGTGTTACTTTATACGACAAAAGGATTTTATAGATATGATTAAGAATCTTGAGTGGGAGATGATTCTGAATTAACTAGGTGATCTCTGTGTGTAATCACAGGGTCCTTATGAGAGGGAGGAAGAAAGTTTGACACAGAAGAGAAATAGGTCATAGAATGACCGACAGGAAGTTGGAGTGATACGAAGAACGAATCACAAGCCAAGAATGCAAATGGCCTCCAGAAACTAGAAAAGGCAAGGAAATAGATCGTCTCCTAGAGCTGCCAGAAAGAACAGCCCTGCTAACATTTCAACTTTAGTCCAGTGAGACTGACTTTGGACTTTTGGCATCCAGAACTTTAAGAGGATACGTTTGTGGGCTAAGGCACTGAATTTGTGGTAGTTTCTAACAGAAGCAACAGGAAATTCATGCAAGCCCTGAGCATCTGATTGGGCAGATATAGGCCATTCCTTGACACAAGAGAAGCTAAGAGAATAAGTAGCCAGCAAACAGGAAGAAAACAGACATGATCGTATTAGACGTGTTTTGATTCACATCCTGGGCTTGGGTATGTGGCGAGACACAAACTGAAGTTCTGTTATCATGTCAGTAGGGTCTGTCATATCAAAATATGAATTTTGAGATTATTTTTCCACTTTGAGATTATTCAGATATTCAGTCATAATATTTAATAAGTGCCTAGTCACTCAGCTTAAAACTTCAGTGACTTGCAAAGTTCTCCTTTGTCTCACCCCTGCTTATCTTCCCATCCTATCTCCCATCATTCTCTAGGGATCTAGCCTTACTGGTTTTTCAGCTTTTGTTATAAATTAGGCTTTCTTCCTCAAAGTCACCCCAGCAGGCAGTTTGCTTTCCATGAAAATCTCCCTAATTCAACTCAATTCCTACATTTTCACTTAGCTAAGTTCCACTGACTTTTCAACTCTCAATTTACACAGTAATTCTTCAACATCATCTCCCCATCATCTGTCACGAAGTTAGCCTTACTAACTACTAGCAGTAGTGAGCATCTTGAAGTGAAAGTACTAGTCTCACAGTTGTGTCCGATTCTGGGACTCCACTGACTGTAGCCTACCAGGCTCCCCTGTCCATGCAATTCTCCAGGCAAGAATACTGGAGTGGGTAGTCATTCCCTTCTCCAGGAGATTATCCCGACCCAGGGATCAAGCTCCAATCTCCTGCATCGCAGGTAGGTTCTTCACCATCTGAGCCAGCAGGGAGGTCTTATGATTACATAAAAGATGCTCACTTCACTGCTTTTATGTAATCACAAGACTGACAACTACTTCTTTGATGTTGTATCTTCCATTGCCCAGGGTAAACCCTGGTTCTAACAATAAAGGACCATCCTTGAGTCTAGGACAAGAAATTAGGTCAACTCTATTGGCTTGCAAGGGAGCAAAACATAAGGCAACATAATTTTTCCTACTTGTCTCACTGCTATAATCTGAGTATTTGTATTCCCCTAGATTTCATAAGGGAAAAGGAAATGGCAACCCATTCCAGTATTCTTGCTTGGAGAATCCCATGGACAGAGGAGCCTGGAGGGCTGCTGTCCATAGGGTCGCACAGAGTCGGACACGACTGAATCGACTTAGCATGCATGCCTGCATTGGAGAAGGAAATGGCAACCCACTCCAGTGTTCTTGGCTGGAGAATCCCGGGGACAGAGGGGCCTGGTGGGCTGCTGTCTATCGGGTCGCACAGAGTCGGACACGACTAAAGCGACTTAGCAGCAGCAGCAGCAACAGATTTCATAAGTTGGAACCCTAACATCTGATGTGACCGTATTAGGAGGCAGGGCCTTAGAAAGATACTTAGGTCCTGAAGGTGGGGCCCTACTGAGTGGGATCAGTACCTTTGTTAAAGGCCCTAGAAGGCATGCTAGCTGCTGTGAAGTAATAGAAAATACATCAATTGGTCTCTGCCCTTGGTTCATGGCACCAAGCCCTTAAAACCCTGTAATTTCCTAAATGATAAGAGTATTAGAAGCATCTAGAAGAGTATCTTCTCTTCTAATATTTGGTCTTTCCCAGAAAGGGGAATCATGGGAATCTCTGATTTGTAACCAAGTCAGACAGAAGTTGTGGGTGACTTGGGGACCTACCACTTGCCATTGGCATCTTACGTGGGGAGCAGAGGGAGTAGGATGTCTCATGGGACTGAGCCCTTCACCTATGGAGTCTGTGCGAACTCCAGCTAATGTCAGAGTTGAATTGAATTGCAGGACACTCAGCAGGTGTCACAAAAAACTGTTTGGTGTGGGAAAAAAGAATCTATGTGAATGGTCTCAGAGGTGTTGTTAGTATGGTGGTAGCGTGAGAGTTAAGGAGAAACACAAGATGAGTTTTTCTTTTCCATTCCCCTTCCACCACGTGAGGACATATCACTCATTGTGAACCAGGGAGAGGGCCCTGGCCAGAGCAAAACCACGCTGGTGCCTTGATCTGAGGCTTCCAGACTCCAGAACTGTGAAAAATAAATTCATGTTGTTTATAAGCCACACAGTCTTTAGAATTTCATTATAGCATCCCAGGCTGACTAAGACACTTACCATGAAATCCCAGGCTAAGACACTTACCATGAAAGCACTGATGTTTCCATGGTGGGTTGAACATCTCTTAGTTTCAAAGATTTTCTTTGACATATTCTTCATCATAGTCCCCAGCAGCATGTCAATTGTCAAAAAGGAGCCACTTTGAGAGAATATGCTAAGTGAGGTGTTGAAAAATGCTCTCTCAGGACTTCCCTGGTAGCCCAGTGGTTAAGACACCATGTTTCCACTGCAGGGGACTCAGGTTCAATCCCTGGTCAGGGAACTAAGATCCCTCATGCCATCTGATGTGGCCAAAAAGTAGAAAAAGAAAAAAGATAAGGAAGGAAGAGAAAAGAAAAGTGCTCCCTCCACCCACACAGTCAAAGCTCTGTTTGCTTTATTGGCAGCTCCATGCACAGACCTAGGCTCAAAGTGTTCTTTGAAGAAATAATATTTATTGAGTGAAGGCATCAAGCTAAGTGCTGGAGCTATGGAAGTGAACAAGATGGGGGCCTGGTCAGCATGGTGGTCAAACACATAAACTGCACAAGCTTGTGCTTCTTAAAATTTGGTCCACTAACCACTTGCATCAGAAATGCTTGCAGCACTTATTTTAAAAGAATATTCTTGGACCCCACCTTAGACCAATTTAATCAGATTTTCTTTGGGTATAAATGATTTGAGACCAATCAAAGTTGAACAATAAGCTGAAAACAAACATAAGCAGTTCTATTTTTTCCAACTCAAGGAATTTTTTGTTCTCATTTGCTTGCCTCACATAGACACTCACCTGTTTTTCCTCATAGATTTAGCACAATGCTTTGCAAACATTAGCTAGCACATCAGCTAAGCAATTCCAGAATCTTCATCTCTTCCTCTATGCAACCGTAGAACTAACACACAATTTATGCCACAGAATAGCTTGCTCTTGGGGAATTGTGTTTCATCTAATTTCTTACAATTAATGAACAAGTTCTATCAGTTTTAATGGTGTTATCTGAGGCCTACATTTTGACATAAATTATTTATCCTACTAATTTAATGGCAAACAGTCACCAAGGTGAGCTTAAGGCAGTAATTTCACACGTATATTGGTTATAGGTTAATTATTTAGGTGCCACAAGTAGCTTTGTGATAATGAACTCTCCTGGGCAGACCCCATAAAATACATTCCTCAGCTTTTAAAAAAAAAAAAGAGGTTTAATGCTTCAAAGTCTTTCATGCTGAGGTTTATGTAACTTCTGAGTTGGACTGAAATTTTACGGAAGAGACAGGAAATGTTTGTACCAAGAAAAAAGACAGAGACTGGGATGAAGGCAGAAAGAGCAAGCATATTTGCAAATCTTTATATGAAACTTTTGAAAATTAGTAATGCCCTTAGTCAAAGAATTATGAGACTTAAAAAAATAAATGCCCATATTTTACAGCATGTCATATTTTTTAAAGTCTTTTAAATTCTCATTTTTACTATATAACCTTAATATTTATAACATTTTTGAAATTAATTTTTATTGGAGTATAGTTGATTTACAATCTTGTGTTAGTTTTTGCTGTACAGAAAAGTGGATCAGTTTTATATATATAAGAATTTGATACAACAGTGGTTCTCAACAGCTATGATGTCACATCGGAACACTCTGAATCTTCTGCAGGCATGTGCCAAAGTTTGATCACTTAAATTTTTATCTATTACAAAATAGGATATATACAATGAGATCCAAGAGGGATTGAACAGTTTACACAATGTGACATATTACAAGATAAAAGCCCTGAAGAGTAAGTGATGCAGTATTAAGCCACAGCTGTTGAGAAATTACTGAAAAGTTTAAGACATTTTTTTCCTGAGTGCATGAATCATCAGGTTAAACATCTCTCAAATAGTAACACAAGGCTGAAGTGCTACCCAATGAACACAGTGACACTGATAGATATATATTAATGTCTTCAAATATTCTGGCAAAAATTCTATGCTCAAAACCCAAAAGTTGAAAACTGCTGCTATACAGAGTAATAAGGGCTATGGCACAGATATGCACACTATTTAAGGACACAGAAGAGGAACTCATATTCTGTTTGAGTTTGCAGACAGCAGGTTTGATTTGAGTAGTTGAAATCATGGAAGAACATAATGTAACCTATGTGGGTAATTAATTTCTTTTCCCAAATAATCAGGGAAATAGTGAACAGAAAGTTAGATAGTTCCCTTGAGAAGAGAATAGACAATGGGTTGGGGAGGAAAAAGTATTTCTACTCAGATGGTCGAAGATCCATCATCCCATCATTTGACTGTCCACATCATCTCCATCTGTTTTCCCTGCATAGTAATTAGCCATATTTCCTCTTGTCTTCTGAAGCTCAGAGACATATTAGACCAGCAGGCCAACATTTCACCTCTGCAAATCTGACGGCATTTAGGCAATGTGAGAAATGCAAACTTTTCAACCGCTGATCCCACTATAAATCCAAAAACTCTCATATCTGTGTCATTCTCTTGACCCATAATCTTCAGGAAATCCTTTTAGTTCTTCTTCCCTGCTGAGTTCATTATTTTCTCCCTTGTCCCTTTGCTCCATTCAACACTTAGAATGAATCTCAAAACTATTAACTCTCTCCTGGAAAAGCCCAGCCATCCTTCGTGCTTCTATACCAGTCTCTCATATTCACAGGAGTTTCTGTAAAGATCTGATATATTCTCAGTTTTCTGATGAGCAACAGATAAGCTCTGCAGTTTACGTGGTAGCTTTGGGGCATTCTATATTATGCCTCATTTTAGTTTTTTGCTTCTTTGTTTTGTGTTTTGCTCATAGGCATATTCATGTTTTTCAGAAATTGTTTAAAGTTTTCTTAAAAAACAAACTATCATTTCAGTTCTCTGTGTTTTCTAAGACTCTCTCCCTGTGACTTACTGTAGAATTAACTATCTATGTAATTATTTCATCCCCTTAAATAACACCATTGTTTTACCTCCTATATGTTAAATATCTTATAATGGGTGGCAGGATCAAATAAGATTTCAGCATTTATGTAACTTTAGACCTGGAATGAACGTAGTCCTTTGATGAACAGCTATTGGTCCCAGAGGATATGTCCTGCCCAGTTTCTTTGTAGGATTTAAGATCTAATTTCAGCATGAATGATTGGAAAAGTGCCTCCAAAAATAAAACCTTTATTTTTTTATTCTTAATTGATTTATAGGATAACTATGTGTTCAAAATAATAGTAGTAACAATGTATTCGATTATGTATGTTCGTGTATTTATATATGCTTTTATATAAGTGAAATGAATAACAGCAATGATGTAAAGGGTAGGAAGGAGGAATTAGGAACATTTTGTTTTTATAAAGTACTTACACTATATGTGAAGCTATACTGTGTCATTTGAAAGTGGACTTGGATTAGCTGTAATGTATTTTGCAAACTCTAGAGCAACCACTAAAAAAGTTAAAAAAAAAAAAGACTTGATGTGAGAAAATAGAATCATATAAAACTTTCAACTAAAACCACAAAAGGCAGAAAAAGTAGGAAGACAAAACAAGACTAAGGCTAAATGGCAACAAACAGAAAAGAATAGCAAATATGATATTACTCCAACTATATCAATAATCATCTTGAATAGCAAATGTCTAAATACATCAATTAAAAATAGAAATTGTCAGAGTATATTAAAAAATACCTAAATATATGTTGTCTATAAAAATTCCCTTTAAATATAGAAACACATATAGATTAAAATAAATGGTTGGAGAAAGATGTACCACGCTAACACTAATCAAACAAATCACTATACCACAAATGTTCATATAGTCAAAGGTATGGTTTTTCCAGTAGTCATGTTTGGATGTGAGAGTTGGACCCTAAAGAAAGCTGAGCACTGAAGAATTGATGGATTTGAACTGTGGTGTTGGAGAAGACTCTTGAGAGTCCCTTGGACTGCAAGGAGATCCAACCAATCAATCCTTAAGGAAATCAGTCCTGAATATTCATTGGAATGACTGACTCTGAAGCTAAGGCTCCAATATTTTAGCCACCTGATTCATTGGAAAAGACCCTGATGCTGGGAAAGATTGAAGGCAGGAGAAGGAGATGACAGAGGATGAGATGGTGGGATGGCATCACTGACTCGATGGACATGAATTTGAGCAAGCTCTGGGAGTTGGTGATTGACAGGGAAGCCTGGTGTGCTGTAGTCCATGGGGTCGCAAAGAGTCAGGCACGACTGAGTGACTGAACTGAACTGACCACCAATCAAAAGAAAGCAGGAATAACTAGCAATTTTAGCTAGAGAAAACTTCAGAGCAAGGAAGATTATCATGGATAAAGAAAAGCATTAGATATTGATAGCAAAGGTCATTATTACAAGAAGACATAACAACCCTTAATATGTATGTGCCTGACAACAGAACATCGAAATACATGAGGCAAAAATTGATAGAACTACAAAGAGAAATAGATGAATTCACTGTTATATAGCTGAGACTTCAACCCTCTTCTATTGGAAACGGAAAGATTCAACAGGAAAAAAATCAGTAAGGACATAGTTAAACTCAACAGCTCCATCAATCAACAGGGTATAATTAATAACTCTAGACTATTTTATGTAACAGCAGAATACAGATTTTTCTCAAACTCTCACAGAACATTCAACAAAGTAAACCACATTCTGGGTCAGAAAACACATCTCAACAAATTTAAAGGAAAGAGAAATCATGCAATTTGTACTCTTAGACAGCAATAGAATTAGACTAGAAGTCAATAACAGGAAGATAGCTGAAGAATTTCAAAGTATTTGCAGATTAAACAACAGACTTCTAATCACACATGCCAAAGAAGAAATCTCAACAAAATTTAGAAAGATATTTTTTACTAAGTGCAAAAGTAAAACTTATTAAAGGTTATGTGGAATACAAAGTTTAAACAGACATTTAAAGCATTAAACCTCTATGTTAAAAAGGTAGAAAGATCTAAAATCAATAATAACCTTTCATCATAGGACACTAGATAAAGAAGAGTGAAATAAATCGAAAGTAAAAGAAAAAAAGAAATAACAAAACTTAGAACATAAATCAGTTGAAAAATGGAAAACATTAAAACAAAAGGCTGGCTTTTTGAAAATATTAATAAAATTGCTGAGCCTCTAGACAAGCCAACTAAGAAAAAAGACTCAAATTGCTACTGTCAGGATGAAAGACAAAACATTAATACAGAACCTATGGATATTAAAATGGTAAAAAAAAATAAACAATTCTATGCCCATAAGACTCACTCCATGAAAGACACAATCTGCAAAAATTCATACTCAGAAGAAATAAACTATCTGAATAATCCTTTATCTATTAAAAAATTAAGTCAATTGTCAATCATTCAATCCAATAATCATGCTCCTTAGTATTTACCGAAAGGTATTTTTTACACAGACTTACATGTCCACATGAAAACCTGCACATAGTTGTCTGTAACAGTTCTGTTCCTAATTGCCAAAAGTTGGAAGCAATCAAGATGTCCTTCAGTTCCATCCTTCCAGATGATGGGCCATTATTTGAAACCTAAAGAAAAAAAGAGCTACCAAGCCATGAAAAGACAAGGAAGAAACTTAAATGCATAATTCCAACTGTATGACCTTCTGGAAAAGGCAAAACTATGGAGACGATAAAAGATGAGCGGTTGCCAGCAGGTGGGAGGAAGGAAAGGATGCTCAGGCAGAACACAGAGGATCTGGGGACAGTGAAACTAACCTTTGTTACACTACAGTGGTGGGTACACACCATTATGCATTTTTCGAAATCCATAGAATGTATGACATCAAGAGTTAACCTCGATGTCAATCAGGGAGGCTGAGCGATAACGAAGCGTGAGGGTGCATTTATTGTAATGAATGTAGCACTCTAGTATGGATGTTGATAGTGAGGGAAGTTGTGCGCTGTAGAAACAGCAGGTATACGAGAACTCTGTGTGTTTTCTGCTCAATTTTGTTGTGAACCTAAAAAATAAACTTCATTAATTTGGGGAGCAGGGCAGGGAAAGTAAATGACTCATCCAAGGTCACAGAACCAGGGTGAATACTTGAAGCCAGAGCCCCTGGTTTTCAGCCCAACATTTTCCCTTTCCACCAGGCTCCCATTCTTCTACCAGATTTTATTTTTATTTCTTACCTTCAAAAAAATAGAGAAAATACTTACTTGTCATGTGCTCGCTTCTTTACAGAACTAACTTACTCCTTCATAATTTCCCAAACATTCCTCCAGTTACATCCTGATTAAAGTGGTGTCTATTATTTGTAATGAGAAAATGGGGATTGGACTCATTTGTACTTCAGAATTTTCCTAAGGCTGCACCTTAGCTTTTCAGGAGTGTACAGTTCAAATACCTCTTTTCTCCTTTCAGAGTATCTGATATTTCTTCTCAGGTGCACACATTGCCTTCTGAAGCTTCAAGTAGATCATTCCCATACCAAGAGTTGTTCAGTGTCATAAATTTTAATTTCTTGATTATCTGTTCAAGCATAATCTGTATTTCATTAGTATTACTTATTTCTCCCTAGAGAAAACTCCAGACATCTTACATCTGTTTCTCATAGTCTGATATAAATAATGATGATAAACTGTACATACAAAAAGACAGTGTACTGTTTCACAATATTTTCTACTATAAGTCTTGTCAATTCAAACTCTCTTTTATTGAAGTTAACATTCTATTTTTTATAATCTTACTTGCAGCAGGCATAGTAGACAAATATTGTGAATGGGCATTATTTCCTACCTTTCATATCCAGCATCTGCAGACTGTTTATCCTCCATCAGGAAGTTAGCTAATATAAATGTCTAGTGATTTGGATAGAGTTCTCCAGAATTCTTTCAACTGAGATTTGAAGAATTAAACTAACCTCTACCTTAAGGCTGGGGCATTATTATGCTGAAACTTGAGATAATGGGCTAAATAGAAATCCTGTCACTTAACATCCTTCTGAACCTAAACACAAAAGGAAGAAATTTGGAGTTGAATTAATATTTCGCTTTCAAAAACGAAGTAAAACACATTTGGAATAATTCCCTTTGAGAAATATGATCTGTATGATTTCACTGTGTGCTTTACAGTTGCAGTTTGTAGGAATATGGAGAAAGGGGAGAGGAAATACAAAAGAAAACAAAGAAGAATTTTGTTTGTTTTTAGTCCTCTCAGAAATTATTAGTTTGATCATAAAGCATAATAGGATCATGAAACAATCTGAAGGAGTATATTAAGGAAAAAAAGATGAGCAGAGAAAGTCCTGAGGACTGGTCAGTGGTGTATACTAGCCCTTTGTTTCCCGGGACTCAGCAAACCTGGAGAAAATCGTAATTTGCCTTGGTTTAAGGAAGGTAAGAGTAGATGAAAGGTTTAGGGTTTGTTTTGCTTTGACTTGTCTTGTTTTGTTAAGAGGGTATAGAATAAGGTGGTTCATCAGATATAGCACCCAATCTAGAATTAAAATTGCTTCATTCATTCATTCAACAAAATGTCTATTTGAGGAAATGGCAATTAAGCTGAGATCTACAGGATGGAAAGCAAAAGTAAAAGACTTCTAGGTAAAGGAAGCACCACATGTGAAGGCTTCCAGGTATAAACAGTTTTGAGAAGGGCAAAGATCAATGCACTTACAGGATAAAGTCTAAACAGAAAATTGGCATGAGATGTGGTTAGAAATACAAACAGCAGCCTTTGCAGGTAAGGTCTTGAAAGGCTTTACAAGGAGTTTGAATAATTGTCTTAGACCCACTAAAGGGCATTCAATGATGGGGGGCTAACAATACATACTTTTTAGGTTAAACTTTGTATAATAAATAGATTAGAACAGTGGTTCTCAGTAGAGGGTGATTTAGTCCAGAAGGGACAACTGGCAGTGTGTGCAGACATTTCTGGTGGTCATAACTGAGGAGGGAAAGGGGAGACCACCTCTAGTATCTAGTGGGTGGAGACCAAGCATCTGCCAAACATTCTGTTATGCATAGGACGGCTCCTCCACCCCCAACTCCCACAATTCACGACAAAACATTGTCTGGCCTAAAAGGTGCATGGTGCTGAGATTGAAAAACGTCAGGCTCAAGGAGGCAACCAAAAATACAGGAAAATTAAGTTAAACTACTGTTGCATCAGTAGCTTCTGTAAGAGATGATGATGTTTACTCAAATGGAGAGTAGTGAAATGGAGGCAATCAGATGGATTCCAGATACAGTTTAGAGAGAAACTGATGGAACTAGACTTCAGTTTTTGGTAACTGCAGACTCGATCATTTAAATCATCACTGAAGACTACTAATAAAGGTGGAATACATGGCTTTTAAAAAAAGTCTTTTCAAGATAATTAAACAGCTAACAAATCAGTGAGACATCAATACATCAAACTTAGTCAATAGATTAAGATCCAATGTTTGGATCATATGCTACATTCAAGACACCAGCAAATCAAAAGAAAAGAAATGATAATGTTTTGGATCATAAGAGGGACCCAGTTATGTCCTTGGGGAAAAAAAAAAAAAAACAAAGCAAAACGAAATAAAACAAAACAAACACATTACAGTAAGAGAACAGCAAGAAAGATAATGAAGCCTGGGGAGGCGGGGGGCGAGTAAAAGACGATCAAATATTCAAAAGTACGTTGGCTCCGACCTTGTGCACAGCATGAGTCCTAGCATAACTAACAAGGTTAACACTTCGTATTAAATAACAAAGGTTTGTGTTTCAGAAATTAGTTTCTATGACAAATATGTATAATCAGAAATAACTTCCCTGATTTAAGAAAGTTATAGATGGTGTCTGAGTGCAGCGTATGATCCAAACTGTGGTTTCATGTCACGGAACTCAGCTAGTAGCCGAAATGACACTTGTAACATTTTGCATACCTTAGTAAAGCCAGTAGTGATAATTTAGCCTTTCAAAGCCACTTACATACTGGATAGTTCTATACTGAAGTAGTGATGAATGAGTCCTAGTTTGATTGTGATAATTTCCTAGAATCTGAGACCACTGTTTGGGAATTATCTGATATAAAGCTAATCCTATATTTTATCATTCAGTGGACATGAACTTGGGCAAACTCCGGGAGATGGTGAGGGACAGGGAAGCCTGGCATACTGCAGTCCACGGGGTCATGAAGAGTCGAACACAACTTGGCAACTGAGCAGCAACGTATTTGATCAAGTTGTCTGATACAAACATTCTGTCTTCATTCTGTGTCATCATCAAGGCACTGTCAACTAGTAAAATCTCAGTATAAACTCTGAAAACACAAAGCTAAAGGCATAATAAGTGGATTAAATTAGAATTATGCAGCAATTTATACTCAGTACATTTTAATATTTTCAAGCATGATACTACATTAATATTAGAAAAATGCTGATACAAATTGCTGTGTTTTGGAATGTAATTCTCCATTTCAGATGCTATTCCATGGTTGGGGGCTTTGTTGTTACTTTTTTTTTTTTAATTGTAAGTTCATACAGTTCTTTTACTTTTTAAACTATGTAATGTGATACATAATTTTTATTTTCTAAAAAAGGTATAAAAATAAACTCAGAATTTTTCTTAATATCTTCTTATAAAATTGATGGAGATAGTATGGATTTAGAGCATAGATTTGGGTTTTGGTCTTGATTTTTCTTATGATCTACATGACTTTCAATTTATTATTTTATTTCTCTGGCATTCAGTTTTCTTGCCTGAAAATTGGAAAAAAAATATTTCAAAGAGTTCTGGTGAGGATTAATGACATTATTATCATTAATGTTTATGATAAAAAGGTCAACTAGAATGTAGGCCCTCAAAGAATAGCCATTTTCTCTGCTTTTTCCTTGGGTACGTTGTAAACTACTTTCTAAGAATTTATTTAATTCCTTAATGTTTGGAACAATGTGGGATATTCAGGGTTTACTAAATTCTCATTAAGGTGAAATATCCAATAGAAATTTTGGAAGTGAACTGAGATTTTTTTTTCTTATTCATTCCTTTGGTTTCTTAAATACTTCCATGCTTTTGCTTGAGGGATACCTTTTAAAATAAACTTCTTACTTAAAAAAATATGTTTATTTATTTATTAGGTCACACTGGGTCTTAGTTGCAGCATGCAAGATCTTCAGTTACAGCATGTGAGCTCTTAATTGTGACATGTAGGATCTAGTTCCCTGACCAAGGATCAAACCACAGCCCCCTGCATTAGGAGCACACAGTCTTAGCCACTGGACCACCAGGGAACTTCCATTAACTTTTTACTTAAATACTGTAGGACTGGGTTAGATAGCTGTGCCTTGTGTTCCCAAAAAGCCTCTAATGTATCTCCATTATAATATTTATCAAGAGGTTTTATAATTATCTATGAATTGGTAGTACTTTTTACTAAACTATGAAGTCTTTGTAACAGTATTATTCATTTTTCTTATATCCCTAGAATTTTGCAGAGTACCTGACATGTAGGAGTTTCCAGAAACATTTATTAAATAAAAATATGAATGAACTTATGGTTCAGCATTTGAATCTAGCATTGTATATATCATCATCTCTCCCTTCAAAGTTAAAACATCGAAGGAGGGAAATCCACAATAGAGAGTTTTTAAGCACTTGTTCTTATCTCCTTCTATTTAAAAAACAATTGACAACAATGAGGCATACTTAATACATTTTATGATGTAAAGAATATAGTGATAAAAGTATAAAAGATTTTAAATTAAAAAGCAGAGTTTATAATAAGAATACTAGGAACATCACTCATTATCAGAGAAATGCAAATCAAAACCACAATGAGGTACCATTACACGCCAGTCAGAATGGCTGCTATCCAAAAGTCTACAAGCAATAATGCTGGAGAGGGTGTGGAGAAAAGGGAACCCTCTTACACTGTTGGTGGGAATGCAAACTAGTACACCACTATGGAGAACAGTGTGGAGATTCCTTAAAAAACTGGAAATAGAACTGCCATATGACCCAGCAATCCCACTGCTGGGCATACACACCAAGGAAACCAGAACTGAAAGAGACACGTGCACCCCAATGTTCATCGCAGCACTGCTTATAATAGCCAGGACATGGAAGCAACCTAGATGCCCATCAGCAGACGAACAGATAAGGAAGCTGTGGTACATATACACCATGGAATATTACTCAGCCATTAAAAAGAATTCATTTGAATCGATTCTAATGAAATGAATGAAACTGGAGCCCATTATACAGAGTGAAGTAAACCAGAAAGATAAACACCAATACAGTATACTAACGCCTATATATGGAATTTAAAAAGATGGTAACAGTAACCCTATATGCAAGACAGAAAAAGAGACACAGATGTATAGTACAGACTTTTGGACTCTGGGAGAAGGCGAGGGTGGGATGATCTGAGAGAATAGCACTGAAACAAGTATATTATCAAGTGTGAAACAGATCGCCAGTCCAAGTTGGATGCATGAGACAAGTGCTCAGGGCTGGTGCACTGGGAAGACCCAGAGGATTGGGATGGGGAGGGTGGCGGGAGGGGAGGATCAGGATGGGGAACACATGTAAATCCATGGCTGATTCATGTCAATGTATGGCAAAAACCACTTCAATATTGTAAAGTAATTAGCCTCCAACTAATAAAAATAAATGAAAAAAAAAGAATACTAAGATCATAGAATTAAGCATGAGTACAATGTATTAATAAAGATAGTCAGAAATGTCCCAATATCAATCAGACTCCAATAGAAAAAGAGAATCTCCCCTGAGGATTTCAAACAAGAGAATTTCAAGGCAGGGAATTTTTTTCTACTGGTGACAAAGGAGCTGAAAAGCCAAAGAGGGAACAATGAAGTAACCCAGAAATTTACAACAACCAGGAATGTCCACTCCATGGCCCTTGGCCAGAGAGACAAGGGCCAGGGAGCTCAGAAACAGAACCGAGGGGCTGAAATCTCTTGTTGGAATTAGGATCCGTGTGGGGTTTGTCATGTGGAAGCTGGAACCATCAGGGAGATACAGCTGCTTCTGGAGGTACCACCCAGACAGAGAGGGGTGGGGGGAGAAGCTCCCTAGCTTCTCCCCTCCTCCCACCACCCACCTCCACCCAGTGGCTCCCATTAGGCAAAGCCAGCTGACGTGGGAGCCTGGGAAACTCTGGCTGCAAGTGATCTAAGAATCCTTACCTCCAAGGAGAGGATTACCTCCAGAACGAAGTAGATAATTTAGGGAAAAAATAGAAGTATGCTTTGGCATAAAGCCCATACTTCAACCTCTATCAGCTTACCAAACTGGTCTTCAGTTTCGTGTTTGATATTGCAATAAGCACAGATGTTTAATGTCTAAATGACTGCTTAAAGAGCTTCCCATCTTCCTCGCTCCAATCAGAGGAGTATTTACAACGAAGTCATTGATTCTCAAAGCTCAGGACCCCACCCTTGCTCCTCTTTTCTAGTGCCCTGGAGAAGAGCTTAACTATTTTTAAAAATTTATAATTGTATATTCTTTTTGAAAACAGATGATCCAAAATGTTGTATAAGCATCTTGCCCCTTACATAAAATCTGCCTCTTCCTGTCTGCAGTTCTCCCCCTCCTCTTAGATCTAAGTTAGCTTCCTTTCTCAAGTTTCCTTCTGTAACTCTTAGTCCAACAAATGAAACCAGGACCCTGGATCAGATGAGCATGGGAAATTCTAATTCCATTCAGCAAGGTGGAAAAAAAAGTTATTCTGCTTATGGAAATTTTCTTTACAATAAGAATCACAAACTCAAATTCTTCCAGGGATCTAAGCAAGTAACCAATGAAAAAGGATCAGTAAGGGCTAGACTAGCCTCTGTGGCTCATGCACAGGTTGAAAGGAGCAATTGTTCCTTAGCTCCAGCCAACAGTTACGTGAAATTGAGCTGACTATATCCAGATCGTCTCCTTCTTTTCTTTTCAAGAGAAACTGAAAATATAATTTCTTTTTCCCAGTTAAACTGTGAACTCTTTTGATTTTTAAATGTACACTGAAAAAACTTGAATACACTGCCGAGCAAAACAAATCACATTCAAGTGGGATATGGAGCCCTCAGGCTGCCAGCTTATGGCACTAGTTTTATAGGAAATATGCATAACTTGAGAAACTTAGAACCAATCTTTGCAAAAATCTGATTCTGAATCAAGAGAAAGAAAAGGATATCACTACCCCAAGAAGTCTGTCTGAGCTCTAGAATAGGTTATTATTTATTGTAGTAAAAATACAGATTTAACAGAATCAGTTTAGTGTCAAACATATTACTGGATCTGGTATATGTAAGTGAGAGAAAAGTGAAAGTCGCTCAGTCATGTCCAACTCTTTGTGAGCCCATGGACTGTATAGTCCGTGGAATTCTCCATAATAAGTGAGAGAGATGGGGCCAAAAAATCGAGAGGCCAACTGATATACAACTAAACAGAATTCTGGTGATAAAACACCTAACAGATATTGAGTACTTACTATGTGCCTGCCATGGTGCTCAGTATTTTGTCAATCACATAGTCAGTCAACAAATGTGTTCAGCGACACACAGTTCTATGTACTGGGATAAAGCATTGACAAGACAGAGGAGGCTGTTTTCCAGAAACTTAGAGCCCAGAAAAGGACAAGAGTAAATAAATGTGTAAGAAAGAGACCTGTAGGATGATTACAAGTGTTCTGTGATATAACAAAGAAATGAGAAATAAAGAGAAAGTGACTACAGGATGGGAGATAGGAGTTTTCAAAACTGGCCCAGAAAAACTTTACTTTGGATAAAGGCATGACTTATGAGAAGAAGGCTGTCATGAAGCAAAAATTGTGAAGGTTGTTCCAAGCATACAGAAGAGCAAACGCTGAAGATCCTGTAATGGCTACAAGTCTGGCATAACTGAGGGATGACAAGTAGGCCAATGTGAGTATAGCAAGGAAAGAGTGAAAGAAGGTGAGCTCAAGCCCACATGGCACTGTAGACCATGATCAAGAAGTTGGATACCCATCTACGATGCAAGGAGGCCACTGTGGGTTTTCAGCAGTGCTGGAGGATGTTTTGATGTAAGCATTAAGGTCAGTCTGGTTGGTCCACGAAGGATGATGTATTGATGTGAAAGCGGAGCTTATGGAGGGCTGGATTAGACTGTAGCAGTGCCGAGAGTGAGATACTGGAAGATTTTTAAAATCTATTTCTTTATTTTTAATGGATTGAAGGTAAGACCTAAACCAAAAATGATATCTTGGTTTGGCGCTGACAGGAGCTGCACTGGCCACTGCCACTAAAACCTTTAGCAACCACAGTCGACCATCCATCTTCCCACCAGCATCATTCCCACGCCCTGTTACTCTCAGTCATAGCTAACGTTACGCTAGATCATTAGGTCTTTATGGAGTCAATACAGTATTACTCTTTACAGCCAGAATGGAAGTATTCTAATATAATAAAATCTGATAACAGGGCCTCCCTGGCGGCTCCGTTGTAAAGAATCAGCCTGCCAACGCAGGAGACACGGATTTGATCCTGATCCTGGAAGATCCCACATGGCACAGAGCAACTAAGCTCCTCTCCACAATCACAGTAGCTCAGCTAGTTGCAGCTAGAGAAAAGCCCACACAGTGATAAGGGCACAAGCACAGCCAAAATACATTAATAAAATGTTTTAAAAATTATTTTTAAAATCATTATTAAAAAAATAAATAAACAAAAGCAATAAAAACTGATACAGCCATACCAGGCGATTGATACCAGCTAAATATCCATCTGAGACTAAGAAGTTCTAAATTGGTCCTGTTGGACATGGACAACATTGGTAGTTTCTGGCCAGGGGAATGAGACGAGCAAGGTCGAGTTCCCAGAAGGTTCAACTGGCAGCAGTGTGCAGGATGAGTTAGAGAGTGGAGGGAAAAGGTGGAGGCAGGGAGCAGTTACCAGGTTATTCCACAAGAGGCACAAGATCAAGGGAGTAGAACCCTTAAATTCCCCAAGGATTTTGTTGTGAAAATTAGATCCTGCCTTGATAGGAGGAAGGTAATATAATCCCTTCTCCCCTTTAAATTGATTTGTTGGAGCTTGGTTTTGTTGCTGAAGGTCGCCGGTGAATACTTTTTCTCACCCACATGCCCTGTGGGTGAATGATAGAATTACCATTCCAGCTTCTTCTTTCTCCAAGGGATGAACTTTAGAACTCTATGGTATGAAGTGGGTTGGATTAGGCACAAATGCCTGAGATAACTTGGTACTTTCCAGAGATAGAATCTCTCTATGAATCTTTAACACATTGGCTAAATTGGGAAAAAAGGAGAGATTCACACTCACAGGAAAAATATTCAAAAATCCTTGAAAATAACCCTAGAACATATCTTTGCTTATTTATGACTGTCAGAATAGATATAAAAATTGAGGGAAAGAGAAAGAGAGAGAGAATAAAATAGTAACAATAGAATAATTGGTGAATTTTGGTGAGTATATGAACTATCACTGTACTATTTTGCAAATTTTCTGTAGGTTTAAAATGCTTCAAAATAAACATTGGGGGAAATACTTTGCTAGTTTGCTACTTGTTCTTTCTGGGAACTAACTGACCTTTGATTTTTAGTAGTGATGATTTTAATGAGTCACTTTATTTTCACTCTTGGAAAAGTCTCTCTATGGTTTAAATGACAAAGTGAATTCCATTTTTCCAAATAAAGGGATCAAGATCTTAAATATTTCCTAAAGTACAATTGTCTTTTTCTTCTTGTTTTAATTTCCCTAATTATCATTATAAAAGCAAGGGACCATTTGTATGGCTACAGATTTTCCTAGGAGGAAAACTCTATATTTCCCTCTCTGCCGTTTAATACCTATTCAAGTTCACACAGAAAGTACTCAACCCAATAACTAAATGTTGTGCCTTATCTATTTATAACGTTTGCTTGAGTCTGATAGTTTTGAAAATGTCTGGTGGTTTGAACAAATGTGATATAATATTTAAGAATGTCAGAGCAGACTAAATTTTACAGTTGGCCCTCTATATCCACAGGTTCTGGATCTGCAGATATGTAGGACCAATTATACCCTGCCAGCTGATGTAAAGGACTTGAGATCTATGGATTTTGATGTCCACGAGGGTACTGGAACCAATCCACTGTGGCTACTGAGGGACAACTATATTTATTTTTCAGTCCATCTCATCAAAAATACAAAAAAGTTTGAATCTCCATAGCTTCTATAAAGTAGAACAAATTCCAGTGTAACTCCAATTATTCTTAGAATCCAAAAAATAATATCACTGACTGTGGTTTATTTACATCTTAAAATACTAGGTTGAGCCATATAAAATTGACATTTAATAGATCAAAAACAGTCAAATATTGACAATTTCAGATAGTTAATCCTGTTAAAATCAGTACATTTTCTGTAATGATGACATCAGATAAAAATATTATTCATACTGCCTACTATATATTATTTCCTCCCCAATGAAAGCTCAAAGCTTAACAAAAACATGGAGGCTTAACAGTTTATAGAATCTCAGAGCATGTGCCCAAACCAAGTGGGCACATAAACTCACATAAATTTACAAATGATAGAGTTCTGTGTGTAGCATCCTGCTTATTATTATTTTGCTCCATTATGTCCAGGCTGGCAACAATGGAAGAAAGAAATTTTTGATTAAGATTAGCTGGGATTTTTGTATATTTTGCACATATTTTGTACAAATTCTAAAAACTATCTGGATATCTTTGAAGTCCCCAGATTGTCATCATCGAAGTGTGTCATTTCTTTTTCTCTCAAACCCCACTGAGGAGGTGGAAAGTTCACTAAGTAGTATTAATCTGTTGGACAACCTACATCTTTTCCTTTCATTTTTTTTCCTGAATTACAGCTTCCGATAACCTCTGACAGGTGAAAAACCACTCACAGAATTCTCTTACTCTTACAAGTGGATATTTTCAATTAAGCATGTATCATACTTAAATGCCAAATCCTGTACGTACCACATGATGCAATAGAGCATAGATTATCCTAACTGCTCTGGTAAGTGCAATATAAAAAAAAGTCTGTGAATAATTCTCATAATTTGGCTCACTTACAACACAGGAATATCTTTTCCTTGACATAGAAAATGTATTTTCCCTTCAAATGATGAGTGTTTCCCTTGGATATTCGTCATTAATATCCTTAAATATTGTAGTCCTGAGAACTGCAGTTTTTCTAGAAGCAGAAAGTTATATAGGTTTTTTTTAACCAAACTCTCTTAATAGAAAATAAAATGTTGGAGATTCTGTACAACATAGCTGCTCTTTCAATTAGTACTTGAAAACTATACTAGCAAAATGAAGAAAGAACTAAAATTTGGGCTCCTTTACTTAATGAATTCACACGACACTTTTCTATTCCAGTTGTTCCAAAAGTTCACTATTTCAGTCAATAGAAATTTGTTTTCTTCTTTGGCAGAAAATCTACACACTTTCTAATATTACATAAAGTATCCCAATAGTAAAAAATAAGCAGAGGAGAAAAGGAATCAGAGTTTAACAGAACAAGAAGTCAACTGGAGAAGGAGAGGTATGAAGAAAAAAATGTATTATGGAAGGAGGCAGCAAAAAGACTCAGGGTATGATAAGGATAAAGAGACTCGATGAAAATGAAAGACAAGAGTAAAAAAACTGGCTTAAAACTCAACATTCAAAAGACAAAGATTATGGCATCTGGTCCCACCACCTCACAGCAAATAGATGGGAAGACAATGGAAACAGTGAGAGACTTTATTATCTTGGGCTCCAAAATCACTGCAGCCACAAAATTAAAAGACGCTTGCTCCTTGGAAGAAAAGCTATGACAAACCTAGACAGCATATTAAAAAGCAGAGACATTGCTTTGCCAACAAAGATTCATATAGTCAAAGCTATGATTTTTCCACTAGTTGTTTATGGATATGAGAGTTGGACTATAAAGAAAGTTGAGCACCAAAGAATTGATGTGGTGTTGGAGAAGACTCTTGAGAGTCCTTTGGACTACAAGGAGATCAAACCAGTCAATCCTGAAGGAAACCAGTCAATCCTAAAGGAAATCAGTCCTGAATATTCACTGGAAGGACTGATACTGAAGCTGAATCTCCGAAACTTTGGCCACTTGATGTGAAGAGCTGATTCATTAGAAAAGACCCTGACGCTGGAAAAGATTGAAGGCGGGAGGAGAAGGGGACGACAGCGGATGAGATGATTGGATGGCATCACTGATTCAATGGATATGAGTTTGAGCAAGCTCTAGGAGATGGTGAAGGATGGGGAAGCCTGGCGTGCTGTCATCCATGGGGTTGCAAAGAGTTGGACATGAGTGAGTGACTGAACAGCAATGATAAGGAAGCTGATAGAGAAATCCCTGGGTCTGGTACTGACCTATGTGTGGCCTCACAGCAGCACTACAGGCCTGGATTCAGGTGTCACACTGCTGCTGCTGCTGCTGCTAAGTTGCTTCAGTCGTCTCCGACTCTGTGCGACCCCATAGACAGCAGCCCACCAGGCTCTGCTGTCTCTGGCATTCTCCAGGCAAGAACACTGGAGTGGGTTGCCATTTCCTTCTCCAATGCATGAAAGTGAAAGTGAAGTCGCTCAGACTGCAGCCTACCAGGCTCCTTCGTCCATGGGATTTTCCAGGCAAGAGTACTGGAGTGGGGTGCCATTGCCTTCTCCCAGGTGTCACACTAAGTGGGGCCTAATCCTAGTTATACCTGGGTGACCTTGGGTAAGTTGTTTGCCCTTTGTGCCCCAGTTTACTTGTCAACAAAACAGATATAAGAATGGCTTGTATAGGATTGGATGAAGAAGACCGAGTAGAATACTCCAAGCAAAGCACATAGATTCTCAGATCTTGATTCTGATGAACTTCCAACAAATGTTAGGTATAAAAGCCATAGCTCAGATATTGCAACTTCATTAGATGTGCCTGCAGAAATGCATTGTGCTACATTGGAAAGAACTAGTAAGCTTTTAAACCAGGTAGGGCTGGATTCTATTTTTAGCTGTGTGATGTTGGGCAACTCATTTGATCTTCCCAAGGCTCAGTTTCCTGACCTTTACAACAGGAATAACAGTACCTATGGAAGGTTGGTGTGGAATAAGCACTAATAACCAGGCAGATGCTAGGCAGGCCATGAGTTCTCAATAAATGGTAACTCTTTATTCTCAAGGGAGGGCAGCTATTTGATACAATCATACCAGAATATCAGAAACTTTAACACATGACAGAATCTTCAACAAACCTTCACACTTGCTTTGAGATCCAATTTAGTATGCTTTTGTCATATATTAACCTTTTTAATTTACTCAAACTTTCTTTTGGTTACCCTGTAATTTTTTATTGCCTTCGACATTTCAACTTTCACAGCTCCAAGAAATTTGAAACTGAAATTAATAAAAAAAAAAAATCCACTCCAAACAACAAAAGCTCTCCTATGCTCTCATTGATTGAGCTCTTACTATGCATTCTACACTTGGGTCTAGTGTCAGACCTGAACGGGATATAGTAGTACTCAGATGATCTTAGATACCATTAAATTGATATTCAAAAGCAACTACTGAATTTCAGAGACATGAAACAAATTACCGATAAAACTAGTTAAAAATATTGCTAATACCTTAAGTTCTTTTCTGTGCCACGTACTAAACTAAGTACCATATATGCATTATCTTATTTAATTCTCAAACTACCCTCTGAGGCATATGATCCTGATGCTTATTTTATAGATGAGAAAGCTGAGTCTTGGAGCTGTACAGTCTAATAAGAAGCCACAAGCTACAGGTTGCTGTCCAAATTAAATGAATTTAAGCAAAATTTAAAATTCTGTCCCCCAGATGTTTTTCAGGCCAATTTTCACATGCTCAAGAGTGGTTATTGTACTAGATTATATAGGACATGAACAACATCACAGAAAGTTCTATTAGACAGCATTGCCTTCAAGTCTTAATCATCTAAGTTAATACAGGATTGGATTGAGAACCAGGACCCAAATCTAGGTGACCTGACTCCTGAACTTGCCCTTTTAAGCCCTCATTGCCGAAGTCAGAACCAAGATTTCCCAATATCCACACAAACTTTCTTCCCACTGTCCAAACTTTCTTCCCATTGTCCACTCTTTCTTCTTAAGAATATCCCTACCTTGATGAATTATATGCTTCATGATGGCATAGCACTGACATTCATAAAACTGGTTTTCTAGACCTCAGGCATTCATTTATCACTTCATGAGTTCTGTACACACAGACTGTACTAGCATTACTCACTTTTTAAAATTTATCTACATTTTAATTTAAATATATTTTTCAAAATTTTTATGTTACTATAGTAAATGATTTACCTCTATTACTTGCCTGTATTTATATCTATTAGAAGAAACACAAAAGAGTAAAGTATTTTGTCATAGTCTATTCAGATTCTAAGAGATTTTCATTTCTGTGTATGTTTATATAGGTATTAAACAGAGACCAAGACAAAAAAGATACTTTTACTTATCCTCATCCCAATTATTGAAAAATAGTCAAAGAAGGAATACATCTCTCACAATGTGATATGATGCTATTCAGGGATACATCTGTAAAACCACCTAAAACTTCCTCTGTGCCCGACCAGGAGATTGTGTAGGAACTCTGCACCAAATATTTAGGGAAACTCAAAGCAGCATATAATAAAGAACAAATACAACCATGTGTGAAAACTATCACACAGACAATGGGTAATTCGGAAAGGAAGTGACTTTCAAGGAATAGCATCATGGAAGGATGTGGATGGAAATGGGCTTTAAACCTGGAACAAAATGGGTAAGACTATTTTGGCCAAATGTTCACTAGAGTGAGCAGACACAAGTAGTTTTGGGGACAATAAGACTATCAGCATGACTAGAACACTTTGAAGAACTTTAGGAAATAGACTTAAATTTGAGAAGGCTCAATTTGGAGTTTTGATGCTAGATTAATACAAACTGAGAGGAAGTGAAATCAGTCCCGAGGAGTGGCTTCAACTTGTGCACAGAAGGGTCAGGATGGGAGTGGTCTTGCTAATATCATTATGGAAATGAACAGCAATGACCAGCAGGATAACTTCAAAGAACCAGAATATTCCAGCCTTTATCAGCTGTGAGTTGAAATTTAATCCCCATTGCATGAATATACCAAAATCCCTTCATCAGGCAAATCCTTTTCAGTTGATTTAACAAAGTCCAGTTTTCCCAAGAAACTCAGTCCCCCAATATATTTCTAATCCTCAGAGGTCTCATATGTCAGCTTCTACTTCACTAGGCCCAAGTCTGGATGTCTGGTTCTGGGTTAGTTGTGCAAATAAGTCACAGCTACTGTTAACTGGAGGCTGAATGTGTGGAAATCCTACCACAGCCTTTCCGTTTTCACAACGGGTTCCCCATGCAGTGGAGAAGAGAAAGCATCTCCCTCTATGGTATAACCTTGACGCAGGTGTGGTTTTCAGAACCAAGTTAGCTCAGAGGGCTCCAGAGTCACACTGCTTGAGTTCAAGTCCCAGTCTAACCATTCAATTGCATTCCTTTCTCTTAGTTAAAATAAATTCATAATGATACATATATCATAATTGCCTTTAATATTAACCAAAATAATTCATAGAAAGTATTCATTCAACTCCTGATTAAATTCATGCCAGATGTTTCCCTGTTATTAACCCTAGACTATTAGAGCTCTAAGTCACTCATACAGGCAAGCAAGCACATATACACACAGACCCACAGTCCCCAGGCAGCTCACATCCCAGCAGGGTGACTATTTTGGCATGCTTCCCAGTATTAGCCAAGTTATTTACCCAAATACATCTTCAACCATCACCATCCGCTGATACCTGAGCCTTGGTACCATCTTGCTGAGGCAGATTCCTTCACCTCCTTGCCTTCTTACCCCCAACCCCCCTCACACACACACTCCCTGTATAGACAACTTTTGCCACTAAGGTGCCAAGCTCTTTCTTATCTCAGGATCTTTGTTCCTGTTAAACCTCCTCTCTTCAGTGGTACTCTCCCCACTCTTCTTGACTAATTTTTATTCAACCTTCAGGGCACTGAGAAGCCTTCCCCAAACTTCAATCTAAATGGGCCACTTCAATTCAGTTCAGTCCCTCAGTCTGGTCCAACTCTGCAACCCCTTGGAATGCAGCACACCAGGCTTCTCTGTCCATCACCATCTCCCAGAACTTGTTCAAACTCATGTCCATCCATTGAGTCGGTGATGCCATCCAACCATCTCACCCCCTGTCGACCCCTTCTCCTTCCACCTTCAATCTTTCCCAGCATCAGGGTCTTTTCCAATGAGTCAGCTCTTCAAATCAGGTGGTCAAAGTATTGGAGCTTCAACTTCAGCATCAGTCCTTCCAATGAATATTCAGGATTGATTTTATTTAGTATTGATATCCTTATAGTCCAAGGGATTCTCAAGGGTCTTCTCTAACACCACAGTTCAAAAGTATCAATTCTTCAGCACTCAGCTTTCTTTATGATCCAACTCTCACATCCATACATGACTACTGGAAAAACCATAGCCTTGACTAGATGAACCTTTGTTGGCAAAGTAATGTCTCTGCTTTTTAATATGCTGCCTAGGTTGGTAGACATTTAAATGGCCATTTACTTATCTATTTCTATGTATGTATGTCTATCCTTACTCTGTGAAGTTCAGCTTAAGAAATTCATAAATGTGTGTATAAACAAAGTTTTACCCTGGAGCAAAGCCAAGTTAATTCTGTTTACCAATGACTGAAGACAGAAGTGGTCATGTACAGTCATTTTAATCTTAGTCATCTTGTTTTCATTTATCTTAGTTCTCTAGAGCTTGCTATGTTTGTGTGTAATTTTGAGGTGTTTTATGAGCATTATTAATCTCATTATGTCCAATGAATGTGCAAGCAGTGAGAATGATGAAAACTACTAATTAGTGGTATAACATTATGATGAAAACAAAATGAAACCTAACATTAATTGATGTGCATATTTTCATCACTTTTATGGCATCATTTTGGATGTACAAATAGATTTATATAATCTTTGGAAATTTAACTCATTTGTACCCAGAGGAATTTCTCTTATTCTTTCTTTCTTTGGCTGTGCTGGGTCTTAGTTATGGCATGTGGAATCTTCCTTGTAGCATGCATGATTTTTAGTTGAGGAATGTGAGATGTTTAGTTTTGGCATTCTGTATCTAGTTTCCTGACCAGGGATCACACCCAGACCCCTTGGATTAGGAGCTCAAAGTCTTAGCTACTGGACTAGCAAGGACATCCTCCCAGAGAAGTTTCTATGTTTGGTTTCCTGGTTATATATTTTTTGTCTCTCTGTCTGTCTGTACTCTAAGTTCCATGAGGCTAGGGATCAATGTTTTGTTCACCATGGTACTGCAGATTTCCTCAGGATGACTGTAAAGACACAAACAACCTAGAGTTAAGCCAAACTTCCCAGTCTAAGAACAGAGTACTCCACAAGACTGTCCTCCCTTCAGACATCAGTCACAAATTTAGGAGTCCTCAGGCCACATTGACTTCTGACTAGCTGGCTGCAAATTCAAAATTTCCCATCACCTTCTCAGGTTGGATAATTAATTAGAGCAACTCTCTCTACTTAATGATTATAGTTTTATTATAGCAAAAGGATGTAAATCAGAGCCAGCCAAAAGGAGAAGCACAGAGGATGATGTCTAAGAAGGCCTCAAATGTGAGGCTTTGAGTGCAAGTTACCTTCTGGGTACACAAGTGTGTGTGCCAGAACACAGAGTGTTTGCCAGCCATAGAAGCTCAACTGAACTTCAGTATCCAGAGATCTTATTAGGGTTTCATTATGTAGGCAGAGTTGGTTGAATCATTGCCTTTGAGTTGGTAACTCAATCTCCAGCCCCATCCATCTCCTCAGATGTCAGGCTTATATCAGTTTTGAGGCTCAAAGCCCCAAAATCTAATCAGCTGGTTGGTCTTTGAGGCCCCTCTTGACTCATCTCATTAACATAAGATGTCATAAACACCATGAGCTCCTCATTAGCATAAACTTTCAAGTGTGGTCTGAGGGGTGCATCATAAATAACAAAGATACACCTATCTTTTGGCAAAATTCCAACTGCTTAGAGGTTACTTCCAGGAATCAGAGACAAAAGCCAGTGAAATTCTTTACCACACATTGGTGCATAGTGGTGCTTTAGTTACTAAGTCATATTCGACTCTTTCAACCCAATGGACTATACCCTGCCAGGCTCCTCTGTCCATGGGATTCTCCAAGCCAGAATACTGGAGTGGGTTGCCATGTTCTTCTCCACTGATGCATGTAAGTGTAATATTTGTTCGATAAACAACCCCCTGGAGAGTTAGGCCAAATGAAACTGGATATTGCTATGACTATGTCAAGAAGAAAAGTAAGAGAAAACATGATTGAATTTAGCAATTAGGTGATTGCATTCAAAGAAGTTTCAGATGTTAATTGATTAAAGAATAAATGGAAGTCGAAGTTTTATAGATTACTCTATTAAGACGTTTGCTGGTGACTAGAAGGCTCGAAATACAGTAGGCATGAATAAGCAAGATATGATGGGAAGGATCCAGTGGACTAAAAGGTATTAAGGAGAGAAAAACTGATAGGGAGAGTTCAAGCTGGCCTTATGGGTGATTGACTTACTCTTGGCTTTATGGGGCCAAGCACTTCTCATGGTAAAATATAGGTCTTAGGGATAAAGTAGAGATCACTTATTCAACCAGATGGCTTCTAATGTCCCTTCTCAACCTAGAAGTCCATGAATCAACTCAGTGGAAATACAATTGTTCAAAGAAGCTGCTCCTTTAGATAAGACAAGCAGTCCTTAATTGGGAGTGCTTTTGCTCCCCCCCCCCACCCCAAGGACATTTAACAATATCTGGAGACATCTGACTCAGCAATTCCACTTCTGTCCATATGCTCAAAAGAATTAAAAGCAGAACCTCAAACAGATATTTGTATACTCATGTTCATAGCAGTATCATTCAGTCAGTTCAGTCCCTCAGTCATGTCCGACTCTTTGCAACCCCATGGACTTCAGTACACCAGGCTTCCCTGTCCATCACCAACTCCTGGAGCCTACTCAAACTCATGTCTATCGCATTAGTGATGCCATCCAACCATCTCATCCTCTGTTGTCCCCTTCTCCTCCCTCATTCAATCTTTCCCAGCATCAGGGTCTTTTCAAATGAGTCGGTTATTTGTATCAGGTGGCCAAAGTATTGGAGTTTCAGCTTCAGCATCAGTCCTTCCAATGAATATTCAGGATTGATTTCCATTAGGATTGACTGGTTGGACATCCTTGCAGTCCCAGGGACCCATATCATTCATATATAGTTTCATTCATATATATATATATATATATATATATCATCATATATAGTATGGATCATACACTATATACAGAGTATATGTATATACATATATATAATATACATATATAGTATAGATCACATATAGTATCATATATAGCAGTATCATTCATAGTAGTCAAAAAGTAGAACCAACCCAATTCATCTGTCCAATTGACAGATGAATGAATAAACAACATGTAGTACAATACTTTGGCCACCTCATGCGAACAGTTGATTCATTGGAAAAGACCGTGATTCTGGGAGGGATTGGGGGCAGGGGGAGAAGGGGACGACAGAGGATGAGATGGCTGGATGGCATCACCGACTCGATGGGCATGAGTTTGAGTAAACTCTGGGAGTTTGTGATGGACAGGGAGGCCTGGCGTGCTGCAATTCCTGGGGTCGCAAAGAGTTGGACATGACTGAGCGACTGAACTGAACTGAAATGAACTGAGTACATCCATACAATGGAATACTATTCAACCTTAAAAAAGGAAGGAAATATTGACATGCTAAAACATGAATAAATCTTAAAGATATTACAACAGTAAAACTGGCTAGTCACAAAAGGACAAATATTGTATGATTCCATTTAAGTGAGGTATCATGAGTAGTCAAATTCACAGATATAGAAAATAGGGTGGAGGTAAGCAGGGGTTGGTTGGGGGTGGTGAAAGGCAAATTATTGTTCAATAGGTATGAAGAATCAGTCTGGGAGGACGAAAAATTTCTGGAACTGGATGATGGTGGTTGCACAAAACAGTGAATGTACTTAATGCCACTGAACTGTACACTTAGAAAATGATTAAAATGGTAAATTTTATGTACCTATATTTTACCACAATTTAAAAACAGACCAAAGAGTTACTAGCATCTACTGGGTAGAAGCCAGGCACACATTAAACATGCTATAGTATATAGGTCAGCTCCTGAAGAAAGAACTTTCCAGACTGAACATCGACAGCGCTGAGGTTGAAAATCTCACTTTCACAGAACAGTGAAAGAACAACAGGGAGAGACTTACAGTGATGCTGGTCTTTTCACTTTTATACTGCTTTTCCACACTCAAGCCACTTTCTTTTTAAAAAATATTTATTTGTCTTCTTGGCTGTGGCAGGTCTTAGGTGTGGCACATGGCCCCAAAGCTCCTGGACTCAGGAGGTGCAGCACTGAGATTAGTTGCTGTGGCATGTGGGATGTTCCCTGACTAGGGATCGAACCTACGTCCCCTGCATTGCAAGGCAGATTCTTAACCACTGGACTACAAGGGCAGCCCAGCCCCTCAAGCCACTTGCTTTATTTCACCAGATTTCACTGGCCACATCAAGCTTTAAAAGGACAGACGTAGTAAAAATAAATGAATAAATAAGGAGCAAAAGGATCACTTAAACCTCAAACTTGAATTTTGGAATTCTCTCTTTCTGAGGTACATATATTTCTCTGTCTCTCTTTTTTAACAAGTTTCACCATGAAGTTTGAAACTACGTAAGACTCCCAAGTTTGGCTTGAACGCTTCATTTTGTTGTATTTCCAAAACTATTCTTTGCATGTTCAAGGAAAAGGTAATAAAAGCCTTGTCAATGATGTATTATTTCAGTATATATTGTGTCTAAATATATGCAATCTGATTTAAATTCTTGTGAAAATCCTGAGTCCTCTATAGTGAAGAAGGCATCCTGATTTAAAGTATGACTTTATTTCTCCTGTTTAAAGTCTTAAGAGAAATCTCAGTGATTAAGAATAGTTTTTTTACACTGCTTGCATTATCATTTAAAAGGGGACAATGTCCCCTGTTAAATAACTAAAACAAATTAAAACTTGAATGAATCATGACAGGAAGGGAAAATCATCCTTTGTATTTTTCTATCATAGAGCCACTAGATCAATGGCCTTTCAATTCAGTCAAATAAACCTCTGATCCAGTTGAACAATCAGTGAGTCGTACTATTTTCAAGAAATTGAGCAGCTTATTTGACTGAAAATGATTGAGGCAATTGTGTGTGCGCGCACGTGTGTGTGTGTGTGTGTGTGTGTGTGTGTGTGTGAGTGGGAAGGTGGGTGGGTGACTCTGCAAGAGTCAGACACAACTTATCAACTAAACCACCACAACCACCTCTCAAAAGAGTACCATCAACATCACATTGTAAGAAGAATGGGATAGAATATATATTCAGTTCAGTTCAGTCGCTCAGTCGTGTCTGACTCTTTGAAACCCCATGGACTGCAGCACGCCAGGCTTCCCTGTCCATCACCAACTCCTGGAGTTTACTCAAACTCATGTCCACTGAGTCAGTGATACTATCCAACCACCCCATCCTCTGTCATCCTCTTTTCCTCCCACCTTCAATCTTTCCCAGCATCTGGGTCTTTTCAAAGATTCTCAAAGAATATATATTAGTGCAATAATTTTCAGAAAATTTAATCCACCACCCTGAGCCTTTGGATTTGATGTAATCCTGTTCCTTTTCAATAAACTTCCTGTTGCTGATCTTAGCCAGGGTCAGATTCTATTACTTATAGCTAAAGGATCCCAGTCTAATAGAGTAAGGATCTGTTTTATTAATCCCTGGGCAATTAAATGTCACTTTAATGTTGGATATTTAATTAATATCACCCTCTAAAGGTTGGTACTTATTCATTAATTAATTACTAGACACACCTGCGTGACTCAGAAGCCAGCTTTGCTTCACTGGTGAACGATTTCAACTATTTTATCAGGCTTCCCTCCATCGCTGCAAAACAGACACAATTATAAGAAAATAGCTGAGGCAGAGAAAGGTTATTTGGCTTATCACAGATGGCAATGGGAAGTGCAATGCTTCCAGAAACAGACCCAGAAGTTTTCATTCCCTTGACCGGGTTGGAATATTAAATCACATAGAAATACCGGGAAAAGATAAGCTACATGAACCAGTGATTGTTGGCACTAAACACTCTATTGAGTTCAAAGAACCCTTAGGGCCTGTTGTTTATTTGGAAAACCAGAGGGAGAAAAAGTAGTGAGAGAATGGCAGGATAGAAGCCTAGCTCCGTATTATCTTACGATTTTATCTTAACCAGCTTGTTTGAAGAATTTACATACTAGGGGTGCATGAGTTTATGTATATATGTGTTTCAATGTTTAATCCTTTTTTTAAAAAAGCTTCAGGGCATGCATACACATATAAAATAAAAATATATGTGCCATTACATATTATCAAAATGTTATCCTGAAAAGAATTTTAACATAACAGCGCATAAATGTCAGAAAAGCAAGTTAGAAAAATAACTAATGATATAATTAATGTGTAGACTATGATGCTGCTTTGCTAAAGGTGAAAATGTTAAAATAAATAAAGAAGTAAGAGAATAAGCATGTTGTTTCTAGGAATATTCCATCCCTCCTTCTGGAACTTATTAGTCAATTTCCCTAAGAGGCCTGAAGGGTGTAGAAGATTTTTTTTTATGTAATTGTGTGATTGACCATCTATACTTTCAAACTCTTTTATTAATGAAATTCTTGGAGATAGAAGAGAAAAATATATGCCTGTGATTTCAGCTACTGAAATTTTTTTCAGGGTTTAAATCTTTACCTTTTAGTGTTCAAATATTATATTTTCATCTACTCAATCCATCTCTCTCTCTCACACACACACACACACACATGCACGCGTGCACACACACACACACACACACACACACACACACACACACTCTACTTCTACTTCCACCTCTTTTTCTCTTTGGTTCTCTTCCAGAGGCTGCTCTCTCAGTGACAGACGTCTCCTGGGCTGTTCCTTGTGACCACCGGCCGCGTTGTGAGAACTGTTTTGGTCTGGCTTTTCTTCATGCCTGTCAAAGGCCATAGGGTGCTGGGGTCTGAAAATATAGCCGGCATCAGTGTGGACCCCAGAGACTCCCAACACATCTCAATAAAACTTTCAGTGATCTCCATTTTCCACACAGCACTTTGGTTGTGGATGATACACCTCATCTGAAGAGAATTATATTCACCAGCATCTTAAGTGAAAAGGTTTGTTCAAGCAGAGAATTACCTCTAATACCTTGTTTTTAAAATTCTCCATTATGAATAAATTCACCATTAAACCCCAAGAAAAATCATAAACATTCCTTTCAGAAGTATAAATGGATTAAAACCTTTGATTTGAAAACCTCTGTGGCCCCAGCACTTTAAGCCACCTTGCAGAAAATCCTATGTGTGTAAAAACACTTGTTAGGATTATTTTCCCAAAGAAATGATTATTAAGGGTTAGTAGAGAAGCACCTTTCTATTGACTAATTTTGGGGTCATCACTCTATTAATTGTGTGTGTTTATCTAATATTATCAGCAACTTGTTGCTGGACTCTAATGTATTAATTCTGTGCAGCGGTTAGGATTTTTTGTGCTGTGTTAGTATGAGGTGCCTTTTAAAATGCTATGTTTTTACCCCTGTTTAAGCGCAGTGCCAAAGAACTAAAGGACATACATAACTCTCGATCTATCATCTGCATTCCCTTTGCATTAGGTGTAAAACTGGCACAAAAATCAGAGCCCCAGCTCCAATTTTTCCAGCTGTCTCTGTCGCCCTGTGATCTTTCGGTACAAATTTTCTAGCCTGTTTGAAAAGGCAGCCTTCTACCCTCTTTTTGATTGTGCTTAGGCATTTGGCCAGCCTGAGACATGGATTAATATGAACAGAATCAGAGAGTTTTCTGAACATAAGTCATTTATGTGTATTTAGTGGCAGATACCAAGCAAGGGAAAGGCAGACCGCAGTTGCCTTTGTATAGAGTCTGGGTAGGTTTTGATTTCACTCAGAGTCAAGAACAAAGCAACCTCTGACTTTTCCTCAAACTCAGTCCGTATGGAATGACTTCTAATGACTTCACGAACTGCTAGCCTTCAGATGACTGCCGCGTTTTTTTTGCTTTTTAAGTTTCCTCCTTCTATGACGTTTTATGATTATACCTTATGGTGCAGTTCTATTTTTGTTCTTCATGATTTTCTGCGTGCTTTAAGTCTAGAGGGAATTTTTTTTTTTTTAATCATTTGGCCAGCATCAAATGTGCTTTTCAGTTTGGGGATGTTGTGGAGCGAGGCTTTCAGTACTGTGCCAACACCAAACATGGCATTCCCTGTTGAATGAGCCAAATCTGTCCCCGGAGTCTGAATAATTTAGAGGAGACGTGATGTCATTGTCTACTTAGAGATAAATGGAAAGGAGTCTGGGCGTAGACTTTTGGAGTGGCCTTTGTAATAACAGTAATTAAAAAGAGCATTACCTCATATATTTAAACTTTTTGTACATACCATGTGCTTTTCTCATTTCTACTCAATATTACTCAGAAAGGGCTAGTAGTTCTGTTTCATTATTTTTGAAGTACTATTTGATGACACTGGTTTTAACAGTTTCTCACAGTTCACTGCTTCAGTTTTCATCAAATTATATTTCTAGTTACACTAGACATTTTCGTCGTCAATTTCCATATGCCTCAAAGATATGCAAGGACCAGTTAGCTAACAGCAAATTTGGATACCAGATAATAGCTGCTGTAGGACACGTTTTTCTCTTAGCACAGCCTTTTCTAAAATGAAAACCTATACTCTACCAGGCAAACCCCCTGACACCCAAACACACTCATATTTCTTTAACTAAATTAGCTCATGCATATGGGAAAGGTTGAGGATCATCATAGACTATTTAATTTTGATGTGCAAATCTTATAATAAGATAAACACTGGCCATATACATTTTCATACACTTCAGTTCCCAGCTGGTGGAAACTCAGCAGTCATACAATTTGCCAAAGACCTGCCAAGCTCCAAACGATTCTGAGATCCTCCTTCCCTTAAGTTCTACAACTTTCCCATGTTATTATCATCACGTTTTGAACCTCCTGTTGTCAAATGAATGCTACAGATTAGGGCTTATTATATATTCTAGACAGCTCTGAAGTATGCAAATAAGTATCATATCAACAATTGGTGGTAAAGTTAAATATCAATTAGTCATCATTCTCAACAAATGATCAGCTTGTTTTGTTTATGAATTTAAACAACATAAATAACCAAAACTGATTGCAGCTAGCAAAATATAAAATCCCTAAATTGCTTTTTATAATATTGCCTTTGCCTCAAAAGTTGTTTTTTATTAGTAATATGACAATAAATTAAATGTAAATCTTTTGATCTTTCAAAGATCAATCATTCCCATAAATGTGACTATCAGAAAGATTTTCTTAAAATGTTTGAGGATTACCAAATCCTATAGTCTTTTAATCTCTATGATCATAATGGGGCTTCCCAGGTGGCGCTAGTGGTAAAGAACCTGCCTGCCAATGCAGGAGACATAGGACACAGATTCGATCCCTGGGTCGGGAAGATCTGCTGGAGGAGGGCAAGGCAACCTCCTCCAGTATTCTTACCTGGAGGACCCCATGGACCGAGGAGCCTGGCAGGCTATGGCCCATAGGGTTGAAAAGAGTCAGACAAGACTGAAGCGACTTAGCACGTGCACATGATTATAATACATGTGCAGTGTCCTGAAAAGGAATGTGAACTGTTGGTATTCTAAACTTACAGAATGCATAACACTTCTTTTAATGAAAGTTCTAGGCTACAGAGCCACAGAACGACGTTTAATGACATGAGGAAATATTCACAGTATCTATTTAGTTGAAAGAACTGGTTATATAGGTAATAGAACATGAGGAAGAAAGAGGGGAACTTTTATTTCCTAATGTATTTCAGTCTTTAATTTATTTACAATGGCTTATATTAATTTTGTATTAAAAAGATTTAGAAATGGATTACAAGACTACAATAATTACTTGATACATATCATGCATTTTTAAAATTAGTTTTCTTAAAAAACTAACTCATTTAATCTTTGTAACAGCTCTATAAAGTAGGTAATAGTAATATCTCCTTTTTAAAAATGAGGAAACCCACGGCACAGAGGGTTTAAGCAACTTACCCAGGGTCACACAGGTAGTAAAAGGCAGAGATGGGATTCCAATGTTGCTTTGCCCTCAACTACTACAATATACACTTAACTACGTTCCCAATTTTACTTCATTTTTTGTAAAATACATTTGACTGAAAACTGTATAACCAAAAGTCAACGGTGGAAAATTCTGAATGATTAAATTGTAGTTATTTAAACATTTTTCTTTTTGCTTGTCTGTATTTCCTGTTTTCACAAAATAATAAATAGAAAAAGAAAAAATATTGAAGAGGAAAAAAATAATCTTTTTATAGTTCCTTCTGTAGTGAGCATGATTATAGTGCTGTGATTTTTTAAAAAAACTGCCCTCCTGTAAACCTTGCTTTTATTTTAGTATCTGGTAAAACCATGTCCTGAAGATCTTGGCTATTCATCTGTTTCCTTGTGTACAGATTTTGCTTTGTTTACAGATGGTCACTATGGGGAATCATGAGGTCAGAAGAAGACGCTGGTGGAACTTTCAAAATATAGAAATGCCAAGAAAGGGGCAAATTTAGAAAACATGCTTACCATTACGAATGTCCTTAAATGTTTGTATATATTTCCATTGCACGCTTTCTTGGCAGTCTGACTTGCTAAGCAGGGCCATAGCGTCTTAGCTTGCAACAATCAGGAACCCACCAACTAGAACACTTTCACAATGGGTTGGTGAAGACTGATTGGGTCCACATGGAATAATCCTGTACCAAAAGAGCAGTATTCTTACTTGTATTTCCTTTGAAAGCATAGCTGCTTCTTTGAAGATTTCACTTAAAACACAGTTATATTTTAAGAATCACTTAGAATATTGTTGGGAATAGTGAATAGAAATGAACTAGTTCCAATGAGGACAGACCTGGAATTGATGAAGCATCTGCAAATTTTAAAGCAAAAGTAGAAATACACTTACCTCTTGCATTTATATTTCATACAAAACAAGACAAGTCCATATGTGGACCAAAAATAGGTGTAGGACATTGAATGAGGGATAATGTTTTAGAATCTGTGTGTCTGAAAAAAAGATTAGTGACATTTTATGCTAGTATTTAATACTGCAGTTCTTCATGACAAGATGGGATCCCAAAAGGATGTAGAGAATAGAATGAAGGTGACTTGGAGACAGGAGAAATCTGACCTACGAGGGGAATGAGGGGTTTAATAAAAGAAGTCATCAGGTAAGTAGCTCTCAGCCTCTCTGGGTGGGTATTTCAAGATTTTGGTAATCTTTGTTTTAGGGCTTCACTGGTAGCTTAGTGGTAAAGCATCTGCCTGCCAATGCAGATGAAGGTTGATCCCTGAGTCAGGAAGATCGCCGAGAGAAGGAAACGGCAACCCATTCCACTGAACCCAACCCACTGAAAAATCTCATGGACAGAGGAGCCTGGACGGCTACAGTCCATAGAGTTGCAGAAGAGTCAGACAGGACTTAGAGACTAAAGAACAACAAACAACAACAAAACTTTGTTTTTATTACATGAAATGTATTCGAATCTCTTAAATCTATTCACATCTCTTCACGCCTTACCTCCTCCAAACTTTTGCTGGAGGTTACCATCACCTTCAACCTAATAACTGTTAGAGCTTGCAAATGACCTCCCAAAATTGACCCTAGCCCCCTAAAATCCATTCTCCACGCTGGGGCAAGAGTGGCCTTTGCAAAACATAAATCAAATCATGTTAGCCTTTCTACTTAAGATCCTTAAACAGCTTCCAGGAGCCCTCAGAATAAAGTCAAACATCTTCAACAGGGCCTTAGCTGTGACCTTCAAATGTTTTTAACTTGGCCCTTTAGTTCAGACTTCTGCCTATAGAGCTGTGTACAGATCCCTTTTGAACTCAGCAACCTGCCAGACTGCTTCTCTTTTCTGACATCCTTGTATTCCTTTCCTCACTTGGAGGAGGAAAAGTACCCCTACTTTAAGTTTTCTTTGTACCCGTTGCCTCTCCTTTTCTTAGATACAACTTTTACTTGTGTGATTATTTAAAGCCAGTCTCTCATCAGGCTCATTAGATTACATACTTCATAGTATGGGAGAAAACTTTTGCTTGTTTGCATCATAAGATCATCAGCCTGGTTTTGAGTACTCTGCCTGTCACATAGCGCAGCCCATAAAATATTTAATAAATAATCGAACCATAACATTAATAATACTGAGAGAAATGGAGTTTAGAGTCTGCTGGTCTCTCAAAGTCAATTTTTAAAAAATGTATTTATTCATTTATTTTTGCTGAGAAGGAAAATTATATTATAGGTTGCTTACTCAAAATATTGATATGTCTTATACTAGCTTGTCAAATTGAATTATTAAACTTGAAAACCCCCACATACATTTTCTTTAATCAGGTTATTATGGGTCTTCTACCCTGCCCATCTTTCAAAAGAGATTACTTTGGCTTTTACTTCAATGAGATTGCTCATCTTCCACCATGACAAGCCTATCTCAAGTACCGCTAAATTCCACCCCACTTTTCCAGAATTGAGACCATGATATAGGAAGGACCCAACAAACACTGACAATAGAGATCATGCAAGTTTGTTAGGATGGAAAACATACCAGCATATGCTCAGTATCTTGCTCAGATTTTTTTTAATTGATTACTAAAATTATTATCACAAATAATATTCATTTGATTTGTTGATACGTGAGAAGCATTAACTAGTAAATATGGTAAGAAATAGTGAGTGCTTGGCAAAATTTAAGATTTTCACTTCCCTCCATGTTTATTACTTAAACTGCTGGCAAAGGTGGTTCAGATTCAGTCTTTCTAAGATAATGCCTATAAAATTTATTTTATTATACAAAATTTCACCAGTTTTAGTGTTTCTTGAATCTTAGTCACACACATTTTTATTGGTTAACCAAAAGGAGATTTTAAATAAAAAGGGCAAAAACCATTATTTATATATTTATCTTGCCTCCTTCAATAAGGATCTACCAAAGAATCAGGTTAAGCACATAGCTTTATTTTGAGACTGTATCTTGGTATATTAAATATGTAAATTTTAAGATAGAAATTCTTTATTTGTACATCCTACTATATTTAAAAAGAAGGCTGCCTTTAAATGGATGAGATACATAAAAATCATCAGCTTCTCCATGAGAAAATCAACTTATGAGAGAGTCTTAAGTACTATTTCATGTTTCTGAAGATGTTAACAACCCCTTTAATTGTACTCTCTGAACTTCATAGGAAATCCTTAGCTCTTATCCTCTACACTGGTCTTAGGATGTCACTTCCATTCCTACACATATGATATGGATTTTCATTCATTGTGTAGTTGCTTCAATTACTCATGAATTATCTTATTCATTTTCTCATTTATTGACTCATAAGGTTGTTTAACAAATACTTCCAAGTTCTATTAATACTATGTGCACAGCACAAAAGAATGAAAACCAGAAAGCAATAGTGTGCATCATTCTTCAGTTTGAGGGGGTTACAATGAAAACATTTAAAACAAGTTTTAAAAAAGTAAAAACTGTAGGAATTTAGAATAAGGTAAAGGTGTTAGTTGGCTCAATTTCCTAATTGTGTCATAATAGTTCTATTAACAGTCACTGATTTCTGATCATATATATCTTAAGTTTTGTTGGAAAATGATTAAAATGCAACCAACTTAAAGAAAAAAAGAGGTAAAATAGTTCATTTCTTTCTGAAGAGGAGCCACAGGGTGGAATTAAGTTTTAAGTTATATGCAAGTATCCCTGAAGTATTGGAAAGCTGTTCTTATACGGAGAATGAAAGCCAACTCCAAATAAAGTACTGAGATTTCAAAGGAAGTAGTATTCACTTTCCAGGCTTCCATGTAAGGTTCTCCCACGCTTCTACCTCTCATTTTCTTCCCTGACTGCATTCTGAAATGATATTGTGGGCAGGCTATTGGGAAGTGTATTTGCCAGTTCCTTCAATGAAATCACTGGAGAAAGAGTCCAGATTTATATTCCATTAAAGGAAAAAATTTGTAATATTTGCATAGAGGCAAGCATAAACTTGGCATTTGACTTTCATCCTTCTTTTGTTTTCCATCAGAAGCAATAAAAATTGAATTTAACAGCAACAACAAAAATGGATCTTATAGGCTTACTTACCTTAAAACAAAACAAAACAAAACCCACAACTCCCAGAATATAACATTTAAAATTTGGTATAATGAGGCTTGATGTTTCAAAGCTGATGTCAAGGGACAGCCATAGTTCGCATCCAATCATTTTAAAACAAGCTTTTAGTGTAGGTAGCTATATTGGTAGAGAATATGATTTCACAAAATGCAGTATGTTCAAATACATGGGATGAGAATTATTTGAAAAGTGAGTTTCTTTTGTTCTTAATTTATTGTTTAAATTCATGCATACTTTCCCAGCTTTTCATTTTGGTAGACAAATGGAAATAAAAATTCATAATCCTAATATAGGTTGGTCACTATCATGAAGTAACTGATTAGCAGAGACATAGAAAGCTGAACTTCTTCCTATACTACATGTTACAATTTTAAGCTATTTGCCTCAATTTCTCCCCACTCAATTAAATAATAAGTAATTCTTCATCAAATTTGTAAAGATCACTGTCTTGATTTTTTTTAATATCATTAAGTGTCCTATAAAATGTGCCGCTAAAGTAGAACAGGTTGTTATTTATTTTTTGTGTGTGTACATTTATTATTATTTAGATCCAGGATCATGTACAAACTAGTTTTGTTGTTTTGATTATCAAGTTTTTTTTTTTTAAGAAGAACAGGTTATTATTTATTTTTGTGTGTTATTATTATTTTGTGTGTACATTCATTATTATTTAGATCCGGGATCATGTACAAACTAGTTTTGTTGTTTTGATTAACTATCAAGTTTTTTTTTTTTTAAAGGAAGGAAACCACAGAAATGATTTGGCTGGTGCAGATTTATATCAGTCAAAATCAGTTGAAAAATTTCAATCATTTAGATAAGGAGTGTACTGCTAACTCATAGAATAAAGAAAAGAAAACCAAGCATTTCTTCATGACTCCAGTCAATGTTTGCTGCTGGACTGGAAATCAAAAACAAAATATAAAAGGTCCATCCCCCCGCCCATCTTTGCTGTTCTTTCACACCAGTGCTCCTTGCTGTGGTTTATGCTGGGCAAGGAAAGTGACTGTCCTATGGTTCCCAGCACATTTGACAAGGACGGACACTCTGGACATACTTTACAATAAAATAAATACATTAGCAAGACCATCTCCCCTTCATTTCAGCTGGGGCATAAGACAGCTTACTTCAAGTGCCAGGAAAGTCCATTGTAAAAGGGACATATTTTCAAGTGAATTCCGTTTGATCTTTTTTATAGGGGCTCCTACCAGCCTCTCTCCCTTCCCCCTGACCCTGGAAACCAATTAGTCTCAACACAGAGGCCACAGACCAGGTTGCAATGGCTTTTTATTTTTAGGGGATATAATTTCAGCCAGGATGTCTAGTCCGTTGTCACATAGTACCTAGCACACTTCACTCTCTCACACACATCCACTGGATTTCCCTTTGGAGAATGCCTAGATTTTTGAGTCTGACTCCTGGAAAAGGATTAGAGCTGGTTGGCATCCAAATCCTTCAACTCTGACAATGGCATAACATCACAGGGTCACCTTGTCTTTCACAGTCAACGCCACCAACCAAGTTTTCTAAAAGCCTTCTTTCCCTTCCTTGTCCTCTGTCTTCCAGCATCTCAGCGACTTTTCCTTTTCTTATGTTGATTGCATACAATTCTGAAAATCTTTTCTTCCATAATCCAAAGTAGCAGGGGAAAAAAGGGGCAAACTGATTTTTACAATGTTTTTGAATTGCTTATCTTTCGGGGGAAATGTGCCCCAAAGACCAAAATGCTAACACTTAGACTCTTTGCCTCTCCTCACCTCCCTAAATTGAACCTGGAGGTGAAAGAAATTGTCAGCTGGGTTGGCCTTTTCTTTCTCAGGAACAACGTTGCAGAAAGAAAGAGGTGTGTGTGCATGCGTGTGTGTGTGTGTGTGTGTGTGTGTGTGTGTGTGTGTGTGTGTGTGTGAAGGTGCATAGCTTTACCCCATTAAAGTCTAAGCTCTGAGACGGTAGGAGACCCAGGTCGCCCTCCCCGGTTTCAGCGCAGTGCCCGAGCCGCTCTCATTGCCCCCAGGCAAGCTCTGCGCCTTGGAGCTGTGCCAGGACTCCAGACCGCGCCTGGCAGGTCGGTGGGTGGGGGGGCCTGGGGCCTGGGTGTTCCCTTTGCAGAAGACGCCCATTTGGAGGGAAAACTCCCTTTATTTTCCTGGGGCTCCGTAGCCCCCCTCCTCAGTCCCCTATCATTTTTACGCTGATCACACTCATGATGATGAACTTGCAGCTCAGCTTCCTGCCGCCTGCTTGACCCGGGAGCACCAGCAGGCTACCGGCCTCGCCCTTAGCTCCCGCCTCCTCTCGCAACCCCGGGGCCTCGGGGCACCAGTGGGGGCTCCAGCGGGCCGGGGCCGCAGCAGGGGCGCGCGGGGGCGCGGGGTCCCGCCGGGGAGCGCGCACAGAGCGGCGCCTCGGCCGCCCTGCTTCCTGGAGCTCTGCTCCTTTGACCCCAGTGGCAGTCCCTGTCACTGCACCGCTCTCGTTCCCTCCGGCTCGCCGCGCCCTCGCTCCCTCTCCTCGCCCCCACGCTCGCTCTCTCCCCAGATCGAGGCTGCTCGGGTCCTTTCTCCCCCCTCCCCCCGCCTCCCTCTCGCGCCGCGCCCCCCGGCCCCCAGCCCCAGCCCGCGGCGGGACCTTCGGGGTCGAAGGTTCTGGCCCGCCCGCGCCCCTCGCCGCCCCCGCGCGCCCCCCGCGCGCCTCCCGCCGGCTCCGGCTGCTCCGCGATGGATCGCCTGCTCGTCGGGCGCTGAAGGCATCCCCGGGACCCGGAGCGCAGCCCGGGAAAGGTAATCCGCCCCGGGAAGGGAGGCGGAGGGCGGGGGAGGGGGAGGAGGCGGCCGGGCGCCCGGTGCCGCGCGCGAGAGGAAGGGAAAAAAATGCACACACAAAGCGGAGCCCGGGTGAGAGGTGCCTTGTCAGAGGCGCGTGCGAGGGGCTTGGAGGCTGCGGACCGCGGCTGCCCCGGTGCCCCTGACAGTCGCTCGAGTCGGCGCTTTCCGGGCAATTCGGAACCCGAGGAGGGCTTTTTTCAACCCCCGGAGCGAAAGCGAATTCTTTTTTAAGAGCTGTCTCCTTCCCACTCCCCATCTCGCCCCTCTGCCCTTCTCCCTTCCCCCCGCCCCCGTCCTCGGCCCCCGACCTCCCGGGGTCTCCACCTCGCCGCTCCCTCCTCCGCCGGGCTCTTTTAGCAGCGGAGGAGGGGGTGTAGGCGAGGGGCAGCGGCAAAAGCCGGGCGGCGGGGATGGGGGTGGGGAAGAGGGCACGGCGAGCTGTTTACTACAAAGTCCGGGGGTTCTGTGTTCGAGCCGCCCCGGCCTAGGCCCGGGTGCATTGTGTTGGCCCGAGCCCTGGGCGCCCGCGGCGGCCGGAGCGAGGTGCCGCGGCCGGGAAGGCGCCGCGCAGCTTTGTGCTGGGTCTGCGCTCCGCGGCCGCCCCCGGGCCGCCTGCGCGCGCGCCGCTCTCGCGCGGGGCCGTTTCTCACCCTCTCCCCGCGCTCCAACCTGGATCTCCCCCGCCGCCTCCGGTCTCCGCGACCGCAGCCTGCAGAGCGGGCCAGCGACCCGGGCTAGGCGGCGGGGAACGAACGGCCAGAAAAAGTAACCGTTGCAGCTCGATTTCTTCCCTCGGGAGGCAGGAGTTTCTTTGCTATTTACATGAAACAGGGTTGTCTTTGCAAAACCTTTGAATTCCGAGGTTTTGCGGCCTAGGAGGTGAAGGGGGCATTTTTCCTGGCGATTGGGGAGGGTATTAGAATGCACCAGCAAGGAAAGAAATTAAGGATGCCCCAGTGGGCGGATTTATACCACACCCCTCCCCAGGACACCCCCAATTAAGTGCAAATGCAGGTCTTGAAAAATGTGTAATTGAGATGCTGTAAACACACAAACAGGTCAGGGTGGGAAAAAAACAAAACAAAACTTTAAGTGAAAGAAAAGATTTCCAAAGAGGGGGGTGGAAATCCGTGGCCTCAACACCCCCTTCGAACGCTCGCTGGATCCCTCCCTTTCTTTCTCTGCCGCTCCAAGGATGCAGCCCGGCAGCTCCGGGGCAGAGAGCAGGGTGGCGCCGGCGGCCCCGGGTGCGGGTTCGGCTCTCGGGGTTCGGGGATGCCAACGCGCCCTAGAGGCTGACGTCGGGGGCGTGGGGCTGTGATGCTCTAGCGAGGATGGCGCGGTGTCAGAGCCATTGGCCGCCGGTGGTCATCAATCAATTCGGGGCTGGGGAAGCGGTAGAGAAAGAAGGACAAGCGCCCAGCGGAGCCTGGGGCCGCGAGCGCCAGCGCCAACAGTGCCAGCCGCGGCGGAGACGACGGCGGTGGCAATGAGGAACTGAGCGAGTAAGGCGAGCTGGTGCTCCAGGAAAGAAGGGGGAGCTATAGCTCGGACAAGCCGGCCGTGAGCCGGGAGGGCAGGGCGCGCGCGCGAGTGAGTGAATGAGAGTGTGTGTGTGTGTGTGTGTGTGTGTGGTTGCTGACCCCCACCCCCACCCCCAACTGCCCACCGTAGATTTAAAACAAACACACCAATCCAAAGTAGAGAATTCCGCACCCCCCGCCCCACCATATATAGACTCCACGCGTTGCCAGAGGCGCGGAAGAAAAGTCCTGCCCTTTCTCTCCGAAAGAATGTGCCAGCCGGGTGTCCGAAGTGCTGGAGACAAGTTCAGGTGTAAGTGCGTTGGGAGGGAGGGCGCTCTGTGGACAGAGGGCACGTGGGACTTTGTGCATCCGTCTGAAAACCTTGGCGGAGAAACCGCCCCGGAGGCTTCTGGGCATCGCTCCGGGATACAGGGATGAGTAACTGGAGATGGGCATAAAAGAGTAAGGGCGTGAGTTGAGAAAGCACTCGATCCGTGCGGCAGAGGGAGGAGAGAGCGAAATTTGGCGTAGTTGGAGCCGGCGAGTTCCAAAGTCCGGCCAGGATGTTGGTCGGACGATCTTCTTAGGGGCTAGTGAATAAAATGAGCATCCTTGTTTAAACGAGGAAATCACGGGCTCCTTTCTCATAGGCTGTGCCGTGCGGCGTTCGGGTAGAGAGGTCAGGAGTTGTTGCTTTGAAACTTTTGGTAAATTGGACTTCTGGTGTCTAGGAGGTGGAGACAGTTATTTAATTCCTCAGTTTTTAATCCTTTCATTGCCAGCAGACTTTAAAAGGATTTCCCCCTAGATTCCTAAAAAAGAATATTGCAAGTTGCACAGCTTAAGGCACAGGAGAAGTGATTGCTGTCTAGGAAATGCAAAATGTGCTCACATGATTTTTTTTTTTAAAGAGAAAATCAAAGTAGCATCAGCATGAATGTTTGGCAGCGTCAGTCCCTTTTAGATTTTTCTTTAGGATTGCTGGCATGTAGTACTGTGTTCCTTTGTTTTGTAAAGCAAATGTATTGAAGTATAAAAATGGAAATTAAAAAAAAAAGTACCGCTCTCTAAATATTATATGTAAAAAATAATATGTGTGATCAGGATGAGGTGTTCCAAAATCTGATCATTTGGAGGGTTTTATTGCCTGTGTCAGGCAAGGGGATGCAGGTTCTTAGTACTTTGAGGTGGTGTATCATTCTGTCTTGTTTCAAGCTTTTTCCAGGTTTCTCAGATTAGAGGAGGGAATTTACAAAAAAAAAAAAAAAAGCCTTTTCCATGTGTTGGTGTTTCATATTCTTGAGATATGATTATCCTGTGATGTGAATGGGGGTGAACATAGCATTTTTAAAAAATAAGCTTTTTCTTGACTTGTCTGTAAAGGTTCCTGTGAAAGTTTTGAAGCTCTCTGCCTCAGTCTGACATTTTCTTCAAAGGACTCCAGATTAAAGAAGATAGACGCCGCAGGTGTACTGTTTCGATAAAACATTTGAAAGAGAACATGGTAAAGATGAATTCAAATGAGGTGCCAGCCACCCATTTACCCTTTTGAGTTACAGGGGTCTGTGCTTGCTGATGAAAAGATGTTCTATTTGTCCTACTGGAGCAAAGGTGCAAAGAGGCACAGATCTCACTTGGTAGAAAAGGCAACCCCATGTTGACTATAGGATATTGTGGACCATAAGAGAGTGCAAATTGATCACCTTCTAAGTTCTTTCTTCTCTGGACTTCAAATGAGAGGGTCTAGTGCTAACTACTGTAGGTCATTACCTAGATATTTACATAATAGGTATGTATCTTTCATTTCTAGGCCATTTTGCTGAGTTTAATTAGTGAGTTTACTCCAGGAACATTTAAACTGTTTCTGGCTCTGGATGCAGAGATTGTTACAGAGAGGTCACAGTGGTCTAGACATGAATTTTATTTCTTTTGCTTCTTAATGTTCTGTATTTCGCACAATAGACATTGATGGCAGGAACATTAAGAATTGCCGTGTAATTTTTATACCACTCTCTAATTTATGCAAACACTAAGTTCTCCAGTCTGAAAATGTGTATTTTTCCCCCCTCTGTGCTTTGATGGCTAACATTCTTTTTAATGACAGTCATTTCTATAACAGGAAGATGTTTTCATTTGTATTTACTTTTCAGCATGTCGCAATTATGCAGTTTTGCACTTCATTCGTGTCTCGGTACTTTGTGTCTCAAAAGAGAATTACAGTATTTAGAACAGGACTGCAATTTGAAGCAGGTGTTGTGTTTTACTGTTATGCAAAATAACAGTAAAATATAATTGTGGGGGAAATTAAGGAAACAGCTGCAAACTTGGTATGAAAACTGCTACATTATGATTTGTAAGCAGTTCTTATAGATCTCTTACATCAGAGAAGCAGGCAAAGATTTTCATTTCGTTAATCCTACTGGCCTGGTTGTCTGTCAGCGGTGCTTAGAGAACTCATACCTCCCATGAAGTCAGGAAGAAGAAAGAGAACCCAAAATGACACTTTGTTTAAAATGCCAGAGCAGGAGGGATTCATGTCTTGGCAGCGCCATTATGTGTTAGGAACGCAGGCAAGGTGGGTATTATTTAGCTTGCTTTGCTAATATGAAGAAGGCAATGATTTGAGTAGAAGGCTGTGGAATTTCTTAGCTCAGCTAGCATATGGAGGACTACACAAGCCCTGGGTTGTAAAATAATAAAATAAATGGCCTATGGCAAGCCATCTGCCTTTTGCTTGATATTTAAGGTGTTTCATGCCAAATTTAAATCTAATCTTATTATTCTAAATATTTTTATTTGAGATAGCATCTAAGATTCCCAGAACTTAATGGTGCACATGGTGAAAGTATTGTAATGCAGAGTGCTTAAAGTGAAAGAGGGTGGGTTAACCCAAGGGTATCCAAGGAGTGTGCTGTCCCCTTCTTTAAAACTTCCCTGATCAATTGCAACAGCGTAGAAGCAGGGATGGGTTCTGCTTAGTCTTCGCGCACCTGCTATAAAAACAAACATCCTCATTTCTGAACCCAGCACAACAAATAATATAGTGTCTTTTATACAAATAATCAAAATGAGCTGAAAAAAATTTTAAAGGATGAAACCAGCTACTGAGAATATTGCAGCACCAAGCAGGAGTGAGGACTTCCCTTGTGGCTCAGCTGGTAAAGAATCTGCCTGCAGTTCAGGGAGACCTGGGTTCAATCCCTGGGTTGGGAGGATCCCCTGGAGAAGGGAAAGGCTACCCACTCCAGTATTCTGGCCTGGAGAATTCCATGGACTGTATAGTCCATGGGGTCACAAAGAGTCAGACATGACTGAGTGACTTTCACTTTCAAGCAGGCGTGAAGCAGTAGATTCAATGGTCACCCTCCTTTACTGCTCGTAATGAATGCATCCGAAATGGTGATCCAAGTCTGGATGTGTTCAGCTTTCCCCTGAATAACTGGATGGTTTTAAGAAACTATGTTACGTGTAGCAAGAAGGATTTGACTTAACATAAAGTTCTTGACTGGAGTGGAATTTGTATGTACGCCATGCTTTGAGTACCTATGTATTTTGGAACCACTGAAAAATTATATGTGATGTGTGCATATATTATGTGTGTATCACAGTTACACACAGGTATCTGTGATGAACAGAGCATTTTAAATTTACATTTGGCATTGTGTTTTATGACTGTGCTAAGCACCGAGGTTTCAAATTATTCTGTGACACCAACTTTGTACAGACCAAACATTCCAATTAGCAGGAAAGGTTTGGAAGACTCTCCACTTCGAGCTCAAACCATTTATAGTTAGACACCATGGCAACTGTGGATGTGCCCTTCCGTAATTCACGTTAAGTGCCATAATTATAATTAAAGAGGAAATCTTAGTTTGAACACCACTGAAATGATTTGCTAGCAGCCAGCCGTGTCATTTGGAGTGTCATGTCCATTCTGAAGTATGTGCTAGGTAGAGAGTTGGGAGAGGTTTTGTCCACGAAGCGACCACACAGATTAAGATTTTTCCTGAACCAATTTCACATCCAGGTGTCACATCTGACATTGTTTGGAACATCCTCTTTTTCTTTGTCCTCATTTTTTGGTTTGTTTTGTTTTTTCCAGAAACGCAGAGCGGTATTGATGAATAGATCCTTGGGTTCAGAGGTTGGCTGAAACGCACCATGCCCGCTTCCATCCTTCGCTCCGGAAAGTTGTGAATTGCTCATGCCTATAGAGAGGAAGGATGGCACATGGGATTCCTTCTCAAGGCAAAGTTACCATCACGGTGGATGAGTACAGCTCCAACCCCACCCAGGCATTCACGCATTACAACATCAACCAGAGCAGGTTCCAGCCGCCACATGTACATATGTAAGTATCACTCGTGAACTTGAAAAAATTAGCCATCAGGGAATTAGAAAATCACTAATGACTTGGAGAATAAAAGATGTATGCTTCACCAGACAGATGGGTTATCTGTGGTTCCAAGTACAGCTCAGAGGAATCCTCCACATCTGGGTGATGCTAATAAACCTTTCCAGAGTATGTACTGTCGATCATGATTTGCCATTAGATCTTTAGAGCCCCCAAGGGGTTGCCTACATTTTGTGGATAACAACAGAGAGGTTCAGATACTCGTCCAATGTCACACAGCGAATTTTGGCAGATTCGCCTGACCCCTTGTTCAGTTTGCATTTACCTGGCATTGCTTGCTTCCCTGATGAAATGTCCTTGAAATTTCTGTAGTTTTTTTCCCCTTGTACCTCACCCCACCACCCTTTTACATTCAGCTGGGAAATAGGCCTAATTGGGACTAACTGTCCAGCCACTACTAAATCTGTTGTCGTGCCTGTTGCTTGTAGGACGTGTGCAGCATGCTGCTGGATCCAAACAATATGGGGAACAAAGGATTAGGGACAGTGGGACAGTGGGTTCCAGGAATTGTACTTTTCCCTCACTTCCTAATACTTTTTAAGCCTTGTCTCGGTTTAAACTGTTAAAGGAACAAAGTGTGGGAGAAATCCAGAGGCAAGGATTTTTGCAGCACCTGGGTGCACACCAGCTTTTTTTCTATTCCTCTGCTACAGGATGTGCTGGGCTTTCAGCAGAAGGGGCAAAAGGTCACCATCTCCCTTGTTTATTCAAGGCCTGGTGCTCATTCTCTATTAGACCCTTCCAATGTCTAACATGAGTCTTTCATGGTAGGACTAAACCCCTTTGAAAAGCATTGTATAGTCAGGAGAGAAAGGAGGTTAGGGATCTGTTGACTGATTTTGCCATTCCTGGCGAAATTGAACTCGGGGCATGTCCAAGTCACAAGCTCTTTTTTTTTTAAAGTAATTGTTTTATTTGGGCATTAAAAAAAAAAACCCAGTAAGTCCACCTCCTTCCCACCACCAACACAGACACACACACAGATACATGCAACACCCCCTCCTCAAATTTACAAACACTAACCAAACACAGAGATCTTTCTCTTGACTGCCTGGGTGTTGTCACAAGTACTAGGATGTTACTTTGCAAGTTTGCATATTCTGTAGAATCTACTCAATTATCTATGATAGGATTTCTGCAAAAAAACAAAAAAAAAGAAGAAGAAGAAATAGAGAAATCCTTGCAAATGGTTAATACTAAACTATTTCGAAGATTTTTATACTCTCTTTAAATCAGGATATGTTCATAATAATGAAGGTTTCCTAACATGGTTTTAAGGGAAAGTTTTTAAGGGGCAAGATTTTTCTTTGTTAAAATGGCTTTTCTGAATAGTAACTGTGTGTTCATTTCAAATATTCCTTTTATCCTTCTGTTTCTAATAATTGCTTTTCCTTCAAATATGTTATAGAATGTGTGCAAACTGGACTTAGGAATCCTTGAGTTCTGCCTTGCTGGTGTAACATTTCTGTTAAAGAATGGCACAGCACTTTGTGGATTTTTGTTTCCTTCCAGGCAAAAGAAAGTATGTTTTGCCCCAGATTCCTTGGAAAACGACTGACAGGGAATCTGAGCTTAGTCTTTGCTTGTTTGTAGCCCTAAGATTCCGCTGGTGAACTGAGAATGCACAGTGATATTTTAAAAATCATGTAACCTTAGAACTGATGTACATGATCTAGCCATGAAAAATTTGAAGGATCAAATTATACCTTTTATGAAAACAAGGCTTGAAAAGCGGAGTTTGCAGTGGCGGCCTAGACAGCTGTGTAGCCCTCTTGCCAGACTTCTGCCCTGGGAGTAGCAGTTCTTCCACGGTTGCCTCCAGCTGCCCTTTGCACCTTCATCACCCGTGAACAAAAGGCGCAGGTGGGGGGCTTCGTTCCAGCCATGCGTGTTGGCACCCTGTGGGCCTTCCTGTCTTGGTGCCATTGCTTTCACTGTTTCTCACAGCTGAGATGCTCACATTTCAGGTCTGCTGAGAGTCAATTCTTGTCCCTCTGCATCTAGGAAACCTCATCTCTCTCTTCCCCAGTCCAGAGTGACTATGCCCATCCACCCCCCTACCAACATGACATGTCTCATCACTTGATATTTTCCTCCAACTGGACCACCTCCATTTTTATTCTCTTTTTCTCTCTCCCCACCACGCCCCCGCCCTTCTCCCTACCTTCTCTCTCAAACTAAATCATTCATTTCTTTTTTTAAAATACTGGGACAGGTTTGTTTCATTAAAAAAAAGTTTTTAACATTTATTTGTTTATTTGCTGTGCTGGGTCTTAGTTGTGTCACGTGGGCTTCTCAGTCTTCATCGAGGCACGTAGGATCTTTGGTTGTGGCACTGTGGCATGTGGAATCTAGTTCCCTGACTGGGGATTGAACCTAGACCCCTGCATTGGGAGCATGGAGTCTTAGCCGCTAGACCACCAGGGAAGTCCTGTATCATTCATTTTTTTAAAGGCAAGGATTGAGCAGGTGACAGGTGTTTAGAAATATTGATTGATCACTTGATTGATCCATGGATTTGATTGTGCATTGTGTTGAAAAATTGTGATTGAGATTTGGAGATTTTCACTGGGATCTCTCTGACTAGTCTTAACACTGAGTGTTGTTTGAAGGAGTGTACACATTATCAAGATGCTGGCCAGCCTTTTCCTTGACCTTTCTTTTCCATGCTCGGTGCCCTAGCACAGTGACCAGCCCATACTGGGCATTCAGGTTTCTTGGTTAAAGATGATCATGTTATATCTAAAAAGATTGCCCTGAGTCTAAATAGAAAATTAAATTGGCTGGAAAATACCTATAAAATATTTAGTCTAAAATTTCTTCAGTTTTTAAAAAAATTTTAACGTGTCAAGGTAAGAGCTCTGCTCCTCTCCCTAAAGGTATTTTGTCTTTTCTTCTTGAATAGTTGCTCATTTATTTTGCATGAGTTTCTTAAAACATTGACTTTCCTTTTGCACTTACAACTGACATCTGTGGAGGCCCATGACAGATCACCTGGATTGGAATTACAGTGCTGGTCCGTTCAGTGATTTTTTCTCTTTCAGGAAACCTAGTTGAGGTTTATTTAACTTAGTTAAGAAATAGTTCACTTCCCATTTAATTGGTTTGTCGCACCTTAGCTTTGTGACCCATCTTGGACAATTTACTTTCTTTTCTCTCTCGGTAAATGTAAACATTTGCACCAAATGGTAGATACGAACCCTTTTAGCTCTGACATACCAAGATTAAGATTGCAGTTAGAACATTTATTTGCAGGATGTGCTGTGAGGGGAACACACATGCATAAGACCCAGTTCCCATCTTCATAACCTCAATCATTGATTTCAAAGCTGTCATTTCAACTCGCATTAAGGGTTTACCACATGGTCCTGGTTTGGTTTCACTTGGGAGTTCTGAACAGGTTGCCACCAAGCTTTCTAGGAATCACTGGTCTGCATCTCTGCCTGTGATGTAGGGAAGTTTTTGGTTTTTGTTTTCTTTTTTTTAAAGAAAGCAATCCCATATGACCTTGAGAAAGAAAATTAAAGCACAGCTGAAGTTGGCAGGGCAGAATTGAACCCAGAATTTGTAAGCCCCTCTTATCCAGATTCTTAAAGATACTGATAGATGTGATGGTTGAAAACCAGCAATTAACGGGGCTTCATTTTTCTACAGCCCTGTCATCTTCCCCAAGCATGCTATTTAGTATTTTTAATGATAAAATTATTTAGTATTTTCAGTGAGGGTGGGAGAAGGTGCTCAAGGAATCAGTATAGATCTCAAAACACCAACAAGATTTTGTATGTTTTACATTGTCTGAGGCCTAATTAAGTACTGTAAAACATCTTTAGTAAGGCATCTAACCGTATCTGTTTTTGCATCAAAAGTCCCACTTCCTGGGAGACCCTTCAGTCCCCTGCAAGCCAGGATGGTTGGCTACCCTATTGAGGTTAATTCCTCACCTTTTTCTTTGAAGATTGGTTGCTAGGAAGCTCAAATTAAATTTTATTTTCAGTTTTAGATACTTTCTACTTTATCGTCTATGGCTTTAGTTGTCAGCACCCCTGAAATCCTACTTAACTCTTTCTTTTACATTTATTTTGGGGAGGCAGTGTAGTATAGTGGAATTAGATTGTTGGATTTAAAACCTGGTTGCATGATGTACTCGCTGCATAGCCTCCTGTGGAGGCATGTGTTAACTTCTCTTTTTTCCCTAGCTCTAAAATATAGATGATAAAAGTAGCGCCTATCTCCAAAGGTTGTTGTGAAGGTTAAAAACATTACTGTTTGTAAAATTTTTAGAGGAATGCTTAGTATATAGTCTGTGCTCAATAATTGTTAGCTCTTCTCATTGATGATTGTTTTATTGATTCTGCACTTTTTTATTCTGCCTCAGTTCGTTTTGAAAATTAGTGGAGTATAGACAAATGAGTAAATAAGAAAATCACTGCTAAGTTTTGTCCTGTCTTCCTCAAGGAGTCATTACTAGCAAACTTGCCCTGTGCTTAGTCGCTGAATCATGTCTGCGACCCCTTGGACTGTAGCCGGACAGGCTCCTCTGTCTGTGGGATTTTTCAGGCAAGAATACTGGAGTGAGTTGCCGTTTCCTTTTCCAGGGGATCTTCCCCGTCCAGGGATCAAACCCACATCTCCTGTGTCTCCTGCATGGCAGGTGGATTCTTTACCCACTGAGACATGGGGGAAGCCATAGTAGCAAACTTGGGCTGGGGGTAATTTTCAGCTGTCAGTGTTGGAAGGTGCCCTGACTTCTTTTTAAAAATTTTTTCATTTTTTTATTGAAATATAGGTGACTTGCAAAATTATATTAGTTGCAGATATACAAAATCGTAATTCTATATTTTTATACTTTATATTCCATATAAAGTTACTATAAAATATTGGCTATATTCCCAGTGCTTCATATTGCATTCTTGTAGTTTATCTATTTTATACCTGATAGTTTGTACCTTTAATCACCCGCACCCTATCTCAAGTTACTCATGAGATTGTCAGTCCCAAGGGGACAAGGAATCTGGAGAGCTGAGTGTTGTCACCTGATTTTTCCTTGTAGAATCATAGTGGCCTTCATTCATTTGTGCTAGTTTCAAGCCTTTGTAGCCCTATCAGTGTCTTAGGCTCTGTACCTATGGCTGTGGTTAAAACAGAAGCATTAAGACAGTCAGTCAATCAGTTCAGTCGCTCAGTCGTGTCCAACTCTTTGCAACTCCACGGACCGGACCGCAGCACACCGGGCTTCCCTGTCCATCACCAACTCCAGGAACTTGCTCAAACTCATGTCCACCAAGTCAGTGATGCCATCCAACCATCTCATCCTCTGTCAGGAGAAGGGTCTCCTCCTGCCTTCAATCTTTCCCGGCATCAGAGTCTTTTCCAGTGAGTCAGTTCTTCACATCGGGTGGCCAGAGTATTGGAGCTTCAGTTTCACCATCAATCCATGCAATGAATATTCAGGACTGATTTCCTTTAGGATTGACTGGTTTGATCTCCTTGCAGTCCAAGGGACTCTCAAGAGTCTTCTCCAATACCACAGTTCAAAAGCACCAGTTCTTCGGCGCTCAGCTTTCTTTATAGTCCAACTCTCACGTCCATACATGACCACTGGAAAAACCACAGCTTTGACTAGATGGACCTTAGTGGTTATAATAGAAGCCTTAAGAATTAACTGGATTTAACCAGGATTGAGTACGAACGGCATAGCTTGAGCTGGGGAATGAGGACAGTGTTCAAATGGCAGCTGATAATGTGGTGTAAAGTCAGAGATCTCTGTCTGAAGGCTGATCTCACTAGTTGCTGGCTTGGCTAGGTGATGATGGGCTGGATTACTGAATTTCTGTCTTCTCATCTGTAAAATGGCTTCAGTGACTCTCTAAGATGGTTGTAAGCGTTACTTGAGATGATGTATATGACATAGTGCCCAGAAGATTGCATTGGTAAATAAATGCTGTGATCATATTTCTGGTCTTGTCCATTAGCTGGTGAACATGAAGTGTTAACATCTTTTTTCCTGAACTGCTTGTGTGAAACTTGACAAGTCCAACTTGTCCTTGTTGCTTTGTTGCATTTTACAGCATCTGTCAGTGTTTGCTCAGGCATTGCTAATCAAAAATGGTCTGAAGCTTTTAGGGTATCTAGGTGATCATCCCATGCCGAATTCTCACAAGATTTTGTTTGTCTAATCTGAAGTTTTATTCTTAAGTGGTAGGAAATAAATATTTATTTCAGGTCTATATTAGTTATCCTTGGCATTTCTGAGTTGGCAAAGTGGTAAAGAATCCACTTGCCAGTGCAAGAGATGCTTGGGACACAAGTTTGATCCCCAGGTCGGGAAGATTCCCCTGAAGTAGGAAATGCCAACCCCCTCCAGTATTCTTGCCTGAAAAATCCCAGGGACAAAATAGCCTGGTCAGCTACAGTCCATGGAGTCACAAAGAGTCAGACACAACTGAGTGACTAAACGCAATAGGTATCCTTAGATGTAGGAAGAAAGTTACAGAAGAGTGTTAGAGAATGATGCCATTTGGTTAAAAAAAAAATCTCAAAATGTGTAAAAAGATAAATATCAACATTATTGGGGATTCTATAGGGAATAAATTTACAAGTAAATTTGGGGGAGGGAATGATAGGTAAAGATCTTAACACTTTTTATTTTATATACTTTCATCGATTTTATAAGAACTGTATAATGCTTTTATGATAAAAAAAGATTTAGTTAAAGGATGATAAACATGTGATTTGTCTGCAGTTCCTTCTGCTTTTAGTTAGCAAGATTTGCATTGAAGGCTCACATGTAAATCTGCTTTCTTTGGGCCTAGCTTCTTTGGGTGGTACCTTCTTCTGTTCTATGTTGTAATCCAGGTAGAGACCAAAAGCTGTTCCTTGGTTCAGTATCATTCAGCTTGCTCATGTATGTGAAGATATGAGGCCATAGATGCTGCTGACTTCTTAGTCCTGTAACTGGAGGGAAATCTATCTAAGAAATGCCATCAAGTTCATTTTTGGAAGCCAGAAAAGTGTACAATATTGGTAAATAAAGAGCTTGCTGTTGCAGATGACTTGACAGTATTTCAGGGAACCTGGATTCTGGTCCTGTCTTGGTCACTAATTAGGTCTGTGATCCTGAGCAAGTTGAGCATCTTTGAATTTCAAGTTCCTCACCAGCCATTGGACTTGATGCACTTTAGCATCATTCCTTCCTACTCTGGCTGTCTAGGGTTTCCTCTTCTCTTTTCTTTAGTTTGTTTGAAATAAAGAACACAAATCCCTCATCACTAGTGATATTCTGTAGGGAAAGACTACATGGTGAGACATCATGGGGATACGCTGGAGGAGAAGACCAGTGACCCCCACCTCGAGTATGGAGGAAGAGGACTATCAATGAATGAGTGATTGGGGCTCTGTAAAATTGCACAGTACTAACAAGGTAGAAATTCATTCTTTGTCGCAGAGCTGGGTTGCATTAGCTGTGTGAAGAAAAAAAAAATTCTAAACATTTTTCTCTTGGTAAGCCGCTTTCTCATTCTCATTACAAATTTATCACTGGCCTGCACATTAGCATGGCCATAATTTTTGTTAATGTTTTCAATCTGAAATTCATCTTGGAGACGCTGAATGGCTCTTTTGGTTTGTGCTCATGTACAAACACAGAGTGTTTTTTCTTTTCCTCTCTCATTTCTTTTTAAAAATAAGTTCTTTTTCCTGTTACGCTCCCTGAGGGTACTGGTCTCGTGGTCCGTGACAGTTTACGCTTCATTTTAGAATTGACTTTTTTCTTATTCCGTTGATTTCTTTGTTTGCATTCTGGCTTTAAAAAGGCAACCTAAAATTAGACTTTTTCTTTTTTTTTTTGTCCCATATGGATTTGTTCTTAGAAATTTAGCTATATGTTGCATAACTGAGTAGACTTATTTGTTTTTGGTTCCTTGACTCTCTGGGAGGGTAAAGAATTTTGACAAAGCCGATTCTTTCTACTATGGTATGCCTGGATTTCAAATCCTGAAACAGTTACCTACGTTTATAGAGAGAAAATATTCATGTTAGAAGTGTGGCTACAGTCAGTGGATTGGTATATCCTGAAACTGGGCAATTGTTAAATCACCTCTCCTTATGGATTGAATTTATCTCCTGATCTGAGTCCAATTTTTAAAAAACATTTCTTTCAGGGAGAAGTTTTGATAAAAATAGACAAAAATGACAAGACCAGCTAACCAGGGAAGGAGTACTATAATAGGGAGTCTGTATCTGAAATATACTTAATTTTAATTCTGAGATTTAGAGCCTGTGAAGATGTAGATTTTAAGATATGAAAACAAAGCTAATAATTAAATCTGCCACCTCTCGTATAACAAGCTCTAGGTAGTTCTGAACTATTTCCAAAAAGGAGAAACAACTCACCAAGTCTCGGAATGTGTGCATCAGCTTGTTTTTCATCTTCTTCAGTGTTTGCTTCGCGCTCTCCTTCCCGTGTCTCCTTCCCTTTTAGACTTTCCTAGCATCCTGGAAACTGGATGTTTCAGTGGCTATCCTGGCATAATTAGGCTATTATTTCAATATCAGTGTGGACAAAATTGCCACGATTTTCCAGACCACCGTGTTAGTCTGCCTTTTTAAAAAAAAAATGTAAAAAGTACACTTAAAGGCTTTGTCTGTGTAGAAACACTAACTGCAAAGAGAAAGCTTTGTTGAATTTATTGGCCTTTGCAGTATTCGGGTCTGCATGTTTTTCTTCTATTTTGCTTTGAAGACTTTTTTTTTTCTTTCAGTTGTCCCTGTAAAAGGGTAAAATATATGTAAATAAGAAAATGTGTTGTTTTGCAGGCTTTTAATTTTTTTTCCTGTACCACACATCAAGAATATAAACTCCTCTAGTTGGTTTAAATTTTCATATGTTTTTATATTAAATAGCAAAGCTCTTGATACTAGTTGAAAAAAAAAACAGAAAACCACTAGCACCATTTAATAGAGCAAAGAGGTAAATTTTCAGAACTTGATAGTATTGACCCTTAAAATTTCATGTGAGAATTAAACCCTTCTTGAGGTTCATTTGTTGGCAGTGGCTTCCTTAATAGATTATGGTGCCCTACCACCATAACATGAACTCTACTCAAATCCCTTTATTTCTTTGACTAGACAGTCCCTGAAACCTTCCAGCTAAAGGATTTGATAATTCTCCAATTGGAAGAAAAATATCTTTTCTCATCTTTCGGTGGACTATTTTGGCATTTCTGCTGATTGGCTAAGAAAAGCGGTTTACTTGTGGTATTTAGTTTTAGGTATTTGGGCCGCAGACCAAGTTTCAAACCGTTTACATATTGTACACTTAGTTTAAAATGTGTTTTGCCCAAAGACTTAAAACTGAAATTAAGGGGGAAAAAAAAAAAGGTGAAGTCTCCCACCAGCTAAGCAACCTCAGCATGTTTCTCTAATTTCCTGAGTTAGCCTTTTGCTATGACATAGACCTTCTACCAGCTCTATTTGGGTCCTGAGTTTTGGAAAAATTTCCCCCTTTTGTTTCATTTTGCTTTGCCTTAAGACTTCAGAGATAACCACAGAAGCCTGTCAGACTGTATTAGGCATTTTTTAAGAATCACAGATATCATACCCATTGCTTTTAGTTCTGCCTTATATTTAATATTATTCCATTTTTTAAAAAGTACCAACTTTTGTACATTGGTCTTACGAGGGTGTGGAGGAACTATAATGAGGAGATACACTTTTTATGGAGAAGAGGAAAGTAGTGGTATATATGAAGAAGAGAGAGAAAAGGAGAGGGAGGGCCTGGAAGGTATATTATTAGATTCTAACTCTTTCTTGCAGTTATGATGTCCCTGGCCTTGGGCTTGACTTGAACGCCAGGAGTATGTCAGCTCATCCCTAAACATCAGTCAGTAGGGGGAGATAAGACAGATTTCACCTTGGATTCTTGGGGTATACATGGTAAAACTCTATTACCAATGAATCCAGCGTTTGAAAAGATCAGAATCGAAATTTTTGATACACTGACCTGTGTTGATCCCTGAGATGGACCAATTTAATGTTAGACTTTTTTTGGTAACTCAGAACTTTAGGTTTGTGTTTCAATATTAAAAAAAAAAAAAAATCCATTTGAGAAATAGTGAACCATGAACTGGTTTTTGAGCAGTGTAAAAAATATCTGAAATTTCAGCTGCCCAAGGTCTGCCCTCTGTTAGTCTCTAGGAGACTTACCGTGTGTTGTCCTCCGATTCTGACTTTCACAGTTAACTTGTTTTCACTTTGTTGCTGACCCTCACATTTTGGGCACAGCTGGATGCCCTGAAACCTATTTTGTCTCCACCAGCTTAGAGAAAAGAAGAGTGACGAGGGGGGAAGTCTTTGGGAAGAACTGACGGACTAGGAAGGCGGTATTAACTCCTGAAGGGTATTAATTCCTAATTCTTCCATAGTGTAGTTCAAAGAAGCATCTCTTCCCCCTCCATGTGAAATAGAAAAGCACAGGTAGGTGTCCTTTTGCTTACAGAATAGTGAGTCTAGTACCACCCCCTGGTCGGCTGACGCTCTTGAGAATGCAGAAGGGAAACAGGAACCGCGTGGGAGGTGGCTGGCCCCGGTGTCCCTGCCCCTGGGTGCTGGACGGCTGGCCTATTTTGCATCTCTCCATCTCGACCCCTCCGCCACGTTAATGGCAGCCGGCACGCTCCAATGTTTATCTTGGAATTCGATACCATCATCTTGGCAACCAAACTGGGACCTTTACTGCTCACAGTGTTTGTCATTTGTTGTTAATTATCTGTTACCATAAATTCTGCACTTTGAGAAAAAGGGAATGTTTTGAAATACTTCCTCCCAACATATAAGTGGAGTTTCGTTTTTCTGTGGACAAAAGAAGGGGGGAAAGAATCAGCCCTTTTGGGAACTGGTTTGAGGGAATTCAAATGCCCAGGTTTTTCAGACCGCCTGGGTTTGTTCTTGCTAATGCGGCCAGGATTTGCAGCAAAGGTAACCTTTGCAATTTAGGAATGGCCTGGATTGGTGAGAGGTACCCCCTTTCTAGAAAAATAAAAAATTAACTTTACATAGGGAGTTGTGCTTTTATTGCAGTCTCTTTGTGCCATAATTGTGTGTTGCGTTCTGTGTGAGAGCCTGGTCCCCACAGCGGCTTTCTTGCTTTCAAAGGTTATTAAGACAGAGCAGTCCAAAGTGGAAAGTAGCTTCTGCTTACCTGCCTTTATGAGGTGTTTATTTTGTCAAGTGTAGAACTAAAATGAGCTTTCTGGCCATTAGTGGACTTTAGCCACGCCCCCACACTCTGCAGGGAGGGCCGGGTCACCTTATAAACAAACAGCACTGCTTTGAAAGGTGCTCTGCCGGGCTGCTGGGCTCACCGCTGGGCTCGACAAAGCCGTCAGCAGGACAGGAGAGCAAAGAGTGCGCGAGTGTATTTTGGAGAGGAGAGTTTGGGAGTGGGGTGGTTGTTGCTAAGCAGAAATCTAGGCATATTTAAAGATATAAAAACTGCTGTCATTTAAGAAGTTCTCCAAAAGTATGTCCATAATCCTGGCTGTCTACCCAGGTGCCCCTTGTGTGTGTTCACTTACAGACTCCGCTCCTAGAATCTCATCTTTACCGTGGTGATTGTAATAATATACGCGTCCATAGGTAATGGTGGAGGTTATATTAGATGATGCTTAGTACAGAAGAAGGCACTTAGCACCGTGTCCCAATGCTTAGTGCCTGGTAACTATTGTTACTGGTACTGTTGTTTACCAGGATTGTACCCACAGCGTCAACACTTGAACTTCCAACAGTTTTCATGGTGCTACGTGGCTCATCCTCACCATCACTTTTTTGGTTGCCCTTAAGCTGGGTGTGTCTGTTCTATTCTTGTCGAGAAGTTTTTGTTTGTCTCAGCACTTTTAAAGTATTTAGGGTAGCGCTGTCTCCCAAGGGATTCCCAACCCGGGGAGGGAGGGATTGAGTCTTTGTTAACCTGCTGAATGCCAGGGGCACAGACTTAATGAACAATGATCGCAGCTCCTGTCCGCTTCTTGGGACAGTGTAGCTCTTGGTGATGTGTGTTTTCCTGGAGATGAGGAATTGGCTTGGGTCTGCTGCCTTTTCTTTCTGCAGAACCAGAAAATGTTCTTCCCAGACTTAGGAGGAAGGTCTCCTGATAATGGTGTTGCCCCTGAAATAAAACCCCCTTTCTACATATTCCACTTCCTTTATTCTTTTATTTCCTCTCTTAGTGTTTTTTAAAGGCAGTATGTATGGTAGGTGCACACGCACTGTTTTAGAACACTGATTACAATCAGAAAAAATGAATATTAACTTGGTGTTTCAGATTTAGGAACAGTTTGGGTATGAGAGTAAAAGACTGGATGGAGAGGAATGGAGGTTGAAAAAAAGCACCCTCAGATGCTCTGGGGGAGGCTGGGAAAAGGATTTAACACTTTGGATTCTTTAGAAGCCATTAAAACTCTGATGGGATCGGATTACCTGACTGCACATCTGAAACATGAAACTCTTGCCCTAAACCGTGCAATTGAGTTAAGCTCAAAATTCAAGGCCTCCCCCCAAGACTGGCCTCTTGGTAAGCCTCACTGTGGATGGCAAAATGATTTCCTTTGAGAGGAGCAAGACTACAGTGAGGTTTTTATGGCCAATTTAGCCTGTGTATTTGTGCCAGCCAGACATTTGGCAGCTCTTAGTGCCAACTTCGGTGATCTGTCCACCAGTTTTTCCCAAGGTCTTCAGTTCCGTCTGGATTCAGGGCTGACATTGAAGAGAAGATACATTGTAAATTCAGCTTCCTAGGCATGCCTCCTGAATTTTTTATTTTTCCAAGTGGAGAAGTACTGAGAGGTGTGGGGAGAGCAGCAGGCCCCCAACTTTGAGGCTCAGACTGATGCTGACGGTCCTCCTCCCTTAAATATACTTTCTTTTCCTCCCTCCGCATTTGTCCCTGCTTCAAGGGAGCCCCTACCCCTTTCTCTGGACTCCGTGAATTCCTTGTATGTGTGTACTCAGAGCACCTCCTGTGAGTAATGCTTTTCTTTGGTCACACTTTTTATAAGTATTTTTTTCTGAGTGTGAAGTGTCTGTCTGGCAGCTACACTTCCAGTTCTCTGAAGGCAGTGACTCTTTGCATTTTACTTTGTTGCCTTTCTGTACCTGCAGCACCTGTCATGTGCTAGCACGTTCTAGACCGTCTTCAGATACCTGTTGAAGGAATGAGTGACTGTTGAACTTGCAAGAATTCCATATTCTCTTACTGTGTGCTTCCCTGGGAAGTGTGTGCTCCCTTGGAATCATTCATTCATTTTGAGAGCATGCATATAGACTTGACGCTATACGTGCCTTTAAAAAGGGTAACATGAGTCTCCCGTGTTTTTTTCAGGATGGAGCTGGATGAAGCTCAGAGTGAGTATTTCTGATACTCCTACACTAATGCTCTCATCTGTCCTGCCTCCAGTTGACTCTCTCTTTGACAGTAGTAGACTCTCATTTCTAACATAGGAAAAATACCAGTTTCACTTTCATCTTGACCCTAAAGTTTTGGGTTTCCTGTGTCATTCTCAACCTTAAAAACGGAGGTGTTAGAAAGTATACTGTCTTAACTCCTTGTAAAGTGTTTATTTATTGATCCTGTTTGGCATCTATTATTGAATAGAAGCATGAAATTGACTCAGTGGTAAAGAATCCGTCTGCAAATCCAGGAGACACAAGAGACATGGGTTCGATCCCCGCGCTGGGAAGATTCTCTGGAGGAGGAAATGGCAATCCACTCCAGTTTTCTTGCCTGGAGAATCCTGTGGACAGAGGAGCCTGGCAACCTGCAGTCCACAGGGTCACAGAGTCCCACATGACTGAGCACGCACGCACATATGCACATACCAGGACTCAGACTGATAGCTGTCCCTAATATCTGAAATGAAGACCATGAAAATGGGTCATCTTTATCGTGGGAATCACACATTTTGCATAAAGTGAACCAATTTTATTTTGCATCCTGTTTTCTTAACAACTTCAGTTATTTTTTTTTAATAGTAACTGCTTATGTATCTTACCAGATGACTATTTTCACAGAAACCTGTAATTTGGGTTTAATACAGGTAACAACATCATAACAACATTGGTGTTAGGTACTGATTAAAAGTGTTTTAAAATTTTTCCTTTAAAGGTAAAACAAATGAAATTTAAAATAAGCATTTGATGGATTTCTAATTACTGGTGATTTAGCTATAAACCTCTTAAAAATTAAATGACAAAAAATAAATGCTACTAAAGAGGAGTTTTGCAAGGGGCTTGCAAGGGGCAGACCATAAAAGAGGGGAGATAATAAGAGAGATTTGCATGGCAAGCACTTTGGGGCAGGAAGTTGTTAATTTAGGTTAATTTGGGGCTTTAGGTTTTCTCCCTGACTGTCTTCTTACTGTGTCTACTGAGAAAGGTGCTGTATAATTAGGCTTTCTGGCGATCCCCTTTGGCTGAGGACCTAATTGAGTTTCAGGGCTAGACTGCTGAGCTGGGCTGGAGTTGACGCAGCCTTTGGCCCTGCAGGTCGAAATCCTGGATGGACCTGCCTCTTTGATAACTACCTGGAGCGACTGGCAGTGACACTGTTTGGGGAAAGTATAGGTTAGTAACCGAGGAGTCGGTGTTCCTCATTATATGAAAAACTCTCTTTAACATAGGGAAGACACCAAAATCCACATGTGCAATTTAAATGAGCTTGTATTCTGCATTATAAATATGCACCGGATGCCAAGTAGAAAACCGGAACACTCTCTCAGGATGCTGTTAGGGCCAAGCGGAATCTCATTAGGGACGGCTTCAAAGATCAGTTCCTCGTGTCCATAAAAACAAGTGTAAATTATCTGGTGCGCGCCTGCTGTTAGCAGTTGCGGTGTTGCATTATGCATGATGCCAGACTGCACGGGGGAGACAAACCGCACGGAGCTCCGAAATAGACGTGGGGATTCCTCCACCCATACATAGATAGTTTTTGGTGCTGAGTCCTACCTTTTGGAAATTTATGGGTGCGTTTCAGTTAATGGAGGGTGCCATATATAACCTGCTCCTACATGTTTGATGAATTGGAGTCAGTTCGGAGAGGCATGATAAGACTCTGAATTGTTTATATGAACTACCAGTCTACTCAGATTTATGTATTTTGCTTGTTCACATCTGGAGTCAGATTAGGGGGCGATGAATGCATTCAGTGCTCATAGAATTGGGTGCCTTTGTTTCTACATTTCTTCTTCTCCCTTTGGGCTCTTGGTTAGATTTTTTAAAATAACTGAATGCTTGGAAAATTAAGAGAATGGAGTTGAGTTTAATAAAAAAGCTTTTGGAAAGGAGTTTTGGATTAAATGCCCAAGGGTCTAGAATGTTTTCCTGAGCTTCACTGGACAATAAGGTAGGGATAAATAGTGTTTAAGAACATGGAGTCTAGAACCGGATGGCCAGCGTGTGTCTTTGTCTTTTATTGGTTGTATGATTCAGGGCAAGGTTCTTACCGCCCCCTCCATGTTCTTGTTTATAGATGAGGGAAAACATTCAGTACCTACCTCGTAGACCTGTCATGAGGGTTGAATCTGTTGATTTTTGTATGGTGCCTAGAACACTGCCTGGGACACAGTCCTATCAAAGTGTTTGTTCATATGAGTGTTGTCATCACTAGTATCGGAGGTAGAAGGCCTTCTCTGCATCTGGGGTGAGACTCGAGGCACAGCACACCCAGAGACTGAGTTCATAAGCACGTCTGTGCTCGAGGGGATGTGCACACAGTAGGGCAGAGGGCAGGCCAAGGCAGGAAATGATTACCTTGGTGTCCACTGGGAGAAGCCGTTGGAAATATAAAATACCGAGTAGATGTGTGTCTTTCTGGTCCACATAATGCAAGGGAGAGAATCATGGTATCTTGGGGGAGGCTTAAGATATAGCCAGAGAGAGGCATTTTTCCTCTCAAAGTAGAAGAGACTGTCTGTAATGGTCTCCTTTCCCCGCTTGGTTCTCAGAATAAGAAGCCTAGGACAGGGACTTCCCTGGTAATCCAGTGGTTAAGACTTCACCTTCCAATGTAGGGAATGTGGGTTGGATCCGTGGTCAGAGAGCTAAGATCCCACATGCCCTGGGGCCAAAATCTAAACATAGAACAGAAGCCATATTGTAAAACATTAGTAAAGACTTTAAAAGTAGTCCACATCCAAAAAAAAAAACCTTAAAAAAAAAAAGGAAGCATGGGACACAAAGATCAAAAGATCAGCCTTATACAATGTCACGTGACTTACGTCCACAAATGGTCCAGCACCAGTTACCTTCATTTGGGAATTCCCATTTGCAAGTGTAATGGGGAGTCACAGATAACCAGCATTGGACTTCCTAGACTGGAAGTCTTGTAAGGGTAGGGCTGATCTTGAATCCTCTGCGGTACTCGTGGGCTCAGTAATTAAATACATCTTTGACCAATCAATAAACAGTCTTCAATATGTATTTATTATGTCATCTGTCCTTACTGTAAACTCCATTACATTTGCTTTTCAATTTTATTTCCTGATTTTCCACTGTAGGCATATCCCAGGTGAGTCAAAAATGTCTTCAGGTCTGATCCTTTTCCCAAACATTAAAGAAGGAAGACTCCCTGTAGGAGGCATCCCGTGATGGAAAAAAGTTTTAAGTGAAACAGGAGCAGCTGTTTTCTGCCCTAGAGGATCACATTTTACTTTCATTTCATAATATCTCCTCTTCTTACCACCCATGTGCCCCTTGGTTCCTCTAAAATCTGGCAGCATTTTTCTGGACCTCAGAGCTCCAGAAACCACTGCCATTTCCTACTCAGAGACTATGCATATTGGACAGCAGTTGCATTTTTGCTGGGACGTGGGAATGGAGAAGTGTGCGGCCATATGCCGTGTGCTTGGATAGTGGCTCACATTCCAAACAAGTGAAATGGTCTCTGGCCCACTGCTTGTGCTGTGTGGAAATGAGCAAACCTATACGCTTCTAGGTCTTTTCCACTTGCGGACATGAAGATAGAGAAGGTTGGATACTTCAACACAATACATTTTCATTTTCCCAAGTTTCATTTGAGTACAGTTTTGGGACCCGACGTGTTGAATGTGAAGGCTAACTTGAAAGACACCTCCACTTTTGAGAACTTCTCAAAGGTTGCTCTTTGGAAATAATCTCTCTGACTGAAAAGAAGTGGTATTACTACCCAGAAAATTGCTTCTGTGAGCTGTAAGCAGTGTTTTGGCCTCACTTAGGAGACCGCTGAAGTGTGTCTTCTTCATTAAGATTTAGAAACCCTGTGGCCACAAGTCATTCTGCAAGGAGCATTTCCAGCCATATGCAATTTCCCTCTTGGAAAAAAGCTCTGTGGCAGGTGTGAGGTATCCTATTAAACTTCTTTATGTTTCAGCTGCAGCCAGGCCCAGGTCTGCTTTGGCGGTGGTCCTCTCTGCCTAGGGTGCCACAGATTTAGCTATCAGCCAGACTCGTGCCAAATGCCTCGGATGCGAATGCTGTGGCTGGCAGCTGGGCCTTGGCTCCATCGCTGGTGGTGAGCCCGGAGTACCTACCTGTTCGACCTTTAAAGCTGGAGCAGCGCAGCGAAGTGGGAGAATTCTTCCAGCTCTGTTGCTTTTCTGGGAAGCTCAAAGATGGCATTTGGCAGCAGCTTTTGCATTCATTTCTAACTTTTGAACTTCGTAATAGGAAAATTATCTAATAAAAGCTCTATTTTGGGGTGGTTAAAATTAGTAGTTCCCGAATGTTCAAGACCTCAACTTACTAGACTGAGAAGCTCATAAAATAGGCATTGTGAGGGGTCCAGCTAGTGAATATATTAGTTATAGCAGTCTATAGCTGCCTGTAGAAATGATACATCATATCTCTCCATTGTCTTTATACAAATGTGTAAGTATATGCACATATAGCCACGGATAAATGAAGGTTTAAAATTAAACACAGATGAAAGCATTTTCAGAACATTTCTTATGACCATCTAAAAATCAAAACATTGGACATTGTTTGCATGTTGAGATGAACACCTCAGCTAACAATTGACCTTGTTTTCAATTGAGGGCACCAAGATGTCACATTATTAAGCATATTGGGTCAACCCAGAGTTCATGGTTAACATCCATTTTTCTTTCTGTGGAGATGAAAAGGTCTTCAGCCAGATTGTTTTCTTTTGGTTCCACCCCGGGTGCGGGGTGGCATGATTTTTGCATGACTATGGCTCTGCTCTATAAATAAGCAGATTCAGTCTTTTGTTTCAAATGTAATCAGCAAGATTGCATTTGCATTGCTTGTAAGTGAATCACATAAGTGAAATTACATTGCCTGCATCTCATTTGGTATCATAAAATGTTATGGGATGCAGGCTGTTTTTCTGCAACTAAAGTGTCTTGAGTTGGTATTAGGGTGCTTGCTTTCATTTTCCTTTGTGACCAAATTTGTTGCGTTGTACAGAGTTAGGGCTCATATTTTCACTTAGGTTAGTTGTGGGAGAAATGCTCGTTCTCCTTCCCTAGAATGAGCTTAAGATATTGGTTCAGTAGGGGGTAAATGGGAGTTTTAAGACCATTCACGTCATGCAGCAAGTGATGGCTAATCACTTTCTGTCTTTTGAGACAACTTTTGCTTACTAAGAGTAAACTCCAGTCACTGTGGGTTGGATATATAATGCAATCTAAAGCTTTTCAGGCAGTTGGCGACAGAAAACAGTTTGCATAAAACAAAAACAAAAGCTTCAGTTAGTCACCATTTTTTAATGACTGTTATAAAATACATATCTTAATTGGCTCTTAGGATATCCGTAAGACAGATAACATAAAAGTCATTTTGAGGTTCTCCTGCTTATTTCCTTGAAAATAAATGATTTAACACAACAGTAATAATCACTGACTTCAAAAGTCAGTAAGTTCAGTGACAAATGAGAATGCCCTGTTTTACAGATCACCTCCCCCTTCCACTGAGGTTTTCTTAATTCATAAATTTTTAAGGTGGAAATTGAGGGAAGGGTATGCATTCTTAGATAACCTGGAACATGGTGTGGTTATCCACAAAGCCTCTGTTTGTTAACTACATTATTGATAAAACCCCACAAGGCAGTAAGCAGCTATAGTGCTGGGTGTGCCCTTTGGTAAATGTGAAAACTGGTTTCAAAAAGAGAAAAGATACCAGTTATAGTGATAGACCAACAAAATGAAAGTGCTGAATAACAAATGATGATCTTCAGTTACTCGGATGGCTATTAGTAGGAAAAAATGGGAGGAATTAAACGTGATGAATAGGACATGTAAATATCAGAGGGTATGTTTTTCCTATCCAAAGAGATGACTTAAGAACACTAAATCCAGAAGAAAAACTAACATTCTAACATAACTGACAGTTTTGTTTTGTTTAACAGTAAGACCTTGTAGGAGATGTGCAGTTTTGTATTCTCATTATTTTTTCAATGTACTTAGGAAAAACATTTCATGTGGAAGGAGAGGATTGAGTATAACTTCTTTTTAATTAGTAAATTTTTAATTGAAGCACAACACACATACAGAAAAGAGTCCAAGTTAACTGTGTTTGACTAAATGAATTCTCACAACGGGAACCTGCTTGTGTGATCAGTATTGGGTATAGTTTTAAAGATGATTTGTTTTAGTCTGCAAAACAACATTCTGAAGGAGTAAGAATTTAAGTATCATAATCTGTGATAAACTTTTATTAATAAAAAATGTAGAGACCTTTGTTACTAGTGCTGTATGGTTTACAAAGAAGATAATTGTAAACACTGGGATTCCAGTGGCCTCCCTAGGATTCCTCTGCAGTTGAATATTGCAGGGCTGAGAGTATATGTGACTACTGTGACTTCTATCTAAACTGGTCTCCAAGGCATACTTTCCATTTGTAGTCACTTAAGATTTCCTGAAAGTGCCTTTCTGTGATTTGATAATTCTCTGGATAATATTTCCAAATTGATGACCTTCTTGAGTTAAAATATGTTTTTTTTTTAGTCTAGCTTTAAAGACATAATCATTTTCTCTTCCATTCATCACCATTTTCTCATTGAAAAAATTAAACATGCCTGTCCCACTTCAAATGAGCAGCTGCACTTTGAAACTAGATCCTTCTTTTGGCCGTAATTGTCCAAATGAGGAGGACTAGGTTGGCTAACTATCTTGAAAAGAATTGGTTGTGACTGTAAAGCATTTTTACACTTTCAGTTTTTTTCTCTTCAAATTTTGGTGTGTTCCCAGCTAGGGGGAAAAAAAAAAAAAGGAAACAAGGAGGGAGGGAAGAAATAAGGACAGAAACAAAAGAGGAAAAAGCGGGAAAAGCAATTCACAAAATACTTAAAACCAAGACAACTCTTACCTGGAAATAGCTTAACTCCAGCTTTGGAGGAAAGAGGGGGACAAAGAATTACTCCAGAATCTAGCCAGAGAGAGACTACTGGGCTTCAAGTATGTCTATAAACTACTGATTCAGGGATTTCTTTTTCATAAATTTGCCAGAACAAATAATAAAATGCATACATACATATATACTTGTGTATGTGTATTCATTTTCATCTATTCCTGCAGTGCTTATATTGCTGAATATGGTTCTGAAACTTTCTTTAGGGGTGGTTTTTGGAGCCGGTTCATGGATATATAAGGAAGGAGTTCTGTTTTCTGGTTACAGACATCATCTTCACACACACTCCTCATACCTTGCTAGTGAAGCCCCCTGAGGTGCCCAAGGAATAAAACTCATCAGTGAGTTTTCACCTTTGACTTTCTCACTCTGGCCAGAGGGCACTTTAGACTTACAGGCTAAATGTCTTCTCTGGTTGCTGTGAAGAGTTCATATTATATACATAGTACTACGGCAGCCTTGGGGCTTCCATGGCGGCTCAGCTGGTAAAGAATCTGCCTGCAAGGCAGGAGACCTGGGTTTGATCCCTGGGTTGGGCAGGTCCCCTGGAGAAGGGAAAGGCTACCCACTCCAGTATTCTGGTCTGGAGAATTACATGGACTGTATAGTCCATGCGGTCGCAAAGAGTCAGACACAACTGAGCAACTTTCACTTTCACAGAAACCTTGTACTTGTCTGCAAAAGTGTTGGACTGTCTGCTGGAAAGTTGATCCAAATGATCTTATATGAATGGGAACTATGATCCATCAGCTTACAGGCTGAAATAAGTGCACATTCTGTTTAGGTCACCAGGATGGCTGACTGGAGATGTTTACTGATTGGTTACTTAACAAATAGTCTTTTTTTTCCAAAGGAAACTAACAATCATAATAGATTAGCTGGCTATAAATGTATGTTAAATCTCATAATAACTAGGGAAGAACACTTCCAAATGAACATGAATTATAGCTCTGCTTATTATGCAATTGTGAAAGCTAATAATTTGTCTTGACATAATAGCTGCTTCAAGCTATCAGGAGTCACGAATAAGTGAAAATATATATAAATTTCCCAAAATATATTTGAATTCTTATATTTCGATTATATAAAATTATACATTATCTCCAACCAAAAGTTTGGACTGGTACCTCTAGTTAAGAGAGAAATATTCTAAAACTTACTTAACCGTATAAATAGAATGGCAAATACAACTGTCTTGAGTTTTGATATGTACTTGCTTATTTGGCATGGTCATTCTTTTATTCATACACTAATTAAAATATTTATGGAATTCATGCTGTGTTCCAGGCAAGCAGACTCTCTGAGTATGGGATCATTCAGCAAATAGAAAGAAATTATAATCTCATAAATTTGTTATGGGGGAAAGTAGTTCAATGTATTGCCCACTGATGATTTGTATTGGCCTTGATACAAAATTTGTCATAGCCTAGAATATGAAACTAACCCTCATTATTTTGATTATTTTCCATTTGATAGCCTTTTCCTCAATTTGTTGTCTTATTTTCCTTAGTTAAACACTTCTTTGGGGGACCCCTTTCCTCCCCCTCCTTCAAGGCATCTTGGATCTTCTGGACTTCAGCATAAACAGCCTAAGACCAAGTAAACGAGTTAGAATGAGCAAACCAGATAGAAAACAACATCCTCAGAGATAATAATAACAGCAATAATGATAAAATGGCTACCATCTTTTGGGTGCTTACTGTGTACCCAGTAAAGTGATAACTGCCTTAATACACTGTTTTATTTAATTCGTACTATAACCCTCAGAAGCAGGTGGTATTCCCGTTTTGCAGATAAGAAAGCCAAGGCTGAAAGCAGCCACTCAGGACGGCCTGGGTTTCACAGTTGGTCAGTGAAACGTGTTTACCTGAGTCTGTGCATCAGGCTCTCTGTCTCAGAGACAGTGGCAGACCCATGGATTAAAGATTTGGATTTTGACTGTTTTCTAAAACAAATCTCATGATAAAACCATGTGGTACTGAAGTCATGAAGAAGCATGAAATAAATACAATCCAGATCCACAAACATATTTTTGGAATAGTTCCACTGATTGAGGCTCTGTAGAGAAGCATGACCTAGGATGACTTATTCTCTCAGATAGAAACACAAATATGGAGGAATTCATTATTTCAGGATCCGTGGAGAAAATCGTATTGGACTGAGACTCAAGCAGCGTGGGCTTCAGTGCCCGCATCTGTAAAACAGAACTAATGCTGGTTAGAGCAGATGGTCACCAAGAATCCTGGCATTTCGAGTATTCTAAGACTTCAGGCTGATGTTACTCAGAATTCCCTGTATTCCTGGACTTTCTACTCAAATGCCACGTGGATTGGAAGATAATGCAAGAGAGAGGTACAAATTGAAACATTACACTCACAAGTCATGGAATTCCAGAAGGAATGCTCAAGACTGTTAACCCATTCAGCTCAACACCTAAAGCTGAGCATAAATATTTAAGAAGGAAAAGACTTTTCTCTACCATGAAGTACATTTAGGAGCCTTTGAAGACAAATTTCCTCAAAGAACACACTGATACGGAAGTAAGAGATAGAGATGTGGAGACTGGGCTTTCTACTGACTGGAAAGAAGCGTTTCAGATTCCAGAGAAGTGTGTCAAGATTTATTTCTTTCACTGGTTCTTAGATATACTCATCTAAGAATACATCAGCAGTCTGAGTGAGCCTCCAGTTTTAGAATAGCTGCTGACCCAAACTTTGATACTGGACAGGTCTCTCCAGCCTCACTTTTTTATCTGTAAGATGTGGGGTAGGTCTCCCTAACTGCTGAAACATCTGTGAATCAGTTTATATTTTGATGTCACAAAAAGAGAGTGACAGTATTGAGATGGTGTTTGGAGTGCCAGGGCTCCCACGTGACTGGAGTTAAGGCTGAATGAACAATTCAGAGGACCTGAACTCGGGTCACTCCCATGGAGAGGAAGAAGATAAGCCCAGTGTGAAATAAAGGCATTTGCAGTGGAGTGAGAACGGTTTGTCCTTGGAGATGAGTTGCATAGGTGATGCTGATTCTGCTCTTGTACACAGTGGCATCTAGAAGGGTGCTGGAGAAAGCTAGATATTCCAGTCCAGCGTTGCTGCGGAGTCCTGGAGACGCCTTGGAGTTGGTGTGAGCTGCAGGTCTGGAAAGAGTGAGAGGGCCCGAGGCTGTGAGGAACTGTGTACTAGTATAGTCATGTCAGGGAGAGGAGGCTTAAGGGAAGGCAAATATGAGGGATCGTCTAGCCCCACAGGTGTGGCAGCTGCTGGCAGACCTCTAGCAAATACTGTTGAGTTTGGGGGAAGAAATTCTAAAATCAGGGCCTTATATCCTGGTTTCTCTTCAGATCATATAAATCGTTCGCCTTTTAAAATAGGAGCCCAACCTTAAAGGAACAGAGTGAGGGCAATTGGCTTGCAAAGCAGGAGACGTAAGAGACGCAGGTTCAGTTCCTGGGTTGGGAAGATTCCCTGGGGGAGGGCATGGCAACCCACTCCAGTATTCTTGCCTGGAGAGCCCCTTGGACAGAGGAGCCTGGCGGCCTACAGTCATAGGGTTGCAAAGAGTCGGAAACAACTGAAGTGACTTAGCACACATGCATGCATAAAAGGCTTATGGCAGGAAGAAGGCAGAAGCCCGTTTACTAGACTGAAGTGGAAGGCAAACAGAGGGAGATGCCCAAGTGGCTTACCCTGAGCTGCTTGAGGAATGGACTAGGATTTTTTGGATGCCATCTATGGCCAAGAGTTGGTCAGGGTCAGCCCAGAAAGCTGGCCTGGGACCAAGCTGAGCGGTGGGCATGCAGCTGCCCTATCTCTGTGTAGAGAACTGGCCTGGGAGTAGGGAATCCTGCTGTGCAGTTGTTGGGAAATTCACGAAGTGCCTGGAGGACCTTGTGTGTTGGTTAGGGTATCCCAAGACATCTGGGAAGGGTGTGCATTTTCTCTTTAGTTCTTAGCTTGTTTCATAAAGTTAAAAAAAAAAAAGAGCAGTAATCCTCCATTTCTTAATCTCTAGGTCTTTGACTTATGTTTCTGATTATTTACAGTCATAAAATGGTCAGTGTAACCTGACTACGTGACAGCTTCCTGCTTGAATCATAGGCTCTTCCTGTTAATGTACGGAAATCCTGGCTTCCCTGGTGGCTCTGTGGTAAAGAATCCACCTGCCATGCAGGAGATACAGGTTTGATCCCTGGGTCAGGAAGATCCCCGGAGAAGGAAATGGCAACACACTCTAGTATTCTTGCCTGAGAAATCCCATGGACAGAGGAGCCTGGCAGGCTACAGTTCATAGGGTCGTAAAGAGTCGGACACGACTTAGCAACTACAAAATGTAAAACAGACCTGCCCTGTGTCAGAGGTGGTCCTTGGAATTGTAGATAGCATATTTAACACTCTGAGAACCCTCTGAAGTGGCTGCGGAGGGGTCCCTTCATGAGGCCTGAATTAGAATTTAAACCCAGTTCTTATGACAAAGCCCATTCTTTTCTATGAGGCCATCCTGACTTTCAACTTCCTGGGTCTCAATCTTGTTTTTAACAGCTGACAATGATGATTTTCAAAATTCTGGCTGCTGTGCCTAGAAATCCATCCACAGAAAGATATGCTGTCTTCCCTTTGCTCAAACTTTATTTGCTTCATTAAAAAAAAAAAATGTGCTTTTTAACTGCTGGAAATGCAAACGTAACTCAAAGTTGTTTTTTTGAGACCACACCATCCTTCCCAAATTTGAAAGCAATGAAACTGGATCTTAAATGTCATTAGTTTTGGACCTTAAGATGATGTTCGTGGGTGAGCATGGAGGTAGTGAGTGAGCCCTGATTATTGTTTTCTGACTTCAGTGTTACTTTCTGTGACTCTAAGCAAGATCTACTTGGTAGTTTACTTTATAAAGTAGGTTTGATGGTGCAGTTGGCAGCAAATGGTGTGGAGTGGTGATGGAACAGTGAATTTTGGAAATAAACTGTGTAGGAGAAGAAGAGGAAAGGAGATACATCTGTGCCCTATGTTTTCACTGGGGCACACGCTTTCACAGGTGGGAGATGTTTGCTCATCCCTGGGCTTACCATGGGTGGCCGGGACCGTCCAAAATATGATGTTATTTATCTTAGAGGAGTTACTGTAATTTTTTGCCCAGAACTATTGGCATTTGGGGTTCACACATCACTGAACCTCCTGATCTGTTGGCATTTGAAGAGCAGGACCCACAGTGTTTCTCACTTAAGGCGTGAAGTTAGATAGCAAGTGCCCCAAATGGCCCAGTTCACGATCACAGACAGCCCCAGTGTTAGGGCTGTGTGTCTAGAAATCTTGACTGGGCTTGACAGCTTAAAAGCCTTTTGGGGGAGTTCAGCAATGGGAAATGGCTAAGAAAATTATGACAGAACTAACCCATGAAATATCCTGCAGCCAGTGAAAACGTTTATAAAGAGTCTTCAGTAACATTGAAAATGCTGACATTGTAATAATTTAAATGGAGCCAAAAAAATCCCTGAAATATGACATGTTGAATGCAGAATGATCCCAATTACGTTTTAAAAATGTACAGTGAAAGGATGAAATGGAAAGAGACCAGAATGTTACTAGTAGCTCTTCTTATGGAGTTGAGGATGGGTTCCTCTTCTTTGCTTTTTATATGCCTGTTCTTAATTTTATTAATGTTAGTTATAAGCATATATTCTCTAATTAGAAGGAAAAAGGTGTTTTTTTTTTTAAATAGCAGAATACTAATTTCTCGTATTGGGGGGAAATTTACCTTTCTGGATCGGAAATTTGCTTATTACCCTTTGGTGGGTCTGGTCTCTCAGGTGACCCTTATTTGACTGAGTTAACACGTTACTTTTGTGTATAATAACACCTATTTGACACTAGTACTGGGGTGACCTAGAAGACTTGGTGATTTTAACACTATCAGGTAGATAATCATTTTAAGAGAGGGTTGAATTTTGAATCACAAAATGGTATGGTCTTTCCTGTGTAGGCTGCTTTGTTGTCTGTTTAGAAGAGAGTGTAGGAATAATTCGTTAAGGAGACTATCAGGTTTTTGTCATCCTAGTGAAATTTGGGCAATCCTGAGAAATTTTGTAGAGACAGAAATAATAGCAAAACAATACTCTGTGTGCTGGGTCGCTTCAGTTGTGTCCAACCCTGTGCAACCCTGTGGATTGTAGCCTGCCAGGCCCCTCTGTCCATGGGGTTTTCCAGGCAAGAATACTGGAGTGGCTTGCCATGCCCTCCTCCAGGCGGTCTTCCCGACCCAGGGATCGAACCTGTGGGCCCAGTGTCTCCTGCATTGGCAGGCAGGTTCTTTACCACTAGCGCCACCTGGGACGCCCCAAAACAATATTCATTGTGATCATTATTGGTTCTTTACACTGTGTCCAGTGTGTTCTCACTGTTTCCTCACATCTCTGTGGGGTATGTTTACCCCTAATGCAAATATGTGAAAATGGAAGTATGAGGTTCAGAGACTGTCCACTTGTAAATTTGTGATTTGAATCCATTCAGTTTTGAGAACTTACTATGCTCATAAAGTATTCTGAGGGAGTCTTGTAAATTTCATGCAGGAATTTATATTAAACCATCTGTTTTTCCTTTAAATGAACTGAGATGAATGTGAATGATATTTGGACCAGTCAAAACACCTGATGAAAGATAGCACTTTATGGTTTTTAGAGTATTTTCTGTTGGGCAATATCAGAGTGGAAAAAACTTGAATTTCAGAAGTTTATTAGGTATTAAAAGTAGTACCTAATATTTGAACTCCTCAGATCTGGGAAAAACTTGTACTTCTTCAATTTAACATTGGATTTGTGGAGAAAAAAGTATTGGACTAGGAGGCAATATAATAGTGACTAGGCCAGGAATCAGACAGACTTCCTATGTCATTGAAGCTTCACCATTTATGGCATTTCTGACCTTGGGGAGATTATTTAATCTCATCAACTCAGTAATTCTCATCTGTAGAATGGGCTGAATGCATTCGTGCTAAAGTCATTTCAGTTGTGTCCGGCTCTTTGTGAGCCTGTGGACTGTAACCCACCAGTCTTCTCTGTCTTTGGAATTTCCAGCCAAGAATGTTGGAGTGATTTGCCATGCCCTCCTCCAGGGGCTCTTTCTGACCCAGAGATGGAACCTGAGCCTCTCATGTCTGCTGCGTTCGCTGCCAGGTTCTTTACCACTCCTGCCACCTGAAAAGACCATGGGATTAATAGTACTCACCTTATAGGGTTCTCGCAAGGAATAGATGAGGGAAAGTTTACAAAATTCTGGCACAGTGCCTGATGCTTGGCAAACAACTTCATTGATGGAAGTCAATATTTTTGTTCCTGGGAGTTGCAGTATTTTCTTCCTGTTCTTGGAATGCGGATCCAGTTCTGATGCTAACATTGACCTGAGCAGGTCACTCAACCCATCTGGATCTGAGGCTCCAATGGCAAAAACAGCACTATCTTTTTTACCTACAAGGTGAGGATGAAATCAGATTATACACGAAGCAGCTTTTTGAAAAAGTCTGAAGGGTTGTACCAACATACGAGTCAAAGAGGAAGGAACTTGTAAGCAGATCAGAAGGGGCAAAGTCGTGGACTTACGTTTAGGTTGTAACTGGAACTTCCCAGAGGAGTCCAGTTTGCAGAGAACAAGTTGAGTGAGTAATACTCAATCTCCTGGGGGGGAGGGGGGAGCTTTAACCTAGAAACCCTGCAGCCCTATTCAGAGATTTGCCTGTCTTGTGACCTCTTATCAAGAAAAAGCCAGCCCCAAACTGGACCCTGTGGGAAGTCTTATTGCATATTTTCCCAGGTGAGGGCTGTGCCTTTGGTTCCTAGGGAACTCTGTCAGGCCTGGCCAAGGTTTACTCTTTTCCCTTGAGAGTGTTTCCACTCTCAAGGGACGTGTCCAAGAAGAACAAGAGTCCATTTATTCAGCCTGGCAAGCTGTGGAAGCATCAAGTGTAGATGTGTGTAAGCTTGACCATACCTCAGAGCACTATATAAAAATTGTCTGTGTGCTAAATTGCCAGCAGCGCTCAAGAGAAGTTTTGCTTTGGTAAACTCATATCAAAATTCCTGGCTATTCTTACATCCCTGCCAGTCCACAGGTCCTGTAGCAAACATTTAGATTTCTTTTTATTTGTCCTAACTCTTAAACGCTTGTTGCAGGACAAAGAGAGATTATATTCCAGTCCCACTGCACTGATGGAAGCGGGTTCATAATTTTTACTGTTTCCCAACACAGTGACATGCTGCAACTTGGGTGGGAAAAAACACAGTTATTTCTTTGGAAGCAGAAGCTGTTTTGTAGTTGGGGGTTAGAAATGCTTCCAGTGACTTTCTCAGGCCACCACCCACCCTCGATTCCAGCAGGAATCACATTGTCTTCACAGAACAGTGCCAGCTCCAACGTTAATCAAGTTTAATCTGTCAGCCAAGACCGCTTTCCTACCGTGGGCATTTGGAGGCACTGCCGATTAAAATATCCAAGTCTTTGGCACTTCCTCGAAAGCAAATCTGAAGGCTTGAGTGGGACTACCATCTTTTAATTATTATTGTTGTTACTGTTATTTTCAGGAGCAATTGATACAGGAATGAGGAGAGGACTGGCTGGAACTTACCACGTCCCCTTGGCCACCCCTCCCTAAATGATGATTTAAAAACAGGCAGTGAGCCAGAGAATTTTCAAGGCTAACTTTCTCACGTGGATGAGAAAAATTATTGCAATGCCCTTTAGCTAAGTACACTTGCTTCAGCCTTTACGGATGGCAGTGGCCACGTGGTCTCCTCTTCAGGAGGAAAAGAGCTTGAAACAATCACACAGCCCAGCCTCCAGAGATTGGGGGTGGAGGGTAGCTGATAGTAGGGCACAGGCAGTACTTTTAAGATTTTATTTTCTTTCTTTTTTTCTGAAAAGGCGAAGACTTTTTGAGGAAGTTATCTTCTTGCCAGAAAAGTAAAGTAGCCTAACCTCCTTTTCATCTTACCCATCACTGCTCTAGCAAAAATATACTGGCATGCCTGAGTCTTAGCAGATTGGCAGGGCACTACAGTAGGCAGTTTTGTGGAATGCACTTCAGAGAACAGCCTTCTACAGTTTAATATTTGAGTGGATATATGCAGCATGAAGAGGCACAAACAGACTCATGCAATCAAGGTGGATGACGACTTTCTAGCAAACATTTTGTAAATATTGATAGGGACCTGAGAATTAGCTGAAGTTTATTCCCCTATCCAAAGTTTCCAGGAAAGTCACTGGTTTGAAATAGAACAGGGTAATTTTACATGTGAACTATCATGAGACCAATAAAAGAATGTAGAAGTGACGCATAACCTGGTGCTGAAAGAAATTGGATCTGGCCAAGATAAGGGCTAGGGTGAAATTAGATTTGTGTGTTATTTCTGTCGGTGTTTAGGAGATTGTGTGCATGTGCGTGTGTGTGTGTGTGTTTGCACTAAATGTAAGCTCACTGTTAAAGTACACTGTAGGAAGTTTGCTGCTGCTGCTAAGTCACTTCAATCGTGTATGACTCTGTGCGACCCCACAGACAGCAGCCCACCAGGCTCCTCTGTCCCTGGGATTCTCCAGGCAAGAACACTGGAGTGGATTGCCATTTCCTTCAATGCATGAGAGTGAAAAGTGAAAGCGAAGTCGCTCAGTTGTGTCCGACTCTTCACGACCCCATGGACTGTATGTAGCCTACCAGGCTCCTCCGTCCATGGGATTCTCCAGGCAAGAGTACTGGAGTGGGTTGCCATTTCCTTCTCCATGTAGGAAGTTTGGTCTCTATAAAATGTGATCTGTACTTTGGGCTCGGTCATTCTTGGCTAGTACCATTTGTTGTTTTTATAAAGTTTAAAATAATATAACCACTTGTTCCTGTTGGGTATCTGGGCTGGGTGACTTTATAACTGTAGTCATGATGATTTGTCTGCATTTTGTGAATCTGAATAATGCGTTCTGGCCTGACTTAGCAGTCTTATACCACTGTGAAGTAGAGAGGTACAAGCTTTAACACTTTAGGAGAATTCAGGTCACCTTATAAACACAATGTCCACTGGGGAATAACCTTCCTATAAATTTGGCCCTCTGACTCACTTCCTCACCTTCTTACCTCTCTCTTTTTTAAATAGTGTTCCTTTTATGTTGAATGACATTACCCTAGCTCTCTGCTTGGTGAGCTCCTGCCCCTTCAAGACCCAAATAAAATAAATCCACTTTGTGAAGACCATCCCATCCCCAAATGGAATTAATTCCTTCCATCAACCTTTTTCTAAGAAGAATCACAGTAATGATTGCTAGCACTTAATGAACACTTAATATGCACCATTTGCTTAGGCACTCAGTAGTGTCTGACTCTGTGAGACCCTCCAGACTGTAGCCCGCCAGGCTCCTCTGGCCATGGGATCCTCCAGGCAAGAATACTGGAGTGGGTTGCCACGTCCTCCTCCAGGCAATCTTCCCAACCCAGGGATCGAACCTGTGTCTCTTATGCCTCTTGCATTGGCGGGCAGGTTCTTTACCACTAGCGCCACCTGAGAAGCCCCGTCCCTTTATAAGCAAGTTACTTAATCTTTGTATCAACTTTATGAGGCAATTACTATTATCATCCCCAGTTTACAGATGAGGTATCTGAGGCTTCTAGAAATTTAGCGGTTTGTTCATGGTCTCAAAGCTAGGCAGAGACATAGCCGTGGCCTAAACCCAGACCCTGTTGATGCTCTAAGTGACATTAATGACCCCTGCAGTGAGCTCTTAGTCACTTTATTCTCCCTCCTTTCTGACCTGCATAGATATATGTGATTTATGGTGACATTGATTGGTACGCATACTCTCCCAAGCAAAAATGTGAAGTTCAAGATGATAAAAATGGCAACTCTTACAAAAGAATAATTCTTAAAAATTCTGACTCATAGATATAAAATGAACACTTGTTAAAAAATTTATATATAAGTCATTAACAAGAGAACAACAACAAAAAAACCTGTTATGACAGGTTCTTAGGAAGACCATGAATTTATGTAGAATAAAACAATGTTGAAGTGAATTCACCAATGGATGCAAAACTGGAGGGGGAGTCAATTGAACCTCCACTGGGCAGAAATTATTTGCATTTATAGATCTTATTTGCATTGCTTTCACTTATCTATAAGTTACAAAGTTGTATAATAGCTCACAGACTAAGGCCTGTATCCCGGTGGGATCAGATAATGCCTGGAGGCATTATCATTTCATTAAAAGGATACTCACTCCAGTCTTAAATTTTTCCGTTAGAAACAGTTCATATCGTAAAGGGCAGAAACTCGTGGTTTAGACCAGCTCCGAGTCCAAAGTCCCAAGCTTACTATGTGACCTTAATTAAAATTTGGAAAGAATACAAAAAGGTTCACATGTGTGGCAGATGTGTGTACACGTGCGCACCCGTCCTGTGCAGAAAGATCTTGAGGAAATCAAATGTAATAATACAGAAAAGGTCCCTGCCACATAGTAGAAACTAAACTTCTACTATAAATTTCAGGTATTATTTCTAGTTATAAAGTGTCTAACACATGGTTGTCTGTTAATAAATGTTGAGTAACAGAATCAAGAGTGGACAGACTTTCCTCCTGAGGTCCAGATAGTAAATATTTTAAGCTTTGCAGGCCATATGGTGTTTGTCACAACTATGAAACTCTGCTGTTGTAACTCAAAAGCAACCTTAACAGTATTTAAACAAACAATGCAGTTGTGTTCCAGTAAAACTTTCTTTCTAAAACCATGCACTGGGTTAGATTTTGTCTTTGGGCTATAGCTTACTAATCCTGGACCAAATGGTTAAGATGGCTAATTCAGAAACTTGGGGTGGAGGACTAATTGCGCATCACACCTATTGGTAGACTTGCCAGTGTCACTCAACAGGGAACCTGGAGAGGTTTGTTGGTTTGTTGTTGTTGCTGTGGTTGCGGTTGTTCATTGCTCAGTCGTGCCCGACTCTGCGACCCCGTGGACTGCAGCACACCAGGCTCCTCTGTCTTCCACTGTCTCCTGGAATTTGCTCAGATTCATGTCCACTGAGTCTGTGATGCTGTCTAATCATCTCACCCTCTGCCACCCCCTTTTCCTTTTGCCTTTAGTCTTTCCTAGCATCAAGGTCTTTCTAGTGAGTTGTCTCTTCACATCAACTGGCCAAAGTATTGGAGCTTGAGCTTCAGTATCAGCCCTTCTAATGAATATTCATAGTTGATTTCCTTTAGGATTAACTGGTTGAATCTCCTCCCTGTCCAAGGGACTCTGAAGAGTCTTCTCCAGCACCACAGTTCGAAGGCATCAATTCTTTTTGATGCTCAGCCTTTTTTATTGTCCAGCTCTCACATCCCTACGTAACTACTGGAAAAACCATAGCTTTGACTATACAAACCTTTGTTGACAAAGGGATATCTCTGCTTTTTAATTCGCTATCAAGGTTTGTCATAGCTTTGCATTCAAGGAGCAAGTGTCTTTTAATTTCATGGTTGCAGTCACCGTTCGCAGTGACTTTGGAGCCCCTCAAAATAAAGTCTGTCATTGCTTTCACTTTTCCCCCATTTGCCATGAAGTGATGGGACTGGATGCCATGATCTTAGTTTTTATAATATTGAGTTTAGCCAGTGTTAATCAGAAGTTGACATGGGAGAGGGTATTTCCGTCTGCTATTATTCCTGGTAAACAGACTATTGGATATGCAGTCAGACCTAGATTTGAATGTTTCCTCAACCATGTACTAGCTGGGTAGTGGGGCAAGTTGCCCAACAGGTAGTCTGTACCTTGGATTTACCAACCCTGAGATAATATTGGGGAAATGTAAACTATGAAATACTCTACCAAGGTAGTAAGTATTCACTTCCAGAGAGGGAAGTAGTCCTCTATGGATTCTGCCATTGTGTAGGAACTGTGTATTGGTTTGGCCAAAAAATTCATTTGGGTTTTTTGGTAAGATGGTACAGAAAAACCTGAATGAACTTTTGGGTCAACTCAATAATTTTTACAGTAGAAGTAGACTAGCTGTTTCAGCAAAAGATAAAGATGTAGGGTAAAATGGTTTCCTTATTTTCATGAAACAGTCTCCAGAGTGAGATACACTGAGTCTGAAAATTATTGTATTGAATTCGTTTTGAAAGGTCTTTAAATGTTTGCATCATGTTAAGTTGGAGAAGGAAATGGTAGCCCACTCCAGTATTCTTGCCAGGATAATCCCATGGACCAAGGAGCCTGGCGGGCTAAAGTTCATGAAGTCACAAAAGAGTCAGGCATGACTTAGCAAATTCTGATTTTAATTTAATTAATCATATTATGTGGTCCTAGTAATAAGAATTTGTCTTGCGGTGGACTTAAATGATGTTCATGCATATATAAAATGGTCTTTCTGCCTTAGGGACAACTGATTTTTTTGAAGTAAGTCAATAAACTCAGCTCAAAGTTGGAAAAAAATATTTTGTTGTTGTTCAGTCACTAAGTCATATTACACTCCTTGTGACACCATGGACTGCAGCATGCCAGGCTTCCCTGTCCTTCACTGTCTCCTGGAATTTGCTCAAACTCATGTGCATTGAGTTGGTGATGCCATCCAACCATTTCATTCTCTGTTGCTTCATTATTATGGACCGTTAAAATTCAACTTTTGGCCACACACATTTAAAAAGGCCCTTTAGCCATTCAAATAGGAAGTTACCTACACAAACCAGTCAATCCTAAAGGAACTCAATCCTGAATATTCATTGGAAGGACTGATGCTGAAGCTGAAGCTCCAATACTTTGGTCACCTGATGCAAAGAACTGACTCATTGGAAAAGACCCTGATTCTGGGAAAGATTGAAGGCAGGAGAAAAAGGGGATGACAGAGGATGAGATGGTTGGATGGCATCACTGACTTGATGGATATGAGTTTGAGCAAGCTCTGAGAATTGGTGATGGACAGGGGAGCCTGGAGTGCTGCAGTCCGTGGGATCGCAAAGAGTCATACCTGACTGAGTGACTGAACTGAACACTTCTGATAAGCACAATTAACTAAACAACAAATTCTGTTAGAAGCTTCTTGTGAGACATTGAGCCTTAGAAAACTTGACTTTGCTGAGTTAAAAAGTGGAGAAGGAGGATTCAGTTTCCTTTGGCAGAGTTTTAATACCAAAAAAAAAAGAAAAAATCCCTTTTTATCCATTAGACCCAATGCTCTTCATGAATATCTCCCCCAACATTTAAAAAAGTAAATGGTGTGTTTTTTCTGTCTCTTAATGTTCTTTCTCCTGGACTGAGCCAGATGAAGACATGTTTTCAGGTGCACCCAGTGTTTGAAAATCACCTGCATTTTATTTTTGAAGTTGGTCATTTGAATTATTGATTTAAAAAAAACTGTATGCCCCATTTTGGGACAGAATCTGCCCTAACATCCAGATGTGCTATGTAAGTGTTAATTGCTCAGTCGTGTCAGACTTTTTGCCACCCTATGGACTGTAACCCATCAGGCTCATATGTCCATGGAATTTTCCAGGCAAGAATACTGAAGTGGATTGCCATTTCCTTCTCCAGGGGATCTTTCTGAATCCGGGTCTCCTGCATTGATTCTTTACCATCTGAGCCACCAGGAAAGCTGTGTAAGAGGAGGTTGTAAAACTCTCAGATGACAGAGCAGACTCTGGATGGTCATCCTGGGGCAGAGCCACCTCCTGGCCTTGTGCCTTTGCTTACTCTGAGTCTCAGGTTCCTCATTTGTAAAATGGGAGAATTATGGGGCCTACCTGCTGTAGGGATTAAATGAAAGCTCTTCAGATGAAGGGCATCACATAGCACCTGGCTTCGAAATGAAGACGGTTGCTGTTGCTCCCTATCATGACCATCATTATTTTCAGCCGAAAAATTCTACGTCAGTATCCAGATTTCATCCAGATGTCTTAGTCAGCTTGAGTTGCTATCACAAGTGCTGCAGACTGAGTGGCTTAAACAGCAAATATTTATTTCTTAAAATTACAGAGCCTGGGAAATCCATGCTCAAGGTGCCAGCCAATTGAGTTCCTGGTGAGATCCCTCTTGCTGGCTTGTCGACGGCTGCTTTCTTGCTCTGTCAAGGTCATCTTTCTTGTGTCTCTTTTTATAAGGCCACTCACTCCATTCATAAGGGTTCCTCCCTCTAATTATCTCCCAGAGACTCCACCTTCAAATACAATCATATTAGGGCTTCAACATGAATTTTAGGGGAGGACACAGACACTCAGTCTGTAGCATCAGATCAGTGATAAAAATGGGGACTGGATGGAGCTACAGGAACTATAATCATCTAGGATGTTATAGTTCATTTTTGACTGCTTCTCCAATTATCATTTACAGTTTCTATTTTTAATACCATCAGGTTTCTACTGCTTTTCCTCCTTATCCTCTACTTTCTGTCTTTACTGGGTGTGGCTTTATCAAACATACGCCTAGTTTTTTTGGCAGGTAATTTTGAGTCGGCCTCCTTTTCTTTAGTGCCCTCAGCGCCATTCCTTCCCTCACATCCTGCAGTGGCCACGTCAGTTTTCCTTAAAGCCAGCTTTCTTTATGACCCCTTGCACCTTTCAGTTGGGTGTGGTGGAGGGGGCAGGTTTCCACAGCCTCCAGGACTGGTTCAGGCCCTGCAGTCTGGCTCTCTTGGGTGTGGTCCCCAGTCCACCAGCCTCTCGAACCTTCTGCTGCTCACTGACACACTGACTCTGCTCTGGCATTGCCTCTTCACTCACAAGTCCCTAAATAAGTGATGTGCTTCCTTGCAGTGTCCACTGTTGCCTGGACAGCTCCTCTTTTCTGCCTGACTTTCCAAGCCCTGTGCTTGTTTAAATCCCAATTCAGATCCCACTCTCATGCCTCTTCTTTCTGAGCCTGAGATCCTTTGTCCCCGGCATTTGAAATTGAATTGACACACCCCATGGTGTCCGTGTCCATTGTAATGTTCCCTGTCCTTCCTGGCCCACAAGCAGCACCAGGCATTTTCTCCTTTATCCCACAGTACCCTACACATCCTGGATTATTCGCGACAACCACCACCACGCAGCTCCTTGTTTCTAGCTGTTCGAGAGTTGTTTCTTAAATCACTTGTTTACATACCACAGAAACCTTCTGGGGCTTGGCTTTACCTGTCTCCCCAGCACCTAGCACAATCTGGTCCATAGAAGGTGCCTGCTGAATGTGAGAGAAAGCTCAGTGATGGAACAGAAATCATGTGTTTGTTGAATGCAGACATACCTAGATTTATTGTGCTTCATTTTACTGTGCTTTAGAGATGCTGCACTGTGTTTGTTTGTTTTTTACAAATGGATGGTTTGCGGCAATCCCTCTGTTCAACAAATCTTTCGGTACTACTTCTCCAGCCGCATTTGGTGATGTTGTGTCTCTGTGTTTTGATAATTCTTACAATATTTCAACATTTTTTCATTATTATTATACTTACCATGGTGATTTGCGATCGGTGATCTTTGATGTAACTGTTGTAATTGTTAATGGGTTATTGGATGCCACAAACCATGCCTTGTATAAGACAATGAACTTAAGTGTTTCGTGTATTTCTGACTGCTCCACTGACCAGCTGTTCCCTGCTGTCTCGCCTCCTCTTTCCTTTCCCTATTCCCTGAGACACACAAAAAAATACTGAAATTAGGATAATTAATAAACTTACAGTGGCCTCTGAGGGTCCAAATAAAAGGAAGAATTGCACAGCTCTCACTTGAAATCAAAGAAAAGTAGGAATGAGTAAGCTTAGTGAGGAAGGCGTGCCAAAAGCCAAGTCAGACTGAAAGCTAGGTCTCTTACACTGAATACTTAGCCAAGTTATGAATGTAAAGGAAAAGTTCTTGAAAATTGAAAGTACTACTCCACTGAACACATGAATGATAAGAAAGTGAGACAGCCTTATTGCTAATATGGAGAAATTTTGAGTGATCTGGAGAGAAGATCCAACCAGTCACAACATTCCCCTAAGCCAGAGCCTGATCTAGAAAAAAAGCCTAACTCTCTTCAATGCTGTCAAGCCTGAGAGAGCTGAGAACTGAGAAAGCTGCAGAAGAAATGCTTGACGCTAACAGAGCTGGTTCGTGAGGCTTAAGGAAAGAAGCTGTCTCCAACACATCAAAATGCAGGGTGAGACAGCAAGTGCTGATGTAGAAGCTCCTTTAAGTTGTCCAGAAGATCTAGCCAAGATAATTAATGAAGATGGCAACACGAAACCAGGGGCCCTCAGCTGCCAGGATCTAATGCCTGATGATGTGAGGTGGAGCTGATACAGTAATAATGGAAGTAAAGTGCATGATAAATGAAACCATTCCCCTACTGGTCCATGGAAAAATTGTCTTCCAGGAAACTAGTCCCTGGTGTCAAAAAGGTCAAAAATGGGACCACTGCATTAAATAGCTGTTTTTCAATGCGGACAAAAAAGCCATATGTTGGAAGAAGGTGCCATCTAGGACTTACATAGCTAGAGAGGAGAAGTCAGTGCCTGGCTTCAAAGTTTCCAAGGACAGGCTGACAGTCTTGTTAGGGGCTAATCCAGTTGGTGGCTTTAAGTTGAAGCCTGTGTTCCTTTAGCATTCCAAAAAGCCTAGGACTCCCAAGGATTTTACTTCATTAACTCTGCCTGTGCTATGTAAATGGCACAGTGATGCTGGGATGACAACACATCTGTTTACACCATGGTTTACTGAATATTTTAAGCCAACTATTGAGACCTACTGTTCAGGAAAAAAAAAAAAAAACTTTCTTTTCAGGATATGACTGCTCACAGACAGTCCATGTAATCAGCCAAGAACTCTGATGGAGATGCTCAACAAGGTGGTGTTGGGGGCTTCCCAGGTGGAGTGGTAAAGAATCCACTGCAGGAGACGCAGGTTTGACCCCTGGATCGGGACAATCCCCTGGAGAAGGGAATGGTAACCCACTCCAGTATTCTTGCCTGGAAAATCCTATGGACAGAGGAGCCTGGCGGACTACAGTCCATGGGGTCACAAAGCATTGGACATGACTGAGCATGCACGCATGCTACACCAACACAAAATCCATTCTGTAGTTGTTGGAACAAGGAGTCATTTTGACTTTGAGGTTTATAGTTTAAGAAATATATTTCTTATGTCTGTAGCTGCTATAGATAATGATTCCTCTCATGCATCTTGGCAAAGTAAATTGAAAACCTTGTGTTTTCAAACAGTGAACGATTCACTGTTCTAGATGCCATTAAGAACACTGGTGATTCGTGAGAAGAGGTCAGAATATCAGCAGTAACAAGAGGTTTAGAAGTTAATTCCAGCCTTCCTGGATGATTTTGAGAGGTTTAAGACTGAAGTGGAGGAAGTAACTACAAGTGAGGGAAGTACCAAGAGAACTAGAATTAGAGGTGATTCCTGAAGATGTGGCTGAATTGTTGTAATCTCATGATAAAACTTTAACAGATGAAGAGTTGATTCTTATGGATGAGCAAAGAAAGTGAGATGGAATCTACTTCTGGTAAAGATGCTGTGAAGACTATTGAAATGACAGCGAAGGATTTAGAATATTAGGTAAACTTACCTGATTAAAGAAGAAGCAGGATTGGAGAGGACTGGTACCAGTTTTGAATGAAGTTCTGCGAATGAAATGCTATCAAATGGCACTGCATACTACAGAGAAATTTTTTGTGAAAGGAAGAATTAGTTGATGTGGCAGACTTCGTTGTTATCTTATTTTAAACAATTACGACAGCCACCCCAACCTTCAGCAACCACCACCCTGATCAGTCAGCCACCACCAACAGCAAGGCAAGACCCTCCACTAGCAAAAAGTTTGCAACTCGCTGACTGCTCGGATGAAGTTATTTTTTAGCAATAATTATTTAAAGCATGCACCTTTTTTTTTTTAAGATGTAATGCTATTGCACACTTAATAGACAACAGCATAGTGTAAATATGACTTGTACATACATTGGGAAACCAAATAATTCTTGTGATAGTCACTTTATTGTGGCGGTCTGGAATTGAACCCACAGTGTCTCTGAGGTATGCCTGTAAGGAACTGACAGATCCACTCCACAATCCTTGTAGGTTGCTTCTTTGTCGTCCTAGAGCTTACCCTGACTCCTGGCGTGCAGGTAGGTGTTTAAGAAATCATTATTGACTGTGTGGACTGACAGGCACTCGGTTCAGTACCACGCGCCTTTTTTTCTCAAAGGCAAGGCCAGTATCCAGAAGTGTAAGCTAACAAACCTGGTTGTTAAAAGAGCAGGAAACACTTAACCCTGGACAACACATCTCCAGTGAGATATTTATGACCCAACTGCTTGCCATTTGAGAGGCTTCAGTGGCCACCACAGTAGCTAGCCTGATGGGCACCGAAACGCCCCAGTGGAACCAGCGGAAGGACCAGAAATTCCTATCACATGCAGTGCTTGAAGAATTAAATTATTACCACTTAGTATTCATTGGATGTCAGCACTGTACTTCTGTACTAGGAAAAAAATAGATGAAACATGAGACACGCTCTGTGCAGTGGGCTTTTGTTAGCTATAATTAGTTGGTGGTAGAACAGTGTTGATACAGCAGTTCAGAGTTAAAGGAAAGCAGTGCCCTTGGTACAAATGTGAGTATATTTAAACATTTGGCTCTGTTAGGCTTCCTCACTGTGTTTCAGCACCATTACTGTTCTGGGACATGAAGGCTAAACTGGGAGAGTTTCATCAGCTCAGACTTTTAGAAAATGGAGAACAGCCCATTTTTGAAGCAACTAGTTAAATCCCACATCATTTAATTTTTGTTTAATTGTGGTAACTGGGATTCTGATTTATTTGCTCTGTTTTACACTAGAAAGACCTGGGAGCTCCATCTATGGTCCTAAATTGCAATTTCACTTCTCTCTGCATGTGAAGTCTGGCTAATTCTGATTCTGTTTGTAAGAATCTGGACTGCATTTACTTTTGCATTGTCTGGAAAGCAGAAAATACAATTGAAAGAGAAAGAGTGTGTTTTAAGCTGCTTACGAGACTGACTTGTTTCTAAGGTCTTGCACAGATTTCTGGCGGTGGAGAAACCAGGCAGGTCATCATTGGAGCATCATTTGCTCCAGCCTCTCTTTCACACTTGAAGAACAGAGGTTACAGGAAGGGCAGTGACTTGCCCAGGATCACGTAACTAATTGATGCCCAATGTAGTGGGGGTGCAGGAAGGGCCTGGACTCCACAGCCAGAGCTCTTTTTAATGAGGCTTGTCTGTCAGCTAAAGTGGCCCCTCTAATGCCACCTGTATTTGGAAACATTCACAGTCAGTTTGCCCGTGTGACTTGACGTCTCCGGGAATGAGAAGCACTCTTTATTTATTTTTGCTGTTGTTGTTGAGTCACCCAGTCGTGTCTGACTCTTTGGAACCCCATGGACTGCAGCACGTCAGGCCTCTCTCCCTCACCATGTCCCGAAATTTACCCAGGTTCATGTCCATTGCGTTGGTGATGCCATCAAGCCATCTCATGCTCTGACGCCCTCTTCTCCTTCTGCCCTCAGTCTTTCCCAGCATCAGAGACTTTATCTTAACCAATACTCAAAAAATTAAATTCTATATTGCTTATTTTCCTAATGAACCCTAATGTGCATTTTCTTGAGGTTTTAAGAGACTCCATTCAGTTGGGTAACAGTCATAAAAATAGAGGTATCAGTGCACTAAGACTTGGGTATTTTTGAAAATGAACTCCAACAATTTTGAGCAGAGTCTCTAGATAGTAATGATTACAAGAGTTTAGGTGGTTTGATTTGATGTCATTTTATTATTTTTAACATCTTTTATTCTTCAAGTCCAGGCATATTTTTAGCTTCCAAAGTTAGGTAAAAAGAGAAGTGAATCAGAAGTTAGAAAACTTGAGTTCTAGTTCTTTAGATTGGACAGATCTTAAAAATTTTCATACCTGTGTATATTTTTTAATGTTAGTTAAAAAGTGCAATCACCATATCCACTTCATGCCTGCATAGATGAAACTGTTTAAGGCAAAACTAAACAAAATTGTGTAAAAACTGTAAGATGCTTCACAAAAATTAAGTAATAGCATACAAAAAAGGCCAAAAACCATGAAGCCGATATTCAGAGAAGCAAAACACAGGATTAGATCATCTCTGAAGCCTGTCCAGTTGAAAAATTCTCTACTGTACTAACTTAAGCCTGGTATTTATTTATTTATTGTTCTGCTAGAGGGTTTTGCATATCTTTTATCAAGCAGTCGATTGGAGAGGGGACTGAATTCTTATGTCTAGGGTGGATGGTGTAACATCACAAACCTAATTTTAACTCGCACGTCAGCTGAATTTTCAGGGTAAAAATGAAAGCTTTAATATTACATTTGAAAACTTGTTAATCACTGGGATGCGGAAGCACAGCATCATGGTTTTCAAGTGGAATGGGAGATGATAAATACATTGGAATCCTGTTAAAATGCTTTGTAAGAGTTTTAGTCTTGTTCGACAGTGAATTATAATCTAAATGTGTACATAAGGCTTTTACTTCTCATTTGGCCTAAAGAAGAAATTCATGTCATAACAGACCACATGATTACAGCTCTTCTGAAGATCTGTCAATAGGGCTTGCACCAGTGTATACATTTGCTATTGAAAAAATAACAGATGTGACCAATAGAGCTTTCCAGAGTGGAAGCAATAATATTATCATATTAGTGTTTTATGGTAAAAAAAAAAAAACAAAACACTCTAATGGGTCAGGATGGAGTGAATGAAAATGGTTTATTTGTTTGAGTAGGCAATGGGATATATAAACATTTGACAGTCAAGCTTCAAGAACAAGATTTGAGGCTTGGCACAGAACTTGGAGACTTAATTGGAATACTCAAGATGATAGCTGAGGCTTCCCCTAGGAAAATCCTCCAGGGTGTCCGGCTTTGGTGGTTCTCCAGCGCCTGTACTAGCATTTGTCTTGGATAAACAACTCATGGGCCCATGAATCCATATGTGCTTGTGTTAGTCGCTCAGTTGTGTCCACCTTTTGTGACTGCCTGGACTGTAGCCCACCAGGCTCCTCTGTCCATGGGATTCTCCAGGCAAGAATACCGGGGTGGATAGCCATTCCCTTCTCCTGGGGATCTTTCCAACCCAGGGATCGAATCTGGGTCTCTTGCATTGAAGGTGGTGTCTGAACCGTCAGGAAAGCCTACCATGAATCCATATGGCCCATGAGCTCTGACACTACAGATAGAGGCGTTCTGACCATTTGGATTGTATCCAGGAGGTCACCAGTATGCCAAGGGCACTGGACATCCTATCGCAAAAGAAAAAGTTGAGGACAGCGTGGCCACTCAAGTAGGTTAGAGATGATTTTAGAAGGTTATGATACATGCCCTCAGATATTTGAAGAACTGTCCAATGGAAAAGGGACTGAATTCTTCTTCTCTGCTGTTTGAGTGCAGAACTAGGATTAAGAAAGAAGTGACAGGAAGGAAATGCATGGTTTTAATTTTTAAAAAGTATTTTTATTTTCACCTGCATCGGGTCTTAGTTACAGCATGCGGGAGCTTTGTTGTGGCTTTCACGGGCTTCTCTCTAGTTGCAGCAATAAAGAGTGGGCTCAGTGATTCTGGCATGTGGGCTTAATTGTCCCGTGGTCTGTGGGACCTTATCCTCCTGATCTGGGATAGAACCCTGGTATGTCCCTTGCCTTGCAAGATGGAATCTTAACCACTGGATCACCAGGGAAGTCCCAAGAAATGAATGTTTTTGTTGACTGTGGATTATGTGTCTAGCGCTGTGCTGGCTGTTGCGCGTGTGATCAGCCTTAATTGAGCAAACTTGTGTGCTAGCCGTTATTATCTCCTTGTAATGGAAGGAGACATGGAGGTCAGAAAAACTTAACTACTGCTACTAATAGTAGTAAAAATATTATTGCTGAGTTAAAACAAAACCTAACATTGAATGTCTGCTGTGTGTCAGGCACTGTTCTCTGTGCTTTCAGTACATTATTCTTTGTCATCCTTTGATGACCCTATGAGTTAGAAACTATTTTTATATTCATTTTATTGGTAAGGAAACCAGGACACAGGAATCAACCACATTGCTCGGTGTCACACTTGATAAAAGTGAAGTGAGATTCATAGCCAGATAGTCTGGCTTTATAGCTAAACATGACCCCCCCACACACACACCCCACCTTACATCATTCAGTATCTTTAATTTCGGAGCATGTGCTGCATGTCAGATCCAGTACTTGACAATTTATTTCCTTGTAGTGATAGAGTAGATTAGGCAGTGAAAAAGCTGGCTTAAAACTCAACATTCAGAAAACAAAGATCATGGCATCTGATCCCATCACTTCGAGGCAAATAGATGGAGAAACAGTGGAAACAGTGACAGACTTTATTTTCTTGGGCTCCAGAATCACTGCATATGGTGACTGCAGTCATGAAATTAAAAGATGCTTGCTCCTTGGAAGAAAAGCTATGACAAACCTAGACAGCGTATTAAAAAGCAGAGATATTACTTTGCCAGCAAAGAGCCACATAGTCGAAGCCATGGTTTTTCCAGTAGTCATGTATGGATGTGAGAACTGGACCATAAAGAAGGCTGAGTGCTGAAGAATTGATGCCTTGGAACTGTTGGTGTTGGAAAAGACTTTTGAGAGTCCCTTGGACAGCAAGGAGATCAAACTAGTCAGTCCTAAAGGAAATCAACCCTGAATATTTATTGGAAGGACTGATGCTGAAGCTGAAGTTCCAGTCCTTTGGCCACCTGATGTGAAGAGCTGACTCACTGGAAAAGACCCTAATGCTGGGAAAGATAGAAGGCAAGAGGAGAAGGGGATGACAGAGGATGAGATGGTTGGATGGCATCACTGACTCAATGGACGTGAGTTTCAGCAAACTCTGGGAGATGGGGATGGATAGGGAAGCCTGACGTGATGCTGTCCCTGGGATTGCAAAGAGTCGGACATGACTGAGTGACTAAACAAAAACAGCAGAGATTAGGCAGTGTTATTCCCATTTTATAGATGAGAAAATCGAGATGAAAAGAATGGAATATCTTACCCAAAATGAGTAACTCAGCCAGACTGTTACTCAGTCTTCAGGCTTCTGGCCAAGTCACTTTGGACCATGCTCAGCTTTCTTAGAGTTTCTGGATCGGAAACTTTCTAGCAAGTAGAGCAAGTAACCAGAATTGGCTGCCCTGGTGGAGAGGAGGGGACTCAGGGGCGGGGCTTGCCTTTTCTGGAAAACTTGGAGAGAAAATTTATGTCAGCTAGCCAGGAAACAGATAGAGGAGGCTCAAGCTTCGTATAAAGCACTGAACCCGATGCCCCCTAAGGCTTTGTCCAGCTCTGGGATTTTATGATGCAGTGTTTTCTTCTCATCTTCCCATGTCGTCTTGTTTTCCCCTGGGTGTACTCAGATGTACGTGCAAATCTCACTCTGCTATTTGAATCTGGCTCTGGGGGTTAGATTGCCTTGGTAAGAGACTCACTTGCTAAAATGTTTGACATGATGCCTTAGGGGAAATGTTAGGTCATGTGAGAAGTCAGCAGCATAAACAGTAAGCAGTAAGGTTGTTAACTAAGAGGGAACAGGCAGTGGGAGGGTCTTCCCACAATGTGAACAGGTAGATCTTCTGATAGCTGTCAGGGTCTCCCTTAAACACGTTTTTACAGGAAAATGTTTGACTGTCTTGCCTTTTCAAAGTGTTTACCACATGCTCAATTTGGAAATGGTCATTTCCCTAGGGTTGTCTCAACTTTAATTATATCTGCTGCAACTTGCCTAGTCTACTACGGGGCCTTATTTTCAACTCTGAATGTCTCTGGGTGGAAATGCCTTCTTTCCTATGACCCCCAGGTGATAACTTGTCCTGTTATCCTGCAGTGTGGCTCTGACAGGCTATGCTGTCTTATCTTCTTGTACTTTGATGGATAGCAAAGGACATCAGCGCCTCTGGGTCAGGGGGTGTATGTAAATTATGTTTTTGCATGTTTATAACCCATCCACACCTCAGGCTTTGGACTTCCACAATCCTCTTCCTTGAATCAGTCCTCCATATCTTTCCCAATATCTACTAATTGTTTCTCTTGGATGACATCAAGTTGGTGGTGGTGATGGATACACCTTCTCAGTCATCCTGTGTCCCTCTGATGCATCATTTTATTTCAGCTCAAAGCTGAGAGGACTCATTTTTCTCTCTTCTTCCTGTCTCCTATTTTTTTTATTTCTTGGCCTTTATTTCACCGTTAATTCTGTTGGACCTTTGAGTGTTTCTCTGGAGGAGGAGGGAAGGTGGGGAAGGACTTGAAACCACTCAGAAATTGACTGATGTTTTAATAGTCATGGAAAATGATTGTCCAGCACAGAGCTAAGAAACCCAACATGTACTGAGCGGTGATTCGCTTCTGTAGACGGAGTAGGTTCATAACACAGGGGCCTGTTCACAGGGAAGGATGTTTATCTGTGCTCCTTTCTGTTTTATAAACTGAAAATGATGACTCTGATGTCTTTCTGATAAATTCGTGTAGACTCTTAAAGCTGGCGTCCCCAACCTCTGGAATCGAATGCCTGATGATCTGAGGTGGAGCTGATGAAATAATAATAGAAATACAGTGCACACTGAATTAATGTGCTTGAATCATCCCCACACTATCCCTACTCCCCCTCCGCCAGTCGATGGAAAAATGGTCTTCCATGGACCTTATCCCTAGTGCCAAAAAAGGCTGGGGACTGCCTTAAAGGATTTTGATGCACTAGTTGTGCCCATAGCTTAGCTGAGTTACAGAAAGGAAGAAATGGGACTGTGTCTGTACTTGACCATTAGAACGAGAACAGAACTGGAAAATAAAGATATATAAATAATGAATTTATGTATACATTTCAAGTCCAGTGGTTGATGAATTTTCTTGCAGACATTGGTGGTTTCAGCATAGATGTACACAGCCCCTTTCTAGCAAGCATCTTAACTTTGGGTGTAGGAATAGAATATTGTCACTTCCAGAGGGTGACACAGTCTGCTGTGGCAGGAAACAGTCCTTCATTGTCTGGGAATACTACTTTTCGAAAACAGGCAATGTCAACTGATACAATTTAGAACCACTGAGACAGTATAATAGAGTCTCAGTAATGGAAAAGAAGACAAACATTTTAATATATATTAAAAAAAAATCAACAGTGGATACTATCAGAAGGGTTTCTAGGTCGCTCATGAGAGCTCAGTGGGTTAGTGAATTTTCTTCATGATGACAGCGTTGTTACTTTCTAACCTTTACAGGAAAAATCAGGTGTGTGTATATATATATATTTTGTTTGTTTGTTTGTTTTTGCAGAAGTTAAACTTTCTTTTTGGGTTTTCAGTGAACCCCACTGTGTTCGCCAGTTCACAGCCCCTGCATCCTTTTTGTCTTCTTCCAGTTCTCCTTTCTTCTTCCTTCCTTCTTCTCTGACAAAGGTGAAATAAAAGACTAACCATTAAGGAAATGCGGGACTTGGCAGGTTGCATATTGACTGCCTTTGTTTCTCTCACAGACATTGCCATTGTGAAAAGAGATTGTTTCTTTTTACAAAAGTGGGGGAAAGGACGAAAAATTAAACAAAGCCTTTGGAGGCAACTGGTAGAGAGAATCCTGGTTGCGCTTTGCCTGTGTTCTCTGCTCCATGTTAATGACCCAGGGTGGGGCGGTGAAATGAAATATTGTTCCTTATTTAACATTTTACGCTCTCATCTCCACATCGCGTATTTGCTTCTCTTGTGACCTTCTCTTTGCTTTGATAGCTGCTTCTTTTCACCCATAATCCAACGTAAGTGTATATTCCTGCGGAGAAATTACAGGAAGCTGTCAGTGTAGAGTTAATATAGTTAAAGCATCCTTAACTCTGCTATAAACCCTTTAAATAATTAAAACTGTATGCTTGAAGAGTCAGATTTGCATTGCTTTACCAAGTTTATTTAGCACACTTTGTTACACTCAATTAAATGAGAATGTTCTGTTTCATTTTCTTTGCTTCGGGTGGATCATTTTGCCTTTTGATTCTTATGCCCGAGTGTAATTTCACAGTGCTTAGGCCTCTAAAACTGTACATATATTAATGCATATGTAGATCTGTACACACCCATTAAAAGACTTACTGTATTTGTACTGAGTAGACTCTTTGCCCAAGGCATGTGAGCATTCCAGGTAACCTAAGGTGTAACTGGGGCCGCAGGTGGTGGTAGAGAAGCAGCTGGGCAAAGTTCTTGGAACATCAGTGTTTTATTTTTTTTTTTTTTCAGTGTTTTATTTAAAAGTCCTTTTACTTTGGCATCACCTTCCCTCCCCAGAGTTTGATATGTGAATCTCTGCTTGAAAATGTGATAGAGGTATTGAATGGTTCTAGAAAGGAAATTACATAGAAGTACTGACCATCTACTATGTCTCTTAACATTTCAGTTGGCAAAGCATGTGTAGAATGCTCTTCATAAATTAGTTCTTTGCTAAAGTTGTGCATGTTTAAGGAGGAATAAATTAGTTATCCATTTCATAATGAGTAGTGGGATCAATTGGAGCATGAAGAGAGAGAAGATAATATCATTTTGCTTCCCCAGTTGGGGTTCAATATCCCTAAACTTTACCATTAATCACTCTCTCAGTTGCCTGGGTTACTTCTGACTCTACGTGTAAGATAGTCTGGCTTTTTAATTTTCCTACCAGGTAAGTAAGACTTTTTGAGTTTGCCCAGTGGGTTTGGAGACGGGTGATGCTGTCTCTTTTGCACCCCAAAGGGTTCCTTGTTATAGTGGGCCTGTCTGTCTTTGCATCGGTTTGTCTGGGTGCGTTCACGGATAACAGTCAATATGTATGTGCGATGACAATTACGAGGGTTCTAATATATTTAACTGTTATGGGATCTGTTATGTCTACTTCAGGGTCGACCCCATCCCATATGACACTCCAAAACCAGCGGGCCACACGCGGTTTGTCTGCATCTCAGACACACACTCCAGAACAGATGGTATCCAGATGCCTTATGGGGACATCCTCCTCCACACAGGCGATTTCACCGAGCTGGGACTGCCCTCAGAGGTTAAGAAGTTTAATGACTGGTTAGGTAAGGAATGATTGCGTTCTGGCGCCCCCAATTAACCTTTCCCGTCCGAGTGTCACTCACTGCGTCCTAATTGAATTAGAGCACTTGGAAGCCAGCTCAGCCATTTCTCGTATGATATGCGGTGGTGTCTAGCTTTAATCCAGTTCTGTTAATTAAAGATGAATTTTTAGATATTTAATTTTACTGTGCATCCTTTCAGCGCCTGGCCTCGGCGGCTCTGGGGCAAAGGGATGGAAAGCTTTGAAACCGATCTCATCTCACTCATTCTGCTTTAACGAGGGCACTCATTGGCACACATGAGACCTAGAATCATATTTTTAATTCATTGGCTCTACAATCTTTCCCAGATAGTATGAGCAAAGATGTACTAGTAAGGGAACATTTCTAAAGAATAAGGAGGATGTCAGAGCCCTTATTTAAAAGGAGGGTCTTAGCACAGGGATGCTTGGGGGGCAACTTTCCCAAATGAACCAGAAGGGTGTCCTAGATGTCCTACTGTAAAGCCCCAAAAATCTGGACTATGAAATCACCCTACACACTACTGTGAAAAAGTAATGGCAACTTTGTGGTTATTGTAGGGGCACCCAACAGGTCGGAGTTACTGGAAAAATGCTGACTCCTGGGTCAGGCAGTTGCCAAATATTAGCATTACAAGGGAATCATGGGGTTATTCACAGCAACATTAGATGACAATTCTTTGTAAGAATCCTCTTCAGTGAGGGAAAGAAGTGCCAGAGTTCTGAGATTTTAGAATCTCTAAAGACACTGAGGAATTACACTGAGATTTTAGAATCTCTAAAGACACTGAAGAATTACAGAAAGGGCAGAAATCACTCCTCAAGAATAGTGTCATGAATAATGTGTCAGCCAACCAAAATCACCTAGGAGATTTAGGCAGAAACTTGAAAATTCATTTTCCATCGAACTAAAGCAAGGCTTGAGAAATTTTTAAATAATTGATTAAATGATAAGGTGTATGTGTTGATGGAAAACAGTATTCATTAAAAACGGTTAAAATATTTAGAAAATAAACAATAAACTAATAGCAACTATTTTGAGTTTTCTTGTGACTTGCACTTTATCCATCTTTTATAGAGTTGACATCAGAATACATATTTGCTCTTTTACTATTGTTTATTTTCATTTGATAGTATTGATAACATATTACATGATTTTGCATAATTTTCATATTTATCCTTTTTGATAGCAATATGACATTTGTATTGTTCTATATTTTTATTTAATAGGATAGCTCTCTCTCAAAATGAACTTTCAAATTGGTAACAGTTTTTCCTCTGAAGCTAGCACTGAAATGTGTGTTTTCATGCATATATGTCTTTTTGTTTCCATTGATTTATTTCTTAGGGCAAACTACAGTGTGAGTGAAGTTACTGCGTCAAAGGATATGGAATTATTTACGGTCCTTATTGTTTATTGACATATTGCTTCCCGAGGGGATTGTAGCTGTGTCCTGAATATACCAATTTTACCACGATCTTGGATATTGGAGTTTTATATTTTGTACTGTTTCAGTAGGTACTCAGTCATCTCACTTAAAATAGCAAGATATCTTAAACATCATTCAGCATAATCCCATTTTTACAAGTGACTCTGATGCAGAGAAGTAAAGTGACTCGAGACAGACTATACTATGGTACAGCTGGGCCTGTAATCCCATTCTTTTTACTCCTCTTTCGCATGTTTGCTTTCCAGTACTATTACCTCTTTCTTTTAACAACTTGTATTTATGAACTATTCACAGACAGAACTATTTGGGGTTGAATTTGACAGTTTCAAGCTGTTCTGTGACAACTGAATCAACACAGAAGTGATCTCGCTGCATTGACAATGTTGATTTGTAAGGAAAGAGTAAGCCTGTGGGAAGAAATACAAGACAGGCTGGATCCTGGTTATAATCTTGTTTAGCCACTGACCTTGGGCAACTGAGTTAACCTCGCTTTTCCCCTTGGTTTCCCTCTGCAGAACGAAGGATTAATACTACCTGTCTTTCTGGTTTGTTGTGCAGATTAATCAGTAAATGATTGCAGCTAGGAAGTTTTTGTGGGCCATTAATAACTGAATGGGGAATGTGGTGAATGAACCATCAACAGATATTTAAAGGGTAAAAACAAGAAGAGGTCAGAGGAATTATTTAGTGGAATGGAAGTAAACACGGGGAGATTTTATAAAGGAATGTACTTCTTAGATGGAAAAGTGCCACAACCAAGGAAATAATACAGAAATAAAATGCTGAGGTCCAGTTGCAAGATCAGTTTCTTCTCATCCATTTCCCTTCTGGTGGCCTGACGAAAGAGGAAGGGGACCCAGAAGGGGATGCAGAGTGTGAAGGTGAAGGAATACCCCCACAGAAGTATAAGGGAAGAGAAGTTGGGAATCCCAGAGGGACAGCCCAGAATAGTTCCGTTACCTTGGCAACCTCAGGGTGCTCCAAGGGTGAGAGTTAGTATATGATCACACACTACCACTTGGCTCAGTTGGAAACCTCTTACCTGAAAAAAGCTGCCAGGTGGCCTACCAGAGTGGAGGCAGGGGTCAGATCAGCCTAGGGCTTTAGCCATAATAGGTCATCCAACCCTCACTGGCATGAATCCACATAGACTTGGCGGTCACTTTGAGTCCAGGGAAACTCTCGCTGATTCCCATCTTTCTCCTTGGGTCTAGACTACCCTGATTCTTGGCAGCAACTGATCATCCCCTGGGCTCCTTTACTTTCCCAAAAGGCTATTTCTGCTTCAGACCAAGCACACCTCTATCTGTCCCAACCTTCGAAAGTTGCTAATGTTATCCCCATTTTACAGATGAAGAATCTGGAGTTCAGTTGCCCAGCATCTTTTAGCGGAAAAGAAACTCAGAGGGTCTAAGACATGCACCCAAGTTCACTCAGTGAGTAAACCTGGTGTTGTCTGAGCCCTTTTCTTTCCATCCTGTGATTTTACCAGTGGGCTTATGGCATCTAGGAAGCTTGCAGACTTGAGCTTGAACTAAAATGTTCCAGCATCTTCATGGAGACTTGAGTTATGCTGTTATTTGAAAAATGTATTTAATCTCACCTTGACCTACCAGTTGCAGGGGCTGAGAATCCCATCACATGTTCTCTGTTGGTTCAGAGATGATGGGTCCCTGGTTAATATGTACGTATGCAACCTGGCAGGAGGAACACACAAAGTTATTAATGCAAAGTAATTTATGGGATAAGCAGGCACAGCACAGGCTCATAAAACGTTAGGACCCAAACTAGGTACAGCCAAAGGTTGGGAAGATAGTGCAGCCTATAATGAGAAGAGCCTGTGTTGAATTCCTTGCCTTTGTTGCTTAAATTCCTGAGCCTTGATTTTCTCGTTTGTAAAATGGGCATGATAATAATACACCCCATGGTTGCTATGAGAATATATTCTGTGATAAAGCTTGTGCCATTCTCAACATGGCTTCTCTGATGGCTCAGCAGTAAAGAATCTGCCTGCAATGCAGGAGACAGTGTGTTTGATCCCTGGGTCGGGAAAATCCCCTGGAGAAGGAAATAGCATCCCACCCCAGTGTTTTTACCTGGAAAATCCCGTAGACTGAAGATCGTGGCAGACTACAGTCCACGAGGTAGCAAAAGAGTGGGACATGACTTAGTGACTAAAACAATAGACAGCAGTCTTCCTAACACAGCCCCTGGCCTATAGACAGCTCTCAACAGATAGTGTAGAGGGGGACAGCAGAGTCAGAGGCATAGAATCCATAAGGCAGAAACTAGAAAGGACTGAATCCACCTGCCAGTTTAGGAGACGCAGGACACACAGGTTTGATCCCTGGGTTGGGAAGATCCAGAGGAGGAAATGGCAGCCCGCTTCAGTAGTCTTGCCTGGGAAATCCCAGGGACAGAGGAGCCTGGCGGGCTACAGTCCAAAGGGTTGCAAAGGGTCAGACAAATGAGCAACTTAAGCATGCAGAAAGGATTGGCACCTTTTTTTTTTTAACCTAGAAACTGAATTTATTAACTTGCATAATGTTCCATAGGTTTAAGAGGAATTTAGAGTGAAGAGGGAGTCTGAAGAAGCACAAGGATAAAGGCTGAGGACAGACCCCCCTCTTAACAGTGACACATGGGACGAAACGTTGAAACTGTAAGAAGACTTGGAGGTCCCACCTCCTCATTTGATGGAAGGGGAAACTGAGGCCAGAGAGATTATATGAACTACTCAAGGTCACTCAGATAATTAATGGTCTCATTGAAACTGGGACTTGGACCGGGAGAGGGTTGAACTAATATACATTGTCTGTGGGTGGCGGGGGCTGGAGGCTGTACCTTTTCCCCCACACCCCCATTAACATGTATCATTTTATGCAGTCCCCAAAATAACTTGTGAGATAGCTTCTATGATTTATGAGGAAGATATTATTAGCTTGTTTATTACCTGGGAGGAAAACTGAGCCTTGGTGAAGTTAACTTACCTAAGATCACACAACTGGGAGGTGACCTGAGAATTTGATTTTCAGTCTGATTTTCAGTCTGTCAGACTCCACTTGCCACATGTGTTCTATCTTTCTCTATTCCCAACCTTGAGCTTGGGATCCCTGCCAGGAGGGACCATATTCTGGGTAAAATTGTTTTTTTTAATTAACTACCTGTCTCAACATAGGGCTTCCCAGGTGGCTCAGTGGTAAAGAATCCACTTGCCAGAGCAGGAGCCACAGGAGACTGGTTCGATCCCTGGGTCGGGAAGATCCCCTGGAGGAGGAAATAGCAACCCCCTCCAGGATTCTTGCCTGGGAAACCCCATGGACAGAGGAGCCTGGCAGGCTATAGTCCAGGGGGTCTCTAAACATACACACTCACGCATATGTAGACTCAGAGCCCAAGATGACTCTATGGCATTTCTCATATATCAGAGCTGTGGGGACAAGGTGCAGGTAGGTCTTCCCTAAAGAAATAATTTTTTAGCCCCATTCATGTGATAGCTCAGATATGCTCCAGGGATGTCATGAATGAATAAGGCATTGGTGAGCTGAGCTGGGGTCCTAGTCACTCAACCGTGATGGCATTTATCTTGGCAAAAATGCATCTCATTTACAGACTGGGCTTAAAAATAAACTTGCCAACTATAGATTAACTGCCAGTTAAGATGTTATTGTTTTTATTGCTAGTAAATTCTGAACCACTGAAATGCCTAAAGACACCTTTTGTGAGGCAGTGGGCTGTGTATGGTCTTCCTTCACTTTGCCCCTGTGGTGTTCTGACCTGTGCCACTTTGATGTTCTTTACTGATCCCTCGTGTACTCTCGTCTTTGGAATATTTGTGGTAACCTTCTTCTTGAATATGCATCTTTACCCTTGGAGGCTACACAGATGGAGATCTCATCATTTGATTGCACACCCACCTTTGTATTTCCACCTTCCAGTTGCACCCACACTGACTTTCTTCCCACTCCCCAAATGCACATGCCCTTCCACATGGCTTTCCTGTTGCAAGCCCTGTTTCCATTTTCTGAAATGACCAGGAGACCTCCTTGCTCCTTTGTGATGGGTTCTCTTTTCCATAACACGGGGTCTGGCCTCTGTGCAGCCCTCCCCATAGCTCTTACGTCATTGTTTCCTTGTCTGTCCCTGCAAGACCACAGAGCATGCCCAGAGAGTGCTCCTTCTGCACCAGTTCTGAGTAGAGCCTGGAACCGTCAGTGCACACAGCCGATCCACACTGAGTGAATGAATGAACGTGAGGGGCAGGGCTTTTTGTGTGCTTTTTTTGCACTTTTGGCTGAAACTTTAAAATTATATTGTACTGTATATAAAATGCCGTGCCCTTCCTTTTCCTTTTTGTCCTCAAGATATGTATCCAGTTGGTTGCTGTTAGGGATTCAAGGAGACTTTGAGCAGAAATATTTAAAAGGGGTTTACGGTAGTTGTTTTGTTTCCTCAATTAAAATTAGAAAGACAGGGTCCCTGGGTGGTCTATTCTTTTAGCTAAAAGTTTATATACAACAATCTAGTCGCTTAGAATCCCTTTTAACACAGCATCAGTATCATGAACTTACAATTTTGTATTTTCTTCTGCCTCAGTTGTCATTTAATAGTTCAGAGTTTCCGTTTCTCCAGGCCTAAAAGAAAGATTGAAGAGGCTCCTAAGGAGACCCTCAAGAAGAAGGTTCTTCGTATTTGTAGGGTCACTGTATTAGGCAGTTATAACTGAGTGTGACTGGCAAACATCCCAGATCGTAGACACCAAAATTGACTTTGCCCCTTTCAGAATAGTCGTACGGAGAGACTGTGTCACTTTTCCAGTGATCTTGCTATTGGCCTGAAGTTTTGGAGCTGGTCTTTGGGAAAAGCTTTCACAGCCTGGGCTATTTATTTTATTATTATAATACATGTAGTACATGTTCATTCCTGATAACTTAGAAAATAGAGATAAGTGAAACAAGATAACAAAATTACCCATAGCCGGAGATAAGCACTGTTAACATTTTTATAGAATGTTCTCTATTGAATAGACTAGGGTAATTCTATATAGAACGTTTTCTATTGATACATACGAGCGCATGCACATGTGAGCACTTTTTACCAAATTAGAGATCTTAGAGTAAGACTGTTGTAAGCTGTTTTTCATCTTAGCAATAGTTTATGAACAACTTTCCACATCAATAAATATGGCTAAAATACTTTTTCCCAAAAAAGAATACTTTCAGTATAAATAAGATACACATACATTATGGAAATTAAAGTTTTTGACATGTGCAAGGTAGAAAATACACATTTCTCCATGTAATCCTGTCTCTGGAGTAATTACTATTCGGTGTGTAGCACTTGAGACATTTTTTCTTTTTTATTTTGAATATCCTCAATAGCAGCAAGTCTTTACCCTTTAAGGTTTTTATTTAAGGAATATTTTGATTCTTTTTCCTTTTCACAGTTTGTTGATTTTATTTTAACCATCCTCATCCATGTTTTCTGCTGCTATAATAGTCAGTCTCTACACATCCAGTAACCATTTCTCAGCAGACCATTTCTGAAGGTACACGGCTCATGGTGCTGAGATGCCTGGCCCTTGCTCTGTAGTTAGTGGCCACACCACTAATTTCTTGAAGTGGGTTTCTAGGGTTCTGGGTCCTGGTAGAGCTATTTTCATTTAGTTGCTTATTCATCCTGTGATAATGGCTGAAAGCTGTTCTTCTTGTTCCTTTAGACTTTCATGAAAGGATGATGGTTATTGGAGGGGCTCTTTCCCCCCCCAAACTCCCTCTAAGGGCCCTGTTTAATTTCATGTTGTCTTAACCAAGAAGGGCAACAGAGTAAATCCAGAAGGACATGGGTTTAGGGGAAGAGGTTAGGGACAGGATGGAAAGCCAGGCTTCACAAGGAGTACCAGGTGAGAATGGTGTTGGTACCACCAAGGATGAACAGGAACCTTGGAGGGAAGGGAGCTGATGGGAAAGAAGAGAAGCGTGGCAGGGTCATTTTGACCTTGCCACCATCTCTGTTTACGGAATATTTTGAAAAGTTAATAGAGCTGTGCATATTGTCCTGTAACTTAAAAAAAAAAAATTACAGCTCAGTATTTTGCTGTATGGGTGCTGTTCCTGCTATTAGTCGCTGAGTTTGACTCTTTTGTGACCCTGTGGACAGTAGCCCACTAGGCTCCTCTGTTCATGGGATTCTTCAGGCAGGAATACTGGAGTGAGTTGTCATTTCCTCTTCCAAGGGATCTTCCCAACCCAGAGATTGAATCTGAGTCTTCTGCATTCCAGGCTGATTCTTTACTGCTGAACTTGGGAAGCCCAAGTGTATGGGTGCACTCTGGCTCATTTATCCAGATCTTTACCACTGGGCTTTTGAGCAAACTCTGAGACACAGTGAAGGACAGAGTGCTACAGTCCACGAGGTGGCAAACAGTCAGACAGGATTTAACGACTGAAGAACAACAAAAATTAGTACTGGCCACCTACAGTGTTTTCATTTTTTATTATTATCTGCACTGGTGTGATAAATACCTTTCTTGCTCTTTCTTTGCAAACATCCTTAATTTAGAAGATATCTTCCTATAAGTAGAATTGTTGCTTCAAATGATGTGTTTTTTAAAAGGGTTTAATACATATTGCCAAATTTCCCTCTGTAAAGATCGTAATTTCTTTCTAATGCTTTCAGTAGTATTGGGGAGTTTGTGTCACATATTTTTGAATATCCTCAGTGGGAGAAAATTCTCACTCTTTAAGGGCTTTTTTAAAATGACTATAAACTCTTTTACTTGTGAAAGGACATATTCATTGTGAGAAAATACAAATAGTTGTACAGAAAAAAACCAAGATAACTACTATTAACAGCTGGTGTGCATCCTGTCGTGTGGTGTGTAAATGCACGTGTGTGTGCTGATGTGTGGAAAGAGAGTATGCTGTCAGGCTAAGAGCGTGCATGCCAGATCTAGTCTGCCTGTGTTTAAATCTGCCTGGTTTTAATGTTGCTAATTTTGTGATCTTCAATTTATTCATCTGTAAAAGGATATTTATGAATGCTTAGTGTATCTAACTTAAGAGGGCTGCAGAGAGGTTAAACAGGGGACCTGATAACAGGTGTCCAATGTGTACAGGTAGTGAATGGTCAGTAAATATTACCTACTGCCCAAACTACCAGGACTCCACCTTTCTGTCCTGCTGGTGAATTTCTTTTATTCCTCAGGATGCCGAAACTTCAGGGAGAGTAGCCTTACATTCTCTTGTGCCACAGGGCCCTCTGGCAGGTCGCCCATTCTGCTGGTGGAGCATCGAAAAGGATGAGCAACATGGCCTGTCTGGTCCCCCGGAAACCTGGCCCTCTCTCCTTTCCAAGCGCCCCGCACCCAGCACACATAGATAGCTCCTTGGATTCTAATTAACTTTTGAACCACAACCTGAGGGGGCCAGGCCTCCCCGTTCCCTGTCCCTCTCTTCAGTCTCCTGTCATCTCCCCCTTGTCTGCCTCCTTGAATCTGATCCACTGGCTCCCCCAGCCCCGTCCCCCAGCGTCACCATCTCTTTTTCTGAAAAGTCATTTCTGCCCACTAGCTCCTGTCTTCGGAGCTCTAGCACACTACGCTTTAACCAGGTTATTGATGGCAGGTTTTAATTTATTTTTTAAACTCTTACACGTAATGCTTTCCAGGCATGGTTTGCACATTTTAAGGCTTCTGTTTTTTTCAACAGTACAAAATTCTTAGGAACTGGAATTTGTGAAGTGAGCAAGTTGAAATGTGCCATTTTGAATAAAAAGCAATGATATGACATAATGGCAATGAAATAAATAAGTCATGGGTTTGTAATGAACAGCGTGGTGACTATAGTTAATGATATATATGCTGTAGTGTAAGTATAGGAGAATATATATTATAGTCATATCCTAGTATAGTATTACATATTTGAAAGTTGCTATAAGAGTAGTTCTTAAAACTTCTCATCACATGGAAAAAATTTGTAATTATGTAGAGTTACGATATTAACTAGATTTACTGAGGTGATCATTTTGCAATGTATACGAATATTGAATATATTATGTTGTAGACCTGAAACTGATATATATCTATTACACCTTGATAAAAAATAAGAACAAAACAATGATGTGACATATGGCAGTTGCTTTCCAGTAAAGTGCCTAGGAGTTTCCAAAAGAAAATTTCAGGAATAACTTGAGCAGGGGAGCCTCATTGGAATGTTTATAGTGATGTAATTTTATGACCACTTAATAGTCATCTCTAATAATGAGGTCAGGGTAAGAGGCTTTAAGAAAGGGCAAACAAGATGACTTTTCCCGTGATTTATAGAGGAGAGTGTGTGAGAGAGTTCCTTAGAGCCTAGAATTCCATGATTCTTACTATTTAGAGTTAATATAGGAGAAGGTTCGTAATCTTAGGTTGTTCACAAAAACAGTGTCTCACATGCTGATACTCGTGAACTTTTGATTCATAGTTTGGTTTTCCCACTTATCATGCTAGAGTTACAGTGTATTTGATCGTTTCTCTTTCTATTTAAATTTATTCGTAGCTTCTCTTTCTAAGCAATTTATCTAAGTTTTTTCCCTTAATATGAGATTCTAGAATAAAAGTGTCTGCACGTTATCTATATATTCTATCAGGTGGATATAGACATCCTGCTTTTCTGTCTGTAATAGTATAGAATGAGTATCTACTTAATCCAAATAACAGTTGATTCATGCTTACTATTTACTTCTCCTGCTTTCTATTGAAGAATCTTTTATCCTCAAGTTAATTACTTCATGATTTAACTCATATGTAAATATGTAAATGCATTTTCCCAATAAAGACAAATTAACATTCAAGTATAGTTCAGTTTGATATAGAATTAAATAAAGTACTTTAAAAAAAACCCCAAACACCAAACAGTTGAATGTGTTCAAGTAAATAAGATTAGGTTTTGTTCCATTAGAAAGGATCGTCAGTGACCTCAGGATGCAAAGACTGGGTCGCTTGTGATCCGTGTGAACCTAATCCTCTCTGTTATGGCCAGCTATTTTCTTAAATTACATTAATTATCCTGCCTCTAATTGATAGGATACATTTCCTCCAAAGGACTCAAAGTACCTTTGAGTATATTAGGTCATTAATGCTTATAATGGTCCAGGAAAGTTGGTGTGGGCAGACAGTATTTTCCCTGTCTTGCTGATGGATGGATGGAGATCTAGAAAGTAGAAGGACAGATTGGGGTCATACCATGAGCCAATCCAGGAGCTGAGACAAGAGCTAAAGTCCCTGGACATTGTCCCCACTCCTTCAACCTTCAATACTAAAACTTTTTACTTCCTCCTTTGCTGAAATGTCCCCATCGCCTCAAGAGAAATATGCATGGCCAAGACGTATATAACCATTACTTTAACAGCCAGTAGACACTTGACTGGAAAGGGGGAATCTTTTCACATTTTTCCACATGAAAATTGTACCACTATTAAAAATAAATAAATTAAAAATGAGCTCTTCAAAAATAAAAATGCCTTCAACTTTTCCAAATCATCTGGCCCAAGAGGGAAGATTGGAGTCCCTAAATGTTACAGTCCTAAATCCTGGAGCCAGGATCCTTGTATCCCAGGGTGTGAAGGGATTTCCTCCTCCAAAGATTATTTACCTGTGAGCTAAGCGTTGCTCTGGACCAGGTCCTGCTTTGCGGAAGGTGCCGAGAATGCAGAATGGAATGAGAGCAGTGTTGCTGCATTTAGCATCCAGCCTTTGAGCATCAGTATTATTTCCCTGATTTTATAAATTAGGCAGCTAGAACTCAGGGAGTTTAAACATCTTACCTGATTTTTCACAGGACTGGGGCTTTATCTTCTGCCTGCGTGTGATGCTGTTTCTCATCATAAACTGTTTCTACATATCACGACCTAGGGGATTATTCTTATTCTTTGAGGTTTTATTTGTGGATTGGAGTCCTGATTATCTCTTAGTATCTCTCCAGATACTTTCATCTAACTGGAGACGAGACATTTTGCCACAGAAGGTAGAAGGTACATAAGATTCCTCAAAACCAGTACATCTCAAACTGAATTTCTGTCTCCTCCAAATACTGCTCATTTTCCTCAATTCTCCTTCTGATTCTCATGACCATTTATCCAGGCGCCTAAACCGCCTCAATCTAAATGTGACTATGTTTTGTCAGTTTACTTTCTTGAGTATCTGTTGTATCTAAAGAAACTGCCTTGGTTCAGCCTACCATTCATTTTCCTGGAATAGTTTAATAACACTTTCTGAGTACTCATATTTGCTTGACCCACTACGAGTTAACCCATTCAATCCTCACAACATCCTGGTGGGTCCATGCTGTTATCAGCATTTTTATAGATACAGTGGAGGCACAGGACCCTTTTCCCGTGAATTATCCCATCAGACTAATATTTTCTGGAATGCATTTTAGGAACCGTTAACTGATAGAATAAAGTTTGTCATGACATTCCAGACTCTTCATGAGCTGGTCCGGTCTATCTGCCCAGCTTCCTTCCCCGACATACTTCTCTCCACTCTCTCTTTAGCCCTTTGGGCATATGGCCTATCTTTTCTCCTTTGCTTGTCCTCCAGCCACAGCAGACATTCTGGTCCAAAGTCATTCCCACCATACCCATTTCCTGGGTCTGTCAGTCTCTGCTCCAATGCCACCTCCTTGGTGAGATCTTATTTTTCCCTATTCTGTATCGTGTTTGTCAAACTGATGATACTCAGTCTCCCGCCTCTGAATGAGAGCTCCGTGAGCGTATGGACTTGCCCCATTTACCACTGTTGTATCCTCTATGTGCATAGAGTGCTAACACAGGAGCCGCCGAGCACAGATGCGCCGAGTGGGTGGTGGTGGGAGGAGAGCGGGCGCCGTGAGAGCAGCAGCCTGCCCGCTCCTCGCCGGTGATGAGCATGCAGGCCCGCTGCCGTGTGCATAGTCAGCGTTCAGCACAGTTTTGCTGCATAACTTAGTATTTGCTCCTGTGGGTCCCGCTGCCTGCCTGCCAGTCTTGTGGCCTTTCTTCTGTGAATTCTGTTCATTCTTTCAGGCCCGATTCAAAGGTTACTAACTGTTATGAAATTGGACCTGCCTTTGCAATTGATTGTCATCCTTGCCTCCCCTCTGTATGGTGTTCATACTGTTAGCACATGTTATTCTAGGGCTGCTGCTCTCCTCTTTAAAATATATGTGTGTGTGTGTGTGTGTGTGTGTGTGTGTAATTTATTTATTTATTTGACTGTGTCCTGTCTTAGTTGAGGCATGCAGGATCTTTTGCTGCGGTGCACACTCTCTGGCTGTGGCGTGCAGGCTCGGTAGTTGGAGCAGGCGGGCTCTCTAGCTGTGGCGCATGCTTAATTGCTCCAGGGCATGTGAGATCTTAGTCCCCTGACTAGGGATCCAACCTGAATCACAAGGTGGATTGTTAACCACTGGACCACCAGGGAGATCTCTTATCTCCTCTTTTGATTGTGAGTCTCCTAAGAGCATACTTCCAGAGGAGTCTTTGGCAAATAGGACTCTTCAGTAAAAGGTTTGGTTTCTTCACTTCCCAGTTGGACTTCCATGAACAAAATGCGTTGCTTCCCTGGTGTCCAGCCCCCACGTTTCTCCAACAAGGAGAAATGGAGATGTGAGGGTGATGTTTGAGGAACATCCTTAGAAGATATCAAGAGCCCTGTAAAATGTTAGAGATGATCATTTTATTTTTAACATCACATTGCATCACATTCTTACATTGGAAAGCTCCAGATGCCTCATTTCCAGACCCCACCACAGGTTTCTGGGTGAAGATAGTCATCCTTGTCCCAGAGTGACCCTGGCTTTGAACGTGCTGAGACTGCATAGATCATTTCCATTTCAGCTCTCTCACCTCCTCCCAGCCCGTCTGCATATTGTTTCCTGGAATCTTTCCTCCAGCTGTCCCCTGGGTTTTTGACTGTCATTTTCGTGGCCCTGAAGCTACAGGGAGAGTCAGTTCTGCTTTTAGTCTATCACTCGACTCACTAATTCCTGACATCCTCCGTCTCCCCCTTTGACTGATAAATTTCCATTATTGGTTTTGCGTGAGAGTCTTCAGGGTTTCACTCTGCCTGACCCCTGTGGTCACTTAGTGATTGCCTGCGCCAGCTGAGGCTATTTATTCACTTTGTTTTGGTGTGAACATGTCCCATGGGCCTTGTAACTGCTATAATCACTTGACCCTAGTGACTGTTAAATGCTTTAAACACAGTTCTTTTAAATTTATAATTGTTTTCATTAAAAATCCCTTATAGTAACTTAGCTGACCTTGCTGTCAATGTGGCATTCTGTGCAGGAGGAAGAAATGAAAATATTATGATGCAAATAATATAGTACTCATCAGAGATAGCACAGCAAATCATTAGCTCACCCTACACATGCTCACTCTGAGTCATGCAAGGAAGATGAGAAGAGGACATAATGATAGCATTGTCCACATACAGTTCAGTTACTTCTTCACATGGGGCAGGCCGATAGCCTAGGGAGTGGAAGGTGGAGTGGAGTCCAAGGTGAAGCACCAGAGGGCCATTAAGGTGTAGACAGCACTTCTCACACCAGTGGGTGGCCCCAGTTGCTTCATCATTTTTTCAATGAATATTTTTACACTTCTTATTTTGAATCAAATTTCAGCAAAGTTGCTTCCCTGGTGACTCAGCTGGTAAAGAATCCGCCTGCAATGCTGGAGACCTGGGTGCGATCCCTGGGTTGGGAACAGCTGGGAAGATCCCCTGGAGAAGGGAACAGCTACCCACTCCAGTATTCTGGCCTGGAGAATCCCATGGACTGTATGTATAGTCCATGGGGATGCAGAGAGTTGGACACGACTGAGCAACTTTCACTTTTTTTCGGCAAAGTTGCAAGAATGATACACTGAATTCCCATTTACCCTCCACCCAGATAACCCAATTGTTAGTGTGTTGCCTCATTTGCTTTATCATTCTTTCTCTATCTGCCTTTTTCTGAAGTATTTGAGAGTGTGCTATAGACATTAGGTCCCTTAAATATATTTCAGTGATTTTCCTAAAAACATGGCTATTCATTTACAATGAGCCACTGCAGTTTTCAAAATCAAATGTCAATTGATACAACTCTATTATTACTCTCAGACTTTTTTCTCCCAAATTTTGTCAATTGTCCTAGCAATGTCCTTTATAGAATTTTTTTTCTATTTGAGAATCCAATCCAGAATCATGCTTTGCAGTTAGTAAAAACCAAGCCAAATCACACTAAATCAAAATACTGTTTCTCACTTTCTTACCCTAAAAGAGTGAAGAGTTTATAAAGGAAATTTGACCCTGTAAAATTACTCTACCTATGCCTACATTTCTAACTAATATAATAAGGGTTGTATATAAACTAACAAGATGCCATGCACTGCAGGTGTTTCGCAAGTACATTTATTTCATTTGATCCTCTGAGCAAATGTAGGAAGAGGAGACTTTTTTATGTTTTTCACTTTTTCTTTTGTATTGGGGCGTAGCTGATTAACAATGTTGTGACAGTTTCAGGTGACTCAGCCGTACATATACATGTATCCATTCTCTGCCTAACTCCCCTCCCATCCAGTTTGCCTCATAACATTGAGCAGAGTTCCTGGTGCTATAGTAGGTACTTGTGGTTTATCTGTTTTGAGTGTACATGTCCATTCCAAACTCCCTAGCTATCCCTTCTCTCTCTCCTTCCCCCCTGGTAACCATAAGTTCCTTCTCTGTCTGTGAGCCTGTTTCTGTTTTGTTAAGTAAGCTCATTTGTATGATTTCTTTTTAGAGTCCATGTTTAAGGGATATCATATGATATTTCTTTTTTCTGTCTGACTTACTTCACTCAGTATGACAGCCTCTAGGTTCGTCCTTGTAGCTGCAAATGGCAAAGAAGTTCTTCTTGATCTAAAGCTACAGATGCTGCACCTACCATAACACAGAGCTCCAAATTCTAAGAGGCTACATCCGTGCTGAGTGCTGCTTTCTTTCATGTGTTGGGGAAGGGTGGACCCCCGGGATCTAGAGACTCACGGCAGTGGGGGGCTGAGTGATGTCACCTTTCTTCATTTCTAGTTTTTACACTATACTATCAAAGACTGGAAAAGATATTTACCTTGGAGAGTTATCTAACAGTTTGGTTTTTGTTTTTTGCTCCAAGAGATGCTGCTTGGTGTTTTAATTTTAAAAATTAGTGAGATCCTTAATAAATGTCAAATCGATTAGATTTGTTTGATGGAAGGCTCTTGGACTGCTGGCTCGAATGTGACAGAGTGAGATCAAAAGAGCTTTGGTAACCTGGCTAATGGTACTGGAAGTTTGCGCAGTCAGGTTCTGTGTGTTTCTGACGTGGCTAAGTTGGTCCTGGTAGAAACTGGAAGGCACAGTTCAGAGCCGTCAGTGGAAAGGTTCCTACAAAGATGGTTGATTAGTAATATTCATCATTTAGCCTAAAAGGGGGTGGGATTCATTCTGAAACTCAGATCTGAACAACTGGTTTTGTTTTTGTTTATTCTTCTTGTTTTTCTATTTTATTACTTGGAGAAGGAAGTGGGAGTTGTTTGCATTTTCATTTAAAACTTTTTTCAATTTTTCCAGTATGTTACTTCTGATTAGGACTACTGCTTGTCCATAAAGTGCTTTTGCACGAAGTGTGAAGAGGTATCTCCTGAGCCCAGTAGGTACATGCTTGTTGAAGAGCATACAGCTCCCACTCACCCCTGGGGCTGCTGCTCTTTTGCAGTCAGCAACCTTTGCAGCCACATAGAGCAGCCTTCAGTTAGTCTTCTATTTTGACTTGACCCTCGATGAATGTTTTCCTTGTCTGCTTTTTTCACCTTTATTGCCTATCTTTGGTTAATGTTTTTAGACTCCAATTTACTTCTGTTTGTCACTTTGTGACCTTTTATAATGTAATATATGCCATTTTTACGTACAGTATTTTGAAATGGAGGAGTTAAGGCATATGATTTTAGCATTTGTAGTGGTTCATAAAACACATGTAATTGTAAAAAATATAAAGTTCTTTTTTTGTTTGTTTTTTAATATAAAGTTCTTAATCAAAATATCTCTTTCTAATTTTGAAAACTGGAGGAGACTTTTATGATCTTTCAGATAAGAATTACATTGGGGAGAAACTTTTCTTTTTGATTGCACTATCTGTCCTTTCTAGATCTTTCCACATTTGTTTTAAAACCTATTTGGTTACATCCAAAATGAATAATTAAGCAGCTAACTGTAACATGCATTATTGATCTGCCAGATTTAGATGTTATCGTAGCAAGTGTTGTGTGCATTATGAAATTGAAATAAACCTTTTTTTTTCCTGGTGTTTTTAAAATTCTATTGAAATTTCAAGAGCAGGAAAGAAATAGCACATTTTTTTCTTCTCATTTCAGAATAAAGTGCATTAAACTGTATTGTCTCCCTTCTTTCTGCCATTGATATGAATCTCAGTTATTCTCTACTTTGTATTTTTCCCCTTTGTTTGAAAATAAGACTGGAAGGTAAACTTTTTATTTTGAGGAGACTAGACTTGCCTGTGAAGACAGGCATCTGATATAAAGTATATAACTTCCAAGCTTTGATTTCTCTGAAAATATTGAGAATGAGACTGTTAGTTCTTTCCTTATAGACTGAATTATTTCACATTACACAGTCGTTTGTGATTCAGTGCCTGCCTGTATCAAAGCCCGATGCATTTATTTTCCTTTATCATTTACTTTTGAAATTGTAAAATCTGTATAACAGTCTTAGTGATGATGATGATGGTGATAGTCCTAGTGACTGGACTAGTGTTTGTTGTTGTTATTTAGTCACTAAGTTGTGTCTGACTCTTTGAGGCCCCATGGACTGCAACACGCCAGGCTTCCTTGTCCTTCACTGTCTGCTGGAGTTTGCTCAAACTTATGTCCATTGAGTCAGTGATGCTACCCAACCATTCTCATCTTCTTTAGGCTGCTTCTCCTCCTTCCTCAAACTTTCCCAACATCAGGGTCTTTTCCAATGAGTCAGCTCATCACATCAGATAGCCAAAGTATTGGAGCTTCAGCTTCAGCATCAGTTCTTCCAGTAAATATTCAGAGTTGATTTTAAGATTGACTGGTTTGATCTCCTTGTAGTCCAAGGGACTCTCAAGAGTTTTCTCCAGCAGTACAATTTGAAAGAATTGGTTCTTCAGCACTCAGCCTTCTTTATAGTCCAACTCTCACATCCATGAGGAATACTAGGTGACTTGGCTGTACTTGGTGAGTTTCTTGGGGATTTAGGAAACCAAGCTGATATTTGCATAGATTCATATGCTTCATTTTATGAATCCTTCCTTTGCAGAAGACCTGGATTTACAAATCAGTGTAACACAAAGCCTAAAAATGACTTATATTTGAGTGGACAAATGAATCTTTAAACTTGAATATGTAGAGCTGTGAAAATGAGGAAAGTTTGAATTCTTTTTTAAAAATAACTAGAAACCAAAATACATGTATGCCTTCTGTAGTGTAGATATAGGTATGGATGTTTTGTTCCTTGCAAAGGCCACGTGAGGGTTATGGGTAGGGAAGGGCATCATTCCCACCTTCATAGCTGTTTGCAAGTACAGTTCCTACTCTAGCTAAAGTCCTCTTGTCTAGTGTGATGGAGACTAGAAAGTGTGCAATTAATCACAACGTCAGCTAAAGCGGGAAACTATAGTGGTGATAAGCATGTAGGTAAATACTTTTATTTTAACTTAAACATACAAATGTTCAGGTTTTGCCCTGTCTTCTGATCTCTAATCACCATGTCCAAAATCTTTTCTTTGAATACAAATATGTTGATTCAAGATCAGCACCGTCTTCCTTGGGTAAATCACACATACAATTTATTACCTTTATCTAAAATGTGTCATATTTATCATGTTTCCATTTTATTTATTGGTGAGTAAGAACGAAAACTTGCTTGCAAAACAGTCTGGGTGCAGAGTACTTCTAGATTATTATGATTCTTTCTGTCTCACTTAAATTTTTTTTTTTTATTTTATCTGTATATTTTTTTGGCTGTCCTGTGCAGCAAGCAGGATCTTTGTTCCCCAAGTAGGGATCCAACCCACATCCCCTGCAGTGGAAGCCTGGAATCTTTACCACTGGACCGCCAGGGAAGCCCCTCCCTCACCTTTAGACTGGTGTCACTTGCTCTTTATGCAGTGACAAATTATACAGTCTTTTAAAGTTCATATTTAGTCATTTTAAAGAATATACAATGGCTTTAGGTAATTATGGTAAAAAGTATGTAAAAGGTAATTATGGTAAAAAGTATATAAACTAATTTGGGGAGAGAGGCACATGGCTGTGAGATGCTGTTTGGGGGAGCAGAAGTGACAGGGGTCACCAAGAATAATGGTGACTATCGTCAGCCAGTGTGCTGTGGGCAGCAGCCGGTGTAGGTCTTTCAGGGACTAGGAAGTGTCAGTTATGAGTCTAAGGTTTCTAGAAAGATCTAAAACAAACTACGTGCGATTTCTGTTAGTTGTTCGTGAGCTCATCATTTGTCATATGCTTTTTCAGTAGCTCTCAGTGACAGGTTTTTATTCTTACATGTGGTCTCTTTGCCTGCCTTGCAAGTGTAAAAAAAAGTCACAGATACAGCTCAGTGACAGGGAGCACACATGTGTTCACATGTCAGTGTATCTGGGTGTGTCTTTCATTTTATTATACATAAATCAGATGCGTCACAGAGTAAGATTGCATAGTCTGGGGTGTCTGGAAAGAGCTAGAGTTTTAAGAAGAGTCAGGTGTCCTAGGAAATCCCATGGACAGAGTGGGCTACGGTTCACGGGGTCAGACACGACTGAGCATGCAAGCATGCATGCACGTCTCCTAGAGGTATTTTATATGTGGTTTTAATAAGGTCAGTTTAGAAACTCATTTCCCATGACAGGAAGAAGAAGGATCAAGAAACGTGTTAAGGCAATTCTTGTCGCCCTCTCTTAGTTTTCTTTGTCGGCATTAGAGCAGGTGACATCTGAAGTTGTCCATGATGATAGAACATGCTCTTTCTCCTCACATAAGCACCCTGCTCTATCACCTAAAGAGTGAGAGAAGCATAGCAAATGAGCAAGAACTCACCACACAGGCAGCCTCAACCTTCAAAAGGGTTAGTACTACTTCTAGACTTGGATATGTCAGAGTTTCTGAAGTGTGCTTGCTTTATCAAATATGCAGTATGCAGGGTTCTGCGCGTCCTTTTTAAAAATTTAACAAAGCTTCTCGATAGTGTTGGTTTTAAAAATCTCTTCCGCCACCTGTGTACATTTGAATCCATCTTTTTTTTTTTTTAAATGTGTGCTTGTGGTATTAGGAAAATAGGCTTGGTGTTTATAATATTGTTTGTATATATTCTGGTGTGAAATATAGATGCACACCAACTAACAATAGCTATAAAAATGAAATCTTGCACAAGCCGTGCCTTGCCTTTGCAGTCAGCAGGAACAATGCTTTTGGGGTTGAAGAGACGCTTTATCATTGAGGTGGTATGTGTGGGGGGCTCTTAGCTCAAGCCGTGGGGAGGGGGAGGTGCCACAAATTTTAGTATAATGCATAATGTTGAAAGAAATTTTATCCCATCATAAAGATTAGCAGGCTGTGTAATTCAATTTAAAATTGGTCGGCGTGTCCTGACTATTATATAGCCTTTCTCTTTTTTTTGCTTTATCGCTATTCCATTATTTTAGGTTGTACACCAATGTATTGTAGAGTGGAACATACTGCCGAGCCATACAGAGTCTCTTACTGTGGTTCCACCCGTTGGAGAAATTGTTGGTGAATGCAAGAGATTATCTTAAAATGAGTTAAGAAAATGCTTGCTCAATTGAATGCCTCCTTGTTTTCTTTCCTACTCTTTTTTAAACATAAAATGAGTTTCTTCTGGGCAAGCAAACACTGGGGGTGAAATTCTTTTAAAAGCATTTGCTGGACGGAGGGCTGGGTTCTCAAAACTCCAGCGTTAGCACTTAATCTGCAGTATCATAAGCATTACTGTGCCATTGAAAACCAAGATGCAGTAGCTTATGTTAATGCAAGACTGACAGACCCACATCTGATGGCAATTACCCATACTGAGGGGTTAATAAATGTTCTTAGAATTACTGTCTTTATTTTCTTTATTACAAGAGAAACGGGCAGCTTCCTAAGCCATGCCTCCTGCTTCTTGCTCCAGTCATGGTGACTTGCTAATTAACTGCTTTGGTTCCAGTGCTTCATGGGCTCTTCTGAGTTTAATATTTGTGTTAGAGAAATGCTAAATCTGTTGGCTGAAGAAGTAGGAAAAAACTAAATTAAATTCAGCAAACATTTATCCAACAAGAAACGAGGAGCTATAATAATAATGAGACTTGGATGCACCAGAAGAGTATATGAGAAATGAACGCATAATATTTTCACATCTTGTTTTCTTCTAGCTATAAAAGATCTTAATTTGCATCCATGTTCTTAGGGAGTTTCAGCCCTGAAGCATTTTGTTAAGAAGGATCTTCATGCCACATCCAGACTGAAGACATTGTGATCAGTTAGTGATGTTTTTCCATTTCATAGGATGGAAAGATGGTTACAGACATACCATGTGTGTTCAGATCCTGGGTTAGTGTTATTCATCTTTCATCAAACTCATGCTCTCTGACCGTGGTAGACAGAAAATTGACATAGTGAAAATGTATCCCTGCTTAGTTTTAACTCTGACAAATCCATACTTTCAAGTATGTCTATTAGAAAGTCTCTGAAATGAGTGTGACTTGGCTTGATGGGATTTTTAACTTTCTTTCACATTGTAGGCAGTTCCATGACTGTTGCAAGAGGTTCTTGGCATATTTGGGGGCAGGCTGGGGCTAGTATGTGCATCAGGCAGTCAGGTAGACAAAACACATAAGACTTTGTATTCTATAGGATTTAGGAAGTAACTTAACTTCAGCTTATGCTTTTAATCTATGAAGAATCAAGGTTATCTAATCACTCTGCTAAGTCACTTCAGTTGTGTCCGACTCTGTGCGACCCCATAGACGTCAGCCCACCAGGCTTCCCCGTCCCTGGGATTCTCCAGGCAAGAACACTGGAGTGGGTTGCCATTTCCTTCTCCAATGCATGGAAGTGAAAAGTGAAAGTGAAATCGCTCAGTCGTGTCCGACTCTTAGCCACCCCATGGACCGCAGCCTACCAGGCACCTCCATCCACGGGATTTTCCAGGCAAGAGTACTGGAGTGGGGTGCCATTGCCTTCTCCACTAATCACTCTTAGTGGGAGTTCATTTTTTAGCTTTATGCATACTTATCTTTAAAGGAGTTAGATCAACTCAGTTTATCCTATTATGTCTCCCAAATCTTGGGCAGCTCACTTTTCTCTGGCTCCCTGTCTCCTAAGACTAACTGCTTATCAGAATGTCCCAGGTAGGTGGATAAAAACTTATATTCCTGGAATCTAGTTCAGACCTACGGAATCAGATTCTCTACCAGTGAGTCTGAATGATTGCGGTCTTTTTTTTTTTTTTTGGCCACGCCTTTCGGCATGTGATATCTTAGTTCCCCCACCAGGGATCAAACCTGTGCCCCCTGCATTGGGAATGTGGAGTCTTAACCACTGGACCACCAGGGAAGTCCCATGAACAACCTCAGTCTTAATAAACTCTTGTGTGGCTCTTCAGCCACTCCAGTGCCGCCATTCTTGCTTATGATAGTGTCTCATGGTCAGGTTCAGGGGTGTATTCCGCAGGCTCTCATCACCCCTAACAATAGGCCATTCTTTTCCGTTGTGATCTCTGATCCATTCAGTTACCTCATCTGTAAAAGGGGATAATAGCTCTCATTTCATATGGTTGTTGTAAGTGTTCAGTAGGTTAATGTATGAAGTTTTTAGCGCAGTACCCAGGAGAGGGTATGTGGTTTGTATGTTCTAAGCCTCATAATGGTCATCATCGTTTGATTTTGTTTATAGGGGCTCTGAGTAGCCTTGCCAGAGGCAGCAAATCATGAATCAGGATCTCTTACTAGACTGTTCTTAGAAGGAATGGAAGGTATACAAATAGTATTGTTTGGGAGAAACATCATTCATAGTGAGTTGAATCAGGAGGCTTTTGGCTGCAAGGAATAAAATAGCTTAAGCAACAAGGGGTTTGTTAAATCTCATGTAGCAAGAAGGCTGGGAGTATAGTATTTTCAGGATCTGATAGTTCATGAATTCTTTTAATCCTCCTTTCTCTACTTATCTTATGTTATTAGTCTTGCTATTAAGTTTGGTGAGTGACTGTTGAAATTGCAGGCCTAGTGTGAAGGCATAAAGTCATGACAATGTTCAGAGGAAAAAGAAGCCATTCCCTTTTTGTATTGTCTCTCTGTACAGGTGATGACCATTTCCCAGCAGTTCATCAGCAGATTGCCCCTCTTGTCTCATTGCCTAGGACTGGGTGACATGCACCTGTTTCAACCAATCACTGGCAAGGAAAATAGAATTAATGATTAATCAAGGTCCACTTGTCTGGGTCTTCTAAGAATAGGCCTGCCTTTCTTGACCATGTGGCTTTGGAGAAGGGTAGTTGAGGGGAATGAATATATGAACGAAATTGGATGCCCTGCTATTGTGGGAAGCTAGGGTGAAGATTTGCATAGATCATCAGCAGTGTCTGCTTTATGAGACAAATAAAGAAGGATCTTTGTTTGGCACTTTGTTTGGCACTTTGAGAGGTCATCTCCTGTCTTCCTAGAATAGAGTTTAATCTGCGTGACTTTTTGTAACTCAGGAGGTAGTAGCCATTATAGATGGCTGGACTGGTGACTGAGACAGCCCTGCAAAGCACTTAAAATATCATTCCTATCACCTGTTTCCTATTTTTATCGTGAAGTGTTTTACTTTTCTCTTTTCCTTTGATTTTTTCTCTTTTCTTTCTTCTGTTTCATCTCTTGCCCTTCCCATCGAGCAGCTATCAGGCCCCATATGATAAACAGGATGATTGACTTCTAGTCATCTGTGCCCCTTTCCAGTAGAAATTATTTCCAGAAGGAAGATTCCTGTTATATAGTCAGATTCCAAAACTTTGTGAGGCTCCACTCATAATTGTGTACTGTGTTTGATGTCTGGCATTTCAGAGTAACTTAATCTTCTTTCCCTCTTACCCATCTAAACTTGGCATGTCAAGCTTCTTAACAGTAGCATAGGAAGCATCCTTTTAATAATCCAAATGAGTTAGTTGTCATCATTGATTGGTCATCAGGAGATGCAAAGACACATGGTTAGACCCTGAATCTACTAAGATAGGGTGACAAGGATGCCTGTTTAATCTTCAGTATAAGAGACCTGCATAGCAGCAGGGCCTGACAGAGGCAACAACAAAAGAACAAGCAAGAACAAAAACTAAAAGAAACAGAAATAAGTTGTATTATTGTTCAATTCTGATGGTTTTGAGCCCAGGTCCTTTAGTGGGCTTGGTCATGTCCATTCTTTGAGATCCTATGGACTACAGCTCCCCCAGGATCCTTTGTCCATGGGATTTTTCAGGTAAGAATAGTGGAGTGGGTTGCCATTTCCTTCTCCAGGACATCTTTCTGACTCAGAGATTGAACCAGCGTCTTTTACATCTATCTCCTGCATTGGCAGGTGGATTCTTTACCAGTAGTGCCACCGGGGAAGCCTGTCAGTTCCTTTTATAGGTGAATTAGCCTGAGCCATGGGTAGGCTCAGGACTCCCTCTGCCTCTGGGCGAGAACGAAATTAGGACAAGAAGCCTCCATTACCCCTTATGTTGGCCACTGAGATCTTACCTGTTTGCTGGAAGATGCAAAGAAGAAGTGAATGTGAGGGAAAAAAGAATATTTTTTTCCTTAAGAACATGACCCACTCAGCCCTAGAGAATCAGAATCTCCCAGGAGGAAACCTGAAATCTGATTTTTTAAAAATTCCCTACATAATTCAGGACATCAGACAGGTTTGGGAGCCACTGGCCTAGAGTGACTATCTCAGACCTTGTAATAATTAAAGGATTTATACAATCTGACTTGTAGGGCAGTGAGGGGCTAGCAGTGGAGGACTGGGTTGGGGTGCAGAACTCTTATCTGTCACCCCCACCTTCAAGCTCTCTTCAACCACGACAGATGCATTTTGACTCTTTTTCTTTGACTCACACTTTCTTTAATTCACACTTCTGTATTCACACACTTACTTATTTTTGGACACGTTGGTCATTGCTGGGAGGGCTTTTCTGTAGCTGTGTTGAGTGGGAGCTATCCTCTAGTTGTGATGCGTGCCCTTCTCATTGTAGTGACTTCTCTCCTTGCAGAGCATGGGCTCCTAGGACGTGGGCTTCAGTAGCTGCAGTTCCCAGGCTCTAAAGCACAGGCTCAGTAGTTGTGGCTCTTGGGCTTAGTTGCCCCGAGGCATGTGGGATCTTCCTGGATCAGGGAGAGAACCCGTGTCTCCTGTATTGGCAGATGGATTCTTAACCACTAGACCACCAGGGAAGTCCCTTATAAACGTCTTTGAACAAAGTTTTCCCTTCACTCCCCTTGCCCCACCACACAAACATACAGGAGCAATCTGCTTCTGGGCCAAGACACAGGCTGGTACAACTTCCTGTAAATCCTTGTGCACGGCATCTTCGGGGGGCTGAGAGAAATCCTATTTTAACGCCTTGCAGGTCTGAGGTTGCATGAATAGATCACGGAAAGTCAGCGGTGGCCAAGTAGAATGACCGTGGCAGGGGGAAGGAACAGAGTCTCTGTCAGGAGTCAGCCCTAGTCATCTGCTCCCCCAGGTCAGCACAGTCCTCGGGGGACGCTCTGTCACCTGTTTGACAGCCCCTCAGTTAAGCCATCATGCTTACCCTCAACTACCCAGAACCCAGTTCCCTGTGATAGTAAGAATTCTGAAGAGACAAAGATAAAGCCTAAGAAAATAAGCAGAAACATCAGCTTAGTTGAACTGCTCCCGCCCATGCCCAGACAGCAGCATCACTGCAGGATGCATGCACGTTCAGCCCGATCTTCTGTTTTTTCCACCTCCTGCATGGCTGCTTCAGCATCAGGCCCTTAGTGGACCTGTCTAGTTTAGAAATGTTTTTGATCACAAGAGTAGGTTTAAAAATATTCTCTAGTAACTTCCAGCTAATTGGCAAAAGGAGATAGGTGTTCTCATGAAAATTGAGAACCCATGATGTGCTTGATATACTCTTCTAAGCATCTCTGATGTGTGCATGTGTGTGTGTGTGTGTGTGTGTGTGTGTGTGTGCACTCTTGCATAAATGTGCTTCCTGCTTCCTTACCTTCTGTTAAACAGGATCAGGCAAGTCTATTTCTTTTTTTCTTTTTAATATCTGTTTACTCATTTGACTGTGCTGGGTCTTAGTCTTCATCGCACCATGTGGGACCTTTAGTCGCAGCATGGGAACTCTTTGTTGGGGCATGTGGGATCTAGTTCTGCTCAGGGCTTGAACCTGGGCCCCCTACATTGAGAGCTTAGAGTCTTAGCCATGGGACCATCCAGGAAGTTGCAGGAAAGTCTATTTCTTATGTATCTTCTTATTGATAAAGGGCTGGGCAGGCTGAAAATGTCCACCAGCTGCCTCAAAGACACCATCCTTGAAAACTGCCATACCTCAGTAGATTTCCTGTTACTCTCTTTCATAGAACCTACTAACTCCCTTTCTAGCACTTACCATAACCTGAGTTATGTTAGTGAGTATTTGCTGCTCAATTGTCTGTTGCTCCCAGCTGAGTATAAGCTCTGTAAGGATGGAGATGCTTTCTGTTTAGTGTATCACTTCATCAAGCACAGTGCCTGTCATATCCTAGGACCCCAGGGCATAGTTGTTGAAAGTTGTGGGAAGACTGATCATTCATGGGCATTCAGGACCCTATTTCATTATCAGATCTCGTCCTCACTTTGAGAGGATCAGGTATCTAATGAGATTTAATGGGATCTCATAGGGTTTCTTTCCCCAAGGGCTGCTGGATTAGGAAATTAGGTTGTGACCCCACTTTGCAAGAGCTTTGAAATGAGCCAAAAGAGAAAGGAAACCACAAAGTGGGTAAATCTGAGAATGTGGCATTTAAAGTGAAATACCATACTACAGAGTTAAAAAGTGAAAGGAGATGAACCCAAAGAATTGAAATCTGGCCAGACCTTCCTAGTAAGGAATCAACTTTATAATCTTCGGATGAGCTTGAATAAAAGTAGTTGGAGTTCTCAGTTGTGGAGAATTACGTTGTTGTTGTTCAGTTGCTAAGTTGTGTCCCACTCTTTGTGACCCCATGGACTGCAGCATGCCAGGCTTCCCCGTCCTTCACTGTCTCCCAGAGTTTGTTCAAATTCATGTCCATTGAGTTGGTGATGCCATCCAACCATTTTATCCTCTGTTGCCCCTTTCTCTTCCTGCCCTCAATCTTTCCCAGCATCAGGGTTTTTTTTCCCAATGAATCGGCTCTTTGCATCAGGTGGCCAAAGTATTGGTGCTTCATCTTTAGCATCTATCCTTCCAGTGAATATTCAGGGTTGATTTCCTTTAGAATTGACTGGTTTGATCTCCAGTCCACTGGAGGGGGAAATGGCAAACCACTCTAGTATTCTTGTCATGAGAACCACATGAACAGTACAAAAAGGGGAATTATGTTAGACCCTGCAAAAATGTCTTTTCCTGCTAGTATATTTCTTCTCCAGTTTCTGGCGCAAACATTCTGAAAGAATTCATTTTTTAAAAAGTAGGCTTTTTACAAAAAAAAATTTGACTGCCATCATCAACATTTAAGATCAATGACACTGCTTTTACCTCCTACTCTGAAGAGAGTAATCCTAATGGAAAATGTTAGTATTTCAGAGGCAGGCAGACATGAAATACCATGGTTGAGATGAGCTTATGTGTTATAAAAATATCAATCTAGAAAATCTTTTGTTCAGAGCTTTGAGAAACCACTTTGGTATTTGATATGAAAAAAGGGTGCTGAATTGACTGAGAGTCAACAAATATAGCTCCTTAACTATTGAAGGGAAAAAATAAATAAAAATGATGATGTTGCCCCCTTGGAAGATTTCTTTGTTTGTTTGTTTTAAAAAATTTTTGCAATGTTGTGTTGGTTTCTCTCATACAACAACACGAATCAGCCTCTCTCCCCTCCCCATATCCCATCCCTCTAGGTCATCACAGAGTACCAGACTGGGGTCCCCACGCTACACAGCAACTTCCCACCAGCTGTCCATCTTACACCTGATAGTGTATATATGTTGATGCCACTTTCTCCATTCGTCCCATTCTATCCCTCCCCCGCTGTGTCCATAAGTCTGTTCTCTACATCTGTGTCTCCATTCCTTCCCTGCAAAATGGTTCATCAATACCATTTTTCTAGATTCCAAATATATGTGTTGATATACTATATTTGTTTTTCTCTTTCTGACTTACTTCACTCTGTATAACAGGCCCTAGGTTCATTCGCCTCACTAGAACTGACTCAAATTCATTCTTTTTTTTATCATTGAGTAATATTTCCTCGTATGTATGTAGCACAGCTTTATCCATTCATTTGTTGATGGACATCTAGGTTGTTGCGAAGAACATTGGGGTACATGTGTCTTTTTCAGTTATGGTTTTCTCATGGTATATGCTGATCTTCCATGGAAGATGTTTACTGTTGGACTTCATTAAAGATGCTTCAGAAATAGTGTCAGAGACTGAAGGAAAGTTTGGAAGGATTGTGGTTGGATTCAGAGCTGTCATTTCTATTAAGTTGCTCTCTGATTAAAGCTCACAGTTAAGGTCGCTAAACAGACTCCTTCTGTGGGTCAAATGAAAGAAAATGATCTTAAACTATAATAGCAGAAGTTTAGAAAAAAGCAGAAAAGAATATCCCAACAGTAAACTGAGCAGTCCTGAGTGTCTGTGAGATACGAAGAACTTAGTAGCCATATGCCCAGGAGGGTTACCTGTTGGTACCTGCAAATAGTGGCAGATTGATTTAATCAGGATTCATGATTGAAGACACAGCCTTCAGAGAAGTCTCTCAGTTTTTTGAACCTTAATCTCCTAATTTAAGTGATCTCTCTGAGTCAAAAACTCTGACTCGGTCACCGTATAATGTGGTGAAGAAAGAGAGGATTAGTCTGCAAAATCAGGAGTTTCACCTGCAGGAACTCACTGGGTGACCTGAGTCATTTAGCCTTGCTGGGTCTTACTTTCTTGTCCCATGGAAGGAATGACTGATCTCAGAAGACTTGCCTAGGTTGGAATCTCAGTGAGCCTGGACTTAGAGGATAAAAGGTCAGGATCACCCTGCTGCCTCTTGATGTTCTGTTGGAAGCAAAAGGAAAAAGCCGGCCCTGCAAGTATGTTAGCTTGGATTCTTTCATCTGACCCAGTGACTTGGGGGCCTGAGAAGATGCACACACATGTCCTGTTTGGCTTGGTCAGTAGACTCATTCCTAAAGAGTGGCCTTTGCAAAGCCAGCTGTCAAAACAGCAGTGATTCGCCTACAATGCCTAGGACTGAAGACGTTCACATGAAGTGATAACAAGGAAGAGGAAATACAGGCACCCTCCTCAAGTAATAAATGGTTATTGCTTTAACTTCTCTATTATCTCCTCTGAGCACCCTAGTCCTGGGAACAAAGGCTGGAAAATCTTTAAATGTATAGTGTTAATTGTGCAACAGTAGTAATTCCTTTCTCTTTTAAATTGAAATGTTATTTGTGTGAAGTATATAGTGCATTCATTCATTTATTTATCCTCTTATTTGCTCACCCACTCAACAAATTTGAATCTTTACTGTGTGCGGATCAGTCTGTTTTCATCTGCTTTCCCCAACAAAAAGCCCCCTTATAATGGATTTTTAAGACCAGATTTGGTGTCTCAATGACAAATGAATAATATATCTTGTGATGGATGTAATTGGTGCTATCTTAGGGATAAAATAAAAACAGGATTTGTTACACTTTAAAGTCATCTGAAATTCAAAACTGAGATACTAGCTACTCATATTCACATTATTCTTAACCAGGGTAAAATTATTTCTTCACTCATTCATTCAATTGATTAATAATTATTGAAACCCACTGGGAATGCAAAGAGGAATAGAAATAGTCTGACCTTGCTGAAGTCCATAGTCAAGTAGGAAAGAGAACCCTGTAGACAGACTCTTCATTCTGTGAACTGCAAGGACTTGGCAAGCTCAGAGCCCAAAATATGAGTTGGAAGGGTGGCCAGTGGGTGCCAGCCAGACCATGAGGAGCTGTAGACATCACATAGGAAGTTTAGCTCTTTTGTCTGCAGGCAGTAGTTGGGAGTCCAGGGTGATTTTAACATGGGTGAGTTTCTAAGTGAATGGAAGAATATATATGATCAGTTTTCTATTCTAATAAGATCACCTTAGTTTTTAGTATAGGATGGATTAAGCCTTCTAAGAAGGCATGTAAGTTTGTTAGGGCTGTCAACAAAATACCACTGACTGAGTGGCTTAAACAACAGAAATTTATTATCTCACAGTCAGAAGTCTAGATGTCTGAGATCAAGGTGTCTGTGGGTTTAGATTCTCCTGAGACTTCTCTCCTTGACTTTCAGATAGCTGTCTTCCTCTGGGCATGCACGTTCCTGGTGCCTGTCTGTGTGTGCATGTTTTTTTCTTATAAGGATGTCAGTCAGATTGGACTAGAGCCCATCCCATGGTCTCGTTTTTGTTTTTTGTTTTTTTTTTAGTTTATTTTAATTGCAGAATAATATTCAGTAGTATGGAGATCCCAGTTTGTTTATGTATCTCCCATTAATAGACGTTTGAAGTGTGCCCATTTGGGGCCATTATGTTTTTATTTGTGTTTTGGCTGCACTCTACAGCATGTGGGAATCTTAGTTCCCCGACCAGGAATTGAACCCATGCTCCCTGTAGTGGAAGTGCAGATGCTTAACCACTGGACCGCCAGGGCAGTCCGCTACGGTCTTGTTTTAATTACCTCTTTAAAGGCTCTATCTTCAGTCTCATACTTAAGGTATGGTTGGGAGAGGGCTTCACATGAATTTTAGGGGAACACAATAAAAGCAGCAAACCAAAAGGAAGAGGAAATCCACACCTTGTCAGAAGGCATGGTTGTGTGTGATAAGAAACAAAAATGGACATGTATTTTTATATTGACAATTTAAGGCGAAAGAAGTGTGTATTCACTTGACTTCAAATGTTCAGTAATAGGGACTCTCCTAGAACAAGACCACCTGTGCTTTCCCCCCCCCCCCCCATTTCACTGTCTTGCTTCTAACATGTTCAACAAACAGAGTATGCTCTCCAACTGTGGTCTGATTGTCTGAATTCCTTAAAATACTTAATTGAATTACTTAAAAGAGTGCTTTAAGAATACCTATGCTTTAAGTATACTACTTATGAGAAAACAGATTTACGAAGACAGTGCAGACTTGTCTCTTGACCTTTATTTTTAAGATGCTGAGGACTAGAACTCTCGTTGTTGTTCAGTCGTTCAGTCGCTCAGCCGTGTCCAACTCTTTGTGACCCCAGGGACTGCAGCACGCCAGGCTTCCCTGTCCTTCACTTTCTCCTGGAGTTTGCTCAAACTCATGTCCATTGAGTCGATGATGCCATCCAAACATCTTGTCCTCAGTCATTGTCCTCTTCTCCTCCTGCCATCAGCCTTTCCCAGCATCAGGGTCTTTTCCAGTGGGTCTGCTCTTCACATCAGGTGGCCAAAGTATTGTAGCTTCAGCTTCAGCATCAGTCCTTCCAATGAATATCGAGGGTTGATTTCTTTTAGGATTGGCTGGTTTGATCTCCTTGCAGTTTAAGGGACTCTCAAGAGTCTTCTCCAGCACTGCAGTTTGAAGGCATCAATTATTCGGCACTCAACCTTTTGTATTGTCTAGCTCTCACATCATTTCCAGTACATCAGTAAACCATAGCTTTGACTGTGCAGACCATTGTTGGCAAAGTAATGTCTCTGCTTTTTAATATGCTGTCTAGGTTTGTCATAACTTTTCTTCCAAGGAGCAAATGTCTTTCAATTTCTTGGCTGCAGTCACCATCTGCAGGGGTTTTGGAGCCCAAGAAAATAAAGTCTGTCACTGTTTCCATTGTTTTCCCATCTATTTGCCATGAAATGATGGGACCGGATGCCATGATCTTTGTTTTTTGAATGTTGCGTTCTAAGCCAGCTTTTTCACTCTCCTCTTCCACCTTCACAAGAGGCTCTTTTCTAGGTCTCCATAAACTAGTAAGCTATAATGTCTTAGTCCCTTCAGTCTGCTATAACAAAATACCACGGACTGAGTGGCTTATACACAACAGAAATCCTCTCACAGTTCAGGAGGCTGGCAAGTCCAAAATCAAAGGACCCACATGGTTGAGTTCTCGTGAGGGCCTTCTTTGTGGTTCATATACAATGCCCTCTTTCTGTGTCTTCACATGATGAAAGGAGCAAGGGAGCTCTGTGGCTTCTCTTTTATGAGGGTGCTAATCCCTTTAATGGGGTTCCACCCCCACTCTTATGATCATTTAATCACTTTCCAGAAGTTACCCCTCCAAATACCATCACAGTGGGGATTTCACTATGTGAATATTACGGGTGAGGGACAGACCGTCACATATGGGTAAAGAATATAAATGTAGAATGTGAAATAGACCTCCAGCTTCACTCCTTGGAACCTTGGGCCCCAGGGGCCATGATGGACTTTCCAGAAATCTTTTCTTCCTGAGAATTCATACTACTTACATCATAGTGCTTCATCCCAGCAGGGAAGCTTGGTGAAATTAGTCCCCAAGGCTTTTCCCACCAAGAGGTCAGAGAGTGTTGGAACTAATGTTTCAGTGAAACCAAAACCTTATCAGTAGGAGACTTCAGACTTCCAGACTGATTATCTGGAGTTCTTATTAGTAGAAAATTTTACCAGTTGAGGGGTGGGGAGGAAACAAAAATGGAAGAGGAAATGAATGTGACCTGCATTCTCTCCATTTCATCACTGTCACTATTGATCAAAATAACCTTCCCTGAGAGATTTCTTTTGAATTTTCACCCTTGGTAGGCTTCATTAAAATTTTGAATTATAAAATGGAAAAAGTCAATTTTATTGGATCCTAAATTTTGCTCTATGCGGCTTCCTGTCCAGAGTGCAAATTGTTAAAATTGACATAGGATGTATGTGCAAGGTAATATCTTTTTTTGTAGACTCTTCTAAATTTCACAATATTCCATTGAGTGGATTAGATTGTATAGCAAGTGGGCACTCTGAAAAGAAAATAGAATTGTGTATTGATGCCTTCAGAAATATTATTTGATGGCAATAAAATATTCTCTGAAATTCCCTTCAGAGGGGAGAAAATGGAGTTTGTTTGCAGTAATTGCATTTTCTAGCATTTGCTCTCACACTTTCCAATATAAGCCAATTGGAACCTGTGATTTGGTTTTGCTTATTGGCAAAAGTACCATGTAAATTGATCTGTGATGCATTTAAAGAAGATGCTTTTGAAAGTTTGGAAATTGAGATGGTTCTTTCTTATTAGATTTCAAGAGTATTAGGGTTTATTTCTATATTTTAGTCTAATGTAATATTAGCCAAATATGTTCTTTTTCAATTTAGTTTTAATCAAGTTCTAGAAGACCATTTTCATCTAGCCCCAGTGGCGCTGTTAAGGCAGAGATTTTATTTCCGCTGTCAACCCTCTGTTCTGGCTTCTGTGGACTAGCCGCTTGGAATCACTGCATACTGAAATTCTGCATTTCATCTTGCTGAAGCATTGTTTCAGTAGGCAAAAATAATAGTAGTTATTACAAAAAGATTTTTTTTTATTACTACTTGTGGGGTAATGCAAAGGGAATCTAAAAAGCTCTAAAATAGTTATCTTTTAAAGAAGATGGCCTTTATGCTAGCATTATTTTTATTTAATTTGATTTTTCATCATACTTAATGGTTTAAAAGGCAGGCATATAGGATTTGTATTTGGTCCTCTAATTGTTCAGGAGAATAATCACCACTTGTTTTACAATCACTGCTGGATGGACCACCTTTTTCTTAGTTGGTTTTCTTAACAGTTTTATAGGGATCAAACCCCAATATACTGTTTTTCAGCTCACCATAGACTTTGTCAGTCAGCACTAGTTTATTACAGATAGTTTATAAAAGATATTCATTGAATACACTTTCAAGGTGGTAAGACTAAGAGATGAACCCCTTATCCCAAATGAAGTTACAATGCAGACCAAAGACAGGATAAAAATAATGATAATAATAATTGTTCTCTATGTGTCAGTTTTATATTAGGTTCTTTACCAGTCTCACTCAGTCTGCATGTCCACTCGTAATATAGGTTGTGCAGTTACCATTATCTTTTCTGATGAGTAGTATAAACGTTAAATTGCATGCTTTGAGTTTCACGGATAATAAGTGACAGAAACTTAGTCCCAAATCTGTCTGACTCCAAAGCCCATCAAGCTATTATTCCTACATCCCAGTATACTCCTGTGATATAAATATACACACAGCTGGTGGAGATGAGACTTGAGAATACCATCACCAATTCTTCTTGCGACTCTCCAGTGAAATTCTGATTTGGATTCAGTTTTCTGAAACTTGAGGAAGTTGCTTGAACAGCCTTCAGGAGATAGTCTGACTGTTTCAAATCAGATTTGTTGTATGGCATATCAGTCTTTCTCAACAAGCCAAACCTGTCATTTGTAAGAAAGAGGTTGGACAAAATAAACAATGAAGAGACTACCCATGGTTCCTGTGATCCAGTCAGATGGTTAATAGTCAAGTATAATTGGAACCATGCTTCCTTGGACAGTTCCCACCACGGCTTCACGTGTAGAATGTGCTGGTTGGTCTGGGTGGCAACTTAGAGATGAGCAGTTGGGAAACAAGGAGGGTGTTGTCATTCATTTTTACTACCTGTAGTAATAAAATGTCTCTGTGTGTGTGTGTGTGTAAGTCACAGACAGCTATGTTAAAGTAAGGTTATGGTTGAGACAAGAATGCATGGAAACAAGTTGCTGCTGAGAAAAGGTCAAATCTCTGAGATGTTTTCAGGTCCCTAATAATTATGGGTCCTAATGCCCTGCTCCTTGTGGCTTACACGTCTTACTAGTTAAGTTACCTGCCACCAGTGCTATATACTGGCAACCACTTGGGTCCCAAGCAGGGTCTTCTTTGCTGGATGAGGGATGGACTTTCGTCTCCTTTATGTAGATTAAGGCTTATAACATCTCCTGTTGCTTCGTGGTTGTTTTTATAGAGAAGGCTGAAGAAGAGGAGGGAGTGTTTCAACTGTGGCTTCTTAGGCTAGCCCTAATTCCTGCAGCAAACCACTGGGCATTCACTCAGCATTCCTTACTTTCTCCTGGGTTTCCGGCTCAGCCCTGACATTATTGTAATCTAGTTTTCTGTGTTTAATATTTCTTAGACTTGGTTTCCCATTGCAAGCATGGAAGAAACCCTAATGCATGAGTTTCAGAGGAGAAGGTAGCAGTCTGAACCTGCTGTGTGGCTCCATCAGCAAGTGTGAGTATTAACGTTAGAGCTGTCAGGACTTGTGAAAATTAATGGAGCCTGACGGGGGACAGACTGAGGTCAGAGATGGAGCTTGCCCTGATTGAATATTTCTGGTGGCTTTGCAACCCAGGCAAGTGAGTGCAAACCGTGGAGCTGAGAGGGAGAGCTGGAGGCCCGTTCATTTGTTTAAGGAATAGACAGTGGACACTGACTAAGTGCCAAGCATTTTTCTAGGTGCTGGGAACACAGCAGGAAAAGATGGGTTGTGCCCGCTTCTAGCTTCAGAGCCCTGTTCCTGCCTTCAGGCTAGACCCGGCCTTTCTGTGCTCTCAGCCCCCGGTAGTCACCTAGGGAGGAATTTTAATTTATTGCAATATAGTTGATTTATAATGTTGCGTTAGTTTCTGCTGTCCAGCATAATGATTCAGTTATTTATATATATGTTATATATATTCAAACATCTATATGTGTATGTGTATATACATATAACTGTTATATGTATGTGTATATATAGCTGAATATATACATATATATATGGAGCTTCCCTGGTGGCTCAGATGGTAAAGAATCTGCCTGCAATACAGGAGACCCGGGTTCGATCCCTGGGTCAGGAAGATCCCCCAGGGGAGGACATGTCAACCCACTCCAGTATTTTTGCCTGGAGAATTCCATGGACAGAGGAGCCTGGCGGGCTACAGTTCATAAGGCCACACAGAGTCAGACATAACAGAAGGGACTTAGCACATGTGCATGCATATCTGTATATATACATGCACACACACAGATGGGGTTTCCCAGGTGTTGTTAGTGGTAAAGAACCCACCTGCCAATGCAGGAGACATAGAAATGCAGGTTCCATCCCTGGGTTTGGAGGATCCCCTGGAGGAGGGCCTGAAAACCCACTCCAGTATTCTTTCCTGGAGAATCCCACGGACAGAGGAACCTAGCATGCTATGGTCCGTAGGGTCACAAAGAGTTGGACACGACTGAAGCACTTAGCACGCATGCACGCATGCTCCCCTGGTGGCTCAAGACAGTAAAGAATCTGCCTGCAACCTTAGGAGACCCAGATTCCATTCCTGGGTCGAAGTGAAGTGAAGTGAAATGAAAGTTGCTCAGTCATGTCCAGTTCTTTGCAATCCCATGGACTATACAGTCCATGGAATTCTCCAGGCCAGAATACTGGAGTGGGTAGCTGTTCTCTTCTCCAGGGGGTCTCCCCAACCCAGGGATTGAACCTGGGTTTCCCTCTTTGCAGGTGGATTCTTTACCAGCTGAGCCCCCAGGGAAGCCCTGAAAGAGAATGGCAATCTACTGCAGTGTTCTTTCTTGCCTGGTAAATCCCATGGACGGAGGAGCCTGGGAGGCTGCAGTCCCTGGACTCACAAAGAGCCAGACATGACTGAGCGACTAACACTTTCACTTTCATATAAATGTATATTCCTTTTCATATTCTTTTCCATTATAGTTTATCACAAGATATTGAATACAGTCACCCATGCTGAATAAATAGTAGGACCTTGTTGTTTATCTATTCATTGTATAATAGTTTGCATCTGCTAAGCCTAAACTCCCAAACAGGGAATGGATTTAAATGACACATCACCTTAGTCCTTCCCACAGCCTTGTAGTTCTTCCATCCTCATAGCCATTGGTGTAATTTTTTTTTTTCCTTCCATCCTCCTGCAAAATTTTCTGCTTGACCAGTTTTCAAGCCAAAGTTATTCTTATTTAGTCCTCAGTGGAATAAAGAACCTTCAAGAGTTTGAACATTTCCCTCTCTGCTGGAGTCATGATATTAAAAATATAATAATAATTTTAAATGGAAAAAAATGCCTTTTTTTATCCACCTTGGGGATATAACAAGGTCCCTTTATAGCATTGGCATTAGGGAACATCTGCAGTGCCCCATGCAGACCAGAGATTTCAGCAATGTGATTGAATTGCAAGATACCTCTTTTGTGTGGAAACACTCCCATGATAATAGGGCTGAAGTAGTGATAACATGATAACATGACTACATATCTGTTTTATTCTTTTTAATCTCAGAAAGTTAGTTTTCTTTTCTTCCTCGCACACTGTCAAGGGAAGGTAAGCCTGAAGGTTGTGCCTTGTGAGTTGTATTTTCCTGGGCATCTGGGAGCCATTATAGGTTCTTCTGACTTGTCATCTTGTCTTGTTTTCTTCTTGTAGAGAGCTTTATTTAATGTGAGTGTTATGCCAGAAACATTTTTGGTTTCCTCATATATTTTCATTTTGGTTTCCTCACATATTTTCAAAGTCTAGAATTTAGGAGTACTGAGGAAAGTGGGCATAGAGATTGGAGATTTTGAAATTATTTGTCATCTTTGTATAAGTAGGTTTTCTTTTACTCAGGGGTGCTTTGGGGTGCTCTCCTTCACAAAGGACTACTGTCGTATTTTGGGGTTTTTTTGCCCCCTAGGCTCTTAGCAGAAATAAATAGGCAATCCCAGATAAAAATGGGGCGTGAGGAAAGTGGTATTTGGTGTAAGTCACAACCTGATGGCCGTATTGGTTGTCTCTCTTCCCTATACTTCCCATTCATGAAGAATGAAGTGTTTGGGGGCAGGAGCCAACTCCTAGTAGGTGGAGGCAGATTCTCAAGAAAACAAAATATTCTGGAATTAACTTTGCATTTTGATCTGACTGAAACTTTGAGTTGTCAAGAGGAACACATTCTATAATGATTAAAAAAAAAAAGAAGTTGCCGTCGTGTGATAATTTTGAGGGACATTAATGTTTTTTATTGGTTGGGGGGCAAGGAACCTTGTTGGGCCAGAGCAGTGCTTATTTATATTTATGTTATTTTTTTAACTTTTAAAATATTTATTTTTGGCTGCGTCGGGTCTTAGTTGCGGCCCAGGGGATCTGTTGTAGCGTGCGGGCTTCTCTGTAGTTGCCGCGCGCAGCTTTGGAGTGCGTGGGCTCTGTAGTTGAGGCTTTGGGGCTTAGTTGTTCCACGGCATGTGGGATCTTGGTTCCTGGACCAGGATTGATTCCACATCCCTTGCATTGGAAGGTGAATTCTTAACTACTGGACCACCAGGGAAGTCCTTATATTTGTTTATTTTAAAATACTGATGCACATGTGCCCTAGTCTTCACCACTCTCTATAACTTCTAACCAGTTCAGCTCACATTTGTGTTTTACTTCTCTGGTCCCTGTAGACATTTTGGTTTATTACTTTGAACTTCTGTTCTCCTGTCAGAGTCTCATTTTATTTCTCATGATACAGCCTACAAGTTTTTAAATTCTAGGACCCTGCATGAAGATGGGCCAGAGGAGTTTCTTCCCCCTTCTCAAGTCTGTGACCTTCCTTTCCTTGGTAGGTGCCCAAATTCTTTGGGGAGCTAGTAGATAAGAAATTATGCCCACAGCTACAGTAGCATTTGGGAAATGGCCTGAATTGAGCCAGTGTGTGTGTGTTGTCATAGTGTGAGGCTGACATGGCTTCATGTACCCTGGAGGAGAAATCCATGACGTAGGCAGAGGGTCATGTAGAATGGTACGTCTTGAGCCAAACCCCATGAGGCAGTTAAAAATTTGGTCTCATCTGACAGAATACTAGCAAGAGAACCAAAGAGCTTTTCTGTCCCACTTTTGAACCAGCTTGACCTGTGAACTTTGCTTAGAAAGTGACAGCACTTCCCTGTTACTCACTGTCTTCATTAGTAAAATGGAATCGGATATATCTATGATTTTTCTTTTTAACGTTTTTAAGCCCAGGGATGTTGTTGTTTAGTTGCTAAGTCATGTCTGACTCTTTTGTGATCCTATAGGCTTAGCCTGCCAGACTCCTCTGTCCTTAAAATTCTCCAGTCAAGAATACTGGAGTGGGCTGCCATTTCCTTTTCCAGGGCATCTTCCCGGCCCAGGGATCGAACCCACATCTCTTATGTCTCCTGCTTGGCAGGATAATTCTTTACCACTGAGCCGCCTAGGAAGCCAAGCCAGAGATAACTTTCTTCAGATCAAATCTTTTCATTTCAGTTCAGTTGCTCAGTCATGTCCAACTCTTTGTGACTCCATGAACCGCAGCACACCAGGCCTCCCTGTCCATCACCAACTCCCGGAGTCTACCCAAACCCATGTCCATTGAGTCGGTGATGCCATCAAACCATCTCAACCTCTGTCTTCCCCTTCTCCTCCCGCCCTCAATCTTTCCCAGCATCAGGGTTTCTTCAAAAGAGTCAGCTCTTTGCATCAGGTGGCCAAAGCATTGGTTTCAGCTTCAACATCAGTCCTTCCAGTGAAGACCCAGGACTGATCTCCTTTAGGATGGACTGGCTGGATCACCTTGCAGTCCAAGGGACTCTCAAGAGTCTTCTCCAACACCACAGTTCAAAAGCATCAAATCTTCTGCACTCAGCTTTCTATGTAGTCCAACTCTCACATCCATACATGACTACTAGAAAAACCATAGCCTTGACTAGATGGACCTTTGTTGACAGGGTAATGTCTCTCCTTTTTAATATGCTAAGTTGGTCATAACTTTCCTTCCAAGGAGTAAGTGTCTTTTAATTTCATGGCTGCAATCACCATCTTCAGTGATTTTGGAGCCCAGAAAAATTAAGTCAGCCACTGTTTCCACTGTCTCCCCATCTATTTCCCATGAAGTGATGGGACTGGATACCATGATCTTAGTTTTCTCAATGTTGAGCTTTAAGCCAACTTTTTCACTCTCCTCTTTCACTTTCATCAAGAGGCTCTTTAGTTCTTCACTTTCTGCCATAAGGGTGGTGTCATCTGCATATCTGCAAATCTTTTACTAAATCATAAAATAAAGGAAAGTAGCACTGCCATGGTGAACATGACATGAGTCCCCTTCCTTCTGCCCTTGTGTGTTTCCTCAAGTTGCTTTGCTCCACCTGAAGGAGGCTTTATGGAGCACAACTTTCAAATTACTCAGGCTCTCCTGAGGATGCTTCTAGGTTCTTGTGCTGTGATTCATGGGAGCCACTTTCAGTGACACATTAAATATCCAGAGTTTGGGAAGGGAAGGAGGTTGACCTTGACACAATCTACTGCTTTAAAGTTGTTACAGCTTTGCCAGACATATGTATAGCTGAAGATCTTAGTTTTTCTGTTCCTCTCCATACATTCATAGAAGAGTACCCTATCCGATTCTATGAAAGATGTTAGGCATTATCTTGTCCTTTTTAGGGCTGAGTAATATTCCATTGTATATATGTACTATATCTTCTGTATCCATTCCTTTGTCAGTGGACATTCATTTTTTTTTTTGTTTTTGTTTTCTCATTTTTTTAAATTAATTTTTATTGGAGTATAGTTTCTTTACAATGTTGTATTACTTTCTACTGTAGAGCAAAATGAGTATATATACATATATATCTCACTTCTTTTTTTTGGATTTACTTCCCATTTAGGTCACCACAGAGTGTTGAGTAGAGTTCATAGTAGGTACTTGATTAGTTATCTATTTTATATATAGTATCAATAGTGTATATATGTCAATCTCAATCTCCCAATTCATCCCACCCCCTCTTTCCTCTTGGTGTCCATATGTTTAATTTCTATGTCTCCATTCCTGCTTTGCAAATAGATCATATGTACCATTTTTCTAGATTCCACATATATGTGTTAGTAGATTCATAGATTTTGAAACTTGTGGTTACCAAAGGGGAAACATTGTGGGGAGGGATAAATTAGGAGGTTGGGATTAACGTACACACACCACTACATATAAAATAGATAACCAACAAGGACCTACTGCGTAGCACGGGGGACTCTACTCACTATTCTGTAATAACCTATATGTGTAAAGAATCTGAAAAAGAATGAATATAGTGTAACACTGAATCACTTTGCTATAGACCTGAAACTCACACAACATTGTAAATCAGATATACTCCAATAAAATTTTTATTAAAAAATATATTAAGGATATTCCAAATGAGTAGTCACTCTGGGGAGAAATAGAATCTAAGGTGTTACCTATCACAGGTTATACTATTCATTTGATAATGAGGGGCTGATCCTGGCCCGTTTTGGGGCAGTCAGTAAATGTTAGAAGAGATGGGTAACTGGGTCATTGAAGGAGAAAATACGTGATGTGTTAAGGGCACACATTTTCAGGGGTAGAAACATCTTGACAGAGGCAGCTAGGTTCGCAGTGTATACAGGTTGAAAGTCTCATATGTCCACCCACCATCACCTCCAGATCCAGACATTTTAATGACCCTAGTGATATTTTTGTTAACTTGAAGTACACATTGGAGCATATCAGTTTCTGCCTTTGGAAAATCAAAAAGTTTTCCTTTTCATCCTCAGGTGCTTATCTTTGAAGATAGTGACATTGTGCAATGTGACCAGAGGGTGATCCAATTTGTGGACAAGCTAGTATTTTCTTGGTTGGCAACTGGGAAGGGCAATCATTATAATAATTATTTGAGCACAGCTAATGCCTGTTGAGAGATGATGAAGTGTTATAAACTGTGCACATCTTTACATGCAGTAGATTACATAATGTGCATCAAACCTTAAGGGTAGTGTGATTATTTTTCCCTCCCCCCCCCCATTTATATTTGAAGAAACTGCAGTTTAAAAAGTATTTTGGAGGAATCTCCACACTGTTCTCCATAGTGGCTGTACTAGTTTGCATTCCCACCAACAGTGTAAGAGGGTTCCCTTTTCTCTACACCCTCTCCAGCATTTATTGCTTGTAGACTTTTGGATAGCAGCCATTCCTTAAAAAACTGGAAATAGAACTGCCATATGACCCAGCAATCCCACTCCTGGGCATACACACTGAGGAAACCATATCTGAAAGAGACACGTGCTCCCCAATGTTCATCGCAGCACTGTTTATAATAGCCAGGACATGGAAGCAACCTAGATGCCCATCAGCGGACGAATGGATAAGAAAGCTATGGTACATATACACCATGGAATATTACTCAGCCATTAAAAAGAATTCATTTGAGTCAGTTCTAATGAGATGGATGAAACTGGAGCCCATTATACAGAGTGAAGTAAGCCAGAAAGATAAAGACCAATACAGTATACTAACGCATATATATGGAATTTAAAAAGATGGTAACGATAACCCTATATGCAAAACAGATAAAGAGACACAGATGTACAGAACAGACTTTTAGACTCTGTGGGAGAAGGCGAGGGTGGGATGTTCTGAGAGAATAACATTGAAACAAGTACACTATCAAGGGTGAAACAGATCACCAGCCCAGGTTGGATGCATGAGACAAGTGCTCAGGGCTGGTGCACTGGGAAGACCCAGAAGGATCGGATGGAGAGGGAGGTGGGAGGGGGGATCGGGATGGGGAATACATGTAAATCCATGGCTGATTCATGTCAATGTATGTCAAAAGCCACTACAATATTGTAAAGTAATTAGCCTCCAACTAATAAAAATAAATGGAAAAAAAAAGTGTGTTGGAGATTATTTAGCTAGACTGGATTGAAGATGCTTCTTCATTTCACTTCTAAACTTCTGGAAAGAGGATTCCAGAAGCTTGCTTCTGGTAGGCCAGATTCAGCTCACAGATGTATTAGAGTTGGCTCCCAACTGTGTGTGTTTGTTTTTAATTGAGCTAGCAATCCAGGAGGGCTTAAACTTGGAGGACAAACTGATACTGGCTTAAACCTTGTCATGACTCAAGATGACAAGCCCATTCCTGAAATTCTTTATAGGAGGCTCCTGGTGAGTCTTGCAGGGATTCAGTCCTTCCTTCACTTGTTGAACGGATGCTTATTATGTGCCTGCCATTTGGAAAATATTGAATTTGTGTGCTCAGTCGCTCAGTCATGTCCGACTCTTTGCGACCCCGTAGACTGTAGCCCACTGGGCTCCTCTGTCCATGGGATTTTTCAAGCAAGAGTACTGGACTAGGTTGCCATTTCCTCCTCCAGGGGATCTTCCCGACCGAGGGATCAATATCTCCTGCATCTCCTGCGTTGGCAGGCAGATTCTTTACTACTGAGTCACCTGGGAAACCCAAGGTACAGAACTAGTTTGGGTCAGACAGGGAACCACAAGCCACAATCCATGCCTTCAGGGACCGTCTCGGAGGAGATAAGTCAGATGCAAGGGGAAAAACTAAACAAATGAAATACAGTAATAATTAATGTGCACTGATTACTTACTCCATACCATGCATGTGCTTTAGAAGCTCTGTCTCATTTTATCTTGAACGCAGCCTGTGAGGTGGGTGCAATTATTGTCCTTGTTTTTCTGAGACACCTTAGAGGACATAAGAGCTCTGTCCAGGGTCATAAAGTTAATAGGTGGTGAAGCCTGCAGAGTCTCTGCTCTTACCCATGCTGCCACCACGGTGTAATTTGTAATAAGACTTAAAAATTTAGTTGTAAAGAGTAGAAATGTGACACATGCAGTAAAAAAAAAAAACAAATAATATTCATAGAAGTAATGATAAAGAACAGAAATGTAGCGAGTCAGCTGAGAATGAGATGAGAGGCACAGGGAACTGAGACAGAAGTGAGGAAGGGGTACCCTGCAGAGGGAGGAGGAGAAGGCAGAGTCCAGCATCACTAATCTAGGGAAAAGATACTTTATCGGACAGAGATGTCACTGCCGTGTGATCCTCGGAGATGAGGATGGAGGGAAAACCTCGGCTTTGGTTTTTAGGAGGTAATTATTGACATTTAGGGAAGCTTTTGGTCGAGTACAGAAACAAAGGGGGGTTGCATTGGGTAAATTGTTGTTTTTTTAAATTTTATTCATTGATTTATTTTTGGCTGCTCTGGGTCTGTGTTGCTGCGTGCAGACTCCCCAGTTGTGGTGAGTGGCGGCTTCTCTTCGTTGCGGTGCACGGGCGTTAGGCGCAGGGGCTTCAGTAGTTTGGCATCTGGGCTTAGTTGTTGCTCCTCAGCTTGTGGGATCTTCCCAGACCAGGGATCAAACCCATGTCTCCTGCATTGGCAGGTGGATTCTTAACCTGCGGGCCAGCAGGGAAGTCCAATATTGGGTAAATTCTGAGTAACCATTTATGTCTCAGTTGCTGATTCTAATAGTAGATTAGCCCATCAGGGTACACAGTCCTGATAAGTAGGCCAGGAGTGAGAAGTAACACAGAGTGAGGAGGTCTGCAATAGACTGAAGGTCAGAATTGCCTGATTTTTGATCTTCCAAAAGAAGCCAGAAACCCTGAATTTTTAGTGTGATACCTCCAGATTTCTAAATGTTAGTTCAACTAAGAAAATAAAACAGTTGAAGACCAACTATAATACATCTCTGAGCTGAATTTGACCTCCCCAGCTGCAGACTTCTAGAAGCCTCTTTCAAGAGGTTTAGAAATGAAGACACATCTCGAAGAAGAAATAATTCCAGGGATAGTTTAGGATTGCATTTGAGATGTGTGTGGGGGGGTGTGTGTGTGAAGAGCTTCTTGTTTTTATCTTCTTGGGGTGAGTAAACATAAACTTACTAAGTGGGAGAAATATAATAAAGACATCCAAAACAGTATAGAGAGATGTCTGAAAAATTAAAGTGCCAGTGACAAGAAAAGCATTGAGGTCAATTATTAAAAAGATGAGAAGATGTAAAAGAGCAATTGGGAAATAAAGAGAGCCTACCTTGGGGCTAGAAGATGTGTATTGTAAGCTAAGTGGGGAATCAAATGGAGCCTGGAACCTGGAAGTTTTGTGACAGCTGCTTAGGGAATAGACAGTGGCAAAAGTGTAGAATTATTAGAATTGTGGAGTAGCGGTGAAGACCTAGCTTACTTCAGCTATCCTTTAGTTTTTAAGTGAGCATCTATTATATGATATAGTGAGGTAACAGATACCGCAGGAGACACAGTTTTGAATAAGACTTAATTGCTGCCTCCAAGAACTCGTTGTCTTACTTATGATCTGTAGCTCTAAACTGAACTGATAGATGGGCTAGTTTCCCAAATTTCATTCATTCACTTGGTAGTCAATACTTTGCCAAATCTTTGAATTATCTATATGGTTATTTGCTCAATAGTTTTCTTTAAACTATCTCCTATTTTATATACAAAAATAGAAAAATGAAAATAGAAAAGATGGTAGAAAAATGAAGCCACATATCATTACTTGCACTGGTGTATTTTTTCAAATGTGCCTTTTAGAACATACAAAGCTACTTGACATTCTGTCAGAAGTTCATCTCTATTTCACCTAAAATCATCTCGTATCTTACCAATAAAACATATACCATGTCTGGAGGAAGATACAACTGGTTAGTGGGTAGAATTCTTTAGGTCACTCAAAGCAAGACTTTTTCCACATTAGAATATCTGCATATGGCCTTGGTTTTTTATTCAGATCAGGTCAACTTCGATGACCTGATCTGAATAAAATGGATAAAGGCAGGCACCTCTTTGTCTGACAATTTTAAAATCATGCTATTTGAATACCAAGAAGGTTGGAGCTTGCCTGCAGAGCCTTCCAAATTAATCTAGTCTGGAAAAAAAAAGAAAATGCCATCAAGTAACAGGAGATTTGTCAGCTGCCCTGCTAACACTTTTCATATAAAACATAAAGGTTGGCAGATTACAGATGAAAGGTCAGTCCAGCAAAAAAGAAAACATGTCAGACAATCTCATAACATAGGTAACAGAGGATGGAAGTTGGAAACTACTATTGGATTCTCAGAAAGAGATGAGTTTGTTGGCAGTGTGTAAATATCATGACGATTTCCGCCGCTGTTCATTTTGGTGGCTACTTACTTATGCTGAGTCTCCAAAATGTGATTTAAAGGATACTGAAGAGGCCTGTCTTCCTGAGAAAGATTTACTTTGCAGCAGTTTTATTTTTTTCCTTTCACCGATCTGAAGGGGAGAAAAGTACTTCCTTCAGGTCGCCTTGTTTCCCAGTCTCACCCATCCCATCCCTGAAGCAATGCTCTAAAATGGAAAAAGCAAGAAGCCAAGCCTCTTGCAAGAGCAGTGGTGCATAAAGACAGAGTTTGCAGTGAGTCCATCATCATGAATCATTAAATGAGAACTGGCAGCTAAAGCATGATTCGTACAAATAGAGTTGCTCAAAGATTCAGTCAGGTAGGACCTGCCTTGGAGCAGATTGCTGTCCAGGAAAACATTTCAGACTCTTCCAACCTTGGGAGGAAGGTGGGTCCGGGGAGGTAGTATTGGGCCAGTGGGGCCACAGAGCCATGATGTTGAAGTAATGGGGCATCTCAGAAATTTCTATCGTGTACAGTGCTGGGAATTTTCAGACTCCTGAATACATCATTTATCTGTATTTTAAGTGTAGGGAATTGTGCAAAATATCATCATTTTATCCAGGTAACTTGCAACATACATCACAATCTTTTTGCCTTATGCTCGTGCAGATTATAAGCTCTACATGTGTTTAAGAGAAGTTTCTTACTTTCTTTTTTTAGTCTATTTATTTACTTACTGGCTGTGTTGGGTTTTCGTTGCTCTTCGTGGGCTTTCTCTGGTTGCAGTGAGTGGAGTCTGCTCTCCAGTTTGCAGTGGGTGGGCTTCTCATTGTGGTGACTTCTCTTATTGTGGACAGAAGCTCTAGGGCGTTCGGACTTCAGTGGTTGTGGCACATGGGCTTAGTTGCCTCACTACATGTGTAATCCTACGGACCAGGGGTCGAACCCAAGTCTCCTGCATTGGCAAGCAGATTCTTAACCACTGGGCCACCAGGGGTGTCCTTGAGAGAGGCTTCCTATTTTTTTGGAGCTCTTCCCTGCAGCCTTTTGAATAACTGAGGCCAAACACATGTCACACAGCTCTGTGGGCCGGTAGTCAAGGATATCCATTGATACGTAGCCACCATTTTTATCTTCCTGCAGTATTGTTTTCTGCCTGTTTTCATCTCTCTCATAAGTCTCCCCATTAGCCCACATTCTGTGTATCCAATTTTAATACTGTTTACAATTTGCATTGGTGAAATCCAACTGGACCTATGACAAAAACTTGCCCTCCCCCCCAAATATAATTCTGTCTCCAACTGTAAGCTTCATTAATTGATTCATTGACTCTGGCTTGCTGGTAAGGATGAATTCTTACAACAAATATATCTGATTCCTGCTAGTGCTAACTTTCATTCTTCCTGGAATAGCAGGAAACATTAATTTTGCATTAGGCCCGGGAGTCTCAGGAAGCTGGAATTATAGGCACTGTCTTCCCACCCTTTTCCTCCTCAAAATAAAAATGAAATAAAATAAAATGAGCAGCTGCCCAGTGGTGAGGCTTGAGGGAAACGTAATGACAAAGAAGAGAAAAGGGCATTAATTTCAGGATGGGGACAGCTGCCGGGCACTATCTCCCTTTGGATTTTGGTTCTTATAGCATCACGATGAGTTATTAATATGTATGATCTGCACTTTATTCAAACATTATAAATCTATGCAGAAGTCTGGTGTTTGGGTTTTCCTTTATAGCTTTCATTCTTCTTCCCAGAATTATCTCATTTTGATCGGGAAACTTTTGCATAAAAAGCACACACGGCGAACTCACATTTCCATACCATAAATATTAAAAGGGGGTTAAGCTTTACAGTTTCTTTTCCCATCCCAATGGGAGGAAAGTTAGCCTTCTAATCAGGTCATTATTAATCTTTTTACTCACAAGCCAAAAGGTAAACTTTAACTTGCCGTACAAAATTGTACTGTGTGCTTCCTTTGATTTATGCAAATTGTGAAATATGTATGCCATGTCTTTTGTACTAAGGTGATCCTAAAAATCTAGCACTGAGTGAATGGAGTTGTTAGAAACAATTGCTCAGCTTATTTTTTAAGGATTAAAGTCAAATCTAGACCTTTTTTAAGGCTTATGACTCAAGTACTTTTTGCTGGCTGATTCTAAAGTATGGATCACAGTGTGGATTTATCACAGTGAATCTGTAGCAAACAGAAAAGGGAAATGGAACTAGAAAACTTAATGTCTCCTTAGTAGCTTTTTAGCTTCTGAGCAGCTTCCTGTCTCCCGTTTATTGTCATTTTTGTTAGCATAAAGGAGTAGTCATAAATTTTGGTTCCCATGGAAATATAAAGGAATGTGTGAGCTATTTCATTTGGGGATACTGTCTGGTAATCACGCAGTCTTGGCTGTTGTACTTTCATGATGGGAAATGAACGTGCTAATTGGTGCTGTTTTTTTTTGTATTTCAGGAAACCTGCCATATGAATATAAAATAGTGATTGCTGGGAATCATGAACTGACATTTGATAAGGAATTCATGGCAGACCTTGTTAAACAGGACTACTACCGTTTCCCCTCTGTGTCCAAATTGAAACCAGAGGACTTTGACAACGTTCAGTCCCTGCTGACGAACAGTATTTACTTACAAGACTCGGAGGTAACAGTGAAGGGATTCAGGATATATGGTGCACCTTGGTAAGTGTTCATTCCAGCAGTCTTCCCCTCCTTTTTTTTTTAGCTCAACGTTGAGAAAGCATGGTGCCAGCTTAAGTGTCTAAAACCAAAAAAATAAAGGTGAAATGAAACCTTTATGTTGTATTTCCAACAGAACATGAATTTTGGCACTGCTGTGAATTGTTCGTTGTAATGCAGATTTCTTTAGGCAAGATCAGTGAGGGCAGAGCTTTGGTACAGTAGATAGAAGTCTGTTTGTGTGACTGGGGCTGCACGTGTGTTGGTGGGACACAGAAAAATTTGGGGGAAGGTCACCGTGTTACCCTCCACGCAGATTCAGCCACTCTGAACATTCCATCAGCCTTAGGTGATTCATTTCCTCCTTATGTTTTACATTGGAAACACTCATGAAATATCTTGCTTAGAGTTTCTCACATCTTGCTACACATGAGAATCACCTGATCAACTCTGAAGAAATACAGATTTTGAAGCCATACCCACCCACCACCCCCCAACCCCCGCCAAGATGCTGATTCTCCTTCTTAAGGTGGAGCCCAGTGACCTGTATTTTTAAAGCTCCCCAGGCAAGACTAATTAGAGAAGGGAATGGCAACCCACTCCAGTATCCTTGCCTGGAGAATCCCATGGACAGAGGAGTCTGTGAGGTCGCAGATTTGGACAGGACTGAGCGACTAATACACACATACACACACGCAAGACTAATCCCCAGACAGCTTGCAAGTTATAGGTTAAGAGCTCAGTTCTAGAATTCTTGGTACTGCAGTTCTCAGCTCTAGAAAAGCTGAAGCTGGTACATATTCTTTGGGACCAGATAAGGAAGCATGTTGATCTTGGCTTTGTCAATTGGCAGTTGTCTGGTTTTGAAGAGGTTAACTCATAGAGGATGAGCCTCAATTTCTGCATCTCTAAGATGGTGAAAATAATACCTACTTTAGAGGGTTATGGTGAGGATTAAATTGGCTGATGTTGCAATGAATTGAGAAGAGTGTCTGGTGGTTTGCTTAGAGCAATATTAATAATTACCACTTTTCAGGCCTTAGCTCTGCTACTAAGTATTTATGTGAACTTAAGCAAGTCACTTAGGTTCTAGAGCCAGTTTTTGCATCTTTAAAATTGGAGTGTGAGATCAGAAAATCAATCGCAGAGGGGTCTTGGATTTTTATTTATTTGCTTTCTTACTTTTTGAGAGCCCTATGTGTATATAGAGCACAAAAACTGACCTTTACTTATGCAACCTGGAAGAGTATCCTGGTCATGCCCTAGGAGTTGTGAATAAGGCTGGAAAAGGACAGAGTGAATTCAGATTGGCCACCTCACTCAACTTCCCAGGGCTTCCCTGGTGGCGCAGTTGTAAAGAATCTGCCTGCCCATGCAGGAGACATAAGAGATACAAGTTCTATCCCTGAGTGGGAAAGATCCCCTGGAGTAGAAAATGGCACTCCATTCCAGTATTCTTGCCTGGAAAATTCCATGGACAGGGGAGCCTGGTGGGCTGCAGTCCATGGGGTCACAAAGAGTCAGACAGGACTGAGCACACACCCCTACTCAACAGTTCGGATTGTCCTCTGTAGAATAGAAAGTTGAGACATTTCCTGTAATTTTTTTTTTCTAGCTTTACTAGTTAGTATCCAGAAGGACTGATTAGTGGATACAGGAAGAATGTTAGTCGTTCAGTCATGTCCAACTCAGTTCGGATCTCACTGAAGATTTTTTTGGTTAAAATTAATATTCCCAGAACTGCTGTAATCTGAACATTGATTTAGGAATGCTTACATCAGTGTTTCTGTACAGGGACAACAGATTTCCCATTTCCACCGCTTGTTCAGCTTTTGGACTTGCACTTTTCCCTGAATACCTCCATGCCTCTGTTTTCTCATCTCTTAAGTGGGAAATAGCAATTTTACTTTTCTCTCATGGTTGTCGTAAGTGAGTTAATACATCCACAGCATGCAGAACGCTTTCTGACGTAAGAATAAGCACTTGATAAGTGCTAGCTGTTACTGGCTTAGGGGGGTTGGTGTTTCCAGTCTACTTTGGCCTTTGTCCACCTTTGTACAAAGACGGTCGCTCTGGGAGTCAGATGCAGTGGGGTCTAACCTTAGTTCAGTCTCTGGTGACTGCGTGACAAATCCGTTAGCTTCTCTGTAAAACCAGGGCAATGAGGTCTGCCCCACTTTCTCTCTGATGCCACCCACTTCAGTAGTCACCCAAATTAGAATATTCAAAGAGCATGTATTTGTGGACATGCTTGATTATTTTAATGTTTTGTACAATTTTTAGCCTCTTTCATTATTAAGAATTTGATTGGAAGCAAATTTGGGGGGATTTATATCAGAGCTGTTACTTTTATCCTGTCAGCAAAAAAGATGTTTTCATCCCTGGGATTCACAAGTAGGTGGATGGCTGCTTAGTAACCCATCAGCTATTCCAACCCCAAAATAATGTGAACTGATTTAAGGATTTTTTTAAACTTTTTATTTTATGTTAAAATATAGCCAGTTAGCAGTGTTGTGATAGTTTTACCTGGACAGCAAAGGGATTCAGCTAGACATATATCTTTTCTCCCCCAAACTACCCTCCCGTGCAGTTTGGCACATGACATCGAGCAGAGTTCCATGTGCTATACTAAGACCTTGTCAGTTATCCATTTTAAATATAGCAGTGTGTGTGTGTCCATCCCAAACTCCCTAACTGTCCCTCCCCCTGGTAACCACAAGTTCGTTCTCTGAGTCTGTTTTGTAAATTAGAACTGATTTAAGTTTGATTTCCATGCTTTCCCAATGACTTTTCCAGAGAAAATATTAAGTTCTGATTTGCTGATATTGCTATTGGTTTTAATTTAAAAACAAATCAAAATGAGAACCTTGATACTAAGGGTTTCCATCATGTCACAGATTTCTCAAAAGTAATTGCCATCTGACCAGGGAGAGAACTATTAACTCATTTACAAAATGTGAATTGTGACTCAGTTTTGCTTTAAGCAAGGTATATTAGTTCATATTCATTCCATGTTTATAACTTGTAGCACTGCTGAAAGCTTCCTAAAGACCAGAGAGAATTAACGCAGTGTCTCCTGACTTACAATTTAGGAGAAATTTGTATGTGGAAAATAGCTTAAAACAATCATGAGCCCTCGTGGGTGTCTGCAGTTGGAGTGCACTGTGGTGCTTATTACATCTGCAAGGAAGAGGTGGCTGTGGTTTGATGGGTCTGGGAAAATCCAGTGACCTACACTGAAGAAGTAAATGGGGTGCCTTGTCCTGGAAGAAAGGTGTTTCCTTGGAAGGAAGGCAAGAGTTGACTAGTTACCCAGAGGAGGTGGGAGGGTGGGCGGTGGGAACCTGGCTTGGGAGGCCTTCTGCCGGATTCTGTGGCTTCTGTATATATTCCTTCACCTCATCATTTTTCTACGAGTCTTAAAGAAAGGAATCAGGCATGATGTATTGTCACAGGATTAACCGTGCAGTTAAAGCTTTTCTTAATTTCTCCTATTACCTTTTTCTCTCTTTCTCTGGGGGACAGAAGAAGGTATTGTGTGGCCTGGTGGTTAGATCTGCCCAGGACTCTGCTCTTGTTCAGCAAAGCTCGTAGATTTCTTGTATCCCTCATGTTGGTTCTTTGCCACCGAGATGGTTCCTAATCTCTTATGGTCACTTTCAGCTCTTGTATGTCTTTTCCAAATGCTGATCAGAGGAGACAAAATTCCCATCTGTCAGCTATCAGCCACTGTGCTAACTCACTCCCTGCTGGTCTGGCCAGGGTGGAGGAGAGGTAGCATTTTTAAGTCATCTTTGTATTTTTGGTTACTGGATCTGTAGCCAGCATTTTAGTGCAATCTGATTTCAATAAATTCACTCGTGGGACTTGGTATTTAAAAGTTGACTAGCCTCTTCTTCTTTTTTCTTTTTAAATTTCAGTTGTTCTTTTGCCACCAAGATGCTTATGTAGAAAAAAAGAGAAAAAAATCTGGGTATAAATGGATCAGTAGCCAAGCTGCAAAGAGTAAAAAGTCCATCTTGCTCTGACCTGAGCATGGCAGTTGTATTGTTCGGCAGTGTACCTCGTTCCCCTCCTGAACAGAAATGCAGAGCTAGTCTCCCGTGGCTTTTAATGAAAATGAGTGGGGCTTTCCAACATCCAGGAATTTGATCTCTATGCTGACCAAGGGTCAGGAACAAAGAGCACACTTTTTCATGTTAGAGTAGACCCAGGTGTAATTTGTCAGATTTAGTAACTGTGGAGGAAGTGCCTTAACTTCTGCAGCCAGAAAATTAGATGGAGTCCCAGGCAGCGTAATTCTAAAATGGTTGAAACAGCAAGAGAAAGCCCATCAAGCTGCGTTTTCAAAGGAAGCATGAGCAGGATATATTTTCTCCTTTCTTCTCTCCCCCTCATTTTGGATCATCAATATGTTGAGTTCGTCCATGCCTTTAAATGTAATTTTCTCAGTGTTTTTCAAAGTGGGAGTTAAGTGTTGATTCAACTCTCTGCCGCATTTATGCATAATTGTGTTTGCACACAAACAGCTACAAGGTTGCTCACATTTCCTTGTTCTGATCAGCCCCATGGTACTTCACCCTGTCAGAAGAGCTTCAGATGTTTTTATTTCCAATTATAAGTTTTGGGATGCATCATGTATTTTGCTGACAGTCTTCAAGTTCTGGCAATAGCGAACAAATTAACAGCAGATATTGAGTGAGAGGATTAGAAAACCAGTGGGCAACTCATATGATAGAATTCAGATACGGGGATGAGTGGAATGGGCTCATTTATTTTATTTTCATAGTCATACTTTGTAATTAACTTGGGCCAAAAAAAAAAGAAAGAAGAAAAGAAAGAAACATCTCTACATTCAAGAGGAAAGTCCGTGGATGCTAAAGAACAGCAATGTAGGAACAATATTGTTTCTGTACCACAGTCTCAAGGATTCCAGCTTTTATTCAGGAGGGTTCAGGAAGGTCTTGGCACAGAGGAAGGTCTGTGTATGTGTGTTAAACAAATATGCACTCTGCTTCTACACGATTCTGTTTAAAGGCCCAGGCTAACATTTCATTTTTCTTGGCCCTGGGCCCATGGACTCTCCCATTCTGAAACCTATGGCGGGTTTGCCCTGCTCTAGAGTTTCGGGCTCTGTTTACATTTTCGCCTGCTTCAGAATGCAGCTGACTTGCTCTTAAAGCTGCACGGGATCAGATTCACTTCTGGTTTAACAACCGCCTTGTTTATTTGGAAAAGGAGAAAGCAACACCAGTCCCCTGGCTTCCTACCTCCCATCAGTGGCCCTGTCAGTAAATACCATGGCAGAAGCTGGTGTATGAGAGTTTGGGATGTTGGATCCAACTTGTACCTCTCTGCCCGCTGAGTCCAAACCTTTAAAACCTGTCATGTGCTTTTATAGGTTGTATAAGCGAATGTGGAAGGAGATATGTATGTGTTCTTGGGCAATCTTTTATGCTTAATATTGGCATTGGGCATGATTTAAATTTTTACCTGAAAATTCTGAGAGACCAACTCAAATAGCCAACATAAGATAAGAAACATATTTGGATGGTATATTTCACTTAGGGAACTTTCATATGTGTTCATTTGGGCTTCGCAACAGTTCTCAATAGTTAAAATTAAAAAAAATTCTAAACAATTAAAATGCAAAGGGTGTGTATTAATAATTATTAACAAGAGCCAGCTTTTGCAAGTGCTAGTATGTCATGATGGTGTTGCCTTCATTTGACAAAGGAGCTCAAGGCGAGTTTTTGGCACGGTGACGTGCCCAAAGTTAGTCTGGGGAAAGACAGTGCTAGAACTGGGGCTTGCGTGGTGGCTTTGGCAGTAAAGAATCTGCCTGTAATACAGAGGGAACCTGGAGACTCGGGTTCGATCCATGGGTCAAGAAGATCCCCTGAAGAAGGGAATGGCAACTCACTGTAGTATTCTTGTCTGGAGAATTCCATGGACAAAGGAGCCTGGTGGGCTACAGTGCATGGGTTGCAAAAAGTTGGACATGACTGAGTGACTAACACATAAACACACACACACACATACAGCACTAGAATCCAGTGTTCCTTTGAGGAGCTTTCAAGGCTGAGGGAGAGTATCCTAGTAACTGCAGATGTCACTCTATTCCTTGACCTGAGGCAACTCAGGAAGTGGCCACATGGAAGTCTTGACTGTTCCCATCTGGTTGTAAAAAAGGACACACAGAAATCCAGGCCAGTCCTTCCAGGAGCTCTCAGGCTTCAGTGGTGCGGTGTTTGAGGGGGCACAATGGGAATGTTGGGGGGAACGGAAGAAAAGAATGATCCAGCGTCTTTTGCATAATATGCTCCAGAATCTAGGGTTTAAAAAATGGGAACCTATACGTCAGTCCATCCTAAAGGAAATCAGTCCTGAATATTCATTGGAAGGACTTACGTTGAAGCTGAACCTCCAATACTTTGGCCACCTGATGCGAAGAACTGACTCATTAGAAATGACCCTGATGCTGGGAAAGATTGAAGGTGGGAGGAGAAGGGGATGACAGAGGATGAGATGATTGGATGGCATCACTGACTCAATGAACATGAGTTTGAGCAAACTCCGGGGGGGAGTTGGTGATGGACAGAGAAGCCTGGCGTGCTGCAGTCTATGGGGTCGCAAAGAGTCGGACACGACTGAGCGACTGAACTGAACTGAACTGAATACCTCAGTGTGTCGGAAGACGTGGGCCAGTTCCTCTGGTCCTTCTGCTTCATGGGGACAACTTCCATCTCCCTTGCCGAGGAGCTGCTGAGAGAGACGGCAGCCCTGGGCACACGCACCAAGAAGGAAGTGCTGGCTGACTGTCCCCACTGAAGTCGGGCTCACATGGCCCCATGCACTGTGCTCCAGGCAGACTTGGACTTCCACACTGAGACCCCGTCGCTGGCTACTGGGCATTCCTTCATTTTCTCATGTCACACTGATAGGCTCCTTTTTAACCCAGAGTTGTTGGGGGTGGATGGAAGGAGATGATACAGTGGCTGTAAGTGCCACAAGAGCAAGGGCCTCCATCCCTACCCTGGAGCCTGGCGCACAGTGGATGCTCAGTCCATTTCTGCTAAATAAATGAATGAGCATGGCGGTGGTAGAGATGTGTCTGTGGCTCCTGGACAGTAGGTCTACACATAGGAGACACTCAGTTGCAAAAGAAAAGAAAATACTTCTAAGACAAGATCAAGCATTGCCATGAATCTGCAAGGACCACTAGAGATGGCAGAACAAAGTGGAGCCAAAGAAAGGGCTAACCTATGCCCGTGAGCTCTTTATGGACACATCTAGATCCTTCCCGAACGTTCGAAAAGTAGAGTGCATAAAATTTCTCCAGGTGAGCCTGGTCCCATGAAGGTGAGGAAGGGGAGTGGTGAGACAGACCTTGAAGGCAGCGAGAACTTTCAAAGACAGGCTCCAACAGTATTTTTAAACTCTCATTGTCAGTTCTTTACTTCATTCGCCTTATCCCCATGCTTTGGGTAGCTACATAAGTTGCTTTTAGATTTGGGGACTATCTCTTTAAGCTAAAGTAAAAGCAACCAGCGTAAAGTGTGAGTTTGGCCAGAAGCTGAACCAAGTGGGCCTTAGAATGTCCTTTGGATATTAGAAACCAGTTATTGAACATATGACATTTCTTGATGGTTGCGTTCTCAATGGCTTAGAGTTGAATTAAAGCCATATAGATTCTGTACCATTTACTTTCAAGCTGTGTGACAAACATGTATTTCTTATTTAATCCTTTGAGTTGTAAGTGCACCTTGAATTTCTCCAGATGTTACCAGACACTGAGCCCGCTGGGGTGCAGTTGGGACCCATGTTGGCCTGGCTCCGCGCTCTGCCTTCCTGCACTTCCTGCATAGCTTTCCCCTGTAGTTCAGGCATGCCCACAAGTAAGTCCAAGTAACTGTGCAGTTCCTTTAGTCCTCCTGATGCTGAGAGTGAATGGGCTTTGGAGACCAGCTAGGAAGCTGCCCCTTCTACCCAGTTCTTCCTCTTTGCCAGGCATAGGGGCCTCCCAGGTGGCACTAGTGGTAAAGAACCCGCCTGCCAATGCAGGTTAGACATAAGGGACTCGGGTTCGATCTCTGGGTCAGGAAGATCCCCTGGAGGAGGGCATGGCAACCTCCTCCAATATTCTTGCCTAGAGAATCTCACGGACAGAGGAGCCTGTCGAGCTATAGTCCATGGGGTCACAGAGAATCCGACATGACTTAATGCCTAAGCATTGCTCAGGTGGCCTATTTGCCCTTTCTAATGCATCTGCCCCATGGCCAGAGTTGTTTCACAACAGAATCATGGTCATCCAAGCCATGCTGTGTTCTGGGAGAGGCCCTCTGCCTTCTGCATACCTGTTGCATATCCCATTTCACAGGTGAAACTGTGGCTCAGAGATGAAGCAACTTAAGGAGGGAACTGAGATCTACATGATAAAACTGAGACACAAGTTGTTAGGCTGTGTCTGTAAGAAGGCCATCAAGGTATGTCACGTAGCCTCCCAAGGAGTCACCTGTAAGCCTGTGGGAGCTTGTTGGGGGACAGGCGAAAAGGTGCTGTGTTCAGGGACACCCCTCTGACAATGAAGGGTTTGTTGAACCTGGGCTGAGTTCCTCTTGTTGATCTAAACCATTAGTCCTTCAGGTTAACAAAACTGCCAGCTGGACCTCCCCATCAGGGAGATAAACCCTGAAAGGTCTGATTCTCAGACTGGATGTAGCTTAAACAGCGGCAGCTCCGTCCTACCTACTGACGGGAGAAGCAGGGGATGTGTAGAGGCTGCAGCCTTCGGAAGCAGCTGTCTGCAGCAAGCTTGCGTCTCAGTTTTACCATGTAGAACTCACCGCATTTCATCCCTGAGCCACAGTTTCATCTGTAAAATGGGTATGCAGAGAACAGTAACTACTGTTTCTTGAGCATCACTCACATATAGGTATTTTACATAAAATAGTTTTTAAGCCTCAACTGTTGTCCAGTAAAGGAAGTAATATTACCCCCCCCCATTTGGGAGTTGATAAAAATTGAAGTTTTATGATGAAAATAGATAAGTTAAATACTACAGAAAGATACTCATTGCCTTAACAGCAGAACTGGAAGTCTAACCCCAAAGCCTTTATTATTTTCACTAATCCATGTATGTTTCGTGGCATTAAAATTCGATTATGTATGTTATGTTCCTGGCACCCAGTAAATCCACAGTAAATACGATTTTCTTCCCTGGAAGGTAATATCGATAGTTGTGTAGTTTTGTGATGGCTATTTTTGTTTGTCAGATTTCTTTTCTATTACGATATACTAGAGTAGAAGGGAAGAAGCAAAAAGGGACAGAAATGAAGTGAATAGGAAACTTAGTCTAGGAAAATAGTCACCCTGTATGTGTATGTGTGTGAGGCAGGGGAGAGAATTTTTAAAAGCAAACATTGTACAGTTTTTTTTTTGCACAGCAAGTTGCTAATGATCTGGATAAGTGAAAACCATTTAGGAAAGAAACCCCATATATTGGCAGCATGTGGTCAAAGGATGTGGAAGAGTAAATAGATGTCTGTTAAATGAAGACATATGGGGTGTTTTAAGGTCACTTACATGGAGCGTCATTTTAAATGTTTGAGTAACGTTGGGTACTGCGTTTTCACCTAGAAAAAATAAAGGTGATCTTGGATGGGAACTATAAATTGAAAGTGGAATGTTCCGTGAGGGTTCCTGAAACAGGAAGTTAGTGGCACACTTTGAAAGCCTCTGGGTTAGCAGAATGTGTCTGCATTCCATAAAGAGCAGAAAAAATGAGTTGCAAACCTGCTTTAATTCAGAAGGAGATACAGAAAGACGGTTTTGCACAAATATTAGAAAAGATCAGCTTGGTTAAAGTGTAAATACAATTACTGTGTCTAAAGTGTCTAAGTATGAAATTTGCAACAAAAAAATGAAAAATAAGTGAAGAGAAGCACCTGGTTTATAAAAGCGTAATGCCTGGCATGGTGAATTTTGGATGGATCTCTATTTTTTTTAAGTGGTGCTAAAATTTCTTAGAACACTCCAGTAAATCGGCATTGAAGACTAAGTAAAACCAATACTAAGTGTGTAAAGGGGGAAAAAAATCAGAGCTGACAGACTGATTTTCCATTTTCTCCCCTAATTTGTTATCAGCTTCTTTTACATATGATGTACAAAATGATGGCATATAAAAAGAAATGCCTCTGATGCCTGTCTGACTTCATAAATGGAGATGACTATTTCTTTCACTACATTTCAAGCTGCTGTACGTATTGAAATGATGGGATGAATCAGTCCTAACTCTGAATCCTGTGAATCCACTAAGGAGTGCTGACTTTCACTGCCAAACAAGGCTTTTATAAGCAATGCGAAGTAGCTTGGAGCACCATGATTCTAGAGATGAGGTTATCAAAGACAGAAACTAGGGGGGAAATGTTTTTATTGTTGTAAGGCTTTAAAAGTCCAGCCTCTCCAGCTTGGATGGCAGGAGAGTTTGGGAGAGAATGGATACATGTATGTATATGCCTGAGTCCTTTGCTGCCCACTTGAAACTATCACATTATTAATCAGCTATACACTGATATAAAGGACTTCCCAGGTGACTCATTGTTAAAAAAATCAGCCTGCAATGCAGGAGACATGGGTTCAATCCCTGGGTCGGGAAGATCCCCTGGAGAAGGAAATGGCAACCCACTCCAGTATTCTTGCCTGGAGAATCCCATGAACAGAGGAACCTGGTGGTCTACAGTCCATAGGGTCACAAAGAGTTGGACACGACTGCAGTGACTGAACGTGCACACATGCCAGTAGAAAATAAAAGTTTTTGTAAAAAAAATCAATTGACCAAAAAAAAGAAAAATGGCCAGCTCCTCAAATCACTATTTGTAATTGGGGCCCCTATTCTGAATCAAGGATCAATAGAAGAAAACCGTCTTGCTTTGATCTTTTCAAAACACAGTAAAAGATGCTGGATTAAAACCTAATCAGAAACTGTTGGAGGTAAAACTATTAATAGTTGGAAATAAGCTGTTGGGCTATTATCAGCCAATCCCTACTTTTAGTTTTTCTTTTTGGGTGTTATGACTTAGGGAGAAAAATTGTGGAAAGGACATTTGTTTAAGAAACTCAATCTGTGAGTTTTGTTTTTACATTATTTAAATAAATTAATACATAGGAAGCTCTTGATTGAGAATTTTAAGCTGTATTTGTGATGCCTTTGTTACTAAACATTTTTTAATGCTTACCGTTTTTCCCAGTGACATAGCCAAGACTAAGTTTTTTGCTTTTTTTTCTTTAACCTTGCCTCTCTCTTAAAAAACTGTCATAATTCTGTAAGAAGTACTTACCTGTAGGTCCAACAGAATGAATAAGAAAGACAGGAGACCTAAGTGTATAGGTATAATGCTGGCCCTGACCTTTGTGCTTTTAAATAGCTTTTCCTGGAGGCAAACTGTGTGGTTTGCTGGCTAACAGAGCAGCTTCGGAGGCAGGCCCAGGAGAGGTGAGGGAATTTTTAGGGTATTGACTGTCTGCCTACATTCAAACATACCGTATGTGCAGTTCAGTACTACTCATAAAGGGAAAACCTGACATTAAGGAGGGTATTGGTTTTTTAAGGTTATTTGCTCTAGAAATTACCTCTGTAGAGTTTGAACTGTGTTCTGAAAAGTCTGAAAGGAACTGGATCATTTCTTTGGAAATTTTGGAAGTTTGTCTAGCTTGTAAACTCACAAGCCTTCTCTAAAGTCAGTTCTGAGGTTTTGTAACTGTTGATATTTATGATTTTCATTGTAAGTGTGTTTTTACTTTGTGGATTGTTGCAATAAACAAAATCATTGGATTATTTATAGAACAGAATATGAATATACCAGAGAAATTTCATTTTCTTTGGCCATTGATTCAAGTATTCTTCTTGTGAATGAGGCCAAAAAAGTGGTTTTTCTGGATTTCTACAAGTATGAACAGAACCAAAAAAAAAAAAAAAAGAGGAAAAGGAAAATACTTACTGCAGAATATCAAGGTTAGGAATCATACAAAAAACAGACATCTCAGTTCCTAAAGATTATGTTTCTCAAGCTGTGTAAACTGTCTTCAGTTAACCAGACACGCACATGGATGAAAGCTTTGCAATTCCAGTAAAAAAAATTCACCCACTCACCTGGTTTTTCTCATTCAAGAATTAGTATCGAACATCAAGAGGGTCATGGTATGTTTTTCTTCTTAAATTTAGCAGTAAGCTTTTCAAAAGCCATATGCCTGCCAAAAATACACAGAGGTGTATCAATAGCATCATGAAAATGTATATACAGAAAAAAACTGAAAGGTAATAACTACAAGTATAACATCGGTTTTCTCGTATGAATTTTTTTTCTTTCATTCTGCTTGCCTGAGACTTTATATGTTCTTACAGTGGGTAGGTTTTATTTTCACAGTCAGGAGAAAAGGCCACGTTCTCTAGTTGTAAAATGTATGCCAAGCTAATGTGGACATTGGCTCTCTTATTTTTTCTAACTTGATGCCGCTGGTGTGTATCTGGATCTTGCGTGATTGTGGGCCTGCACACATGCACACACTCCCAGGGTGACCTGGGTGACAGGCCATTGCCCAAGATGGGGAGGTGGGTGTGTCTGCTCATCAGCAAAGGCTGTGTGTGCCTGGCTGAAGTGGAAGGGTTCCCTGAAAGCATCGGAGCGCCTCCTCATTCGGCTGAAAATTCTTACTTCCGAAGCTTTTAACTCAGACTCTCCCAAAGAAGGTGGAGCCCAGACGGCTCATTTGGGGCTGGGGTGACTGATAGAACCCCGCTCTCCTCGGTGCTGCGTTTTGATTCATCCCGAGTGTCATCTGGGTCTCTGGGTCTGTCTGTACAGGATGCGACTTCAGTCGAGGAAAGCCTGCTGCCTACCTTTGCTTATTTGTATTCCGGTGCTGTACCCTCCCCTCCTCTCCTGTGTCTTTGTTCTATTAATCTGCAAAACAGGGCTTGACTTGTGATTAGTCCTTGGAGCTTGTTTCTATTAATCAGCCTGCAAAACAGGTCGACTTGGACGCTTTTGTTCCAGAGCTTAATGTGTTCTCCTTGTCAGGCTGTGGTTTAGGCTGCGTGGTTTGCCTTAAATGGGACCAGGCGGAGAAATTTGGTTTTATATACCGATTGCATTGTGAAGAGAGAAAATACCTTTGGAAAAGACAACAGGAAAATGCTAATGTAGAATTATTGAGATGTGTTTTAGGAAGCAGAAAAGTTTATGGAAAATATAACTTGCGTCGCCCGGTTGTATTGTAGAATGCATTGCAGAGTGCAGTAGACTGGAAGAGAAAGTAAAGCGTTATTTATGTTATATAGCTGAGAAGTTTGGTGTCCAGCAAAGGTTGCTGTGTGTTGGCAATCATTTTATGTGTATTTGAAATGTAGTTTTATTTTGATACTTAAAGTGGAAATAGTGTCATTTTAGCTACAATATTGAATAATTATAAAAAGACCCAATACAGTTGTGTGAGTTTCTTTGCTTTTTTTTCTTTCCACCTTCCTTTGACTGAAAGACCTTGCCACAGATTAAAATTCTCTACCTGTTAGGTAGGGGAAAACTGTGTATCAATTTTGTTATCTTCATTATCAAGGGACAAGCATTGACCTAACTGTGTGAGAGCAAGTATGGGCGAGCTGAGTGATGATTATAAATTGCTTTGTAAAATGCTCATTATCACCATTTAAAACATTCTGCTAACTCTAGTGTGCGAAGGCTAGGATTGCGGAAAAGAATTTTAATGTGTAACTTTTCCCAGTGATAGCAACACTGTGGGACAAACAGTGTTTTCTATGGGAAGTCATCTTTTACATCTCTAAAAATTTCTTATGAAATAACACCCCCCTGCAAATAATAATAAAGAAATCTGTTGAAATATATGCAAGGAGCAAAACTGTCAGAGTCCCAAATTAAATATGTCATCAGTGATAAATTTAGTGCTGTAAGATACTTTAATAAGTGCTTCAACTTGATTTATTGGTTTTGTTAGTTAACAAGAGTATATTATGTCTTGTACAGAACTTAGCAGAAGCAATTTCTGACTAGACCTTCCTTGATTTAAAAAAAAATGATGTCTCATTTTAGTCACTGTGGTAATTATTTTCGTGCCAAATTGGAAGGTAAGCACACTGCAGTTCTGTCATTAATATAAAAAAAAGAAAAAGAAAAATGTCAAAATGCAAAAGGGAAAACATTTGAGCGGTTCCAGTTCTTTATTTTGTGCATACGTTATTTCCTCCGTGTGTATACAGGCTGTCTAGGCTGTTTCCCTGGTTGGGACTAAGTTGCAGCCTCTACATATAGAGTGACTAATGAGTGTCAGGATTCAGCCGCTAATTTGAAAGGCCTTGTGGCTCTTTCACCCCAGACACTAGCAGCTTCATTAGACTCTGCTTTGTCCAACCTGACCTTTGCTGGCCTCTAGATCACAGCTAAATACCAGCGCTACACCAACACCCTCCCATTGAAGCAGTCCAGATGTGATTCCTTTGGTGCCTATCTTGTCAGAATCTGCTACTGACATAAACTTGGGGCCTGATGCTGCATAATTACGATTACCGTCCCCTGAAGAGGCCCTATATCCTCAGCCCATGAGAGTGTTCACTTGATTGGAGCTTTGAATTTTAGAGCAATTAGCATATTTCTCTGTCCTTTTTTTTTTAATGGACTCTTTATAGGCATAACTTTTAAAATGTGTTTTTATATGAGAAGCAACAAAAAGAGTTTTTTTTTCCCCCTTGAATTGGGTAAGGAAAATACATACTATTTATTATTAATGGCATCAAATAAGAAAAAAAAAAAAGAAAATCTAATGGTATTTTTTTTTTTTTCTTTAGAGGTTTGTCCTTGGGAGTACACTCTTCTTCAAATCAAACCAGTTAGCAAGCAGGTGGAGAAGAGCTTTCTATTTGTTGTGCCCTTTTAAATATACTGAGATGTAAAACATTGATATGATTCGTCAAGCTTTAGGTTGTTGGGAAGGAGAGCCTTTATTTCTCAGCGTCATTTGTTTGCAGATTCTCCGCCTGCTGTTCCCAATTCCCAGAGAAATTATTCTGTGTAAGTTTAAAATTTACCCTGTATTTGCTACAAAGCAGTAGTCAGGTGGAGTAGTCCTTTGGCATGGACTGTGATAATCAGCCAGGAAAACAAATCCTTATAAATTTCTGTCTCATCAGAACCAGTCTTCCAAGCCAGGTCTCCTCCGGTGATCTTATTTTGAAGTGGTTTGAGTTCTCCTTCCTTTTTTAAGGAGAGTCATAAAACTAGAGATGGGCAGGAGCTCTCTGATTGCATCACTTTTTCCACCCCTTTGGCCAATGGCTCCCCTCCCTCCAGCATATTCCCTGGTGTTCCATTCAGCCTCAGTTAAGATGCTAAGACCAGAGAGGCTTCTTATTCAGGCCCCCTGGGAAAGTGTCCCACGGCCCTTGACATGTGCATATGCTTTCAGGCACGTGAGCTGAAGTTTTCTCTTGTTTTAAAAATGTTCTTACCTTCAGTCACTCTTCTTACTCCTTGACCCACAGGAATGTCTCCTGTCTCAGTCAAACAGAGACACAGTCCACACATGTCTGGTTTTGTGTTTTTATCCTCTTCATTCAAAATAACAACACTGTTTAGGGACTTTTCTCTTTATTAACCATGTGTTTGGGGAAAAAAAAAGGTAAAGTGTTAGTCGCTCAGTGGTGTCTGACTCTTTGTGACCCCATGGACTGTAGCCGACCAGGCTCCTCTGTTCATGGGATTCTCCAGGCAAGAATACTGGAGTGGGTTGCGGATTCCTCTTTCAGGGGATCTTCCTGACCCAGGGATCGAACCTGAGGCACCTGGGAAGCCCATAGGATCTAGGTGAAGACTCTGTAAAAGTTTGTTTTTAGATGGACAAAATTAAATGTATCAAAAGTCCTTGGTTCTTGACACACTGTTACCATGAGTTTCTGCAAATCCCTTATTATTATTGTGTTATTTATCCCTTATTATTTATTGTGTTATGAATACTTTAGTGAACATCCATTGACCCACACCACACAGAAAACTACCTATGACAGTAATTTGTGTTTGTCTATGTGCTTTCACCTCTGTTACTGTTCTGTCATCCTTCTCCACACATACATTAATTTGAATTTTGTCTTTTCAAATATATACAGGGAAAGCTTTTGAATAATTTCAACATTCATTCATAAAAACTCAGCAGTTAGGAGTAGAAAGGAGCTTCATCATTTTATACAGGGTCGCGACCTACAGTTAGCATCAGAGTTTATGGTAAGCATTGAATACTTTCAAACTAAGATTAGGAAAATGTAAGCCTTCTTGGACTCGTAGTTCTAGTCACACAGCATAATAAAGCACGAAAAAGAAATAGAAAGAATGAAGACTGTAAAGGAAAAAGTAAAATTTTCTCTTTTTTGCATGTGACATGATTGTTCATTTAGAAAATTGGAGGGAATCTCCAAAACAACAAAATTCTAAGCTATTTCTAAGAATTAAGAAGTAATAAGTAAATTTAGCAAGGCTAGTATATAAAAAAGTAACTTTATTTATGTACTCAACATAAAATTGAAAATGAATTTTTAAAATGTTAAAATACGGTACTACCAGAGTTTCTCAGGTAACACAGTGATAAAGAATTTGCCTGCCAATTCAAGAGACACATGAGACTCAGGTTTGATCCCTGGGTCAGGACGATCCCCTGAAGGGAAATGGTAACCCACTCCAGTGATCTTGCCTAGAGAATCCCATGCGCAGAGGAGCCTGGCGGGCTATAGTCCATAAAGTTGCAAAAAGTCAGACGTGACTGAGCATATGTATAGACACAATAGTATCAGAACCATAAAATGCAAAGGGTAAATATATTAATAATAGAAAGTCTGAGTATCTTTTCACTGATAATTAAACAATATTTCTGAAAGGATTAAAGAAGACTTAAACAAGTGAAGATATATTTGTAGACTGTTCTCCCTAGATTGATCTATAGGTGCAAACTTAGTCTACCAGCTGACTTATGATTTTTGGAAATAAACAAGTTTGATTTTAAGTTTTTTTGAAAGTGAGAAAAGATCTAGACTAGCTGAAAGAAATTAAAAAATAAAAGTTGGTGGACTTACATTTTCTAATTTTGGGACTTACTATATAAATCTTTTAATAACCAAAACTCTGTGATAATGGTGTTATGGTGTAAAATATAGACATGTAAATCAATGGAAGAGAAAAAGAGTCTGGAAACAGACTCACACATATATGATCAAATGAGGTTTGACACAATACCAAGGCAATTTAAAGGGGAAATAGTAGTCTTCAGTCATTGATACTTGGACAAATAAATGTCATATGGAAAACCTTGACCGATACCTCACTCCATATACAAAAATAAATACAAATAGATATTATACTGAAATAAGAAAACTAATTCTGTAAAACTTCTAGAAGAAAACCTAAAATATTGTGATAGGCAAAGATTTCTTGGGACACATAAAAAGCATGAGTCTAAAAGGAGAAAAATGACAAATTGAACTGTATCAAAAGTAAAAACTTTGATAAAAAACACCATTACAAAAATAAAAAAGGCAGTCCACAATCTGGATGTATTCTCAGTATATGAAGCTCACAATTATGTAAATCTCTATTCAGAATATCTGAAGGACTATTATAACTCAATAATAATAGAAAATAACCCAATAAATGGTTAAAAGTTTAAATTGACTCCTCATAAAGAAATTCATACAAATGGCCATTAAGCATATAGAAAGAATTACACCATCATTAATCATGATGACTTATGGACTAAAACCACTCAGAGATACCATAACACACTGTGTAGAGTAACTAAAATTTCTTATAATACCGAGAGTTTCAAGTATAGAGCAACAAATAGAGTTCTTATATACTGCAGGAATGAATATAAAATGGTACAGTCTCTTTGGAAAACTTCTGGCAATTACTTAAAAAGCTAACCTGCATGTACCATATAACATAGCCTTCTGCTCCTAGACATTTATCCAAACAAATGAAAATATGTGTTCAAGTAAAGATTTGTACACAAGCATTTATAGAAGCTTTATTCACAATAACAAAACCCAAGAAGCCACCCATACACTGATCAACAGGTAAATGAATAAAAATTTTGATATAGCCATGCATTGGAATACTACTTGGCATCAAAAAAGGAATGAATCATGCAATATGGATAAGTCTCAAAATGTTATACTGAATGAAAGAAACCAGACCCAAAATAGTATGTAACGTTTGGTTCCATTTGTATAAAATTCTAGAAAACACAAACTAATCTAATTTGACAAAAAGGTCATCAGATGCTTACATTAGGTGCAGAGGGAAGGGAACACTGCAAAAGTATGAGGAATTTTCAAGGGGGTGGGTTGTGATGGAGATGTTTGGTGTTGTGACTGTGGCCACGTTTCATCATCACAAATATGTATACATATCAAAAATTTCATGAAATTGTGCACGTTAAATGGATACAACTTGTATGTAAATTTTGTCCAAATACAGTTGACTATAAAAGGATGTTAGGCTAAATATAGTCATCTGGGGCTTTCTTATTTCATTCAACATTTATTGCTATGTTTAATCAAATATTTGAGGAAGGAAGGAAGGTGTTAATGAAGTATATTTATGTCATTTCTTTCTTAATAGAAAACAGAAATATGGGGAAAAAGTTCAAGTCTTAAACAAAACAACTCAAATTCTAGATTCCATTATCTGTCCATCTTAAATATAAGAGAATGGCCTTTCTAGAATCAACTTTACCAGTAACTTACAGCTCAGGGCTATTGCTGCTTTTAATAATCAGGAAAAGGTCAATTTGTTTCAACAACATTCTTGGTCAAGTTATACAGTGTTTTTTTAATTTGTTTTTTCATGTTGGAGCAGCAAAGCAAGAGGATGGTATTCATTAAAAGTCTTTGGAGTACATGTAACAGAAATCTATTCAAAATAACTCAAGCAAAAATAGAAAACTATTGACTCATGTAACTTAGAAGTCTGTGGGGATAATGACATCAGGCATGGCTTGATCCGGATGCCCAGGCACTGTGATAGGAATCCATCTCTATTTCTTGGCTAGATCTTTAAGTGTTGACTTCATCTGTAAACAGACTCTCCCCTTGTGATGGCTGCTGACATTTGCAGCTTTATAGTCAATTGAGACAGTCTAATGATCTCAGCTTGATTTACATGGCCTTCTTAAAACCAGTCATTGTGGGAAGGAAGGTGAAACACTGATTGACTTGGCCTAGTCCTACACTCTGAGGCAGGCAGGGGGTGTGGTGGGCCCCACCTGTACCACTTGAATTAACAATGAAACAGAGGTGAGTTTTACAGGGAAAATTAATGTGCCATTTTGCAGGAGAAGGTGGAGTAAATGTTCCACAGACAAAATAATAGTCCACTCATGCAGACACACACATACACACACACACACACAAGATACCTGATGTGGTTAAGAAAAGGAATTATCTTCCAATGATAAAAGTTTTAAAGTTTCTTGTCCTGTTTATCTCACGGCCTATTTTTTCAAGAACCATGATCATTTTTTCATCCCAGTGTCTCTGCTTCTGGCACTAGTCACTAGAGATACTTTGACCAGTGGGTGGTGGAAATGATTTGAATTGAAAATTCTGGAATGGCAAATGCCTTTATTTATATTAGGCTTGGCAATCTGAGATTGTAACCTTGCAGCTGTAGTGATTATCTGTAGCTGTGTAAAAATATCACAGAATTTAGTTGCTTCAGGAATAGACATCTCTTATCTTATAGTTTCTATAGGTGAGGATCGAGGTACAGCTTAGTTGGGTATTCCGGCCAAGGGTTTATAGACTGTATAATCACAGGGTTGTCCAGAGCTGTGTTCTCATTACAAGAGTGGACTTGGGTAGAATCCACTTCCAAGATCACTTTAGTGGTTGTTGATAGGATTCAGCTCCTTGCAAGTTGTTGGACTGGGAGTCTCCGTTTCTTGTTGTTTCTTGCTAACTGTTGGCCAGTGGCCTTCCTCCGTTCCTTGCCGTGTGGGCCTCTCCAGAGGGTAGCTCACAGCTTGGCTTGAATCAGAGGGAGCGAGTGAGAGAGCAAGAGAGTGCCAGCAGGATGGAAGCCGAGGTCTTCTGGTGATCCAATCTCAGAAGGAACATCCTGTCAGTTTACCGTGCTGTTGTGAAGCACATCACTAGGCCCAGGCCATTCTCTTACCTGCAGGGGAAAAGATGACACGTGGGCATGAAGGCCAGGAAGCAGGGTCGCTGGAGCATCTTAGAAGCTGCACATCACAGTGCCACTGGCAGGGGCTGTAGGAAGGGATTTGCCCGTCTCCCTTGCCCTTGAAGTTTTCCTTTGAGAGCTCTGAATGGTGGCCTGTGTACACGAAGTAGACTAAGCAAATTCCTGTATCAGGGTGAGAACTTTGGCAGGAGGGGTTTCATGTTTATGGTTAGAAGTTGGATTATGGGGTACAAAAATGATGACAGAAACAAGCTGAAAAAATAATTGCATAATGAGGTGAAATAGAGATGCATGCAAAGAGGTATGTTTAAGAATGTTTACAGAGAATAAGCAAAAAAAAAAAGAAAAATAAGGGAAGGACAGAGAGAGGGAGGAAGGAAGGAAATAACTTGAATGTCTAAAAGCAGAAACTGATTTAAAAATTGCAGTATATCCTTGATAGAATGTCCTGTAGTTATTAAAAATAATTTGGGGGAACAGTGGTCTTAAACTTTTTTGACCACAACTCACAATAAAATATCTATTTATACCAAAATTAAATATACACAAACTTTTACTTGAAAATAAAATTTCATAGAACATGCTTATCTTTTGTATATAAGACATACTTTTGTATTTTTTACTTTATTTGATTTCATATTTTAAATTGTGGTAAAATATACATAACATACAATTTATCATTTTAACCATTTTTAGTTGTACAGTTTAGCAGCATTAAGTGCCTTCACATTGTTGGACAGTCATCACTGCTACTCATCTTTGGAACATTTTCATCTGCCTCGATTGAACTCTGTAGCTATTAATCATTAACACCCTTTTCCCCATCTCCCAAATCTGGCAACTACCATTCTACATTCTGGCTCCCTCCATGGATTTGACCATTCTTGGTACCTTGTACAAGAGGGATCATAAATATGAGTGAAATACACCTATATATGTATATACAATACTTATTCTGTGACTTCACTTGGCGTCTTCAAATTTTATGTATGTTGTAGCATGTATCAAAAGTTTTTCCTTTCTAAGGCCGAATAATATTCCATTGTATGTAGATGCCACATTTTGTTTATTTCTCCATCTGTCAAAGGACATTTGGGTTGATTCCACCTTTTGGCTATTTATGGGCTTCCTTTGTGGCTCAGACGGTAAAGCATCTGCCTGCAATGCGGGAAACCGGGGCTTGATCCCTGAGTTGGGAAGATCCCTGGAGAAGGAAATGGCAACCCACTCCAGTACTCATGCCTGGAAAATCCCATGGACAGAGGAACTGGGTAGGCTACAATCTGTGGGGTCACAAAGAGTCGGACACGATGGAGTGACTTCACTTTTGGCTGTTTTGAATAATGCTGCTGTGAACATGAGTGTATAAATGCCTGTTCAAGTCCCTGCTTTCATTTCTTTGAGGTATACAGCTGGACGTGGAATTGCTGGATCATGCTGTACTTAATATTTTGAGGAATTGCCTTACCATTTTCGTGGTGGTTACACCATTTTACATTCCCATCAGCCATGCTCAAGGGTTCCAGTTTATCCACATTATTAATATTATTGTCATTTTAAAGTCTTTATTGAATTTGTTGCGCTTCCAAGGTGGCTCAGTGGTAAAGAATCTGCCTGCCAGTGAAGGAGACGCAGGAGATGTGGGTTCAATCCCTGGGTCAGAAAGATCCCAAGGAGGAGGAAAAGGCAGTCCAACTCCAGTATTCTTGCCTGGAGAATCCCATGGACAGAGGAGCCTGGTGGGCTGCAGTCCATAGGATTGCAAAGAGTTGAACACAACTCAATTTGTTAAAATATTGCTTCTATTTTATGATGTTTCAGTTATTTGGCTTCGAGGCATGTGGAATCTTAGCTCCCTGACCAGGGATCAAACCTGCATCCCTAGCATCAGAAGGCAAAGTCTTAACCCCTGGACCCCCAGGGAGTCCCCCTAGTTTCTCCACATTCTTGCTAATACTTTTTTTGTCATGATAGTCATCCAAATGGATGTGAAGTAGTATCTCAGTATGTATTTCATTTTCCAAATGCTGGTCACTAAATTCTTTTCATGACCTGCTAATGGGACATAATCCTCAGTTGGAAAAAAAATTCTCTCGAGATCATTTGATTTGAAAAAAGTCAAATTATGATCCCAACATAGTGGTAGGACCAAAAAAATTATGCAGAATATGAAGACTGTCTCCAACTAGTGGGATTGTCTGTGATTTTTTTAAATTTTCTTTGTGTCCTTCCAAAATTTTGGAAAGTGGAAATGTATTTCTTTGCTTATATAAAAAAGGGAGAGTTTGTTCCAGTGTGTGATGTGAACTTGTGAAGACAAATTTAGGAGAACATATAGGAACATGCATATTCCCAAAGAAATGAATCCCAATGGGTCAGTGAGCAAGTATTTAGTGAGTCAGACTCCAAGACTATGATAGTGAATAAAAGTGCTGTGGCCCTTGCTCTCAGGAGCTTACAGTCTAACGCACAAAAAAAGATGCATTCAGAGTAGGTTGAATATGACTCACTTAAGCTGTTAGAGTGAAGAAGGCAATGGCACCCCACTCCAGTACTCTTGCCTGGAAAATCCCATGGATGGAGGAGCCTGGTAGGCTGCAGTCCATGGGGTCGCTAAGAGTCAGACACGACTGAGTGTCTTCACTTTCACTTTTCGCTTTCATGCATTGGAGAGGGAAATGGCAACCCACTCCAATGTTCTTGCCTGGAGAATCCCAGGGACGGGGGAGCCTGGTGGGCTGCCATCTATGGGGTCGCACAGAATCAGACACGACTGAAGTGACTTAGCAGTAGCAGCAGACTTTTAGAGACTAGGAAAATGCCCTTGGTGTGCTAAGAGTAGGATTTGGATATGGTGTGAATGTACTGGGAGCAGAAATATGAAGCCTCCCCTTGAGTGTCAGGTTAAAAACCCTTGTTGGCTCATAGTATCCTGAACTGTACCTTGGGTTCTTTCCTCCCCTGGCTTTCATGCTTCACCTGAGAAGCTTAAACACAGTCTATACAAGTACCCACAAACAGTCCACAAATAGTGTGCATTGTATCTGGGATTAACAAGAGTCACACTTGACCTTACCAACCTTGGAAAGAAAAATACTTGCTGTCATTTGATTGCATGAAGTTTCTAGAGATTATTCTGAGTCTGTGTTTTAAGTTGATTCGTTGTCCTTTAGAGATCCTTGGATTCTGGGTCCATGAGAGAAATAAAGCAAATTCAAGAAGACGAATATTCTCAGAGGATCCTTCTAGAGTCCGTACTTAGTAGTAAAACGTACTTTTATGGTGTCTTGGGTTTTGTTTATTAACTTGGCTAACATTTGTTGAGTTGCCTGGTCTGTGTAAGGCACAGTGCTAGGTACTGGGAATATGAGAATGAACAAAATAAAATAATGACCCTTACTAAAGAGAGGGCAAGTTACTCATTTAATAACCAAGTTTCATAAGCACTACAGCTAATTTTTTAAGATTCCTTTGGAGAGAGACATGATGAGCACCCAATTGAGCTTTGGGTAGGTAAGAAGATCCTTCAGAAAGATTGAGACGAATCTGTAAGAGAATATTTCAGGCAGAAAGAGCCACACATACAACGAATTGAAGCAATTCAGAATTTAGGGTCTGGAAGTATTATAATTCTGTGGCGAGAATGCTGGGTATGGTGGGGTTAGAAGGCCATAAAGGGCCAGATGAGCCAAAGGAAAGAGTTTGGACTTTATCTTCTGGTTCTGGTGAGCCATGAGTTCAAAATGGGAGAATGATTTGACTCTGTTGGAAAGAACCCTAACAGCAGTGTAGATGAAAATGAAGCGAGCAAGAAAGGAAATAAGACTAGGAACAGTAGTCAGAAATGTTGTTAATTGTCCAAGAACAAGATTGGGAAGAAAATCGTCCTTCAGATACTATCTGGGGGTTGGGGGTGAGGGGCAGAGATGAAAAGGACAAGACTCCAGACATGTTGAGAAAATGGAATTGAAAGATATAGGACTGATGGACCAACAGTAAGGGAGAAATTAAGATTAGATTTTGGCTTGCCAACTAGTATTAAATAATCCCAGTAACCTGATAATAGACCATTAACATTAACTGAGTCCTTTTCCAAGGAGTCTTATTTTGAGAGATGTTGGATTTTTTTGACTCGAATATAGCCAGGTGCCTTCATAACTGGCACATTCTGCAAGTTTTCTTCTTTCATTGTCCTTGGAGGCATATTCATGTAGAGTCTTAGAGATCGGAAATCTATTGAGGATGACTCAAGGCAAATAAGGTGGGGGAAGAAGCAAGGAAAGAAGCATCCATTGAAACCAGGCCTTGGGTGCCCAGTGTTGGGCTAAAGTAGTAGCAAAGTGAAGGTGCAGGAAATGAGCTCCCAGGTCCTCAGTTGGGAGGAGTGGGAGATTTTTGGGATGTAGATGCAAGTATTTCAGAGCATGGGTGATTTAAATAAGACTGTGAATGATTTGAAGATGTGAACACTCTACTTTTAATTGGTGCCTGCTGCTGATCACGGGGACTTGTTGGCTTGAAGGTTCAAGCTGAACCAGTAGGGTAGGAGATAAATGAAGGGAGAATGTTTTCTGAAGTTTCTTGTGTTTGCATCAAGAACTTTTGTGTCAACTGTCTTCACACTGACCACTGCACGCTGTACCATTCTACTTATATCTGAAAAGGAAAATATTAAATGAAGTTAAATAGTCAAGTTACATAAAGAAGCATGCTAAAATCAAAATAGATTGGTTTAAATGAACAGCTGAAAGAATTCAATCACAGGCATAAGAATAACCACTCATAGGCAAGCAAGACTCTTTGAGTTGAAATGACTGCCAACCATACTTTGAATGCTGCTGGTTAAGGGATGTGGTTCTTGATGGGCTCAAGACACTCCCTTTGGAGTTCTCTGGATGCCTTCCAGGGCACCATGACCAGGAGCCCAAGCTCATTTTCTTGGAGAAATCATAGGGGTTAGGCCATGCTCTTTGCACTGAAGTTTACTTGATTAATATTATATTTAGGGAGAGAAAGAAAGATAAACAGTTATCCTCCTAATCAGTGGAGGATATGGGAGAAGGAATGATGGTGGTGATGGTGATTATGCTTTGCTTTTGAGGGCTTACTCTGTGGCTGGCAATCTCTGAAGGACTTTACACACCTCTCCTATAGTACTCATAGCAATGTGCATCTTAGATATTCTCACAGAGGAGGCTGGGAAGAAGCAATGCTTATGGAGCTTTCCTGCAGACATACATGATATTTGAAGAAGCAGGGCCGGACTTGGATTTCCCTGCTATGCTATCGTTACACCTCTGATTCTAAGTTTCCTCATCTATAAAAAAGGAGTAAAAGTAACCATGCAAGGACTTTCTTGGTGGTCCAGTGGTTCAGAATCAGCCTTCGAAATCAGCGGACATGGGTTTAATCCCTGGTCCGGGAACGAGTGGCTTCCCTAGTGGTTCAGTTGGTAAAGAATCTGCCTGCAATGCAGGAGACCCAGGTTCGATCCCCAGGTTGGGATGATCCCCTGGAGAAGGAAATGGCAACCCACCCCAGTACTCTTGCCTGGAGAATTCCACGGCACAGAGGAGCAGGACAGGCTGCAGTCCATGGAGTCGCAGATTCGGACATGACTGTGTGACTAAGTTTCACTTTTCCAGGATATAAGATCCCTCATGCCAGGGGGCAGCTAAACCCGTATACCACATGTAGAGAGCCTGAGTGCCACCAAGTGCAGAGCCCATGTGCCACAGCTAAGACCTGAGGAAGCCTAAAACAAGTAAATACTAAAAACAAAGAAAAGAGGAACTGCATCCCTGTTAGGTTATTTGTTGTGCAGATTGGATGAGTCGGTACATGTAAACTTCCTAGAACCATGCCTGTCATCTAGTAAGTGCTCAACAAATATTAGCCATTATTTTATATTATTAGGTTGTTGTTATTCTAAGGAACTAAACTAAGGAAATGGCTCAGTCACGTCCGGACTCTTTGTGACTTCATGGACTGAAGCCCACCAGGCTTGTCTGTCCAAGGCAATTCTTCAGGCAAGAATACTGGAATGAGTAGCCATTCCCTTCTCCAGGGGATCTTCCCTACCCAGGGAATGAACCCAGGTCTCCCGCATCTCAGGAAGATTCTTTACCATCTGAGCCACCAGGGAGCTTTTAATATTTACAAAAAGGCACATATTTTAAGGGAAAAAAAATACATAGGGGAACAGAAATGTACACACACACAGCCAGGGAAAACTCACTCCTTTTCTGCTTCCATCAAAGGCTATTAAAATTGGAGAGCCTGCTATTGTATGTTTATTCAGACATCAATCTTCATCAGCCCCTTTGCTCCTTTGGCAGTAAGGGCATTGTAATTCTATTTTTATCGGTTCCTTCCTGTGCACCAGACATTCAAAATAGCATGAGTAAGGATCAAAAATATCTTAATGGATTTGGTTCCCAGAGATATCAGTGACCAGAGGAAGAGTTTTGCAGAAATTTCTTCCTGAGCCGATAAGAGAGGTAAGAAGGGAAGGGTGGAGGGAGGCCTGGCCGTGCAGCCAGCTGGGAGCCTCTGAAGAGGCCAAGATCAAGTGGCCAGGGGAGCTACAGGGGAAGCCTGGAGGATTAGGGCATACATGCTTCCTATTTCCAGGCTTGTGCTTGGGACCAGCATTGTGTAATTGTTGAGGATAACACTGGCCCTTCATGGGGCAACTGTGTTTTTGATAAACAGACTTACTGGTGTGAATGCCTTGTTCACACACACATAGAGAGGTTCCTAGTCTGTTTTAGTTTGGATCTCTTGCCTGAGCATCTTTTATTTCTCTTTCTTCTTTTTTCTTTCCGCTGCTTTCCTCTCCCTCCTCCTTCTGTCCCCCTTCTTTCTCTCTCGCACTATCTATTTCTTCATCCCTTCCTCTCTTTCTCTCTCTCTCTCTCTCTCTCAGTCATTCATCATCAGAAAGATGTCAAAGTCAGGAGACTGGGATTGAAGGGAAGACAAAAATCTGATCAGAATATCCCAAACAACCATACCTCTTACAGACTGGGCCAAGTTATGCCACTGAGGGCTTCCCAGGTGGTGCTAGTGTTAAAGAGCCCGCCTACCACTGGAGGAGATATAAGAGACATGGATTCAATCCCTGGGTCGGAAATATACCCTGGAGGAGGCAGTGGCTACCCACTTCTGTGTTCTTGCCTGGAGAATCCCCTGGACAGAGGAGCCTGGCAGGCTACAGTCCATAGAGTCGCAAAGAGTCAGACACGGCTGAAGCGACTTAACACGACATGAAGCATGACATAATCCCAGGCAGTACACAGATGAACATGTGTCCGTTAGTAATTTTGTATTTATGGCATGCATATTGAAAAGGGAGTGTGTGTGTGTGTGTTTGTGTACACACCAAACTTGTTATTTAATGGATGTTATTGTTTACCTTGAGGATAAACTTCTCTAAGTATTAAAACTGAGGCCATATGCAGAGAAATATTTAGTAAATATTAGTCCAGGTGGTACACAGATGTGGCAAATGAGTCATGACTCGAGTACATGGGGACTGAAGCTTGGGAAACCCTGTTGTAATAGACAGCATCTTTCACTTGTGTCCGGGGCCACGGGGGAGCTCTGACGCCTTCTCTGGAGAGGTTGTGGGGTCGGTCCTTTCTCAGTTAGCCTCTGGGACACCCCTGCCGTCTTACCGTAGTTCTGCTGTACCGTCAGCAAGTCTATCTCCGAGGTAAGATTCTGAACAGAACCCACCCCTTCTCACACCCAGCAGTCCCACAGCTGCGTGTGCTGATGAAAGCCCAAGGCGTGAGCAATAACTCTGCACCAACCACTTGGAGTTTTTAAACATTTAAACATGTGTAGCAGGTGTGAATGTTATTCCACTAGGATACACAGATGCAAGAGATTTCACATCAGCTTATCTGTTTGTTTGCTCTTAGAGTTGGAATAAATCGAAATCTGAGTCCTTAGAGCAGGAAGAAATTAGATCTCGCTCATGACTGAGGCTCCCTTTGCCCTTCCTCCCAGCCAGGGGCCTTGGGGGGAGGAATGAGACTCTTGGGGGGCCCTCTGGACTTCGGTCCTTGGGTGGCCTTGCATGGTCCCTTGAAAGCAGGTGATGACTGCGTTTTCCCTGACTCAGGCTGGGGGATCTCTGCCCAAGCTGGGGGTGAGGGCATGGGTTGGCCTCCTGAGGAACCTCACGCAGCGGTTGCTGCTGAGGGCTGGTCACCCCCCCCCCACCCCGCCCCTTTGGCAGGAATTGCACCTGAGTCCCCACTGCTCCAGACAGTGAGGGCTCATTGTCGTGTCATGTGGAGAAGCTCCCTCCCCAACCTGCTGGTGAACCTGCACCCTTGCGTGTGCGCTCGCACACACACACAGACACACACACACCGGCCCCCGCCCCACACGCGCGCACACACACACACACACACCCCGGCCCCAAGGGCACTGACCCAGCTTCACACACACACACACCCCCCAGCACACACACACACCGGCACACACACACACACACACCCCGGCCCCCGGCCCCAAGGGCACTGACCCAGCTTCACACACACACACACCCCCCAGCACACACACACACCGGCACACACACACACACACACCGTGGCGCGCGCACACACACACACACACACACACACCCCGGCCCCCGGCCCCAAGGGCACTGACCCAGCTTCACACACACACACACACACACACACCGGCACACACACACACACACACACACACCGGCACACACACACACACACACACACACACACACACCCCGGCCCCCAGCCCCAAGGGCACTGACCCGGCTTCCCTCCCCAGGGTGCTGACCTAGCCTCATGCCCTCAATGAAAACAAAAGCCAGGAAGGGTGGTGGTAAGGGCTGTTTCTGGCAACTTCCACTTAAACCGGTGATATACAAACACCTCTGAGGCAAAGGAACACAAAGACCTTGGAATAAGGGAGAGGAAAACCAAACAGAGATAAATATTTCTGTTAACTATTCTGTCATGTGTGAAGGTAAAAAATTTGAAATATGTGTATATGCTGAAAGTGTTTGTTATAATATTTCTTTCTCTTTCTCTCTCTTTCAACTCAGAGACTCAGGAGTATTTCAGATAGGTACAGTATTAAACATGGCTTCCCAGTCTTACCAGTTTGCTCAGGATAATCAGAAAGACGTGGTCTTAATAATTATCTCTTTCAAATGGAGTTTAGTCCAAAAATTTAGTAGGTTTGAGGCCCAAGAAGTACTGTTTGTATTCAACTTGCAAAAACCTTTAAAGTGGGGGCAGAACCAGTTCAGTGCCTGGCGTATAATTAGATCCACGCAAATCATCGCCCCTTTGGTATTATAAGTCACAGGTCATGCTGATCGTTTGCTCTTTGCATCAGCTCCATTCTCTGCCCTTGGCCTGCTCCTGTCTGGGTCACAGGGCGGACCAACTGCTGCCGGCTGGGGTTCCAGATTGCTTTGCCAGGGACGCAGCTTCTGCTGGGTGGGCCATTATGGCCTCGGTTGTTGGGGTGGTCCTGGCCACTGGCAACAGTACCTTCTCTTTTTGTCACTCCAGCCCCATGGGAGGGCAGTCGCATCCTACAGTTGCTAAATCCAAGTTTCTCTTAAGCAGCTTTGAAATTAACTCTCCATATTAATATTAATCCCTTTATTGAATTACCTGGCTACTGTATATCGATCACTTTGTGGAGTCCTTATTCAGAGGGGAAGATAAATCTGTTAGATTTCAGAAACTAAAATTCCTAATCTGAAAGTAATGATTCTGTGTAGAAATTTGCCAGATCAAATCATAACTTTCCTTTAGTCATTCAATAAATATTGGTAGAACACCATCTTCTGCTAGGAATTATGTTTGTGGTCTCATAGAACTTTCATTCTAGCAAGAAATCAGCAGATCCAAAATAGAAATAATGTAAGAGAAAAATATCAGAGACTGTCAAGTGTTGTGCACAGGAATAAAACATGATGTGTTAGCAAGTGGTTACTTTAGGGAAGGCATTATAGTTACTACAAATTTAGGTGTAGCTTTCTAAGATGTTTCATTCACTAAAACATTCTCCTTTTCACTATCTTGTCAGATTCTACCTGCCAAAGATCCTAAACTAGGAATTAGGGCTACATTTGGACCCCAAATGTGTTGTTTTCCATGTACGGTATTTTGCTTAAGCAAATAACCAAAAAAGTTTAAGGTCTTCTGAGGTCCATGCCATAGGTCCCATCACTTTTTCCAATTGCTTTCATAGTCCAGCTTCACCTACTTACCACACCTACATGAACTATAAATGCAATGGCAGCCTGAAACATTTGATATCCTTTAATTTGCACAGTATCACTCTTTCTGTTGGATTGAAAACTTACCATGTGCCAGACATGGTGCTGAACATTTTATTTCATCTTCACAACCTGCTGAGAAAGATACATTACCCATCAGTGTGTAGACTCCAGAGCCAAGACCCACAGGTGACTTGCCTAAGGTCATACAGCTCGTGAGGAGCAGAGATAGGAATCAGACTCAGTCTGCTGAATAGTATCACTTAACTGAGTGGGATGGTATCAGAGAGTCTGTGAGGTATCAAGATGCCTCGGGGGTGTTCTTGTAGGCTCCCCAACCCAATAACTTCCTTGAAAAAGTGAAGTCTCTCAGTCGTGTCTGACTCTTTGCGACCCCATGGACTGTAGCCTACCAGGATCCTCCATCCATGGGATTTTCCAGGCAAGAGTACTGGAGTGGGTTGCCATTTTCTTCTCCAGGGGATCTTCTCGAACCAGGGATCAAACCCCGGTCTCCCGCATTGCAGGCAGATGCTTTACCATCTCAGCCACCAGGGAGAAGTTAACTTCCTTGAGCACTTACCTAAATTTTTGCACCCTTACAGTAGAAGGTGGCACTAGTGGTAAAGAACCCGCCTGCCAAAGCAGGAGACAGAAGAGACAAAGGTTCGATTCCTGGATTGGGAAGATTCCCTGAAGGAGGGCATGGCAACCCACTCCAGTTTTCTTGCCTGGAGAATCCCATGGACAGAGGAATCTGGCGGGCTACAGTCCCTGGGGTTGCAAAGAGTCAGACATGACTGAAGTAACTTAGCATGCGTGTGTGATAGAAACTCAAACATAAAATAAATTACAGGATTGTAATTTTATAAAATTATTAAATCATAAAAGTAAATTGAAGGTGAGCAACAGGAAACAGCTTTGAATATTCATGTGTTTTTCTCTAAACTTGATCAGAGACTCTCCTCATAGGCAACATAGTCTCAGATTAACAGGTTTCCACCCAGTGGCATAGAAGAGACTCAGAAAGTGCTGTTTTTTTCAGACAGTTTAGAAAGAGCAGTCTGAGTTAGTGAAAAGCCTAAGTTTCAAAATGGTTAATTAGAGTTACATATATGGAAGAACTAAAGTAAACTTTCAGGGGGTTATTATGACAGTGAGAAAGACAAAGTGTTTATATGTGTCATGTTTTATTGTATGTTATCAGCTTTTCTTAAGAACTGTACTTTATTCTGAAATTATGTTCATCCTACATTTTATTTTCTAATGAAACATAGTAGATGATAGTCAGGTGTGGTGTTTGTGAGTGTGTGTGCTTTAGTATTTTTTCATGCTGGCTTCCCCAGGTGACATGGTGGTTAAGAATCTGCTTGCCAGTGCAGGAGATGCAAGAGACATAGATTCAATCCCTGGGTCATGAAAATCCCCTGGAGGAGGAAATGGTTACTCTTTCCAGTATTCTTGCCTGGAAAATCCCATGGGCAGAGGAGCCTGACAGGCTACTGTCCTTGGGATTGCAAAGAGTTGGACACTACTGAGCATGCACACACATCCTTTCATGATAGAATAAAAATTAACAACTTATTAGTACCTTACACATTCCTTGAGATTTTCCATGTCTATGAGATCCAAAAGTCTGGTTACTTCTGGCCTTTTGTGATTAAAGATCAAGTCAAAGAGGCCAGTATGTGTTTATCTCATTTCATTTATTTGTCATGAGTATTTGCATACTTGTTAAGATATCCTAAACTTATAAATCTAACTAACCAAATTTTTATTGAATGCTTACTGTATATCTGCTTATAGTCTACTAATTTAAATGTTCTCTTTGAATCCTATCTCTTTAGACATTGCATGGGTAAATTTCAACCTAGCCCTTCTCTGACTTAATGTTAAAAAAAATTCACCAGCATGGGGTATGTGTGAATGGTTTTAATATATTGAAATATATATTATAACAGTTCAGGCATAGCAGTGTATCAGTGAGGACTTTAATGTTGCAAGCCAAATTGGCTTGAGCAAATGTATTGGCACACATTTTTAAAAAATTCAAAGTACATGGGGCTTTGATGATGATGTTGTTTAGTCACTAAGTCGTGTCTGACTCTTTTGTGGCCCCATGGACTGTAGCCCTCCAGGCTCCTCTATCCATGGAATTATCCAGGCAAGATACTGGAGTGCCATTTCCTCTCCAAGGTATCTTCCCAACCCACAGATCAAATCCATTGCAGGCATATTCTTTACCAGCCCAGATATGGCTTTAGAGGAGGTTTTAACATGACCCTAGACATGTTAAAACAGACATGTGACTGCAGCATGATCTCTCTTTCCATTTCCTAGCTTGGCTCTGTTCTCAGGCATACTGTCTTCATGCTTTCAAATCAGCTGCTAGTGGCTCTGTGAGACTGAAGGGAAAAGAGACAGCATATAGGGAAGCCAGACTTCGTACAATCCGGAAGCTGATCCTGCTGGCTGACTTGGGCCCATAAGCCCAATCACCAGGGCCAGAGCGATGACAAGCACTCCATCCTTAGCCTAAGCTTCAAGCTCTGTCCTGCTGCTCCTGAAGAGGAGTCAGCTTACCCTGGGTGTTCAGGTGGAAGCTGGGGCTGTGGGAAAGAGGAGCGGAAGAAGGAGCATGGGAAAGCAATCAACAGATGTCCACTCGAAGCCGCTTACTGGGGGCAGGAAGTGGACAGCTCCCCTTTGAAGCTCCTTTCCTTTACATAATTACAATTCTTTGGTGTTTATTTCTTTCAGTGGTTCTCAGTAGTGTATTGGAACTGACATTTCAAAATTGGCCTGAATAGATAGCAGAGAAACATTTCTTAACCTCTTCTCTCTCTAAGTTTACCATTTGAATAAAAATGGACAAATTCAATGCCAAAGTCACTTATTTTTCTTAACTATTGTATTTCCTTTTTTCTAAACCACAGGCTCTTGACGAAATTCCTTCTTTCTTTCCTGCAACAGTTAAAACTCTTTTCTCTAACCAGTTCCCTTTTGTATGATTCTTTTTTTTTCCTCCAGATTTAAAATCTCTTCATATGTGCCTTTTTAGATTTTTTATTAAACTTTCCATTCATCAAATAAATGCCAGATGATAGGAGCTGTACCCTTTTCCATACTTTTTGCCATGTGGGTAATAAATACATCTATTTATTTCAGTTTCCATCAATTAAACATACTACAGTGGCTTTTTATTTAATCAGTTACATGGACATTAGAGTGGATGGGAATGGGATATTATTGGATTCCTTGTTTGCAAGTCCTTGGACGTTAGTAAACTTCTCTTGGAGATCTAGTCCAAGAAAATAGATTGAGGGCCAGAAATAGAAACAGGATTTTTTTTCCGTGTTAAATGAAGGAAGTCATTGTTTAAAATTATACTTAAAAGAGAGCAACTTCCCCCTTCCTTTTAAAAAGTACTTGTGAGCATACTTTTAAAAGATTCTTTGTATCTTTACATTTAAAAAAACAATTTGCATTATTTATGCCATGATTTTTATGCAGAGCATACATTGAAGTCTTGTTATTCCTTCATGCCCGGGTTGAATCTGTAGGTTGTGGGTGATTTTTTTTCCCTCTCTTTCCAGATTTGCAAAAGAATACCATAAGTGAGTTGATGCTGATGGTTGGTGCTTGTAGTTTGTCTTGTTTGCATTCTGCTTTTGCTGTTTCTGATTTCTTGTTAAGTTATAGAATGTTTATATCTGTGATTATCCCCTGGTACAGGCATATCTTTACCCTGGAAAGGGGGGTAATGAAGAACAGGTGTTACCTGTGTCCTTGGAGTTTTCTGTTCTGAAAACATGCCCAGATCAAGGACGGAGCTTCCCGAGCTCTTTATTGCGAATCACTTTGTTAATATCCACAGTATTTCACCCAGCCTCCCCTAACTTCCCCACTTCCAGACTTCTGGGTCTAGCAATACCTGAAAGGAACACATAAACTTTTTGAATTACAGTTGGTAAGTTCATCAGATGAATTTATGCCGGACAGTGAATACCCGGCATCTCTGCCTGAATGTTTACACAGGATCATCCCCTGAAACACAGCAGAGTTCCTGTTTGTTATAGGAGATGTCTGATGCTTACCTTCAGACTCTGAAATAAGACCTAGGAGAAAAGTTGTAGAGATTAAGTTGTCGAGATGATTTTCACTTACACATGTGAGGGCCAAAAGAATGTTTACTCCTCATAAAGATTTAGCCATTGTGATCAACTCTCAAAGCGTGTTTTCTCGTTTGTAAGGTCCTTTTTATCCCATCCCTGCCTCGTGGTGCCAGACTTTACACCGGTCATCGGTCATTTGTGCATGCTCAGACATCTCTGACTCTCTGCAGCCCCATGAACTGCAGCCCGCCCGGCTTCCCTGTCAATGGAATTTTCCAGTCCAGGATACTGGAGCAGCTTGCCATTTCCTACTTCAGGGGATCTTCCCGACTCAGGGATCAAACCCGAGTCTCTTGTGTGTCCTGCCCTGGCAGGTGGATTCTTTACCACTGAGCCACCTGGGAAGCCCTCGGGTCATGTGTCTCCATTTCTTTATCCCGTAGCAACCCTGACAGTCACTGGGGCTTCTTCTCAGGATACTGATACTGGAATATGATTTACAGAAGGTAGAGCATCCTTTCCCCTTGGCGCTAGACTTTGTTGTGGCTCATATGAAGTGCTGAGTCCCATTCAGTGGTATTACTGGTGCAACATCATGTTTTTTCCTATCAGAGTGTTTTTGTTTTTTTTTTATTATGTTAGTATGCATGACATAATTTACTATTTTAACCATTTTTAATGTACAGTTCAGTGGCATTAAGTACATTCATGTTGTTATGTAACCATCACCACCTCCCGAACTTTTTTATTATTTCAAATGGAAACTCTATAGCCATTAAATAATTAACTCCCATTTCTCCCTCCCTGCAACCCCTGGCAGCCATTCTACTTTCTGTTTCCATCAGCTTGACTATGTAGGTACCACATCTAGGTGGAATCATACGGTATGTGTCCTCTTGTGTCTGCCTTATTTCACTTGACATACTGTGTTCAGGGTTCATCCATGTTGTAGTAGCATGTATCAGAATGTCCTTCCTTGTTAAGGATGAATAATATTTTGTTTTATGTTTATACCTCATTTTGTTTATTCATCCATTGATGGACACTTGGGTTGCTTCTACCTATTGACTAGTGTGAATCATGCTGCTAAGAACATGCGTGTACAGATTTCTGAGTCCCTGCTTCCATTCCTTTGGGGTATATAGCCAGAAGTGGAACTTCTGGACTCTATGATAATTTTATGTTTAATTTTTTGAGGGGAAAAATGTCATTTCCATGGTGGCTGCACTGTTTCACATTGCTGCTAGCAATTTTCAGGTTCTTTTTAGCACACCCTAGTCGCACCCTCCCTACCTCCAAAAAAATGTGATATCTGTACAACTGATTCTTATTAGTAAAGGTTTTCTCCATTTGGGAATGGGCATGGGAATGGGAATTGGACTCCACATTTACATTATGGCCAAGGGAAGCAGTTCAGTTCAGTTCAGTTCAGTCGCTCAGTCGTGTCCGACTTTTTGAGACCCCATGAATCGCAGCACGCCAGGCCTCCCTGTCCATCACAAACTCCCAGAGTTTACTCAAACTCATGTCCATCGAGTTGGTAATGCCATCCAGCCATCTCATCCTCTGTCATCCCCTTCTCCTCCTGCCCCCAATCCCTCCCAGCATCAGGGTCTTTTCCAATGAATCAACTCTTTGCATGAGGTGGCCAAAGTATTGGAGTTTCAGCTTCAACATCAGTCCTTCCAATGAACACCCAGGACTGATCTCCTTTAGGATGGACTGTTGGATCTCCTTGCAGTCCAAGGGACTCTCAAGAGTCTTCTCCAACACCATAGTTCAAAAGCATCAAGTTTTCGGCGCTCAGCTTTCTTCACAGTCCAACTCTCACATCCATACATGACCACTGGAAAAATCATAGCCTTGACTAGATGGAACTTTGTTGGCAAAGTAATGTCTCTGCTTTTTAAAATGCTTTCTAGGTTGGTCATAACTTTCCTTCCAAGGAGTAAGCGTCTTTTCATTTCATGGCTGCAATCACCATCTGCAGTGATTTTGGAGCCCCCAAAAATAAAGTCTGACACTGTTTCCACTGTCTCCCCATCTATTTCCCATGAGGTGATGGGACCAGATGCCATGATCTTAGTTTTCTGAATGTTGAGCTTTAAGCCAACATTTTCACTTTCCTCTTTCACTTTCATCAAGAGGCTTTTTAGTTCCTCTTCACATTCTGCCATAAGGGTGGTGTCATCTGCATATCTGAGGTTATTGATATTTCTCCCGGCAATCTTGATTCCAGCTTGTGCTTCTTCCAGCCCAGCGTTTCTCATGATGTACTCTGCATATAAGTTAAATAAGCAGGGTGACAATATACAGCCTTGACGTACTCCTTTTCCTATTGGGAACCAGTCTGTTGTTCCATGTCCAGTTCTAACTGTTGCTTCCTGACCTGCACACAGGTTTCTCAAGAGCAGAGGTGTGTTTTTTTAAAAAAAGCAAAGAATAGAATGTTAAAACTATGGCATAACAAATGCAGAGAAGCAAAGCCAGCTTTCACAAAGAACACAGGAGCCTCTAGCTTTAGACAGAAATACTGTAAACAGGGTGTGAGGCTCTCATCTGTCCAGTGCGCCTTCATCTTAGGGTGCCTGGTCTTGAGTGTGTCGGATACAAGGCGCCCTGTGCGCCTCCATAAGGACCGAGCCCGTAATGTTCTCTCTTCTACCCAAGTGTCCGTGTGGACCGCACGGTGAAGCAGACCCCAGCCTGACTCCCTTGCTGCTGTTTGCCTCCAGATAGTTCAAACCGTGTCCTTTCATTTCTGGAAGCAGAGAGTGTCCATGGCTTTCAGAAAGCAGTTTCCGCCCTCAGGCAAAACTCATTGTCACAATGCACATGTTCTGCTCAGGATTTCCAAAAAGAGAGACGCATTTGATGCCGGTTTATATTCAGTGCATCCTAACCAACCACACATCTGGCAGGTTTGGGTTTGGGGATGGGGGTGGTGAGGGAGCAGGAGAACATGACTTCCCATTTCATGTAACTTTAGCTTGCAGTACATCTTGGAATAATATGACGCAGAAAAAGAGCTTCTGTGTGAAACTTTGTGATCTGAAAGCTGCTCTACTGAATATTTTATGATCTCTTGTCAAGGCCTCATCTTATGACGTGACCTCCGGTCGCTACAACGACTTCTTACTTATGAAGATGTGAATGTTTCCAATTGCAGAAAAACCTCAAGAGATGCAGCCTTTCCAAAGCCCTGGTTTAGGTTCTATTTTCTCTGCTGGGATGTTTGTGGATTTTCTTATTATAAAATCAGAGTTGTCATAGCGACTCTATGACAACTATTTTGAAATAGTTCAAACCAGATATTCCACTGTCCCATAGAAGTCCCACATTAGGTGATTGGGTTTATTTATGAATGTGCTGACATTGGGCATGGAAAGTAACAATTCCCTGATAAACAGGCATCTGTGATAGAGTGGTTGTATGTGTGTGTGAGCTCAGTCACTCAGTCGTATCTGACTCTTTGGTAGTGTGGTTGGTAGTGTGGTAAGTTTAAATTTCTGAGGATTAAACAAAAAGGCTCTTTTATTTAAGTACCTTTTGGAAATTGCCCTAGGAATTTTAAGTCAGGGTCATCTAGTGTTTCCAGGTGACCATAATCAACAGAATTTTATTGGTCCCACTCATCTAGGCTCAGAATACATGGCTCCTGAATACAGATCTCAGCCTTGACCTTGGTTCTTGTTAATCCAGTGGCTAGGTCTTGCCTAGACTTGAATCAGAACCTTTGACAGTGGGACAGAAATCTGCACTTTAGCCCCTAGGGTGATTTTTATGCCCCCGAAAATGTGAGAACAACTGGCTTTGAACTTACACAGTTATTTGAGTTGGCTGTGTATTTATTCCTCGAATTTCTCCTTATGAACCAACTCCCAATTGGGATATATTTTTGCCTCTTTCCTGTAAGAGTGTTAGTTGCTCAGTCATGTCCAACTCTTTGCAATCCCATGGACTGTAGCCCGCCAGGCTCTTCTGACCATGGGATTTCTCAGGCAATATTGCTGGAGTGGGTTGCTATTTCCTCCTCCAGGGGATCTTCCCAGCCCAGGGATCGAAGCCAGATCTCCTGCATTGCAGGTGGATTCTTTACCATCTGAGCCACCAGGAAGAGAGGGCACAATAAATTAAAATTCAGTTAATTCAGAACTCTGGATTGATTGGGATATGGATAATTGTGCCTTTTATTGACTTACAAAAAATCTCTTCTTGCTAGTTAGATGTTTCATCTCAAACTTGTCCTCCTCTGTGTTACAGCAGAAGGTTGCTGCGACGACTCAGGGAACCCAGATTAAATGCGTGGTTTACTTTCTTTGGTAATTTTGGGTGTCACCTGTCCCCTTGGCCCTTACTCCCTTCTTGTAAAATGAAAATATTGCTTGATCTCTAACTGATCTCTGAGTTCTTCTCTATCACTAACATTTTATGGTTCCTAACATGTTATGGTTCCACTAGCATTTTATTTTTTCACTTTTTCTCTCTCAACCACATAACATTTTCTCATGCATGGCGCTGGAAAGGAACTTTTAGATCATCTAATCTTAATCACTCATTTGGCACCAGAGAAAACAGAAGCAGATAGGAGGTGCTGCTTTGGAGGAGCCAGAACCCGATCGCAGGGCTTCTCCCACTGTGACACTGTGACATGAATGGTGTGTTACGGGAAAGGCTGTGTTTCTTACACTCCAGGAACACCTCGCGTGTATTAAATTAGGTTCTGCCTCATCAGACTTTGCCCTGGACATTTGGATAGGAGGAATTGAATGCAGATTGGTTCGTTAGTGTCATTTCTTTTAAACTGAAGTACAGTTGATGTACAATGTTATATAAATTACAGGTATGCAACATAGTGATTCACAGTTTTTAAGGGTTATACTCCAATTAGAGTTATTTTAAAATATTGGCTATATTCCCTGAATTGTCCATTATATCTTTGTGGCCTATTTATTTTATACATAATCATTTGTAGTTTTTAATCCCATACTTCTGTCTTGTCCCTCCCTTCTTCTTTCTTCCCACTAGTAGCCACTTGTTTGTTCTCTATGTTTGTGAGTCTGTTTCTTTTCTTGTTACATTCACTAGTTTTATTTTAAAAATTCCACATGTAAGTGATATCATACAGTACTTGTCTTTCTGTCTCTGAGTTATCTCAGCATGAGGCCCACCAAGCCCATCCATGTTGTTTCAAGTTGCAAAATTTCATTCTTTTTTTAATGACTGGGTAGTATCCCATAGTGTGTGTGTACACATCTTCTTTATTTATCTGGTGATGGGCATTTATTTCTCTTCCATATCTTGGCTTTGTAAATAATGCTGCTATGAACTATGGACATTGGGGTGCATGTATCTTTAAATCATATATTCACTCTGAGAACCTAGATTCTGGGGAGATTCATGTATGAACGAACACCCAAGTAGGACTATGGCAATCCACAAGTAAACCTGGATGACTTGCCAGGACAGCATAGACTGTACAGTTTATTGGAGCCTCTGGTTCATGGGAAAGAGCATGGCTTTTAGACTTAGAACTGAATCTGAACCCTGGCTCAGTTACTTAACTAACCGTGGGATCCTGAGCAGATTACTTCACCTCCCTGAGCCTCCTCAACATAAAGGTTATGAAATAACTGATTTGCAGATTAAATGCAGCCACGTATGTAAAGATTGCTGGAATTTAATGGGCACTGAGTAAATGCTAGCTTTCTCTCATGGACCTTCATTTGCCTTTTGGTATCATTGTGTGTGTTATGTGCCCAGGTGTGTCTGACTCTTTGCGACTCTATGGGCTGTGGCCTGCCAGGCCTCTCTGTCCTCGGGGTTTCCCAGGCCAGAATACTAGAGTGCGGTGCCATTTCCTTTTCCAGGGGATCTTCCCAACCCAGGAATCAAACCCAGGTCTCCTGCATGGCAAGCAGACTCTTTACCATCTGAGTCACCAGGAAAGCCTTTTGGTATCATTAGGGTCTGCAACTTTATAAATTGGGGGCACACATCAACAATTTGAAAATGCCAAGGGGTCATTTTAAGCTTCTCAGGTAACTTGAGGAGGATGTCACTTTTCAGCAATTGGAAAAGAAAGGACCATTTTGAAAACTTAGAAGGTCAAAATGTCAAACCAGTATATGAGTGAGAAACTTCTTTTAAACTGCCCCCATGGGTTTGGGGCTTCCCAGATGGTGCTAGTGGCAAAGAACCCACCTGCCAATGCAGGAGACATAAGATACACAGCTTCGATCCCTGGGTCGGGAAGATCCCTGGGAGGAGGGCCTGTCACCCCACTCCTATGTTCTTGCCTGGAAAATGCATGGACAGAGGAGCCTGGCAGGGCACAGTGCATGGGGTTGCAAAGAGTCGAATACACCTGAAGCGACTGAGCGTGCATGCATGCACATTATCAGTTTATGTCATCAGTAAGGATCCAGCCTCTGTGAGAACTCTGTCCCAGACCAGGGCAAAAAACCTCTCTCTCCTTCCATCCACACCCCCTTTTCCAGTTCTCAACATCTCTTTAGAAGGGGTCCAAGGAGCAGAGCTGGATGAGCCTTCTCAGAACATGGTGGTTTACTCCATAGATACTGATGAACTATTTTCTCAGAAAGACTGAAACCTTCTGAGTGAGCTCCTTCTTGTTAAAGGACAGAGAATAAAATTTACCAAGCAGAGACTGAAAAGTCTGAGCCCACCAGGAATTTTTTTCTACCACTTACTCCTCTCATTGAAGTATTAATTTTTAACAGGAGAATGCTGCTGCTGCTAAGTCGCTTCAGTTGTGTCCAACTCTGTGCGACCCCATAGACGACAGCCCACCAGGCTCCCCTGTCCCTGGCAGGAACACTGGAGTGGGTTGCCATTGCCTTCTCCAATGCATGAAAGTGAAAAGTCAAAGTGAAGTCGCTCAGTTGTATCTGACTCTTAGAGACCCCATGGACTGCAGCCTACCAGGCTCCTCCGACCATGGGATTTTCCAGGCAAGAGTACTGGAGTGGGGTGCCATTGCCTTCTCCTAACAGGAGTATAGATCACTGTTTTTTCAAGTGCAAGTTAATTCCTATTGCCATGTATTTGTCAGTCTAAACAGTTTTTGTTCATGCTGCTAGCTGTATGGTTGCCTGAATAATTAGTTCTCACAGAGTATTTGAAGAGAAGTAAATGGCAACCCACTCCAGTATTCTTGCCTGGAGAATCCCATGGACAAGAGGAGCCTAGTGGGCTACAGTCTATGGGGTCGCAAAAGTGTCCAACACAACTTAGTGGCTAAACAACAAACCTTCCTGGAAAGATGGTGCTGGTGTAAATGGTCTTAAATATGAGGCCACTGTTTAAGCAATTGTCAAGGCCCTGTGTAGATACGTTGTCCCTATGGAGAAAAGGGGAGCTAAAAAATAGGAAGCTAACCATTTCTTTCCATTCCTCTTTTCAGTTGATTTTTAGAATGACAGAATTGCTGGATTGCAACATTCCTTAATGTTTAGGTAGCCATCTAGCACCTTTAAACAGTTCTTAACACAGGAAAGAGAGAGAGACTTATGAATGAGAATGAATGAGTTCATCCACTATCAGCCTAATCACCAAGTAGTATAAAGGTGTGGCCAGGCCACCTGTTACCCTGTGTATGGTCAGGATTGATTTTGCTGGTTGCGCCCTGGTCCCCCTTCCCCTTGCACTGCAGCGCGTCTGTTCCTCTCACCCAAGGCTCACTAGTCAGGCAAAGCTACATGTTCTCCTTTGGTTGAATCCGTATTTGTCTTATGTCTCAGTGCGCACATCAATTCCTCAGGTAGTCAAAGGAAATTCGGTGTTTTCCTTAAGTGTTGTCTCCTTTCCAGGTGAATTTTCCCCCAGATTCTTGATTGGCCCTTCATTATTGGGGATGACAGCAAAAGCAAAAGGAACTGCCTCAGGATTCCCTCCACTGCTCGTCCTAGTGCAGGCTTTCTCTGCAGAAACAGTATTTATAATAAAGAACAACTCAAGTCATGCCTGAAGAGAGTTTTCAAATTTTAGACATTATGTTCGGCTTCACAAGTAAGACGTAGAGGCTTTGAGTTCAGGATGGAACATTACCCCAGGTCAGCATCCTGTCTGCATTAGAGTGGGGAAACTGAGTCATTGAGCCTCATGGTTAGGGCATCGGTCAGTCAGTCTCAAAGGGCTGAGTGGCTGACAGGTTAGCGAGTTCTGGATATGCCCAAAGACTGATGTGATCTGGGCAGGACTGTCCAGGTGAGGGATCTTTACCTTGATGAGTGGGGGTCTCCCATATCTCATCATGGTAAGCCAGGCTGATCTGCAGAGGGACGACTTCCTAGAGGAAATAGCGATGCTTATTTGATTTACACTGTTGATGAAGCACACAGCCCTGCCTTCTGATTACCTCCCATCCCATATGGGGAGGAAGGCGTAGGTTGTGGAAGCTGCCTTTTGGTATTAAAAAGAAGAAGGGGGAGAAAAAACAAGACACTGGAGTAATCTTAGGATATACCCTTAGCTTTTTCACCTTTGTTACACTATGAGAACTAGTTTTATGGAAAACGGGTGTTCTGTTTTAAATGTATATTCTCATAATAAAATTAGAGCTATTGCCAAAACTCACTTGGATGGGCAGCCTTTTCTCAAAGCACAAAGAGGAAAAGAGACAGAGATCATGTCCTTTATTTTCAGGAATACTTGTTCATAGTCTCTCCTAATTAATTGGCCTTTAGAGAGGGTCACTGTCAAAGCTCTCAGTTCCCTTTGGCAGAGCTGCTTGGTAGGAGGGAACATTCACGGAGTCCCCAAGAGGAGCGGGGAGGAGGATCTTAGGCTGCTTCCCAGGCCTATTTGCTCTGAGCTCCGGCCAAGCCAGGTTTGGCTTATGCTCACCTGTCACTCCAACAATAGGTAGTGACATTTCAAACTGCTAGAGTGAAAGCAAGGTAAAAACTGCTTGGGACATCTGGGAAATTTCATTTAGGCAGAGTGTCAGACCTTGGTCTCCAGTGTAAATACTAGAGGCTTTGCTCTGTCCAGTTATGCAATAGCACTTGGTGTGAAATTAAATCAGAATCCAGTGAAAACCCGGATGGGATCTAAATGTGTCGCGTGTATTTGAGTTTTTTCTTCACTAGGTTAGGAGACCTTCTGCTTCTCCACCTTTTGGCCCCTTCAGGTATTTGGAAGAGGCCTTCACAGTCTTGAATATGAATGTGGTGATTAGATGCTCTATTCCAGAGAAAAAAAGTCCAGAGTTTACAGGCTTTCTGATCTTTTAAAATATTGCTTTAGAATCTGGCTTGGCACTAGTTTTTTTTTTTTTTTAATTATTTATTTATTTTAATTAAGGATAATTTACAATATTGTGGTGGTTTTAATTTGCCCAGCAACCTAACTCATATTCTCAAATAAGCAAGCGAGACTTCAATTTCTAGAAGGGTGAGCTGTGTATATTCACAAGCCATTCTATTCATTTTCCAGATATAGGATTTTTGAAAAAGAAGAATAGGGTCATTTTGAGTCTATTGCCTACTCTTTTTATCTTTCAGGGATCAGATTATCAAATTTCAGGAAAATTTTTTTAAACTAGGTCATGAATTTCAAAGGTCATCTTTACCCTCCTTAGAAACATTAAACTTGTAGAAAAAAAAAATTATAAATTTCCCTCTAGTGAGTTTTTTCTTTTTTCTTTTTTTTTTTACCCCCCACACATACAAAAAGCGCTTGGGGAAAATGTTTGCCTTCACTTCCTGCTATTCAGCACTGTGCATTGTTAAACTGATGCTGTGTTTATACACATCGTGGTTATGGCTGAAACCCGGCTATTGTTGAAGGATGTAAGACAGCCATTTATCACCGTGCGCCAGTAAACCCATTGTAAAAATGTCCTACTAGTTAAATGAGGCTTAGATTTAATGAGGCTATAAGAATGAACCGGGTTTTTGTCATACTGTAAATAAGGTTCCTATAGCAATGTCATGGGATGAAGGTGCAGATTCCTTTTGTTTTCAAGCAACAATAGTCTCCTTGCCAAGGTAAAAAGGAGCCCCTTCCTTTTTTCAAAGGAGTCTTTTGAAGAAGTTGTTGCTTGCTCAAAGGAATGCATGAAACAAAGGTGTGTGGCACAGAGACAAGATCTGGGATGACCTCTTTGGGAAAGAAATGACACTTCCCTGACCTCTTTTGTGTCCTCCAGCAGCTGGGAGAGCACCGGAAGTTGCCTTTTGGACACCAGTGCCATGCAAATGCCATTCAGATGCTGCCTTGGTCCCTCCTTGGGGAGGGCAAAGCCAGTCTTACGGAGACCAAGTCTGAGACTCCTGGCAGCCTTGGAGACTCTTGGCAGCAGGAGGGCATCTGCTCCTATGAGCCAAGTGGCGAAGCTCAGGAGAGAAGAAACAGCTTCCTTTGCTTGGTTTTATCCATGCACAATGAAATGTGCCATTTTGAAATCACAGAGCAAACTGTAGAAAATGACCAGAAATTTTGGCGCACTCAATTTTCCCCATGGGAAGGGAAAATCAGTTATTTTCCTAATGCCTGAGGAAAACAAATTCCGTGAGAATGTCGCCACACAGCCGGAAGCAGGTGTGCAGGGTGTGGTGTTACTGGTGGGGCTGCAGTGCACTATTTACAAAAATAGCCAGTCTTGAAATTGCCCTATTGGAGAGAAATTTGATTGTCTCAGAAATAAAATAAAGTGGTCTCCATCTTCATTTTGCGAGGGCCCCTGCAAAGCCTCAATTCAAAGAGATGGGTTTTCAGGAAGGCTAAATGAAAGGATGCCCAAGAGCCAGTGGGTAATAGAAGCAGGTCCTCCACCTCTGCAGGTCCCAGCTTCTGTCTGGGCCTGGAATGCCTTCCAAGCACGGAACTTCTACACTGGAGCCTGTAGCTGGACCAGATATGCTCCCCTTTGGGTTTGGACCCTAAATCTCTTTCTCTCTCTCTCTTTTTTTTTCCATTTTTAGTTCTTTTTTTTAATAGTTTTTATTTCTTTATTTTGTTTTTGACTGTGCTGGGTCTTCTTTGCTTCTTTGCAGGCTTTTCTCTTAATTGTGGTGAGCGGGGGTTACTCTTCATTGCGATGGGCTCACTTCTCATTGTGGTGGCTTCTCTTGTTGCAGATCACAGGCTCTAGAGCACGAGGACTTCGTGGTTGCCGCTGGCGGGCTCAGGAGCACGGGCTCAGTAGCTGTGACCCATGGGCCTAGCTGCCCCATGGCATGCAGGATTCTCCCAGATTAGGGAATCGAGCCCACATCCCCTGCATTGGCAGGCGGACTCTTTTCTTCTGAGCAACCAGGAAGCCCTAAGTTCTCTTTTCAGTGAAAAAGTCCTAGGGAATCCGTTGCTTCTACTTTAGTAGAACGTAGCCTCACAGGCGACTACATTTAGGCTGCACATAGTTTTTACCATTTTATATTTATTTTGCCTCTATTTATATGAAATATAAATATATATATATAAACATCTATGAGGCTTCCCAGGTGGCACTAGTGGTACAGAACCTGCCTGCCAATGCAGGAGACATTAGAGATGCCAGTTCAATCCCCAGGTCAGGAAGATCCTCTGGAGGAAGGCATGGCAACCCACTCCAATATTCTTGCCTGGAGAATCCCATGGACAGAGGAACCTGGCGGGCTATAGTCCATAGGGTCACAGAGAGTCGGACATGACTGAAGTGACTTAGGAGCATGCATAAACATCTATAAATTTGTTTTCTATTTTTTAATTTATTTGTTTCTGGGCAGAAAAAAAAGTTCAGAGGGATGTGTTTCTTCTCGGCACCCATAGCACATAACTGAACTGATAGTGCATCCTTGCAGGGAATGCCGACTCCATCCTGGTGCCGACTCCACCAGGGAGTCGCACTTGGACAGCAGCCAGTGCGTGCCGGGCATCCTCGACCAGGAGGGTCTCCTCCGCAAGGCTGCCATCTGCAGCAGCTCCCCCAGCCCAAAGCCCTTCTTTCCCAGATTTTGTTTTAAGCTCTTGCTGTCCTTTTTGCAGAGCCATGTAGAACAATGTCGGCAAAGAAACATGGTCATGCTATCTGATCTCTTGCATCCTAACAGCCGTTTTTATAGCCCCACCACTCGACAGAATGTGTTTCTAGAGACATCCTAAGGCAAAACATCTTCATGCCAAACCCTCAGGACAGGAACTCTGCTTGCCTACATCCTAAGGGCATAAGTGATTTATTCACTCACAAATGTTGATTGAGTGCCTGCTAGGTGCCAGGTACTGTGCTGAGTTCTGGAGACGCACAGAGAATCGAGCGTGTTGCCTGTCTCTCGAGAGCTCATGCACTAGCCCAGTGATTCTCAGACTTCACTGAACCCAAAACATACCTGCCTCCAAAGGTGTGATTCATTGAGTTTGAGTGGGACCCAGAAGTCTTCATTTCTAAGGAGCATCCCAGGTAATCCTGATGCAGGAACCACAAAAGAAACACTGATATAGTGAGGGAAGGGAACACAGAAACATCATTAATTACAAATCCGCAGAAACTGCCTAAATGAAGGTCCTCACAGAGGGCTGTAGGAGCAGAGGAGAAAGAAGGTGGTTGTGCTAAAGATGGGCCAGGCCGGGTTCACGGGCCCAAAGAAAGGGTCATGTTTAAGCCAGATCTTGGAGGATGGCCCAGCCATGGCCACTCGGCAGTGCTGGAGAGGAAGGGTCCTTGGAGCAGAAGATAGGAGAATCAAGGAGACTGAGGTGAAAGAGGGAAGTGGATGCAGGCGAGGATTCTGTGTGGGGACCTCACAGATCTGAGGTTTATTAGGCAATGAAAAGCTTGTAAAGGATTTGAAGCAGAGAAGTGAAACCCTCTTGATTGTGCTTTTCTGCTGTGGTGATCAGTGGCGGTGATTTTAGGCACATGAACGTACAGAAAGAGCAGAATGAGAAGAGCAGGAAATGGGAACTGGCTCGTGGCTCCCTTCTGCTTTCACGCTCCTTTGAGGCAGGCTTAATTGGTGTGATTCCATCCTCAATTTAAGAAATCAAGGTTAAATGACTTGCCCATGACTGCGCTGAGTTACAGGGCAAGCAGGAACTGGGGCACAGGCCTCCTGCCTCCAGATCTCCAGCTGGATCCCTCTCTGTGGGCTCTCAGTCAAGGAGATTGGGGAAAAAACAAAAAACAAAATCCCACCCCCATCCGTTTAAATTCTGTGATAATGAAGCCCACTGCAAAACCAGTTGTATTCTTTGGAAACTTCCTGTAACATTACAGGCAGACACATGAAAATGGTAGAAGTGTAATCGACGTTTGTAGTAATAGGCTTCTTTTAACATTAAAACTGGAGAGGAAATGGCAACCCACTCCAGTATTCTTGCCTGGAAAATTCCATGGACAGAGGAGCCTGGCAAGCTACAGTCCATGGGGTCACAAAGAGGCAGACACAACTGAGCACACAACATTAAAATGACATCTCCCATAGAGTCGTGGGGAGGTTTCTAATAAGATTCTATTTTTTGTTTTTTTATGTATTTATTTTTGGCTGCACCAAGTGATATGTGGAATCCTTGTTCCCCAACCAGGGATCAAACCTACACCCTCTGCATTGAAAGGTGGAATCTTAATCACTGGATCACTGGGGAAGTCCCCTAATAAGACTCTAAACAGACTATAAATTGCTCGCCCTGAAGTAGATTCCTTAGTAGCAAAGTCCCTGAATCAGTTCAGTTTTAACATGAGACACAGGCAGGGTATTAGGAATCCCTGTTAGCCATCATAACAGCCGCTGCCTGGGGATGAAGACACCGCCTCCGTCTGAGCCCCTACTTACACACTGCCGGAGGGACAGCTCAGCAGTGGCCATTATGTTTCTGAGACCTAACAGCCAAGGTGCTTAGTCCTGAGGGCCCAGCCTTTGTCACATGCCATTCCCAAGTGTTATAAAAGCAGCTTAAGATAAAGAAGGGAAGCCGAAAAGGAGAAAGAAACAAGGGGTGAGGTATGGCTTCCTATGTGTCAGAGCTGGAAAGTAGCCTACAGATCACTGTCATCAGGGTCCCCATCCCCGTCTTGCTGGGAAGACGCGGAGCCCAGAGAGGGGAAGGGGTTCACCCCACAGCCCGTCAGTGGCGAGGCTGGAATGAAGAGCCCAAGTGGCTCCTGCATCTCACCAAGCTGCTGCTCTCCTGTCTCCTGATCCTGTGCCTGCCACGCAGATTGTTTTCCAGGGATCACAATTTAGAAGCTAGGGGTAGTTTCTGAATCCTTTACATGAAGAAAATAAAATGATACTGGGGACCAGAGAGCCACTTCTCTACCTCTTAACAGCTGGGTGACCTTAGCCAGACCTTCCCTGAGCCTGTTACCTCTTCTAGTCAAAAAGGCTAATATTCTCTCTCCTCTTCTGCAGAGTATCTCTGAGAGTAAAGTGTGTAGCTTTATGTGGATGTTCTTTGCAAACTGGAAAACCCCATTAAGACTTATGCCATTAAACTCTTGGCTGTAAAACCTGGATGTAGAACAGGAGAGGAAGTTCATGTATGGAGCGAATATTTTTCTTTGTTTCCTGAGTATTTTAGAAGTACCTGAGGGTGACCCTGTTTTGCTGATCCTCGGAATCCAGGCTTTGGAGTCTGCTCTCCCTGGTGTCAAACCCCAGCTTCCCCATTTGCCCCTTGCTGACCATTGGTAGCTTACTTCATCCCTTCAGAGCTCAGATCTTCATCTGTTTTATGGGACCATTAACAGCATTTCATTTATACCATGTACATGAGCATCCATGAGATAATATGTGCAAATTACTTTGTGTAACCTGAAATACAGGAACAGTTTAACACCTGTTATTACTAATATCGGCTTCCCTGATAGCTCAGCTGGTAAAGAATCTGCTGCAATGCAGGAGACCTGAGTTCGATCCCTGGGTTGGGAAGATTCCCTGCAGAAGGGAAAGGCTGCCCACTCCAGCATTCCTGGGCTTCCCTGGTGGCTCAGCTGGTAAAGAATCTGCCTGCAATGCAGGAGACCTGGGTTCAATCTCTCAGTTGGGAAGATTCCCCTGGAGGAGGACTTGGCAAACCACTCCAGTATTCTTGCCTGGAGAATCCCCACGGACAGAAGAACCTGGCAGGGTACAGTCCATGGGGTCGCAAAGAGTTGGACCCAACAGAGTGACTAAGCACAGCACAGCGCTACTAATATACTTCCAGTTGTTTTTGTTGTTCAGTCGCCAAGAATGGTCCGGCTCTCCGCGACCCCATACGCCAATCATTATATTTATTATTCATTCTGCTCTAGACAAGGAAGGAGCCTGTAGAGCTTTGTATAGGCCATGTCAAGTCTCTTTTGATAACTGAATCCCTAGGTTCTAATAAGGGCTGGCAATATTAGATGTCCAATGAATATTTTGAAGTGAAGGAATGAGTTCATATTCAAGCAGAGTAGAACTGTAAGATTCATGATACTCTGATTTTATTTTCAGTTGAACTTAGGGACATACACATTCATTCATTCATTCTGCAAACATTTATTGTGCTCCTACGGGGCTCTTTGTTTGGCAGTAGACATATATTGGGCATAAAAAAGATCACAGATCCTGCTGTGGTGACCTTAAAATCTAGTATGGGAGACTAAAGAACAAGCAAGAAAACAGGTAAGTTAAAACAAATACATTCAGTCTTCTTCTTTCTTTGTCTGTGCCGGGTCTTAGTTGTGGCATGCAGGGGTTTAGTTTCCTGACCAGGGATCGAATCCAGGCCTGCTCCAGTGGGAACACAGACTCTTAACCACTGGACCACCAGGAATGTCCCTGTGTCCAGTGTTGAATTAGATAAGTGCTGAGAAAGAAGCATAGAGATGGGAGTTAAAAATCAGGAAAATACATGCAAAAAACAAGAATTAATAACCCTTTGCGTTTCTCCCTTATTGATGAAAGTTGTCTACAGTGGTTTAATCCATGTTCTAGTCATACATTAAATTGGACAGCTAGCAGTAGCTTCCCTGAAAGCTGTTGTAAGAATCAGTACCATAGAGCTGTAAATCTTCTGGGCACATTGTGATCATCTGGAGCCCAGGAAGCTATCGGAGGCCTTCACAGGTGGCTCAGTGGTAAAGAATCTGCCTGCCAAGCAGGAGACGTGGGTTCGATCCCTGGGTCAGGAAGATCCCCTGGAGAAGGAAATGGCAGCCCACACCTGTGTTCTTGCTTGGGAAATTCCATGGACAGAGGAGCCTGGTGGGTTACAGTCCGTGGAGCTGCAAAGACTTGAATACGACTTAGTTCCTAAACCAGCAGCAAGCCCTGCCCAGAGGTCAAGAATGGGGCTACCCTGCGGGGGTCTGGCATCTGTGCCAGGCTTAACGAAACTCCTCAAGTGCAACTGCTGTGCCTTCAAGTCTCAGAGCTTCCACTTGCTCCAGGGGCTGTTGATTCCTTTGCTGGCTAATGCCTCTGAACGGGGTTCAATGTGAGCGGTGTGAAGATATTGTCTTTTTCCGATGGAAATCCTGTTATGGAAATGGTGCCCTTGTGGTGTGTCTCCTTCTTCCCACCGAATGATGCTCATTTGCCTCTGAAAAAATACCCCCTCAGGGACTTCCCTGGTGGTCCAGTGGTTAAAATCCACCTACTAATGCAGGGGACATAGGTTCGATCCCTGGTCTGGGGAGGTGCACCTAAGCCTGTGTGCCACAACTCCTGAGCCCCTAAGTTCCAACTCCTGAAGGCTGATTGTCCTGCAGCCCATGGTCTGCAACAGCAGGAGCCACTGCAGCGAGAAGCCCGTGCCGTTCAACGAAAGAGCAGCCCCCACTCGCTGCAACTCGAGAAAGCCTGAGCGCAGCAGTGAAGACCCAATGCAGCCAAAAATCTGTATATAAATACTTTTTAAAAATAACCCCTCAGTAGGTGGTGACAGCAGACACCTAAGCTGGAACTCCCCTCTAAAAATGCCCCTGAATGGGCTTCAATTCTGTAAAACCCCTGCAACTGTATATTAATTCTGTGTCTTTGGTATAAATGTGAATTTTCTCTTTCGAAGGTCTGTCGCTTTCATCACTTTCTTAAGCGAATCTGCTTTCCAAAATAATGAGCCCTCCTCCAAGGGATCTTCCTAACCCAGGGATTGGACTCGGGTCTCCCGCATTGCAGGTGGATTCTTTACTGGCTGAGCGACCAGGGAAGCCCAAGAATGAAATGGATACTGGAGTGGGGAGCCCGTCCCTTCTCCAGGGAAACTTCCCGACCCAGGGATTGAACCAGGGTCTCCCGCATTGCAGGCGGATTCTTTACTGGCTGAGCAACCAGGGAAGGCCTGTGTGTGTGTATGTGAGATATACATACACACACACACACACATACACACACACACATATATATATTCCCTCATATATATATGAGGGAACGCTACTCAGTCATAAAAAAGAATGAAATTCTCCCATTTGCAGCAATGTGGATGGACATAGAAAATATTATGCTTAGTGAAACTAGAGAAAGGCAAATAATATGTATCACTTACATGTGGAATCTAAAAAATAATACAAGTGAATGCATATGCAAAACAGAAACAGACTCATAGATAATGAAAATGAAGTTGTGGTTATCAAAGGGGAGAGGGAGATGGGGAGGGACAATTAGGGATATGGGACCAAGCGATACAAATTACTATGTGTAGATAAGTAACAAGAATATACTGTATCACACAGGGAATTGTAACCGTTGTCTAGCACTACTATATAATAGAGTACAATCTGCAAATACTGAATCACTTGTGCTGTATACCTGAAACTAATACTGTCAATCAACTATACTTCAACTTAAAAAAAAAAAAAAAAAAGACTCATTTTCAGGCCCCCCCTTTCAGCGCTCAGCAAAAGACCGAATGTGCACTCGGCCTTTTCTCCCCGGCCCCTGCCTAACGGCAGACCCCTCCTGGCTGCGCCACCCTCTTTGATGCGCCCCTCTGCCCCAGGTTTCCTATTTATCAGCTATCCGTATCCGCCGAGTGCTGGCTCTTGTCAGTCTAATTTCGACTTGCCGCTGCTGCTTGACACGTCGCACTTTATCAGCCACACACTGCTTGGCTCCTATTACCACTGATCTCAGCATTGCTAATAAACAGCAACACCAGGGCCGTATTTTCTGGTCCCTGTCAGGCCGCCGCTTTCCTGGGTGAAATACAAGTCCTATTAACATGCTCCTCCTCATTGCCTCTGACAGTTTGATTAATTAGGCCTCCTCTTTGGATGACCTCTGCACTAACACGACAAGGAGGTGAATGTAAAATGAATAGTTTGCCCACATAATGGGCTACTGTGGCTTTGGGATTTTTATCAAATCAGACTGTCAGAAGTTCCGAACTTGTTTGAGATGCCATGGCAGGTAACAGCCTAAGAGGGTAGCTTCTGGTCCACTGGGCTGGCCCTTAGAGATGGGACTTCACGCCCCGTGCTCCGGAGCAGGAAGACCCCACCTGAACAACTGCAACCTGCGTGACTAGAATGACCCATTGTTTATGCAACCCGGGATGCAGAGTACAAAATCTAAAGTTTTTCAAATGCTATCAGATAAAATGACCTTTTGTTTTCAACAGCTTTTCTCTGCCTCAGTCCCTCCCGCCCAGCTAGAAAACATAGTATGTTAAGTTTGTTGGCTACTTTGCTTTGCAGAACCAATTACAGAAGAGCTCTTGAGCTAAATGTCCACGTTTTCATTATAACTCAGGTTGTTTTCAGGGAAATCAGTAACTTGGACAGAAAAAGTCATTTTAGACCAAAATTTAGTATCTAGGATTGGGGGTGGAGAGCTCCGACAGTCTTGGCAAGTAAATTGGGCTGCTTGTTTTCCATCATGGGAGTGTGGAGGGATGTCAACTTGGAGAGATGCTCCTGTGGTGGTAGCCACTTCTTTAGTGAGGGATGGCTTGTGAAGCCATTAGCCAGATTGAAATGTACACGGGGCTCTCTAACTGCTTTGCCCAGCAGGCTCCGTAGATGTTTTAAATCCTGCCTGCAAGGAAGAGTGGAGCAACCGGGCAGAGTGTGGAGGCTGCAGGAGGCCGCAAACAGGGACCAAGGCGATGGAAATGTGTTTGTTTCTTCTGCACACCTAGACTGTTTTTCCTTTCCTTTGCAGTGAGTTAATTTATTCCTTTAAAGTCACAACTTGTGACAGCTAGCACTTTTGAAAACATGCATTTCCATTACAGTGTCTTCCGAACAAAAATAGTTTAGTGATGCCGAGATCCAGCCAGTGAATACCTAGCACCAAGCTCAGTACTTGCTAGGTGCTCAGTAAGCAGTTGTCAAGTGAACTGAATTGAGTCTGCACAGGACAGATTTCTCGTGGGTGAAAATCTAGGAGCAGAGAGGAGGGGAGGGAACTTACCAGTATCCTCTAGTATGTTCACTTTTCTGTACACAGTTGGCATTCCCAAGGCCAGGAAGGAACTTGCCATCTTTGACTTTGCCAAGCTATTCATGCTGTGGCAGTCTAAATTTGGGCTGGGTTAACAGCTCTCTGAAACCAGTTTAGTGAAATACTGGATGGTTCCGTGGAGAAATGATTGTACTAGTAGCAAATGGGGCACTCAAGAAAGTACGTATCATTACACCATCTTTTTAGGAATAATAGTGACAGTAAGAAAGGGAGAGGTTGCTGGGTTAAAGGTTACACAAACTCAAACAGATATCTGTACATCTGTGATCATAGCAGCATTATTCACACTAACCAAAAGGAGGAGGCAACCCAAATGTCCATCGACAGATAAATGGATAAGCAGAATGTATATACATAAATGGAAGGACATTAAAAAGGAAGGACATGCTGACATCTGCCACAGCATAGATAAACCTTGGAAGGATTATGCCAGTGGAATAAGCCAGACACAGAAGGATAAAAATTCTGTAATTCTATTTAGATGTACCTAGAGTACTCAAATTCATAGAAACAAAAAGTAGAAGGGTGATTGTCAGGGGTGGGGGAGGGGCCACGGGAAGCTGCTAATTGATGGGTACAGACTTCTAGATGGGGAAGATAAAAACATTCAGAAAGTGGAAGGTGGCCAAGGTTGTACAACAATATGAATGTACTTCATGTCACCAAACTGTTCTCTTAAAACTGGTTAAAATGGCAAATTTTATGTTATGTGCATTTTATCATAATAAAAAAAAGTTTACATTAATCAGTGGCAGCTTGGACTGGAACTCAGGTCCCAGGTCTCCTGATCCATAGTCCAATAGTAGAATGGAAAGATTTTTGCCTAGGAGTCAGAAAGTGTGAAATCTAGGCCCATTTATTCATCAAAGACCTTCTAACAAATTACATCAGCCCTTTGAGCCTTATCTGTGGTATGCAGGGGCTTCCCTGGTGGCTCAGATAGTAAAGAATCTGCCTGCAATGCAGCAGACCTGGGTTTGATCCCTGGATTGGGATGATCCCCTGGAGAAGGGAATGGCTACCCACTCCAGTATTCTTGCCTGGAGAATTCCATGAACAGAGGAGCCTGGCAGGGTACATTCCATGGGGTCTCAAAGAGTTGAACACAGCTGTGGGACTAACACACACACACACACACACACACACACACAGTATGCAAGGATTGAACAGTATTCCCATTATGCCGGCCTTACACACCCAGGGCACTTCCTCACCTACTGAGTTCTCCTGTTGGATATTTTAATGAGGCCAGCCTGGCTTTTGCTCTGTGTATTTTCTCTTTGTCTCGGGTTACTCAGGCAGTGACCCACCACCTAGACGAGGTGGTGTTGGGAACAGTGAAGAAAAGACAAAAGCTTTATAAAGGGACTGTTTTGTCTCTCCCCAAACTTAATTTCACAATTTCCAGAGAGGAAAAAAAAAAAAAACTTTTTACATGATTGCTGTCAAGAAACTGCTATATGTCCTGTTCTTTCATTCCAATGTGGATGATCAACTAACTCCCAGAGATCCTAACAAATCAGTCAGAGGACGTGCTGAAATTTAATTAAGGTGGTCTAAAGGCTGGTTCAATGTCATACACAGTTATGAAGATTTAAGAACTTAATGTTGTCATGAGTGCATCTGAGATTGTTTAATGGTTTGGTGCATGACTGAATAATTTAAGCATTTTTTAACTAAGATAAATTAAACAAGTGGGGAAAAAATCAAAACAAAAGGGAAAGTGGAATGGAGCAAGATTACAATATATGTTTTTTTTTTAAGTGAGTTACTTTGTTTATGCTTGCTAAATCTTAACTTATAATATTATTTAGGATCACAGTAAATGTGCATTTTATTTCTTCTGTCAACCCTGAGGTGAGTTTATTTGGAATGTTTATCTGGAATGTTTATTTTAAACAGATTTAGCCATCGTGGAAGTTAGGTCATCTTGGAAAAATGTGTTCCGTCTTAAAAAAAAAAAAAGATGGCATGTTGTGTGTTTGAGAGTAATTCAGAAACCACTATTAATTTCCAGTCTTGTTATGGACTACTTCTTCAGAAAGGCAAGTGCATTTGATATGTTTGAAGCACTTTGTGAGACAAGCAAAACAATTTGGAGCAATTGAAAGTGACAGCCCTGGCCCAGCACATGGCTTTATTTTCATTAGGTTGGAATGCAGGTGGAATGCAAATCATGCCTCTCATCGGTTGCCTGTCTCAATTTCATATATTCTGCTTTTCTGTGCTTTGAGGACAGAATTTCCATCTCTCACTACGATTACACCCTGCTTGCTTTCTTTTTGGCTTTCTCAGCCATCTGGCCTTGTTACTTGTTTTTTTAACTCATTACCAAAAACTTGGGGCTTCTCTGGTGACTCAGTGGTAAAGAATCTACCTGCCAATACAAGAGACGCATGTTCCATTCTCGGGTTGGGAAAATCCCCTGGAGAAGGAAATGGCAATCCACTCCAGTATTCTTGCCTGGGAAATCCCATGGACAGAGGAGCCTGGCAGGCTACAGTCCAGTGGGTCACAAAAATAGTGAGACACGACTTAGCTAAACAACCACCACCACCAGCTTTAATCAATTTCCTTTCCAAATAATTGTTTTTGCTTTAACTCTCAAGAGATGGCAAGAAGACAAGTAGATGTTTATTCGGCTTTCAAAGAAGTGCTTCCTCCAGAAAATCTTATGTCCCTTAGTAGTTTGCATTCGTCCATGTATCAAACGTAGATTGAGAGCTGAGCACCTGGGTGCGAGGGAGAAGCATAAGGCGGGCTTATCCCTGCTTAAGATGAGAGTTGCCTGTTTATTGTAGTGAGACAGGCTGCCTGCTGGTGAGAAGTGTCACTGATTCATAGTGTTTTCAAGCAGACAGAATTGCATCCAGCTAGTTACTGATCAGTCTCTTGAGACAAAAGACCCCCAAGAAGGGATCTTACTGTTCTATTACCCCTGACTACATGCAAAAAGCATAGTGTGTGTGTGTGTGTGTGTGCGCGCGCGTGTGCATGTGCACGCCCGCTCACTCATGTCCAATTCTTTGCTACCCCATGAACTGTAGCCTGGTAGGTTCCTCTGACCATGGAATTCTCCAGAGAAGAATATTGGAGTGGGTAGCCATTCCCTTCTCTGGGGGGTTTTCACCACCCAGGGGTCAAACCCGTGTATCTTGAGTCTCCTGAATTGGCAGGAGAATTCTTTCCCACTGAGTCACCTGGGAAGCTGTTACCTCTTCCCTAAATCCATTCTGTAGAGGCAAGATTGGAACTCACATCTCTCTGGCCGCAAGTCTGGGCCCCTTCCACTCTCTGCTGCCATCTCTGGGAAACGTTTGACCACTCTCTCTCGCCTGTCTCCTTTCATTCTGTCTCTCCTCCAGCTTCTCTCTTTCCCTCCCCACCTTTTGCCCGTTTACCCTCCTGCCCTCCCCTCCTCCCGCAATGTGAGAGGAGCTCATTGAGACAGGACACTGACCCTGAAGTCAGGCAGACCAGGGCTTGACTCCCACACAGGCCACGTGACCTTGGACACGTTATTTAATGTTGCTCAGTCTCAGATGTCTCAGCTGGAAGCAGAGACAATGTGGATACTGAAAAGTCGTAATCATAAGCTCTGGCTTGTAAAGCACTCTGTCTAGTGCCTGACCCAGAGGAAGCTCTCACTGGTGTTAACTGTTTTTTACTGTCTTCTCATCAGAAACGCCGTTTCCGTTTTATGAGTTTTTCAAAATATATTATTTCCTGCTAGATCCCCAGCAGAGTGGATGGGGAAGCAGGTGTGGAGGACTGGTTTCAGGAGTCTGTGTGTCTGTGAGCAAAGGGATATATTAATATTGCAACTGAGAAATTTCTTATGTGATGCATCCAAAGCAGACTGGAATCCAAGCTCAATGGTAATAATTATTAAAAAAAAAAAAAAAGAGCCCCAGTGGATAGTCTGCTGACTTATCCCCTTGCATGTGACTTTCTGAGAGTCTCCCAGTGGAAGTGGTCATTTCAGCCTCTGCACAAGTGTAGAGTGACTGCATGAGTGAAATAATGTGACTTCACTCATTGTTGTGTGACTGAATGAGTGAAATAATGAATGGATGCCAACACTTTTCACATTGTTTTAAAATATTTTCAGGGACCTCCCCGGTGGTCCAGTGGTTAGGACTCAGCGCTTCCACTGCAGGGGTCCTGAGATCCATTCCTGGTCTGGGAATTAAGATCAGCAAGAAAAATAAATAAGTAAAAATAAAATATTTTCATATCTGGTTCCTTTATCAGACCATGAAATTGGTCACATTCAGAGATGTCTTGTCTCTTCCCCTCTCCCTGCCACGCTGGCATAGCGTGCCATCAGCCTGTGTTTCTCTGTTGATTTTGTAGGCTCTTTTCCTATCACAGACACTTCTGCAGACAGCCATGACTTCATTCGACTAAGTTCCCACATCATGCATCTTAATTAGTTGGGCCCTGTTTCTTTTTTTCTCTAAAACACTCCTGAAGTATTTCTGTCAAGAGGCTACTCTTCTGTTTTTCTCCTCTTCTAAAGTGTCAGGATTTTCTTAAGCTGCCATGCTTGATGGTTTGTCTCCTCTTCAGATTCTTCCTGCTTTCTTCCACAGCTTCCCAACAACTCTTGTCATTGCTGTTGTTCAGTCTCTTAAGTCATATCTGACTCTGCTACCCCATGGACTGCAGCATGCCAGGCTCCCCTGTCCTTCACTGTCTCCTAAAGTCTGCTCAGGCTCATGTCCATTGAGTCGATGATGCCATCTAACCTCCTCTGTCCTCTCCTTCTCCTTTTGCCTTCAATCTTTCCCAGCATCAGGTTCTTTTCCAATGAGTTAGTTTTTCATATCAGGGGGCCAAAATACTAGAGCTTCTGCTTCAGCATCAGTCCTTCCAATGAATATTCAGGGTTGATTTTCTTTAGGATTGACTGGTTTGATCTGCTTGCTGTCCAAGGGACTCTCAAGAGTCTTCTTAAGCACCACAATTGAAAAGCATCAATTCTTTGACATTCAGTCTTCTTTACGGTCCAACTCTCACATCTGTACATGACTACTGGAAAAACCATAAACTCTGACAATTCTTATATTTCTACTCAAACTAGATACCTTGAATGTATGTAAAATGCTCCCTTCCTGCTCTCTTGGAGTGACTTATTGCAGTGAGCCACAGATCAGCAGAAATACTTGTTTAACATCTAGATACCAGGCACTGGGCTAGGCTGTGAAGATACAGTGGTAAACAGGATCTGCCTCTTGGGACTTAGACTCTAATAATGAAGCAATTCACGGGTGATGAGTGTTGCAGAGTGCTAAGCTGAGAATAGGAGGGCAGCCTAGCCTAGCTCGAGGATGGGGTTATGACGACTGACAAGTTCCCATTGGGGCCCAGGAATGGGGAAACATACAAAAAAATGAAAGGGGACAAAAGAAGAAAGGGGACAAAAGACAATGCAGGCCATAGCATTGGAACAGCATTTGAGGACAAAAGCTTTAGAAACTTTTCCCACTTTCATAGTTGGGCTTGAATTAAAGGACAAAAATGGGAGAGAAATATGAGACTGAACCACAGAATCACAGATCTGTTGCCAGGCTCCTGGAAGGAGGGGGGCATATTTTTTGGAGGCATAATTAAGCTATTACTGCAAGATTGTAGTCAATTGTAAGTACTCATATATTACAGATGTTTCTCAAAGTGATTGGTCTCATAGAGAGGGATTGTGGCAAATGTCGTTTAAAAACATGATCCCTCACTTGTTCCATTTCTGATTTTCCACATGGAACAGATGATCTGGATTGCCTCATGGTCAACCCAGAATTATGAAAGTCTAGGAAGATTAGAAGGAGCATAAACTGCTACTTAAATCTTTTCTCAGCAGCATTGGAAAGCATATGTTTCTAGTAATAACTCCTGGGAACTATTTGGTCAGTAAATGCTTCAGCTGTAATTAAAAGGGCATTTCCTTGGTTTTAATTTCTTTTAATTAATTAAAAAATATGTTGTCTGGGTATGAGGAGGTAGAGTCCCTTCTTAGAAACAGGGAAACAATATCTCTGAGGCCAAATTAAAAAAAGCAGTGTTTCCCAGAGAATGTGCTGAAAACCAGCAGTCCTGCTGTGTGACTCATGGGAGGAAGAGGGCGAGGAGGGATTGACTTGGGAAGCGCTTCTCGCTGTGTCCTCGTGGAGCGTCCCAGGGTGCGCTGATACAATGAAGGCTCTTAAGTCCTGCAGTTCGAAGTCCTGAAACTTCTTTAGTTTCACTCAGCTTTTCACAAATGTGCTTGACTATGGTACCTTGCTTTTAACCCAAGACCTGTTGTCATTCCACAGAACCCACTTTGGAAAGCAGGGATGTGTGGGATCTCTTAGCATCCTCTGGATGCATCCTTGTGATGACTCCTAGCTCGCTGGTCTTACAAGTGGGTGTTCCTCACACACAACTCGACAGCAGGGCTCAGCCTTGACGGTTTATCGAGTGAAATGAACATGTTAGTAGAATGTAGTGGGAAAATAGTGGACTTGGAGGCAAATGGTCAGGGCCTCGTCTGGGCCTGACACTTACTGGCTTCACTATCTTAAGTCAGGAATGTAACCCTATTGAATTTTTCTTCTTTGATCTGTGAAATGCTGTAACAGGTACCTGGTCTTCTGCTCTCTGAAGCATTATTCACCCAGTGCTCTAGAGTCTAGAATGGGGTAGGGAACATTGAGGGCTTATATAGTAAAATATCTTAGACTTTGTGGGCTATGTGGGCTCTGCTGTGGCTCCTCAAATCTGTCACTGCAGCGTGAAGCAGCTACAGACAATATGCAGCAGGTATGGGTGTGTCCATGTGAAACTCTGTTTACAAAAACAGTCACCACGCAAGATTTGGCCAGTAGACCAGAGTCTGCTGATCTATGGTCTAGAGTTTGCCAAGGGCTTAACATATGCTGCCTCTAATTAACCCTGTGGGGTGATACAGTTAGTACCTTGATTTATCCCTGAGGACACTGAGGTGGAGAGATGCTAAGTAACTTGCTTAAGGCAGTTAAATAGTCGATAAGTGGGATTGAGAGTTTTGCTCTTACCTTCCAGGCGAAACTCCTCTCATTATGACATCACAAAAACAGGCCCTGAATTACAAAGGCATATTCCTTTCAGTGGGACGTGATGGAAGCACCTGAGCCCACACATGCTCTCTAAGGGGATTTCCTTTTACTTGGCTGTAGGAACAGTTCACAGGGAAAAGCATGTATTAAGTCATAAGTGCACCGTTTCCTCTTTTCTTCTGCTTCTGTGCTGTGTCCTCTGCGCGTGTGTGTGCAGTTGCTCGGTCGTGTTCAGCTCTTTTTGAGTCCATGGGGTTCCCAGGCAAGAATACTGGAGTGAGCTGCCATGCCCTCCTCCAAAGGATCTTCCTGACTCAAGGGTAGAACCCGTGCCTCTTGCGTCTCTTGCATTGGCAGCAGATTCTTTACCAGTGAGCCTCCTGGGAAAACCCACTGTGTCCTAGGCCCCGAATACTCCCCTCTTCTCCTTGAGCAGTAACTGGGATTTCTAGGACACCACAGTTGAAAGAGATTGCCTTCTTCTAGAAATTATAGTCTACTGAATGTACTAATAATAGTGACCCTGCAAATGTGCCTGAAACTTCAAATATCAGCGTTAATCAGGATGCTAACCAGGATTGTAAACCAAAGTCTACAATAGGAGCTTAGAGTGCCAACAAATTCACACTATTTCTTAATAAAAAATAACCCCATGTACATTCATTTATATTTCTCTTCCTAAGTGGAGTAAAACTAGCCCTAGAGTCAAGTTTGAAATTATTTCCATAATTTTGGGTAATTAATACACTTCCCAGATCTCATTAGCAAAAGCCCAAAATAGAATAATTGCCATATAATTAGTGATTGGCAAGCCTTTAGAGGTTTAGAGAGTTTGTTCTTCTCTGAATCTGGAAGTGCAAGGGCCTAACCTGAGTTTATCTGAACCCAGGATATTTCTGAACCAAGAAGTATTCTTTGCCCAGTTCATTTGTTTTAGGCCACTTGAGTTGTTCTACCTAACTTCTCATCCTTCTGCTATTTCTTGGACACATTTTGTCATTTTTTACTTAAATCTTTCTCCCTCACAGGCGCTCTGTTACTGAACAACTGATTGGTGTGTTCCTTCTCTGTATCTGTGTAGTCGCTAAGGCCTATCTGACTCTTTTGCAACTCCATGGACTGTAGCCCACCAGGCTTCTCTGTCCATGGGATTTCCCAGGCAAGAATACTGATGGGTAGCCATTCCCCTCTCCAGGGGATCTTCCCAACCCAGGGATCAAACCCAGATCTCCTGCATTGCAGGGAGATTCTTTCCCATCTGAGCCCCTGGGGAAGCCCCAAGATTACTGGAGTGGGTTGCCGTTTCCTTCTCCAGGGGATCTTCCCAACTCAGGGATCAAACTCATGTCTCCTGCATTGCCAGGCAGATTCTTCCCCACTGAGCCACCTGGGAAGCCCCTGCCTGTATCTAAAAGCAGTCATAATACTGTAGGGTTGCAGGAAAAGGGGAAGATGCTGTGCCTGCCCTTAGGAAGCTTCCCGCCTGGGTCAGGAGGTAGGTCTGCACGGTAGCAACTCAAGAAAGACAGGGTGATAGATCATGCCACCAAGGTTGTGCTCTGAGGTTTAGAGCTGGAGTGTCCTACTTTTCCCTAGCATCTCAGATGCTTCTCAGGGCTGCCTGGTTATTGTTGTTGATCTCACACTAACTCTACCTGGCAGTGCAGGTGGATCACAGGTGAGCACTGTATTTTACCCGCAGAAGTTGGTGCACATGAGAAATGGTAATTTCTCCACAGTCACACAGTTATGTATAGATTGGGAAAAAAAAAAAAACGATTTCCTACCCTCTGACTCCACCTGTTTCTCCTGGGATGCAAGGCACGTGGCACATAACTTCCTAGCGTCTCAACCCTTTATCTTGTCAGGAGAAAGAGCATGAATTTTGAAGTCGGGCAGTTCTGAATCCAAATCCTAGCTCATCCACTTGGTTGTTAACTAATAGGTCAGTGATTTAAACTTTTCCTTAAGTCTCACTCTTCATAAGTAATTTGATACTATAATTCCTACCTTCTGCAGAACTCTGAGAAGGATTAAAGACAGGACAGATGTAGAAAGCACCTAATAGGTGCTTAATAAAAGGAAGTTGTTGTATTTATCCTCCAAGTGGAGCTCATCACTCCACACACACTTGCACCACTTACTTCTTCCCAAGTCTGTCTCCTGTAAGAGACTATGAACTCCTTAAGAATAAGAGCCATTTCTTGGCCGTCTGTGACACATAGCAGGGCTCAATAGATTTTATTCATTTAATCAACAGCTCACAATGCGTGTCAGGCAGCATTCTATTTTACTTTTTTTTTTTTATTGCTTGGAGGCTACATTGAATGACAGATGCTTGTGAACAAAAAGGGAGAGTCATCCCAGTGGATTGATCTTAATGAGGGCAAGGAGTTAATTTATTTATTTAAAAAAAAACAACTTTATTTTTTATTGAAATATAGCTGATTAACAATGTTGTGACAGTTTAGGGTGAACATCGAAGGGACTCATCCATACATATACATGCATCCATTCTCCCCCAAACTCCTCACCCATCCAGGCTGCCCTGTAATGTTGAGCTATACAGTAGAATCTTGTTGGTTATCCATTTAAAATACAGCTGTGTGTACGTGTCCACAGTGGATGACATCCCTTAGATGTGGACTCTGAAATGACACAAATGGGCTTACTTACAAAACAGAAACAGACTTAGAAAATGAACTTACAGTTGCCAGGGAGCAAGGACGGGGGGAAGGGGAAGTTTGGTATTTTACATGTTTGAACTCAGCTTCCTTAGGTGGAAAAACTGTTCTGCTTTTACTGATGAAGAAACTGAGGCTTGACGGGGGTGTGTCAGAGTTCACCCAGCTAACGAATAGGGAACCAAGTTCCAGACCCGGTTGTGTGGCTCTCGAGTCCCTGATCCCATCATGTGCCCATCATAAGCTGCTCTCAGATGGACTGGGTGGCCAGGCCTCAGCTCTGTCACATTCCTGCTCCTTGACCCCAGAGGCCCGTTTTGTTAACAAGTCAGAAATTCTCCCATGAGGTCAGATGCGCTCCAACTGCCTCCCTTGTTCTGCTCTTGATCTCTTGGTCTTGAATAGCAAGTGAAGACGACAGCTGAACCCTGGGCCTAAATTCCAGTGCAGAATCCAGAGGTATTTTGAACAAAGAGAGAAAGCTGTTCGGAGGCCTGCTGGGTGGAGGAAGGCTGGAGACTGGACTCAGTCTAGAATTCGAGTGAGTCTTGACAGAGAAGAGTGCCAGATCATGTAGCCCAGATAACAGGGCAGGTTCTTATTCTTCTGGAAGGAGAAGACTTAGTTGGAAACAGACAGCAGCCCCTTTCAAGCACCCTCACCATTCTAGGGTTGGACTGTGATGGAGAAAAAAGGGTTTTTCAGGTCTCACTCAAGAGAAAGTGGCAAAAGAAATTCTATCTCTCGATCTCAATTTGAGCTTCCGTCTCAGGTAAGGTGTGCAGTCATTTGCAAAGGTGTGTAATCAGTGTAATAGAATCATAGAAAAGCTTGAACAAACAGGGAAAGGAGCATATTAAAGCAAACATAAAATAGTAAAGACAAGATCCATCCTGAGTTGTGGATGGGTAACTCAGCATTTAGGCCTAATTTTGGGGGTTTTTTTTATTGCATCATGACGCTGTGAGCCCAGCAACTCTGAGGTAGGCCTGGTGATGACAATAGCCATTAAAGTTAATTTCCTGATAGAAGCCGCTTAAATCTGATTGTTGTTTTAATTTGTTTCACTGCTGTTTTCCTTCAGCTTAAATAGAGGGAGCTCTCTGCACCTCCCATAGCCAGCCCAGGTGGTCTCAATAAGGTGATATCTATCAGTATCCATCATGGCCTTGGCTATCAGACCCTCATGGCCACACTCTCTAGGCAGAAGACTTATCACTGTAACTGGATGTTGGCCTAATTTGGGAAATATAGGTGCTCACTTTAAAAAGGTCTATTGATGCATTAAGTGAGAAATTTTCCTCTACTCAGCATAGGTCTAAATCCATATAGATCTTCATGGGGGAAAGCTGGTCCCCAGTCACGGGCAGAATAACTATTGAGGTAAGAACCAGGCTCTCCAAATTGTACATCCTCGTTTTGTTGTTAGAACAACTGATATAAACACAGGCTGAAAACATCAAAGCAGGAGAGAAAAATCTCCCGATAATAATAGCATACACAAGATTTTTGAAATATCAAGTCCTGTTGGAAGTATTCTACACACAGGAATCTTGTGAGGTTGGTTTTTATTGGGATCTGCATTTTCACAAGTGAGAAAGCTGATGTTCAGAGAGATGGAAGAAGTGAACGGCCAGGATTAGAACGAAGGAAGTCTGTCCTGGAAGCTCGCTCTTTATCGTGACACCAGAGGGTCTCAGGATCTGCATCACCAGCAGTGCCTGGGACCTTGTTGGAAGGTGCACGCTCTCAAGGCCCACTGCAGACCTCCTGAACTTTTAAAGGGGCCTTGCAGGTGATCCTCATGCACCCTAAAGTGTGAAAGCCGCTTCACAACACCATGCTGCCTCTCTAGACTTTGTTCTTGCATCCCGTAAATATTTTTCAAGTATCTTATAAGGGATGAGCATTGTTGGAAATACAGCAAAGATTAAAAAGTGCCTTCCCTGGGACTTCCCTAGTGGTCCAGTGGTAAAGAATCCGCCTTTTAATGAGGGGGACACAGGTTCGATCCCTGGTCGGGGAGCTAAGATCCCACATACTGTGGGGCAGCTAAACCCTAGCACCACAACTGGAGAAGCCAGCACGGCTCAACCACTGAGGTCGAGCCGCTCTAGAGCCCACGCTCCACAACAGGAGAAGCCCGCATCCTGCAACTGGAAAAAAGAAAAAGCCTGTGCATTTCAATGGAGACCCAGTGCATCAAAAAAAAAAAAAAAAAATGTTTCCTTTCATAGAACTGACAGCTTAGAGAGCGAGACAGACACTAAAGAAAATTAAGTGATTGATATACCAAGCTCTGTGCTCTCAGGTTGGCAGATTGCTTTGTTAGATAGTGAAAAACATAACTTGTGGAACCTCAGCCCTCTGCCCGCTGATGGGTAGATGAAGGAACAACTGCATGCAAGGGTTTAGCCACAGACCTCCGGTGACACGACTGCTTATCATTCAGAGGCGGGTTTAAGGCCCAGGTCTCTTGGTTCCTGCCTGGAGAGTTTTTTTGAAGTGCTAAACTGGCTTGTGCTTTCCTGAGCTCCTCTGTCCTGCATCTTGAAGTTTATAGACAGGCTGTTGTTGTTTAGTCGCTAAATCATGTCTGTCTCTTTTGTGACCCCATTGACTGTAGCCCACCATGCTCCTCTGTCCAAGGGATTTCTCAAGCAAGAATACTGGAATGGATTGCCATTTCCTTCTCCAGGGGATCTTCCTGGCCCAGGGATTGAACCCACATCTCCTGCATCAGCAGGCAGGTTCTTCACCTGCTGAACCACCAGGGAAGCCAGTTGATAGGCTGACTTGAGACCAACTACCCACTCTGCTGCCTATGGGTCCTATTTGAATTAACACGGGGACTTTGACAGTTTTTGGTAAAGGCAGAGCTGGAAATTCAAACCCCCAGTTATGTCTCTCTGACAAAACTGGAATTCCAGCCTAGGGGAGATTGGAAGGATGGGCCGGCAGGCTCTGCTGGCCAGTGGGAGCCACAGCTCCTGGGCTCGAGAATGTCCTGTCCTTCCCAGCTGTGATGGTTTGGGGAAAGACATTTTTCTCTCTTTCACCATGTGGTATGCTTAGCCAGCATCCACGTGTGTATCCTGGGTGTTCGTCCACATGTGGAGCTGCCATGACAGACTGACATTGGCGCTCCTGGCTCAAAACTTTCTGTTTTAGGGACAGTCAGCAAAACTCTGGGCTTCCCAGATGGTGCTAGTGGTAAAGAACCCGCCTGCCAGTGCAGGAGACATAAAAGACACAGGTTCGATCCCTGCCTCAGGAAGATCCCCTGGGGGAGGACATGGCAATCCACTCCAGGATTCTTGCCTGGAGAATTTCATGAACAGAGGAGCCTGGTGGGCTGCAGTCCTTAAAGTTGCACAGTCAGACACTGCTGAAGCAACTTTGCACAGATGCACAGCAAAACTAATGCTTGAAAATGTCCAGTTATTGAAAATGTCAGACAGCACCGCTTTTATACTGTTTATTAAAAGACTGTGAGAAGATGGCGTTTGACTAAGTAGAGGCTGGGGCCATTTCACACAGGGGATGGTGTGTTATCAGAGAGTAGAGTGACCTGGGAAAAGTGTGTGGGGGAGGAGGGGAACACCAGTTCTGCTTCCCTTACTAAGATGCTGGCACCCACAAGGAAGTACTCAGGAAGCCTTCAAACAAGAGCCCCAGTAGGAACTCACTGGGAAGCTCTATTCACTCTGATTTAACTTGTGGTTGTGACCTGCCCTGCGGGCCCCGGAGGAATAGGAGCCACAAAGTTGGAGGAGAAATGAAAATGTTGTAACTGTGGACTCTGGAGGCAGAGTTGGGGTCCTGACTTTGCCAGTCAGATGTGCAACCCTGTGGAGTGATTTAAACACTATAGACCTCGCCTCACCTGATTGTTTATGAAACAGAAAAAAAGTGTCGTGGCTCATAGGGTGACTGCGAGGCTCCAAGGAGGCGTGTATTGAAAGCACCTGGCACGTGACTATGCAATTGTTTTGGTGCTGGAATAACAACAACCAAACTGAATGGTTACACTTCACTGAGAGTTTCTACGTGCCAGGCACTGGTTCAGGCACAGCGTAGGTATTAATTTATGTAATTGTCCCTAGTACCATTGAAGGTAGATGGTGTTATGCACTCTGACAACCAGGAAGATTATTAAAGTGTTGTTTTTCAGCAGAACCAAAAACCTGCCTGTACCTGTCATATTATGTAAATAGTGATTTCAATTTAAAAAATCTCAACATTGGGACTCCCTGGTAGTCCAGCAGTTATGAATCCAATGCAGGAGATATGGGTTCGATCCCTATTTGGGGAACTGGGAGCCCACGTGCTCTAGAGCCCAAGCTTCCCAACAGGAGAAGCCCGCGTGCTCCATGGAAGACCCGGTACAGCCAAAATAAAATTATGATAATAAATAAGATAAAATGTTAAAAAAATAATTAAAATCCCGTTTTTAAGGATACGCAGCTCTGCCTTCCTTTTTCATCTCCCCTCTGATGTTCAGGGGCCATGATAGCCAAGCTAATGATGGTGAAGGGGGTAAGTGAGGAAGGGAAAGACCCCATGACTTTGTCCCTTCCCCCTTCTCCTGTAGCCGGAACTCAGGGCCCCTAAGGAATCCCCATCTCCTCCCTCCTGGCAGCTCCAGGTCCTGTCAGTTCCAGGTCCCCGTTTTCCTCTGAGGCTCCCCAGCAGTTCAGTGCAGTATTGTAGGCAGATTAAGGGGCCCCCAAAGATGTCCACATCCTAATCTTCAAAACTTGTGAATGTCACCTTACAATAGCAAAATTGATTTTGTAGCTACGATAATACCAATGGCAGTGAGCTGGGGAGATTATCCTGGATTTTCTCGGTGGGTTCAGTGTCATCACAGGGGTCCTCACAAAAGAGAAGCAGGAAGGTCAGAGGGAGTGATGTGGTCACAGAAGCAGAGGTCGGAGCGATACGGGGCTAGGAACCAAACAACGCCGTGGCCTTTAGAAGCAGGAAAACGCCAAGAAATGGATTCTCCCTTCTTGCTTGCATAAAAAGCTGCAAGCCCTGCCAGTAGCTTGATTTGAGTCAGAGGAGAATGATTTTGGACTTCTGACTTTCAGTACCGTGAGGTAATAAATGCGTGTTGTTTTAAGTTTGTGGTAATTTGTTACAGCAGCAGTGGGAGGCTAATACACCAGGATAAAGTAAACCTGATTTCCTCTGAAGCCTGGATCTCTTTTGTGGATAAAGACCCATTGCAAACTTGTAGAGGGAAACTTGGAACCCTTAGAAAATGTCCAAATCCTGCTTTTTAAAAACTCCAGAGCTGGGACATGTGAGTGAGAAACTAATGTAAGAAAGGGAAGGGCTGACGGGTCATCTGAGGGAGCCTGGACCTGCCCCTTGGACACTGTTTCCTAAAGAAGGCTTTCCAGGAGATTGGTCTCCAGGGTTGACTAGGTGTGGTCATGAAACACGGGTCTCTGTGTGCCTTTGGGAATCTGTCACCTCTCTTTGCCTCAGTTTCCACATCCATAAAATAAGGTTAATCTTAGCATCTGCCTCAGAAGGTTGCATGTGTGGGCATTAAGTGAGCTCATGCATGTGAAGTGCTTAGAACAGTACCTTCCACATCATAAGCTTTAAATAAATGTTAGCTGTTAGGATGATCCCCTGGAGAAGGAAATGTCAACCCACTCCAGTCTTCTTGCCTAGAAAATCCTGTGGACGGAGAAGCCTCGTGGGCCCCAGTCCATGGGGTCACAAAGAGTTAGGCATGACTGAGTGACTAACACATTATGTATAGGCATCATAGAAGAAAAGTGGGACAAGATTCATAGGGGCCTGATATGTTTGGAACATGTTCAGTGATATAAGGGTAAACATTTGTCTTCCGCTTGGCTTTCTCGGAGCTTTACTATGGCAGCATTCATGCAATTGCCCCCAAGCGGAGGGGAAACGCAAGTAATTTCTCAGACTTGCTTTTCCCAGTGTTCTGTGATCCAGAACACTCTGAAACACTCTCAGTGGATCAGCTTTCTTGGACGTAGTATGGTAAATACTGCCCCGGAAAGTTACATCAGGAGATCTCAGTTCACTTCTATCCAACTCACAGTCTCTGCCCCTGACCCCAGAGTCACCATTGAACTGAAGATTGGGGAGCCCCCATCCCCACCCCGGGCAATGAGAAACGCGTCTCTATAGCATCCAGAACTGAAAAGTGGACTTTCCCCCAAGTTCACATTGTTCTAAGCAGTTGATGGAGCTCTTAGCGTTAGCTTTGTCGTTGTCTGTCAGTCATGAATTAGCTGGGCTGCTGGGGTCTTCCCTGGGAATGTGGCCCTGTTTCCACAGCATGACCCTTCAGTCCCAGCCAGGCAACCTAGAGACGGTTTGGAACAGGGTCCCTTCACAATCCGGGGACCAGTGAGTTCAGCTTCAGAGCAATGCTGTCGCTTTATGAGCAGATAACCTAGAATTTATATTTTGAAATCATTATTGTATCCCTCAATGGGAGCGATTTTCAAAGAGGAATTGTGAGTACTTTATAGGGTGGAAGTACAACATTCAGTTGTGTTCATTCTGGGGCAGGTGTTTAAAACAAAACAAAACACCATGGTGTCTGAAAATAAAAACCACTTTGGTGTCATTACTTTACATAGCCACACCTTGTATAAACATAGGAAATCTAATTTCTGGGGAATTTCATTTCCAGAAATCAGGCCTGGCTCACATAAAGATGCCTTTTCAAAATAGAAATATAACACATTTACTTAAGCTCAGGCTTTCGTGTTTTGTTTTGAAAGCTATAAAGAAAGAAACTGTAGCCCTCTTTATTTTTAGCAGACACCTCTAGAAAACCTTGAACAATGTTCTATTTATAAAACAGTCTGTTTTCAGGCAAACTTGCTTAGTCTCCTATTAGAGAAAGAACAGGACTGAGTATCAGAAAAACGAAATGTTTCTTTTTCTAGATTTGTTAACTTCCTCAGCAGTTTTTTAAAAAACAACAAAGCAGTTGACCTGGTTTTGTTTTTGACTAATAGAAGGTCACCTGGAGATCGATAAATTGTGTTTAATATTCTAAATAAATTGGAGCAGAACAAATAATATACTGGGGAGAAAAAGTGGAATTTGAAATGAGAGTACAGCTTGGCTTTTTTAAGAGTTATGCTGCTGAGTGAGAAACAGCAGACCTAAATAATTTTCTGTTTAAATTATTTCACTATCACATTATATAGAACATTTACAATCTCATCATCCTTCAAGGCATTAAAAGAAAAAAAGAAGATGAAACCTTGGCTGAGTAAATTCAACAGCTATAAAAGATTCTAAAAACTGAAAAGAAGTGAACCAATGCAGGCAGAACAGTGTTACCAGCATGCAGGTTCCATCCTTCCTATTTTGCCATCCTGATCAACTGGGTCATTCTAATCCTATAACCTTTACAGTAAAAATAGCAAAGTCAGCTTTTGTCGCTGTTCAGTCACTGTCGTGTCTGTTTTGCAGGCCCATGCTTTTCATTTAGTGCTTATTGTGTATAAGGCATCCTGTGAAGAACTTTATGTAGATTATTTTATTTAAATTTCTCAGCCAGGTAGCGAGGAGGTAGATACAGTCATTGTTTCCATTCTACAGATGGGCAAACTTAAAGAGGGACCAGCAAGAGGTATTAACACTGGTGCAGACAGAGGTCTGACTCTAGACACCCGGTTCCTCTTTGAGCCAGCAGTGTATACCTGTCCAGGACCAGAGGCTCACCAGAGAGGCTCATCTCCCTTCTGTTTTCTTATGGTAAAAAAATCCAAGAAAGCTTGGGAACCCAAGTAAAAAATCCGTACCATTCCAACCAAAAGAATAGCTTGCTTTTTTTTCTTCCCATTTTTTCTGGTCATTGCTCATCCCAGGAAATCTTATGACCTCCTTCAGAAGGCCATCTCACCTGTTACATATTTTCATACATTGTTGTCTGTTTTTCTTAACTATTATCTTTTTAACAGAGTTTTGAATATACTTTGCTTTTACAAGTAACACTGTAGTGAAAAACTTTGTGCGTAGCATTTCTACTTGCTTTTAGGTTATTTTATTAGGATAGAATCCGTAAATAGGGATTACTGAATCATAGTGTAAACATTTGTGTGGCTTGTGATAGCACTGTCCAATACAAATATAACATGGCCCAATATAAATATAGCATGAACCACATGTGTAATTTTAAAATTGCTGGTAGCTTCACTAGAAAGTAAATAAAAATTAAATTCATTTAAATAATATATTTTATTTAGCCCAATACATCCAAAATGTTATCATTTAACATGTAACCAATGTAAAAATTATGGTATTTCTCCATTCTTTTTTTATGTGAAGAATCCAAAATGCAGTGTGTTTCACATTGATGGTACAGCTCGATTCAGATGACCCACATTTCCAGTGTTTAGTAGCCACATAGTAGCTAGAGTATTTGGCAGCACAGATCTGTAAGATTTATAATGCAGTATTTTTAAATGGCCTTTGTTTTTTAAAAACCTAGACCTTCATCTGTCTTGCCCCAGTCTAACCTCCAGACACACATATTATCTGGATTACTCCCTTGGGCCCTTATTCTAAACTCCTTTTGCTTTTTTCATTATTATGAATATTTTCCTGACATCTGTCATGTACCAGGTACGGTGCTAGATCTTGGGGTTCCCAGTATAAATAGGACAATCCATTGGGGAATACAGAGACTTTCATAGCACAAATTGGATTCACCTGCTTATTGGAAGTAGGAAATAAGTTAAAACACACACACACACACACAAGCAAGGGATAATGCAGAGTACGAGAAATTCCCCAAATGACGATTAAAGAAAGTGCTGAGGGGATCAGGGCAAGCTTCTTAGGGAAAATATGAGTTGAGCCTTAAGGGCTCAGTAGAATTTTAATGGGCAGAGATGGGAGAACAGTCTTGCCTGTGACTATCTCTTTATCCCAACCAGATGGCAGGTTGGGATGGTCTGGCATTGTATGTAGATCCCTGGAGGCCTTGCCAGAGCCTTGCAGTGGAAGGTGCTGGATAATGCTTGCTGAGCCCAATTAATAATATATGGTTGGCTGGCACACAGTGACAGAGACACCGGGTCTGTCTACTCGCTTTAACCTCTGAATTGAAGGGGCAGCTTAAGCTTCTCACTCATTCCTCTGATTGTGTGTCCTGCCAGTTTGCGGTCACAGTGTTCTCACTTTACTAAATCGGTCTGGATTGAAACCAGTCGTTTAGAGCCAAAATGGTAGATAAATGAAGGCCAGCACTTTAACTTACATCTGACCTACTTGTCACTTACTCTGGTTCCTCTGAGCTTTTCAAACAGCTTGAGCAGGCAACACGGACAGCCAGCGACCTGGGAATTCCAAGCACTTCATCAGAAGGCACTTTTTATGTAGTTGCAACTCGTTTATGTAGGCATTTGTATAACAGGCTTGCAAGTTTCATCAAAGTCGTTATCCCCCTTGCACAGTTACGGAAACAGGAGATCGGAGAGGTTTCTTGCTCAAGGTTTTGTAGCAAGTAAGTTGAAGGAGCCCAGACTAGGGTCCAGGTCTTCAGACACCAAGTCATTGCCTTCCCGTTCCGTTGTCTAAAGCTGGTTCACCTGTCAGATGGTGTCACTCGTCGCTTTACAATAGATCTACTTATTTCTTTGGTACCTATAGTCTAAATCTGAGACTTGGAGAGAGAGAGACACTTTGTGGGGGTACAAAGAAGGTAAATTAGGAAACAAAAACCAAAGGGTTGGTGATATCAATATTTATAATGATATTAGCTTTCATAATAACGGTTAAGAGCTAACGTTGAATTCTTAACATAGGGCAGACACACTGCCAAATGCATTACAGGTAAGATAACAGTCAGTGCTCACAACAAACCTGTGTGGTTGGTCCTGTTATCTCCACTGTATAGATGAGAATACCGAGATCACACGATGAACTTGACAATCTTCAGACTATAGAATTGTGTCCTTGCCACCTCAGCTATAGGTGACCTTGGCAAGTTACTAAAATTCCTGTTTCTGTACACCGCTTTCTCTAAAATTAGTACCTCGCCCACCACTCGGGGTTGTTGTGAACTAATAAATGTGAGAATTATTTGTAGTGAGTATAGTATATGCAGTTATATATAACGTTACCTATGTGTGTGAATGCATGCTCAAGTCGCTTCAGTCGTGTCTGACTCTTTGCAACCCTGTGGACTGTAGCCCACCAGGCTCCTCTGTCCATGGGATTCTCCAGGCAGGAATAAGTGGATTGCCATTTCCTCCTCCAGGGGATCTTCCCCATCCAGGCAAGGACTGAATGCTCATTTTCTGCATTGGTAGGCAGGTTCTTTACCACTAGCGCCACCGGGGAAGCCCTACAGTCAGACTAAAATCCCTCTATAAGTTGAACCACCCCCAGCAGACTGGTGTCTGGCTGTAACGGATGCTTAGTAAATGTGTATTAAATTCAGTTCAGTTCAGTCACTCAGTCATATTCGACTCTTTTCGACCCCATGAACTGCAGCACACCAGACTTCCCTTTCCATCACCATTTCCTGGAGTTTGCTCAAACTCATGTGCATCAAGTCAGTGATCTCATCCTCTGTCATCCCCTTCTCCTCCTACCTTCAATCTTTCCCAGTATCTGCATCTTTTCCAGTGAGTCAGTTCTTTGCATCAGGTGGCCAAAGTATTGGAGCTTCAGTTTCAGCAGCAGTCCTTCCAATGAATATTCAGGACTGATTTCCTTTAGGATTGACTGGTTGGATCTCATTGCAGACCAAGGGACTCTCAAGAGTCTTCTTCAACACCATAGTTCAAAAGCATCAATTCTTCAGTGTTCAGCTTTCTTTATAGTCCAACTCTCCCATCCATACATGACTACTGAAAAAACCATAGCTTCGATAGATGGACCTTTGTCATCAAAGTACTGTGGCTGCTTTTTAAAATGTTGTCTAGGTTGGTCATAGCTTTTCTTCCAAGGAGATTGGCTATAGCTTTTCTTCCAAGGAGCAGTAAATATGTATTAAATTACTTGAATGAATAAAAGACTGCTGCTCAAGACACCTTTCCATCCCTACAAGTGGCAGTGAGGAGGGCAGAGAAAGAAGGCAAGCCCTGTACCAGCTCCTGAGCACAAGTCCCCTAAATGCACCAGTTTCTTCACCCTCTGCAAGAAACTGCTTTGCAGTCTAAGTAGATTACAGATCCTCCAAATCTTTCCATGCATGCTCAACTTGCATTCGACTATATGGACATTTTAAGTTTAGTCGCTAAGTTGTGTCCAACACTTTGTGACCCCATGGTTTGTAGCCCACCAGGCTCCTCTGTCAATGGATTTCCCAGGCAAGAATACTGGAGTGGGCTGCCATTTCCTTCTCCAGGGGATCTTTTTGACCCAGGGATCGAACCCGCGTCTCCTACACTGCAGGCAGATTCTTTACCGGCTGAACCACTGAGGAAGCCTGTAGTCATTTCACACTGGATAAAAAAAAAATTTCCCCCTAATGATATTCAGTATAGAAAAAGTAGAGAATAATAGACAAATAGAAGGGGGAAAAATCATTCTTGATTCTTCTGTAGCCTCTGAGATTACCATTTAGCATGTTGATCTGTTTCTTTTTTCTAAGCATTTTTTTACCTCCTTGGATTCATCCTGATCTGCAAATTGGCTTTTCCACTGACCATCAGGGAATGCACATTTTCTCATGAAGTTACAAACACCTCATGAACACTCCTTCTTAACTCAGTTCAGCTGACAAATACTTAAGTTTCTGCTCTGTGCCAGGTGCTAGGGGCGTGGTGGTGAACTAGGCCAAAGAAGTCATTGAACTTCCAGTCTTCCTTGTTGCGTTTAACGAGGGGCTGCCTAGTGGGTTTTGGCCCTCTAATCATTTACTGTCTTCGGGTCTCTTTTTTCAGGGTCAGGCTTTCGTACCAGTGCAGTCCTCCCCCTGGTGCCCTCAAATATGAAATTATATAAAAAGAAACCAGCGAAAGCAAAATGAATGTGTGACAACACAAACTCAACACAGACATGTTCTAAACGAAACATAATAAAATACTGTTTTATCCTCTGTTTGGGAGCAGAGATTTTATCAGTCCATCCCTGTCTGTTAACATCAATTCTTCAGAGTTCACTATGTAGCACGATCATATCCAGCTAACCCCAAAGCCACCTTTCCTCGCCTTCTTACTCTTTGGGGAAACCTACGCTGGGTGAAGACCCCCTTCCGACTGGGCGTCTGTGACGTGTCTGCAGGACAGTGGGGTGGGGGCCGGTGCCGTCTGCACAGTTAGCTGAGTGCCTGGCAGTCTTCCCACCTCCTCCCCTGTCCTGTGCTTTAGAGCCAGCCAGGCATGTGACTCCCGCTGCCCTGCCAGGCTCGTTTTCCGGTAGGACGTGGTTCTGCGTTCCGTGTTTCGGGTATTAGCCCCGGAGTCTTCCTAAGGGGTAGACGTGGAAGGAGGCACCTCTCCCCAAAGTCCTGCCTGCTCTGCCCCAGGCTCCCTCTTGTCCAGTCTGCACTTGAAATTGCTGGATTCATCCTCAGATCATTTTGGTGTTCCCCCAAGTGCTTCAGAAGTTAGGTTACTTAGGAAAGAAGATCAGCATTTAAAGACTTCTAGTCCAGGGCAACTTTACCTATGAAATGGCGAGCCATGGATTTATCCTGGAAACTGCGTTCAGTTTTGTATTCCCGGCAAGGACCTCGCCAGAACCTGGCTCACTACAGGCATCCAGGTCATGTCTGCGGAATGATTAAATGCCGCAGAAGGACCGTACGAATCCCATCCTCTGAGCTCTTAACCCCCTGTCTGTGCACTTGCTGCGGAAGGAACTCAGACGTGTCATCCTTGGCGCCTTATGGCCGAGCTTAGTGCCTGGCACACCCTGGACTTTCAGAAACCCTAGATGAAAAAAAAAGTCAATGCTGGATACCCATACAGGGGAATTTTTTCAGCCATAAAAAGGAATGAATTTCTGACACATGCTTCAGCTTGGATGCATCTTGAACATATGATGCTAAGCAAAATAAGCGAGACCCACAAGGACAAATACAGTAAGATTCCACTTACATGGGGCACCTGGAGTGGTCATATTTGTGGACAGAAAGTAGAATGGTGGATGTCGGGGCTTGGGGGAGAAGAGACAGGAAGGTATTGTCAGTGGGTCACATCTTCTATCAGGGATGTGTAAAAGCTCAGGAGATGGGCAGTGGTGACGGTTGTACAACATTGTGAATGTACTTAATGCAGCTGAATTAGACACTCAAAAATGGTTAGAATATTAAATTTTATGCTATATATTTTTATTTTACTACAATAAAACTTACGGGAGAAGAATCCTGCTTTTCTTTTTTCTACTTCTCTCTATCCATCAAGCCTCCTTTTTCTTTCAAACTTGGCCCTGATGCCCCTCTTTCAGGAATTCTCCCTGCTGGGGATTAGATGTCAATTAATACAGGTCACATTGGGGGTTCTTGGATCAAGGCCCCGCCTGATCAGGCACCCTCGTACCTGGTCCTCTGATTTCCTCGTCAACAAAACCGAGAGCCGTGTCTGGAAGCACCAGGGCATAACCCCAAGGCCGCCTCACCTACCCACCAAGACAGAAGTCCTGCCACGGTCTTTCCTCTTCCGTCAGATTCTTTCCTTGATGGATGGGAATAGTCTCCGTCACAGCCCGATGGGAAGGAAACCGATTGAAAATCTTTCTCCTCCTGCTGTGAACTTGTTTTGAAGATTAAAAGCAGGTATGCTTCGGAGGACCAGGCAGATGCTATAACATTATTTTTAATAATTCAGGGCACACCAAGTTCAGAAACAGGTCAGAGTGTTTTTTTTTTTTCTTGGCTCCTAAAGCAAACTCTGCTTACATCATGTCCTTTCCATCAAGAGAGGAAAATGGGTAGCAGAGGCTTACTTCTGACACTTGCTCCTTATTATTTACAGAAGAAGACACCGTCAGCCTGTTTGTCAAGACAGAGGTGTGTGCTGCCTGGGATTACAAAACCTCTACTTGTAGCTCATGGGCCTCAGGTGACTCTTGGGTGTGATTTGCTCCTGGCCTGTCTGTGGCAACCGACCACGTTATTCATCCAGGCCTGCCCTTTATCAACACAGTATCTCTTTTCATCCCAAGGACCTCATAATGAAAGGCAAAGCTACCAGGCCACAGTGAAGTGATGGGATTAGACAGCTGGAGTGAGAGAAGCCGGCCCTGCCCTTTGGAGGCAGCTGGGCCCGTGGTTTGGGTAAGGCAGGCTTCCCAGGCAGCTGCCCAGGGGTGTCAGTCTCCCCCCAAAATTCAGCTTTGCGTCTCTCTTCTAGCGACATCAGTTACCGCGTGCGTCTCTTTGCTGCACGACCTTCCACGGGCTAATGCAAGACAGCTTTTTAATTGCATGGGAGAGTAACTTCCAGGCTGCCAAGTGGAGGGACTCGGGGAGGGACAGGGCTGGCTTCTTAAACAAACTCCAGAGCTGCGGAGAGAAAAGGAGGCAAGGAGGGGAGTGGGGCAGGTATCTGCCTTTCATCTGGATATTCAGGATGACACATCTGGTGCCAGGGAAACTGCTATTTCTAACTGACGGGAAGCTTTGCAGTCAAGGGAGGGCTAAGCTGTCAGGTGAGCCAGAGATCAAGAATTATCATGACAGCTTCATGGCATATGAAAGGCGCTGTGAAGTGCAGTGTGATTTTAACCAGCGGTGGTTAAATTAGCTTCTCTCGGACCTGATGTGATGTGTAGTCAGAGAGGCCGATGGCGGCCGGGAGCGCCTGGCGTGGAGGAGGTTGCGATTCTGAAGCTCCACCATTTAGAAAAGAAAGGGAATGTGGAAACTGGCTCCTGGTTTCTGAGTTTTGCTTCACAGAGGTGCCAGGCGGCCGTGATGGCTTTAATTAGTAGCGTGTCGATTCCTCTCTCAGCCCCCTTATTATAAATATTCCAAGGACCCAGAGCAAACCCCTTCCTTGAACTTCCCCAATTTAAAATCCTGTCAAAATCTAGCCACCTGTACTTGCCGGCTAAGCAGCCTTGACTAACGGTTTTGCCCTGTGCTCTCACATTCCACGGGATTGTCTATGCAAGACTGAGCCAGCCAGCAAGCAAGGGAGTGCCTTTCTGAAAACTTCCACTCAGAAGTGAGCTGAGAAAGTGCCTTTTAATAAGTAATCAGACAGAGGAAAACAAGGAACTATCTAGCCATCTAGTAATGCTTGCCTGTGCACTAGGGACTTTTCCAGAGTCTGGTACAGTGGGGCCTAGGGTTTGATGAGCCGTAGCTTGGGAAGTTCTAGAGAGAAAAAAATAACATGAGCAATTATGTCTGTACAAATGTGTATATATACATCTCACACACTGTCAGTATATAGCGTATATAAATTAGAAGCTGCACATTAATACTCTCTGCAGTTCTCTGTCAAAAGTTTTACATAAATTACATTCTCCCATTTTATCTACTTGGGCAGATATTCTGTTTCTTTTTGAAAGTTCAGGAAACTAAGAGTCAGAGAGGTCAGCCAGTGAACAGACCTGGAACTTGAATGTGTATTGTACCCACTGCCTTCAAAACAAGAATGGCTAACTTTTACAAAACCCCCAGGTTCTTGTGGTTTTAAGTGGCACAGCCAACCCTCCAGAGCTTTTAATTAAATCCGGGTGTTCCGTGAGCTTGCACTTTCCCCCTTTGAGGCTTTTGTGCAAAATCCCAGCAGACCCCACCTAGTGCTTCCAGGCCTAATCTCTGCAGGGGGCACCCAGGCAACTGTCTTCATTAAGAATCCCAAGACTTGGTGATGGACCCTGCCCTGGTCCCATGGCCCTTGGGGAATTGTTGGCACTGCCCAACACCAGGGCTGTAAACCTGAGTAGCCCATCTGAACTGAACAAGTACCAATTTTCGTTTCCAAATCCTGCTTTGCTGGGGTGCACCCAGCCCCCACTGAAGTTGGTGGGGGAGTGAACGGCCATTCACCTGTCCAAACCTGGGATTTATGCTCTGGCAGCTCCCTTCCGCCCGCCCCACAGGATTGTGTATGGCAAACACACATGACCTTTGCAACGATTTCATCTCAGCCTGCTTGCAGAGAACAAACCTGTTTTGTATTGACATTGTTCGGAACAAGTTCTGCCTCTGTGAACTCCCATAGCACCTGCCCCTGGACTCTCAGCCCGGAGAGGCCAAGTGCCTGTAATTCTGAGAACAAGGGGGAGGGTGCCTTGACAGCATCTCCAGCGTCCATCCATCTGAGTCTTCGGTCCACTGGCTTCAGGCAGCTGAAGTCCTCCCCTTCCTTCCAGGACTTTCTGATCCCTGTCTAGGAGGGGCGGTCGCAGGCTCGGATTGGCCCATTGGCAGTGGGGTGCTGTGTGGGACATTTTCTTACAAGTCGGCTCCCATGTGGCATTTGTTAGTCACAGCTAATTATTAAGTCCTTGGCTGAGGCAGTTGACGTTGTTCCTGCGGATTCCTCCCTCCTCCTTCTCCTTCCCCCCTTGCCTCCCCACTGCTACAGAACAAAACTCATCGTGGGCCACTGGAGATTGGCTGTGCACACATTTTCCAGTGAACCCCTGATGGGCTTACTGCTGGGGTTTCGTGTTTCAGGTTGAAACTTCACTGGATAAAACATTATTCATTGATGCTGACACGGTCAGTCTCCGCTCTGTGCAGCTATTTCTCCCACACTGGACTTGGTCCCTTACAGGCAATTTAGGTAATTCATTGAGAGCAATTTGCAGCATTTACTCAGAACATAGATAGGCTGCAGAGAGTGATAGAATTCGGGGGTTTTTAGATCACAGAAAGATCATCAAATGCCAGGTTTTGCCAGCTGTGCTCAGAAGTGTAGGTCAGAAAAGAGGAGGGGGCTGAGGGAGTGAGCAAGTTTGGAGCCCCTTCCTCCCTGGCAGGCACCCCTGCATGTACCTGCTTTGGTTCTGGGACCTGTGCATAACATTTATACAGCCTGAAAGCAATGCTGGAGTGGGCAGCCATTCCCTTCTCCAGGAGAATCTTCCCAACCCAGGGACTGAACCCAGGTCTCCCGCATTGCAGGCAGATTCTTTTACCATCTGAGCCTCCAGGCAAGTCCAAAAGCAATCCTGAACTCCTGTAATGGCATCCACCCACTCATTCTTTGCTCAGATGAAGAAACTGGCCCACTGAGGTCCTTTCTCCTGTCTAAAGGTCTTGTGCCTTGGTGAATTGATGCCAGAATGCGAATGAGCACACGGGTCTCCCACTCCTAACATGTCCCATTTATTGTACCATGCTGGGATACTTCTAGAGCCCATCACTGGGCTGCTTTTCCCATTTATTGGTCACTGTCTTATGGAAAAGGCCTGATCTGGAGGATCCAGAGGAACAGAAAGCATCCAGCACTGTTGAAGTCACACTGAATTTTCACAAAGAGCCACCTCCATCACAGTGCCATGGAGCTCTCTGCGGTTACGCAGTGCACAGCCTCAGAGGCCGTATTGATCAGCCTTGCTTATATACGTGAAAGCCAAAATGAAAACTGGGCTGCAAGGTTTTAGTTCTGCATTGTGCACGGAAAGAACACAGGCTTTCAAGTCAGCAGGTCTGGGTTAAAATCTTGGTTCTGCCTCTTGCCAACCCTGGGAACATGAATAAATGACTGGGTGTCATTGATCATCAGACTTTTTATCTAAAAACAGAGCTGACAATACCTAAGGATTATCAAGGGTTTTTTTTTTTTTTCAATATCAAGGATTGTTGATACCAATATCAAGGACTGTTATAAGAAATTATTGATAAATATAATAGTCTATGTAAAGCCAAACCCTACGGAAAGCATATTTCTTTATGTTCATTCAGTTGTGTCCAACTTTCTGCAACCCCATGGACTGTATGTAGCCTGCCAGGCTTCTCTGTCCATGGGATTCTTCAAGCAAGAATACTGGAGTGGGTTGCCATGCCCTTCTTAAGGGGATCTTCCCCAGCTGGGGATCGAACCTGGGTCTCCCACATTGCAGATAGATTCTTCACTGTCTGAGCTTCCAGGGAAGGAAGCATATCAGGGACTTGATGAATGTTCGTTTTCATGTAACTTAACCTCTCTCTTGCTCTCGTGCACATACAGGTTTGAGTCAAAAGAAAAGCCAAACATTTTCAAAGTTTACCCTTAACTTGGAACCATCTGGATTTTGTCATAGGCTTAACATTAACCAAATAAAATTTAAGGTTTCTCTAGACCATGGGCCTGCCTTAATCTTTTACAGAGCCCTTGTAAAACTGAGCATTTCCTGGGGGAATAGGGCTGTGGGTTTCTAAGAGAACATTCTATGAGGAAAAACTGGAAAGAGTGTCCCGCTCCTTTGACTCTGAAAGCCGCTGGGATACCCTGGGGGTTCAGGAGCTGACTACCCTCGGACAGACTCCGGCAGTGAAATCAGAGCCCCTCATTGTACCGACGACTTGGGTGTGCTTGGGACTCTTTCAAACCCTTCTTTATTCACCATTCAGACAGGACCCATCGGCCCAGAAGCTTGTTTCCAAAATCTAGGAAAACAGATGTTTTTGCTTATTTTCCTCTCTCTCATGCCAGAATGCTCACGAAGTCTTCACTGGGTTCTGAACTTACCTTTTTTCCCCCTCTCTTTTTACTTTTAAAACAAATCTAGGAAGCAAGGTCATTATTGTATAATAAAGGGGAAAGATGGGCATCCCAAACTGGCAAAGCTCTGTTTTAGACTCTAATGAGAATATTGAAGATCCTGAAGACAGGGAGTCCTAAAAGTCAGGGGTGAGCAAGCTTGGCTCATTGAGGTCTGACAGGGTCACGGACAGTGTGGTTGTGGAAGGACTGTTGATTGAACGTACACTGGTACCAGGTGAGTCTCAGGCCGCTCATAATCCCTGGATGTTTTTCAGGTATATTTTATTTATTTGTTCATTTACTTATTTGACCGTGCTGGGTCTTAGTTGCAGCATATGAACTCTTAGTTGCAGCAAATGGGATCTAGTTCCCTGAACAGGGACCTAACCCCCCCCCACACACACACACATTGGGAGCACAGAGTCTTAGCCACCGGACCACCAGGGAAGTCCCTATTTAGTCCCTAGATTTTATAACCAGAGAGTTTATACTCTGTTAGTTTTCTGTTGCTGCTACAACAGATCATCACAAATTTAGTGGCATAAAACAACAAATATTTATTTTTAATACATTTTAAATTGCAGTATAGTTGTACCATATCATATGTTACAAGTGTACAATATAGTCACAATTTTTAAAGGTTTACTCCATTTATAGTTATTATAAAATATTGGCTATATTCCCCACATTGTATAATACACCCTGGTAGCTTATTTTATACCTAATAGTTTGTACCTCCTCTTCCCCTCCCTCTGTATTGCACCTCCTTCCTCCCCTCTCCCCTCTGGTAACCACTAACTTGTTCTCTATATCTGATGAATCTGGTTTTTTTGTTGTTAAATTCCCTAGTTTGTGGTATTTGTTAGATTCCCCGTATAAGTGGTATCATACAGTATCTGTCTTTCTGTGTTTGACTTATTTCACCTGGCATAAAACCCTCCAAGTCCATTCATGTTACTGCAAATGTGAAACATTTACCCTTTTTCATGGCCTAGTAGTATTCATTGTATATGTATACCACATCTTCTTTATCCATTTACCTAAACCAACACATATTTATTACCTCTCCATCTGTTGGTCAGGAATCTGACAGTGGTCACACTGGGCTGAATCCGGGTGTCAGCAGGGCTGTATTCCTTTCTGGAGTCTCTGTGAGAGCCTTTGTTTTCTCTCCTTACCTTCTCCAGCGTCTTGACACAGCCCGCATTCCTTAATTTGTGCTCTTCTTCCTTCCTCTTCAAAGCCAGCCACAGCAAGTTGATTGTTTCTCACACTGCATCACACTAATCTCATTTGCCTGCCTTCTTCACTTTTAAGGAACTTGTGCTTTCACTGGCCCACCTAGGTAATCCAGGATCATCTCCCTAGTTTAAGGTTAGGTCCTGAACTCCATTGGCAGACTTTTAATCCCCCTTTGTCATGAAAGGTAATATATTTATAGCCTCAGGGATTAGGACATGGATATCTTGGGGTGTGGACAATGAGTGTCAACCACAGATACATAGGTCATTTCTACACTAAATACAAGGCTTCCCTGATAGCCCAATCGGTAAAGAATCCACCTGCAATTCAGGAGACCTGGGTTCGATCTTGGGTCGGGAAGATCTCCTGGAGAAGGAAATGGCAGTCCACTCCAGCATTATTGCCTGGGAGATCCCATGGACAGAGGAGCCTGGAGGGCTACAGCCCACGGGGTCACAAAGAGTTGGCCACGACCGAGCAACTAACAGTGATTAAACCACCACCGCCATGCTAAATACAGTAACTGTATATGTTAGAACTTTTTCAGTTGCAAGAAACAGGATCTAACTCGAACTAATAAGAAGAAAAGGATTTTGGTGGCTTATATACTTGGAAGAAAAATGTGGTTTCCTGTGCCAACAAGATCATCAAGGCACTCTGCTTCTTGGCTTGGCGTTCTTTGTGGGGATTTTTTTTTCCAGCATAAGCTACCTGCATGGTGTAAAATAGCTCCCGGGCAATACTAGGCTTCCATACTTCTCAAGTTAGGAGCCCAGAGATGAAGCCATGACTTGTCTTTAGGTGGTTGTTGTTTAGTCAGTAAGTCGTGTCTGACTCTTTGTGACTCCGTGGACTGCAGCTCACCAGGCTCCTCTGTGCATGGGATTTCCAGGCAAGAATGAGTTACTGGAGAAGAAAATGGCAATCCACTTTTTACAGATGAGAAAAAAGAATCTGCCGGTCAGTGCAGGAGACATTTCCTTCTTCAAGGGATCTCCCCAACCCAGAAATCGAAGCCACATCTGCACTGGCCGGTGGCTCCCTTACCACTGAACTACCAGGGGAAGCCCTCTCTTTAGGTAGCGCCAACAAAATCCTGAGGATGACATTGGTAGATGGAAGCCATCACTGTGCACTTCAGCATGGCTGGATTTCCGTACCATGCAGTTGACATACTGTTCTAGTTCAGAGCTCATTTGACTTCAAGCAATAAGACACTCAAACTTGAAAGAATACAGAGGGAGGCTTCCTCATGGCAAGAAGTAAATGAATCCAGGTTGTATATGAGAAGGGGAATTGCATGGTGATTATGAGTCTGGGTTTTGGAATCAGACTGCTTGGGTTTTTGTCTAGTTCGTTGGCTGTGTTTACCTGACCACTCTGTACCTCAGTTTTCTCATCTGTAAAATGTGGTTAATAACAGCACCTACCTCATGAGCTTGTTGTGAGCTTTAAATGTGTTAATACAAATAAAATACTTAGAATGCTACCTTGACATGGAGGGAACACTCACTAAATCATAGCTTTGATTAGTTATTGTATAGCTATTGTTACTACAGGTAAGTTTTCTGAGGATGGCTTAGGGACTTGGTTAGGAACCAAGTCAGGCATTCCCTTGGTTTCTCTTTTTCCAGCTGAGGCCACTCAGCCTGTTGTCTCTGAAACTTCCTCTCAGCCACCTCAGGTGCGGTTCTCACCTGTAAGGTGGATCTTCACCAGCCTGTCACATGCCATTCTGCCACCTCTGGTCTTGACTGCATGTTTGTGTGTTAAGTCGCTTCAGTCGCGTCCAACTCTTTGTGACCCTGTGGACTGTAGCCCGCCACGCTCCTCTGTCCACGGGATTCTCCAGACAAGAATACTGGAGTGGGCTGCCACACCCTCCTCCAGGGGATCTTCCGGACGCAGGGATCGAACCCACAACTCTTATGTCTCCTGCATTGGCAGTCAGGGTCTTTCCCACCAGCGCTACCTGGGAAGCCCCTTGACTCTGCACACCCACCCCCAAAAGAACGATGGTTAAGTGTTTCTGAGTGCAGAGTCTTGAGAGTCACTGATGTCTAACTCATGACTGGCTTTAAATACTAATGCCCCCATTTTGTTAGCTGTGACAAACCAGGTGCCCTTGTACCCAGGGTTACCTCTCTCAGTAGGCATGGATGGGGCAGCTTAAGCTGAGGGGAAAAGGTGGGCTTAGCCAGAAAACTGACCAACTTGTCTTTGATGTGTATACCCTAGTAAATTAGAATTTTCCTGCAGCACAAAAGAGAACCATTATTTGAAAAATAATGGTTCCATCTAGATGTCTGGGAGGACAGCACTGGGCACTGTTTGGTGCGGATGTGATTTAGCCTGTAGTCCTTATAGAAAAAAATTGATGATTCTCCTGTTGTTATAAATGATGGAGACATTTTCAGCTCTAGTTAGAAATCCTCATTGGATGGACAAAGACACCATCATTTCTATGTAGAACATCAATCTCAGAAACTCATTCCTGGAGCAGACATCCCTGAGAGGGTGGAATGCATGCATTTGGTATCAGGAGAGTGGATTCCAGAGTGACCAAGGGTGTCCCCAGAAGTCTTCCTTTTGGTGATGGGGGAATTCCACATTGAGTTTTTGTTCCCTGTGTCCCTTCTCACCTTTCACAGCATCCCACCTCCCAACATTTTTCAGCATTCTCAAGTCCAGGATGTTCAAAACATCTCTTAAGTTCACAGGTTTCTGCCTTCAGAGCGCTTGTCTATTTCTCCAAGAATTTCAGAAAGAATCTTTCTGGTGAAGCCCTTCCATAGTGATGGTGAGGAAGAAGGGAGACTGATGAAATTTCTTAGCCCTGAGGCACTATAGCAAGAGTGGACAGGCTTCGGATCTGGCTTGGGCATCTTTCCGAAGCACTGAGATTTGGGGGAAGACAAAGCATTGTTAAGATTTTGATAGAGGTCTGCTGGGAAAGTCTCCACTGGAAAGGCTCTTGTGCCGCTTTCTAGTTGAACAATTCGGAGGCTCCACACTTGCTTTCAGATGCATTGGTTTTGAAGCAGTCAACAAAAAAGCACCCTGCTGCCAGGGCCAACCATCAAAAAGAGAAAAGAGAGCAATGCAAACCGTAGGGGAATGAATGTGTGAGAGAGAAATGGAGAGCAGAAATGTGGCTCTGCTGGCCTGATACCATGTACATTATCTCCCCCAAAGGACCCCGTGGTTTAATGGATGGGGCTTTAACCTGCCCAGAGGTCAGTCTCTGCTGGACAAGTGGAACCTCATCCCCGAGGGCATTGACATACTCATGACACACGGACCTCCTCTAGGTAAGTGAAGCAAAGGTGTCCTGTCGTTATCTGTGATGCCTTTTTTCCCCAAGCATAATGACTAATGCTTCAGGGACATAATAATTTTCCTCCAAAAAAAAAAGTGATTGAAAAAAGAAAAGTCAGTGTCTTTAAAGAAACCCAGTATGATAATTAAACCCAGCAGTTCTGCTGGGCTTACAGGTGTTCTTGAAATTAAATTTTTTTGATTTAGTCAAGTCAGGAAAAAATCAAATGAGCATATAGCACCACAGTCCTTTGAGCTTGATCATTTATTTTAAGAACTGTATTCACTTTGGAGTGAGGGGGTGGGGTGGGGAATGGAAGGAAGACACAGACCTCCCAATCACAGGGCTTTTGAATGGTAATGAAATGATGGAATCTTTCATTCAAAGGAACTCATTTTCCTTTTCCATGTAATAGGAGATCTTTAAAAGTTTAGCACTGTGCTAGTTATACAGGAAAAGAATCTTTTCTCTCTCTCTGTTTTTAAGCTAAGGTGTTAAGTAAGGACTTATGGTGGCTCAGATGGAAAAGAATTTGCCTGTCATGAGGGAGACCTGGGTTCGCTCCCTGGATCTCCTTGGGGAGGGCATGGCAACCCAGTCCAGTATTCTTGCCTGGAGAATCCCCATGGACAGAGGAGCCTGGTGAGCAACAGTCCACGGGGTCGCAAAGAGTTGGACACGACTGAGCGACTAACCACAGCGCAGTATATTGAACCTTACTTAAAGATGCTGGATCTTATGGATACAGTGAGCCTGCATCCAGGTTTAGATTGCCAGTATGCACCGTAGCTACCTTCAGTTACCCAGACTGTATGTCAGAAAATGATTATTTGATTTATATAATTATCTTCTAATGATTCGTGTGCTTGTTAGTGGTTTGGTTTAGCCACAGAATATTTTTCAAGCAGGTTGTTGTTTAGTCACTAAATCGTGTCTGACTCTTTCTCGACCCCACGGACTATAGCCAACCAGGCTCTTCTACCCATGGGATTCGTGGGCGAGAATATTGGAGCGGGTTGCCGTTTCCTTTCCCGGCCCAGGAATAGAACCCACATCTCCTGCTTGGCAGGCGGCTTCTTTACTGCTGAGCCACTTGAGAAGCCCCTTTTCAAACAGGACTACCACCCTGATCCTCCCATCTACTGAGTGTCTATTATGCTGGCACATCCTTGTCCAAATGAAGGTATTCTCTGTCAATCCAGATGTTTCCTTTTTAGTAGGAGAGTTTCCTCTTTAAAAAAAAAAATTGTATTAAAAACTAGATAACATGAAATCTGTCGTGTTAAATTGTTAAATGTTCAGTGCTAGGAAAGTGTTCTTGATCCTCTTGGTTTGGAGAGAGGGGGAAAACAATGCAAAAATAAATGATTTTTGTAATTTTTTTCCTGTGGTTTGGGGTTATTACCCATGTCACTTCCCTCCTCTGTCAACCTGAAAAATAAAAAATCCCTAACGCACATCCCCTGATGTGAATTTAATCTTCGTAGATGTTACCCCCTCCCCACCCATGCCACTTGGCGCTGCCTTCCTGCCCTGACAAGGGAAGTGCTGTGTGTTTCACAAAGAAACAGCGGAAGGGAGGGCCAGGGCATGGGCCACGGTGGCACATTTTCATTAAGAGGATTGAAGGGAAAATGAGACAAGGAGCCAGTTCTGTTGCAGACAGGGAATTTATACAGGTTTGCACAAGATCAGCGCTCCCCGACTTTTCGAAGCTTCAGACTCTCCATCCCTGTGCTTTTTCCCTACCCCACCCCACCTCCTCCACACTTTACACGGTTATACTTATCAGTAACCTTTATCAAGTCATAAGTAATTAATTTCCCTGTTTTGCAGTCATTGGAGACTAAGTCATTAAATTGTTGGCTAAATAGAGAGACACTAGAGACCGAATCCTAGCCAAGTCGATCCTTTCCCGAGTAACCTAGTTAGGTCTGGGCTTGATCTTACTCTTAAGGCTGTTTACTGTCAGGGACTTGGGCATCCTCAGCATAGAAATGTTTACCTGCCTGAAGTATTATTTGGAAAATAATTTTGAACAGAACAATTGATGTGTTGTTAACAGTCATTAACTTTGGTACAAAAGCAAGTGGCAGTCGGTCTGAATTCTGGCCTCCAAAGAATTCACACATTCCAGGAACTCTTTTTTTTTTTTAATTAATTTTATTGGCTTATAGTTGCTTTACAATATTTTGTTGATTTCCTCTGTGCAACAAAGTGACTCAGCTACTCATATACATCTCTCTCTTTTGGGGGGAGATTCCCTTCGCATTTAGGTCACCACAGAGCATTGAATAGCATTTCCTGTGCTATACAGTAGGTTCTCATTAGTTATCTATTTTATACATAGTATCAGTAGTGTATATACGTCAATCCTAATCTCCCAATTCACCCCACCCCCATCCGGGAACTCTTAATAGAGAGCCTGCCATCCCTCTCTTTGTAGTAAAGATGGAGTGACCCAGAGAGCGGCTGTGCATGTAGCAGAGTAAGATCTACATCGGAGAGTTCCAAAATACTAATAAAAGTGAAAGTCGCTCAGTCGTGTCTGACTCTTTGCGACCCCGTGGACTATACAGTCCATGGCATTCTCCAGGCCAGAATACCGGAGTGAGTAGCCTTTCCCTTCTCCAGGGGGATCTTCCCGACCCAGGAATTGAATCGGGGTCTCCTGCATTGCTGGTGGATTCTTTACCAACTGAGCTATCAGAGAAGCCCTATTAATAAAAGGTCAAAGTTTTCATTAGGTAAAGCTGAACATTTATCGGTGTAGTTACTGGGAATTCTTGTGAGCATTCTGGACTAGAAGGTAGGAGGTGGATGTGGGGATTGGCCTTGAATCTTTTCCTGTTAAGAGAGGAACCATGGCACATGGGACTTCATTATTATGGTACAAGCAAGACACTTTCTCAGGTGATTATATATGAAATGAGATGTTTTCCCTCTTCAAAAAAAATACATCCATGAGGGAATATCCCAATCACTGTGGATTGAAGTTTTTTTTCCTCTAATTAACAAAGTTTTAAAATCTCTGATTGAATATTTTTTAGGGCCCCTGCTTGTATTCCATGCTTTTCCATATTCTCTGGCCACTCCCCAGTCAGCATGTCTTTACAGAGATGTTGAAACTTCATTTCTACTGTTTTGCCAAACAAAGTGGAGTGAGCTGGCCTTTCCCTTTCTGCTTGATCAGTTCTGAGTGGTAGAAATCACCTAATAGAGCTATGGCATGTGTTTCCACTGATTATGACTTAGCCTTTTGGTCTGTCTGCTTTCTTAAACGCCATCCTGCTGAGGCGATGGGATTCCGTTCTGGGCCATAATCATTCAGATAGCTGACACTTGCTATAATTGATGTCAGTTTTTATGGATTTTCTGCATTAGGCATAGAACTAAGTGGCTTTTACATAGAGGCAGCCATCAGCCCCAGCTTACTGCATGCCACCACAGGGTCACCATTGCTGCCCAGTTGCTAGAGAGGAGACCAGAGGAGGAGCTTGGCATTCCCAAGCTTGGGTCATCAGGAACCACCAAGGGTTAAGAGTTGATGTGTTTAAGTGAACAAGGACTTCCCTGGTGGTCCAATGGTTAGAACTCTGTACTTCCACTGCAAGGGGGCATGGGTTCAATCCCTGGTCAGGGAACTCTAAGACTCCACATGCCACACTGTGCTGCCAAAGATAAAAAATGATAATAAAAATAAAGAGAATAAGGTATCTTGTGGCCAGTTTATAGGAAGTCCCTCCCAGCCCTTCTTTTAAGTCTACATCTTGGAAGTAGACTGCTCTAAGAGAGCTATAATTTTTAAAAAAAGAAAGCAACTGAATTGAGAAAAAGAGAGAGTATGGGACTGCCGGGAATAAATGTCACTGGGCCCATGAAGAAGATTTGAAGCCCATGGCTGAATAAATCAAATCCCTCACAGGGGGGAAAAATGTTAATTAACGGAAGAAAAAAAATGGAAACCAAAAAAAAAAATTCAAGATCCTAAAGAAGACAAAGTAACGAGTGAAAAGTTCCTTAAAAGCCATTGTAAGCTTTAATGGGGAGGCTAGGATTACAGATAATGTAATAAACCTTCTGTGAGTTATGGCTTCCTGAAAGTCTAAATGAAACCTTACCTGAAGATAGAAAATTAAGAGTATTGATTGCCTTTTACCCTTAGGTTTTCGAGACTGGGTTCCAAAGGAGCTTCAGAGAGTGGGCTGCGTGGAGCTTTTAAACACAGTCCAGAGGCGAGTCCGGCCCAAACTCCATGTGTTTGGTGGAATCCATGAAGGTAAGACCAGAAGAAAGGGGTTCACAACATTATCAGTCATTAGCCATGATCTCATTTCACAATGGAGACCTTAGTTACTGGGAGTAACTGGAGTGGTGGTTTCCAAACTCTTTACCTGTGGAATGCTTTCAATGAGATGAAATGTTATGAGAAACACTTGCATATAAGGCTGAGAAGTATTTAGTGAACTACTCTCTTTTAAGCAGAATGTGCGTGCTCAGTCGCTCAGTCATGTCCAACTCCTTGCGACTCCGTAGTCTGTAGCCCAGCAGTCTCCTCTGTCCATGGGGGTTGTCCAGGCAGTACTGGAGTGGGTTGCCATGCCTCCTCCATAAGGAGTAAGAAACCAAGTCTGGTCCACCTTTTGGGAAACCCATCGCTAACCCCAGATGACTTCTGGACTCTCAGGACTCTGATAAAGAGTGTTTGATAACCACTATCGCAGAGCAGTACAGACAGAATAAAGGACAGATTTTCTCTTTAAGAGCATTAGAAGAAGTGGCCTGGATTTGAGGCTAAATAATGTCCTTGGCCTTTTCCTACCTATAAATATTACAGTTAATATGGAATATACACAAGGTAAGACTCTCCAAAAAATATTAATAACTTTGCACATGCAATGAAAGATATAGAACTGAAGTGGCGGAACCTACACATTTGCAGGTAGACTTTTCCTTACTAAGCTCAGAAAACCATTTCAGACTTCTCAGAAATCATCAATGCTATTAGTTGGGGCTGAGGTTAAACAGCATAATTAAATGTCCCCTAGATGGGAACTGGTCAAGTTGCTGTTTTCTGCCTTTCAGGGTAAGCTGTGAAGTCAAGTTCACAGAATCGGAAAGCCTCACTGGAAGCCCTAGATTTTGTCTCTCCTCACTTTTTCAAACCGGGGGTCCCTGGGCCTTGGGACAGACAGACCTTAGGTTTTGTGGTTGTACCATCATCTCCTGGTTTCATATGTTTGTGTGCAATGAGTGTATGTATGTGGGCAGCCTCATATTCACTCACTTACTGCTGTTACTCTGAGTTATTTATGAACCTGCAGGTGAGTTTAGGCCTGATGCTGCGAAAAACCAAAGTTTTCTTTGCAAAGTCCTCAATCCAGTGGCTTCCGGGCTAGGTGGGTGATAAACAGCATATTGAAATCATCCTACTGGGGTCGGAGAAAATCCAGCTTGCTCCGAGTGCAGGCATGAGCTGTGTGGATGGAGAGCAGGGGCCAGCTCCCTGAGAGCGGATATCACCCTGCCCTGACTTTGAACCACACTCTTTGGAAAGGAGGGCACTTCTCTAAGGCCTGATACAAGTTGGGAGTAGGGGAAGGATGGAAGATTATGTCTAAATAGCATTTCTGGGGAGCAGTTATGAATTTCTGCATCCTCACCTATAAGTTTGCATTTTATCCTTTTAAAAAAAATCATTAATTAGCTTTAAAATAGCCAGACAATTGAGGAATTCCACTGAAGTCCCCAAATAATAAACTTGCTTAAAGGGAAGGCGATCATATTCAAATAAACTTGTCTCGCTTTTATTCGTTTAAGACAGCTGAAGAGGGCAGAGAGAGGGCAAATACCAGCCTCTTGATGGAGAGAGATAACAAGACTTTATGACCCCAGAACTAAACAGTGCACATTTTAAATGCTTCTTTTCTTTTCTTAAGAGATTTTTTCCATTGACCCTCATTAAGCTCTCCACAGGCTTATTTAGAGAAATTTTAGCAAATGGAAGAAAAAAAGCCTTATCAGTTATTTGTATAAGTCCTGATAAATTCCTTTTTTCACAGATGTAGTCTTGTGTGCCATAAGAACCTGATACCGACATAGAATTACAGACTTAATTACAGAGGCTGTAAGACAAAATATAAGGTATCCAGGGACGTGTGCGAATCTGCAAACGTGCTAAAAATTTCAACGTGTTGAAATTTGTAAGAGATATGAACATATGTACCAAAGACCCAGAGAAACCTGCTTAGCTTTCCTCTCACAGGTCACAAGAGATTTATACTGCCTATGGGAAGTATTTTCACTTGAGCCAGTGTCCAGTGGTGTAGGAAGCAGTGTCCTATGGTGGCGTCTCTCCAGACCACTTGGACATTTGATGGTTTCTTGTTTAGTTCCTAAGTTGTGTCCGACTCTTTGCGACCCTAAGAATGGTAGCCCACCAGCCTCCTTTGTCCATAGGATTTTCCAGACAAGATTACTGGAGTGGGTTGCCATTTCCTTTTCCAGGGGATATTCCTGACCCAGAGGTTGAACCCAAGTCTCCTGCATTGCAGGCAGATTCTTTACTGCTGAGCTACCCAGGAAGACTTCAGATATTTGATTATTTCCTGATTCTTTTGAATAAAATGGAACTCAGCATCAAAGTCACACAATTCAAGTAAGAAAATGTTGACTAAAAAGATGCACAATGTGAGAGTTTTGACTTAAGTGTTATTTGGGGGCAAAATGAGAACTGCCGTCTGGGAGACAGCAGCTCAGATAACTGAGAAACTGTTCCAAAGAGGTAGTGGAGGAATGTCAGTATATAAGATTTTGGTGAAGGGGCATTCAGTGCAATCAAGCATTTACTTTATAAAAGCTTTTCTGCTAGTCACGAGGAGCTGATGTCACCATGGAGGGATTTAGTGCTTTTCTAGATATGAAGAGATGCAAGGGATGGGGTCCGTGTAGTCAAAGCTATGGTTGTTTCAGTAATCATGTATAGACGTGAGAGATGGACCATAAAGAAGGCTGAGCACTGAAGAATTGCTGCTTTGGAATTGTGCTGCTGGAGAAGACTCTTTTGAGAGTTCCCTTGGACTGCAAGCAGATCCATCCAATCCATCCCAAAGGAAATCAGTCCTGAGTATTCATTGGAAGGACTGATGCTAAAGCTCTAATACTTTGGCCACCTAATGCGAAGAGCTGACTCATTAGAAAAGACCCTGATGCTGGGAAAGATTGAAGGTGGGAGGAGAAGGGGATGACAGAGGATGAGATGGTTGGATGGCATCTCCAACTCGGTGGACATGAGTTTGAGCAAACTCCCAGAGATGATGAAGAGCAGGGAAGCCTGAAGTGCTGCAGTCCATGGTTCACAAAGAGTCGGACACGACTGAGCGACTGAACAACAGAGGGTTGGTCAAGAAATCAGTTCCTGAAAATATCTTAGCTATCTAAAGACCTGTTCCACCAGTTTCCCTGGAGCACAGAGTGCCTCACTCTCCATCCTGACCTGCCTTCAGGGCATGTTGAAAGTCAACAGCTGCAGCAACCCGGGATTCTATTTCCACAGAGGCAGATGGCAAATGCCCTTGGCAAGCCCCAGTTTGTAGTTGACAGTAAGGTCACTTAATGTTGGAATTTCCCTCATGGTCCAGTGGCTAGGATTCCAGCACTTCCAATGCAGGGGGCCCAGGTTTAATTCCTGGTCAGGGAACTAGATCCCACATGCCACAACCGAAGATCCTGCATGCTGCAGCTGAGACTCAGCGGAGCCAAAGTTGACTTTTTGTTAACTTTCATTGAGGCAGTTTAGAGCTTATTTTATAGATAAAGAAGCTAGGCATTCATGTCTCCCAAGTGCCAGTACAATACCCTGCCTGAGTCTTGCCTGTCTTGAAGCCCATTTGGGGTTGAGTAAAGGGTGTGTTTGCTGTTGAGGAGTTTATGTTACTCACCTTCTTCCCTGGAACTCAATAGTTAATACAGGGCTTTGAAATGAAAATCATATTTGAAAAAAAACGGGGAAAAATGTTTTTTTCTTTATTCTCACTAGTAAAAAAATCACAGCCTCTCCTCTACAAATCAAGTGTTGAAATAAATTAAAAAGAATCACTTTTCTTTGAAGTAGAGGATTCCCCCTTTAAAGAAAATAAAAGCAGGAGGCAGCTTCTGAAAGCTGTAACATCCAGAGGGGGCTCCACTGAATTTCATCTCACTGCCCACTGGCAAAGACTTTTTTGTTTTCCTTGTCTGATAGTCCTGCACTGAGTCACTATCATTTGTATATTTCACAGTAAGTGTGACACTCTCTCTCCACAGGTTATGGCATTATGACCGACGGTTACACAACGTACATCAATGCCTCAACGTGTACAGTCAGCTTTCAACCGACCAACCCTCCAATTATATTTGACCTTCCAAACCCACAGGGTTCCTGAAGCTCCTAACACCCAATTGGAATGTGAGGAAAGGTCTAAAAAAACTGCCATTTTTCTAATTATAAACTTACATTCTCTTCCTTGTTTATTTCCAGATCCTGTGAGTTCTTTTTGTAAATTGCTGGAACACAAATGATGCTAGAGGTTATGCTTCTTCTTTTTTTTTTTTTTTTTTTAAATGGGGCATCCATTCGAATCAAAAGAGCGTTGTGAATTTGTAAAATGACTTCTGTTTTCTCAAAGGCCACGCCATTGTAAATTGTTAGTGTTCGCCAAAGGACAGCCAAGCTTTCTTTTGAAAAGGTGAAAAAGGTCTTATTTTAATATGCTTTAAGCTGGAAAAAAAAAAAAAAGAAATAAAGCAGGTAGGCAGTGTTTTAAAAACCACCCAGATTTGCACAACAGTTTAAGAGTATTGTTTGAAGTATTTTATTTTTATGATGTTTGTTGTTGTTGTGTTGTTTTTCTTGGGAATGCTTCTTTTTTGCAGACGTGGCCCAGATTTAGAGCAGTCTTTGCAACAAAAGTAGGCGTGGAAAAGACTTCCCTTCACACTCTCACTATAAAGCAGTGTCAAGGGGAAAAAACAACTCTCGTTTAGAGGATGGCTTAGCTAGTGAGATCCATATTGTGGTTATACAAGGTCTCATTGTCTGTTTGTTTCTTTTAAATTATTTTAGCTTTAAAAATATGGAAATGGAATCTGTCAAGAGCAGGTATTTCATGCAGTTGAAAAAAAGAGCGTGCAGACTCCTTTTCAATATGGATTTATATATATAAATATTTTTTGTGTATTATGACTAAGTTAGGAGTTTAATATTGCCAAGGACAGTACAACTGTAAAGGGCTGCTTGATAGTGGAGCATCAGAAGTCCGAAGGAGATGACGCATGTTCTCAGAACTCAAGGTCTTAAAGAGCTTGAGTTAAATCTAGGTACACTTGCAGGCGTGTATAGATTTAAATGGATGCAATGGAAGCTAACTAAAATAAGGCTTAGTTGTCCTTTATATTTAAATACCCTGAATTGTCTTCTTACGTCCTTCTCCCTCCCCACCCCCCCATTTTGCACTGTGTGTTGATGCAATCTTCGCTAGCACAAAATATTGTCGCTAATAGTCATTTCTGTTTTCCCATTGTAAATGCTGTTGAGCTTTATTCTATTTTATGTTATCTTGTTAATGAAATTTAGGAAAGCAGTTGTTTCTTTAAATTTATTGTGATATTCTATATCTAGCGGCCTTTATATGCAAATAAAATTGCAAGATTTTTAAATCTGTACTGTTTGGAGGGTTGGCTGGTGGGAGGGTGGTAGTTTAGTCCTGGGGAAAGAGGGATTTATTCATATGCAACATTGGTACTCCCTTTCAGAGGAATTAGAATAAGTGACTTTTTTTTTTCTAATTTTCAATAAATTTTTATTACCTGCCATTCACGGGCTGGCAGGTAGATCGATAAGGCACTCAGCGTACTCTTTCCTTCCATCATGCTGTCATCTGTCTTGCTGTAGATTTCAGAAGGTGAGGATTTCATCTTTAGCTATTGTAATTTCTAGAGGAACAGAGGGGCTGTGCAGAAGAGGGACTGTTGTGGACATGTGTGTGGTATTGAGAAGACAAACCAGTGGGTAACAGAGTAACCCCTGCATGCATGCTCTCTTTGGTCCCCAGGAGCAGTCACCATCCCCCCCTCACTTTTTATTTTTAAATAAATAATGTCCCCCACTAGAATCCCTGAAGGAGGAAATGGCAACCCACTCCAGTATTCTTGCCTGGGAAATCCCATGGACAGAGGAGCCTGGCCGGCTACAGTCCGTGGGATTGCAGAAAGTCAGACATGACTTAGAGACTAAGGCGGCACGCACCACTAGAATGTTTGTGGCGGCCAGGAGGCAGCAGGGGGCCGGGTGGGGAAAACCGTATTTCATTTCTTTTATTTTCTCTGGGAGAGCCGTTAAAGAAAAGCAGCATGATCTTGAATCTGCAATATATCCCATACATCTGCATTCCAGTGCCTGTTGGATTGTAGCATTCTGACACATCTTCCTCCCTTCCTACCCACGGGGCATCCTTTGGTATAATCCACAAAAAGAATTCTTTGATTTCAGTACCAACAAATTACAGAGAATGTCCTAGGCCAGAATTCTGGCTCATATTCATGCTGTTAATACTCATGAAGTGTCTTGGGTGGCCACCCAGAGCCAGAAGTGGTCTATGACCTTAGTAGCTGAGATGTGCTGTGGATGTTAACCATGCTTCCTTGACCTACTGCATCAGCAGAAGAGGGTGGTGATTTCAGGCTCATTCCCTGGGTGCTGAGCTGAGCGTTGACCGAATGGGAATTTCAGCTGGTTACAGTGTAGGGAGTTAGGCCCAGACTTCTGGAAAAGCAGGCTCTCCAGAGACAGGTGGATGATCGCGATGACAAGTGTGCGTGCCCAGCCCTTGAGAGCACGTCTGGACACTAATTAAGCTAAGCACTTACTAAAATTGCTTTCCATTGTGTGGGGGCAGGAAGCAGCCCCGTCTGTTAATCTAGGGGGTGGACTGGCTCAGACAGAGCTTCCTTCAGCCAGTCCATGTTCACCATTCCATATGTGTGAACTGCCTCCGGGGGGGCCCAGGATGACTGTCCCAAGGCCAGACGTTTTTTCTGCTGGGCTTTATAACAAGGAAACATCAGAAATAGCTCGTAGACATCATGCACTTTCTATCCTTCTGTCCCCAGGCACTCTGCTGAGTCGGTTTCCTATTTTATTTCTGTTGTTTTTCAGTTGCCAACTCGTGTCTGATTATTTGTGACCCCATGGACTATAGCACGCCAGGCTTCCCTGTCCTTCACTATATCCTGGAGTTTGCTCAAATTCATGTCCATTGAGTCAGTGAGGGTAGCCAACCATCTCATCCTCTGCGCCCCCCTCTTCTTTTGCCTTCAGTCTTCCCCAGCATCAGGGTCTCAGAATCCTGGGAGAGGTTACATAAGCCCCACTTTTTAGATAGGAAACTGAGACTCCAAAAGCTAAGTCACTTTCCCTAGGAAAATGGAAGGTTCAAAGTCATTCCCTAGGGAAATGGAAGGTCCATTTGACTCTGTAGTCAATATCCTGTTCATCACCCGACCTCTAGGACGGAAAGGAGGATGCCATCCAAGAGCTGATGGAAGGCTTCTGGGGCCTGGGGCACTCCCCCGCCCTCACCCCGGGGCCTGCTGAAGCGCACCGCACAGGGCTTTGTGACTGCATCCAGCTGCACCACGTCCTTCCCCCTTGAAGCCCAGCACGGTGCGGTGCAGAAGACCACAGAGCCTAGAGCCAGCGCCTGGCTCCCCGGGGCCTGGCTTCCCCTCAAGCTGGCATGGATACCTTTGGCTGGGTACTCACCCTTCCTGTAAAAGGGGGGTGATGGTGATGATGACGACTTCATTGTACATTGTTGGCCTACGTTACGTGATGTGGAGATCACTGCCTGGCATCTTAGTAAGTGGTAACACACGCTTATTAAACACCATCTCCTGTGCTGCCTTGAGATTCTCCAGGCAGGACCTGCCTGTTGACTTCTCACCTACAAGAGCATTGTTTCCGAGAAAGTGTGTCTGTTTGCAGGCATTGGAAACCATTAACGAATCTTTCTTTACAAGAATATGTCTTCTTTGGAGAAATGTCCGTTTAGGTCTTCTACCCATTGAGCTGTATGAGCTGCTTATATGTTTTGGAGAGTAATCCTTTGTCAGTTGTTTCATTTGCAATTATTTTCTCCCATTCTGAGGGTTGTCTTTTAATCTTGCTTATTGTTTCCTTTGCTGTGCAAAAACTTTTAGGTTTCATGAAGTCTCATTTGTTTATTTTTGTTTTTATTTCCATTATTCTAGACCACCATGTGTAAACTAGATAGCGGGTAAGAAGTTGCTGTTTAACAAACACAGGGAGGCCAGGCAGGCACTCTGTGATGATCTGCAGGGCTGGGGTGTGGGGAGGGAAGGGAGGTGATATATGTGTAATTATGGATGATTTGCATTGTTGTATGGCAGAAACCATCGCAACATTGTAAAGCAATTTTCCTCCAATTAAAAAATAAATTAAAAAAAAGAACATGAAGAATGCCAAGGGCATTTGCTAGAGGCAGATCAGGGAGACTGATTTTTCAGTTTGGGTATCTTAGTTTGCAAAATCCCATCTAATCTCAGAACAGGAAGGGGTCTGTATTCTTTCAAGTCGCATTAAACGGCACCCATGGATCTTAGCCTCTCTTGCCCTTTGGGTCTTTACATTTCATCTCACCATCTTTTGAAAGCTCAATTAGTGAATTTTTTCTCTAAATTTTCTCCCCAGCTCCTTTTGTCTTATAAAGATGCTGGGGGATGCCAAAATCCCCTTAAGAGGCAGGTCACTGTTGTTCTGACAGGTGGCCAGCGTTAAGCCTGCCTTCATCTCCATCACTTAAGTAAATAAATACTGTGACCCAGGTCTTAAGTAGGGAGAAACAGAAGCTGGGAGGATTGGGGACTTGTCAATTGCAGATAAAACACTTGCTGTGCCCAGAATAATGTCCCCCTCCCCCAGCCCTCATCCAGCAAGAATGTGCTGCTTTGATAGAGTTAACATCCACATAGTATTTTGCTTTTCCAGTGTCTTTTCATGCCCTTCTCATGCCTTCTCATTTCCCACTTTCCTAAAAATTTTAAGGTACTTTTTGTTTAATTATTAAACCAAAGTGAGTTCAGATTAAGTGAATTTTGAGAATTCAGCTCTGAGCTGAGGCATTTGGAAATACTGCTGGGCATGGAGCAGGAGGTCATTGGAAGTGGGGAAGGGTCCTGGACTGGACAGTCTTAATGAGCGGTTTCATAGAAGGCTCTAAGCCCACTTCTGGCTATCACCTTCTTAACACAAAATGTTTTTTCTCCTACTTTGCAGTGAAGAAGCAGGATTGCTGCATGTATGACTCAGAAGTTTAAAGCTATTTTCTTTTCCTTTGCAAAATGTCACCTCTACCAATCTACTTCTGTCCTTCCTTTCCATGGAAGAGAAAACCATGCTAATTGAAAAGCCTCTCTGGGAAGCCTCTTTGGATGCCTGTATAAAATGACTTCTGCAGCTCATGAGACGTTCAGAGAGGGTCCGTGGCACCACCGTGTTCATACAGCAAATTCAAAGAGATAGCCCTGCGCTGACATTCGAACTCTTAACTTGGAACATAAACCACTCTCTCAACTTGACATTCAGGACTAATCGAAGATGGGGAGATGAGTTTGGCCAGACATAATGTAATTTTGTACCCAAGAACAAGTTGCCTATATGGGGCTTATTAAACTAGATTTCTTGAAAAAAGCTCAGAATCTGACCCCCAAGTGTTCCCATGAGTGTTCACTTTTTTCCCTTCAACTTGTCCACCTACAATTTCTCTGATGGGCAGCCGGTTCCTTCTACTGGAAGAGATGGGTGCCTGGTTTCTGCCTTTGCTACCTCTGAACTTGGACTGCTCTCCGTCATGCATTTTGACATGCATATGCATGTCCTGTCTGGAAGACATTGGATGCGGGTCAGAGCTCCCAACTTGGGCACCAGACATGGTTGTTTTCAAATCCCAGCTCTGTCATTGGCCATCTGGGTAGCCTTGGATGTGGTATTCACTTCGCTCAGCCTCAGGCTCCACACCTGGGTAATGGGAATACTTCCTACCTGACAGTGGATTTGGCAGAGTTTTGATATAACATCATAGGATCCTGGGCCCAGTGAGCTATTATTTAAAAATGGAAGATTTTATTCTGCCAGCCATCATACTTTCTTACAGATGCAGAAAGAAACATGAAGCTTATTTTTCTCTGTTAGAGCCCTTGACATGAGCAAGTGAATTCCTTGAACTGGCCTGAGTCAGGGTGAAGGAGCTGCAAAGCCCAGCCATAAATCAAGCTCTTTAAATTCCTCTCTCTCTCTCCCTCTCTGAGCTACCTGACAAAACATTTGTGGTAGGTTCTTCTCGACCCCTTCTTATTTCCTTCCTGAATTAGGGATGCCTTACAAGACAAAAATCTTGAGGTAAAAGGCCTTTCATATCCGAGAGCATCTATATCAGGGTAATGGTGAGAGAGAAAAATGCATTTCCATTAGGAAGCGTGGCCACAGTGGTACTAAAAGCACAAGTAGACTAAACATTCAGAGCGGAGAGCCTGTGCCCATCAATCAGCTTTGATTTTTATGAAGCCACAGTTACCATGAGGTACATCTGAATGCTCTCAGAGCCCACTTACCAAGGGAAAGAGCTGTGATTTCATAGCCTGTTTCTGCCCCAGCCTTAGTGGATGACCTTGGAAATCCAAGGCCGAGCTTTCCAGTAGGAGCTCCAGAAATAGCAAATGACTTGGAACCCGAATGCTCCATGCTTGGGCTCACCAACATGCCCTTGCACATACTGGCAATAATGCTTCAGTAGCAACAACTTAATCTTCATATTTCCTGGAAACTTTTCTGAGTTCCCTTATCCTTACCCAGAATACCCCCAACCCTTGATACCATCATAGCCACCCCCTCACCCCACACACACATCTACCTGTAGAACATTCAGATCACTGCTTGTCTGCCTGTGAGCTTCTTGAGATCAGTGACAAGATCTTCTGTCTCTGCATTCCCAGCATCTAAGTCCAAAGACCCGCTTTCTTAATAAGTTGTTTGGCAGAAAATAGCCAGGTCTGCAAAAAAGATAGAAGAAATTAATCACAGATCAGATCAATAAATATTTATTGGACACCATAAGCCCAGTGATGTACCAAAAAGCTTCTTTTGTAAGACCCAGTTCTTGGCATGAAAAGTCATTTTGGTCCTAAAAAAAAAAAAAAAAAAGATATTGACACATGAAGTTAAACAACAATAAGCAATTTAAATAATAGTTCAAGACAGCAGTAAAAGAATCAGAGTCTGTAATGCATAGTTTTCTCCAGTTATATGAGTGGCCATCATTCTGGGGAAGTGCTCACCGGGGTTTAAGCTCCAGACAAGCATGGGCAGCTACCCCAGGAAAGGGAGTCTGATTGATAATGATCATGTCCATCCCATGCAGCTTCATTCCTGGAGGAGAAAAACCAGTCTGGCCAGTGGCAATTCCAAATGTGTCACGTAGCTGGTTTGTTTTCTTAATTTACTCTATGAAATGGTTTTCTCTAATGGCATGCCATTGACAAAATGCACCATAATGTCTTCATCCATCACCTCCAAGTGCTTTTGCATGCATCAGTTGTTGACTTGTTTTCTCCCGTTCAGCACATAAGTGAAAGGAATGATTTATCCAAGGCCACAAGTTACTTTTATATGGAATCTGAAATAGCTCCCTGGAGAAATACTGCCCTAGCACATGTTTCTTTATGCTGCTCTGAACTTGTATTGAAAGGTGACTTTGGCCTGGACTGCACTGATATCCTCCTGACCAGTGTTTCCTGGGGGGGAGTCTATTGTGGTTTGTAACTCTCAGATATAAGAGCTCGCACTCCTGTGAGTGCAACCATTTAGGGCTGGGTTGTAGGGGGTGGAAACTGGGACTTGGCCTTTGATGCTGTGTAAGGACATTTGAACATGTAATGAGATTCCCCCATGAGCTCTCTTGAACTCACATTCACCAGGAAGAGAAAGGGTATGACATGCATGAATGCCCTTCCCTTCCTTCTTTTAATTGGTCCCACTTCCTTGAACTTCGCTTCCCAGGCTGGAGACAGTCTGGGCCTTAACCCTTCAGAGTTTTGCACATCATTGATGCAGAAATGGAAGCAAAACAGGAACATCAAGATAATTCTTATTAGACCTGAATAGACATTTTTCCAGAGAAGGCATACAAATTGCCAACAGACACATGAAAAGGTGCTCAGCATCATTTATCATTGGGGAAAGGCAAATCAAAACCGCAATGAGGTATCACCTCACCTCTGTCATAATGGTTATCATCAAATAGACAACAAAAAGAAACTGTTGAGGAGGATGGGGAGAAAAAGGAACTCTTGTACACAGTTGGTGGGAATATAAATTGGTTTGGCCATTATGTAAAACAGTGGGGAGGTTCCTCAAAAGAGTAAAAAATACAACCACTATACAAGCTAGCAATTCTACATCTTGGCATTTACTTGAAGAAAAAAATACTAATCTGAAAATATACCTACACCTCCATGTTCATAGCAAGCATTGTTTACAATAGCCAAAATATGGAAAGTATTCAGAATGTCCATTGATAGATGAGTGGATAAAAAAGATGTGATACACATACACACACAATGGAATATTACTCAGCCATAAAAAGAATGAAATATTGCTATTTGTAACAATATAGATGGGCCTAGAGGATATTATGCTAAGTGAAATAAGAGAAAAAGTCAAATGCTATGTGATTTCACTTATATGTGGAATCTAAAAAACAAAGCAAATGAATAGACATAACAGAAATGGACTTACAGAGAGCAAATTGGCAGTTGCCAGAGGGGAGAGGAGTGAGGAGCTGGGTGAAATACATAAAGCGGATTAAGAGGTACAAACTTCCAATATAAGTCACAGGGATGAAATATGCAGGATAAGGAATATAATCAATAATACTGTTAAAATTTTGTTTGGTGAGAGATGGTTACTAGACTTTAATGTATTTAAATATCCCATCACTGTATGTTGTACACCTGAAACCTAGTAACGTATGCAACTATACGTCGATTAATTTTTTTAACAAAAGATCATTTTTATCTGCTAAAGTTTCCTTGAGAGAAGGCAGAGAATGGCAATCTCAAAATCAGACTTGGTACTGACACAGACACTGCAAAGCTTTTGTCTGATTGATGGTGACCGTAAAGATTAAACGTTTGAAGTATCTTAAGAGTACGGAGATCCTGGAATGTTGAACACAGTACTCCTATCTGCAGTGCTACTAACTTATGGCAAGATTTGAAATAGCATGTTTACCTTCTTAATTCTTATCTCAAAAGTTGAAAAGTATAACATGGAGGGTTTCTTTCACCTGAGAAAATGTGTTGGAATCAATTTTACGGCTATAGTGTTAATCGGCTACGGCTATCATCACACTGTGTTTCTCTATTAAAGGAGGGGAAAGATAGAGACTGTATGTCAACAATACTACATCATATATGTAACAAATTAACCCTTTTCCTTGACTGGCTATATTTCTGGGTACAAGTGGAATTGAAATAAGGTGTACAGAAGGATAAGAATTCCCTTACATTGTTTTCTAAAGGGCTGAATAACCAAAATAAAAAATCTGGAACTAATCATAAGACCACTGATTGTAATGGGAGCAATGCATTGGTTTCACATCTTATAAGCAAAAGCTGTATGTTCTAGGAAAAGTCAGAAACTATAGTAGATTGGCATTGTATTTCTCTTGCCTTTTTATTGAATAGATCATCTTCCCAAAGAAAGATGAAGTCTCTGTGTATAGCATCCAGAGATAGCAATACAATATGCTTGAGTTCAGAAATTATGCTGAGAAATGTATTCAATATAAAGGTGAAGTAGGGGTGAGGAAATGAGAATAAGGAGAGAAAGCAAGAGGTCTAGGTTCAAAAATCAATGAACTTTGGATTTCTGAGACCAATAGGTGTGACTTGTATATGTCTTTTGCTCTCTTTCTTTAAACTGAATTGACGGATTTATCTTCTCTAATGTTAGGACATCTGGTTGTTGGATTCATATGAAGTCTGCTGGCTTTTGTAAGGAGACAGGGAGAGCCGGACTGCCCCTGCCATCACAGTCCATATGATGGGTTTTTCTAGCACAATCAACACAATGGCACATGGAAGGCTGTTTTGTGAGAATGTTACTTTTAACAAAGATTCCTCCCAAGAAATGAATCATGTATCTCCAGTGAAGTGACAAGATGCAGGCTCTTTCAGCTCTACGTGTAGATTCAGCAGTATCTGATTTATTGATATCAATATTTATATCCATGTCAGTTGTGCTGTGGTTGGTTGGTGGTATTTGCAGTGAATAGCTTGGCTGGGATGCTGAGGACATCACCTACTGTTTTTAAAAACTCAGCCTTCTCAAAGCTATTTAAAGAAGCCCTTCATCATCACTTCTTTCCACCAATGTTAAAAGCAATTCAGTAGAGGCATTCTCCTTTCATAGTCCCCCAGGTAATTGTTACTGACCTACAGGCATTCTGGAGGGAGACATATGTTGGCAATCTTTTTCCCCTTATGTAGTTCCTTTTCCTCTGAAAGTTTTGTAAGATTGTTAAGTGTCACTCTTCAGTTGAATCTATGTATAGTTCTTTCAGGTTGTTAGAAAATGTTCCTACTCTTCACCTAAAGTCAAAAAGATTCTGTTTGAACCTCATTTGAGTAAGGAGGTTTGAAAGTGGCATACCCAGTAGATAACTTTGTGGGTGTTAGTGGCCAGTAACGGGCACTTGGGGGATGTTAGATGGAGGGCAGAGATGCAAATCTGTACCTCGGTAGGCAGGCACCAGATCCCTAATATTTTCTCATGTGGCCACTCTTCATCAGGCACCATATTTAGCATAATATTGAGGGAAGAGTTGGGCCAAAGAGAGGCTCCATCTGAAGCCTTAACCACAGTGGTCTAACCTGCATCAGAGCAAATGAGTTTTTCTCCAGGTGACCTGCATCAAATCAGTGGTGCCATTCCCTTTTCTTTAACACGCTGTACACGCAGTCACCATTTTCTGTTGTGATTTTTGCAGACCATGACTTATTTCATCACTTTTATTTTTTAGCCATGATGTCTATAAAGAGGCAAAGGTACCAGTACATTCATTTATTAGTGTTTGATAACAAACATGTTTTATTGGAGAAAGAAATGAATACGAAGTAATTGACCTTTGGACCATGTGGTTAGGAGTGCATGTGTGTGAGCTGGAGTGGTCTGGCTAATGTTAAATCTAGGAAATTAAAGTTTTAGGTCTTTTAAACTTTTGTTGTTTGGATGATACATCTTAAAACAGGCCAGTGAGTGCACTCTCTCTTCTTCAAGGATTTAGAACTTCTCCGGCTAATATTAACATTGACGTCTGCAAAGTGAGGTTGAAATGGACACCCAGATAATGAGGAATGGAGTATCTCTCTCATGGGCTAGGACTGCTTGAAAGCTTTGGGGGATTTCTGAATGTTCCTACAGTTTTAGGGTGTCTCCCTTTTATTCCAGTAAGTCAGCCGAAAAACTTCTCTCCACAACTTTCTCTGGTAGTGGTTTAGTTGCTAAGTTGTATTTTGACTCATTGCTCCCCTGTGGACTGTAGCCCACCAGGCTCCTCTGTCCATGGGATTTCCCAGGTAATTCAGTTAAAGAATTAACTACAAACTCAAGACTCTAAATATTTATCCAGTAAAGTACTGAGTTCTATGACTCCATTTTTTAGACTGATTGTCGTAGATAGATAGATACATAAATATAGATATCAAGATAGATATATCTGTTTAAAAATATATACCTGTTTAGTATATATTCATTTTTGGTAGAAATTGTGTCTGTTCTGTTTAAAAGCAATATCTAAAGGTTAGAGATTGTGGTCATAATTTGATATCCACAATTTATAATCTCTAACGGGTAGTGCAACCATTTTTTGTTTGAGACTCTCTTGAGGTCTTCACTGCAAATGAAGCCTCTCTAATCTTCACCCATTGTCCATTTACACATGAGTAAATATGTTAAACTGCTCATAAAATGATAAAATAATTCTGAAGATAAATGCAAAATGACTTTTACAAAGACACGAAACAGTACATTACATTCTACTCTGGGGAATGCTTGCCAACATTCCACAGGCCAGAGATTTGATAAAATACCAATTTAAAGGATGGAAAAAAAATGATTCCTTGAGTGAAGAATTTTAGTTCCCCAGGATGGGAGTCTAATTCTTGAAGAAAGGAGAAACATATAATTTTTTCTTACCTATGAAATTCAGCAATTCTTAAGCTAATAAATTAGAGCAAGTGGTTAGTCTGAGACATGGAGAAAATTGGATACACTATGAAAAATTAGCAGCAGTGTTAATGAGAAAATGTTTGACATAAGTTCTGTGCTTCAATTTAGTATGCTGGGTGATTAGGTCTTCATAAAGTTGTTTATTAAAAAGAAAAAAAGAGTATTTGATCCTTTTTTAATGTTTCCAGATCCTGCCAAGGTCAAAGAAGACAGTCTCTGCTCTGTTGCATTATGTTCTGGTGTAAGAGTTGATGGTTTAATGAAATTGTTATAGAAGAGCCAGCAGCCAGTGAACATCAGACTTGTGTGTGTCACAGAGAGAGCATCTTTCACAAACAATTAGCTCTTTATAAGACATATGACAGTCCTCACATTTACCACATATGTCCCATGCCTCCTAAATAAAAACACCATTTACAACCCACCAAAATTAATCTGGGCCCCCCTGAAGAGAAGGGAATCAACTCCTTAGTTCTTTGCAAGTTAACTCTTTCAAGTCTGAAACATACCATTTTATGCTTTTTAGCTGATGGACCTTTACCCATTTATACTTCCAAAGAGTTGTTTCTGATATTAAAGAAAGTTTAAAACATCTCTCTTGTTCAGATGATGTTTGATTGCAAAGAACCAAAATTCACTCTAATTTACCCAAAAGAAGAGTTTATTATAGTATACAGACATAATAAATAGCAAGAAACTAGTAAGCCTAAGGAAGAAATGAACCAAGAATTTCCAGGCACCTCAGTAGCAGTTGTTCATGGATCTTCTATCTGATGCGTAGTTTAAAAAAAAAAAAAAATCATCTATTCAGCTTCTTCCTAGTCAATGTGTCTACCCCAGGTCGTGTGTCTGTCTTGATTAGTAGCTAAGGTTATGCAGAACCTAGAGTGGCCCACTTTGGGTAAGGAGTGCAACAGGTTGAGTTTTAAGTCAGAGCAGTATGTTTATGAGGACAAATGTTCATTCTTCTTATTCAAGACCCCCAACAATTTCAGCCCTGTCATCTTAACTCATCAACCTGACCACTGACATTGCTTGAAAGTATATAAGTGAGTTGAAGCAGACCTATATCTGCTACTAAAAGGGGGAAAAAACCTGCAGTAATTCATAGCCCTTGAGGTGCTGGTAGGAATCAGTATTACCATGTTTATCTGCAAGGACAGTGACTTATTAAGAAATCCCAAGCCCCTGTTTCCTTTGTTCCCCACAAACTGGAGGAATTAACTGGCCATTCTCAAGGAATGAGTTGGTCAAAATAAGCTATGAAACATCTCTTGTAAGATATTCAGCCCTGCCCACATTAAAGACTCCCAATAGACTGATTTAGTTACACAGTTAAGCTACCTCACAAAGTGTGTGGTTGAAAAGATGAATCTGAGATGGGGAATAGCTCACATTTTTACTTTCAAGTTTGGAACATAGGATTTGGAGTAAGGTCTGGTTCAGAACAGAATTCTACCATCTACCTGTGAGACTTTAATCAAATGATTTAATCTCAGAACCTCAGTTCATTAAATGAAAGGGCTAATAGTACTCATCTCACAGGATTGTTGAGAGAGCAGTGAGAAAAAGGATGTAAAGAACTTAGCGTGGTGCCTGGCATACATGCACTACCATTATCAAATTGTTTGATTAGACTTTCCATATTAATACATGTTAATTCTTGTTTCATGACCTATCTCCCTTGCAGTTTTTTACACTCAAAGAAATATAATTTTAAGAATAAGTAAACAAAAAAGACCATTCAACTAATGACTGAGATGAAGATAATTCTATTCTGGACCCTCAAATCAAAATATTAAAGTAACAGTAGAAGCTAATCAGATGTTTGGAAGGTATAAATTTGATCTTGCAAGTAAACCTGGGATTTCCTTCAATAAATATGGTTTCCACTTCCATCTCCTTGTCTTGTTGAGCTGAAATACAGAATTAGAAGACACATATTCCAGGTCAGGTCTGCCAAGCAAACCACCAACCACTTGCAAGACTTAAATTTATAGCACCTATAAAATATATGGTTATGTACAAGCATAAGGAATAAGCAGTCTAGAAGATAAAGAATTTAATAAAAATTGCAGCTACACAGAGCTAGCTGCTAAAGGTTGAAGTGGGAGTATCTTCTGCAGCAGATGTATGCTGCTATTGAATGCTTGAATCAATGCAGGAGCTGCTGCTGCTGCTAAGTCACATCAGTCGTGTCCAATTCTGTGCGACCCCATAGACGGCAGCCCACCAGGCTCCCCGGTCCTTGGGATTCTCCAGGCCAGAACACTGGAGTGGGCTGCCATTTAATTCTCCAGTGCATAAAAGTGAAAGTGACGTCTCCCAGTCGTGTCCAACTCTTAGTGACCCCATGGACTGCAGCCTACCAGGCTCCTCCGTCCATGGGATTTTCCAGGCAAGGGTACTGGAATGGGGTGCCATTGCCTTCTCCACAATGCAGGTGGGGCATTCAAAAAGCTTCCTCGGGGTCAGGTTGCTCCAGGTACTTTGTAAGGTTATAGAGTCCGTGATTGAATGATTTTGCAGAGGAGAGTCAGAGGACAGAGTACTTTCTTAGTCCCCAGGGATTCTCATCTGTTGTGACTAACCAAAGCCCCAAGTAGGAGGATGGGTCAGAGGTCTGAAATTCAGAGCCTTGCTGGAACGCGTTGATCCTTAGAAGTAAGCGTCTCGGTATGATAAATACTAACTCCTCAAGCCCGTTAGGGAATGGAAATTTAAGAACCGTTTGGGTCAAAGATCAGGAAATTTATGGCGATTATCTGTGGTTACAGTGTAGAGTGTTTGAGGATGGTTTAAGCCAAAGAGTCCAGTGCCTGTAAATCTTGAGTGATATTAATACCTCTGTGAGCATGTGTGTACAATGTTTCTGGAAAGATTAATTGCAAAGGCCAGTTCCCAGGAAAGACAAGCAGGTAATTGGCATTTAATTAATGAGAATAAGTTATATTAAATTAAAGACTTATAATCCTTGATTATTTATCTTCCTGTAGCCAGTGTGACAATCTACTCTTAGATTATTAACTGGGCACTGTTTTTCGAGAGGCCAAACTAAACCTTCTGTTCAGACTATAAATAAGAATATGCTTGCATATCAACCATGAGAACAGAACAACTTTTGGAAAACCACAGAGGGTTTTTCTTTTTAACATAAATAATATATTAAAAATTCAATCCAGCAGAGCACCCAAGGTCTCGGGCATATTCCACACCTCCAAAATTCAGAAAAGTTGAACGACTGTTGAAGAAAGGTCATGAGCTTGAGGGTTGGTCTGATCGGTTAAGTCCTACCTCTGACTCTATTAACTCTATGGCCTTGGGCATGTTATTAAAATTCTCCCAGGTTCAGTTCTCTTATCTTCATAAATGGGAAAATAATATCTACCTGGAATATATTGTTTTAAAAATTAAATTCCCATGGTCCAGTGCATATGACATGGACAGTGCTCCATAGAAGTTTCTTCTCTTTGTTGTCTCCTTCTTTTCTAGCACAGGGTGACAGAGGTTAGAAAATTATTCCAAAACAAAATTGAAAGATCTGTTCTATTTGATGTTGACAATTACCGTTCGTGTATGCTAAGTTGCTTCAGTAGTGTCTGGTTCTGTGTGACGCTATGGACTATAGCCCACCAGGCTCCTCTGTCCACGGGATTCTCCAGGCAAGAATACTGGAGTGGGTTGCCATGCCCTACTTGAGAGGATCTTTCAGACCAGGGATCAAACCTGTGTTTCTTATCTCTCCTACATTGGCAGGCTGGCTCTTTACCACTAGAGCCGCCTGGGAAGCCCCAAAATAGACCCACACGAGTACAACCAATTCATTTTTTTTTTTTTTAAGTGCAAAGGCAATTCAATGGAGAGAGGTAATTCTTTTCATCAAATGGTGCTAGGACAATTGGACTTAATATGCAAAAATAAATAAACTTAGACCTAAACCCACATATCTTATACAAAAATTAACTTGAAATAGGTTATTGATCTAATTGTACAACATCAGTCTGAAAGGTTTTCAGGAGAAAACGTGGGAGAAAATACACATAACTTGGAATCAAAAAGTTCTTAGAGATGACACCAAAATCACAACTCATAAAAAATTGGTAAGTTGGACTTCAAATTAAAAACTTCTGCTCTGTCAAAGACACTATTTGAAAAATGGAAAGACAAGCCACTGGGAGAAAATATTTGCAAATCACATTGTGTCTATGGCTAGAATATATTAGAATCTTAGAATTCAATCAAATTAAAAATGGGTAAAGGATTTGAATAGACACTTTACCAAAAAGGACATACAGATGGTCAATAAGCACAAGAATAGATGGTCAACATTATTAGCCACTAGGAAAAGGAGATACCTCTACTTGTAAATTAAAACTACAGAGATACCACTATATAACTATTAGAGAGACTTAAAAAACAAAGAAACACACAAAATGAAAACCTGATAGTATCACATGTTAATGAGGATGCAGAACAACTAGAAATCTCATGCATTACTGATAGGATTATAAAGTAGTACCACCATCTGGAAAACAGGTTGGTAGTTTCTTATGAAATTAAGCATACATTTACCATATGACCTAACAATCTCACTCTTGGGTATTTACCCTAGAGCAATGACAATGGAGAAGGCAATGGCAACCCACTCCAGTATTCTTGCCTAGAGAACCCCTTGGACAGAGGAGCCTGGTGGGCTGCTGTCCATGGGGTCGCACAGAGTCAGACACAAATGAAGTGACTCAGCATGCATGCATGCAGTGACAACTTAGATTCACACATACCAAAAAAACCTGTACAGAAATATTGATCACATCTCTTCATAAGCACCAAAATCTGGAAATAATTCAGATGTCCTTCAGTGGGTGAATGAAAGCAAACTGTGGTACATTCATACAATAGGATACTACTTGGCAATAGAAAGGAACAAACCATTAAAATACATAACGTGACATATGACATGAAGTCGCTTCAGTCGTGTCTGTCTCTATGATGCTACGGACTGTAGCCTGCCAGGCTCCTCTCTCCATGGGATTCTCCAGGCAAGAATACTGGAGTGGGCTTCCATTTCCTTCTCCAGGGGATCTTCCCCCACCTAGGGATCGAACCTGTGTCTCTTAAGTACCCCACATTGGCAGGCAGGCTCTTTACCATCAGCGCTACCTGGGAAGCCCTAATAAAACACATGACAACATGGATGAATCTCAGGGGCGCTATGCTGAGTGAAAGAAGACAGTCTCAAAAGGTTATATTCCATATGATTCCATTTATGTGATATTCTCAAAAAGGCAAAACTATAGTGATCAGTGGTTTCCAGGGAATAGGGTGGAGGTAATATGTGACTCCAAAGGAGCAGCATGGGTTGGGACGGAGTTTGGGGGGATGATGGAATTGTTTTGTGACTGGTGGTGGTGGTGATTGTTACACACATCTACACATGTGCTAAAACTCAGAACTACATGCCAAAAATGTCAAATTGACTATTTTTTAAATAGAGTAAAAAGAAAGAAAATGAGTCCATTGAGAAATTGATCTGACTTATGATAAATAAGACATAATATCCAGGAACTCCAAGACTCTTTTTGTAAGTATAATTTATTCATTTATTGGAAAAATGTTTCTTGAGCACTTCCTATGTGTCCATAGTGTTTTAGGTGCCAGAACTGAAGTACTAAATGTAACAAAAACTCATGGGAGCTTGAATCACCGTAAGTAATAATGATGTGGTATGTCAGATGCTATAAATACTATGATAAGAGAAATAGGAAATGGGGGGAGGTAATGTTGCTATTTGATAGAGGGTGGTGGTGGAGAACAGTTCATAGCCACAAGGAAGAGAAGGAACAAGCTGTGCAAAATCTTGGGATGAATGTTGCAGACAAAGAGAATAATCTTAGGTAGAGCCCCAATCCAGCACACAAGACTGATCAGAATAGAGCCACTCTTCTTGAAACTAAGCGGGAGGTTCCCAGAGAATCCTTTGCAGAACCCTAGGGTTTGGATGGGGAACACAGTGTGACATTCACTAAGCCAACCCATCCTTACACAGAGCTTATTTGCCTTGAGGTCAAGAAGAAATCTCTCCTGGGTAAGAAAAATCTCTTCCCTAAGGCCAAGATGGAAATCCTGTCTAAAATCCCATCGGTTGGAAATATGCTTTAGGCCTAGGTGATAAAGCCAAAGTCACCTGAAAATCACAGACTCTCTCCAGGGTGTGGCGAGAGCAGGAATCAGTTTGTCTATTAGCAAGGACAGAGGAGAAGAGACTGGCCACTGGTATCTTTCAGTGATGCTGTGAGTAGTTGACAAGTATGGTGGAGAATCAAGACTCCAGCCCAGGTGATTCATAATTAACCTGAGAAAGAGAAACAACCATAGATGGGAGGTGATCCCCAGATTGGCTTCATATTGAAGGTTCCCAGCTCAAGGTGTAGATGTTCAGAGAGGTGGAGCCTGGGAAGAAACCTCGGGTTGACAGAGGCCAGCAGGAGGGCCAGAGAGCAGACGAGGGCTAAGTCAACAAAGTGCCACGAACCCAGTAGAGATGGCAAGGCGGTAGATAATGTGGCTGAAAAGAAGTTAGTAGACATCCTGAAGCCTGTTGGCCAGAAGCCCAGAGCAAAACTGAAACTATCCCTCAATATTGCTGCTTTTCTCTTCCAAGACTCAACAGCCACTCCGTGAGTTTATCTTGAAGCTGGGCAGACTTTAAGAGAGAAACATGAAAATCCCCTCCCATCAGCCTGCCCATTACTATCTCACAATCTTCCTGGGCTGCAGTTTAGGAAAATTCCAAGGGAACCAGTCCCCTTTAAGAACCAATGGCTTACAGGAACTGGCTTCCTGCCAGTGTGGAAAAGTAGAGCAGGAGACATTTAAAGCCCTGTTTGAAAACTGTCATTTTTCCAACAGCCTCAGATGGGGTGATTAATCAAGAAGCAATTCCGGAGAGAAGCCATCTTCTTTACCTACTTAAATCTCCCAGGTTAAGTTGTATTTTAAGCCCTGGCTTATTTTTAGACAAGTTTGTTGCTGTTGCCTAACCCTATGTTAAAGCAATTATTGTCTGCGAGGGTCATGCAGAGTTCAGTAGAACTGAAAAACTCACAGCCTTTAGTATTAATGGGGTGAGCAGCTTGTTCAGGGTCTTTTCCTTAAAGGGACAGAACAATGAGTGAGAACAGTCCATAATGACAAAAAATGCACTTGATGTTTCAAGAGAGGGGAGGCTTCTTTTGGTGGCTTCTGGCAAAAGACCCCAAAATCAAACAAAACAAAAAAATGGTTGGAATCAAGTTCCACCCTCTAAAGACCAGTGGCCCCACCCCAATATTGTTGAATCTGTTATTTGAACTCAAGTGAAGAATTAGAAATTCAAAAAGGAGACAGAAGAGAAGTAATGTATTTCAAGTGTCTATTATGTGCTAGTTGTTTCACGTAAGTTTACCTTAATTGTCACATCTACCCCTTTGATGTATATGATGTAATGTATGTGCTATTATTACATGTTCTCTGCAGATGAGGAAACTGAGAGAGCTAAGTATTTTGCTCCAGATTACACAGTAACTGGCAGAACCAGGCTAAGAACCCAGATTGATCTAAGTACATGGATCCTTTCTCACTACACGCTCCCAGTCCATGTTAAATGTCAGGATAACTGGGCAGGTTGAATTTTTTCTTTGTTCTTTTAGACTCCCCAAACATATTAAGATGCTCATTTCAGACACCTCTCTTTCCTATGAATTTCCTATGAATTCTGTCTTTGAAAAATAATGAGAACTAATATGTAATATTGAAGACAACAAATGCCAGATATTGAAGACAAATGGCATGGTCTAATTAAATCCACACACAACACATATACACACGTGATTAAAAATAAAAGATTTAATAATCATCCATTTTACGGAGGAGAAAGTTGAGGCTTAGAGAGTTTATATCTCTTGTTTACGTAGCACAGCTAGTAGTGATAGAGCCAGGTTTCACAGCCAGGCCTTTTGATTTGAGGATCTACTCCTACCTGTGGTTTTGTTCAGGCACTGTGGCTTTTTTTTTGTCCTCCCCTGATGGACAAAGCTGAGCACCCGGCCCAGATTTCCTTGTGAGGATTCTAGGGGCTGATTAGCAGTCTCACCACAGAGTGTCTGAGCCTTTTGAGAGAAAGTGTAAGATGACCATATGGAAAAATGGTGCCTCTTTAGCCTCTGCGTCTCAAGCTGCTTGGCTGTATTGCTACTAAGCTACCCTCCATGGGGCTGCTGCTAAGTCGCTTCAGTCGTGTCTGACTCTCAGCGACCCCATGGACTGCAGCCCACCAGGCTCCTCCATCCATGGGATTTTCCAGGCAAGAGTACTGGAGTGGGCTGCCGTTGCCTTCTCCGCTCCATGGGGCAGCCACTCTCTAAAGGATAGTGGTGGTTTAGTCACCTAGTTGTGTCTGACTCTTTGTGACCCTATGGACTATAGCCTGCCAGGCTCCTCTGTCCATAGATTCTCCAGGCGAGAATACTGGAGTGGGTTGCCATTTCCTTCTCCAGGGGATCTTCCCAACCCAGGAAACGAACCCGGATCTCCTGCATTGCAGGCAGATTCTTTACCAGCTGAGCTATGCAGGAAGCGTGGGGCCCAAAACCGCAAGGCCTGTGGGTCAGACTCAATGCCCCAGCTTCTTTGAAGGCTCTAGACATTCCCTTCTCCCTCGCTTCTGGAAATGGCAATCCGTCTGTGGCATCTCTGTGGTGGTGTGTTGTTTAATGACTGCAAATTCCTTCCATTCCAGTGTCCAGGGCCCTATGCACTGTAATTCCGCAGCCTTGCCTGTCCTGGAGGACAGTGTGTTTCTCCACCCTCTTCAATCTGGGCAGTTAGGACTTGCTCTGACCTATCAGCTTCCACCTTCTTTGAATGCTGTCCTGAGGCCACCACACAACGAAGCTGATCCAGCCGACTGAATAATGACAGGCCAGATGGGAGAGAAGTGTGGCACCCCAGCCGACAGCCAGCACCCACTGCGGAGGCCAGGGACACCCGCAGTCCTGACCTTGAACCCAGGTGACCCTCCCTCTGAAGGCAGCTGCTTGAGTGAACCCTGGCAAAATAGGCAGTGTAAGCTTACAGCCAATTCAAAGAATCATGGGGGGCTAGGGCAGAAAATCCATTGTTTTTAAGCCACATTTGGGGATGGTTTGTCACCCAGCGAAGACTGACTGAAACAGTGCCCCTTTGAAGCTCGGAGCACTGTAAGGGTGCATCCTCAGTTGACACTCTTCTCTGCAACACTTCAGAGGCTGCTGCTGTGTAATCAATGAACGTGATCCTCCCCGAAACCTGCCTCCACTGCCATAAATTCCTCCAGAGAACACTGGATGTTTCAGGACTCTTATCCTTCGAGGAACACAGGCAGGACACTCATATTACTAAACTGACAATATTTGAGGTCTGAAAGAAATATATATATTGTACCAATATTCTAAAATAACGCCAAAAATCAAAATTAATATTTTGTTGGGACTTCCCTGGTGGTCCAGTGGTTAGGAATCTGTCTTCCAATACAGAGGACATGGGTTCAATCCCTGGTTGACAAACTTGGATCCCACAAGCCACTGGGCAACTAAGCCTGTGTGCCACAACTAGAGAAGCTCACACTGCAACGGAGGATCCTGAATGCTGCAGCTAAGACCCAACACAGCCAATAATAAATAAATAAATTTTAATTAACATTTCATTGAATGCAAATGTAATAATCTGCCAAGTAGTTGCCTACATTTCATGGGATTTTTTTCCAGGCAAGAATATTGGAATGGGTTGCCACTTCCCTCTCCAGGGAATCTTCCCAATTCAGGGATTGACCCCATGTCTCCTCCATCTCCTGCTTGGCAGGCAGATTCTTTACCACTTAGCCGCCTGGGAAGCCCAATGAGCTTGAGTGTCTTGGGTGTTTTGTGTGCCGATGGACCTGGGTACTCTGTGTATTCACTCTTTAAGTTCTACCCTGATGCCCCAAACTTCAGCTGAGTTATGCTATCCTGTCCTTTGGGAGAAGATTTAGTGAGGAGTTCCTAAACCTAAGGGTACCCTGTCTATCCAAGTCAGTTACCAAAAAGACAGTCACCTGCCTCAGCCAATCAGAGACTGTTTTAAGGCACATCAAGGCAACTCAATTCATCAGGAAGGTTGTAGAAAAGCAACTGAATGCTTTCTACAGAAACAGCATTGTGGGGGCACAGTGTATGATGGGGGGTACGGAGATGAAGCCAGCAAGGACAAGTGAATTCTTTATTAGCTAATTGAGAATTATTTCAAGCCTCAGTCCTTCCTGAGAAAAGTAAGCGGGGAGTTCCTGAATTTCTGTCAGAACCATGAGCACAGACACACATTTTAGGAAAACACAGAAGCAAAAGCTGGCATAGCAGCTCAGCAGGGGGACTACAAAGAGCTCTTATCAACACATTAGCCCGCAGAGAATCAGCAATACCCCGGGTGCCATTCTCAAAAATGTGGATTAGCCACTTCTGCCTGAGTGGAGTTCTCAGTTTGGTTCTGCAAGTGACCACACACCATGTTTATTCTCAGACTCTCTCTCTTATTTGGGAATATACCCAACCTTAATCAAAGTTCTCCAAATCCAGTCTGTGTAGCCTAAAGGCTATGTGGGGGGAAGGGGTCAGCCTTACTAGAGGCCATTAGGATCAAAACTAAACTCATGAATCATTCCTGCAAGGCAACCACTTGGTGGAGAGGCCCCGTTAAAAGCCAAGATTGCTCTTAATTTAATCTAGTGCAGTCAGTCCCCTGGAGAGGTGCCGAGGGATTGTTTATGGGATTGGGGAAGTAATCAATACACCATCAGAGAGGGAGCCAAATAATTTAGGTCGTGTTCATCTGAGGGAGGGCAGACCTTGCAGAGAGGGCATCTATAACTGTAGTTGAGAAAGGGAGAGGAAGAGAGGGGGAAGGAAGAAACAAGGACAGAATACATTAACAAGGAGAATTTGAACATTTTCATCCTCATCAGGACAATGAGGAAAACCCTGACAGTTTTCTTTAAAGATGTGTCCTGCCAGATCTCTCATTCCTCCAACAGAGGTTTATTAAATGCCTCCTTGGTTTGTTCACACCCACAACTGTACATTCAGGAGCAGGCATTGAATTTGTGTCTTACGTCTTCCAAACTTCTCCTCCGCAGCTTCTCAGCTCATTGATGGCAACTGACAAGTTCCTGTTCCAGCCCAAAATGTTGGTCCCCATGGAGGGAACTTGTCTGGTACATCTCCTTTTTCTGTTGCAAATGCCTTGGGGCAGACTCATCCCATGGTTCTCGATCATGGTTGGAGAATAAGAGGAGTAAGACCAACCTGAGCTTGAGCTGTTTATTTATTCTGGCTTTCAACAAATCTCTTTCCACATGTGCAAGCGTGCTTTGTTTCTGTCTTTTTAAAAGGTAATATTCACACATGCTAAAATTTTCAGTTTTATGGGGGGGTTTAAAGTGTAAAATCAGTCTCCTTCCCACCTACCATAACCCACTTCCAAGTACTCTGCCCACAGGCAGCTCTTACCACCAGTATTACTTTTTCTTTTTTTTTAACATAAGTTAACACTCGGCACTGACACCTCGCATTTTTTTCTCTTAACAAAATGCTTTTGGATTTCATTCCTTGTGAATACATGTAGATCTGCCTCAGTATTTTCAATGGCCACGTAGGAGTCCATTTTATGTGCATTTAGGTTGCTTCTAGTCATTTTTGGGGGTGGGGAGGGGAAAATCTTTCGAGCATTTTCAAGAAAACTACTAAAAGATAAGAGTAACTACTAAACTAACTACTAAAAGATAAGAGTATTTGGTCCCAAGCCTTGAAGACCCCTAGTCTAGTGGAGGAGGCAAAGTAATTAATGGATGGTTTCATTAACGTTTGGGCTACAATCCTGCCATGAATCCATGACTAGAGAGGCATACAGAACACACATACATCTCCCTGGTGGGGCCGCAAAAGGCATCACAGAGGCGGGGCCAGGGATGCTGGCCAGGTGGAATGCAGGTAAGAGGGCAGGAGGAAACAGCCTGTGCCCAAAGTCGGCTTCGGCAGCTACAAGGAGTGGCAGGAGGATGGGAGAGACTGATCAGCCTCGGACCACCGAGGTCTGCAGATGGAGCTGGTGCCTCCTCTAAGCTCAGCATCCCCAGCAGACAAATGTTCCCTCCTGCTCCTTCTCTCCCAAGGCCCCCAAACAACTTAATACGCAAGCCTCAGAAAGAAATTCCCAGCCCTGAGCCGGGCCTCCTGGACACCGTGTTTGCAGCCCTTCGCGGGAGCCCTGCCGGCCCCCTTCCCTCGGAGGCGAGGCGGAGGCGCTCCGCACCTGCCTCTGAATTGTGCCTGGCAGTCGCCGGCCGGGAGCTCAGTGACACAGCAGGTGCCTCCAGCCTGCAGACAATTCCATATTTCAATGGAGCGTCGCCACCAAAGCTTATTATCTAGGGCAATAAAGTTTGGGATTAGGGGGATTCGGAATGATTGTATGATTCTCCACAAAGCTTATCTTCTAATAGACCAGCTGCTTTATTAGGCCGCCCCCACCCGCACCGGGCCCTTCCCAAAGCATCCTGAGTCCCAGGCAGCCGAGGGGGGTCTTCAAGACGGCAGTGGCAGACAGCTGGGGGTATCGTATCACCCCCAGTCTCCATCTGCGAGTGTTAAATTACGGGCGGCTTCCAGCTGGGCACACCCGGGCTCCCACCTTCCTCCCACAAAGAGCCCTCTCCCCCACGTCAATGTCTGGCATCTGCCGAGAACACGGTGTGACCGCCCCTCCCCCGCTGGTCCCCACCTCTGAACTCGGAAGGGCCAAGCCTGGGTATTGGCCTGCTATCAGGGCCTCGCTGTCGCGGGGTGGAGGGCAGAGGCGTGCAGGGCTGGAGAAGGGGGTACCATGAACGTGTCTGCTGCCATGGGGCTCTGCTGAAAAGGGGACGGGGTGTGTACCACAGAGTCACAAAGAAGCTGGTCTGCTTAGCAAGCTTCTGAATAGTCCCCCCTAAACAGGAAATTACTGCACCCTTGATTGTGATGGGGGCCATTCGCACACCTTCCTCCACACTACTGCTCGGTTCCCTTTTCTGGCTGGAGCCGAGCGTGGGGCAGTGTCTCAGCCCCCTGTGATCAGCAGCGGTGGGACTAGCCTCGTGCCCTAAGCCTCCCTAACGGGGCTTCCTTGATGGCTCAGCCAGTAAAGAGTCGGCCTGCAATCCGGGAGACCTGGGTTCGATACCTGTGTCTGGAAGATCCCCTAGAGAAGCTAATGGCAACCCACTGCAGTATTCTTGCCTGGAGAATCCCGTGGACAGAGAAGCCTGGCAGACTACAGTCCACAGGATCGCAAACAGTCAGACATGACTGAGCGACTCACACACGTCCTTCCCTGAGACCCTCTTTTGTCCTGAGTCCTTGGCAGAATATCTGCTCAGAAGAGGAGGATGTTAATAAGCACTGATAAGCATGCTAAGAGGAACAAGGGAATCTGCAAACATGTTTGAGACAAATGAATATGTGCCCTTGTTTTCCTATTCTGCAAAACAGATTCTATCACTTACTTTGCAGGACTGTGGTGAGGTTAAAAACAAACGTGAGACATGTGTAGCATCCAACATTTGGCACATGCTCAGCAAGTGTGGTTGTGACGATGATGATGATGTGGTCTTATTATTGCTTTTGCTGTCATTATGTATGACTTGTAAACACGTTTATTAGCATGCCTTCTATAATGATCCTACTGGTATGAATGGGGGCATTCATAATAATTCTTGTGGGCAAGAATTATTGATATGAATCTAGCACACTTAATCCAAAGGGCTTGAGTGTTGTGAATGGACTTGAGTGCGGGACTAAGTACTTAAGCAGTGATGAGAGTTACTGAAGTTCAACTAATCTGTGCCCTGTTCCTTCATTCATTCAACAACCAAATTCTAAGCCCCTTCTGTGTGCTAGACACTGTTTTAGGTTTGGGGAAAACAGCAGTAAATGAGAATTTTAAAGTCTTTGCCCCTATGGCATGCATATTCCTTTGGGGAAGAAAGAAAATAAAATGTCCATGTAAGAAGAATCTCAAATTGTGATAGGCCCTATGAAGAAAATAACCAAATGATGGACTAGAAGTCATTTGGCAGGGTGTGGTGAGCTGGGTGAGTGACATTGAAGAGGGAAGCCATGGGCAAGTCCTTGATGAGAAGACACTAGTGAAGACCTAAGTGATGAGAATGAGGCAGTCGTATGAAGACCTGGGAGAAGAGTGCTCGGGAAGAGGGAACAGTGAATATAGAGCTTCTAGTAACAGAGAGGCAGGGAAAAGGCCAGTGTGTCAGAGCATGTGGGTGGGGAGTGCGGCGATGGATGTGGCAAGTGCAAAATCATGGAAGTATTTGCAGACCCTGGCAAGACTTAGGATTTCATTCTTTTTTTTCAGCTTTATTGAAGTATAATTGACAAATAAAATTGTAAAACGTTTAAAGCATCTATATTGTGACAATTTGATATACATTTACACTATGAAAGGATTCCTCCCAACAACTTAATTAACACATCCAGCTATAAATATAGATAGATATAGATGAGAACATTTAAGTTCTACTTTCTTAACAAATTTCAACATAAGGTTTTATTCTAATTGCCATAGGAAGATAGTGGGAGGTTTTCAGTAGTTGAATGACATGATTTGATTCATACATTGGGGAGGTCCCTCTGGCAACTGTGTTCACTGTCAGTGCGCTTGCATGAATAGCCAGTCAACACAAATGAAATACCGCAGCCTATCACAAAAATTCAAAAAGCCAGGACAAGAGAAGACCTGAACAGCAAGAGACCCAGATCAAGAAACTCATATCAACTAGAAGCCCAAGAAAAGCCTGTACTGAGGACAAGTTCATATGACGTTAAACTGTATTAACACCACATTTCCTACAGGCTTAAGGCTTTTGCTCCATTTGAGTTAATAACCCAGGGCAAATGTAAAAGCTTAAGATTTTGAGACAAGCAATCACACCTGATCGTCTCTTGAATTGTCTATCATGTCTGTTGCTGTTTTTCCTAAGTTCTCATCCCTTACACACAAATTGAAAAACTGTCTCAACTCCTTGCTCTTCTATGATTTGATATGAGCAGATTCACAAAGGACAGCTGCCTAATACAGAAGAAGGCAAGTGGCTCTCATCCCTATTTTGGAAAGCTCTGCAAATACTACACAGAGATGCATACAAGGCTCACCTGTACGCTTTATCATTCTGTAACAAGTTCTTGTGAGTCTGTGGTCTGGTGAGAAATACATGTAGTCAGCAATCAAGAAAGGGGAATTTTCTTGGCTCTGCTTCAAACTAGCAATGCAAGCTTAGACAAGAAATTTGTTCTTTCAGGCCTCCATTTTATTTCTATCATGTGGATAATTCCTCCTCTACAAAGAACAAACAAAACTTAGGTTTCCCTAAACATAATTGGGAATCAGCTGCAATTTAAAAAATCCTCCATAGGGGCTACCCTGATGGTCCAGTAGTTAAGAGTTAGTCTTCCAATGCAGGGGACATGGGTTCAGTCCTTAGTTGGGGAACTAAGATCCCACTTGGTACCAGGCAACTAAGCCCACATGCCCTGGAGCCTGCGCACTGGAACAAAGATACCTATTGCTGCAACTAAGTAAATATATGCATTATATATTTTAAAAAATCCTCCATAAACAGGGGACCAGATATCACTTAACCTACATACAAATAGGAGTACAAATGGGAGACTCCTTTCTATACCTGCTTTCTCATGTTTTACACACGTTGCTAGTACACTTCATTATTGATTCCTAAACTTACTATATAGCATTACAGAGCAGCAATATATTCAAAATGAGAACTCCTGTGTACTGTCATCAAAGACATGTGATCCTATGATCCCTGTGCATTGAGACTGTGTCATTTTTTTTTTTTTGTAATCAATACATTAGGCACCCAGATGTTTGCTGAAATAAAATGATGCTATCAATTGTTGCTATTTTTTTAAGTCAGAAGACTCAAGAAGTTAAACAATTAAATAAATGTCTAGGTGAGTTAAGGTAGAGGCAAAGAACCTGATATATCTTGAGCTTTAAAATCACAGTAGTAAAATACACACTTAAGTAATTGTCGATGATACAGTGATGATCTTGTACTTCCAGGAAATATTAATATCTAGATTGTGGACTCTCTTTACAAAGGCAAGAAAGACTTTTATACATTTCAGCAATAAATTCATTCAGATTTTTGAAAATGCAAACTGTCGATTATCTGGGCTTCCCAGGTAGCGCTAGTGGTAAAGAACCCGCCTGCCAATGCAGGAAACTTAAGAGACTCCAGTTTGATCCCTAGGTGGGGAAGATTCCCTAGAGAAGGAAATGGCAACCCACTCCAGTATTCTTGCCTGGAGAATCCCATGGAGAGAGGATTATCCAGAAGATAGAAACATTTAGAATAAATTATTTGTTATTTAGTTTACACATACATTTATTGACAACTTACAATATACCAGAGAGAATCAGGCATGACATAGACAGGCAGATTCTCTTGCCCTCAAGAAGTTTGCATTCAAATGACAGAACCAGAATATCAGCAAGTAAACACAGAGAAATACACAAGGAATTTACCTTAGGAATCTTAGTGACTCAAGATCTCCTCTGATCTCATAAGTCCATCTAAGGAGCAATTAAGAAATTAAATGTGAATGTGCTATAAAAGTTAAATGCACTCTCAAAATGTAAGTTTTATTAGTAATAAAGGGTATAAAGAAAAGTGTCAGTTATTAATGACCATCTTACTTCTACGCACTCAGATAAAAAAGGAAGTAAAAAATCAAATCGCAGTAGAGTATATATAGTGTGTGATTTGACTCATAATTGTGCATTGGAAAAAAATTCTCTTTGAGGGCTTTCATTTTTAAAAACATTTCTATAGTGTTTGATTTTATTTTACAAAGGACTTGTATGGCTGTTGTAATTTAAGTGTTTTTAATGCAGAAACAGTCAATGGAATGTTCATGGGCCTCTATAAATAGGCATGTGTGCATTCAAAAGAATCAGAATGTGTGTGAGATGGTTGCCATTAAACATGAAAAGTCTCTGCTGTATCTAGCTTGGGTAATGAGGTAGAGAGAAAAATTCATCAAGATGAACTTGGAGATAATTCCTTTAGCACAGAAGGCAGAAACGTTAATTGATGGATGCGATGCCCACGCAGGATAACACTTTTAGCTCCCAAACATGACAGCTTCAGTTGGCCAATGTAAAAATAAAATGAAATGAAAGCCTTTTGAATTGACGTGATGGAGGAGAAGAGGAGAAATGATTTTGCCATGCACCAGATATCTATTTTTCATTGATACAAGGACCTTGGTCCAATTAGGAGACCTTAGTCCTGATCCTCAGGGATAGGACCATTCTTTTCTTTCCCTTTCCTTTTCCTTTCTTTCCTTTTCCTTCCTTTCTTTCTTTCCTTTCCTTTTCTTGCTTTGTATCTTATTTTTCATTAAATAACTACTCAAGATGAAGTATAGAAAGGAAGAAAAACATTTTACTTTTCAAGAGAAACAATTTCCATTGGAAGACACTACGCAAATCTATCTCTGTGTTTTCTTAGGTGGGTGGCTGGAGAAACAGGGTCGTGATTTTAAAGATCAGAGTCAAGGTGAACAAGCATTACACTGAACTCACCCGAGCCTCACATTACTACAGAAGAAAACAAATCTTCCCGATCCTGACAAATCCAAATTGAAGACTGCCTGCCTAGACAAATCCCAGCTTATCAATCAGGCTGCTTCAAGGAAACTAATCCCTAGCCCCGCTGCCTGCTGGGGATTCATTGCTCACTCTTTTGCTTGATTTTCTCCCCTCTGACTACACAGATTATTCAAATGGTGTGGTCACCCAAACAATTGGAAAGCAAACAGGCCAAGGTGCGAAGGATGCCTGGAGTGTTTCTGAGCAAGATTTAAGATTCTCCTCTTCCAGGAACAACAATTTGCATTTACCTGGGGCTTCAAAAATGACCTTAAAGAAAAGGAGGGAGGCAGAGGCTTGCTGTTCGGCAGAACTGGATTCAACTTCAGACTCAAATGTACACTAGCTTTGCAACCTTGGCCAAGTGACAAACTCCTGAAGCCTCAGTTTTCTCTCCTATACCTTGGAGATAATGATACCTACACGTTAGGGGATTCGGTGAGAACATGCAAGTCAAGTATATGGCATGTAGCCTGTCACACAGGAAGTACCTAATGTTTGAAAGTACTATTATTACCAAGAGAAAAGCAGTTAAGTTCTGACTTGAGGCTTTGAAGGAAATTGGTGTAACTGGCCAAGGAAAATCCTTGAATATGGAACTGTACCAGAATCGCATGCGCAGGAATGCAAAAATGGGTAGTTTCATCTGGGCTGCTAAATCACAGTTCCACAAATGTTCTGAAAGCTTTAGGTCAATTATGTAATTTTTTTAAGGTCCAATAGCCTCTTCTTTCCATGAGTAATATTCATACTCTAATTTTAATGAATTCAGAGATCTTGTCATTCTACCTCAAAGTAATGTCACATGTAATAATCACTGATTTCAATAGTCTGAAAGTAGTTGAAAAGATATTCTGGGTTTTGCCAGGCTTCTTCAAAGGATGTGACAGAGGATTTACTTGGTTCACAACAATGTTTATTTAATCTTTATGCTCTCCCATCCACTTAATTTACTCTCTGCAGCTGCTCTAAGCCTCTCTCCTCAAACACTCCTGAAAAACTATACCCTCTCTCACCCCATCACCATCAATAGGCATTTTCCCACCATTCACCCTCCCCTTTCTATCAACATCTTATTAACTAGATCAGTGTTTAGCCCCGCTAGCAGCCAAAAAGACTCCTTCCTCTTTGAGAGGGAGGAATAAGAGGAAAATTGAGATGAAGATCACAGGTGTCCTTCCATTAGTCTAAAAGTTTTGTGAACACTAAAAATGTTTTTTTGTTTAACCTGTTTCAAAAGGTTGTGAGAATTAAATGATAATTTATTTAAAATAAAAGGAAAAATGCTTGAATATAATAAGCGTACAACATAAATTGTACTATTCTTATTACTACTATCTTTGGGCTAACGGTAGTCCATGTTCAGCAAAGAATATAAATTCGCGTAAGAAACATGCAGCAAAATTAGAATGCACAGATCAGAGTTAAATCTTGTTCACAAGTATAGACCTTATGACACTTATAGTTGACATCTTACCCATTTAGACCTATTGTACCTACTTGTCCTTTCTTAGTTGACCTCCTTAGAAATGACCTTTTGTTTTCCCTGGGAGTCTAGCAGACCTTTAACTTCCCTGGTTTCCCCTGCCTACCCACCCCCCACCACAGCTTTCTAATTGTGACTGTCACCCTGGAATTTGACAATGTTCTATATTATATCATCATAGGTTCAACAAAATTCTCTAGTCTTGAGAATATTCACATTGCTTGATAGTCATTAGATTATTCCATCATAAGAATAAAGACTATTGCCTATCAAATCTAGCTAGACTTCTGTTGATCCAGACTTCTATTTTCTACTTTTAACAAAGAAAGTAAGTAAAGCAGCAGATCTAGGCTACTGCAGTCTGAAACAGCATCCACAAGTGGTGAGCTGTCTACATGCAAACCAACCTCAGAACAAACCAGTATAACATTTACCCATCTGCCATGTTTTCCTCTGAGCCTCTTCTGGTAACATTCCTGGGAACTTCTGGGCCCATAGTAATAGATCGAGTTGATTAGGGAACCTCCCTCCATCTGCCCACACACAGACTTTTAAAAATCAAACTTTAATTTTTGCAGAGGCTTATTGATATTGTCCAGCTCTGACAACCCTAGCTCCACTACCAGACCTGTTAGGAGGTGGAATGGACTTAGTAATGCCTTCGACTTTCATTACTCAGCCAGATTGTGGAGTCTATCAATTATCCTAACATTGACAGCCAGTGAATTAATTGGTGCCTTTGACAAGGACAGCTATTACCCTATGTTGTTCTGACAGCTGGTTTTGATATCGGGAATTTGTCAACCTCCCCTTCATGGGAGCAGTGGGAGGACGGTTGAGTGAACCGGGAGAGGACGTTTCAGAATTTTCTCCCCACTCCCAGCAGCTGCAGACTGTCCTCCTCCTAAATGGAGCTGCTGACATTCTGAGCCCGAACATCCCAACACATGGCAGACTTGCATGGCACAGACTACAATAAATAGGGCTGACAAAATGAGAAAAAGACCCACAAGAGTTGGCCAAGTTAACACTGATCCAGGAACCCTTTAGCAATTTCAGAAGCCATTATTACTCACTGTGCTCCACTCTTCTGGGCTTATCCATCTGACATGAGTGGAGTTCTCCTGATCAGGAGATAAGGTAGCTTCAGTGGGAGGTCATACATGTGGGAGGTTCTAGTCACCTTTATTTGAGAAGATGTTCAAAGCACAGAGATGCAAATACAAAATAACTTTTAAGGTCCCTTTCAACGTTAAGAGTCTATGGTTCGGGATTTCTCTGGTGGTCTTGTGGCTAAGACTTCATGCTCCCAGTGCAGGGGGCCTGCATTTGATCCCTGGTCTGGGAACTAGATCCTACATGACACAACCAAAAGGTCCTGTGTGTTGTGGCATGTGGCAGCTAAGGTCCCACACACCACGGCTAAGACCCTGTGCAGCCAAATAAATAAAGTTTTAAAAAGAGTCTAGGATTCCAAAGCTTTTTCTAACTTCCACAACTTCTTGGAATTCTCTTAACCAAGTGACTTGGGTTACTGCAGGGAAAAAAAAATAAAATGAACAAACCAGAGCAAGATAACCTTCTGACTTTCTGTGTGTTCTGCAACGGCTCAAATGGGAAAGAATCTGTCTGCAATGTAGGAGACCCGGGTTTGATCTCTGGGTTAGGAAAATCTTTTGGAGAAGGGAATGGCAACCCATCCTAGTATTCTTGCCTGGAGAATTCCCTAGACAGAGGACCTGGCAGGCTACAGCCCATGGGGTTGAAAAGAATTGAACACAACTGAGTGATTAATACACACTTTCACAAAAGTCACACCTTTGTCTGGAATTCTGTAACTTGCCTGTAAGATGGGAAAAGTGGCCATTCTACCGCTTTCAAATACAGTTCTCCAAGATAAGGCAGTTAGAAAGACTGGGATAGAAATTTGAACTCTTTGGAAGGATAAGCAAAGTTAACCCAAGCCATTGCCCATTCATTCCTCCCGGGTTTTTGCTGGGTGGAAAAGAAGAACCAAAGCGCTGATTTCACCGGGCCTCGCTAAGGCCAGGTGTTAATGGCACTTTGCTTCAGTCGTTTGGTATAACTGCTCTCAGACACTAATGCTGACCATGTGAGTTAACAACTCAGTAGGTCTGCAATTGTCCAGGGTTGAGCAAGAAGTGCTGAGCAGTAAATGTAATCCACAATCCATAAAATTAAGCCTGGTGGAGAAATGCCGCTCAAGGACATTTAAGACAGTTAAGCAAGAGGAAAAGCAAAACTGATGTTCAGTTACATTTTCTGGGTGGCATGTTGGGCTCATGGTGTGGAAGTGACCCCTTGAAAAGGTTAATGGCAAAGCAAATGCCTCCGCCGTTAGTGAGAAGCCGGGCCTTTCCCTTAGGACGTGATTAGGTCTTTGGGAAGCTTGTAGAAGGTGTTTCTAGAAACTGTCTGCGGTGGATTCCCTCTCGATGGCTGAACATGCCAGGCCATTAATCTCACTTCTGAGCTCTCAGCTCCTCTTCATAAAAAGGTTGCTGTGTTCCTCGTTTTTGGTTCTCATTACTCTGGCCTGTCTCTCTCCTCTCTAAGATTCTACTGTGAAAGCAGTGTTGGGGTATCAGAAGGGGGCCATAGGTACTACAAACAGGCAGAAGCAGAGAGCCCAGGCATCAAGTGTATCTGAAAATTCATTACGCCTAAACAGCCTTCCAAGTTCAGGTCTCCACTACAATGGCCATGCCATGTGACTGTGAAAATTTTACTTAAATATCTCCACTGTCATGGAACCCACTATTCCTTGTAACTTCCGTCTTCACATTGAAAGGCTCTAAATATTAAAATACTTTTCTTAAATGACCTGACATCCAACCTCCTGCTCCTCCCACCATCAATTAAAGTTCTGGACATCTGGTACCCATGAAACAAACCATCTTTGTATTACAACACATTGAAAATAAATAAGCCAGCCAGGATGAGTCCAAGTCATCCAAGTCCAAGTCAAGCTTATACAATAAAAATGATAGAAAATTACTAACTTAAAGTTAGGTACAAAACTAAATATTTTGAATAAGAAAATAAATCTCAAAAAATTACACATTGAAAAAGCTGATAATAATCCAACCATCACAAAGCCACAAAAAGAACAAGATAATCTTTTAATTAATTGTCTAACCACCTCTGTGACTTTGTAATTTATAATAAGAAGTATATATTTGGTCTACACCCCCATTCCTGGCCCAGAGCTCTAAAAGCCTCAGAATTGCCTAAGTGATGAGAACAATAAAGGTGTCTTTTATTATACTGAGATGACTTTTGGAACGCACCTAATGATGAGGACGGGTAGCCAAGAGAACCAACCATGTGAGTAGAGGGTTGGAGTCTTCAGTCCCCTTTTCCTGCCTCTTGGGTCGGGAGAGGAGTTGGAAGTTGAGTCAGTGATCTAATCTATAATACCAGTGTGACATAGAGAACAGACTTTTGGACCCAACGAGGTTGTTAATGGCAGAAACCAACCAACATTGCAAAGCAATTATCCTTCAATTAAAAAAAAAATAATGCCTGTTTAATAAAGCCTCCACAAAACCCCAAAAAGACAGTGTTCTAAGAGCTTCCAGGTTTGTGAACAGCGGCGATGCAGGGAGAATGTGCACTCTGAGAGGGACGAAGCTCTGGGTGCTTCTCCGGGCCTTGCCCTGTGCATCTCTCCCCTCTGGCTGTTTCTGAGTACCATCCTTTCATAACGGTCAGCAATCTAGAAAGTAAAATCTTTCTTTGAATGCCATGAGCTGCTTAAGCAAATTAATCAAACCCAAGGATGAGGTTTTGGGAATCTCCAGTCTACAGCCAGTGGATCTGAAGCCCAAGTGACTGCTTGGACATGGGACTGGCGTCTGAAGTGGAATCGGGCCGGGGACAGTCTTGTGGGACTGAGTCCTTAACCTGTGGGATCTGAGGCTGTCTTCAGGTAGGCAGTGTCAGGATTCAGCTTAATTGTAGGACACCCAGGTGGTGTCTGAGAATTACTCAGAAAAACCCTGTCACATGCTGAAATTGGGGTGCTTAGAATCTTTACCTCTCTAATACATTTTTGCTCCTTGCATTTTGGGGATCAATATTCTGAACAGCTCTTTATTTGACAACAATTTGGTAATATCACTTTCTAGGGATAAAGGTAATTAAGAGAAATAAAGAGGAGAAAATAATTCAATCTTTCCTCACATCCAAATTCGTCTTTCATTTTGATAGACTAGGAAAGGTTGTTTGCGGGGGCTGCTGTGCCGGGTCTTTGCTGCTCTGGTTGTGGTGGATGGGGGCTACTGTCTTGTAGCATGGGGCCTTCTCATTGCCATCGCTTCTCTTGTGGCGCATGGTCTCTAGGTGACAGAGCTTCTGTAACTGCAGCTCTCAGGCTCCAGAGCACAGACTCAGTAGCTGTGGTACACAGGCTTAACTGCTTGGTGGTGTGTGGGATCTTCCCGTACCAGGGATTGAACCTACGTCCCCTGCATTGGCAGACAGATTCTTTACCACTGGACCACCAGGGAAGTCCTAGGAAAGTTTTTTTTAGCTACACCACTTGAGATGGGTAACATCAGTGATGTTTGAGGATTGCTGTCAAATTTGGAAAAGTCTGCATAAGTCTTTTTGTATGTAAGCTGTAAAATTTGGAAGAATTTTTCATGGACCAACTCTTGGCTCTTTCATACTGTGCTTCTCCGTCTTACCTATAAACATGTGATATCAGGCTTCCCTGGCAGCTCAGACAGTCAAGAATCTGCCTGCAATGCAGGAGACCCTGGATTCAATCCCTGGGTCAGGAAGATCCCCTGGAGAATGAAATGGCAACCCCACTCCAGTATTCTTGCCTGGAGAATCCCATGGAGAAAGGAGCCTGGTGGGTTGCAGTCCACAGGTCACAAAGAATAGGATACACCAGGTACGGTAAGCATAAGCGTGCCACTCAGCCCCCAGCCTTGTATCTTCATAACACACTCGATGGGTGAGCCAGCATAAATTAGTGAAACGGAGACTCTGAGAAGCCACTGCTATCCCAGTACAGCTAGTCACACTCAACTGTACTGTATATAGAAGTGAAAGATCATTTTACAGCATAAGCATATGTCAAATCATTGTATCATACACCTGAAACCAATGTAATGTTATATATCTATTATATCCCAATTTAAAATTTTTAAATAAATTAATTAATTAAAAGTAACACAAAAAAAAGGAAAGAAGTATGAACTACAAAAATATATCCCATTACACCCAAACTAAAGGTATCCTCCTCTCAAGTTCTCCTTAGTCGGAGCTAAAGCTACCCATTGCTACTCTAACACCCTCCTAACAAAGGGGCATGGGAGGGGAGGGGAAGCCCACGTGGAGACAGCAGCCTTAGCCAATTATAGTTACAATATCTTACTTTTGCAGGTGTTATAAAAACTTGTGACCATGGGAACATATGATCACCTCCTCCCTGCATTTTAAGGCTCCTGTGCAAGTGAGAGGCCCTGAATCTTAACCTTCTTCAGCATCTTCTTTAAGAGAAACCTGCTTCTGGGACCTCCCTGGTGATGCAGTAGTTAAGAGTCCACGCTCCCGGTGCAGAGGGCCCAGGTTTGATTCCTGGTCGGGGGACTATGATCCTGCATGTCTCAACTAAGAGCCTGTATGCTGCAGCTAAAGATTCTGTGTGCCTCAACTAAGACCTGGTGTAGTGAAATAAAGAAGAACCTGCCTCAGCCCATGAGTCTGAAAAGGAAATAACTCCCCTGGATTAAAGACAGAGGGTCAATGAGCAGGGAGAAGGGCAGAAAATCAGTGCCATCCTGATGGCACATTTGGTAAGTGAGTAACTCACAGAAATCTTGACAGGAGCAGGAAGCAAGCCACTCACCCACCCTGTGGTGGCTGCGGCTTTGGGCCTGGCACAAAGTGCCATGCATTTTCTGCCAACTTGACGGCTCCTTGCTTTTTGGGGCTATGGTACTCTCTTCCAGTAAAAATCCGGGTACCCCCAAGGCATCAGCTCTGGAAAGAGAAAACTGGCATTTGTGTCTCATAAAGCCAGGTTCAGTGCCAGGATCAGCTGCACTTGGAGGGAAAGTTTGTGTGCCAGTGGCGTGAAGTTTTCATTGAGCGCATAGCTGATGAGCTTCCCATTTCTTGACTGTGGCGAGAGAAGGGAAAGACCATCTAGAAACCTGGCCCTACATTTCGACAAAGAGAGGACACTGTCCTTCTGCGTTTGTACTTGATGTACTCAGGGGACCATGCTCTTTGTTTGCTCATTTGTTTTAAACAAAAGTACACTATCTTCCCATCTATGAGTTTCTCAAGGATAGGGTTGTGTCATATACTTAAAAAAACTACTTTTGTATCCTTGGCATTTTACAACATACATTATACATAGCAGACATCAAACAATACTTCTCATTGAGACCCTTTTATATGTATTTAGATTACTCAACAGAGTTTAACAATTGAAAATTAATTCGCATCTTTTTTCTCCTCTATACTTCCCCCCTCTTTTTTTTTTTTTCCTTTCTCTATCCTTTTTCTTTAATCTATCCTTCTGTCCTTTATCTTCTTATTTTCTTTAAATGTGGCGCTTCAGGATCAGACAGAAACCATTTGAATCCTGGTTTTTGCCACTTACTGGCTGTGTGGCTTTGGGTAAAAGACTTAGCTGCTCTGACCTCCAACTTTTGCATCTATAAAATGGGGCTCATCAGAGATCCTCTCAACATCATTGTGAGGAACTGATGAAATGACATGGTGAATCTCAACCCTCTTAGAACAAATGCTGTAGTTTTATTGCAAATATTTTACAATGCTTCCTTTAATATCTTGAAATAAAATTCATAAATAGGATAACCCATACACATAAAATTCAATAAGTGGTCATATGTAATATAAAGAATGTATCAAAGGAAAGTTATTTATAATAAAATAATTTGTAAATGCTGAGGTACAACTATATTAGACAATACAACAAGGTGGTCCAACAATTGCAGCTATATTTTTCACCACATATGTGACAAGTACAAATGCAGACCGACACAGGTATGCTGTCCTAGCAACTCAAGTATCGCAGAGAACAAAATGAAGCGCAGCCTTCACTCAGCTTACTTAGTTGCATTTCTGGAAAGTTACATTCTTATTTATGTTTGTTAAAAAAAACATAGTTGGTAAATAAGAGAAGTCAGGTTCTAGGTGCAGATCATTACAAACAGATTTTTACCAGTGAGCCCTTTGAAAGTCACGTGGGAGGCAGAACAATCCCTCCTTCTCAGAACTGTGCCAGGCATGTCTAGCATGATGCACCTTTGGGCCCCACCTGAGCTGTTTTTTCCACTTCTCCAATATCCAGGGTCCATCAAGTCAGTTCAGTTCTGGCACTGACTATTCAGAGTTAATGCAGATTCCACAGGTTAAGGGCTCAGACAGTCCCCACTTCAGATGCTAGCCACCATCTGAGTGATCAAGCAACCTACACTTCCACCACACTAACTACAGACCTGGAAGTCACCACCATCTTCCTACTCCACGTTTGGTAAGTGAGTGACTCACAGAACTCAGGATAGTGCTATACTTACTATTACTGATTTATTATAGAAGATGCAACTTAGAAACAGCCAAATGGAAAATATACATATAGCAAGGCATGGAGTTGTGGAAGGTGCTGAGATCCCACGCCCTTCCTGGGCATACCCTTCTTTTATTAATAGAATGAATTCACTAATGTATTCACTTACTCAGAAGCTTTCCAAATCCCATTGTTTAGGGTGTTTTTGGAGGTTTTATTATGTAGATACCATTAATGTAATCATTGACCATTGATGACTGACCTCAGCCTCCAGCCCTCTTCCTTCCACAGAGATGGGATGAAAGTTCCACTTCTGGACTTTCAGTGGGGCTGAAAGCTCCAACCCTCTAATGATGGCTGGACTTTCTAGCAACCACCCCCTGTGTTGTTCAGTTGTAAGTCGTGTCTGACTCTTTGTATCCCCATGAACTGCAGCATTCCAGGCTTCCCTGTCCTTCAGTATCTCCCAGAGTTTGCTCAAACTCATGTCCATGATGCCATCCAACCACCCTGTATCCTGAAGCTATCCAGGACTCCATATCTTTTCCCAGACTCCCTAAGAATCATCTCACTAGAATACAAAGGACACTCATCACTTAGGAGATCCCAAGGGTTTTAGGGACTCTGTACCAGGAAACCTGAACAAAGAACAAATATTTATTTTTTTATTATACCACCCACCCCATAAATGTCAGTAGTACTTTTCAACTATCATGATGATAAAAAGTAGCTCCAGAAATTTTCCAAATGCCACTGAGCGTGGTATCTTCTTGACTAAGAACCACTGAAATACTATACCTCTAAGTAGCTCAGCTAGTGCCTGGATTATAGTGCAGGTACACTCAAAGTTATTTGCTTTTCATTTGTTACTTCCACCCTTTTTTTTTTCCCTTCCACCAGTTCCATGTACCCTGAGGCACTGAGGAATTGCAGAAGGGGAGAACAACTATATTCAAATCACCCCCTTTGGGAATAAGGCCATGAGCCAAACAAATATCAGTTAGCTAGAAAAAAATCCATTCCCATCTATGGGGCCCTTAGACATCTTTTTGGTCCGGCTAGACATCTGTACTCTATAAAGACACACATCCGCCTAATTAACTTATTGGTAGATGTGAACTTCATCATGTTCAAATAATTTGGGGGCAGTTGCCAAAGGATTAGGGGACCCATCTTGGCTGTGTTTGCTTTGAACGATATTGAAAACAAAGGTGACATCAGACTTCCTTATGGGCATCTGTTTCACTTCACAGGGACACTGAAAACGAATTGCTTGTGGAGGGAAAGCACATTTGGAAAGAGGAATTCCAGTGAGTACCTTCGTGGTACTGACGATAACCAGTGTCAGCCCAAGATTCCCTGTTCTACAGTGTACGTGTCCTTCGGGAATGACCACAAAACTTTGAACTGGGGGCTGGGGGTAGGAAAGGGCTTTGGAGAGATAAGGTGATAATAAACTGGGTTCATTAGAATTCTTTCTGGAATTTATTTTGATGTTATCTGCCAGCTCGCTGCGCCTTAAGGATGTTAACTCTTTCATTCTCATAACGTTGCTCTGAATTCATTTTGAACAGAGACATGATAGTATTTCAGAAGATAAAGTATTTCAGAAAGCCAAGAAGAGAAAAATTTTGATGAATGTACAGGTGAATTGGTTAAAATTTCTCAGGTTCTTCACTCTTATAGAAGTGGTAGAGTTTTGATGACATAACCTTGAGAATAAAATGTCAGATACATATCTTGAAATGCTATTAAATTGTCAGTTAGAATTAGATGTATTATATGTGTAATAATAAAAAATATCTCCAAGCACTGAAGCAAGCATTTCAAATCCTCATAATGATACATGGTAAATTTTACCATCCTGTTTTACATATGAGGAAAGCTAGACTTTGAGAAGCTTAATACTTTGCCAAAAATCTCACAGCTAAAAAGATAAAACTGAACTAGTTGAGAATAAAATCCACCTGACTACAGGGTCCTTGAGTTTTCCACTTTCTTACTCTCAGGTTTAAAATATCCTAGAGTAAGTTCTTACTTTTCTTTGCACTGCAGTAGTATCTAAGTCTTTCAGGTATTTCATAGGGAGCACATTAAAAAATATATAATAAAATATAGAAGTTAAAAAAAGGTTTGATAAGTGTGATAAAATTAAATTAAAATTTTGTAGGGCAAGAAATACCTATTTAGAAAGCTTAAAAAAAAAAAAGGGACAAATTAACCAACTGGGAAAAAATATTTGCAACATATACCACAAAGGGCAAATTGACTTACTATATAAAGAATTCTTAATAATTAAGTGATAAAGGACCAAAAACATTATAGAAAAATGTAAAAAAGACAGACAATTCACAAAAAGAACTATAAATGGCTCTTAAAAATATGTCCAAATCCACTAACCATTATTAGAGAAATGAAAATTAAACTAACACTCAGCTTACTTACTTTTTCTTATCTATCAGATTGAGGGAAATTAATCAGCAGACTACACATTCTGTTGGCAAGTATATGGAGTAACAAGCATTCTCATACACTTGCTGATGGGAATGCAAACTGGTACAACCATTCTTGAGGCTAATTTTGCAATGCTTAACAAAATAAGTGGGCTTCCCAGGTGGCTCAGTGGTGAAGAATCTTCCTGCCAATGCAGGAGACATGGGTACGATCCCTGGGTTGGGAAGACTCCCTGCAGGAGGAAATGGCAACCGACTCTAGGATTCTTGCCTGGGAAGGCCCATGGACAGAGGAGCTTGGTGGGCTACAGTTCATGGGGTCGCTAAAGAGTTGGACACATCTTAGTGACTAAACAACAACAACAAAACAAGTACATATGTACTTAGTTTTGACCCAGCAATTTTACTTGGAAACTATTCTGAAGATATATGTCTAATAATGTCAATACACATGTGAGAGGTTATTAATTTCAGTATTGGTTATACTTGCGAAATAGAGAGAACTTAGATGCTCATACATAGGGGAGTGGTTGAATAAACTATGACAGAGTACATTGTAGTCTGTACCATACAGTACTCACCAGAGTACTATGTAACTTTTTTAAAAAGCTGGAGTGATTTCCAAGATATGCCATTAAACATAAAAAAGCACCGTGTAAGGTGTATATATAACATGTTACCCTTCACGTAAGAGAGGAGATAGAGGGAAATATACAGGTATCTTCCCATTTGTGCAAAAGAAATACAGAAAAGATAAACTAGAAGCTAATAGAATTTGTTACTGAGAGGTGGCAGATGGGAGGAGGATGGACAGATAGGAATGGGTGGGGGTATCAAGGATGAGGGAGAATGACACTTCCCTGAGTATCTTTTTAAGTATGTAGCTCTGAGTCAGGTATATTTAGTGAATCATTAAAATAAATTTTAAAAAGTAGATCAACCTGTATGTCAGGAGATTTCCCAATGGAGTACAAATGATAAACATGAATCTAACTCTATGACAGATTAATAGTAAATATACAGTTAGCCCTCCAGATCCAAGAGTTCTGCATCCATGGATATAATGATGTACTAACTTGACTGTCTGTAGTTGGTTGAATCTGCGGTTCAGAATCCAAGGTTCTGGATGAGTAAGTTCAGTGTGGGATTCTGGGATGGATCCTGAAACAGAAAGAACTGGTCAAATTCAAATGAATATTCCATCAGTGCTTTCAATCACTGCACTGTCATTTTGTAAGATGTCAATACAAGGGGAAGCTGGGTAAGGGATGTATGACAACTTTCTCTACTATTTTTTGCAACTTTTCTCTGTCTTAGTCTGTTCTGGGTGCTATAACAAAACATCATAAACTGGATGGTTTATAAACAACAGAAATCCATTTCTCACAGTTCTGGAGGCTGGGAAGCCCCAGATCAAGGCACCAGCAAATTCATTGTCTGGTGAGGGCCTGATTCCTGTTTCAGAGAAATGGCTGTGTTAACACAGAGATGACTGTTTTTGCTGTGTCTTCACCTGGCTAAAAGGATGAGGGAGCTCTGTGGGTTTTTTTTTTTTTTTTTTATGAGGGCACTAACCCCATTCATGAGGCTTCTATTTTCATGACCCAATCATCTCCCAAAGGTCCTGCCTCCTAATGCTTTCACCATGAGGATTAGATTTCCACATACGCATATTGGGAAGGTACAAATCAGTCTATAGCAGTAACTCTACAATTATTTGAAAATAAAAAGTTTAAAAATGTTTTCCTTGTAACAAAATCAGTTTCAGCCAGTTCAGTCACTCAGTCGTGTCCGACTCTTTGAGAACCCGTAGACTGCAGCACACCAGGCTCCCCTGTCCATCACCAACTCCTGGAGCTTACTCAAACTTATGCCCATTGAGTTGGTGATGCCATCCAACCATCTTACCCTCTGTCATCCCCTTCTCCTCCCACTGTCAATCTTTCCCAGCATCAGGGTCTTTTCAAATGAGTCAGTTCTTCATATAAGGTGGCCAAAGTATTGGAGTTTCAGCTTCAACATCAGTCCTTCCAATGAATATTCAGGGCCGATTTCCTTTAGGATGGACTAGTTGGATCTACTTGCAGTCGAAGAGACTCTCAAGAGTCTTCTCCAACATCACAGTTCAAAAGCATTAATTCTTCGGTGCTCAGCTTTCTTTATAGTCCAACTCTCACATCCATACATGACTACTGGAAAAACAATAGCTTTGACTAGATGGACCTTTGTTGACAAAGTAATGTCTCTGCTTTTTATTATGCTGTCTAGGTTGGGTCATAGCTTTTCTTCCAAGGAGCAAGCATATTTTAATTTCATGACTGCAGTCACCATCTGCAGTATTTTGGAGCCCAAGAAAATACAGTCTCCCACTGTTTCCATTGCTTTCCCATCTATTTGCCATGAAGTGATGGGACCGGATGCCATGATCTTAGTTCCCTGAATGTTGAGTTTTAAGCCAACTTTTTCACTCTCCTCTTTCACTTTCATCAAGAGGCTCTTTAGTTCTTCTTCATTTTCTGCCATAAGGGTGGTGTCATCTGCATATCTGAGGTTATTGATATTTCTCCCAGCAGCCTTCATTCCAGCTTGTGCTTCAACCAGCCGAGCATTTCTCATGGTGTACTCTGCTTATAAGTTAAATAAGCAGGGTGACAATATGCAGCCTTGACATACTCCTTCCCTGATTTGGAACCAGTCTGTTGTTCCATGTCCAGTTCTAACTGTTGTTTCTTGACCTGCATACAGATTTCTCAGGACTTTCTCAGGAGGCAGGTCAGGTGGTCTGGAATTCCCATCTCTTTAAGAATTTTCCACAGTTTATTGTGATCCACACAGTCAAAGGCTTTGGCATAGTCAATAAAGAAGAAATAGATGTTTTTGTGGAACTCTCTTGCTTTCTCGATGATCCAGCGAATGTTGGCAATTTGATCTCTGGTTCCTCTCCCTTTTCTATATCCAGCTTGAACATCTGGAAGTTCTCGGTTCACATACTGTTGAAGCCTGACTTGGAGAATTTTGAGCATTACTTTACTAGCGTGTGAGATGAGTGCAATTGTGCGGTAGTTTGAACATTCTTTGGGATTGCCTTTCTTTAGGATTGGAATGAAAACAGACCTTTTCCAGTCCTGTGGCCACTGCTGAGTTTTCCAAATTTGCTGGCATATTGAGTGCAGCACTTTCACAGCATCATCTTTTAGGATTTGAAATAGCTCAACTGGAATTCCATCACCTACACTAGCTTTGTTCATAGTGATGCTTCCTAAGGCCCACTTGACTTCGCATTCCAGGATATCTGACTCTAGGTGAGTGATCACACCATCATGGTATCTGAGTCATGAAGATTTTTTTTGTATAGTTCTTCTGTGTAGTCTTGCCACTTCTTCTTAATATCTCCTGCTTCTGTTAGATCCATACCATTTCAGCCCTTTATTGTGCCCATCTTTGCATGAAATGTTTCCTTGGTATCTCTAATTTTCTTGAAGAGATCTCTAGTCTTTCCCATTCTATTGTTTTCCTCTATTTCTTTGCACTGATCACCGAGGAAGGCTTTCTTATCTCTACTTGCTATTCTTTGGAACTCTGCATTCAAATAAGTATATCTTTCCTTTTCTCCTTTGCCTTTCACTTCTCTTCTAGCATTCCATAATACAGTTATATAAATTTACTTACCTAGTATTTCCTGAAATAGTTTTCAGAGCCCTAGTTCTGGAGTATATTAAGATTATGCAATAAAGGGGTTCCATGGCCAAAAGATTTAGAGAAACATTGAGTTAAACATTGTTAAACAGATTTCCTTATTGCAGGAATTTTTTCAGAGAAGATTCTTGCTCATATGCTTTGTGATTGCTCACAAGAGGGATATAGTGTGTGTATCGTGTGTGTGTGTATACATATGTTTGGGGATTATTATGAGACCAGTTTGTACAGAAAAACATTTTGAGAGATTCCAATCTCCTTTAGATTGTTTTTAATATTTCACTATCAAAAATAACATTGTTGTGACTATCTTGTGATATAAATCTAGTCATATAATTTTGCAGGTATTTCTGATTTCCCTATGATCAAATCTTAGAAGCACAATTGTCAGGTTAAAGTCTACATGGTTTTTAGAGTTTCTTGATACCCGATAGCCAAATTATGCTTATGAAGGAATGATTTGTTTACATTCCCACCATCAGTATAAGAAAGGAGAGAGAAACTGCCTGGAGAGAAGATAGATTTCAGATTCTGAAGAAGAGTATTATGATCTTGAATTTCACCAGAGGTACTGGAGAATGGGCTGGGTTCATTTTTCTCAACTTTCTTCCTGAAAGGGGATTTCAATATTGAACTGGGCTAGACTTCCAATTTTTCCTTGAGACCATTCATTATTAGTACAGGAGTGGTTAGTTATGTAGCAGTGACTGGAATTAGCTTAGTCTTTGCCCATTTATAATCACCAAAAATATGTCACGCGCATATTTCCATTTTTTTTCTAATTTTTTAAATTTACTTTTTAATTGGAGGATAATTGCTTTACAGTGTTGTGCTGGTTTCTGCTGTACAACAACAGGCATCAGCCGTAATTATATATATACACTCCCTCCTTCTTGAGCCTCCCTTGTCCCATCCCACCCTCCAATGTTTTAAAATAATTTGATTCTATTAATATATCAGAGAATTCTCACATATATTTATTTATAAGTTTATTACAAAACTGTATTGTTTCAAGTTTATTTATTAACTTTTGTATTTAAGTTTATTAAAAATTGTGTCATAACAGTATCATGATTCTTCAGTAGGAAAAAAGTTACACTCCTGTCCCAAATATTGATCATAATTTCCCAGTCTGAAAGGTTTTTTTCCCCCCATTAGGAACATTTCTTTTTTTTACTTAGGGTCAAGACTGGTATCAGGGCCTTTCTATAGTCCAGTAGTTAAGACGGTGTGGTTCCACTGCAAGGTTCACCCCGTGGTTGAGAAACTAAGTTCCTGCATGCCACATCATGTGACCAAAAAGTAAAAAAGATTACTGCCAGTTCACTTGCTGTTGAGGGCCCAAAGGGACAGAGTAGGGCATGGTGGCATGGTTTTCCTCTTGGACAAGAACATCCAATCCTGGGAGGAAGGCCATCCTGTCCTAACCAGAGATAGGTGAGAAACCAGAACTTATAATAATCCCGATGATCTCAGTGTCTGGCCCAGAGGGGATAGTGGTGTCTGGTTCCCTTTAGGAGTCAGAGATTTTTAACTCACTTTTGGTTACTGGTGAGCCCAAGATATCAGGCAGATTTTTTTTATTATTATTATTAAAAATCTGGCTCGGATCTTTAATAAAATTACAAAAAGGCTATTATATAAATGATGGCATGTCTTTGGGCTATAATTGAATATAGAATGAGACACCAGACTATTTTTCAAGAAAAAGCAAACTTTGGTAAGTTCTATGACCAGTGGGGGAGGCACAGTGGCGTGGAGAAGGAACACAAACCCACAAATGCAGAAGCCAGGGCCTTCTTTTGGGTTCTTCCACTAAGTTAACTTATTAACCAACAGTGTGACTTTAGGTGAATTACTTAACCTCTCTGAGCCTCATGTTACTCCATCTTATATTAGATCTTGAATTAACTCAACCTGCATACTTAGATTTTTACAAAAACTCAAAATGATTGCAGGGAAATGAAATGCTTGATTTGTAATTACTGCTCATGGTCTATCAGTGAGCTGAGCGGCAGCATAGAGTATCCACACTTCTCCTGAAGAGAGCATATCAGAGTCATCGTGACCTCGTTTCTGACCTTTCCAACCAGCAGGTTCTTTTCAGTCTCAGGGCCTTTGCACTTGCTACTATTGTTTCCTTTGATGTGCAGCGGTTCCTCATTTCTCCTGTCTCAGATAAAACCTCCCCAAAGTGGCCTTTCCTGGCCACCCGTCAATCAGTCCCTATTCCATCATCATACTATTTTAATTGCTTCCTAACATTTGAAATGATCAAATTTATAAATATATTTAAGTGCCTATTGTCTTTTTCTCTCCGCACAATATAAGATCCACAAAAGACAGATGTAATGGCCTCATTCAAACTATACCTAGAGAGTATAGCATCTGCCTGCAAAGCAGGAGATGTGGGTTTGATCCCTGGGTCTGGAAGATCCCCAGGAGAAGGAAATGGCAATTCTGCTCCAGAATTCTTGCCTGGAAAATCCCATGAATAAAGGAGACTGGTGGACTAAGGTCTATGGAGTCACAAAATAGTTGGACACAACTCAGCTACCAGACTGTACCTAGAACATGGAAATGACCCACTCAAGGCTGGAAAGTTGAAAGGAGGCCATGTGGTTGGAGCTTTTGGGGTGAGGAGAAAAGTGGTGAGATTTGATGCCAGGGAGGTAGGGAGAGCTAGATCTCAAATGTCTTAGTAGTGATGGTAATGAATGACAGCAAAGCTCTTTATAGGAAAACCTTAGGAATCTTCTTAACTATTTATGCTTCTGAAAAGTAAATCATTCACAAACATCTACACTTTATCTATTGTTAATAACTATTGACTTAAGACACACTTCACAATGGATCACCGCATCCTAGTAAGTCACAACTTTGTAGCTTTATAAGATAATCTCAAAGGCAGTGGCCCTCAACCTGGACACCAGGGAGGGGCTTCAGAGGATTTGTGAGTCCTTGAACTGAAATGAAAATTCTTGCTTGTAGGTGCAAGCATGCATATGAGCTTCTGGGCAAAAGGTCTTTTGGCTTCAGCATATTCTCAATGGGAGACCTTTATAACCTCATATTTAAGAATTGTTGATCCCCACTCTTAGTTTTCTCCGAACACCTTGACTCTTAAAGAACCATATTCTAAGTTGGTGAATATGCTCGTTGTCTATTTAAATCACAACTTAAATTTATAAAATACATGTTCTTCAATAGGCAAGTAGGGAAGTAAATATGGGAAACATTTACTTTTTAAACAGATCAATTAGCAAATGACCGCACATGATAAATTAGCGTTCATGGGTTAAGTAACCTGAGTTACTTAACAAGGTGGATTTTCCTCCCAGTGACAGTGGCTGAAATATCCATATACGATGATCTTTAAATATTTGACTGTTGCCTTAAAATAGCTACCCTGATTTTTTTTAAAAGAACATAATTTAAAAACCTTTAGCTTATTTTTAATTTATAGTCCTTGAAAAAAAAATAAGTGGCTGGCCCAATCATTTATATGCCTGGGCAAAAGCAATACATCTATATAAAAGTACAGTGATATATTTCTGTTGCTGGTTTAATGTGCTGCTCCTCGCCCTGTATGTTCTGATTCATTGGAGAGCAGCAATCATGTCGACAGGCGCTGTTCTTCAGTTCCCATCAGCGACAACTAAAGGCCAATTCAAGGTTGTGGTGGGGTCATGAATCTAACACAGTCGCTGATAGAACAATTTCCCTTCCACACAGCATTGTCAGTGGGACACACGGGGAATAGCCAGGGAAGCTGTCTGTGTGCATCTCTATCTTCTCGCTTTGCCTTTTGTTTCCGAGCCAGTGTTTGCGGTGCGTACCAATCCAGTGCCATCAGGGAATAGAGGGCCAGTCCATGGAAAATTGATAAGGGAGAAAATTTCTAAGGCTTCAAGAAACTGGGGGGAAAAAAAATCCTGTCCCTCTGTGCAAACAACTCATCTAACAATGTGTTACAGGAGGGTCAAGAGCAGAGAGAACAGGAGAGGGAGACATACAGGCTGGCTTGTTGGAAGCAAGAGAGGTCTCGGGGCTTCACAAAGAAAATGTTTACATTTCAGAAACTCTAAGGGTTCATTAAATAACTGAGTTCTCTGTTCTTTCATTTCCCAAATAGCATCTGAGTGAGGAAGCTGTCTCTGCAGCTGCTTTACCTGCACTCTTCACTCATTCTATGCTGCAGCCCAAGGTTGACCAGAAAGCCAAACCTTACCCTCATCAGTTTACAGAATGAAGGCAGGTTTAATTTAAGACAAAGTTCAAAGATACCACATCTTGGATGAGGCTCTCAGAGGTAGTGTCATAACTTTTACAGGCTAAGCCTCAAGTTTTCTTGAGATTAAAAACATCTGGAAAGTAGGGTGAAGGATGAAGATGAGGAATTAGGCTGGTTGTGGGACAAATTTTCTCAAGTAAATGGTCCCACATCATAGCATGCAAAGAGCATGAAGTCTGTCAGGCATTAACAGAATTTTGTAGTGGTTTTAAACACAGGCATGGGATACAGAGAGGGCACAGAGAGGTTAAGAGCTCACTCAAGAACACACTGGTGGGACTTTCCTGGTGGTCCTGTGGCTAAGACTCTGTCCTCCCAATGCAGGGGGTCTGGGTTTGATCCCTGCTCAGGGAACTAGATCTCACATGCCATAACTAAGCCCGGTGCAGTCAAATAAATAAATATTTAAACAAAATGAAGCACACTGCTGAGTGTGCAGCTGGGATCTGAACCAAGGCCTGTTGAAGTTCTTGGCCTGTCCTCTTAGTTGCTGGCCCCGGGTTTGGAAAGTCCGTATGAAGATGGTTAGCCATGCACATCCCCGCCATGTATCCCCAAACAGCAATTGACCTGACAGCAGTTTTGTGCCTGCGGGTAAGAATCCTTTAATCTAATGGAACTAAATGTTTTTAAAACATCAGAAAACAAATTTAAGATGAGCAGGTAAAATGTGTTTGATAGACATAAACTAGCAAAGATGGAGCTAGTTCTAGCTACCACAACAAAACTAACCAAGCCTTTTTTCATACAACAAAGACAGTTCCCTAAAAGGGATCATTATAAACACTAATTAAACTCAGTAAATCCATGTAAAAAATAAAATCACCACAACAGTTCTGAAGTTCACTTTGCATGCTAAGTCGCTTTAGTCGTGTCCGACTCTTTGTGACCCCATGGTCTATAGCCCACCAGGCTCTTCTGTCCGTGGGATTCTTCAGGCCAGAATACTGGAGTGGGTTGCCATGCTCTCCTCCAGGGGATCTTCCTGATCCAGGAATTGAACCTCCATTTCTTGTGCCTCATGCATTGGCAGGCAGGTTCTTTACCTCTAGCATCAGCTGGGAAGCCCCAAAATTCATTTTTGGGACAGATACTTTAATTACTCTTCTTTTTTTCACAGTTCTTATTTCTAATTTTTAGTTCTTAATCTTATTTTTTTAAAGATATTTTTCCTAATTGTAAAATGAACACATTGTTATTATAGAACATTCTGGAAGTCCTGAAAGATAAAATTAACCAGTCATAGTCCAACAACACTATTAATATTTTAATATATTTCTGCTTCACCTCTTTTGTACATATAATTTTGGTTAGTTTTTAAAGAGTCATACTGCACATATAATTTTGAAATCTAATTTTTAAAATTTATCATTTCTATGTAAGCATTTTCCCATCCCTTTATAAATGTTTAATAAATAGAATTTTAATGGCCATCTAATGTCCCAACAAGTAGATATTCCAGAGTTTACTTAATGACTCCTTTATTGCCAAACATTAGGTGGTTTCCAATTTTTTGCTATTACAAATAATGTCATTATAAATATTTGAGGATATTTTCCACATTTCAGATTATTTCCTGAGGCCAGATTTACGGAAATAGGATTTCAGGGTCAAAAGGTATGAAAACAGTTGGCACTCTTGAGAAATACTGTCATATTGCTTTATAAAAGGGTTGATGCTGATTTTTACCGCCCTTAGCAACTCATGGAGCAAAACTGCAAAGTGACTAAAACCTGTTTATGGAGTTAGATCAGAGTTTCTCAGCCTTGGCACAATTGACCTTCAGTACAGTTCAGTTCAGTCGCTAGGTCGTGTGGGACTCTTTGCAACCCCACGGACTGCAGCACGTCAGTCTTCCCTGTCCATCACCAACTCCTGGCGCTTACTCAAACTCATGTCCATTGAGTCAGTGATGCCCTTCTGGGCTGGATAATTCTTTATTGGTGGGGAGGGTGCTGTACTGTGCATTGTGGGATGTTTGGTAGCCTCTCTGATATCTACCCCCAGATGCCAGTCGCAAGCCCCAGCTGTGACAGTGAAAAGTGTTTGCAGACAATGTAAAATATCCCCTGGGACAGAGGGCAAAATCACACTCTGGCTGAGACCTACTGTGTTAGATGAACTTCAACCTGTATTTGAGCTCCACCTCCTACTTAAATGCTAATGTGAGCAACTTACTTGATCTCCTAGGCTCCTCATCTGTTTATTGTAAACCTGAGATGATCACACTCAACACGGAGGTTGGTGGTAGAGATTAAATGAGATAATGCATGTATGGCATTTCACATAATGTTTGGCACATGGTAAGAGCTTAGTAGTCATTTACAATGAAGATCATGGTGTTAAGGCTTCTAGTGCCCACCGAAAGGACCTGGCCTTTATGTGAATAAAGAAGAGGCGGCTATCTCTCTTGGTCAACGGTTGATATTCTTTCATGCATTCATTATCATTTATTCATTCAATGGGTATTCACTCAACCCTTACTACACACCAGACACTGTTCTAAAACTTTGCTCGTGGAGCTTATATTCACATGAGGAGACAGATTATATAAGAATGAAAAAGTGACCTACGATATGTTAGGAAAGGGGATAGAAATTATTTGGGACATGGGGGAAGATAAAATTTTAGGTAAGGTTTCTCAGGAAGTTTTTACTGAGAAAGCAACATTGAACTTAAGAGCTAATTTCACCATATGTACCCTACAGTTAGAGCTTCCCAGGTAACTCTACTAGTAAAGAAAAGAACCTGCCTGTCAATGCAGGAAACATAAGAGATGCAGGTTCTATCCCTGGGTCAGGAAGATCCTCTGGAGGAGAGTATGGCAACCCACTCTAGTATTCTTGCCTAGAGAATCCAGTGGACAGAGGAGCCTGGTGGGCTACAGCCCATAGGGTCACAAGGAATCTGGCATGACTGAAGCAACTTCGCATGCATGCATGCACACTGCAGTTACAGCAATCCAGAGTGAATAGCAAGTATAAAGGCACTGAAGCAGCAACATGCTGGAGTGTTCAGGGATGGACATGGAGGCTAGTGTGTCTGGAGGAGATTGGGGAAGGAATGATGATGGTGGGTGAGTGATTGGCTGGTGGCTTGATGATAGCCTTGTAGAGGTTGGTCCTTTACTCTCAGTGAAATGAGAAGTCATTAAATACAGCTGTTTTGTACTCTTTAAAATAATTTCTGATAAGAAACCATGGAAGAAAAAAATAAGAAGAAACCATGGAAGGATGACTAGGTAATATGAGCATCTGTATCCAGGGATGGAGACTAATAGCTAAGATGGACAAGGGGGAAAAGTGGCTTCTTCTTGTTGACAGGGCTTATCCAAATCTTGCTAATTTGGGAATTCCATCATATTTCCACTGAAAGACACAACTTGGCTGAAGGCAAAAGTTCAGGTTTAATCAAGAGAGTTGATTGAAGGAATTTGGGCATCATCCTGTAAGGATGATGGTAAAGAATCTGCCGGTAATACAAGAGACCCAGGTTTTGATCCCTGGGTTGGGAAGATCTCCTGGAGAAGGGCATGGCTACCCATACTAGTAATCCTGTCTGGAGAATTCCATGGGCAGAGAAGCCTGGTGAGCAACAGTCCATGGGGTTGCAAAGAGTCAGACATGGCTAACACTTTCACCTTTTTCCCTCTAAAGAGATGGGTTCATATGATCATCTTGCTTGAGTGTGTGATATCAACTGTCATGGATGTAAAACTCTCATTAGAACATGGAACTCAACTCTCCCTCCTCTCTCTGTATCAGCAACAGGGCTTTTAGAACATTCATGGAAGGTATGTCTATTCCTCTTTCTTCTTAAAACAATTGGAACATGAAATAGTGAAGTGAGAAAATGAGACAATAACTAAAAGAACAAAATGGTGTGAGGAGTGTTGAAGGCACTCAACTATAGCATGTTCTTATGGCTGCAGAGTGATGGGACAAATTATTGAAATAAATTTCCCTGTCTCTTGGGGGATTTAGATTTCTTGACTCTTGGATTCTTGGTAAGACTGTATCAGTGGCATGCATTTTTCAATAGTCTCCTCTTCCAATATTATGACTCAGATTTAAGGTGTTTCTTTTACGTATGTCAACAAGTATAAACATGTGCTTGAATGTTTTTTTTCTCCCTTAGTCCAAGTTGATGTTAATCAGAATTCATTTCAGATAAAAATCTCAACATGCACTTGAACTTGAAGGTGAGAGTGCATTCCATTCTGCTTTCATTTCATGGAGCAACTCTCCTGCCAGCTCTAGTTTGGCAACTTGACCCTCCTACAAAAGCTGGTTCTCAGGCGTGACTACAGAGTGGGGAGTTTCTCTGACCACATCCCCTCTTGAAGGCAAGAGGGGTTCATTGCTTAGTGTTTCATAAAGTTTGCAGCATTTGAGGCAATACTGTGGATTCCCAACCTTTAAATATCTCTGTATTTTGTAAAAAGGAAATTGTTTAATCTAGTTCTGCCTTCTGCTATTCATTTCAGAGTTATCACAACAGGACTTGCTAATGGAAGGAAGACAACTGCCAATCCCTTAAAAGGTAGTTTTCCTGTATAAATGTCACATAAGCAGATTGCTTGGGACTGCATTTATTCATTTCCCAACATGCATTATCATACTTCATCTTGGATTGACTTCTTGACAATACCAGCTCATCACTTTGTCAGCGCCATCCAGAAATGGAAACTCAGTCATATGCCTCTGGCTGGGTGGGTAGCCTTCACCTAGTTGGGGTAATGAAGATGTGGGATTCCTTGATTAAGCCTCTTATTCCTTAGTGTTCTCAGGTGGCCCAGTGGTAAAGAATCCACCTGCCAATGCAGGGGACGCGGGTTCAATCCCTGGTCAGGGGATATTCCCTGGAGAAAAATATTAGATATCTTTAGATAGAAAAATATCTCCTGGCAACTCACTCTAGCATTCTTGCCTGGAGAACCCCATGGAGCCTGGTGTGCTAAGGTCCATGGGGCTGCAAAGAGACACGGCTTAGTGACTGAACAAGAACAAGGTAACCGAGCTATTTGGAACACTTGGCCAGCCTGTCTGATGACTTTCAAGTCTTACCTTGTTACCTAATGAACCTACCTTTTCAAAAATCTATAACCTTGAATGTGAGAAAAACTGGCTGTTAGTGTTGCCATAAATGCCTCTCACCTTTGAACACTTGTCACCCTTGTGGTGAAAGTGAAAGTGAAAGTGAAGCCTTGTGGTGGGATGGTGTAAATCTCCACTGTTCACTTCAGTTGTTATCCCTTCACAAGTCTCTCTGTGAGGTGACACAGCAAATTTCCCTGCTGAGTGCTCAACCACCGTGGAGCATTCCAGTGGCTTCAGGAAGCATCCACAACAGTAGTGGTATCATTCTTGGCTTTCACTGGGCAGGGCCTGGTTTGTGATCCTCTGTAATGACAGACCAGACCTTAGCTCTGGAAATGGGGTCATGGAAAGTGACATGAAACCGCCCCTGCAACAAGAATAAGCAGACATGTGTTCGGCCAGCTCTGGCCTCATTAGATATATCTACCTTCTTGAGAGAAGAAATATTTAGATTCGAACCAACTGAAAACCCCAGAACAATCTATACCAATTTGTTGCATCCTGAAATGAATGGAATTCAAATATCTTCTTCCACTGAAACCATGACCCAAACCAATATTGCCACCAAGCCTACCCATTGACCAACACACACTCTTGGGAAGGGAGAGAGGGTACAGAAATGCTGAACCTGTGAATAAGGATCAACTGATCAAAACTGGGTCCAGAGGGTAAAGAAAAAAGAGTATAAAATTATTTTGCACAGTGAACTGAACTGAAGCAAAATGATATCAATCCTCCTTTTTCATCAACGACAGAGCATTCTGGTGAATAAAATGAAATGCTTTGGGGAAATGTTATTCACTTTACTAGAAGTACAGTATTCCAACTTTGCAATAACTTACATAGAATAGGCACGTACCTGAGAGACAGAGGGCTTCAAAGCAATTTTAATCTGTAATAAACCAAGCATTATATTGAGAGCAGTGTCCAAACAGCTTTCTCCTAAATATCTTATAACATCCTTTACATGCAGTATCTAAAAAGAAATGATGTAAATGAACATATTTACAAAACAGAAACAGACTCACAGGCTTAAGACAACGAGCCTCCGGTTGCCAGTGAGGGAAGGCATAGTTAGAGAGTTTGGGAAGTTTAGGTACACACTACTATATTTAAAATGGATAACCAACAAGGCCCTACTGTATAGCACAGGGAACTCTGCTCAGTGTCGCGTGGCAGCCTGGATGCAGGGGGCGTTTGGGGGAGAATGGATGCATGTATGTATTTGGCTGAGTCCCTTTGCCGTTCACCGGAAACTACCACCTTGTTAATTGGCTATACTCTGATATAAAAAGCTACAAAAATAAATAAATAAACAGTCTTCTCCTTCTTGTGGTCCACATAAAAGGTGAATAGCTTAGCTTAGCTATAGGGAGGCAGACTCCAAAGCAGGGAGGTGAAAGTGTCCTTCCTCTGGGAAGGTGCTAGGGACCTTGTAAACTTTGAGACAGATGTATCCTTTTTTGCTCTTCACATTTGAGAATCTGAAACGTCCCAGCTGCCTCCAAAATTGGCAGCAGAAAGGTTCACCAGCTGTAAAATAACGGAAAGGGGGTTCTAAAGAAGCAAACGCTTTCGTGCCCTGCAGATTCTTTGGCCCCTTGTGAGAGGTTGCCTCCACCCCACACTCTCCCAGCCTGAGGGGAGACTGGTGCTATAGCCAGTGCTGGGATTCAGAGGTATGTCCGTGGCTGCTGCCCGGCTTGTTTTCTGAACAGGTCCAAGTTAGAGACAGATGAAGATCAAGCTCAAATAGAGGATTTTTAGGCACGGGGTAAAATTCAAATTTTCTGATTAGAGAAATGAGAGCTAAGGCAAGAGTGCTAATGAAAGATTCCAGGCAAAGATGTCAGGGCCAGCTGCCAGCTCACAGACTGAGCTTGGCAGACAGACAGAGGAGCTCTGACTGGGAGTTTCTCTGTGCATTTTAGAAGACGGCAGCATAGATCTAAATGCAGCCAACCTATTGATTTATTCTCTTTGTACTGGACATGGCTTTTTATTAAAGAAAGCAGATATTCAATAGTGTTAACTAGTAATGGGAATTGACTTTTCACTAATTGCACAGACCTTGGCATTAATACACTTTAATGGAACCTGGGCTCTGCGTCCCTCAGATCAATCCCGAAGTTTTTCTCTAACTCTTTCTGGTCAAAGGACATGAACAGCATTGTAACTGAGGGAGACCCTTTTAAATCTTTCCTTTTTTTTTTAATTCATGGAATGAACAGGCTGAAGAACTTTCTTTGATTCCAGTGGACCAGAGAGAGGAATAATTTTGTGACCTGTAAAATACATGGGAACTCTGTGGTCTGAACTGACTGCAGAATTTGGTGCTGGCTGTTTAGAATTCAGTTATGAACACTGGGAAAGAATTTGGCTTTCCATGCACCTGGCTGGGTCCTGCCCTCGCTGGATTCTCTGAGGCAGAAGACTCATCACTTATTTATCATTCATTTGTTAGATTTATTAAAAGTAAATAGGATCCCTGACAGTTGCTGGGCTCACATAACCTGGAACTAGGGCCTTGAGAATACATGCTGCTCTCATAAACATCTCATAGAATCTGACCTCACCCAAAGGCGAAGCAGCATAGAATCCCGGATCCTGCCAGGAGGGAGGACATTCCTGAAGTTCCCAGGATGGCAAATGTCCCATCTCCAATTCTCTAGGATTCATTACTAGATTCTTCCTCTGCCATGGGAGGCAATGGTGACTGTCAAAGGCAAAGATGCTTCAAACACAGACACGAGATTGTTAGGTATTTTATTCATCTCTGAATCCGAATACGCTTGGTGTTCGGAGCAGCAAACCACATTTAATTCATGACTTACCTCTTTCTAGCTGTGTGGCATGACTTACCTCTTTCTAGCTGTGTGGCATTAAGTGGGCCAAGCTCTTTGGTCTGTCTATGTCCTGTCTGGGGGGAAGAAAAAAAGAATACTAGAAAAAAATCCTTCGCCGAGTTGTTGCGAGATTAAATGAGATATCATGTGTAAAATCTTTAGCTCACTGAGGGTGCAGAGTAAATGTCAATGAATGGTAGTTCTAATTATCATCATCTTTGAATCCTTTGCACTTAGACATTGGGTATTTGGTAAATGTTAAGTTCAGTGAATGGGTTCATTCTCTTATTCAACTGTTTCTGTGTCTCCTATGAGTCAGGTATTGTTCTGCAGTGACAGACAGGCACATCCTGTGCCTTTATGGAGTTTACCATTTGCTAGCAATAGAGGCAATAATTAAGCACATGAGTGAATGACTACATTACCTGAAATGTAATTTCAGATAATGCCAGGTGGCGCTAGTGGTAAAGAAACTACCTGTCAATGCAGGAGACATAAGAAATGCAGGTTCAACTCCTGGGTTGGGAAGATCTGCTGGAGGGGGGCATGGCAACCCACTCCAGTATTCTTGCTTGGAGAATCCCATGGACAGAAGAGACTGGAGGGCTGAAGTCCGTGGGGTTGCAAAGAGTAAGACACGACTGAAGCAACTTAGCATGCATGCATGAAAGCAATTAAGCAAGATAAGGGAATAAGACTTCTCTGGTGGTCCAGTGGTTAAGGCTTCGCCTTCCAATGCCAGGAGTGCAGGTTCTCAATCCCTTATCGGGGAGCTGAGATCCCACATGCCATGGACAAAAAACAAAATATAAAACAGAAGTAATATTGTAACAGATTCAATAAGGACTTAAAAATGGTCCCTGTTTTTAAAAAAAATTTGAAAAAAGATAAGGGAATAGAAAATGACTTCATATATGGGAATAAGAGTGTGTGTAAAAGAGAGAGAAAGAGAGACTGACAGAGCAGTGAAGTGATGCTTGGGAGACAAGTGACTAAATAAATGGACAGAGATTTCTTCAGGTTTCTTCTAATGCACCTTGCTCAGCTTGTTTTAACTCCTCTGACCACATGTTAGCTCAGTAACTTCTTTCTTGAGAAGTCTAAATTTTTGTGCTAGAGTTTCTTACTGTAGAGTGAGGTAACTCCTAATATCTAACTAAATAATAAATAATAACTCCATTACCTCCATATGCCTTGCCTCCTTTTTCCTCAAGTATGCCCCACCCAAAACCAGGACTTCACCTCAAAAATGAACAGTATGATTTGAAAATTTTTCCTACAACATTTTCACTTGAGGGAGTCATGAAAATGTCTCTCTTTTTTTTGTCTCTGACTTCTGTATCTCCAGCTTGCCTTCTGGAAGAGGATAGCTATGTATTTAAGATGTCTAGAAGCTGAAAGGAGCCTTTGCTTTCTATTCGGCTCTCTGAAGTGTTACACAACTAGACTGCCATATTGAATTATTTTCAGCAGTAGAAATTCTTCGGTGTCCCATCTCCGGCCAGGCTTTAATTTGAAAGTAATAACATTTGGGCAAAGCTCAGAGGCACTAAGTTCCTGCCGAGGGCTTGGTGGGTTTTGAGGTAATTGGTTTTCCTCAGTTGCTGATGCTTCTCTTGGACAAATGAGAAATCAAACTACAGCTCCGTTTGCAGAAAAGCCCATGTCAGCAGTTTAGTCTACTCCTATTTCAGAGCTTGTTATGTTATTGGCAATAAAATGCAACTAATATACTGTTAATTAATATTGCATCCTACAGCTAATTTATCACATTATTAATCAGAGTAATAAAGCCAAGGAAAATGTGGTTCACCTTTAATGTCTTTTCATCTCTTTTAAACACTTGTATTTATGCACAAATACATGTTTTGGTCAATACTGCCAAGTATTTGGTTGTTCCTGGATGCGTGTATTCTATTTTCAAACAGTAACTTGCCCCTCAGGAATATTTTATTTAGCAAGACAGGACTTAAAGTGAAAGGGTAACCATTTCTGATCGTAACCTTGGCTTTGTGCTTCTAGTAATTATCCTTTAATTGCATTACCCTATTTGAAATAGAGTTGTAATTGGAAAAAAACAATTTGACATTCCCTGATGCTTACTCTGACATGCACTATTTGCTTTTTATTCAAATGTAAATTTTCTCCATAATACTATCAAAGAAAGAAAAAAAATTAAGCAAAATTGAAATGTCAGTAGCAATTTCTGACATGCAGGCAGTGTCATTTACTGGCGCTTGTCTGGAAGGCAAGACTTTTGGTTCAGATGCAAAAAAAAATTAGCAAGCTCTGAGGAGAGGGAGAGATGGATGGCAGTAACAGCATCCCTCTGGGATTCATGTCCAGTTTGCACAAAGGCTTCATAATACCAACAGGCTAAAAGCTATAATTTGGGGATAAATAATTCTTTTCTTTTCAAATTTGCTTTATAATGAAAAATTTCTTTTCTTAAAAATGGAAAGATAATAAACTTAACTTTAGGGTTATTTTATCTTGGGCATCTGGGAGGTGTAATTTTAATTTGGGGTAAGTAATATCTGTTGGGCAGCCTCTAAAAATGGCCATAATGATTTTAGATTCCTGATTGTTCCACCCTTTCATAATCTCTCCCCTTTAAGTGTGGGGCAGATCTCTTGACATTTCTAATGAGTAGAATATGGCAAAAGCCATGGGATATCAATTCTAAGGTTAGGTTATACAATGTACTGTGGCTTCTGCCTTGGGCTTCTCTGTCTTGTTTTCTCCTGGGCTCACCATGAGGGAAGCCAGCGGCCATGTTGTGACCTGCCCTCTGGAGACGCCATGTGGTAACTAAAGAGGGTCTCTGACCAACTACCAGCTAGGAACTGAGGTCCTCACCCAACAGCCCGTGAAGAATCAAATCCTGTCAAAGGTTTGGAAGTGAATCATCCCTCAGCCGAACTTTCAGATGAGCCTGTGGCCCCAGCTGACATTTGATTGTACTCTCAGGAGAGACCTCAAGCCAACTAGGTGGCAATTGGATTCCCAACCCGCAGAAACTGTGAGGTAATAAATATTTGTTTTTTTTAAGCTGCTAAGTTTCAGGATAATTTGTTATGTAGCTATAGATAACCAACGCAGGGCAGGAGAGAATGGTTATTAAGCAAATAATTATAGATATGTTTGGCACACTTGATATTTTTAAATCTTTATCATGGGTATCATTTACTCACAAAATATCTGCTAGCTGGAAATAAAATAATGGGTACAAGCATAGTCAGAAAAGTTCTAAGTACTGTACATATGTGAAATGATTAGTATTAAAAGCTTCTTGTAGCTTGGACAAAAACTCTCAGTCCAATATCTCAGTGAAGGATTCATGGTGTACTGGATTGAACACTATGTGTCAGTAGACCTGGATTCCAATCCAGACCTTCTCACTCACTGTCTATAGACTTTGAGAAAGCCACTTAAGCTCCATCAGCTTTTGATAAGCCCATAGGACTCTGAGAGGAAGGGAAATAGGACCATAAGTGATCAATGAGAGCGGCCTAAGATTGTCAATACAGTATTGGGACTCTTTGGTCAAAAGTGACAGAAATACAACTTGAAATAGATTTTGGCAATAAGGAGTTCAGGATCAGAGCCACAGTCAGCTCCCAGTCTTGTTTTCTCTGACTGTATAGAGCTTCTCCTTCTTTGGCTGCAAAGAATATAATCAGTCTGATTTCAGAACTGACTGGTGATGTCCATGTGTAGAGTCTTCTTTTGTGTTGTTGGAAGAGGAGTGTTTTCTATGACCAGTGTTTCTCTTGGCAAAACTCTGCTAACCTTGGATCTGCTTCATTTTGTACTCCGAGGCCAAATTTGCCTGTTACTCCAGGTATCTCTTGACTTTATACTTTTGCATTTCAGTCCCATATAATGAAAAGGATATCTTTTTTGGGTATTAGTTCTAGAAGGTCTTATAGGTCTTCACAGAACCGTTCAACTTCAGCTTCTTCAGCATTACTGGTCAGGGCATAGACTTGGATTACTGTGATACTGAATGGTTTTCCTTGGAAATGAACAGAGATCATTCTGTTGTTTTTGAGATGGCATCCAAGTACTGCATTTCGGACTCTTTTGTTAACTATGATGGCTAGTCCATTTCTTCTAAGGGATTCTTGCCCACAGTAGTAGATATACTGGTCGTCTGAGTTAAATTACCCATTCCAGTCCATTTTAGTTGACTGATTCCTAAAATGTCAATGTTCACTCTTGCAATCTTCTGTTTGACCAGTTCCAATTTGCCTTGATTCATGGACCTAATATTTCAGGTTCCTATGTAATAGTGCTATTTATAGCATCGGTGTTTACTTCCATCACCAGTCACATCCACAACTGAGTGTTGTTTTTGCTTTGGCTCTGTCTCTTCATTCTTTCTGGAGTTATTTCTCCACTGATCTCCAGTAGCATATTGGGCACCTACCAACCTGGGGAATTCATCTTTCAGTGTTCTATCTTTTTGCATTTTCATGCTATTCATGGGTTCTCAAGGCAAAAATACTGAAGTGGCTTGCCATGCCCTACTCTAGTGGACCACGTTTTGTCAGAACTCTCCACCATAACCCATCCATCTTGAGTGGCCCTACACAGCATGGCTCATAGTTTCATTGAGTTAGACAAGGTGGTGGTCTATGTGATGAGTTTGGTTAGTTTTCTGTGATTGTGGTTTTCATCCTATCTGCCCACTGATGGATAAGGACAAGAAGTTTATGGAAGCTTCCTTATGGGAGAGACTGACTGAAGGGGAAACTGGATCTTGTTCTGATGGGCGGGGCCATCCTCAGTAAATCTTTAATCCAATTTTCTTTAATTTTCTTTAATCCAATTTTGATGTTTGGGGCTGTGTTCCCTCCCTGTTGTTTGACCTGAGGCCAGACTATGGTGGAGGTAATGAAGATAATGGCCACCTCCTTCAAAAGGTCCCATGCATGCACTGCTGCACTCAGGACCCCGCACCCTGCAGCAGGCCACTGTTCACCCACACCTCCGCCAAAGACTCCTGGACACTCATGAGCAAGAAGCTGAAGATATTAAGAAGAGGTGGCAAGAATACCTAGGCAGCATATTAAAAAGCAGAGACATTACTTTGCCAACAAAGGTCCATCTAGTCAAAGCTATGACTCCTTTTTCCAGGCGTCATGTATGGATGTGAGAGTTGGACTATAAAGAAAGCTGAGCACCAAAGAATTGATGCTTTAGAACTGTGGTGCTGGAGAAGACTCTTGAGAGTCTCTTGGACTACAAATAGATCCAACCAGTCAATCCTAAAGGAAATCAGTCCTGAATATTCATTAGAAGGACTGATGCTGAAGCTGAAACTCCAATACTTTGGCCACCTGATGCAAAGAACTGACTCATTTGAAAAGACCCTAATGCTGGGAAAGATTGAAGGCGGGAGGAGAAGGGGACGACAGAGGATGAGATGGTTGATTGTCATCACCGACTCGATGGACATGAGTTTGAGTAAGCTCTGGGAGTTGGTGATGAACAGGGAAGCCTAGCGTGCTGCAGTCCATGGAGTCACAGAGTCGGACACGACTGAGTGACTGAACTGAACTGAACTGAGGATCAACTTTAGGCTTAAAAAGATTGATCTTTAGTATTGGTTTGGCTTTTACTAGGTTTCCAACAGAATGTGATTGTAATTTTGCTTCACCAAAGAGTCTACTTTTAAGGGCATTTGTGTATCAGGGTAAGTGGGAAAAGAAATCAGCTGAGCCCTCTGTGTCCTGCCTAACAGATTGCAAGTCTTCATCTTTTCTTCTAAGTGTCTAGAAGAGGTGGTTTTTGTTTTTAAAATTTTTTTAAATTTCAGGTGCTGTCTCACATATCCCTATAGTTTGAATTTTGCTGCTATGACCTTAATGATGTTACAGGAGGCCAAGCCTTTGCATGACCCTGAGAGTAGGCACCTCCTTAAATTGTTTCTTTTGGCACCTGACTTGCCTCACCCTAGTAGTGGCCCTGCGTCATTTCCTTTGGTCCCATCTACTGAATCAATAGGACCACAGTCTTCCTTGCAGGCAGAATAGAGAGCTGCATTACCTGAAAGTTATAAGAATCCTATGAAGTCCCCTTTGGCCACACTATCTTCCTCATTGGCCTGTATCAATATTCCAAAGTCTAAGCATTGGATCACTTTCTAAGGCAGGAAGTTATTTGGAAAAGTGTACAGGATTTGGAAGAAAAAAAATACAAGTTGAAATTTAGGTTCTAGCAGAAAATGACTGAGGGAACTAGGGAAAGTCAGTTAATTGATCTGGCCTAACTTTTCTGTAACATGAGAAAGACAAGTGTGCCCTGTTTTTCTGCATATGTTACGTGGGTCAAGTAAAATACTGACGGAAAAATTATTTTGAAATCTGAAAAGCAGTATGTTAGTGCTGACTGGTTATTAAGGGTTAATACACAGTTCTGTCTTCAGCAGTAATGATGTCATCTCTTCAACCCTTAAGACATTGAGAAGAAGGGAAACAGAGTAAGCTTACATTGATGAGCACCAGTGTGATAGCACAGCTTTATGTATCAGGACTCTTTGATCAAAAGTGAAAGAAATCTAACTCAAAATAGTTTAGGAAAAAGACAAAGGAACTTTCTGAAAGGGCATCACGCTTAACCTAGAGGAGAGTAAGGGTGGAGTTGATCCTCCGGGAAAGTTAGAAAAGGGATTCAAATTCAACCAGGACTTCATCTTCTCCCAGGGAGCATCCTTCTCTCCCCTGTAGACTGTCTCCTTCCATATCCAGCATGGCTGACCCATGCTCCCAGTATTCAAATCCTGTTGCTCCCACCAGAAGAGGCTGATCCTCTCCTTAGTTTTGTTTTCTAAACATTCCAGGGAAGGTTGCTGGTTGTCTTGGCTGATGTCAGATGCCCACCCCTGGACCAACTGAGGCCAGGGAGGCAGAATCCCCACGGGACACATCCCAACTACCTTGCCCGGAGGTGTGGAAACACCTGGAAGTGGCCCTCCCAATGCTCTCTGTGATCAGACCCTGACTGAGTGGCTGGGCTGCCACACACTGGTTTAGGGTGTGGCGTGTGCTGTGGACAGTGGCCCCAAGGCCTGGGGAGAGAACTAAATGCCAGGCAACTCATGGGAGCACGTCCTTTCTCAAGGAAGCACAGTCCTAATGAGAGGGGATGGGAGAGGTTTCCACTGGGAGAAAGGCTCTGTCCATGCCAGGGAAGCCTTCCAGTCAGAGCCTCTGAGGACAAGGCCCTGCACTGGGAAGAGTGACCATTCCATCCTCTTGCAGGCAGAAACCCCTCCTCCTTTTGTTCTGATGGAATGGAATGGGAAACTCAACTCATATGGACAGGAAAAATGCAAAAGTCACAAACTAGGAGTTCTCTCTTTAGACTTTAAAGAATTAATTGTCCTTCCCAATGATGTCAGAGGCATATTTCAAACTGGACTGTAAATGTAGAAGGACCTCCAGTCGCTGTCATGACCTATTGCCCGGATGTTTAGCTGGTACTGAATCCACTCCATCCGTCCTGTTGAATGCTGCTGGGTTAACCTTTCTCAAACCCACATGCTCTAAACCCTTCTCTACTGCCTGCCATTCCTCATCCAGGCACCCAAGAACCCCCATCCTGTGGCCCCAGCCCCTTTCCAGTTTCACCTCCTATTTCCCTTCTAGACTAGAAACACAGACCTTTGTTGCTCCCAGATATGTCCAACCAAGTCTCGCCTCCAAGCCTGCACATGGGCTATTTCCGCTGCCTGGAATGCGCTGCCTTTTCAAACCTTCCCGATTTGTCCTTTTTGAAGCCTTTCCCCACAACTCCAAGTAGATATGACTTCTCTTCTCCAGAACTCATGGTTTATACTTCCTTACAGAACTCATCACACTCCATTTCAAGTAATATTTGCATTTGTTATGTTGCATTTTTTCAGGTGAAAAGATCCTTGAAAGGAGATGAAAAAAAAATAATGATAAATACAAAAATTTCTTACTATGTGTAGGTACTGCTGTGTATTTTACATTATTTAATCCTCAAAACAATCCTTTTAACAGAGAGGTTTAGCAACTTGCCCAAGGTCACACAGCCAAACCAGGATTCAAACCCATGTAGTGTGCCTCTCTGAATACATGCTCCTGATAACTATGACACCACTGCTTGTGGAGTCAGAGACACATTTACTCTGAAGCCAACAAATTCCTTTCCAAGGGAATGTACTCAATTTATAATTTTGTGGTTTTTTTCCTTAAAGAGACCCTCAAGATTGTATTAACTTCAAGTTCTATAAAACTGGATGGAAATACAATGTCTTGTTCGTTTTAAATTCTCTTAAATCTTGTTTAGTAATGATGATTGTCACATCATCATAGTGATGATGGTTCCAAGCCTTACATGGAGCATTTACAAGGCATTTTCAGCCATCTCACTAGATCCTTACAAAAGTCTAAAAATTAGGTGCGGCCATTGAAATTTTGTAAACAGATGACAAAACTGACCTCAGAGACACTGAGCAATTTTGTCTAAAGCCACCCAGCTATAAATGACAGAGCCAGAGCTGAAGCTCAAGGCTTCTGATCCCATCTGTCAAGATGCCTTCATTTAGGTCTTTGCTGCCTGTGGGTTCTGAGAGCCTTTCAATCACTTAGCGGATGGTGGTCTTCCCACCCCCTGCCCCACGCATACCCATTTGAAGAGCACTCCATCACATCCAACAATTATCTAAATTGAAGTTGTCCATCCTGCCTTTTAAATTCTTCTCCAGATAATGAACCTTTTCAACCAATAGGGTGCTTGATGTTAATCACACAGAGAAATGCAAACTTAATCTATTCACCTTCAAATAGATAGAGCCTAAAAGGTACAGGAATTGCATTTACCTTCCAAGCCCTAATCTTGATAATTTCTTTAGGGAAACTTCTTCAACTGCCTGTCTTCAAGAGACTTTTAAAGCTCTCAAGCAACTGCTAAGTGATCCTAGAAATACATTTGCCTGTAGCTAGAGATTTTTGATAAGTAGCCTATAATTTATCACTGTATTACAGAAAGCCTGGAGAAAGCCTTCTATATTATGCTGAAGCCTTCAGCTTTCACAGCTGATATGTAAACATATTCCCAAACTAGGGAATTTGTAATGGGTCATTTGTAATGGCTAAACACTGACCCTAGAGATATCATCACTGTATGTTCAGTCATTCCCAAGGACGTGGCAGCTCTAAATATCACTCATGCATGCATGCTAAGTCGCTTCAGTTGTGTCTGACTCTTTGCGACCCCATGGACTATATATCCCACCACATTCCTCTGTCCATGGGGATTCTTCAGGCAAGAGTACTGGAGTAGGTTGCCATGCCCTCCTCCAGGGGATATTCCCGACCCAGGGACTGAACCCACGTCTCTTATGTCTCCTGCATTCGCAGGCGGGTTCTTTACTGCTAGCGTCACTTGGGAAGCTCTACCATACAGGGAAGTGTCTTCACCTGCAGGCCCTGTTCTTCTTTGGACTTAAGCAGTTGGTGGAAAAGAGGAAACAGAGGCAGAAGCCAAGAACTCAGTCTCTGGAGTTAGGCCAGCCTGGGTGTGACCCGTCTCCCCCTGCTCCACCTCTAACCAGCTGGGTAGCCTATGCACATTGCTTAATTTCATTCATTGATTCAACAACTACTTGCTGAGCACTTAATAAATGACAGTGAATGCTGTAGGTACTGAGACAATGGAATGAACAAAACTATCTCAGGGAGCTGGAGTTTCCATTTGCAAAATAGAAATAACTGAAGCACCTAGCTCACAAGGCTGGTTAGGGATGATAAGTCAGCCTGGGGCTGGCTCAGACTTACACTATTAAAAAAAACAACAAAACAGTCTTTAACTCTGATTCTAGATTTTTAAAACATTCAGGGTGGTTTGTTTATATTTTGAGCCACTCCAAACCCTGCTTTTCAGAAAATTTTTGAAGGATTTCCCTTAATGGGGAATGTAAGAGAAAGAGTTTCTAGAGCTTTGAGACAGGAATTCCCTAGTGGTCCAGTATTTATGAAGGAGGAAACAGACAGAGCTGGACCCCATCTTAGGCCAGGCTGTGAACATTAGGCTACACGCATGGTCACCGTCCCAGTGGACTCTGAACTTTGTGCCTGGTGTCTATAGAAATGGCATACCAATGGGAAACCAGACCCCCCGGATAAAAGAGCCTCAGGACTTGGGACTCTCCGTTGCCTAAAAGAATATGCTAATTATCTCTGTAACAGAATAAAGTGGCAAATTCCATTATGTTTATCAGGATATGACCACAGGCCTATTGATAAATATCCACTGTTTATCTAGTCTTGTGACACATGAATCATGGGTTAACTTTGATCGTATCTCTCTTTTTACCTTGTCCAGACTAGTTTCAAGGAATCTGGGGAGGTGGGTTTGAGCAAGTACACTTACGGTATATAAGGTTTTCACAAAAACTGGTCGGGGTCCTTGGCTAAGAGGAGACTCTGCCTTGGGCCCGCCGATGTAATAAACTGCACTCCACTATCTGCATTGTCCTTCTGAGTGAGTTTGTTTCCCAGAACGCGTGGCTACAACAGTTAGAACTTCATGCTTTCACTGCCCAGGGTCTGAGTTTGATCCCTGGTCAGGGAACTAATATTGGTAAAGAAAATAGTCAATTAAATCTCCATCTATAAAAGGCAAATCGGAGAAGGCAATGGCACCCCACTCCAGTACCCTTGCCTGGAAAATCCCATGGATGGAGAAGCCTGGTAGGCTGCAGTCCATGGGGTCGCTGAGAGTCGAACACAACAGAGCGATTTCACGTTCACTTTTCACTTTCCTGCATTGGAGAAGGAAATGGCAACCCAGTTTTGTTGCCTGGAGAATCCCAGGGACTGGGGAGCCTGGTGGGCTGCCGTCTATGGGGTTGCACAAAGTTGGACACGACTGAAGTGACTTAGCAGCATACAAGGCAAATATTCATATATTATTTATCCCAAGAGTTTTAATCATGTCTTGCTTCTTTTTCCTTTCTCCCTGAGTTAGGATTGGCCTTGAATCACTGTTAACTAAGCATTTTTGGCAATGAGTCAGATGATTCAGGAGACGTATTTGGTATGTACTCATATGCCTTTGCAGCTTCTCTGGGGGCTCAGACCTGCAATGAGGGAGACCTGGGTTCGATCCCTGGGTTGGGAAGATCCCCTGGAGAAGGGCATGGCAACCCACTCCAGTACTCTTGCCTGGAGAATCCCATGGACAGAGGAGCCTGGTGGGCTACAGTCCATGGGGTCACAGAGTCGGACAGGACTGAGTGACTAACACACACACACAGGAACTAAGATCCCCCGTCATGGGGTGCAGCCAAAAAGAAGCGCTTTGGGCCATATGGGTGGGAACGGGGAGGCTGCAGGAGGGTTAAGCACACTTGGTAAACCCAGCCACGGTCAGAACTTGCTCAGGTGGCCTTTGCATAGATATTCTTGTGCTGTGCTTAGTCATTCACTTGTGTCTGACTCTTCGGAACCTCATGGTCTGTAGCCTGTCAGGCCCGTCTGTCCATGGGGATTTTCCAGGCAAGAATACTGGAGTGGGTTGCCATGCCCTCCTCCAGGGGATCTTCCCAACCCAGGGATCAAACCCAGGTCTCCCGCATTGCAGGCAGATTCTTTACCGTCTGAGCTACCAGGGAGGCCTATGCATGGCCTTTGCATAGATATCCTTAGGGGCTCTTCATGTCCAGTTTCATGCGGAAGGGTTTCTGCTGATACTCTTTTTATGTCTGTAGTTTCTGTCTGCCTCAAACACAGTTTAAAATTTCAAATGAAGCATTTCTGTAAATTCCTGATGTGTGGCTCACATTCATTTCCTTTTCTCTGGCGAGGGTTGAGTCGGGTGGCCCAACCGAGAGATCCTCACTCCTACCTACTTCTGGTACCTGTGCTTTTCCTTGGGGCTCTCTGTGATCTACCAGAACCCAGAGACCATGTGCTGGCTCATCCCTCCTCAGTGCACAGACAGGCTCAGAATCACTGTGTCCCTGACAGCCAAATGGGCTGTCCTTTTCTCCCACTCACAAAGAACCACACTTTTCTTCCTTTGCCTTTTTATCACTGGGAACCCATTTCTCAGTATGGTCTGGGGTCCATTTTCCAGCTCCAAATTTTTTGACATGGGGTGAAACATGAAGCAAAATCAAATCTTACGAGATTGTCAATATCAACTATTATTTCACCTGGAGGAAGGAAGGAAGGAGAGAAAGAAAGAAGGAAGGAAGGAAAGAGGGAAGGAAGGAGAGAAGGAAAGAAAGAAAGAAGGAAAGCTTAAAAAAGTTAGGGCTAGAATTAGGTAACTACTCATCTATTCTGCTACCTAATAATAAATATTATAGTTGATGGACTGCTTCCTCTTCATCAAGCACTGGGCTAAGCAAAGTTTTACATACATTATCTCATTCAGTCATCATAGTAACTGCAAGAAGTCTCATCCAAACCCCACCCCATTCAATTATTTCCATTCTAAGGATGCAAAAACCGAGGGTCAGGGTTCTCAAGAGACTTGCCCAAAGTCCTTCTCCTCCGACCACAAAAGCCATGAGCTAGATATTGTACCTTTTATGTGACACGGATGGGTTAAAAATCATTAGCCTCAATGACTTCGACCATCTTTTTGTCATCATTTTAAGAGTAATAGTATCCAATATAGGAAATCTGAGAATTGTACAACATATGATAAAAAAAAAAAATTTGGAGTCTCTTTAATTGTGTTTTTCTGCTCTATTCTGCTTTTTAACAAATTTGGAATTGTCCTTCTTATCTTGTTTTGTACCCTGCCTAAAAAAAGTAATTAATACAGTGTCATGGGTATTGCCCCAAATCATTAAAAATTCTCTAAAAAAACTTACTTGGTTGCATTATATTGACATAAATATTATATCACTAGTTGTTCAACTGTTTTCTCCTTATTAGAAAATCAGTTCACAAATTTTGTTGTCGTGTGACAAAGATCTTTGTACAACATCTCTATTTTTAGGCCCCAGTAGAAGCCATGTTTGTCATTTAGAGGTGATTTCCCTTTGACAAGTGTCATCATTTACATTTTCTAGTTGTTTAGTCATGATGCCCTCCATAGGTTGATGTAACAGATATATGGTACCTGCTGGGAGCTGACACAGCTCTGCAGGGTGTGACTGCGCTTCAGCTATGCCCTGTGGACCATAGCTGGCCAGGCTCCTCGGCCCATGGGGATTCTTCAGGCAAGAATACTGACGTGGTGGCCAAGCCCTCCTCTAGGAGATCTTCCCTACCCAGGGCTCCAAACTGCGTCTCCTGCATTGGCAGGCGGATTCTTGACCGCTAGCGCCTCCTGGAAAGCGCCCTGGGGTGCGAGGGCCCTCACCAGAGGCCAAGAGCAGGCAGAGTGGCTGGACCGGCAGCTCCTGCTTGGTGCTGCTCTGGGCTCAGCCTGGTGCAGATTTCTAGGGGAAGCCAGGAGAAGCAGAGTGGAGTGAGCAGGGAGCCTGCACGTGTGGGTGCTTCCCGCCCCTCTCAGAGCTCACTGCTGCCCCCAGGGAGTCCGCTCACCCCGGCACGGCACCCTTGGCTGTCCCCCTCCCCTGGGCGGGGGTGGGGGGGGTGAGGGGGGTGGGGTGGAGGGGTGGGGGGTGGGGGGCGGGCCCTGGTTCTGGACATGCACTTCCTGCAGCCCCCAGGCCTTTGCCTTCCTTCTTCTGCAGCTGACTTCTTACCCACCAAAGAGAAAACAGAGGACAGTGAGCAACGTCTATTGCTCCTTTTATTTCTTTTCCCTTTCTTTCACTCCCCAAACCTATCCTTACATGGTCAAATACCCTTTCCTCACTCAGGAAAGAAAGGAGGGGGCTGACTTCTTTCACTAAAAGCAGGAGGAAGAAAAGAAAGGGGAGAAGGTAGAAACACAGCTATTAGACCACATTACTAGCTTTATCTCTGGCTTCATGCTTTTTTTAAAGTCTACCTTTTTCTACATTTTAAAATATTTTACTCGAAAAGATTTATTGATTGTGTAGGATGTGCCAAGCACTGTACTTAATGCAATGGAGAATGGAAATGACCAAGTCTCATCTTAAAAAAAAAAAAGTCATAAAACTTTGCTCAGATTGGCTACTTATTCAAAAATTTAGATTATTGCCTATATTAATTTTCCTAGATACTAGAAATGTCAAGCCACTTACTAATAGAGTTCTAAAAGTCTTAGAAAAAGTCTCTCACTATTTTTATTTTATTTTTTGCTCCTTTGTGCCAGAGTTTTCTGTTTCTGATTGCCAAATTTAACAAATAAAAACACAGAACACCCCATTAAATTTTAATTTCAGATAACCAATGTCTTTTAATACATTTTATGCAGTAGTTCTAGGTATCTCCAAAATATTGCATGAGGCATACTTATACTAAAAAGTGATTTGTTGCTTATCTAAAATTCAAATTACTGGGGCTTCCTGTATTCTATCAGGCACCTCTATTTCTATTAAATAAGAAATGCCATTTATTGTGTACCTGTATTAACTTGGCACATTTCATCCTCACAACATCTCTGTCATGTGCTTACCACTGTTCACATTTCACAAGCAAGGAAATTGAGGACTCTAGAAACAAGTAACTTGTCTGAAGTCACGACACCAGAAAGTGTTAATAGTAAAGTCAGCATTCAAACAGGTTTGTCTGACACCGCAGCTCATGTTCTTTTCTCTGGACTGCTGTTGTTCAGCCAGTCGAAGCCCAGGGACTGCGGCAGGACAGGCTTCCCTGTCCTTCATCATTTCCTGGAGTTTGTTCAACTTCATGTCCACTGAGTCCGTGAAGCTACTTAACCATCTCATCCTCTACTTCCCCCTTCTCCTTTTGGACTTCTTTCTCTGGATTATCTATCATTTAAATATGGACTGGGCCTGGAATGTTCCATTACAGTCTGTATTTCAATAGAATGTTCAATTTCCAGTTGAAAGAACAATTTATATAAAATGAGGTGGAAAATTTTCTCTTCTCCACATATTTAGAAGAAACATTTTTGCCCTAAACCACTTAAGCACATGGCACCTCAAGGCTACCTGAAGAAATTATGTTTAAATGTAGACCTTATCCAAAGCAAGTGAACGCTTCACAGTAAGTTTGTAGTAAAACATCGCCCTCTTCTGGACATTCAGGCACCATGCAACAGAGACGGCTAGAAAGGGTTTTTAAAAGTTGGAACAGAAGTACGGTTCAATTATGTGCCCAATTACACAGTGAAAAGCTGTTGTTATCACTTATCAGGTGTATATCTTACTCTTCAAAGAGACTCCTCAGAATTGAAGCAGAAAGACATTTTGGAACTGGCCAGGTAATTTTCTATCCATTTTTTATGAAGGTGGCTGAGTGCTCGGCATAGAAATAGGTAAAATCTTTAATTTCAGAACACATCTTAAATACCCTATAAAAACACCCAACTACAATAATAATAATAATAATACTTAAACCATCGAATCAAAAGTTCCAATAAATCCTGAATAGACAGAACTTCACAAGCATAAAATGAATGGAAAAAGAATACAGTGAATATAGGTAAGCATTTGCACTTTGGGGTCAAATAGACTGCATTAGATTCCCTCTCTTCCATTGATAAGCTATGTGACTTCAGACAACTTATTAAATTTTTTAAGCCTCAGTTTCCTCATCTGTTAAGTCATAATTATAAGAGAACCAACTTAAATGAAATAAATCAGACAGAAAAACAAACACTGCACAGTATCACTTAAATGTGCAAACTAAAAAAGTCAAACAGAAAGTAGAAAAGTGGTTGTCAGGGGCTAGGGTGGAGGACTATGGGGAGGAAATAAGGAGAGGTGGGTTAAAGGGTACAAACTTTAAGATGAATAAGTTCTGAGGATCTAACGTAAAACATGGTGGCCATGGTTAATAACAGTATATTGTATAGTTGAAAAAAAAAATAGCAGCTAAGTAGGCTAGGTGGAAAGATGAAATAATGTCTAACAGAGACAGCTTACTGCTAAGAATCAGACTCTTATATATGAACTGATATTTTATGATTACTGCCCCATTTATTAATTGTATAGAATCAGCTATTTTAAGTTTTGAAGCAGAAAAAGCCAACAATGTAAAAGAATAAAACCAGTTTTAAGTGTCTTTTAATACTGAAGCTTTGGCTAACAGCAAAGAATTAATAAACCAGATATTTTTCTAAATTATCCAAATTTTAGAGCTGTATACTTTTTCAAGGATACTCAGACAAAGATGTTTTGGAACAGAAGCCTCAAAAATATGTGAACCTCTAAAGTTCATTGCAAAGACAATCTATACTTTGTTTTTAATTTCAAAACCAAAAAATATGTTAAAAATACATCAATACAGTAGAATATAAAAGAGGAAGGCATCTAAATATTGCTATCATGAGTGATTAAGAATATCCAATTATCTAAAATACTATCAAGGGCTTCCCTGGTGGCTCAGTGGTAAAAGAATTTACATGCTGATGCAGGAGACACAGGTTCAATCCCTGATCCAGGAAGATCCCACATGCCTTGGAGCGACTAAGCACGTTCACCACAACTATTGAGCCTGTGCTCCAGAGTCCGGGATTTGCAACTGTTGAGTCCATCTGCTGAAACTACAAAGCCCACGTGCCCTAGAGCCCTGCCCGACTAGAGAAAAGCCCACCCAGTAATGAAGACCCAGCACAGTCAACAATAAATAGATTTTAAAAATAATAATAAAATAAAATACAATTGAATATCAGAAAGTCAGTATGCATTTAATTTTTTTGGCACTATTATCATTGGAAGTGACATATAGATGACGCTAAACTATACCAAGTTCCCTTTTGTCTGGTGGAACCACTGTCTCGCATTCTGCCTTCTTTCAACTACAGAAAATTAAATGGCCTATAAGGGCACAGGAGAGGAAGAACTGGAGCTGTTAACACTTAAATCTAACTTTGCTAGCAGTGTGTTATAAATTACAAATTTGAGGCAATGATATACTTTTAATTGCCTGGCAAGTTAATTAATTCAGACCCAGCTATTAAAATTTTCTATCACTTAACTTAGAATCGAATTCCAACTATGAAGCATGGTATTCCAGAGAGAAGGCTTCCATGTAATTTTCAAACACGAGCCTTAAAAGAAAGTAATATCAACTAAAATACCAGTTATCTTAACTATGTCTCTTATTTTTACCATAGAATTTCAGACCCTACTGGCAAATTACCATAGTTTATGCTACATTTGTCTTTTAAAGGAGGTTGAGTCCATGAGAACTATAGAATGAGAAGATTCTGCAAGGATTCGGAAGAGGAATGAAGATGTGGCTGTAGGTCACAGCTGCTTGCCCTCCTTTTAAATATATGTTATATATACATGTTTGAAGGGCCTGATTTTTAAATAGGCTGTTTTACCCTTGAGCTCTGATGGTCTTTATCCTCAGATGAAAACAGCTAACTCTCCATCTGGTCACCACCTCGTATTCTTTTAATGTCCAATCATGGGCAAGACAAAATGATTGCCTCCTGAAACTGAAAAGTCCTGGATTGACTTCAGATATAGCTGGATCCAAGGGCTCCAATCCTGTGTGTCTTGGTCTTTGGCTTCTGCTTTCACCCTTGTTGTTTGCATTCTAAGGCAGATTCTAGTTAGGTGGTGTCCAGATTAACTACCAATAGGTCCAGTCTTAAATCCACAAGCTGAGCAACCCTCATCAAAAAACCCTTTTCCTTTAATCCTTGCAAAGCTGATGTTTATTGGCTTTGCCTGGCCTTGGTAATCACGTACGTGTGCATGCTCCGTTGTGTCCGGCTCTTTTGCGACCCCATAGACTGTAGCCTGCCAGGCTCCTCTGTCCATGAAGTTTTCCAGGCAAGAATACTGGAGTGGGTTGCCATTTCCTACTCCAGGAGATCTTCCCGACCCAAAGATAGAACCTGAGTCTCTTGCTTCTCCTGCATTGGCAAGTGGATGCTTTACCAACTGCACCACCTGGGAAGCCCTTGCTAATCATGTATCCACACTTAAAACATTCATTAAGGCTACAGAGGGCAGGAGGAGAAGGGGGTGACAGGATGAGATGGTTGGGTGGTATCACCGACTCAATGGACATGAGTTTGAGCAAATTCCGGAGACAGTGAAAAACAGAGAAGCCTGTTGTGCTGCAGTCCATGGGGTTGCAAAGAGTCAGACAGACTTAGTGACTGAACGACAAAGGCTACCGAGACACTGCTCTCTCAAAGGCCGGAGGTGGTGATGCACCCACTCCTGGAATCAAAAAGCAAGGTCTATTCCACCTGAATTCCATGGGCTAAGAGTATAAGGGTAATGGCTCAAAGGCAAATTTCAGTCTAACAGTGAAAGGGAGAACTGATGCTGGGATTCAGAGCATGTGAGCTTTAGCTGGAACAGCAGAAACAAAATAAAAATGAAGAAAAAAGCCAAAGCAGACTGAAGACTATTCCCAAGGAGGAACCAAATGGATTTAATAATATGAACCGGAGAATGGAGTAGAATCTGACTGAGCTATATAGTCACTGAATCTTCCAAGGCCAGATATAGGAAAAAAAAAAAGATTAGTGAAAGGTTTATGCTCTTTGATTTAGAGCCAGGATCTTTCTGGGAACCAATTTGGAATGGGGACAAATTAGGCTGTTGTATTAACCAGGGTTCTCCAGAGATCTGGAAATAAGAGGATGTGTATAAACATGTGGTGGGAGGTTAGTCACTAAGTCATGTCCAACTTTTGGGATCCTACAGCCCACCAAGCTCCTCTGTCCATGGGATTTTGCAGGCAAGGATACTAGAGTGGGTTGCCATTTCCTTCTCCAGGGGATCTTCCCAACCCACGGATCAAACCTGGTCTCCTGCATCACAGGCAGTTTCTTTACTGACTGAGCCACCAGGGAAAAGAGACGTATTTTAAGGAACTGGCTCACATGATTATGGGGGCTGGCAAGTCCAAAATCTGCAGGCAGTCTGGGGACCTAGGGGAGATCTGATGTTGCAGTTCAGGTCTGAAGGCAGTGGGGGCAGAATTCCTTCTCCCTTGAGGTACACTGATCTTTTTAAGGCCTTCAACTGATTACGTGAGGCCCATTCACATTATAGAAGGTGCGAGCCAAGTTGCTTCAGTTGTGTCCCACTCTTTGCGACCCCCATGGACCCTGCCAGGCTCCTCTGTCCACTGAATTCTCCAGGCAAGAATATTGGAGTGGGTTGCCATGCCCTTCTCCAGGGGATCTTCCCAACCTAGGGATCGAACCTGCAACTTTTATGTCATTGAGAGGTGGGTTCTTTACCAGTAGTGCCACCTGGGAAGCCTCAGTTCAGTCTATTGATATTTTTGTTTTTAAATTGGGGTGTCGTTGCTTTATGATGCTGTGTTAGTTTCTGCTATACAATGAAGTGAATCAGCTGTGTGTACAAATGTATCCCCTCCCACTTGGACCTCCTTCCCACCATTGCCGTGCACGTAGGTCAATCCCAGTCTCCCAACTCATCCCATCCTCGCCCCTCTGTGTCTACCTGTCTGTTCTGTATGTCTGTGTCTCTATTCCTGCCCTGCAAATAGATTCATCTGTACCATTTTTCTGGATAAAGTTTAATCACACCTAAAAAATAGTTTCACAGCAGCATCTAGAGTAGAATCTTTGACCAAAACCTGGATGCTATCACTTAGCCAAAGTTGACACATAATATCAGCCCACTTGAATTCTGAGTGATTCTCACACTGAGCCAGAAGGCTTGCGCCCCCACCCCACTCCCCGCCCACCTAGTGCTCAGGCCAAACCTCAGACCAGTTAAACCAAGTGCTACCTATAAATGAGGCTCAGGTAAAAATTATTTTTTGATAGAGCAGTTGTTCTTTGAGCATGGTTTCCGGACCAGTGACTTCAACCTCACCTGCACACTCTCTACTCCAGACTGAGTCAATTACAGACTATGTATTTATCCCTGGCCCTGCAGTCCATGGATTTAATAAGCCCTCCAAGTGATCCTGATACATGCTCAAATTTGAGCACCACTGGTCTGGAGTTCTCCAGCAATACAAGGCCAAGAGGTAGCTCCTCATTAAGGATCTCAATAATGCTGTTTGTTGCAAGGATACATATGAGAATAAGAGGGTCTTGGCTGAATGTGGCCAAGCTGCACTGAGATGGGGTATTTTCAAGATACAACAGATGGACTCATCTGACCAGTTCTGGTGACTGAATGAAGCTTAAGCAGTTGTTGAAAGTGTAGTGTGTGCATATAGAACCCTCCTCTTCTATCATAGTGCCTCAGCTATTCTATCATTTCATCTCTCCTTACACAAACAGAATTTTTCGCCTTTATTTTCTGTTTAAACTCCTGAGAGAAACTGATTGGCTGAATTAATCATTTTCACCATTTGGACGGTGTTTCCTTAATTTATAAGTTCTGCTGTCCAGTATGAAGGCTGGCTTTCCTTGGGTCGGGACCAGGGGGAAACAAAATGCAGGATGTTAAACAGCCTCTCCCAAGGCCACTTCCCTTAAAAGGCCTGAGCCCACTAACATGGGTTGTGGGTACGTCACAGTGGAAGGCTTGGTCTGTTAAGGATATATAGTTGTCTCTGACTGCTAAATCTACATGTAGTTCTTTGACACAAAAAGACATCAAAGAGAAATTAAATATTTGTTCAACTGTACATTTTGAGAATGAGTTGGAAACGTTAACTAAAAACCTTTGGAAATGTTTCCTTTCAATATTTCCTATAGGAGTCTTCTTGTGGCCTAATTTAGGAACGCCATGAGCCATAATATTTTGGAAAAAAATGAATCTTATTTGCATGCACCAGATTGTGGGGCCTGTATCTTATGTAGAAATTCTCTTTGCATAGTCTCATTCCTTAAGCCAGAAATGATTAGAAGCTTGCTGGTATTTTTAAAAAACGTCATGTAATGAAAAGAAAAAGAAAAGCTCATGTGATAGTTTTCTCCAAATCATTTCAGATAAAAAACCTCATGTAATGAAAAGAAAAAGAAAAGCTCATGTGATAGTTTTCTCCAAATCATTTCAGATAAAAAACCTCATGTAATGAAAAGAAAAAGAAAAGCTCATGTGATAGTTTTCTCAAAATAATTTCAGATCGGTTCTCTAGGCCAATCTTTTTTCTTTTTAGTGCAATGGAATTTTGAATTGTGGGCAACAGGAAAAAGATACTATAGCAACAAATAATTCGTGATCAAATTACTATGAATTATACCGATTTAAATTTCCCTTTCATGGTTGGGGGTGACTTTTTGTTTTGACTGCACCGCATGGCATGAGACCTTAATTCTTCGACCAGGGATCAATCCCATACCCCCTGCAGTGGAAGTGTGGAGTCCTAACCACTGGACGGCCGGGGAAGTCTTTGGTGTGACTTTTTTTTTTTTTAAGGGGGTGACTTTTTAATTGAACTTATGGTTGACTTACAATATTGTATTCATTTCATGTATACATGCATATTCTTGCAGATTCTTTTCCATCATTGGCTGTTACAAGATACTCAATATTGTTCCCTGTGTTATTCATTTGCCTATTTTTTATATAGTGTGTATCTCTTAATCCCATACTCCTAATTTATCCTAATTTGTCCCTGTCCCCCTGTTTGGTAACAATACATTTGTTTTCTGTTTGTAGACACTCTTAATAAACTGATCTCATTTCACAACACTAAGCTGAGATGGGAAAATAAGTCCAATCCAAATCAAAAAGCTAAATAAACTTTGAGGAAGGCATGAGATTGTTACTTGAAAACCTTAAGGATACCACAATTCACTGAACATCCCCGAATAATTTTACCTCTCTTAATGCCAAAATTAAATTTGTACTTTACACAGAACCTCGTAGAAACCACTTACATGGTACCAGTATTACCACTATTGGTAACTTTATCTTATCCCACCAAATAACAAGCTTATTTTTTTTTAAAAAAAATATTATTTTTGCCCACACTAGATCTTCGTTGCTGCACGTGGGCTTCCTCTAGTTTTGGAGAGCGGAGGGCTACTGTTGTTCATGGGCTGCCCACTGCGGGGCTTCTCTTGTTGTGGGTTTCCCTGGCGGCTTAGGTGGTAAAGAATCTGCCTGCAATGCGGGAGACCAGGGTTTGATCCCTGAGTCGGGAAGATCCCCTGGAGAAGGAAATGGCAACCCACCCCCTAGAGAAGGAAACGGCAACCCACTCCAGTATTCTTGCCTGGAGAAGTTCACGGAGAAGCCTGGTGGGCTACAGTCCATGGGGTCGCAGGGTCGGACATGACTGGATGACCAGCACTTCACACTTCACTTCTCTTGTTATGGAGCACAGGTTCTGGTGGGTGGGCTCCGTAGCTGTGGGACAGAGGCTTAGTGGCATGTGGGATCCTCCTGGACCAGGGATTGAACCAGTGTCCCCTGCATTGTAAGAAGGATTCTTAACCACTGGACCACCAGGGAAGCCCACAAATTTAATTTTTAAAATAACTGTGATATTACTATGAGGCCCAAATCATAAACGTGGGCCACCAGAATTTAGGATAATTAAAACCAACATTTAATTTGTATTTATCAAATTGTTTGATATAACTGATTGGATGTTGACAACAAAGGAATAATTAGCTAAATTTACATTTTGAATTGTTTTAGGTCTCCTTTTAAAAGGTCAAGTTCTTCAATCTTGGTTTTAGATATTAATGAAAAGGTGAAAGTGAAGTCGTTTTGTCGTGTCTGACTCTTTGCAACCCCATGGACTGTAGCCCACCAGGCTCCTCCATTCATGGAATTTTCTAGGCAAGTGTACTGGAGTCGGTTGCCATTTCCTTCTCCAGGGGATCTTCCCCACCCAGGGATCGAACCTGGGTCTCCCTCATTGCAGGCAGACGCTTTACTGTCTGAGCTACCAGGAAATCCTAATAATTAGATATTAATAAGATATTGATAAGTTCTCTCAGTAAGACAAAGATCCCACAACTCTGAGCCGGGGTTTGGTTTTTCCTTTATTTCATTAAAGTAAAATGTGTCTCTGAAAAGAACCGAGTTAAAAAAAATCAGCCTGTTTACAGCAAAAATCATGAGCCCCAAACTTCTTTTGTATTTCCATGTATTAGCTGTTACAACTGGGAGTACTGGAAGGTTTTGGCTATTTCAGCGATATTTGCAAACATTTTATTTGTAGTAAGTCCACTTATTCCAAAATCATAGTCTAGGAAGATTACAGCAACTTTGAACAAACTTTTGTTTGCTTGTAGTGATATGAAACAAGAAAACTGAAGTTTCAATGTTTGTTTCACAAAGAAATTATTCCCTCATGGTTTCAAGGGGGAAAAAATTAATAAATTTTAGTTGTGCCACTTCAATGGGGCTGTAATACTTTCAAATTGCATTTAAAGATGGAAAATCATCAACCCAACTGAGTTAACAATCTGTTTTATCTAATAAATCTCCTTTATCTTCTAGAAGTTAAATTATCTTGGTAAAATTAGTCAATCTGCCTAACTATGCAGCTACATATAATCTGCAAATTGGGGTATATACTCTACAGAAGTCTATTACACCTTTAAGTGTTCAATTAAGTATTTGATGATTTTTAAAAAACAGATAAAAGCATTATTTCCCCAAGTTTCTCTAACTTTATAAAAATGAAAAGAAATCCAGAAGTGTCCATGTATATTTTCCTATTCCCACTTATATTCTTAAAAATCTGGTGACCACTGCTGGGCAAGACCTAAGAATGCTGAAAAGCCATTCTACTTTGAGAATTTTCAAAAATATCTCACATCAATGTAATGACCAGTGTTCATATTTTAATTTATAAGCAAAGAGATTAAGCATAAAGTAGTAGCAGAGTTTATTTTCGTGAAAATACCAGCAGATGTCAGCAGAAACTAAGGCAGTGTCACATGAATCTATACAAAGACGGTAAGTGATTTTCAACAGCATAATCATAAGAAAATCTCTAATTACAAAAGCTCAATTCAGGTAAGATATGTTGGTTTTTTATGTTGCTATTTTGACTTGTAAATAACCTTTTTGGAGGTGGGGAAGGTGGGCCACAGTGGTATCCAGCTTTTTCGAGATAGCAAGAGCTCTTTTAAGGAACTGAACTGCTCTGATTTTGTTTAATAAAACTCATCCACAACACTACATAACAAACCAAATTACACTTTAGACAGCCATTCTCAAAAGAAAAAATCAAATGGTTTACAGAAAAGACCTATTACACAGGTACTTCAATAAATATTCAGGGGTTCAGAATGTGGAATATTTATGAGTACTCAAATGTATTTTTCTGGGGAGTTCATACTTTTCATCAGCTTTTCACAGGGGTCCATGACCTCCATAGAGTTAAGAACCATGCTAGAACTTACTATAAGTTATATTCTCTGCATTAATACATCTTCCTCCATATGTATATGTATATATATATATGTATTTCAAAATACATCTGTTAAAAATTACTTAGCTGAACCCATGCCAGGAAAGCAGTTTTAGAATAGACTGTCAGGTTGTAGAACAGATTGTTATATAGAAATAGACATAATATTTTAAAAAATAGAAGAATCTCATGTATTCCAAAGATAAGAAGCTATTTTCTTATACTTGTAAAAGACAAATGGGGAAAAGATCACTGGAATGTCAGTCATTTTACTCAAATATGTACATGCAATTTTTTAAAACTCTGTGACCAATACTGTGTTAAGACCAATGTTTGTAGTCTTTCATTAGCTTTTCAACCAGGACCCATATTTAGCCAAAGTTATGTGTTTATGTAACTTTTATTTTTGTTTTTAAGATTCTAAAATAACTTAGCCATGTTTAATCATGTGTGTGTGTGCTCAGTCATGTCCAACTCTGCAACCCCATGAACTGTAGACATGATACTTGAGCAAAATACAAAAGGGATCTAGATGATTTCATTGTATTCTCTATTTCTGTAATTTTATGTTAAAACCGTAAGTGGACTTGTGATGTCACATAATGAACAAATATTTGTAGAACTGTTCAAAAAAGTTTCCCTTAAAAAATTTATCTTTGAAAAATAACATAAATGTTCCACTAAACAAAGTTGAAATATAGCAATTTGAGTTTTGGAGAACAAGATGGCGGAGGAGTAGATGGACGCGGAGTACATCTCTCTCCACAGATACATCAGGAATACACCTTCAGACACAGACGTGCATACAGAACGCCAGCTGAGAGCAGACAGGAGTACCTGACCAGAGGAAAAGAATATATAGAACCACGCGAAATTCGGTAGGGGGAATAAAGGAGTGTTAGTAGGACTGGACCTGCCTTCGGAGGGTGAAGGAACTGAAGCGGGGTCCAATCCTCACATGGGGGCAATTGTCTGAGTCAGAGGAGAAACATTTAAGGTTGAGAGCGAAACAGCTGACCTGTGGCAGCCTAAACAGAATGAGAATCAGACAGTCTTTGCTGCAGCCATGCATACCCTGGATAGGGACACGGGTCCCATGGAAGGGGCGGTGGCTGGGATTTAGAGTTTAGGGATTGTGGAGCGATCCCAGGGCGAGGTCTGTTGTTGACTGCGGAGAGATGGATTGAGGGGATGTGAAGGAGGAGATTGTGGTGGGAAATGCCCGTGGAGGAAAGCCGGGCAGCCGTGGAAGCAAGGCGATACTGCTGAGTCACGCATAGGGGGTGGAGCCATCACTGTAGCCTCTCTCCCCCGACACCTCAGCATCAGCGGCTGAACAATAAAGAGGCAGGCCCGTCTAACGCCTGATGCACTGAACTACAGCGTAGGACCCCAGCCTGGGGGCCCCTCTATGTGCCTAGTGCGCTGAACAATAGAGAAGGACCCGAGGCGAGGGAACCCTCTTTATGCCTGAACTGGGCGAGCTACAGAGATAGACTGGCTGAAGAGGCCTTCTGATCACCAGCTCTAAGAGGCTCAGAAAGAGACTCTGATAGGACTGTAACTCCTGTGGCGGAGGGTGAACCAAGCAGCTGCGCTCCCTTCATGCTCAACTCTCACTGGGGCAGAGCTGCCACAGGCAAGAAAGTCTTTCGTCTATGTGGACAAGGTCGCTTTGGTAGTGTCCGACTCTTCGTGACTCTGTAGACTGTGGCCTACCAGGCTTCTCTGTCAGGGAGGCATAGTTTAGGCAAGAATACTGGAGCATATTGACCCATACTTGTTGCCATCCCCTTCTAGAGCACTGCATTTCCTGCTTCCCTAGCCGCCAACTCCCCTGAGCACCTGGTGCTGCCAGAACCCCTGCGACACAAGCTGCTATATCACCTCCACCCCTGGCCCTCACAGGGCAAACCCAAGCTCCCCAGGGCAGCCTCAGGAGCAAACTCCAGCGGACGACCCACATGCAGAGGTGGAAGGAAAACCACAACTGAAACCCAGGGGTGGTGTTACTAAAGAAGACCCAAAACCTTCCCACCAGCTGTGCAAGCTGCAGATTAAATCCACACAATCAGCTAGGCAGACTCTGTCTATGGGATATATAACAGGTCACTGAGAGCTCCCACAAAAGAAAATGCACTAACTGTGGACATTGAAGGCAAGAACACACAGGAGTATGACCAGGTTAGAATCTGAGCTGCCCCCACAGCAGGTCCAAAGGTCAGCACATCCTAGGAAGGTATGGTGGACTGTGACTCCCAGCGAGGGAAAGGACTTTGACAGCAGTGACTCAAGAAAAACATTTATTATTCTTATTTTTTGACTCGTTCTGTAGAATCTTTTGGATTTTTTTTCCCTCTGCCCCCCCCCCCCCAATTGTAGTAGTTGTCGACTTTATTGGCACCATGAAATCCAATTAAGCTTTTGAGCTTTTTTTTCTCAATCACATTTTTTACTGTTATAAACATCTGCCTGTACATTGGGCTTTTGCAGTTCTGTGGAGTTTTCCTTTTTTTTTTTTAAACTTTATTTTTTTAAACCTGTTATTATTTTTTCTACATTTATTCCTTTGCTTTTCCTACTGCTCTTTTCCCCTTGCACTTAATCTTTAACGAATATAAATCTTCTGTATCTACTTCTATATAACTTTGCCTATCTATTCTTTCTTTTCTTTCTCTCCTTTCCTCTGAACCTATTTGTTAGTTTTATTTTCATTGCTTTACTCCCCAGTTGGCACCTTGCTTTAGTTTTGTTTTCCAGTTTGTGCTTTAGTTAGTATTGTTCTGGTAGATGTAATTTTTGGTTTCCTTTTTTTGCCGGGTCAATATATTGCACTCTATTTTTGTTGAACTGTTTTGATTTTGCTTATAGGTGTATATTTATATGTGTATATTCAGTCACACTTTTTACTGTTTTTATAAACCTCTGCCTCTACATTGGGATTTGCAGTTCTGTGGGGTTTTCCCTTTTTCTTTCTTCTTCCTTTTTTTTTCCTTTTTGTAATTTTTAAAAACCTATTATATTTTTTCTACATTTATTCCTTTGTTTGCCTTTCCTACTGTTCTTTCCCCCTTGCAATTAATCTTTAATGTATATAAATCTCCTTCATCTTCCTCTATTTTACTTTGCATATCTATTCTTTGTTTTCCTTCTTTACTTTCCTCTCAACATATTTGTTAGTTTTGTTTTCATTGCTTTATTCCCCACTTGGCACCTTGCCTTAGTTTTGTTTTCCACTTAATGCTTTAGTTTTGTTCTTAACTGGTAAATATAATTTTTAATTTCCTTTGTTTGCCGGGTCAGTCTACTGTACTTAATTTTTGTTGGACTGTTTTGACTTTGCTCATGGGTGTATATGTGTATATTCCATTATTTTAATTATTATTTGCCTGATCTTGTAACTGCCACTTGTCTGGGGTTCAGCTTTGGTTTCTTGTTTTTGGATATTTGTTTTAATCTCACTGAATGCCTTAACAAACCACTTGTGGAATCTTTGTTCCTGACCAGAGATCAAGCCCTGAGCCTTTGGAGTGGGAGCACAGACTCCAAGACCCTAGACTAACAGAGAACTAACCCAAAGTCACTGCAGATGGTGACTGCAGCCATGAAATTAAAAGACGCTTACTCCTTGGAAGGAAAGTTATGACCAACCTAGACAGCATATTAAAAAGCAGAGACATTACTTTGCCCACAAAGCTCCATCTAGTCAAGGTTATGGTTTTTCCAGTAGTAATGTATGGATGTGAGTTGGACAATAAAGAAAGCTGAGTGCTGAAGAATTGATGCTTTTGAACTGTGGTGTTGGAGAAGACTAAAGATCAGTCCTGGGTGTTCATTTGAAGGACTGATGTTGAAGCTGAAACTCCAACACTTTGGCCACCTGATGCGAAGAGCTGACTCATTTGAAAAAACCCTGATCCTGGCAAAGATTGAAGGTGGGAGGAGAAGGGGACGACAGAGGATGAGGTGGTTGGATGGCATCACCGACTCAATGGACATGGGTTTGGGTAGACTCCAACAGTTGGTGATGGACAGGGAGGCCTGGCGTGCTGCGGTTCATGGTTGCAAAGAGTTGGACACGACTGAGTGACTAAACTGAACTGAACTGAATCCTAGGGAGCATCAAATAGTGAGAACTCACACAAAGGAAACCACTTGAATACAAGACCAGGCATCACCCAACCACCGGTCACCCCCTGTGCAGACGCCTCATCTAAATAACAAACAAAACAAAAATATAAACCCTATCATCAGCAGACAGGATTACCACTTCACTCAGCCTTGCCTTCAGAGGAAAAACAAAAACACAAACAAAAACTCATAACAAATCTCACCCTATATGAAGCTTACACAAACCTCTGACCAAGCTTAGGAGGGCAGAAACCAAAAAGAAGAAATTCAACCTTCTTCAAGGAAAGAATTCAACTTTCCTTGAAACCTGGGAAAAGGAGATCTTAAACGCAGTAAGTTTAAAAAAAGAAAAGAAAAGAAAAGGCAGAGAAATACTACACAAATGAAGGAACAAACTAGAAACACAGAAGTCCAAATACATGAAGAGTAAATAGGCAAACTACCTGAAAAAGTATTCAGAATGTTAGTAAAAATGATCAAAAACCTTGAAAGCAAAATGGAGAAAATGCAAGAATCAATTAAAAAAGACCTAGAAGAATTAAAGAATAAATATACAGAGACAACACAATTACTGAAATTAAAAATACCGTAGAAGGAATCAACAGCAGAATATCTGAAGCAGAACAACAAATCAGTGAGCTGAAAGATAAAATGGTAGAAATAACTTCTGAAGAGTAGAATAAAGAATGAAAAGAACTGAGGATAGACTCAGAGAAAATGCACCAACATTCAAGTCATAGGGGTCCCAGAAGAAGAGAAAAAGAAAGCATATGAGAACATTTTTGAAGAGATTATAGTTGAAGGAGAAACACTCCAAGACACATACTAATCAAACTAACAAAGATTAAACACAAAAAAAGTACTGAAAGGGAAAAATCTATAACCAAGATTACCGTACCCAGCAAGGATTTCATTCAAAATTAATGGAGAAATAAAATGCTTTTCAGAGAAGCAAAAGTTAAGAGAATTCAGTACCACCAAACCAGCTTTACAACAAATATTAAAGGGACTTAGGGATTTATATAGTCAAGAAATACAAGAGAAGAAAAAAGATCTACAAAACCAACCCCAAACAATTAAGAATATGGTAATATATATCAATAATTACATTAAATGTAAATGGATTAAATGCACCAACCAAAAGACACAGACTGGCTGAATGGATACAAGAACAAAACCCATATATATGCTGTCTACAAGAAACACACTTCAGACCTAAAGACACATTTAGACTGAAAGTGAGAGGATGGAAAAATATATTCTATGCAAATGGGAAGCAAAAGAAAGCTGCAGTAGCAATCCTCATATCAGACAAAATAGACTTAAAATTTTTAGGAAGATTACAAAAGGAAGAACAGTACATAATGATCAAGGGATCAATCCAAAAGGAAGACATAACAATTGTAAATATCTATGCACCCAACATAGGAGCACCTCAATGCATAAGACAAACCCTAACAGACATAAAAGGAAAAACTGACAGTAACAAAATAATAGTAGGAGACTTTAACACCCCACTCACACCAAAGGACAGATCATCAAAAACAGAAAATTAATAAGGAAACACAAGTCTTAAATGATACATTAGATGAAATGGAGCTCACTGCTATCTTCAGGACAGTTTCATCCAAATGCAGAATACACCTTCTCAAGTGCACATGGAACATTCAATATTATCAGATTCTTTTTTTGAAGAATCAATATTGTGAAAGACTATATTACCAAACACAACCTATAGATTTAATGCGATCCCTATCAAATTACCAACAGCATTTTTCAGAGAACAAGAACAAAAAATTTCACAATTCATATGCAAACACAAAAGACCCCAAATATCCAAAGCAGTCTTGACAAAGAAGAATGGACCTGGAGGAATCAACCTTCCTGACTTAAGGTTGATTCTACTACAAAGCCATCAAGACAGTATGGTACTGGCACAAAGACAGAAATATAGATCAATGGAACAAAATAGAAAGCCCAGAGATAAATCCACACACCTATGGACACCTTATCTTCAACAAAGGAGGCAAGAATATACAATAGAAAAAAGACAACCTCTTTAACAAGTGGTTCTGGGAAAACTGGTCAACCACTTGTAAAAGAATGAAACTAGAACACTTTCTAACACCATACACAAAAATAAACTCCAAATGGATTAAAGATCTAAACGTAAGACCAGAAACTATAAAACTCCTAGAGGAGAACATAGGCAAAACACTCTCCGACATAAATCACAGCAGGATCCTCTATGACCCACCTCCCAGAATATTGGAAATAAAAGCAAAAATAAACAAATGGGACCTAATGAAACTTAAAAGTTTTTGCACAACAAAGGAAACTATAAGCAAGGTGAAAAGATAGCCTTCAGAATGAGAGAAAATAATAGCAAATGAAGAAACAGACAAAGGATTAATCTCAAAAATATACAAGCAACTCCTGCAGCTCAATTCCCGAAAAATAAATAACCCAATCAAAAAATGGGCCAAAGATCTAAACAGACATCTCTCCAAAGAAGACATACAGATGGCTAACAAACACATGAAAAGATGCTCAACATCACTCATTATCAGAGAAATGCAAATCAAAACCACAATGAGGTACCATTACACACCAGTCAGGATGGCTGCTATCCAAAAGTCTACAAGCAATAAATGCTGGAGAGGCTGTGGAGAAAAGGGAACCCTCTTACACTGTTGGTGGCAATGCAAGCTAGTACAGCCGCTATGGAGAACAGTGTGGAGATTCCTTAAAAAACTGGAAATAGAACTGCCATATGACCCAGCAATCCCACTCCTGGGCACACACACCGAGGAAACCAGATCTGAAAGAGACACGTGTACGCCAATATTCATCACAGCACTGTTTATAATAGCCAGGACATGGAAGCAACCTAGATGCCCATCAGCAGACGAATGGATAAGGAAGCTGTGGTACACATACACTATGGAATATTACTCAGCCATTAAAAAGAATTCATTTGAATCAGTTCTAATGAGATGGATGAAACTGGAGCCCACTATACAGAGTGAAGTAAGCCAGAAAGATAAAGACCAATACAGTATACTAACACATATATATGGAATTTAAAAAGATGGTAACAATAACCCTATATGCAAAACAGAAAAAGAGACACAGATGTACAGAACAGACTTTTAGACTCTGTGGGAGAAGGCGAGGGTGGGATGTTTTGAGAGAATAGCATTGAAACAAGTATACTATCAAAGGTGAAACAGATCACCAGCCCTGGTTGGATGCATGAGACAAGTGCTCGGGGCTGGTGCACTGGGAAGACCCAGAGGGATGGGATGGAGAGGGAGGCGGGAGGGGGGATCAGGATGGGGAACACATGTAAATCCATGGCTGATTCATGTCAATGTATGGCAAAAACCACTACAATATTGTAAATTAGCCTTCAACTAATAAAAATGGGGGAAAAAAAAAAGACAGTATGGTACTGGCACGAAAACAGAAATAAACAAGATCCTCTATGACCCACCTCCTAGAGTAATTTAAATAAAAACAAAAATAAGCAAGTTGGACCTGCTTAAACTTAAAAGCTTTTGCACAGCAAAGGAAACTATAAGCAAGGTGAAAAGACAACCCTCAGAATGGGAGAAAATAATAGCAGGTGAAATAACTGACAAAGGATTAATTTCCAAAATATACAAGCAGCTTATACAACTCATTGCCAGAAAAGCAAACAACCCAATCAAAAAGTTAGAAAGACCTAAACAGACATTTCTCCAAAGAGGACATACAGATGGCTAACAAACACAAGAAAAGATGCTCAACATTGCTCATTACTAGAGAAATGCAAATCAAAACTACAATGATGTATCACCTCACACTGATCCAAATGGCCATCATCAAGAAGTCCACAAACAATAAATGCTTGAAAGGGTGTGGAGAAAAGGGAACGTTCTTGCACTGTTGGTGGGAATGTAAACTGATACAGCCACTATGGAAGACAGTATGGAGAGTCCTTAAAATACTAGGAATAAAATCACCATATGACCCAGCAATCCCTCTCCTAGGCATATACCCTGAGGAAACCAAAATGGAAAAAGACACATGTATCCCATTGTCCACTGCAGCACTATTTACAATAGCTAGAACATGGATGCAACCTGGATGTCCATTGACAGATGAATGCATAAAGAAGTTGTGGTACATATACACAATGGAATATTACTCAGCCATAAAAGGGACACATTTGAGTCAGTTTTAATGAGGTGGATGAACCTAGAATCTATTATACAGAGTGGAGTGAGTCAGAAAGATAAATACCATATTCTAATGCACATATATGGAATCTAGAAAAATGGTACTGAAGAATTCACTTACAGAGAAACAATAAACAGAGATAGAGGATAGACTTATGGGCATGGGGAGAGGGGAGGAGAGGGTGAGATGTATGGAAAGAGTAACAGGGAAACTTACATTACCATATGTAAAATAGAGAGCAAACAGGAATTTGCTGTTTGGCTCAGGAAACTCCAACAGGGGCTCTGTATCAGCCTAGAGGGGTGGGACGGGGAGGGAGATTCAAAAGGGAGGGGGTATATGTATACCTACGGATGATTCATACATTTGTGTGGGCTTCCCTGGTGGCTCAGAGGTTAAAGCGTCTGCCTGCAATGCTGGAGACTGGGTCGGGAAGATCCCCCGGAGAAGGAAATGGCAACCCACTCCAGTACTCTTGCTTGGAGAATCCCATGCACAGAGGAGCCTGGTAGGCTACAGTCCATGGGGTCGCAAAGGGTCGGACATGACTGAGAGACTTCAATTATGGTTGATTCATGTTGAGGTTTGACAGAAAACAGAATTCTGTAAAGCAACTGTCCTTCAATAAAAAAATGAATCCAGCATCTGACTTAAGTATGTCAAAGTGTTAGTCGTTCAGTCATGTCAGGCTCTTTGCGACCCCATGGACTGTAGCTCGCCAGGCTCCTCTGTCCATGGAATTCTCCAGGCAAGAATACTGGAGTGGGTTGCCATTTCCTTTCCCAGAGGAACTTCATATCCCAGGGATCAAACCCATGCCTCCGGCATTACAGGCAGATCTTTACCACCTGAGCCACAGGGGAAGCCCATCATGGGTTTAAGTATAGAAAGCCAAAATGTTCTACCAGTGCTCTGTCAAAAACATATTGGTCAAGGAATCGATAACAGGTATTCCTGATAACTAGGTCAGTGAACAATTATAAGTTAAAAATGACATTTAATTCCATGGTTGAAAATGCCATTCCATCAAAGTAAAATCAGTCATTTAAAAGATAGCAAAAGTATACGGGAGTAAAAATAAACCTCTATTGGTCAATTCAATCAAACTGGCTGTATAAATCTACTTTCAACAGCTAAAAAGTATTTATTTAGTATTTATTGCTAGAAAGCTAATTTGATTAAAACAAAGTACTATATTTAGGGAAAATAAAACAAAAACCTAGTTTAGCAGACATGTCTAGGCAATAAGATTTTAGACAGATTGACAGGTAGATGTCTTAATTCTGTATTTCAACCAGTGTTTCTCCACCTTTCTTCATGAGTACTCCACATGGAGCTGTTTTTAGTCCTTTTAATCTTAGTCAACATCCTATTAAACACCAGATATATGTGCATGTGCATGCATGCTCAGTCATGTCTGCCTCTTTGTGACCCCATGGAATGTAGCCTGCTAGGCTCCTCAGTGGAATTTTCCAGGCAAGAATACTGGAGTGGGTTGCCATTCCCTCCTCCAGGGGGTCTTCTCAACCCAGCGACTCAATTCAAGTCTCTTGCAACTCCCGCACTGGCAGGCGGATTCTTTACCACTGCCCCACCTGGGAAGCCTAATATAAGGTATATCTGTTTAAATGTTGCATATATATCCATGCTTTACACACAGAAATAGATTTTTGCCACCAAGGACAAATTTCCACCAAGAACACAGTCTAAGTAATTAAAACTTTACACAGTATTAAAACGTTTTTAAAAAAGTGGGGAGAAGAAATGATGTATTTTAGCACTTATGGAGTTTATGGAATGGAGATTATTTCTAAAATAGTTCAACTACCCAGTTATATCAAATTTTTCCTGAAGGAGGTACTGATCTCACCTATAGGCAGTCTCTGCCTTGCGTGGGGGCTAGTGTCAATCAAAATAATCTTAATAATTAATGGAGAGACTATTGTGTGACCTTGAAAAAAAAGTCAAAATATTAAAAGGTGTGTTATAAATGTAAAAGAATGAAAATAATGTAACTTAGTACTGTAACTTAAAACACCAGAAACAATGAGAATTAAAGTGCTATTTCATTGTAAAAAAACTAGTCAAGAATAATCATACTCACCTTCTTGTCAAGTAACTTATGACACTGGGTAAGCACCTTTTCTGTACCACTGCAAATTTTCCTACTTCTGTGTGGAGTTTAGATTAGCTTCCACGATGTTACTGTTTGTGTTTTAAACGTTGTGAACGGCCTCTGTAATTTCCTTTAATGTGAAGTTTGTTACTGTCATTTCCTCTGGGACATTTTCATCCTTTTTATCACAACCTTCCTCATTTATGAGTCTGCTTGCACTAAGTTCCTCTAGCTGCGTATCTAGAGGCTCTAGCATAGCAGCACTGGCAACATTCCCATGATCAGTGATTCCTTCTATAACCCCATTCATTCATGTCTCACCTCTAGCTTTATCATTTTCATTTCTTGACTGCAATTTTGTCTTTGTTGGCCATTTCTGATTACCCGCTTTGTAAAAGGTCACATGGGTGACAAGGAGACAACACAACTATGTGCTTTGCTGTCTGAACAAACTGAGTAACAGATGTGCAGTGACGAATCATTAGCAGGATCTGAGAAGTAATTTGACTAGTCACTGATCTTGAATCAGTACATGTGTCCCATACTGACTTGAGAGCTTAACAGCTAGCAGAAGTTTGTACTTCATGGAACTACTCACAGTTAACATACCACAGTAACTGAAATTCCAACTGTTGCTGTGAAGGAACTGGTTTATTTAACTGTATCAGTGCCATGGAAATTTACGGACATGCAAACTGTACAAACAGAGGACTGCCTATACGTTACTTTTTTACATTGACCCAGACAGGCTTGAAGAGCTGACTGCTGAGTAATAAACAGTCCATCTAAATTTACATCAGATAACTTATCTTAAGGTACCCAAAAGACAGTGTTAGTGCACGCTGAGTATATATGCATCAACTGGCAAAACCAACTTTAACATATATCTTAGAATTACAGAACTTTAGAAATACAGAAAGGGTCACAATCGGACACCACAAATTATCCAGCATGTTTGTTATGAATTATTTCTCCTCCTTCGATTTCAATTTGCTCATACAGCCACTTTCGATCACAGCGACATTCGGCACCACATTTGGTAGACCCGCAGGAAGGACAGGCATAGAAGCAGCCTAGGCAGTCTTCATCGAGGCAGTCACAGAGGTCCATTCCGCTGAAAATCAGGAGGCCCTGGCTATCGTAGACCTTACTCTTTGCCGGGATCACTTGTCTGTGATACAAACAAGGCAAGTTATACACTTCATGCACATTTTATTTCTGAATATTTAGTTGACAATAGGGTAATGAAAAAAAATTTAAGGGTGATAAAATGTTTTGGATTATGGATGAAACCTTGCCAAACTGATACATGGCTTACCTGACTCAAAGTTACTCTACAAACAAGTTAACAAACTGCTTGTGAGAAGAAGGCCCTCTCTTGTAAAGGGCTGAAATATATCCAAAGGAAAGCAGGTGAAATGTGTCCAAAAATAATAATATAGTTGCTAAAACTATTTATCCCTTACCAAAAAGAAAAGACTACGTTAATAGTGGTACATTTTATTAGCAACCAATCTCTTTACTGCTTTGTGAACATAGCTCTATTTTTATCATAGTATACCATCCAGATGTTTTTTATACTGCAATTAATCTGTTTCTTGTTCTTTGACAGACTAGCAAATCTGGCCTAAAAGCACCTAATGACTCAATGGAAAACCTTCACAGATGTAATAATGGCCTGTGTAAAAAATAATTCTGAATGATTACACTAACATTTGTCAATTTGTATTTTAGAAATGTTTCATTTAAAAAGTCATATTCTAAACAATTTAGCTTTCTTGTTCTATTAACTACACCAAAATTGTTTCTATTTTGCTGTGCTTAGAAGTTTAGTCATGTCTGTCTCTCTGCGACCCCATGGACTGCAGCCCACCAGGCTCCTCTGTCCATGGGGATTCTCCAGCCAAGAATACTGGAGAGGGTCGCCATGCCCTCCTCCAGGGGATCTTCCCGGCCCAGGGGTTGAATCCAGGGCTCCTGCATTGCACGCAGATTCTTTACCATGTGAGCCACTAGGGAAGCCTAAGTAATTCTTGCTTGAGGACATTCTATATATAAGGACTCTTTCTTTTAGAAAATACGTGCTAAGTCATTCAGTCACGTCCAGCTCTTTTGTCAGCCCATAGACTACAGTCTGTCAGGCTCCTCTGTCCATGGGATTCTCCAGGTAAGAATACTGGAGTGGGTTGCCATGCCCTCCTCCAGGGGATCTTCCCAACTCAGGGATCAAACCCTTGTCTCCTGTGGTTCCTGCAACGCAGGCAGATTCTTTACCACTGAACCACTGGGGATTCCATTTCTATTTTAGACATTAAAAAATAAAAAACAACCTTGCATTCTCATAAAATTTATGTTTTAGTTGCCACCTACAGAGCGGAGACATACAAATGATGTATTAATGTTTTTCAAATAATTATTTTAGTTACAAGAAGTATAGTATACTTAAATTATTTTAATTACTGTGCCAAAAAGATTATCTTATTCACTTCATTGAGACTTTCTCAGAAACAAAATTTTCAGAGAGGAAAGGAACACCTTAATTTTCTATGAGACCCTTGGGGGTTCTTACTAATTCCAGATTACCGAATTTAAACTATCTGACCAGAAAATTCAAAACTTGTAAGAGAAAGATAGGAAAACAATACAGATGTGAGGCAAGTTAACATATGACTTAAACAACACATAGTGTACCTGTCTGAACCAGCTGTTGCATTTTTGGCAGGCCTTCTTTTTTCTCTTTTACCAGTTTCTGGAGCAAATTCAGTTTGTTTTCCTGGGTTTGCAAATTGTAATGACCTCAAAGCTTTAGCAGTTCTTCCCTGAATAAAGGTTAACAAATTATTAACTCAAATCTTAATATCAAACCATACATAGATATTTCACTTAACATTAATCCAGATTATTTCTTAGCCAGGAAGACAGTCTGGAACTCGCAAAAAAGAAAGAAAAAAGTTTTAGTGGCCAAATGTAACAAAATTCATACTGGGTCCTGGAGCTATGCCTTTGAGGGGATAACAAAGGAAAAGCACTATAAAATTTTAATTATCTTTTAATTTGGTTTATTAATAGAAAGGAGAAAATTGAGAAAAATTCTTGCCAGCAGCAAGAATTATAAATTGCTTATAAATAGAAAACTTGAGAAGTCCTCCTTTGACATACCAGTCCTTGTTCTACACCAGACAGCTTTATGAAATCTTAAAACTGTTCTGATAACGGCTAAATAATCTAAATGTAGGCATGTGAATAAGGAAGAGAGCTATAAGATATTTAATACTTACAATGTAAAAATGTATGCTTTTTGACAGTAGGGAGTCCTAAAATTAGCCTTGACAATAAGAAGAATGAATTCAGAGCTAGACGCAAAGGAAACTCACAAGCATCTTAAAAACCCAGATAAGAATGGGATAGTGCCAAAGTCAAAAGAAAGGCTGAAATAAGAAACAATTATTTCAAGTCACTTCTGAAGTTCCTTTTAAAGCAGCAGTTTTCAAGTCTTTCATAAAAAAGGGAATTCATTCTGCTGTATTTCAAACCCTTGCTGGCAGGCATAACCTACTGAGTTACTTCAGTATCAGAAAAGGAGCTAAGATTGTTAAGCTCTGGCAATGCCAGAATGTCTTAGCACTAGGAGTTGCAGCTTGAAAGTCTAGGGAATATTATATTATTCTTTCCCCAAGCCAACACTCTTTACCATACAATCTGGGTTTACACAAATATTTAGAAAACATCATCTATTTTTACCTCCCCAACTTTATATTCACTGCATTTAAGTCCATCCCTTGATATTCTAGTGGAACTGGTTCCACAATCAGTTGTGGAGACCAAAATGCTAGGCTGCTGCTCAAGTCCCAGAGTTGGGCCTCTGCATCTTTGGATTCAACCAACCACAGATCGTAACAGTACGGTACTGACTGAAAGAAGTCCACATATAAGTGGACCTGCACAGTTCAAATCTACATTGTTTAAGGGCCAACTGTAATAAACAGTGATATAAATGATTTCTTTATAATTAAACAAAACCCTACATTGTAGAAGTAACAGAGAAAAAATTGACTCTACATACATCTGAGTCAGGTTTTCTTCTCTGCCGGTCTTCAGAATCAACATCCACACTTCCATTGATTATCTGTGTACATTTTGGACAAAGCTTCCAACCAGGTACAAGCTGTCTTCCAAATTTTGCACTCAGAAAAGTGGCATCATCTAAATCAATTACATGTAAATTTTTTTTGGCTAGCTTTTTGTGTATGTTAAATGGGTCACAACATGACTTCTGCAAATCCTCAAATCTGTCGATGTAAATTTTTGCATGATGGAAGCAAATTGTATTGTTTCCAGAAAGTGTCATTCCAGTTCTCAGTTGAAGTAGAAGCATGTCATTTGATGACAATTCTTGCAAAGTCTTGAAACCTGTATGACGAGTATAATAGGTTTTATGGCACTCATTTGTGGTACGGAGCTGGACTCCAACTGAACATGGATCCATCATGCTTGATTCAAGTAAATTTCCTCTTTCTGATTTTTGCTTAGAGAACTCTCTCTAGCAGATCACCCTAGAGAAAACATTAAAGAGAGTCAGATTTGTGCTGCAAAATTTTTATCTGGGAAGCTGAAAAAGCCATTTGATAAAATTCAAAGCCTGCATAACAAAAAGAAGACCCTTAGCAAGCAAGGAGTAGAAAGACATTTACCAAAAACCTACAAAAACATTAGAAAATAATTATGGCAAGTGTGACTATAGTAAATATGTCAATTCTACAGGAATTTATCTATAAATTCAGTATGATTACAATCAAAATTTCACCAGGTATTCCACAAATCCCCCACCATCCAGAATTTAGCAAGCTGGTCTATGGAAGAGTAAAGGTTCAAGAAAGCCAAGATAATCTTGAAGGAAATCAAAATAAGAAATTTATTTACTATAAAGCTATTATAATTAGAACAATGTGTGGGATCTCTAAGGTATCACTGTTAGGGTAGAATTATTTACTACTGGAGTTGCCAGATAAAATACAGGATGCTCAGTTAAATTTGAATTTTAGATAATGCATAAACAATTTAAATTATATCCCAAATATTGCTAAAAAGTAATTTGTTGCTTCTCTGAAGTTAAAAAGTAACTGGGTTTCCTGTATTTTATTTGCTAAATTTAGTAGCCTCATTTACCGTGCCTTTCCCCCGCCACCTTCCAGTAAGTAGAGATCTTTCTTTGGTGCCAGTTTCACATTATCTCCCACCTCTTCTGTGCTGCTAAAAGAAAGCTGAACTACTGATGAACAAATTACAGGACCTCCTCAGTTAAAAATTAAAGTGCCCCGTCTGAAAGAAGACAAAACCAGCTGTAGTACAAAATGTACTTTTCACACTGCTTAAAGCTCAATGGCATACTGGAACCATTCACTTGAGTGAAACTGTCATGATAAAAGTGTACACACCTGTATCAAAGCAGTTTTACATTCAAACATTGCTTTAAAAAAGAAAAAAAAAAAAAAAAAAAAAAAGGCCAGGCTAGCTCAAGAAGCACAAAATTTCAGGCAGTGATTTCAGTGGCTGCTGCCTGCTTTCTAAAACTTACCCCTCTGGTACTCCTCCCCTGTAGTTAACTCCAACGCCCTCCCTTAGGCTAAGGTTCCACTACAGAGTTCTCTGAATTTGTTTCCAAGCAACTGTTTCTTTTGCTCACTTACTTAGGCCTGTGCTCTGGCAATGTGACCCAGAATTAGCATTTTTTTTTTTCTTCAAATGGTAGTCTAGTAGCCTCATGTTGCTCTCCTCACTTGCAGCATGGTGCTATGATCGCCAAGGCTTCCCAGGTGGCACGAGTGGTAAAGAACCTGCCCACCAATACAGTAGACATAAGAGAAATGGGTTCCATCCCTGGATTGGGAAGACCCCCTGGAGGAGGGCATGGCAACCCACTCCAGTATTCTTGCCTGGAGAATCCTATGGACAGAGGATCCTGTTGCGCTACGACCCAAAGGGTCGCAAAGAGTCACACATGACTGAAGCGACAGCACAATGTCTTCCTTAAATACGTTACTATTTATTGTCCATGAACTAGTACTAGCATTAGCTGGGAACTTATTAGAAAAGAGAGATCTTAGTAAGGCCCATGCACTGACTGAATTAGAATCGCATTCACTCACTTCACTGTAGATAATTCAATTAACAGAACATTAACCAAGCACCTTCTATATTTACAGAGTACATCAAAAAAGAATAAGAAACACACACAGACATGCACTTGCCTTCTAGGAAGTCTGATACTTAAGGGAAGATTATTTGAGAGGGGGAGAAGGAGCTGTAAATTTCATAAACTAGGTTTGGAGAAAAATACCTGGCTTCAGTGGAAAACTGCGCCGTTGAGAGTACAACCTTCAGGTTGCCACATTCCAATTATGTGGGAGCTCTGAGTCTTTCACTGCCTTTGAGCTATTTTACCCTGGACAAGAGTATATAACAGCAATGCAGAGCAATTCTTGTCCATATTCTTGTAAATTCTGTCTGTCAGAGGTACAACTGACTCCCCTGGCTCACTGTGGAAGAAGACAGTTTTGCCTCTATTTGCTCATTTATTTCAATATTCCTGATCAATAAATGTGTCTGTTCTATCATTTGAACTGGTTATAACATCTTATCAATCCCCTTGTTAATAAGGAAAATAAAAACCAGGTACTACTGATTTTATATCAGTGTCACAGTCACAATTTTACTTCCTTTTTTTTTTTTTTTTTTAATGGAAAATACGTTAAACACAGGAAAAGTCACTTGGACCAGCACAATATCTAGTATTTCTCACAGAAGGGAAAAAAAAAATCAGCTTCTTATGGGATTGGATGAAAACCATACAATAAGCCTTAAATGTGTTAATTTAGACCTGATTAATTTAGATTGGTTTTCCACTCTCCCCTCCCTACCCCACTTTTAGGAAAATGTCACTATGGTACAATCGAGATCGGTCTGTAAGTATTTCCAAACTAAGTGATGTAGGATTTATTAATTCCTGAATGTCAGTGAGTATCCTAAAGGCCTTCCTATATAAACATTTCAAAGAATTTTTTTTGTACATTTATTTTCCACTTCAAATGGAAAAGTGCCTTTTAACAAGCTGAATTTCACCTGAGACCTGTACTCCTGGTTCTTGACCAGGCTTGCCTAAAGAAAGCCTCCTACTCTCTGTACGGCTTCTGTAAGACTCAGGAACATCCCACTGTTCACCTACGACCTGAACAAAGGACCTCCAAATCCCCACTGTCTCATTTATAAATTTATGCGCATTCAGCTGAACTGCTTGCTGAAATAATCAATTGGAACAAAATTGGAAAAATACAGCTAACCATATTTTAAGTTTCTCTCCTTCCTCTAGGCCCCTGAACTTTGGTATAACCTCAGCCAGAGCCAGCAAAGGATCCCTCCAGAGAAAAAGCTGGCCTCAGGCTAAAACAATCTGGGATCTATAATCAGACCAAGCAGTTCTGTTCCAAGCACTGTTTACTCTTCCCCTGGTAAATCTTCTGGTGAATTCGCTTCACTGCAATAATCTCTTTTCCCCTCTGGCAACAATGCTTTCAATAAAGTCTCTCCTTACTAACTCCAGATTTTATTATTTGACATTTTCTTTAAAAAGTTCTGCATTCTCAATTTTCTCTTGCTTTAGAATTGCCAATACTTTCCCTCAATAACTAAACAGAGTATGTTTTGTGATTCTAAGATTAACTTTCAATATTTTTATAACACTGCAAGAAGAGTTGAGAGAGAAAGAAGTAAATATAGATTTGTTAGACTTCATTCTTCTATACCTGAGGTAGTAAACACAAGTACTGGATATCTGCTCCTCATATGATGTGAACACTGACAGCTCAGGGATATATGCCTTTTTAAAAAATTGAAGTACTGACAACATTATATTAGTTTCGGATGTACAATGAAACAATACAATATTTGTATATATTGCAAAATGATCAGCACAGTAAGTTTAGTTAACATCTGCCACCACAGTTACAAATTTCTTTCTTTGATTTTTCTTTTTTTAAAGTCTACTCCCTCAACAACTTTCAAATATGCAGTACAGAATTATTAATTAGTCATCAAGCTGGATGTCACATCCCCATTACTTATTTACAGCTGGAAGTCCATACCTTTTGACTCCCTTTTCACCCACTTTGCCCACTCTGACTTTTTGCAATGGCAATTTCCAATCTGTTCTTTTAATTCCAGTTTGGGTTTTAAACACTACAATTTAAATTTATTTTTTCTAGATCCCTTGAAGTAAGTTTTAAGCATTTTCTCTTGCTATCCATTACCCAACTCTAAGGTAAGTAGGTTAGGTGCACTGAAGAAGTGACCTCGAAACAAGGCCATGATGCGAGCAGGTTTTCCTAATAACACGAGCTCTAAGACCCGGTCGTAGGCCTCCTACAGGGGTTAAAGCAGAACCCCTTTGTTACCACTCTTAAAGTCAGTAGGAAAAAAATCACATCAAGAGGAACTTTAACCAAACAAAAAACTTATTGTATTTTTAGGTCAACTTTTAAGAATCTCTCCCTTTCATGAAAAAAGTCTTTCTTCAGCATAGGGACAATTTATATAAGGCATTTTCGCATTTACCTTTAACAAAAAAATAATAGTAATTCCATTCACCCCTCCTATGCAAATCAGCAGTTTCAGGCATGGGTGCGTGCACACACGTCATGCCTCTCGCAACTGTCAACTTTTTGGGCCTATTATCTTCAAATACTACCTACAGGACATGTGAATGGGCACCAAGAGAAAGGTTACATGGCTAAGTGAAACAGTCTTAAGCCTCAAGACCCAGGCACCATAAAGTGAACTTCAGACAATAATACAGTCCACCGTATCATTTAAAATATTTGGGAGGTCTCAAAGATGACAGTGTATAAGACCCTGAACTTATCTCTTCACATGAACATGCTGAATTTGTACCTACATACAGATCAATTCCTGCTGAAGAAATACTGAGGGCTGCAGAACAAGTGATAGAGAGGTCATATAGAGGATGGGTAAAAGCGAGAGAGACATGGTATCAATGGGAAACCCACCCCCAACAAGGGTCTTCAGTATGGAGGAATATCACTGAGGAGCCTGTACAAAGACTTTCCCCTCCTGGGACAGAGCAAAAAAGCAGCTGCTTAAAGGGCACCTACACTATCATGAAGGAGATCCATTTACTAACCCTAAAGCGTCTGCCAAATGAGCAGAGAATTTCTGAAACTGTCTCTGCGGTCTAAGATACCAGAAAGAGATGTGGGTTTGATCCCTGGGTCAGGAAGATCCCCTGGAAGAGGGCATGGCAACCCACTCCAGTTTCTCTGCATGCAGTATCCCATGGACAGGGAGGGAAGCCTGGCAGGCTATAGTCCATATGGTTGTACAGAGTCAGACATGACTGAAACAACTTAGCATGCAAGCTTGTGAATTTATATATATATGTGTGTATATATATATGCGCACACATACATCATTATTATATGTCAATATATATGAACCTATGGTAACCACAAACCTACAACAGATACACAAAAAACAAAAAGAAAGAAATCCAAAAGTAACAGTGAAAAAATAAATCATCAAACCACTAGAGAAGAGAACAAGAGAAGAACTACAAAAGCAACCAGAAACAATAAACAAAATGGCAATAGGTACATGGAAAAGGTCAGATTTTATTCCAATCCCTAAAAAAGGCAATGCCAAAGAATGTTCAAAATACCACACAACTGCACTCATCTCACACGCTAGTAAAGTAATGCTCAAAATTCTCCAAGCCAGGCTTCAGCAATACATGAACCGTGAACTTCCAGATGTTCAAGCTGGATATAGAAAAGGCAGAGGAACCAGAGGTCAAATTGGCAATATCCGCTGGATCATCAAAAAAGCAAGAGAGTTCCACAAAAACATCTATTTCTGCTTTATTGACTATACCAAAGCCTTCGACTGTGTGGATCACAATAAACTGTGGAAAATTCTTAAAGAGATGGGAATTCCAGACCACCTGACCTGCCTCTTGAGAAATCTGTATGCAGGTCAGGAAGCAACAGTTAGAACTGGACATGGAACAACAGACTGGTTCCAAATAGGGAAAGGAGTACGTCAAGGCTCTATACTGTCACCCTGCTTATTTAACTTATATGCAGAGTACATCATGAGAAATGCTGGGCTGGAGGAAGCACAAGCTGGAATCAAAATTGCCGGGAGAAATATCAATAACCTCAGATATGCGGATCTACCCTTATGGCAGAAAGTGAGGAAGAACTAAAGAGCCTCTTGATGAAAGTGAAAGAGGAGAGTGAAAAAGTTGGCTTAAAGCTCAACATTCAGAAAACCAAGATCATGGCATCTGGCCCCATCACTTCATGGCAAATAGATGGGGAGACAGTGGAAACAGTGTCAGGCTTTATTTTTGGGGGCTCCAAAATCACTGCAGATGGTGACTGCAGCCATGAAATTAAAAGACGCTTGCTCCTTGGAAGGAAAGTTATGACCAACCTAGACAGCATATTAGAAAGCAGAGACATTACTTTCCCAACAAAGGTCCGTCTAGTCAAGGCTATGGCTTTTCTAGTAGTCATGTATGGATGGGAGAGTTGGACTATAAAGAAAGCTGAGTGCCGAAGAATTGATGCTTTTGAACTGTGGTGTTGGGAAGACTCTTGAGAGTCCCTTGGACCTGCAAGGAGATCCAACCAGTCCATCCTAAAGGAAGTCAGTCCTGAGTGTTCATTGGAAGGACTGATGGCTGAAGCTGAAACTCCAATACTTTGGCCACCTGATGCGAAGAGCTGACTCATTTGAAAAGTCCCTCATGCTGAGAAAGATTGAAGGTGGGAGAAGAAGGGGATGACAGAGGATGAGATGGTTGGATGGCATCACCAACTCAATAGATAAGAGTATGGATAAACTCTGGGAGTTGGTGATGGACAGGGAGGCCTGGTGTGCTGCAGTTCAGGGTCAGACACGACTGAGTGACTGAACTGAACTGCACTGAACACACATACCTATCAATAATCATTTTAAATGTAAAGAGATTAAATGCGCCACATAGGGTGGGTGACTGGATTAAAATAGTAAGTCCCATCTATATACTGCACAATAATGTTTCCCTGGTGGCTCAGGTGGTAAAGATTCTGCCTATAACGTGAGAGACCCAGGTTCAATCCATGGGTCCAGAGGATCCCCTGGAGAAGTAAATGGCAACCCACTCCAATGTCGTCTGGAAAATCCCATGGACAAAGGAGCCTGGCAGGCTGTAGTCCAAGGGGTTGCAAAGAGTTGGATATGACTAACACTTAGACCCAAGAACGACTAACACTTTGATATACTGCACAGTGTTCGTATTTGGAATAATTCAGCAAACCTTTCAGGTCTCCAAACTCCATCTGTGATTTGTCTCTATTTCTAGGGTCCTTAAAGGTCAAAGAGAACAGAACCCCTAAAATTCAACAACTGAGGGATTGTTTATAGACCAAGACGAATGAGTAAAGCTCTCTTTATTTTACCTGAATTCTGGATGTGGTCAAAACTGTCAAAGAGTACTAACTACTCCTGGAGATGAATAGTACTTTAATTTTTTAACAATACTTCAATTTTTTTAAAAACAGATTAATTAACAGTACTTAATACTAATAATACTATGGAGAAGGAAATGGCAACCTACTTCAGTATTCTCGACTGGGAAATCCCACGGACAGAGGAGCCGGGCAGGCTACAGTCCATGGGGTTGCAGAAGAGTCAGACAAGACTTAGTGACTGAACAACAACCACAATTAACTTAATACTCAATATAGATGTTGGGTAAGTGATTGTGATCTTGAACTGTGTGGAAAACACCCATCTCCTCCTAGAAAACAAAAGTCTGGACACTTAGCATGGCATTATTTGTTCAAACATCAGACATTGCAGGTCAAACTACACTACCTGAAAGTTTCTGTTACATTTTAAGTCTTCATATTGGGGCTTCCCTTGTGGCTCAGCTGGTAAATAATCCTCCTGCAATGCGGGAGACCTGGGTTCCATCCCTGGGTTGGGAAGATCCCCTGAAGAAGGTGGACAGGGCTTCACGACTTTCACTGTTCTCTTGCTCAGAAAGCCAGGCAATGCTAACTAATCCTTCAAGATAGTGTCCCTGTCTTCTACCTTTCTGGCATGCCTTACTCAAATTCTATTGTTACAGATCCTTTTTTCTCTGTTTGAAAATTTGCCTCTATTACTTCTTACCTGTTGGAAGAAGCTATATGGGGTTATTTTCTGTATCACTTAAGCCAAAAGAAGAACGAAGTTCAGGGACTCCCCTTTTCCTAGCACTCATCACAGGGTTTCTTCTTTCCTGTGAGTTTTTCCCATTATATACTAAGCTCCATGAGGGCCAGGAATCATCTGGGTCCTGTTACGGCTGCAGCTTGTCTACCACTGGCACATAGTAGGTAACATCTTCCGAATGAATACATGCTCCTCAACTGCCAGAATCTCACACGGAGAAGGCTGAATCTCCCCCAAATCAGTATAACCAGATGCTCAGGATCCAGCAACTATCCCTCTCTACCTCAATCCTGTGGTTACAAGCACTTCAAGGGCGTTCCTCCCACACAAGCCCCTCCCTAGGGGCTTCTTCTCACAGGAGCAGTTAAAACTCCTTAACACTTTCTTTGTTGTTAGTCACATCCAGACTCTTTTGTGACCTTGTGGACTGTAGCTCAATAGGCTCCTCTGTCTAAGGGATTTTCCAGGCAAGAATACCGGAGTGGGTTGCCATTTTCTTCTCCCAGGGATCTTTACAACCTAGAGACCAACCCGCATCTCCTGCATTGGCGGGCTGGTTTTTTTTTTTTTTTTTTTAACCACTGAGCCATCTGCGAAGCAACACTTTCTTTAGCCTGATTAGAATCCCAACCTCCTTCCTTCCAAAAAAATGAGCCTGGGAATACCTACTCCAGAATCACGCAACTTAAAAGCTTCATCTTTTATATTTTTCAATAAATGATTCCCCTCTGGGAAACTAACACATTTTAGGAATGACAAAGTATGGGAAGTCTTGCTAAGGACAAGACTGTAAAGGTAAAAGTATAGTTTTAGAAAGTTAAAGTTGCTCAGTCGTGTCAGACTCTTTGCGACCCCATTGACTATACAGCCCATGGAATTCTCCAGGCCAAAATACTGGAGTGGGTAGCCGTTCCCTTCTTCAAGGGATCTTCCCAACCCTGGGATCCAACCGGGGTTTCTCGCATTGCTGGAAGATTCTTTACTAGCTGAGCCACAAGGGAAGCCGAAGAAAACTGGAATGGGTAGCCTATCCCTTCTCCAGGGGATCTTCCCGACCCAGGAATCGAAGCGGGGTCTCCTGCATTGCATGCAAAACTACCTTACTTTTCACCGGCTGTTTGAGAATGTTGTAAGCCACCAGATACAGCATATGAGCCCCTACTATGTTCATGCTACCGGGATGGAGAAAACAATACTATTCGACCTCCAGGCTCAACCAAACAGCTACGACTGGGAAGGTTCTGATTTAAAAAATAAAACCCAAAGAGCGGACAGATAAGCAGTAAATGGGGTTCTAGGCCACAAAAGCTCTCCTCTAAATAAGACAAACCTTAAGTCAAAATTAGGAGGGCTCCAGGTCTCCCCAAGAGAGGCGACAACCCGCGGAGTTGACAGGAACTGTGCTTGACTTCGACACAAGAGGCCGCAGATCGACCTGAGGGAGAGGGGGTCGGGGCAGGGCGGCAGGCCGCGGAAGGCCCCAGCACGCAGCTGAAAATTCCCCTCACGTGTCCAACGTGCTCCCCCTCCTCTGCTCGGGGACCTCCTTCAGCCGGCCCGGGCCCCCCTCCCACTCAGGAACCTGTCTCCCCGCCCCGAACCTCCCCTTCTATTCCGTTTACCTTTAGCTTGAGCTCCCCAACAACGGAGTGCGCAGCACAGCCGCCACCTCTGAGCGCGGCCTGCGCACGCGCTTTTCAGCGCTTCCTGTAGTTTACCACCGAGAGAACGGAGAGCGAGGCTAGAGAGGCTCAGCGCTACCATAAAGAGAGGCCCGAAAGAAGCCTAGAGGGGAAGCGAGCCTGGCCGCCTCCGGGGCGGAAAGGGCGGGGCGGCATGAATTGGCGAATGATTCAAGGTGAGGCAATAGTTGCTTCAGAGCCTGACTGAATTTTTTTTTTCTTTGACATTAGGAAATTGGGCGGTGCCTAGGGTCACCTTTACCAAGATGCAAGTTCCGCTAACTTGAGTTGTGTTCGCGAGTTTCTACGTCTGTGCGTGATGTCAAATCTTTGCACCTCAAGCCTCCTAATCCCTGAAGGAGAAGTGAATGAATTCAAAACACTTAAAGAAGGCCCTCTGTCTGAGGTCTCCCATTTTATGATTTACTTCATTCAAGCGAAATATATTCCAAAATGCATCCCCTTTGTTATAAACTCTAAGAATGTGTATGCTCACTGGCTCAGTCGTGTCCTCTGTCCATGGGATTCTCCAGGCAAGAACAGGAGCGGGTTGCCATTTTTCCTCCGGGGGATCTTCCTGAACGAAGGATCGAACCCTTATCCCTTCTGTCTCTTTACCACTAGCGCCACCTGGGGATCCCATTATGAACTATGAGAATAGCTGTTTATTACTTCCAGCGAAATAGGAGGCCTCCCTAGGAGGCCTACCAGGCGCAATGGTAAAGAGCCCGCCTACCAATGCAGGAGACATAAAAGATGCGGGTTCGATCCCTGAGTTAGGAAGATTGTCTGGAAAAGGCATGGCAACCCGCTCGAGTATTCTTGCCTGGAGAATCTCATGGACAGAAGAGCCTGGCGGGCTACGGCCCACTGGGTCCCAGACGGTTGGACACGACTGAAGGGACTAAGCATGCACGCACAAAGCGTAGGAGCCAGGAAGACACTTGCAAACTTTCTGAGGGGAACAAATCATTGTCTTTCTTGTGTGCTTATTGTCTGTACCAATTAGGGGCTCATTAATTTTTAAAGCCTGGGTTGGAGAATTTTGAGCATTACTTGGCTAGCTGTGAGATGAGTGCAGTTGTGCAGTAGTTTGATAATTTCTTTGGCATTGCCTTTCTTTGGGATTGGAATGAAAACTGACCCTTTCCAGTCCTGTGGCCACTGCTGAGTTTCCCAAATTTGGTGGTATATTGAGTGCAGCACTTTGACAGCATCGTCTTTTAGGATTTGCAATAGTTCAACTGGAATTCCATCATCTCCAGTAGCTTCCTAAGGCCCACTTGACTTCAAATTCCAGAATGTCTGGCTCTAGGTGAGTGATCACACCATTGTGGTTATCTGGGTGATGAAGATCTTTTTTGTATAGTTCTGTGTATTCTTGCCACCTCTTCTGAACATCTTCTGCTTCTGTTAGGTCCATACCATTTCTGTCCTTAATTGTGCCCATCTTTGCATGAAATTTTGGTATCTCTAATTTTCTTTAAGAGATCTCTAGTCTTTCCCACTCTATTGTTTTCCTCTATTTCTTGTCATTGATCACTGACGACTGATGCTGAAGCTGAAACTCCAACACTTTGGCCACCTGATGTGAAGAACTGACTCACTGGAAAAGACACTGACGCTGGGAAAAATTGAAGGCGGGAGGAGAAGGAGATGACAGAGGATGAGATGGTTGGATGGCATCACTGACTCGATGGACATGAGTTTGAGTAAGCTCTGAGTGCTGGTGATGGACAGGGAAGCCTGGCGTGCTCCAGTCCATGGGGTTGTAGAGAGTTGGACACAGCTGAGCGACTGAACTGAACTTAATTTTTAAAGCACATTTGTTCACTTGGAATTTTTGAGAACCCTCCATCTCTTAGCTGAAGGGGCTGAGCCTTCAAATATTTTCAGGTGGGGGTAGGAGGACCCCCGTCCCACCCTGCCCTGCCCCACTCACCAGCCTATAAGGCAAGCGTGGAGAAAAAGAGAGCGAGCAAGGCAGTCAGGCAGAGAAAGATTTATTATAGAAAGGAAGAGACTGGCCTTAGAGAAAAACCAGTGCCCTCTTTTTACAGCCAATGCTTCTTATACCCTATTGATGGGAAATTGTGCCCCGGAGGGAGGGGGCCTCAGTGTATCTTTAGCCTGCAGCTGGGATCTTGTGGTCATGTAGTCGAAGGGGTCTCACTGTCGGGGTGGTCAGGTAGTCTTGAGAAACTGGTACAAGCAGGGAAAGACAGGATATTGCCATATGGTAAAACTGAATGCCGACCAGGGCAGTGTGGCCACTGTGACTTTATTCCTTGTTCGTCGGGTCACCACAATGGCCCATATTTTAACTATACGCTGTGAGCCCTTGTGAGCCCTAACACAGCCAAGTGAAAAACTGGGTCAGGGAAATAAGAGCCACCAAAGCTAAAATGTTCTTGATTGTTGTTCTAGTTGCTAAGTAGTGTCCCACTCTTTGGTGACCCCACGGACTCTAGCCCACCAGGCTCCTCTGTCCATGGGATTATCCCAGCGAGAATACTGGAGTGGGTTGCCATTTCCTTCTCCAGGGGATTTTCTGGATCCAGGGATGAAACTGTTAGCTCCTGTCACATCTGTATTACAGGCAGATTTTTTTCCCTTTTTTCTTTTTTTTTTTTTTTAACCACTCAGCCACCAGAGGACACCTACTGTCAGTTGTTTTCTGCAGTGAATCTATTGTCCTTCCTAGCACCTTCTTACTGCTTTGAACCTAAGCAGGGTTTTGCCACTCCCTGATTTACACCAATCTTAGAAACTAAGAATGGGAGAAAGGCAAAAACAATGGGTAACCTCCTTAACTGTGTCTGTAGAAGGTGAGTTAAGCAGTTCTTTTAGTAGTTACTTTGTGGTTGGCACTTTCTAAGTTATAATGAGAGAAAAAGGATGAAATTTGGTTCTTGTTCTCAAAGAGCTCATAGACTAATAAGACAGAAAGATAAATAGCTAACACCACAACCGTAGAAACAAAAGGATATCAACAGGATAAAATGAAAGGTGCTAAAGCACAAAAAAAAAAAAAAAAAAAAAAAAGGTGCTAAAGCAGGAGTATTTTGGAAGGAGATTAAAGCCTGAAGTAAATATCCAGAGAAAAGCAAGGGGAAAGATTTGGGGTAAATTGACACACTTAGACTAGGGTGCAAGTAAGTGGAAGGGCAGCGTCAGCTGAGTCATGAGTTATGCAGTGTTCATGTGTTGGCCACATCAGCCGTTGCCACTGATGATATGCTTATGAGGACTGGGGTTAAGGTTATAGCAAGGAGGCCCACAGGTAGAAGGTGCTTTGGGGTAATGACACACACCTGCTCTGTTTGTTATTTCATTGTTTAGTCACATCTGACTCTTTTTGACCCCATGGACTGTAGCCTGCCAAGTTCTTCTGTCCATGGGATTTCCCAGGCAAAATTACTGCAGTAGGTTGCCATTTCCTTCTGCAGGGGTCTTCTCGACCCAGGGATCAAACCCAATTCCGCTGCATTGGTAGGCGAATTCTTTACCGCTGAGCCACCAGGGAAGCCCAGCAGCAGTGAATACTGTGACTAAAAATGAAATAAGATCGTGAATGTAAAATTCATAGCAGTGTGCACCACGGTAAAAAACTGCTGCTCTGATGACACTTTCATTAATGGAAATAGAACTTAAGTTGGTCCATTTTGTAATTACTATTAATTCTGAAAAGAACTAGTGGGAAGAAACTCGGCTGCTGGATTATCTGTGCATTTGGTTTGCCATGTGCTTCGAGTTCTCTAGGCTTCAAGCTCATAGCGGATCATGTCCAGGTAACTCTGTGGTTAACCCGCTTCCACCGTGTGTGCTCTGTTGGATAGATGAAGGGAAACATGCTTGGTCACAGCCAGAGCTTACTAATTAGCCTGAGGAGCAGACATGGGTTTTATTTGCATTTCTTGGATAGCGCATGTATGAGACCATACTAGGTGTTGCCTGGGGCTGATTGATTTAGGGGTGACATAGCTGTCATCCTAGAGATGGCGTAATTATTCGTGTCTTTGTTTTTCCCTTCTTATTTGACTGTAAATGATGCTCTGTTCCATATTTTTTTATTTATTTTAACTTTGGTATGCCTTATAGTTTACTAACTTACTATGTATATTTAACACAATTCTGTCTGTGTTTCACAAAGTACATGCTTACTCATATTCTATATATAAAACATTCTAGGAGTTTTGCTTTTATCTTTTAAACTGCTAGTGTACTTAACACTTCTGACTAACACTTCTAACTTTCATCCATCCTTCAGACAACTGCAAGGAATTCAGTATAGTTGGGGGTAGGAAGCTGGAGAGGTAAATAGAGCAAAGATAATACCATTTTTAAGCCACATTAGAGATAACTAGATTTTATCCTGGAGAAAACTAAAACTGTAAGGACTGTGAAGAATAGGGAAGAAGTATTGTCCTGGGTGGGGCTTCCTTGGTGACTCAGACAGTAAAGAATCTGCCTTCAGTGGAGACCCAGGTTCAGTCCCTGGGTTGGGAAGATCCCCAGGAGAACAGAATTGCTATCTACTCTAGTATTCTTGTCTAAAGAATTCCTTGGACAGAGGAGGGCTACAGTCCATGGGGTCACAAAGAGTCAGACACAAATGAATAACTAGCACTTTCACGTCTTCACTTCACCATCCTGGGCAGGAGGTTCAGGTGGGATCTCTTGCCCTAATACAGGTGATTAATAGTAAGGACATCGATTAACTAAGGCAATGGCTCTGTGGAGTGAAAGGTGATTCCTTTGCCTTCAAGACATTTGGTAATGTCTGGAGACATTTTTGGTTATTCCAACTAGAGGGTGCTATTGATAATCTAATGGGGTGAGGACATGGAAACTGTTAAACATCCTACAGTGCACAAGAGAACCCATCACAGCAAAGAACTACCTGGCTCAAAATTGCAGTATTGCCAAGATTGAGAAACCCTGAACTCAGGGGATTAAGAAAGCATAGACAGGCTAGAAGTTAAGCAAGCAGATTTGGTTGGGTTTTGTAACAGATTAGATGTATATGTATATGTGAGGAAGAAGGTAGTATGCATAAAGAACCACACATAGGGAAAACATGAAGCATTAATATGAAATGGGTCCCAAGTTTGGGATGAGATGACCTAGCACCCCAAAAGAGATTATGGAATATGAACAAGGATGGATTCTTAGTCACTATTTTCCTCCTCCTCCTCTTCTCCTTTTGTAAGCTCTCACATTGAATTTTGACATGTCAGACAGGAATACGCAAGTTATAGCTTGATGAGTTTTTATATCCGAATAACCACTACCCAGGTCAAGAAATTCCACTATCCCAGAAGATTTTTTTATGCCTCCACCCCTAGTTGTTGTCACATGTTGCCAAAGGAAATAAGCATTCCAAAACTTCTTTTACCACAGACTAGTTTTGCCTGTTTTTGGAATTTGGAATTGTACTGAATGTATGCTTTTGTGTCTGTCTTCCATGACATAACATTATATCCATCCCTATTGTGTGTAGTAGTAGTTCTTTGTCATTGTTGAATCATATTTCTGTTACATGAAGGTGAGAAATTTTATTTTATCCATTTCCTGGGTGATGTACATTGGATTGATCTTATCTGTGGCTTTTACAAATGACGCTGCTGTTCACTTTCTGTCTTTTGGTATGCATATATTCTGCACTATGTGTGAACACATGTAGTGGACATATAGTGAAAAGTGGAATTGTTGGATCATAGGCAGTGTGTATATTCAGTCTGAGTGGATACTACCCAAGGGTTTCCAAAGTGGTTGCATCAATTTATACTCCTTCCAGCTCCAGTTTACACTCCTAAAATGTTCCTAGCACTTGGGATTATCAGTTGTTATTGTGGTTTGTCATTTTAGTTATTCTGGAAGCTGCATAAGTACTTTTTTTTTAATACTAGGTTGGGGTTTCCCTGATGGCTCAGTGGGAAAGAATCCACCTGCAGTGCAGAAGATGTTGGTTTAATCCCTGGATCGGGAAATTCCCTGAAGGAGGAAATGGCAATCCATTCCAGTATTCTTGGCTGGAAAATCCCATGGACAGAGGAACATGGCGGGCTATAGTCCATGGGGTCAAAAAGAGTCAGACACGACTTAACACAAACACTGGTGGGGGTGGGGGACACTAAGTTGTTTCAGTGTCCCACGGGGGGCTCAGGACAACTCTGGATGGACTCTAGAATTAGATGCCTGGTTTAAACCCTAGATCAGCCGCTTATTAGCGCGGTAACCTATGGAAGTCGCTATGGTAACTTAAGCTTCAACTTCTCATCTGTAAAATAGGGATAATATCATCTGCCTTGTATAGTTGTGGGAAATAAATAAATAAATATATATATGTGTGTGTGTGTATGTGTGTGTGTACCTAGCATAAATACACGTTTGTGTATATATGTATAATATATAATATGTTAAAGTATCAGTTTGAGTTTGAAATGAAATTGCTTATGCTAAGTAAGGCCCATGTCAGCAAACTATAACTTAACCAAGTTTTGATTTTTGATTTCCCAAAAGAGGAAGGCAGAGGTCAACCAATCAGAATCAGTGCGTGCCTGCTCAGCATCAGTTACCTAACAAGGCTCTAAGATTTCCTTTTGCTCATTTTAAGGAAAGTGCCCTTAGTTTAGGGCTTTCCTAGTGACTCAATGGTAAAGAATCTGCCAGCCAATGCAGTAAAGGCGGGTTTGATCCCTGGGTGGGGAAGATCCCTGGAGAAGGAAATGGCAAGCCACTCCAGTATTCTTGCCTGGGAAATCCCATGGAGAGAAGAGCCTGGCAGGCTACAGTTCATCGGGGTTGCAAAAGAGTCAGAGAGGACTTAGCTACTGAACAACAACCCTTGTTTTAACTGGCCAACAGATGCCTAGTACGACTTCCCTGTTCTTGTTCCTTTCTTCCTGTAAAAGCTTTTTTTCCCCTTCTTTTTTGGCTGAGCCACATAGAGTGAGGAATCTTAGTTCCCAGACCAGGGATCTATGCCCCCTGAGGTGCAAGCTTGGAGTCCTAACCACTGGACCACCAGGAAATTCCCAAGTCTTTGATTTTGCAGATCCCCTGAAAACTGCTTTCTATCTGTTAATCCATTCATGATTTGCTCAATAAAGACAATAACATCTTTAAAATGAACTCAGTTGAATTTTGTTCTTTGACAAATATATATGCTGTTGAGGTAGAAATTGCTAGTCAGTGTAGGACTCTGAGAGCTTGTTTTCAATAAACAAATCTAGATCCATTAGCCTAAAGCTATACCCTCTGTCACAAATTCCTAGAATGTGTCTTTGGTCTGATAAATTATCAGCACTCAGATCCAGGGAAGGGCAGTAGTTAACTTCTGTTAAGCCATAAAGATATTTAGCTAAGCATCTTGACCTTTAAACTGATTGGTTAAAAATGACCTAGTTTTAAGGACAGGAGCCAACAAAAAATGTACAGATGAATACTGGTAAAGATGTAAAACTGCTACAATCCCTGCCTTTTTGAGGATTCTCTACCCCCTCTCAGTGTCTATGCTGAGAGCTTTGTACTTTCCTTCTATTTAATAAATCCTATTCAATTGCTCACATGAGTATTTGCTTGTTCATCACGTGAAATGCTGGGCTGGATGAAGCACAAGCCAGGATCAAGATTGCCGGGAGAAATATCAATAACCTCAGATATGGAGATGATACCACCCTTATGGCAGAAAGTGAAGAGAAACTGAAGAACCTCTTGGTGAAAATGAAAGAGGAGAGTGAAAAAGCTGGCTTAATACAACATTCAAAAAACAAAGATCATGGCATCCAGTCCCATCACTTCATGGCAAATAAATGGGAGAACAATGGAAACAGTGAGAGACTTTATTTTTCTGGGCTCCAAAATCACTGCAGATGGTGACTGCAGCCATGAAATTAAAAGATGCTTACTTCTTGGAAGAAAAGCTATGACCAACCTAGACAGTATATTAAAAAGTAGAGGCATTACTTTGCCGACAGATGTCTGTCTTACCAAAGCTATGGTTTTGCAGTAGTCACATATGGATGTGAGAGTTTGATCATTAAGGAAGCTGAGCACTGAAGAATTGGTGCTTTTGAACTGTGGTGTTGGGGAAGACTCTTGAGGGTCCCTTGGACTGCAAGGAGATCCAACCAGTCGATCCTAAAGGAAATCAGTCCTGAATATTCATTGGAAGGACCAGTGCTGAAGCTGAAACTCCAATACTTTGGCCACCTGATGCAAAGAGCTGACTCATTTGAAAAGACCGTGATGCAGGGAAAGATTGAAGGCGGGAGGAGAAGGGGACGACAGAGGATGAGATGGTTGGATGCCATCACCGTCTCAATGGACATGAGTTTGAGTAGACACGAGTTGGACATGAATCTGGGAGTTAGTGATGGACAGGGAGACCTGGAGTGCTGCAGTTCATGGGATCACAAAGAGTTGGACATGCCTGACTGAACTGGATGATTATGTTTGCTACTATTTCTGAACTGCCAATTATGTTGTACATGGAAGGACTGGAGTGATCAGTCCACACATGTTCTCTCATTCATGACATGCTATGTTATAGTCTTAAAAGATGGATGTTAAACTGAGAAGTAGAAGTGTTATTTAATATTATGCCTCCTGACTTCCTCTCACCACTTTGTACTCATCTTCTTTGAAACAATATTTAAGAGTTAACTGATATAAAGAAATGTGACTTAGGGAATTCAGCTAATGACTGGACAGTAGAACAGATTGAAAGTGCATTTTTAGCTGCTTCTGATTTTTCTCATTTCAAGCAAAGATTTCAGACTGTTGTGGGGGTGGCGTGGGGAAGGAAATACAGATCTGTTCACAGCTGCTACTCAAAATTCTAGCCATATAACCAGGAGAGAATTTGCCTCAAATTAAAACCCTAGGGCTTTTCATTGCCATCATAATCATTAATATATCAATTAAGATTCATTTGGGTATCCACAGTGTGTTTGGCACTGTATCAAGAAAAGAAGCTGATGGTGACAGGAAAGATTTCAACCATTTTGCTTATGTCTGAGAATGACTCAAATAGTGTAAAGAAAAAGCAGAAATCATTAAAATTTTGTAATTCAACAGCACTTAAAATCATAAAATATTAGAACAAGAAAAATCCAACAGAACTCAGAACAAATGAAAAAAAGATCCAACTGTTCTGTAGCATAGGTTCTTCATTTAGAAGTTGATGAAACTGAGTTCCAGAAATGGTGATGTTAAAAAACCAATGTAAAAGTGACAATTAGTAAAGGGTACACAGCCAACAAAAATAGGGAAAGCCAAGAAGCCTACTTAGGTCTTCTAACTCAAAATGCAATGTTTTCCCTATTCTGTCAGGTTGCGTCTTGATCATATTCTAAGAAAACCAGAAAATATAACATTACATATACCTCTTTTTGGACTACCCTCTTGAAAAATTAGGAGTCAAGCCATTAGCATCTACTTATTCTCTCTTCTATATTGGCCATTATTTTTGTTTTTGTTTTAAACTTAATTTTTTTATTGAAGTGCAGTTGATTTACAATGTAAGTTTCAGGTGTACAGCCAAGTAATTCAGTTATATGCAGATACATATCTATTCTTTTTTCAGATAATTAGCCATTATTAATGATAGCGAGGAAGATACTGATGGCGTGGGGGAGGATATTTTGGCTTGAGGGGGGCTTATTAAATGAACAATTCTGAGGAACAATTCTGAATATTTTGCAGATTCCATGAGAGAGCCCTCCTTCGGGCTTTTGGGCAGATCTTTGAAGGGCAGTACTACCTGGGAGCCAGCAGAGGGAGAGCAGAACATTGTTTTGACAATTTTCATCAAATTTCTTCTGTTTTACCTTTGTTCTTTTTTGCACATATTTGATAAATTCCTTCACAGTGGTTAGCAAAATACTACTCTTCCCTGTACTTTTAGGAAGAGCAGAGAATGCTTTTGTTGGCAAACTGGAGTTTTTATTTAACTTATTGGCTATCATGTGATCTGGGTTTGGAAAGTTCTTAAGCATAGTGAGAGGGGTGTTTTTTTTTTTTTTTTTTGGTGTATGTGTCTGCTTTCCTTCAGAATACTGGGTTGATTAAGTGACTTTAAATGTATATAACCAAATGAATTATATAGATTCTCTCACTGTTAATAATTACTTCAGAAAAGTAACAATTAATAAGGTTTGGAATTATGTCACTGGAGTTTGCTATGTACGAGCATACATGTGTACTGATTTCAAAGAAAGTTTGAAATTATGACTTTTTATTGCTAGAGTTTTAGAAATAGAATTCATACGTCAGTTCAAGTAATCAACTACTCATTTTTCCAGAAACATTTCATAAATCTACACTTTCATTATTGCTTTTTTTCTTTTTGTATCCTCAAAGCCTGAGGAATCAAACCGAATATGATACACCCTTGTCTTTAAAGTGTTCATGAGAGACTGACACAGACATTGATCACTGAACATTTTAATGGCATACTAGACAATTAGACATACATGTAGGGCAGTAAGGGTGCGTAGAATACATTCAACCCAATAAAGGTGATCTGGAGTGCTTCCTGGAGGAGGACCACCTGAACTGTCAAAATGGATGAGTAGGAATATACTTTATTCAATGTATTCCTTAGTCTGCCCTGTTCTTTTTCCTCAGCTTTTCTAGGTGTTTTCCTCTCACATCCACGTGCTTATGGCAAGAACAGCCTTTCACCTCACTGTTACACTGTGTCCCAAGGCCACAAGTTTTTGTCCATGAGGCCACAGTTGAAATGTGCTGGGCTAATCAGTGTCCCTACCTAGGAGTTTTCAACATAGGTCTGAGTGAAGCTTGAAAACTGTCAGCTGCTTTGTTTTCTGCCTTTTGGTAGAGGGAAAACAATGACAGTCTGAGTTACATTGACGATGCACAGGGAGAAGCAGAGAGAAGCTGTGAAGAGAATGCACGTTCCCAGCGTTCATGCCTCTGGTTCTGTTGTTACCTACGGTAGCTGTGTAGTCACTTCCCTGTCCTTCTGTTTCATGAGATACCCCGGTCTTCTTACAATACATTTCTCTTTTTTCTCAAGCTAGTTTGATTTGGCTTGCTTTCCTTTGCAGCCATAACAATCCCAGCTGGTATAAAGAGTTAGCAATGCAGAGAGATGGTGAAGGATGGCTCAGGGCCTTTGGGAATAAAGGTATAAAAACATAGAAAAGAATGGCATGTTTACAGAAATAGAAATAGTTCAGTATTAGCGAAACATAGCACTTTCTGTCTCTCATTTTAAGAGATAAAGTGGGTTATCTGTCATTTTATGGAGTTTAATTTTACTCTGAAGGCAGTGAAAAACCATAGCATGATTTACACAGAGTGTGACATAGTCAGATTTGTGGTCTAGGTAGATCACTTCAGCTTCTCTAGTGGCTCAGCGGTAAAGAATCCACCTGCCAATGCAGGAAAAGTGGGTTCAATCCCTGGGTCAGGAAGACCTCCCAGAGAATGAAATGGCAAGCCCCCCAACCCCCCCAAACTGTTTGCCTGGGAAATCCCATGGACAGAAGAACCTGGAGGGCTACGGGCCATAGGGTCACAAAGAGTTGGACATGACTTAGGACTAGACAACAACAGGTCACTCTGGCAGGAGTTTCTTCAGCAGTTCTCTCATGTTGCCTGTTTCCTCACCCAGGATCCTAGTGGGTGGGGATGAGACCCAGCAAATATACTGTCACTAACCAGAGCAAGCCCTAGGGTCATGACTTTTTATGACTTCATGTAATAGCTATTTAACAGTTTGTTCTTCCATCCATTCTGAAAGTGCCACTAGAGCAGCGGGAATGTCTACTTTATTGTTTATTTTGAATTCCCAAAGCCCAGCTTAGTGTCTGGGACATGTGACTATTCAATAAAAATTTGCTAGTGAATGGGCAAATAAGTACTGATGAGGTAGAGGAGATAATGTCAAGATATATTTTGGAAGTTGGCAGTCAAGGCTTGATGAGTTAGATGAGGATTTATTATGTATGAAGCAGGAGACTGAGTGCTTTGTACACATTACCTTCTTTAATATTCACAACAATCTTCTGTATGATGTGTAGCATACCTTTTCCAGTTTTCCAGGTGGGAGAAAAATAAGCTGAAAGAGACTGAGTACTAGGCTGAACTTATGAAATTCCATCTAATAATGTCCAACTATAGTTAATAAATCTGGAGCAGGGACCTGTCCAGTGCTAATCTCTGGGTCACCATTCTATACTACTGCAAAGAGATGTGAAGAGTAAGGAAGAGGGGGGAGTCAAGAATGGCTCTCGGCTTTCTATCATAGGTGAATGATGGTGTCTCCAACTAAAGACGAGAACACAGAACAGCAGTACTTCTACCAATGGAGATGATGGATTTGATTTGGGACATGTACAGCAGGAGTCCCCAACCTCCAGGATCTAATACCTGATGATCTGAGGTAGAGCTGATATGAGAATAATATAAATAAAGTGCACAATAAATATAAGGCACTTGAATCATGCTGAAACCATCTCCCCCAATTCCAGTTTGTGGAAAAATTGTCTTCCATAAAACCAGTCTCTGGTTGCAAAAAGGTTCAGGACTGCAAATATAGAGGATGAGGCCTGTGGGATGACCACAAGACAATGTCTGTCTACAAGTTAATGTTTATGGGCTTGAAAACACCTTTGCTAGAGAATTGGATTCATTGGTTGTTGTGCTTAGTCGCTTTGTTGTGTCACACTCTTTGTAACAGCATGGACTGTAGCCCGCCAGGCTCCTCTGTCCATGGGGATTCTCCAGGCAAGAATACTGGAGTGGGTTGCCATGCCCTCCTTCAGGGGATCTTCCCAACCCAGGGATCGAACCCAGGTCTCCTGCATTGCAGATACTTTACTATATGAGTCACCATTACTAAGTTGTCAATAAAACAAGCATATTAAGTGAGGAAAGTATGTTGTGTAAAGAGAACTCCTCAGGAAATATTATGTTTTACAGAAGTGATTGACAGAATATAGTGCCATGGGAGCAAAAGGAAATAGAGAATTTGGGAAGGAGGAAATAGGGAGGAGGGAATGATCCATGGTGCTATATGCAGTGCAGAGGACTTGTTAGTGGACATATATTGAAAACTGTTCATTAGATTTGTCAACCAGAAGCTTATTGCCAACCTAAGTAAGGACAATATCAATAAAGTAGTTGGACAGAAGCCAGACTACTCGTGGTAGAGAAATGATTGGAAAGTACAGCCAAGAAGAATAAATAATCTTACAAGTATTTTCAGTGAGAAGAAGAAAGAGGCAAGACACTAGTTAAATAAGGAGTCTCAAAGAAAAGACTATTTTTATATATTTTTATTTTAGTCTTTTAGAAAGAGAGAGGCAATTGAGTATGTTTACCAGGTGTGAGAAAGAAGCTGGTTGAGAGGAAAAGATATTGGAGAGAAGGCCTCACAGAGGACAGAGGAAATGAAATGAAGCTTGGAGTGAAGGAGTGCACCTTGAATTGGAGTTGGGACACCAAACTTCTGAGCTAGAGGAAAGTAGGTTGAGCCATGTGTGAATGTCTTCATGGAAGCAGAATGCTGAGAGACATCCTGCTTGGTGGGTCTGACTCTGTTGAAGTAACAGGACATCAGATTATATGCTTTAAGTAGGAGTTTTAGAAGAAAGTACAGTACTTCCTCAGTATCTGGGAGATTGGTCCCAAGACCTTCACAGATACCAAAATCTGCAGATGCGCAAGTCCCTTCTATAAAATGGTATAGTTCAGTCAGTCCTTCCTACTGTGGGTTTCACATCCTCAGATTAAGCCAAGTAAGGATATGGAACCCTCAGATACGGAGGGTCCACTCTAAGCTTGTCATCATATGGTTTGGGAGAGCAAACTGATCAAAGATCACCTTGAAACTCTGAATGAGGGTTCAGCCACTGTGAGACGTTAAATTGGGTAAGGCTAACAATTAGTATGATTTTAAGATGTTCTTCTTAGTATTCAGCTTTTTAGTTGACTGAGCAGTGAACTCAAAACCACCACATTAATCCAAGGTTGGTTTTTACTGGATCAAATGCACATGAAAGATAGTTGTACAAATGAATCAGAGATGCTCTGTTGACTGCTTATAGCCTCTAGAAGCTGGCAGCTGTAGTTTCAAAGCTCTCCTGGGTACAAAAGATTGGCTTTAACTTGGGTGAGGCAGGCAGAAAGTTTTACCTCAGGTCCCTGCATAAAAGCAGGACCTTCGGATTGCTGCCTTTCAATAAGAGGGTAGTTAGAAAAACTAAATGTTAAAACCAAAAATTAAATAAAATTCTTCTGAGAAATAGGCACTGTAAGCTTTTGCCATATGCAAATGTAAAGTCTCATTTGACAATCTTCTTAGGATTTTAAAATGAATGTTAATCTATCACACCAATGGCATCTCTGGGTGTCTAGCCAAAGCAGAACTCTTTGTAGCAGCACTTCTAGCAGTCCAGGGCAATAAAAAATATCCATGAAGAGTTAGTGATTAAAACGTATAAATCATAGAAGAAAATAATTCAAGAGAGAGAATAATTAGACATGATGAAGAGGAATATTAGAATTTAAGAACTTGGAAAAGCACAACAATCTGATAGATATGCTAGAGTAACTGTGCTTAATATTATTAAAGTGATAAAAGGTGTAAAAACCAAAAGGAAAGAGTAAGATATTATATTAGAATAGGATACATGAATTCAAAAAATAGTTGAAAAGAACTGTCAAAAATAAAATCATTGAAATAAAAGAACTCAATAGGAGGGAGGAGAGGTCACAGGGAAAATGAAAATTCCTGAAGTGGAAGGAAGAGTTGAGAAAATTAACTAAAATGCTACAAAGATAAGTAAAGAAATGAAAAATAGGAAAAAAGGTCAAGACATAGAGGACCATCTGGTGACCATATGTCTAATATGATGAGAGTTCTAGAGGAGAAGAGAGAGGGAAGGAGAGGCAGTATATAAAGAAATTTCCATAATTAAATGTGTGACAGTTGTAAACAGCATATAGTATTGTGTCTTTTTTTTAGCCTGACAGTTTTCATTTTTCTATTGCAGTATATATTCTTTCTGTATTTACCATAATTACTAACATAATTGGATATATATTGACCATTATACTATCTCTTTTCTATTTGTCTCATTTGTTTCATGTTCCTTCTTCCCTTCTTTGTTGGATTAATCAGATTTTTAAAAAAAATTACATTTCCCTTTATCAGCATGAAAATTATGCAAGTGTTATTAGGTCCATGTGGCTATTTAAATTCAAATAGGGATGTAAATTATTTAAAATAAAATAAATTCAGTTCTTCCTATCAGGTACTCAGTAGCCACATACGTGTAGTCATTACTATATTGGATGGCACACATGAAACATTTCCATCATTGCAGAAAATTCTGTTGGACAGAAGTGATCCAGATAATCTGAAAGTTTGTTTATATCATCTGAATTTTCTCTTTTTCTTATGTCTTGGTAGACCTTGTCACCTTTCATGAAACAATGGATATTGTATATGGAAAAACTGCATTGGTTCCAGATGCTTTATCTTCCCTCAGAAAGGATACACCTTGTTCTCTGTCACAAAGCTAGGTTGGGGTTCAGATCATTTTAATTTGATCAACAACTGAGTTGTCATGAATCATCTGTGTTTCAATTTTTACTAAGACAAATATACAACTCTTTGCCCCATCTTGTGGACACAGCCATCCAGAGGTCTTAACTGAGAGGCTGTGGGTGTTTATTAGGGCCCCTTCTTTTTGCTGGGTCATATACTCTTATTTCCTTGGCAGTGTCAGACCATTGTAAACTCTGGTGCTTTCATTGTCATTTTCCTTAGATTCTTACCCTCTTGCTTTGTGTACATTAAAAATTCAACTATGTGTCAAGCTTGTCTCTCCCCATCCTTGCTGTCTTTGTGATTCTGGAATCTACTTTTGGTCTTTTCTGTCCTGGTACTAGTAGTAAAGAACCCACCTGCCAATGCAGGAGACTTAAGAGATGCAGGCTTGATCCCTGGGTCAGGAAGATCCCCTGGAGAAGGAAATGGCAACCCACTCCAGTATTCTTACCTGAAGAAGTCCCTGGACAGAGGAGTCTGGTGGGCTACAGTCCATATGGTTGCAAAGGAGTTGGACACAACTAGAGACAGCATAGTCCTGTATGATTACTAGAAACTCCTTCTGCTGCTTTGCTTATTAGGAACTCCCTGCCTGCATGCATGCTAAGTCACTTCAGTTGTGTCTGACTCTTTGCGATCCTCTGAACTATAGCCAGCCAGGTTCCTATGTCCATGGGGTTCTCCAGGCATGAATACTGGACTGAGTTGCCATGCCCTCCTCCAGGAGATCTTCCCCACCCAGGGGTGGAACCCACATCTCTTTCTCTTAGTCTCCTGCATTGGCTGGTGAGTTCTTTACCACTAGTACTACCTGGGAAGCCCATTAGGAACTACAGTTCACCCAAATTAGCCTTTTAGCCAGCTAAATTAGCCTTTTGGAGAAGGAAATGGCAACCCACTCCAGTATTCTTGCCCGGAGAATCCCACGGACAGAGGAGCCTGGCGGGCTCCAGTCCATGGGGTCGCAAAGAGTCAGACTCGACTGAGCGACTAACACACATTAGCCTTTTAGCCTTTTATTAGGGCTTCCCTAGCAGCTTAGTTGGTAAAGAACCCACCTGCAATGCAGGAGACCCCGGTTCAATTCCTAGGTTGGGAAGATCCACTGGGGAAGGGATAGGCTACCTACTCAAGCATTCTTGGGCTTCACTGGTGGCTCAGCTGGTAAAAGAATCCACCTGCAATGTGGGAGACCTGGGTTCAATCCCTGGGTTGGGAGGATCCCCTGGAGAAGGGAAAGGCTACCCACTCCAGTATTCTGACCTAGAGAATCCCACAGTCCATGGGGTCACAAAGAGTCTGACATGACTGAGTGACTTTCACTTTCAAGAATTAGGAAATTAATTCCCCAAGGGGGAATTCTCCCCCTTGGGGGAGAAGGAATTCTCCCTTCACTTTTCACTTTTCTTCAGGATCTTGGCCCTTTCAGTCCTGGTTGCCTCAGCAGCTCTTAGTGCTTTCAAATAGAGATTTTTTAAAAAAATTCTTGTTATTTTTAGTTTTACTTAATACTTTGGTTTTACCTATTGACTTGGAAGAAATTTCGATGACCCCAACCCTTGAGAAGCAGATGTGACCTGAAAATTTTTCTTCCCACTTCCTTGCTTATCTGCAGATTCAATTTCCCCATTGCTTGCTTCTTACTTCCCAGCCTACTTCTTCAGTGTTCTGCAAGGTAATCCTGTTCTTTGTGATGCTGAATCTGAAATAAAATGTTGGAAGTTAAATTCTGGTTGTGGATACTCTGTAGTCTCTAAGTTTCCCATGTTACTAAAACAATAGTTGAGAAGCGATTCTTTCTCATTGAGAACCAGAGTGTTCATTTTAGCCTATAACTCCATCTAAAAACATTTGGAAATGGGTGAGTCCAGGTATTTCAAGAAAGAAACTGACCTTGTGCATGGCTTATTTCAAACATGTTCATAGTTTAGGGAATGACCTAACTTGTTTTCCTATTGCTGTTGAATTTCCTTTCCGGCCAAACAGAATAATCAGGGAATTCGCTAGCAGTCCAGTGGTTAGGGCTCTGTGCTTTCACTGCCAAGGTTGTTGTCATTGTCGTATTGTTGCTAAGTCGTGTCTGTGACTCCATGGACTTCAGGATGCCAAGCTTCCCTGTCCTTCACCATCTCCAGGAATTCACTCAAACTCATCTCCTTTGAGTCAATGATGCCATCCAACTGTCTTATCCTCTATCACCTCTTTTCCTCCTGCCCTCAATCTTTCCTAGCATCAGGGTCTTTGCCAGTGAGTTGGGACTTCACATCAGGTGGTGAAAGTATTGGAGCTTCAGCTTCAGCGTCAGTCCTTTCAATGAATATTCAGGACTGATTTCCTTTAGGATGGACTGTTTTGATCTCCTTGCTCCAAGGTGCTCACAAAAGTCTTCTCCAGCACCACAGTTCGAAAGCATCAATTCTTCAGTGCTCAGCCTTCTTTATGGTGCAATTCTCACATCCATACATGACCACTGGAAAAACCATAGCTTTGACAGTCCAGACCTTTGTCGGCAATGTGATGTCTCTGCTTTTTAATATGCTGTCTAGATTTGTCATAGCTTTTCTTCCAAGGAGAAAATGTCTTTTTAAGTTCATGATTGCAGTCACTGTCTGCAGTCATTTTGGAGCCCAAGAAAATAAAGTCTGTCACTGTTTCCAGTTTACCCTACTGCCAAGTGTTCAAGTTCAATCCCTAATTGGGAAACTAAGATCCCACAAACCATATGCTATGACCAAACAAACAGAGTAATCATCTGATGGGTACCATGAAGCACCCTGTTCCTCAGTCTGTTGCCCTGTGTCCTTTTATTGCCTTGGTTTCCTCCCTCTCCCCAACTCCCTGCTGGGTTCCGATAAATTTTGCTGCTTCAGAAAACCTATTTTAGGCTCTATCTCTGGATGGCAATGATGGACCCTTATTTTCTTAAGTGGATCACCCATAAGGCAAACTTTATCTTTAGAATCACAAGTCAATCTTAGAGCACTTACATAATTGCATTTTTATGGATGAAGGTCCTCTGTGCATCAGTGATGAGAGTACACAGTGGTGACATAAAGGAGACAGAGGCCCCTGTGCTGTGGGATTATGAATAAAGGGAGTAGGATGTCATGACTAATGAGAGAAGTTCTAAGATACTCAGCTTTTACCAACTTGCTATTCTTTTTCATTATATTTGCTCTTTGACCAACTGTGTGGCATCTTAGAATTTAGTGAATACTTGTGACCCTGATGCAGCTTTCTGGCATTCTTTCTCTGCTTAGTTCCCTTCTCTCTGGTGTTCTGTTATAGAAATTTCTGCTGTTCAACCTCCTAAGTTCTGATCTCTGTCTCCCTGGCTCTGTAAATGAGCCTTTTTTCTGCCCTGCTTATACCTTCCATCTTTGCAGGCTGGACACTTCTTTTGGGCAGAAATTTGGAGTAAACATAAAGGGGTCAGAGTCCTTCACTACCTGTTGTATGAAGTCTGAATACAGATCTTTCACAAAGTTTGTCCTGTTTTCTGTTTATGGTGAAAATGTCAGTTAGTTACTCCATCAGGAGCAGAAGATGATAACCATGCTTTCCCAGAAGTTTATAGTAATTCAGTCCTAGGCCAGGATTAGATTTTCATATTCAGGTTCAATCCCCAGGTCAGGAAGATCCCCTGGAGGAGGAAATGGCTCCAGTATTCTTGCCTGGAGGATCCCATGGACAGAGGTGCCTGGTGGGCTGTAGTCCATGGGGTCGCAAAGAGTTTGACACCACCAAAGCGACTTAGCATGCACGCATTCATTCCTGAAACAGTTACTAGCCAAAGGTTTGTGATTATCATCTTTTAAAAACCAATTTTATTGTTTATTTTTATTTTTGGTTGTGCTGGGTCTTCATTGTAGTATGTGGGCTTTCTTGAGTTACATTGAGCAGGGGCTACTCTCTAGTTACAGTGCACGGGCTTCTCATTGAAGTGTCTTGTCTTGTTGTCTTGGGCTCTCAAGATCTGGTTCAGTGGTTGTGGCACACAGGATTAGTTGCTCCATGGCCATGTAGTATCTTCCTGGACCAGGGATCAAACTCATGCCCTACATGGGCAGGTAGATTCTTAACCACTGGGCTACCAGAGGAGTTCTGTGATTATCATCTTTGATGCAATCTATTGAGAATCTATTAAAAGATGCTTGCTCCTTTGAAGAAAAGCTATGACAAACCTAGACAGCGTATTAAAAAGCAGAGACATTACTTTGCCAACAAAGGTCTGTAGGGTCAAAGCTATGGTTTTTCCAGTAGTCATGTATGGATGTGAGAGTTGGACCATAAAGCTGAGCACTGAAGAATCGATGCTTTTGAACTGTGATGTTGAAGACTCTTGAGAGTCCCTTGGACTTCAAGGAGATCAAACCAGTCCATCCTAAAGGACTGGTTATTCATTGGAAGGACTGATGCTGAAACTGAAGCTCCAGTACTTTGGCCACCTGATATGAAGAACTGACTCATTGGAAAAGAACCTGATGCAGGGAAGGATTGAAGGCAGGAGTAGAAGGGGATGGCAGAGGATGAGATGGTTGGATGGCATCACTGAGTCAAAAGACATGTGTTTGATCAAGTTTCAGGAGTTGGGATGGACAGGGAGGCCGTGTGCTGCAGTCCATGGAGTCGCAAAGAGTCAGACATGACTGAGTAACTGAACTGACTGACAGTCCACTCATGGAAATGAGATTGGCAAACTTTCTTAAGGCCGAATTTCAAAATGAGTATATATCAAAGGAATAATAGAGAACTTTTTTGGATGAATTAAATGTTTTATATTTTGATAGTAATGCTTATTACACAGCTTAAAACTCATCAAACTGTAAACCTAAAATTAGTGAATTTTACTGTAGTTAAATTAGCCTCTATAAAATCAATTTAAGAATGATTATTGCTTGCTTTTGTTGCAATATACAAAGAGCTGTATTTTAAAAAGTACAAATATCAACAGAAAAAGAAGTCTGAACCCCAGTCTCTCAAACTTACAGGGAGCATTGTACAGGATAATATTTTAACTATAGTATTACTGACAGCCAAAAATAGAGAATCTTCTTAGGTCAGAATTCTTGACAGCTTTTTTTTTCTTACATTCTTTCCCTTATCTTTTCCTGGCCACTGTCATCTCTCAAGTAGCCAGGTTCTTTCTCTCTCATAACCCACTTGAAGAGAAAGTACTTTTCGCTGTTTAATGGAATGGCCTCTTTTTCCTTATAAGAGTCCAACCTCCTTAGCCTCCCTTAATAGCCTGTAGACTAAAACAACACAGAACAATGTCTCTGTTTATCTTCTCATAGAAATCATCTTTTCTTTAGTACCAGAGTATCTTATTGTTATTTCATTTGGGGCCATTGGTGAGAGAAGCCATTATAACTTTGGAATTGTTGCCCTGTGGCGGATAGTAATAGGTGTCTACAGAGCATTCATCTCTTTTTCTCCTCCTTAGAACTCTGAATCTGTTCCAGTATCCACCACACTCTCCTGCAGCCATGTGACTCAGGGGAAGATGATCTTATCCTCTTTCCATGTAGCATGAATTCAGTAAATCTCTGCTGAATGAATTGCATTGATTAAACTTTAACTTCTCATTTGATCATCTGTTTCCCCTAGTAGACTTAGGACTGTTTCATTTACTAGGTAGTGTTGGCATGGTGTCTTAGACCTGGAGGCAGGGTCTCTGAAAATGTAAGACACCTGAAAAAAAAAACCCGAAAATATCAAAATGGGGCTTTGTATTAGTCAGCATTGGTTAGACTATACTGAAACAACAGATATTTCCCAAGTCTTTAGCAGCTTAATACAAAAGCTTTATTTCTAGCTTATGTTTCATGTTCATTTCAGGTTACTGATAAGGGAATGGGCATTCTGGGCTCTACAAAGTCACTGAAGAACCCATGCTGATAGAACCTCCACAGTCCCTTAGCTGCACCACCTAGAAAACCCAGTCTTCCTGATTGCCAAGGTAGAGAAAAGGAGAATCTAAAGAACTGAGGCTCTTCTTTGTCCATCATTCTCCTTTCATTGGGCAGGTCTAATCACATGGCTTTGCACAACTATAGCAATTGAGAAATACAGCTGTCTATTTGCCCAGAGGTGAGGAAAGCCAGGTATTAGAGCATGTCTCCAAAAATTCCAAAATGTGAAAATAAAACTGAAAATCTGAATTCATAAATTTAAATTAATAAAAAACTCCAAAATTAAAAAATGAAGGAAATCCACATTAATAATTAAATGTTGGTTTCATTGTTGAGTATTCATAAATACTTCAGTGCTTTTGAAAATTTTATTTCTTAATTTCAAAGTCCTCAATAAGTATAACTGATATAAAATCATAATTGATGAATTATATATGCTATTTGTATCTAACGATTCACACAATAAATTGTAAGACTGCTTTCATGACTTTTACTGGTACATTTAAAAATGCTTGGGGAACTTCCCTGGTAATCCAGTGCCTAAGGCTCTGCACTCCCAATGCAGGGGGCCCGGGTTCAATCCCTAGTCAGGGAACTAGATCCCACATGCCACAACTAAGTGTTTGTATGCTGCAACTAAAAAGATCCTGCATGATGCAGTGAAGATCGAGGATCCAAGACTCAACACAGCCAGATAAATAAATAGACATATTTAAAAATAAATATGTATGTATATTTTTGAGATTAATCCTTTGTCTGTTGCTTCATTTGCTATTATTTTCTCCCAATCTGAGGGCTGTCTTTTCACCTTGCTTATAGTTTCCTTTGTTGTGCAAAAGCTTTTAAGTTTCATTAAGTCCCATTTGTTTATTTTTGCTTTTGTTTCTAAAATTCTGGAATGTGGGTCATAGAGGATCCTGCTGTGGTTTATGTCGGAGAGTGTTTTGCCTATGTTCTCCTCTAGGAGTTTTATAGTTTCTGGTCTTACATTTAGATCTTTAATCCATTTTGAGTTTATTTTTGTGTATGGATTAATCTCAAAAATATACAAACAACTCCAGCTCAACTCCAGAAAAATAAATGACCCAATCAAAAAATGGGCCAAAGAACTAAACAGACATTTCTCCAAGGAAGACATTCGGATAGCAAAAAAACACATGAAAAGATGCTCAACATCACTCATTTCAGAGAAATGCAAATCAAAACCACAATGAGGTACCATTATACGCCAGTCAGGATGGTTGCTATCCAAAAGTCTACAAGCAATAAATGCTGGAGAGGGTGTGGGGAAAAGGGAACCCTCTTACACTGTTGGTGGCAATGCAAATTAGTACAGCCACTATGGAAAACAGTGTGGAGATTTCTTAAAAAGCTGGAAATAGAACTGCCATATGACCCAGCAATCCCACTTCTGGGCATACACACTGAGGAAACCAGATCTGAAAGAGACATGTGCACCCCAATGTTCATTGCAGCACTGTTTATAATAGCCAGGACATGGAAGCAACCTAGATGCCCATCAGCAGGCGAATGGATGAGGAAGCTGTGGTACATATACACCATGGAATATTACTCAGCCATTAAAAAGAATTCATTTGAATCAGTTTTAATGAGATGGATGAAACTGGAGCCCATTATACAGAGCGAAGTAAGCCAGAAAGATAAAGACCATTACAGTATACTAACACATATATATGGAATTTAGAAAGATGGTAATGATACCCCTATATGCAAAACAGAAAAAGAGACTCAGATGTATAGAACAGACTTGTGGACTCTGTGGGAGAAGGCGAGGGTGGGATGTTTCAAGAGAACAGCATCGAAACATGTATATTATCTAGGGTGAAACAGATCACCAGCCCAGGTTGGGTGCATGAGACAAGTGCTCGGGCCTGGTGCACTGGGAAGACCCAGAGGGATCGGGTGGAGAGGGAGGTGGGAGTGGGGACCGGGATGGGGAATACATGTAAATCCATGGCTAATTCATTTCAATGTATGACAAAAACCACTGCAATGATGTCAAGTAATTAGCCTCCAACTAATAAAAATAAATGGAAAAAAAAAAAGAAAGCAAAATGACAATACAGAAATATTAGCAAAAAAAAAAATATGTAAAAATGCTTGAAATGATGTGTGGTCTCTAAAATCAAGAAATCCTAAGAAAGCATTTTAATAGCCCTTCCATGAGGGTATGGTTTTTCTTGCTTGCCATTTTTTCTCTTGATCCCTGACAGTGGAAGAACTTGAAAATACTTCTTAAACTACTGAACAAATAGGTAAAATAATTGTTTGCATTTTAGAGACAGGTATACTCTTAGTGAAGAAAATGATAAGTAAAAATATTTAATACATTTCTGTAAACGTTGCCAGTCCAACGTTTCCCAGTTGGAAAGAGATGGAACACACAAAAATTGGATAATATGAGGAGAACTTAATGGAGATATGGCACAAAGGAAGGTGGAAGAAGCAGTAGCTGGAGAAAGGGAAACCTAAAGAAAGGTGACTTTAGGTCAAGAGATTCAGTTAGCCTGAAGCAACCTTTTCTGGATCAGATAGAGAAAGTGAGTTGGAAAAGTCCATGCCAGGCAGAGGGAATAATATTTGGCAAGACACAGGGGTGTGAAAAGTCCTCTGTGTTGAAGCAGTGGTGAGAAGCACAGCATGTTGAGAGCAGGCAGGGAAGGAAGGATCTGGACTTGATGGAGCTAGAGAGCACTGGGAGCTGTTCCATGAAGGGCCCATGGAAATGGGATGTTCCTCTGTTGACATGGTACATAGGAAACCAGTCCCTCTAAAACATTCCTCGAGTCCCTGGACCCAGCATCCTGGGCCTAGAGACACAGTTTCTCACATGCTCCCACTAAGCTGCCAGAGTTGCCTTGGCACAGCAGTGCTTTGGCTGCTTTAAGGCTTGACTCACCACTGTGCTTTGTCAGGATGGGCTTCCCAGGAATTGCTGCCAGTTGACTGTGGCGCCCACTCCAGTCAGGTGCAGATGGTTGTCAGTTCCGTGGACAGGTGCAAAGGCAGTGGTGGGGTGTTTGAGTTTGCTCCCCAGGATCCATCCAAAGGCTAGGAAGCCAGCCACAGGCATCCTAGCTGTGGGTAGGTGATGGGAGAGTAGTTGTGCTGATGAACCTACAGATGCCTCTTTTAGTGCCTGCAGACTTCAGCTCTGACCTCTAGTCTTGCATTCCTGCACTGTCCACATGCCCAGATATCTCATTCAGAGCCTTCCTAGTTCTTTCACACTCCTGGTCTGCTTCATGGTTGATTTCCAGCTCATTGTCTCTTGAACTCCTTGTGTGATCACCACCTGGGAAGTATTCTCTGGTTCAATTAAGTTACCATAGGCCATACTTGCACTAAGGTTTACTTAGAAGGATGTAGGTCAGTAAAATAGATAACTAATAAGGACCTAGCACAGGGAACCCTGCTCAATACTCTGAAATGACTTACATAGTGTGTCTACTAAATCTCTTCAGTTGTGTTGGACTCTTTGCAACCCCATGGACTGTAGCCCACCAGACTTCTCTTTCCATGGGATTCTCTAGGCAAGAATACTGGAGTGGGTTGCCATTTCCTTCTACATTCTATTGTCAGAATAGAATCTAAAAACGTGGATATATGTGTATGTGTAACTGATATACTTTGTTGTACAGCAGAAACTAACACTGTAAATCAGCTATTCTCCAATAAACATTGAATTACAAAAAAAAAAAAAGGATATATGTCAGGAAAAGCAGCATGCCAGTAGCACAGGCATGTGTTTCTTTTCAGTGGGAGTAGTCTTTGCAGAAATCCCTACAGGCATCCAGGAGCCAGTCTCTTTTGCACCCCCACCAAAGTTATAGTGTGAAAATAGAGGGTCCATTTGGGTAAGTACAACATGCACCCTGGCTTAGAAACCCCGTCTCTCAAGTATAACCTAGTGTCTCATGTTACAGTCTCAGGCATGGGAACATGTTCCTGCAAGGGACATGTTTAGTTACAAGAGTTATCACTTTCAAGGATTCCAAAGCTATAGATTCCAACCAAGAGTCTGTGGTTCACATATGGAACTTTCGATCCAGGTGTTACTTATGAATCCAGGGTTGTTTTTACCAAAAGTGCTGTCATTTAATGGCACAGCTGCTCTTCCACCTTTATCAGCTTTTCAGGGAAACAATACTAAAATGTTAACCCAACGGCAATTTTGTAGGAAAGGGTGTTGTTAACCATTTATCCCAGAGGAATTTTCATTGAGAAGACATGACTTGAACAAAGACTTGAAGGAGGTGAGGGAGTCAGCACCGTGACTATCTGGTGAAAAGCTCTCCAGGCAGAGGGAACAATCAGTACAAATACTTGAGGTGGAGGCATGTCTGGGATGAGTGAGGAACATCAGGGGTGTCAGTACACCTGGAATAGAGTGAGTTAGTCCAAGAGTAGTAGGAACTAGTCAGAGGTAAGTGACGGTGCTATAGCTCAGGTGGTCTGCCCTAGGACACCGTCAGGACTCTGGGTATTTCTTTGAGTAACAGAGAGAGATATTAGAGAGTTTTGAAAGTTGTCTTGCATTTATGAGAATCATTCTGGCTGTTGGATTAGTCAGTTCTTGGGAATAGACTGAGAGCAAGTGTGGGAACACAGTGACTTGCCAGGAGGCTGGTGCAGTAATTCAATGTGGACAGTAATGTGGCTCATGGAGCAGCAGTTGAAAGTGGGGAGTATTAGTCACATTCCTGATACACTGTAGACAAAATGTGCAGTTCCATGTTTAGGTTTGCATTTGTCTATAAAACATAACTTATTAAGCTTATTCAGATATCTGTGTACATGAATATAGAACATAAAGAGCTACAGCAGAGTGTACTGAGAAATTTGAAATATGGCCAGTAAGTGTTCAGTCTTTGACAGTGAAGCAAGTCAAAGAATAATAAGATCTTCAAGCTCAAATAAACTTCATTCGAGTTCATTCAGGACTCTTTTGAATGGGATTAGTGAAAAGCCAAACTTCTCAAGTCAAATCTGCTCACAGAGTTTAATACTGGGCAGAGCAAGGACTAGATTCTGGACTATGGTAACTTCTTCAGAGTAATACCACCCTGAGAGGGCTCATTTTACTATTAACTCTTTTCCATTGGTGTTAGAATAGTATATTTCCTAATAAAAATGGATAAACTGGCTTTTGATTAACAAATCAGATTTTATCAGTAAAATTTGTAACCTTCAGAGTTGGTTCTCTGGAACGTAAACATTTCTGCATGAACTGATAAAATAGAGGCCATCAAAACTGAAGACCTTATTCCATTCATCAACATATAATAATGAGAACTTCATCAGTGGCTAGCCAGTACCTCTCCTTGATATCTGAAAATAAAAATGAAACAAACAAAAATGTATATATTTTTCTGCTTACAGGATGTGTATAAACAAGAAATACAAGTTGTAATAAAATTTAGTGAAACTTTTTGGAAGATCACCCAAGAACTCATGGTTGCAAGATACATGATCAGTCCTCTTACCTCTCAGTGTCTTCCCACAAATGTGATCTCTTTCTTGAAAGGCTTTTTGTGGCTTCCAGGGTACTTTGTTTTCATGATGTTTCTTCTACTTGGAATACTTTTGGCTTTCATTTGCTTTTATGGGCTCATCTATCATTCCTCACCTCTAAATGTTGGGATTCCTCCTGTTCAATTCTCATACCTCTTCTATTCTGTCTGTACTCATTCCCTTAGTGATGTAATTCAGTTCCTTAAATTTAAATACCACCTATATACATTTCAAATTCACATTTCCAATTCTGACCTCTTTTCTGAACTCTAGGCTTTTATATGAAAACTGTTGACATAGCCACTTGGGTATCTAATAAACTTCTTAACTCTTAACATGTCTTAAACCAAATTCTTGATTTCTACTTTATTATTACCTCCTCCCACCAAAAAGGAAAGTAAATAAGAAAACTGCTATTAGTGCAGTAGGGTTATGAGTACATTTTCATTGACTAGCTGTATAAGCTTGGACAGGTTACTAAAAATTCTTTTGCCTCAGTTTTTTTTTTATTAGTGAAGGTTAAATGAAATAATGTATGTTCTATATATCTGAGTCTCTTTTTCTGTTTTGCATATAGGGTTATCATTACCATCTTTCTAAAGTCCATATATATGTGTTAGTATACTGTAATGGTCTTTATCTTTCTGGCTTACTTTGCTCTGTATAATGGGCTCCAGTTTCATCCATCTCATTAGAACTGATTCAAATGAATTCTTTTTAATGGCAGATATATAGAACAGACTTGTGGACTCTGGGAGAAGGCAAGGGTGGGATGTTTCAAGAGAACAGCATTGAAACATGTATATTATCTAGGGTGAAACAGATCACCAGCCCAGATTGGGTGCATGAGACAGGTGCTCGGGCCTGGTGCACTGGGAAGACCCAGAAGGATCGGGTGGAGAGGGAGGTGGGAGGGGGGACTGGGATGGGGAATACATGTAAATCCATGGCTGATTCATTTCAATGTATGACAAAAACTACTGTAATGATGTAAAGTAATTAGCCTATTAAAAAAAATAAATAAATAAACTAATACTGAAAAAAAAAAGAAATAATGTATGTGAGGACTAAGTGAATTAATATGTATAAAGTATTTGGAAAAGTGCCTGGTACCTACTAAGAATCATTTCAGAGTTAACTATTAGTTATTTTTAATGTTGTGTTGTTATCTTGGTAAATGGCATCTCCATTTAGCTGCTTGCTCAGGCCAAATACTTTGGAGTCATCCTTGATTCTTCCTTCTCATATCCTGTACGAAATTGAGCAGCAATTTCCTTTGGCTTTACTTTCAAGTAAAGAACCCAAATCCTGCCTTTTTCCATCACTTCAGTGGCTGCAACCCAAGTCCAAGACATCCTTATCTCTTGTCTGGTAAATGACAAGAACCTTCTCATAGTCTTCCTGCCTCCTCTCTTCTTGCCTGTGTGTTGATTAATTTTATGTGTTACCTTAAGTGGGCCAGGGGTGCCCAGATATTTAGTCAAACATTATTATTGGTATATCTGTGAGGGTGTTTTGGATGAGACTAACATTTGATTTGGTAGACTGAGTAAAGCAGATTGCTCTGCATAATGTTGGTGATCCATATCCAGTTAGTTAAAGGCCTGATTAGAATAAAAAGTAGACCCTCCTGTGAGTAACTGGGAACTCCCGCTGACTGTCTTGAACTGGGACATCTGCTTTTTTCCTGCTTTCAGATTTGAACTGACCAGTCATCCCTTCTTGAGTCTTGAGCCTGCCAGCTTTTAGACTAGGATTTACATCTTCAGCTCTTTTGGTTTTCATGGCCTTCAGACTTAAACTGGAACTGTACTATCTGCTCTGCTGGGTCTCCATTCTGCCTGCTGACTGCACATCTTGAGACTTCTCAGCCTCTGTAATCGTGTAAGTTCCTTATAATAAATGAATCTCTTTCCTATATATCTGTCTATCTAATCTTTTATTGGTTTTGTTTCTCTAGAGAACCCTGACTGGTACTCTCTATAAGTCTATCCTCTCAAAGCAGCCAGAGGAATACTTTAAGAAAATAAATTTTATCACATCAGTTTCCTGCTCAAAATACTCCAGTGGTTTCCCCTCATGCGTGGAGTAAAATTCTAAGTTATTTCCTTAAGGGCCCTGTATGATCTGGCCTGCCTTGTTCCCTGATGCCACCTTGTGTCTCATTTACTACTCTCTGTGTTGCCCCTACAGTGTTAGGCTGTCTTCCTTGCTGTCCCTTGAACACACAAATCTAACTTCCATGTCAGAGTTTTTAAACATGCCATTCCCTCAGCCTAGAATTCTCTTCTTCAGTTTATCTTGGCTTATTCCTAATGAGTTCAAGAATCTACCTAAACATTAATTATCAGGAAGTCTTTCCCTAATAACCACTCTTTCACTCTCAATCTCTTTATCCTACTTTATTTTTTCCTTGGGCTCTTGCTTGACATTTTATTAGTTACACATTTATTTAGTCTTCATCTTTATTCAGTCTTTATCTGTCTCTTCTGGGTAGAATATAAGATCCATGAGGTCAAGATTTTGTTTTACTAAATGCTTTTGACTTCTCTGTATGTGGTATATAATCAATGTTTGTTGTTGAACAAATGCCTGGGATATAAATAACTGCACTTTCCTCCCTTAAACATCAGATATGTGTTGTTGACTCTTGCTATTGCCTGGGGCAGTCTTTTAACCTGATCATAACTCACTCACTTGCTTTGTGCAGAGGCCTTTTTGAATGCTAGACTTGGGCCTCGCCTAGTTCTCCAGAGATTTCTTAATTTAGGAAATTCTACAGGTAAACTCATAAGTATATGCTTGTGTTTTTAGATATCTTAATTAACAGAAAGAGAGAACTATTTTCATTATTAACAGAAATGCTATCTATCTATGTCCCTTTTTCCTTCAATGGTCAGCTGAAAATAGGAACTAGAACATGTGATCACGTGTGACCAGATGGAAGTTTCTTAGCCTCATCTTGCTAGGTGGATGATCTATCCTGAGTTCCAAATAATTGACTTAAAAATTTTAAAATGTTAAATAACTATTTATTTTTAAAGATAGGTGAAATGTATTTTAGGAAATTGACCATAATATCTATGACATTAAAAAAAAAAAGACCTACTCATAGTAAACCTAGTTCAAACAGTATAGAAAGGTTCTAAATGATTCCCAGTCTCTCATCCAAAAGCACTAAGTATAAATATATTTTTGTGCTTCTTTCCAGAAAAGAAATTATGTCTACACTAGCATCTAGAAATATTTCCGGTTTTTATTCACAGAAAAGGACCATACTTTACATTTTATTCTACACTTGCTTTTGTAACTCAGTAAAGCGGCTTGGCCATCTTTCCATTATCAGCTAATGTAAGTTTCCCCTCTTATATCATGGGCTGTATGGTATTCCATAGTATAGATGTCATACGTTGTTTAATAAAAACTGTAATACTAAAAGGATTTGTTGTTTCCATTTTTGGCTACAGTAAGCACCCTATATCATATCTTGCAAGTGTGGCTGCAGATAATTCCTTGCAATGAATTGCTGGATCAAATGAATCAAATTCTTCAGATTTTGAAAGATAGGGGTTAATTGTCTTCAAAATATTGTATAAATCTATACTGCTACCAACAGTGTCAGTCTTGGTGCAATTGTTAAATTTGAAAAATTATGACCAATTTTGTGAGCAGTCCTAATGTCTTGTTTTGGTTGGCATTTCTTTAATTATGAAATATGAATTTTTTCCATGCATACTGGTCATTTGTTTTTTCTATAAATTATTTTTTCACATATTTTGCTTAATATTATTAGATTGTCTTAATCTTGATTCATAAAACTTTTCTATATGTTAAAGAAATTATTCCTTTCCTATATGGATTACAAATATCCTCCCCAGTCTTGAATATAATTTTTAATGACTAATTTTTTTAATGTAGCCACATGATTTCTGAATTGTTTCTTGCTTAGAAAGGCCTTTGCCATTCTGAGATTTTGAATGCATTCATTGATTCTTTTAGAACACTCATGGTTTCATTTTTTAAGTGTTTAAATCTTAGATATTTCTGGAAATTATTTAATTGCTGCATATCAAATAGAGATCTGACTTAATTTTCTTTTTAATGGATCATCTAGTTGTCTCAAATCATTTATTGAATAATCTATTCTTTTTGATCATTTATTTGAAATACTCACTTAGCAAGTGGAGTTTACATCAATTTTTGAATTCTGTCTTTATTCTATTGACCCATATGCTGCTTCTTCAATCACAAACTGTAGCTTCTCACCATGTTTAACTATCAGGGTGAGCTTGTCCTTCTCATCTGCTTTTTCAGAATATCCCTGGCTTTTGGTATAAGTTCTTTTCCTCCAGTTGAACTTTAAAATTCAGTCTTTGTAAAGCTTTAGTCTGTATAGAGAGGAGTCTAAAGAAATCTCTGCAATGCTCAGAATGATAGATGGTGGAAATTGGGGGAAATTGATTCCAATACTTGTAGCCCTAAACAGGGAACAGCAAAACTCTTTAGATGGAATTCTAGAGGCATGGATGCTCCTGTGTAAGTTGTCAAAATCACGTGATTCTTGTTTTTACAGTGACAAAGTCAACCAGGAAGTGTGAAAAATAAGGGATCCAGTAAAAATATTTAAGAAGAACTCTGATTTATTGACTAGATATTTTCCTGCCTTCTTCCCCAACTCCCATAGTATACTTTGTATAAGCAAGTATCATTTTTTAATTTTGTATGTTTTTTATTTGACATTTTCTCAACCTTTTTTTAAAATATTTTACTGTATTGGCACTAAACTTAGCACAAATCTCTTTGGGAATCTGGTGCCCTTTCCATTCATTCTTTATAAGTTCTTAAATATTGACAACCATCAGTTAAACTCCTAAAAATCTCTTCTCCCATGGATTTTCCACTAGATTTGATTTCTTTTATTTGCACTTCCCATTATAGTGGAAGTAACAGCTAGCCTGTTTCCCTAAATACTTATGCTCTACAACCCACCCCCCTCCACCCTTACCTTTTAATGTAAGTTGATATTTTAGCAGCTGGGCTGAGCAGCTGGAGAGATTTCAAAATCAATGAGTGTTTTTTGGAACTCTTATTAAAACTCTTAATCTTAGTAATATTCTGGTATATATTAGTATTATCATTTAACAGAAGTGTAAACAAGCTAAAAGAAGCTGAGAGAGAGGAAAAATATAAATTATATTTATTGCACACTTACTATGTGTTAAGAGTTGCTGGGTGTGTTATTCCATGAGGGCAGTGACCATGTTTGTTTTGTTCGCCAGTTCATCCTCAATATCTCGTGTGCTACTTGGGCCATAATCCCCACTGAATATTATTTGGTGGAAAGCTTGAATGAACATTCATATTGTCCCTGTCTTGGTGAGTGTATTTATGGAACAGACCAGTTTGTATCCCTATAAAAGCTTTGGTAAACCTGGATTATTTTATTCTGTTTTATCAGAGTGTCTCAGTGACTATGGGAAACCTTAGTAGATTTTTTAAAATTTCCAATAATTAAGTTTTCACCTCTTTATATCAAAGGCTAGGGGATAGAAGTGGGGGTGGAGGGCAATACGGAGAAAACTGTGCTTATTCTAGAAAGAATGTATCTAGACTGTATTTCCCTTTATCAAATGTTGTTACTCTAACTTCTATAACACTGTAAAGCTTTATTCTTTTGAAGATATTATTCAGTTAAATTATCGACCCATCCCCATGAATAACAGTTTCGTGGGAGGAAAATATATTTCATATCTTGAAATTTCAGTTTATATTTTTGGGACAAAGTCAGGCTGGTTTTCGTTTGGCATTTAATTATGTTTGTGTTATCCACAACACTCTTTTCCATTAGCAGAATTAATCAAGGGATGGTTACACCTCCTCCACAAAGCTACTTGTTTTTTTCAGGTTTTCCATCTTCATCGCTTCCTATGCCTATGACACAGCTTGTGATTAATCACTCATTTTAAATACTTTGAACAATAGGACTTCTGCCTTTCTCAACCCTGGAGAGCCTGGGGAACACTCTCATCATTTACAGCACACATGAAGAGATACATTACAGTAGCCTCAGGGTCTCCTGCCACCCCAGGGTCATTTTTCACAGAAATGTATTTTAAAATTCAAGAGCAGTTGTGTGCCTTTCCTGCTAAATTGTTGAGCTATTTAATGTCTTTTTAATGTAAGAAGCCATTTGCATTGTCCTGAAGTGTTACAGCCTTTAAATGAATCACAAGATGGTATGAAGCTCCATTTGCTCCCAGATTTCATGTGCTATAGTAATAGTGAAGGAAAAATCATACTCATTTCTCAAACACTGGTGGCGGTTTCTGTTGCTCCTACTGCAAAGGTTTGGTTTTTAATTTGTTGGTTTCTGCAAAGCACAAATCATATTATTGGTTTTAAATGATGATAGATGCTATTACTTTAGGTATGAGGGAAAACAAAACAGGATTGTGGTGTGAAAACTCAATTTTAAATTGCTTGATTAATTTATTTTAGTGGCATGTAGCAAAGACTATTCTTTATTATGTTGGAATAATCCAATTTACTGTAAACTAGTCTAACAAATGAAATGCCTAGAGGTACCTTATAAATTGCAGTAGTGTTTTTGTTGTAGTGAATATAAATGAATCAAATACAAATTCCTAAGACAGTTTAAAAATATGTTTAGCAACATATGTATTTAAATCATTGACCTCAATTTCATTGTTGACTACATTCAGCTTAGGTTTTGTTTGTTTATATCTGCTCAATCCTGGCAGAAATTTGAAATTGCCAATCATTTTGAATTACAGATTTCCTTTCATTTGGTTGGTGAGGAAGTTTCTTCATGCTCCCTTCTCACTGGCCATGCTATAGACTGAATGTGCCACCTCCACTCCCTCCCCAATTCACAGGTTGAAACCTAATTCCCAATGTGATGGTATTTGGAAGTGAGACATTTGGGGGTGATTAGGTCAAGAGAGCAGAGCCCTCATGAATAGATTGTTGCTCTTATATTAATAAAAGAGACCCCAGAGAGAGCTCCTTCCTCCACCTCCTTCCACCATGTGATGCAGGCAAGCACACTCAATGGTGTCTGACTCTTTGCCACCCCATGGACTGTAGTCTACCAGACTCGTCTGTCCATGGAATTTTCCAGGCAAGAATACTGGAGAGGGTTGCCATTTCCTTCTCCAAGTGATCTTCTCGACCCAGGGATCGAGCCTTGGTTTTCTGCATTGCAGGCAGATTCTTCACCATCTGAGCTACCAGGGATGCCCCTCCACCATGTGAGGACATAACAAAAAGACTGTTGTCTATGCAATAGGAAGCAGGCTCTCTCTAGACTCCAAATCTGCTGGCACCTTGATCTTAGACTTGTTAGCCTCTGGAACCTAAGAAATAAATTTCTGTTGTTTATAAGCCGCCCAGTCTATGGTGTTCTGTTATTATAGCCTGGACTGACTAGGCCAAGAAGACAACTTAAATGAGAGGGTGGTAAAACTTTCATAAAAATCTGAGTTGACAATGGGTAATAATGCAGCCAATAAATACAACATGAATTAATGTAATACTTAGAGGACTCTTCATAGATTCCACTGGGTGAGAAAAGTGATATGTGGAAATGCATGTAAAGAGGGTTATTGCATGTGCACATAGGGGTGTCATATGTGTATATACCTACATGTCTAAATATTTTGACATGAGCTTTGCTGTGCTTAGTCGTTCAGGCATGTCTGACTCTTTGCAACTCCATGGACTGTAGCCTGCCAGGCTCCTCTGTCCATGGGGATTCTCCAGGCAAGAATACTGGAGTGGGTTGCCATGCCCTCCTCCAGGGGAATCTTCTCAACCCAGGGATCAAACCCAGGTCTCCTGCATTGCAGGAGGATTCTTTACCATCTGAGCCACCAGGGAAGCCCATTTTGACGTGTAGAGATATGTAAAGATGCAAACAAACTAGTTGTTAAATCTGGGTTTCCCAGGGAGTGAAATGGGTGGGAATAGAATCGATAAATTAAAAGGTAGTAAATACTTCCCTAAAATGCAAATTTTACACTTATTAAAATGGTCATGTTTGTACCAATTGACTTTGTCTTTAGAGGAGACAGAATTCAGGTACAGTGGAAGTTCTTCATTTATTGAATGGTGAGTAAATTAGATTTCTCCATACTTAATACCTTCAGTATTGGACAGTAAATAAGGGAAACTGGAAATCTGATTCTTTTGTTTGGAAAAGAAGTATGATTTTAATAACATGAAATAATCAACTCCTATTAATTATCGGTAAGCCAAAACACCAAAGTGAGAGTGACTATTCATAGAAGGCTGTCTCTTTCCTTTAGTCAATAAGAATTATTTAGCACCTACCACAGGCCAGGCTCTATAGGAGGTGTTGGGCAGGCTACAAGTTTACAGACTGCAAACTTTAATGAACCTATACTATAGTTGGGGCTCCAAAATAATATTCTTGGGCTCCAAAATCACTGCAGATGGTGACTGCAGCCATGAAATTAAAAGATACTTGCTCCTTGGAAGAAAAGCTATGACCAACCTAGAAAGCATATTTAAAGGCAGAGACATCACTTTGCTGAGAAAGGTCCGTATAGTCAGATCTACAGTTTTTGCAGTAGTCACATATGGATGTGAGAGTTGGACTATAAAGAAAGCTGAGCGCCAGAGAATTGATGCTTTTGAACTGTGGTGTTGGAGAAGAATCTTGAGCATCCCTTGGATAGCAAGGAGATCAAATCAGTCAATCCTAAAGGAAATCAGCCCTGAATGTTCATTGGAAGGACTGATGCTGAAGCTGAAGTTCTAGTGCTTTGGCCACCTGATGCGAAGAACTGACACATTGGAAAAGGCCCTGATGCTGGGAAAGATTGAAGGCAGGAAGAGAAGGGGATGACAGAGAAAGGGATGGTTGGATGGCATCACCGACTCGATGGATATGAGTTTGAGCAAGCTCTGGGAGTTGGTGATGGACAGGGGAGCCTGGCATGCTGCAGTCCATGAGGTCAGACACAACTGAGCGATTGAACTGAACTGAACTATAGTTGGGGAGACCAACAAGCTATTAATTAACAGCTTGTTTGCCAAGTGAAAAGGGGAAGGAGGGAAAAACTTCCAGGTTGAACAGTATGTGCAAAGCCTCAGATGTGAGAAAGAGCATAGCATATGTAGGGATTGTGGAACAGAATGTGCCTGGGCTATACAGGGGAGGAAAGATGGTTGGGCAGAGGAGGGTTAGAGTCTACCAGGAGATAAGACTAAGGTGTGTTTGGATGAGATTGTTTAGTGGCTTAGTAGGGGTGCTCTGAGGAGCTTGGCTATCTGCACCAAGTGATGAGGAGCTCTAGGAAGTCTGAGTGTAGAAGTGATATGATTGGGTTTGTGTTTTTAGAAAGGTAACTCTAGCAGCAAGATAGAAGATATAGTTGAAGAGTAGGAGATTTGAGGTAGTGGAACCATTTAGGAAACCTGCTGAAGATAAGCAAGAGTAAATAAGGTGAGTCAGAAGAGGAAGGAGATCTTGTGGGGGATGGTATAAAAGTAGAATTAATAGAATATAGGGATTGTTCTCAGAGCCTGGCTGAGAAAGAGAGGACTTAAACATGCCTCTAGAGTTTCTTTTTTTTTTTAACTTAACTCTTTTTTTTAATTGTTTAGTTTTTATTTCATAATCATAAATTTAACTTTGCAATCCAGCTAAACTTGGCCTCTAGAGTTTCTAAGAATAAAGTCATGACATGTAATAACCAATGCTCTCCCATTAACTTGATGAGAAGGAAGAGGGCTTAGATTTATAAAATGCTTATATTCAGACTAGCTCTAAACACAAAACTAATTTTTATTGAGCATTTATTATATATCAGGCTAAAATATTACATATGCTGTCTCTTTATTAATATTCAATCTACAAACACGTAGTACCGACTGTATATCTAATAATGTATGAGATATTATTATTATCATTATTTTCATGCTATAAATGGGGAAACTGCACTTTTAAGTGGTTAAGGAACTTGCCCATGGTATCAAAGAGTCTGAGTAAACTCCAGGAGTTGGTAATGGACAGGGAGGCCTGGTGTGCTGCAGTCCATGGGGTTGCAGAGAGTTGGACATGACTGAGCAACCGAACTGAACTGTATAGACAGTGGTGCCAAGACTAGAATTCAGGTTTGTTCACCTCTCAAATCTTTCCAACTGTGCTGTGTTGCCTTTTTGACATCATATGGAGTGGGTAGGCTCCATATTTTCCAGCAAAGCTGGAGACACACAACTTACTTCGTTTCACATTTACTTCAGTACCTGCGAGTGTCTCTAACTAATATGATTTCATTGATATATTCCCATTTATCCAAGCTATTGTTTCTGTCTGTGAAAGTTAAGGATATGATTCTTTTCTTTCTCTGCCTCACTATACACATGCAACTTTATCTCCTATACTTCCAATACAGTGAAGATCTAATTTTGGTTTAATATATTCATAATTTTTAAATTAAAATCATATTTCTGGAACTTCCCTGGTGGTCCAGTGGCTGAGCCTCCTCACTCTCAGTGCCCTTTATAATACCCTTTATAATAAGAAGATAAATTAAGCAAATGTTCCTCTGAGTTCTGTGGGTGCCTTTTGCAATCTAAATGAAACCAAGGAGTGGGTTGTGGGAACCTCTGATCTACAGTCATTTGGTCAGAAGCACAGGTGACAACCAGGATGACTGGAGTCTGAAAGGAAAGGGTTGAGTCCTTAAGGTGGAGGATCCCATGCTTTTCAGGTAGACAGGGCTAGAATTGAGTTAAATTGTAGGACACCCGGTCAGTGTCCACTCAGAGTTGGACAATTGCTCCGTGGTGCTGGAAAAAACACATTATAGGAGAAGTTTTCCTTAGATGTGTAGCTGATGGGTAGCTTTCTTCTGTTTTCAAAGGGAATTAAAAAGCCAATTGAAAATGTGAAAATACAAGTGCAGATTGTCAGCTCCCTTGCAGGTTGCTCCTACTAGGCATTTGAAGTGGGGGACATCTGATGTTTATATCCTCTGGGGCTGATGAGATTCTGCAGAGGAGAATCTTCAGTCTCCTTCCTGGAGGGTGATGGCTGGCTGACAGCATTCTGTAAGCCCAGTGGGGTAGTGATTTCCTCTATTTTTAGTAAGCTATTTTTAGTAGCTGACCCTTGAGCTATTTTCAGTGATATCAGTCCAGAAGAGAGGTACCTCTATGTTACATTTCTTAAGGAAAAGACCTCCAATCTTTTGCTGCTGCATTCTGAGACTTTCAGATGCCCAATTAGACTTTCAAATAATTTTCTTTTTAAAAGTCTTCTCTTTACCCACATTGCCAAAGATACCTGTTGTTGTTTACTCGCTCAGTCATGTCCGACTCTTTGTGATCCCATGGACTGCAGCACATCAGGCTTCCCTGTTCCTCACTGTTTCCTGGAATTTGCTCAAACTCATGTGCATTGAGCTGTCCAACCATCTCATCTTCTGTCGCCCCCTTCTCCTCCTGCCCTCAATTTCCAGGGTTTATTGCTGCCAGCTAAGGATTCAGTTTTCTTATCTCTGCTAAGTCATAATTTCTTTTCCTTCTGTTTTATATTCTCTTAGAATTTGTTTTTGTTTCATTTCCTGTTCTCCATGTTTTTGTATGTTTGTGCCTTTAAAAAAATCCTTTACTATTTTAATGGATTTTTGATAGGTGCTGAAAGTAAATATGTTTATTCAGTTTTCTGTCTTTACCCAGAAGTCCAGAAAATGCCAGGAAATGCTTTCTGGTGACTTTTGTGATGCTGCTGTGCTTTTGATTTTACTTATTAAAGCAGTTTCCTTGGTGGCATCTATTATGGAGATCAAATATTATGCCAAAATACCCTTGATTGGATTGGAACAGTTTTTTTTGTTTGTTTGTTTTGGTCTCTGTCTTCAACTGGCTTTGTGATTGGAGTCAAATCCTTTAAACTCTGCTTCTTAGTCTATGTCTTATAAAATATAAATAATACCTTATGCTTACAGGTTATTACAAAGAAGAAATCAGATAATCTGGCAGTGTTTTATGAAAGAGTTTTAATGTGCTTCATAAATGGAAACGCATCTGTATGTGAAGACAACTTAGTGTTCTTCACAGTATAAACAATGTCAGTTTTAAGCCCTTTTCCCTACATATCTTTTTTTTTTCCCCATTGCCTAATTATTTTTGTTGCTTTTCCCTGAAACTTGACTCCCTTTTCCAAGAGCAGTCAACTGCTCTACGCTATGCCAAGAGAAGGGAAATGAGTATCCTCAACTCTTCCTTGTCAGACTTCTGCCAACACCTCCCATGGCATTTCTTCCACAAGACAAAAACAATGAGGGAATAAATTCATCTTCAGTTCATTATGTCTTCTCTGTTTCTCTGTCTCTGGGTATCCCATCTGCTTACCCTAGATGAAGGATTTTCCTCTGTGCCATCACCCAAGTTGCAAATGAAATGACAGTGCTTGTCAGCAGCTTACCCCAGCTGCCAAACTGTGGGCTATACTTGCTCTACTGACTGAAGAAAAATACTGACAAATGGCCTGGATTCAGTGACCTAAGCCAAAAATAGTTACAGGCTAAAAAAAAAAACCCAAACAAAAAGCAATTGTTTATGATTCCCTGGTAGTAGCAAAGAACTCCAAAATAGCTGTTCTTCTGAACTTTCTCTAAAAGATTGTCTCATGATTCTGTAGCATTAGTTCCTGAACTTCATGTGCCAGAGATGCAATTTTTTTTTTTTTTTGACTGCACCATGTAGAATCTTCTTTCCCTGGTCAGGGATCAAACCCAGGTGCCCTGCAGTAGAAGTGTGGAGTCTCAACTGCTGGACCACCAGGGAAGTCCCCAGAGGTACATTTCTTATGTACCTTTACTTGGAAGATTTTCTTGAGGTTGTTGATGGCTGGAAACTATGTGTTTTGTAGTATTTGTAAAAAGAAATATTTGTAATGTTTGTAAAAAGAAAATAAGATGAATTCTGACTTCTAGATTTGATGGAGTAATTAGAACTAGCCTAGCTCTCCAACTTTAAGCATCTAGAAAACTGGACAATATTTATGGAACAACATTTATTTTTTAAACAGTGGATAATAGGCATTCCCGAACTCTCATCCCTGAGAAGGGAAACAAATATGGTGAACCCTAAAATCACTTTGATTTCCTGCCAGATAAACAGAGATGGAGAACCCAGGATGAGCAAAATGATTCCGCCGATTTCAGGAGACAGAGATCACAGTGTGGAGCTGAGGTAGCTGGAGTTTGCCGGATAGAGTACAGGACAGGAGAGAGCTGTGCAGAAAAAAAGCTCCAGAAGTCTGCTTATGAGTCCCTTGGGTGTGATGCTGAATACAAATCCAGAGATTTATAGGGTAGAAACCAATAAGGCTGGGGAAAGATAATTGGAAAGTTATTAGCCGAAAACTCCCATAGCTCACTCACGACTGGGAGATGTTAATATTCTAACCACTAGAATGCAGAGTGCTCATTTAACACCTATGACATTTCTGTAGTGATTCCAGAAAGGTCGTACTTTAGAAATATTATGAAACTAGCCATAATGTAAAGGCTACTCTAGGCTTTTCATAACAATGCTGAAAAAGAAGTTTTGAAAAGATCAACCTTATAGGCAAGCAGATTTACCACCTGGCAGAAAAATGTCCAACACAATTTAAAAGCTGAAACAAAATCTAGCATTCAAGAATGTATAATTAACAATGGCCAATGTCCAATAAAAGATACTAAATCAGTAAAGAACCTTAAAGCAGCTATTATGAATTTGCTTAAAGATGTAATAGAAACCATGACAATAATGATTCAACTATAAAAAAGAACCAAATGTAGCTTTTGGAGAAGAATAATACAATATTTAGTATGTTTTTTGAATGAGATAGCACATTTGATACTGCAAAATAAAAAAAATAGTGAACTTTAAGATATATGAGTAAGTCTGTACAAAGTGAAACTCTGAGAGAAAAAAGTCTGGAAACAAAAAATCCACAGAGCCCCAGTAACCTGTGGAAAATATTCATTCATTTGGAGTCCTAGAAAAGGGAATAGAGGGCAAGAAAATATTTGAAGAAATAGTGGCTGAAAAATGTTCATATTTGAACAGTCCCAGGAAGCTCAAGAACCCCGGGAGTTAGACGCAAAGAAAACCACAGAGAGGCGCTTGGTTTTTGTTGCATTTGTACCCAGTCGTGTCCGACGCTTCGCGACACGAAGCCAGGCTCCTCTGTTCGTGGGATTCTCCGGGCAAGAACACTGGAGTGGGCGGCCATCGCCTTCTCCAGGGAATCTACCTAACCCAGGGACTGAACCCACGCCTCCTGTGTCTCCTGCATTGGCAGGCGGATTCTTCACCACTGAGCCACCTGGGAAGCCCATCATAATCAAAGAGCTAAAATTAAATGACATTTTAAAGTTTCTCAGGAGCAGTTGGGGTGTGTATAAGGAGATATGTTCTGTACAGGGGAACACAGTTAAGAAAAATTGAAGTCGTTTACACACACAGACACATACACACATGCAATGTAGAATATAATGGAATGATTTCTCTAAAGTGTTGAAAGAAAAACTCCCAACATAAGTACTATACCCAAACTATTCTTCCAAAATAGGGGAAGACATTTTTTTTCCAGACAAACTAAAGCTGAGAAAATTTGCTACCAGACTTCCATTATAAAATATAAAAAACACTGAAGAAAAATGTCACAGATGAAAATTTGTATGTGGATAAAAGCAGTGAATAGTGCCAGAAGTAGTAAATAAGAGGGTAGAGATCAAATTTTTTTCCTAATTGAAATATCTTTAAAAGAAAATTAAATGTTAAAAATATGAATGTAGTGAGGTTTATAAAATTTATAAAAAAGTAAAATGTATAAAAACAAGGATGGAAGGGTGATATGGAAGTATATATTGTTGATAATTCTTATAAGTAAAGTGATATAATATTTGAAGGAAGACTGATAAATTAAAGATATATATTTATAAACTCTCATATAACCACTGAAACAATAATACAAAAATGTTTAGCCAATAATCCAATAGTGGAAATAAAATGATAAACTTAAATATACTCAGTAAATCTGGAAGAATGATGGAAAAGATAAAGAAGAAAAAACTCAAAATAAATTACAAGAGAAATGAGAAAATAACATAAATAGAATGAAAATGAGAATGTAACATTGAAATTTGTGAAATGGAGCTACAGTAATGTTTAGAGGGAAATTTTTAGCTTTACATGCATTTATTTGAAAATAAACAATGTTTAATCAATAATCTAGGCTTCCAATTTGAGAAGTTAGAAAAAAAATGTTAAATCTACTAAGCAGAGGTGTGGAAACAATAAAGATAAATATAGAAAACAATAAAATATTAAATGGGAAAACAATAGAAAAAAATCACTGGTACCAAAAGCTAGTTTAAAAAAATAGCAAAAGTGATAGACATCTAGCTAGACTTATCAGGAAATTGAGGACACAAATTGCCAATTACCAGATAACATAAATATTTAAGGAATAGTTAGGTAATATTATAGACAACTCTGAGGCCATAAAAATTAGTAAGTGAATGCATTTTATTGTATGTAAATTATATCTCAGTAAAAGTGATTGAAAAAAAACAAAATGAGTAATTTCAGTTGCTATGATTGAGTTTTCGTCTAGTTAAAAGCTATGTCATTTAATCTGATAATAAAATGGTGATATAAGTTAGTGATTTGGAGTTTATACTTTACACAGAGACTACATCTTTGAATTATGGTTCAGTCAATTAGTAAGTATATGACTAGGTAAATTATTTAACTACTACTATGTAAACTGCTAGGTCTCCCAGGCGGCTCAGTGGTAAAGATCCTGCCTACCAATGCAAGAGACACAGGAGACATGGGTTCAATCCTTGGGTTGGGAAGATCCCCTGGAGGAGAAAATGACAACTCATTCCAATATTCTTGCCTGGGAAATCTCAAGGACAAAGGAGCCTGACCAGCTGCAGTCCATGGTGTTGCAGAGTTGCACACGACTTAGCAACTAAACAACAACGGCACTGTAAACGCACACAGACTGGGAATTTGTTTTGTTCACTTAGATGATTTCTTGACATATGGTAGGCAACCAGTAAATATTTGTTCTTAAACTCTAGTTGACAGATGAAATTGGCAAGGAAGAGATTTACCTGACTTTTAAAGGTTATCAGGAAGGGAGAAACTCAGAATCTGACTTAAGTCTGCCAGATTCCAAAATTAGTGTCTTTCTCCTGCTGCTATGTCAGACAAGTAAGAAACCTTAAAAAGAAACTTAAAAAGAGTAAGTCAAAAGAACCTGATAGGTAACTATGCATGTGTCTTTGAAAGCCCTTATAAGAAAAGGAAATTATACTTCTTTTGATTACCAAATTAATCCTTGAAACTGTGACCTCTCTCACTTTAAATAGAACTGCTATTGTAGAATGGAAAGAAAGCAGGGATCATTTTTCTTTTTTCAATAATTTCATTTACTGCTGCTGCTTAAATTGTACAGCTGAGAGCTCAGATGCAAGTACTCAGGGTTGTATGGGCAGTGGGGCCTGCTGGCTAGGCTGTGCATTTAAGCGGATTGCTGGGTCGTGTGTGTGGTCGGGCAGGGCTGTGGCCTGGGCTCCAAGGCTGCCCAGGGTACTGTTCAGCATCCCTGGTTAAGCAGGGCCAGAAGCTTTACTTCGCAGTTGGGCAGGGCTGCTGGCTTAGACCTTTGCTGGAGCCGGGCTACAGGATGGGCTCTGTTTCTTGGCCATGCCTGCTGGATAGATGGACTGGAGGTTATGCTCAACAACTGGGCGGGTGTGCAAATGGCTTCGCAGCCCTTGCAGGGTGGTAGAATGGGCTGTACTCGTTGCATGGGCCTGTTATCTAGGCACCCAAATCAGGCAGAACTGCCCATTAATCCAAAAAAAGAGGTAAGCTGAGGTAAACTCAAATTACCAGAAATTGTATTCGGGAACAACAGAGGACTTCTTCCCAGGTGACGCTAGTGGTAAAGAACCTGCCTGCCATTGCAGGACACCTCGATCCCTGGGTTGGGAAAGATCCCCTGGAGGAGGGTAAGGCAACCCACTCCAGTATTCTTGCCTGGAGAATCCCCTGGACAGAGGAGCCTGGCGGGCTACGGTGCATAGAGTCGCAACGAGTCCGACATGACTGAAACGACCTAGCACAGAACAGCAGAGGAATTGCAATTCGGAAAACACAAACTGTAGCAAGCTACAGGTGGGTCTGTTGAAGGTTTGGGGCGGCCTGTGTTAATGAGGAAGGCATGCAAAGAGTCGGGGGCGTGCAGTTAGCGTTCAAGCATCAAATTCATTGGCTTGAGTGCAGGGTGAGATTCTTGTGGATGCTCATTGGTCGGGAGATAAGTTACGGGTTTCTGTAAGTCAGGTATTTGAGAGAAACCATTGTTTCGGTTAAGTTTCGTTTTCTTGTGGGTGCATACTTGAGATTCTCCATTTCTTATCTCCGATTCCATTTTAGATTGAAGTCCCTTTGCATGCCGGATTAGCTTGCTGACCAGACGGGCCACCAGCTTGACTTTGCAGATAGGCAGAGCCACTGGCTAAGATTTCTGCTCTGATGCCACTTCAAGCAGGAGTGTGGTCCACCAAGGTCTGATGGATGTAAGTCCCGCCCTTTCCCCCATCTTTATCAGATCGGGAAGCTGAGCCCTACAGATTAGTCCTGTAGTTCCTGAGAGGTGAGACCTGAGTGCCCCTCCTGGGAGCTCCCCTGCAGTGCTGGGGGGGTCTGAGGGGGTCTGCCTTGGTCTCTCATTTCCCCCGCAGAAACAGTAAGCCCACGGGGGCCCTCTCAGGTCGGCACTGTGTCAGCCTGGGGGAGCGGTGATGTGGTCAGAGTGTAGCCTCTCTTCTCACCCTTTTAATGCTGTCCTTCTTGATCTGTGTGGTCCAGGCGGGTGCTTCAGGCTCACCTCTGGGTTTTGGGGTTTCACAATGGTGTTTTATCTACAAATAATTGCTAGTTCTTGCAAGAGGAACAGGAGTCAGGATCAATTGATAGCACTATCTTGATATCTCCAAACTTACTTTGAAAAGACACTGTCAAGTAAAGGAAAAAGAAACCCATAGGCTGAGAGAAAATATTTCTAAAATGGATAGCCGATAAATTGTATCCAGAATAAAGAGAAAACTTTTCACAACCCAATAATAAGATAACTCAGGTTTTTTTTAATGGAATAAGATATTAATGGATGTTTCATCAAAAACGTGTACAAATGGCAAAAACACATGTGAAAAGAGGTTCAATATCATTAATCATCAGGGGAATACAGTGAGATGCCACTGCCCACCTAGTGGAATGACTAAAATTTAAAATGTCTAAAATAACAAGCGTTGGTGAGGATGAGGAGCAACTATAACACTCATACATTGCTGTGGAAATGCAAGCTGATGCAGCCATAATGCACACTGTCCTGCTCTTCCACAGCGCCCTGCCATGCATCTGCTGAGCATCCAAAGTACTATTTCTTAGGTTATTGAGAAATGAATCATAAAAAGTGACTTGGGACAAAATCCCATGTCCTTTACATTATTCAGAATGTTGCAAGGACAATAAACTTGGATTACAAAGAAGCGCCAGTCTCCAAAGCACCAGGCATCCAAAGCCCAACTTGAAGAGTCCCGTTGTATAGGTCTCATGGGCTCCCTACCAGGGGATTCCACATGCTATTTTACTTTGAGCTTTCTTTATGCAGGGGATACACACAGCAGGGAAGCTCTGGGGTTTTATCCTGATATTTTCCTGTTACTCCTTTTTCTATAAGTAACTTTTAGTATCTTAAAAGCATAGGTTTTGTATAGCACTAAAAGAAGTGTGGGCCCCCTACACCTTGAATGTGTAGCTCAGCATCCATCCAATTATGGTTTTCAGAGGTATCTTCTCTTCTGAATTGGCTTTAACCACTCTGAGGGCAGCGGTTATTCCTGTTATATTTATTGGTAACTTTTGTAGTACCAAGCCTAGTACCATGACTATAGTAGAGACTAAACTATATGTTTAAGGGATATTTTAAAGATGAAGTTGAGAGACTGTCAAAGGCATGGATATATTTCCCAGAGTCCAGCTTACTACATGTTTCAATGAGAGTCTGAGGTGGAACACGAGAAACTCCACGCAGTTGAGGGCAGGTATGTAGGCCAGTAGAGAGTCCAGCTGCTTTTAGGCAAGCTTGTGGATGATCCCTTTAGTCCTGCAGAGTGAGCTGGTCTGTGGGAGATTCCATGAGGTTCCTAAGATATTTAATAGCTTCAGAGTGAGCTCTTGAGACTCACCTCTTGATTGTGAGCGGACGGAACAAGTTTGTGTTGGGAGCTTCCCAGAGGCTCTTATGTCGCCTGCATTGGCAGATGGGTTCTTTGCCACTAGTGCCACTGTAGAAACGCACAGAAATAAAGAGGGATTTGAAAAATTTAGCCAATTATTTATGCATTTATTTATTTTCTGAATGTGAGATATTCCCTGTCTATGGATGTTTCTTTCTATCTGTCTGTCTGTCTGTCTATCTATCTACCTACCTACCTACCTACCAACCTGTCAGGAGAGAGATAAATAAGAGAATCAGAAGGCATTTACTGGAATGCAAGATTGAAGTGTGTCTGTGAAGAGAAGATTGTTCAAGGTTCTTAGGACAATATAGAGAAGAAGCGGCTAAATGGAGAAGCAGGGAAACCTGGAAGTTAAAAGACCATTTTAAATAATCTTTCAAAGCTCAGGATAGATCAAAATAATAATGAAAAATGACTATGGAATAAAGTTGAATTAACTTGGATACCTTATGATGATGAAAGAGAGGAAATAACCAGGATATCCCATGTTGGGGGACTAATTAAATTAGCAATAGTTTATATTACAATAGGATTTTGTGCATCTATTAAAATGAGCTTAATAATGAGTTTTTAATAATATAAGAAATTATTGACATAGTGATAACTGGAACATAAGGATTTGGAATTATCAATAAACTTATCAACTCAACTGTATTTGATACATGCAAAGAACAAAGAAAATTTGCCAAAATTATGCTAGTATTTGTCACTTCATGGCAAATAGATGGAGAAACAATGGAAACAGTGACAGACTTTATTTTCTTGGGCTCCAAAATCACTGCAGATGGTGACTACAGCCACGAAATTAAAAGATATTTGCTCCTTGGAAGAAAAGCTATGACAAATCTAGACAGTGTATTAAAAAGCAGAGACATTACTTTGCCAACAAAGGTCTGTCTAGTCAAAGCTATAGTTTTTCCAGTAGTCATGTATGGATGTGAGAGTTGGACCAAAAAGAAAGCTGAGCACTGAAGAATTGATGCCTTCAAACTGTGGTATTGGAGAAGACTCTTGAGAGTCCCTTGGACTGCAAGGAAATCAAACCAGTCAATCCTAAAGCAACTCAGTCCTGAATATTCATTGTAAGGACTGAAGCTGAAGCTGCAATACTTTGGCCACCTGATGTGAAGAGCTGACTCATTAGAAAAAACCCTGATGCAGGGAAAGATTGAAGGCAGGAGTAGAAGGGGATGGCAGAGGATGAGATGGTTGGACGGCATCACTGACACAAAAAATGTGTTTGAGCAAGCTCCGGGAGTTGGTGATGGACAGGGAGACCTGGTGTGCTGAAGTCTGTGGGGTCGCAAAGAGTTGGACATGACTGAGCGACTGAACAACAATGTTAGTATTTGCTTGGGGAGTGGGATTGTAGGAAAATGGTTTTTGCATTTATTGATATGTTCTTGCCCAAAGTGTCTAATTTTTCTACACTGACCATATTATTTATCATTAGAGTTAAAATTAAAGGAGAAGAAACTCATGGTTTCAAGTAGTAAAAAAAAATAGAATAGTTAATCAAGGACAAGGTGAAGTTTTTTCCTGAAGAAAATATCAGCTACATTTTTTTCTCTTTGTGAACTGCTCAGTGTCTCATAGTAGAATATTTGCAATAAAGCCTTAATGCCTGACTGACTGGGTAACTGGCAGTTTTTAAAAGATTCTGTCATGCCGTCAGAGAAGTGTGCACTTTCTTCCAGCATGACATGTTGTAAATGAGGATGGATGGCTATTTTCTTAAACGATTCTGAGATAGGTTTGGCTCTTAATTTTTTTTTTAATCAAATTTTGAATTTTTCACATATACCATGAGAAATCTTTCAGGCCCTTAGAATATTCACAAAAAATCATCCTGAGTAAAACAACATCTTCCTTAGAAGAAAACATGCTGCTTACCCACACAGATTCCCTTTTAAACTCCACAAATATTCATGACCACCACTGAAGCATCTCTTTACAGAGTTCTCAACCATCATTTTGTAGGTTAATAAAACTCTAGGGTTGATATTTGATTTTGATTTATTTTGTAGAAATATTCAAAAGGATGGAGCCAGTGTCTCCTGTTTCTTGTATTATGTGGCTTGTTGACATTTGAAATTTCAAAGCATCAAGGATTTCTCCAATGTGACTCATTTGAATCAATTGTTTTTTTTCCTTTCTGAATGATGGGCTGCTGATTCAGAACGATAGGATAAAATTAGAATTGCCAATATTTTATTGTCTACTTTTAAAAAAGCTGTTCTTTCATTTTTGACATCAGTTGCAAACTAATTTGATTATTCAGTTTATTTCAGAACTTTTATTTGTGTTTTAATTTTATTCTTACGAACAAATAGCCTGAAGTACATTGATGAAATATGTGTTGGAAATGGTACCATTCAGGGACTCTGGCTATGTTGGTCATAGTATTATCTGTATCACTGATTTCCTAGGTAGGCTGGGCTCTAAGGTTGGGTCTTGGTTTTTGCACCAGTAACATGAGAAGTGTTGGACTATCCTATAGTCAGGATAGGCTAAGTTATGCTATAGTAATAAAGAACACTTATATCACAAGGCTTGAAACAATCAGAATTTATATCTTGCTTCTATGATTGGTAGCCATCATGAATCAATTGGATCTCTGCTTCCAAGTTATCATCATTCTCAGACCGATAGAACAGCCAGCACCTGAAACATTGCTGTGGCCATGCAGTAGAAGAGAAGATGGTGAAGCATGGATCGGCTCTTAAAGCCTTTGCCCCAAAATGACACGTTTCACTTTCTTTCATATTGTATTGATCAAAACTAGTCTTATGGCCAAGTCTTACTTCAAGAAAGGGAAATTAGGTATTGGTAAAACTGAGTGTAATCGATAGGTAATCTGTAAAAGTCCTTTAATTCCTAGGAGCCTATGTTTTTAAAGTGCATTGAGAGTGGTTATGACACACTTCTGTTTTGAGAACAAATATGTGCTTTGCAGCAAAGATGGGTAATATTTTGGGAGAAAATTTTATTGAGATAATTGTAGATTCAAATGTAAGGATAAGAGATAATACAAAGAGATCTGTGTATATTTCATACAGTTTCCCCTAGGAGTAATATTTTACAAAACTATAGTATGCTATCACAGCTAGGATTCTGAAGATGATGCAATCCATCTATTTTATTAAGATTTTCCAGTTTTACTTTTACTCATATTTTTAAATGTGTATTTAGTTCTCTGCAGTTTTATCAAATGCATCAGTTCAGGTATTCTCCACCATAGTCAGAGTACTAAGTTCCAATGTCACAAGAAACCTTCATATTGACTTTTTATAACCATACCCATCTCTTCCTACCATGATTATCTTTACCACTCGTGTTCTCTATTTCAAAAATTTTGTCATTTCAATAATTCTATTTGTTAGAAAATGTTTTCATTTCTCTGAGGTAAATACTCAAGAGTGAAGTTGCTGTGTAAAATGGTGATTGCATATTTAGTTTTATAAGAAACTGCCAAACTGTTTTCTAGAATAGCTATACCATTTTACATTCCCACCAGCAATATATACAAGAGCCACCAAATGCTTGCCTGCATCTGGTATTGTCATTATTCTTTATTTATCAGCCATTCTGACAGATGAGTAGTGATATCACACTGTGGTTTTAATTTGAATTTCCTTCATAGCTAACGATATTGAAAATCTTTCCAAGTGCTTATTTACCATTTGCATATCTACATTTGTGCAGTATCTATTGAAGTCTTTTGCCCATTCTTTATTGAATTTTTTTTCTTACTGTTGAGTTTTGAGAATTATTTGCATATTCCAGATACAAGTTTTTCGTCAGGTATGTTCTCCCAATCTATTACTTGATTTTTAATTTTCACTACAGTCTTTTGCAAAACCGAAATTTTAATTTTGATGGCACCTAGTTTATTATTTTTTTCCCTTTTGTGGATTATGCTCTTGGTGTCATCTGAGAAATCTTGGCCTGTCCCGACATCTAAAAGACTATCTCCTCTGTTCTAATGAGTCTGACTCCAGGACAAAATCCTATGTGTGTCTTTTAGACCCAACCATTGACAATTACAGGGTTGTGTGTGACTGGCAGCCTACATGGGGAGGAAATTGCTGTCCCTACAGCAGCTGGCACGCAGCCAGTGCACTCTAGTTTTCTTGAGGGAGTTGCTGTCAAGGCCCCCATTGGTTAGCTATGTTCATATGAATTTCTGCATTTCTAGCCCAGGCATCTCCAGTCAAGGCGTCTTTAATGGGCAGCTTGGCTGAGACCCTTCCCAGACACCTCTGCTGAGACCTCTCTATTGAGCTCCTTGGCTGAGTTACATTTCTCCACTTTGCCTCAGTAACTTTCTACTCCTAGACTTTCTCTTCTCTCCCCAGTCCAATGAATCTGTAAAAAGGCAAGAACTTGTTGTTGTTCAGGACTCCTGAGCAGTGACATGACTTTCTCAGGCTAAGCAGGATGTGCTTGACCCTCACCTTGGGCCATTTCATGGATGAAAATATGGCACTAGGGAAACAGCACCTTTTGATTATGTTGTCACATTAAGTAAATAAAAGATTGATTTTTACTTTTGGTTTGGTTCATTATCCTATTTGAGCACCTCAATGTCTGATTTCTTGACATTTTATTTCTTTCTTAAAGATCACATGATTAGTATTTATATTTAATTGTGTGATTCTTTTGAGTTGTGTAGTATAAGGTGGGAATTCTCTCTTTTTTTGTGTCTATATATATCCAGTTGCCTCAGTACCATATTTTGTAAAAATCTGTTCTTCCTCCTATGAATTGCTTTTGCATCTAAGTGAAAAATTGTTTGAGCATATTTGTTATTTGTGAGTCTGTTTCTGGATTTTTTATTTTGTTGCATTGATCTGTGTTCCATTGGTTTGTGTATCCTTCTGCCAAGACTACACTGTCTTGGTTACTTGTAGTTATATAGTCAGCTTTAATGTGAGGTAAATTCTTTCACTGTATTCTTTGCCAACAATATTTTAACTATTCTAGTGCCTGTGTTCTTTTATATACTTGTTAGCATAATCTTGTCTGTCTACATAAAAATATTACTGATATTTTGATATGAATTGTATTATACATATAAGTCACTTTGGTAGAGAATTGATACCTTTATGTTGAATCTTCCAATTCATGAATATAGTATGTCTCTCTATTTATTTAGGTCTTCTTTGATTTCATGAGCATTTTGTAATTCTCTGCATACAGGTCCTATACATGTTTTGTTAATTCTGTACCTAAAAAATAATTTCCTTCACAGTGACTATAAAATATTGTTTTAAAATTCCGTATTCTGTATATTCATTGTTAATGTTTAAAAATGCAGTTGATTTTTTGTGTGTTGATCTTATATTATTCAACCTTGATAATTTTCAAAGATTTTTTTGTAGATTCCTTGAGATTTTCTACATAGACAATATGTCATCTGTCAAAAAAGTGTTTATGTTTTATTCCTTCCTTTCCAATCTATATGCCATTTATTTCTTTTTCTTACTGCACTGGATGGAACATTCAGTATTATGCTGAATAAAAGTGGTTAAGTGTGAACATTCTTGCCTTGTTCCTGATTTCAGGGAGAGACATACAAATTTTACCAGTAAGTCTAACATTAGTATAGGTTTTTTTAATCTTTATCAAATTAAGATATCTACAATTATCAAATTGTAGCTACTCTTTATCAAATTAAGATAATTCCCCTTTATTTCTAAATTGCTGGTTTTGTTTTCACTCTGAATGGTTGTTGGATTTTGTCAGGTGATTTTTTTTCTTGTATAAGTTAATATGGTCATATGATTTTTATTCTTCAGTCTATTGATACAGTGAATTACACTGAATGTTGAGCCAACCTTACATAGCAATAAATCTTCCTTGGTTGTGGTGTATAAATATTTCTATACCTTGTTTGGAATTGATTTACTAATATTTTAAAGGCTTTTGCTTCTGTGTTGATGAGAATCATTGGTCTATAGTGTTTTTGTTTTTTTTCTTTTTCTTTAAGCTATCTTTGTCTCATTTGGTATACTGGCCTAATAAAGCAAGTTTGAGAGTATTCCTTTCTCTTCTGTTTTCTGGAATAGATTGTGTAAAATTAATGTTAATTTATTAGATATTTGGTAGACTTCTCCAGTGAAACAATCGTGGCCTAGAAATTTGGTTTTGAGGAGCTTTTAAATTATAAATTCAATCTTTTAATGGTTATAGAGTTATTCATAAGAGATAGTTCATCTTGATTGAGTTTTGGTAGTTTGCTGGTTTTAAGGAATTGATTGATATCTTTTAATTTGTAGACTGTATGAGCATAAAGTTGTTTGTTGTATTTCCTTATCTTTTTAGTGTCAGTTGGATTTGTAGAGACATCCTCAGTTTAATTCTGGATATTAGTTGTTTGTATTTTCTCTCTTTATTTTTTCAGTCTTGCTAGAAGTTTATCAACTTACTGATTTGTTTTTCAAAGAATCAGTTTCATTGATTTTTTTCAATTTTCCTATTTTCAATTTCATTGATTTTTATCTGATGTTATTATATTTCTAATTTTTTTTCAGTTTGTTTCATCATTTTTCTAGTTTCTTGAGGTGAGAACTTAGATTATTGATTTTAGACTTTCTCCATTTCAAATGCAAGCATTTAGTGATTAAAAAAATAGGCCTTTTAGCTTTGGTTGTACCCCACAAATTTTGATGTGTCAAACTTTCATTTTCATTCAGTCCAATGTACTTTGCATTTTTCTTGAGATTTCCTCTCTCTTTGACTTAGCTGTTATTTAGAAGTTTTCTGTTTAATTTTCATGTGTTGAGATTTTCCTATTGTCTTTTTGTAATTGATTTCTTGCTTGATTCCATTATGGTGAGAAACATTCTCTGAAAGATTTCAATTGTTTTAAATTTACTGAGGTTTGTTTTATAGCCCAGGATATAGTCTGTCTTGGTGAATGTTCCCTAGGCATTTGAAAAAAAGGATGTATTCAGCTGTTAGTGGTAGAATGTTCTGTATAAGTCAGTTAGAATCTCTTCGTCGCTTGTGTTATGCAGATCTTTTAAATTTTTGCTGCTATCTTTCTAGTAGTTCTAATACTTGCCGAGAAGAGAGTGTTGAGGTACTCAGTATAGTTGTAAATGTGTCATTATGTCACCCCCCACTTGTCTCTAAGTAATGTTCTTTGTTTTGAAGCCTGCTTTATTACATATTAATATAGCCTTTCCTGCTTAACATTTTTTTAAAAATTGCTGTTTTCATGGAATACTATTTAACATCCTGTTACTTTCAAACTACCTATTTTGTTGAATTTAAAATGAGTGTCTTATAAACGATTGGGTCATTTCTTAGCATATTCTTGAAGGGGTGTAGGGGTGGTGGAGGGCTCTGGCCACTTTTTGCCATCAGGGCTCCTGATCACCCCAGTAGTGCTGAGCTTGCCTGATGCCAGAGGGACCCAAGTTAATCATGGGGAGGAATGAGCCTCCCGAGTTTGGGGGCTGGTAAACACAGATCTGGGTTGCCTTCTTCTCTTAGGTGGATGTCTTGCTGCTGTGTGGTTCCTCCAGTTGGGATTCCACATGTTTACTTTCTTCTTACCATCTTTCAGAATTCTCCTTTGGTTGCCTTTTATGTTATTTCCAGGGTTCATAGTTATGCTCAGTGGGGAAAAGCAGTGAGAAATGAATTGATGCCATCTTGTCCAGGCCAAAAGCCAACATATTTTGTATGTCATAGTTACTAGGATATAAATTCACTAAATGCAAGATCTGTCTTATACATCTCAGTGTCTTTCACAGTCCATAGTACAGTTTCTTGTGTATTATAGCTTTTCAATAAATATTTGCAACTTTAAGTGGGAATGTTTAAAGTTGTGAACTTTTGGTTATTTCTAGACCCAATAAACTGTGGGTTTAAATGTCCATTTGTAATTGTTTTAATACAGAAAACAATCGTCCTTATTGGTTATTAACTTAATGCTTCTGTGTCATTTTGGCAAAATGTCACCACCACTGGGACATTGCTTATCCTACATTGTTTCCAGATTTCTGTGTGTTGAATCTAGTGACTTCAATCTCAGGATTTTTCAGATTACTTTGTAGATCCTGTAAGCAAAGGTCATAATGGTAAACTGTTAATATGGGAAAAGGATCCTGCTAAACTAAATTTACTTTCTGAAATATTTGTTTTAGAGGCAGCTATAGGAAGACAGAGGAAAAGATCTAGAGATTTTGAAAATAAAGCATAAAAACTTGGCTTTTAAAGCACTGTTTTCAACTAAAAGTTGATTAGCATGTGGGTTGGTTTAACATCATTGAATGCACTTGACTTGGTCTCTGCTGGAGTTGAGTGAGATACGCTGGTTTGCTTTTCTGACCTTACCTCACAAATTATAACTTGTCACAATAATTACCTTTCCCATAACAATTTCAGTAGTTCATTTGCCTGTCGTGTTTCAGAGAACTCTAAACCTTTCTTAATGTATTTTTTAAGTGGGCCAAAATGCTTCTCCCCCATTCCACCCTGGCAGCTAGTATATACTTGCTTATTATGATCAGTGACTGTATATTACAGTTGCCACATTTCTCTCATAAATACATTTCTTTTAAATGATTTAACTTTTGGATCTGCTGAAGTAATTTTGATGGTGGCTCTGTTCCCAGTGAGTAGGATGAAAAGTCATTTAGATAAAGGAGATTAGGGGTCAGTTTTTTGCTTAACAAGTATGCCAGTTACTGAAAAGACCAGAATGCTCAGATGAATGGATGAGAAAAGAGAAAATGTATAAAATCACTCAGAACTCAAGTGGAAGTTAACACGAACCATCTGAAGTGGACATGTGTTTCTTCTTTCTTCTGTGGCTTTCATCATCTGTACTACCTAGCACAGTGGTAGGAAGTGCTGTACCACTTGGCACCTGATTTTATTGATTTTGTTTTCTAGTGCTTGTTATTTTCTCTGGTTAAGTATTATTTTACTTGACATTGTGTACCAGCTGCTTATAAATCAGAATTAAGTCATAAAATAATTTATCTGCTTTCTCCTTCTTCCCTTCAACTCTTCCTTTTGATAAGATCTTATAGTCCAGACTTTCTGGCCAGTCATACCTTTAAGTGTTCTTCCATGCTATCCCACAAACCATCAACATGTCTCAGAGTTCCAACACTACAGTGTTTAAACTAGATCCAATGAATTGGACATCATAATTTAAGTAAAACTGCAATTCTTTGGCAAAATGAACTTTATTAGTGTTTATAAGAATACTGCTTTTGCTCTAATTATGGAGCTAACAAAGATAATCATAGATATATTTTAGACCAATTTTTAATTCAGAAAATACAGTCATCATAGCCACAGTTCCTAGTTTAGTACCCAGTTATATTATAGGATGTTAGGGAATAAAATATTATTATATTTTTGTTGTTTCCATTTCCATTGTTATATTTCCATTGTTGCTAAAACATAGGGGAGAGGAAAGAAGGGAGATAATTTCACCTATAGCATATTCAAATTTGTACTATAATCTTAAAGATGATATAATCATCTCAAATAATTTTCTGTATCTGTTGACTTTAAGTGTGGGAAATGAATATCTTTAAGAATGGATATGTTAAATTCTGTTTTGTGTCTTTGGAGTGTCTGTTGGTGTATCTTTGGAGATGTCTCTTATGTAAATGGAAATACATTTTAAATGTTTTCTCTGAGTGAGTGACATTCTCTTATGAAATATTAATCTATTAGAACAGGAAGGAATCATTAGGATTACCTAGTTTAATGACCTATATTTAAATTTTTCAATTTTAGTAATGGAACCATTTTTCAAACAAGGGAGAGAAAGAGTGTTGCCTCCAGAGCCTTTAGAAAATAAATTTCTGTTATTTAAACTGTTAGGGAACTGTTGACTGAAACCCTCCTTCCCCACTTGGCCAGGCATGATAAAAACCATTTGCATGAGTTGTCCCACAACAGGAAGTCCTGATAAGGAATATGGTCCTGCCCCTGAAAACTAACCTGGAGAATTTAGGAGAGGCCAAAAGAGGGAGGAAATGACCACCTTCCCAGAATCCTTTGTACTGGAATCGTCTTGGCTGAGTGATGCATGTACCACCAGGAAGGACCCTGAGTCAGCCTATAGGCTAAATGATTGGCCGGAGACAACCTGGAAACTAACCCCATTAACCATAAAACGTGAGGCTGAGCCACGTGGCAGAGCAGTTCTCCTAGGTCCCCTTACCCTGCTGCTCTCTACCTGGACACCCTTCCCAGTACTGTCCTTTTCTTTGTCAGCAAGTGTATGTCCTCAGACAATTCATTTCCAAATGTTAGAGAAGAGCGCACTCTCAGGCCCTGGAAGAGGTCACCTTTCCTGCAACAAAATCACCCAGTCTGTGGTGATTGTTTTATGGCAGCCTGAACTAAGGCAGTTTCCCACACTGCTTTGATTCCTTCTTACTTTTTCACTCACTGGCCTATGTGTCTCCTTGCAGCTTCTGCCCATTTTTCTTTGTCCCAACTTTTATTTAAGAGAATAAAAAAGGACATAAAACATGTTCAAGCCTGGATGAGAATGTAACATTTTGCCCAAAGGAAAATTAAATTGGGAAACAGCATTCTGCAGGTGCATATTAAGTGAACTGGTGGGGAAAATATAATTTAGGAGATGGTGAAATTGCTTTTGAGTGAAGATGTAGTCATCTCACAGTGCCTGTGTCAGTCTAGAGATAGTTTTCATTTTAGTTGCTTGCATGTGTCGTATACCAGCACTCCCCACTGTATTTCTTTTGGGATCATCAACAATAGATTACTCAGGAGTGATTTGCAGATGAGTATGCAGTTAGGAGAAGGTTCCTGCATTGAACTAAAGATAGGGCAAAAATAAAAATCATGAGTACAATGTTTCTTTTTCATTTTTAATCAGTTTATTTTTCACAATGTTCATTTCAGTTCAGTTCAGTTGCTCAGTTATGTCTGACTCTTTGCCACCCCATGGACTGCAGCAGGCCAGGCTTCCCTGCCCATCACCAACTCCTGGAGATTACTTAAACTCATGTCCATCGAGTCAGTGATGCCATCCAACCATCTTATCCTCTGTTGTCCCCTTCTCCTCCCACCTTCAATCTTTCCCAGCATCAGGGTCTTTTCTAGTGAGTCAGCTTTTCACATCAGGTGGCCAAAGTATTGGGAGTTTCAGCTTCAGCATCAGTCCTTCTAATGAATATTCGGGACTGATTTCCTTTAAGATTGACTGGTTGGATCTCCTTGCAGTCTAAGGGACTCTCATCTTCCCCAACACCACAGTTCAAAAACATCAGTTCTTCAGCACTCAGCTTTCTTTATGGTCCAACTCTCACATCTGTACTGACTACTGGAAAAACCATAGCTTTGACTAGATGGACCTTTGTTGGCAAAGTAATGTCTCTGCTTTTTAATATGCTGTCTACGTTGCTCATAGCTTTCCTTCCAAGGAACAAGCGTCTTTTAATTTCATGGCTGCATCCAGTCCATAAAAGCTAACCATGCCACATTTCAAGGCTGCACTCACTCTCTGTGATGGCCTCTGTGATGGCCTCTGTCTATGAAATGCATTTCTCTCTGAATAAATTCACATCTTACCTATCACTTTGTCTCTCACTGAATTCTTTCTGCAATGAGACGTCAAGCACCTGAGCTTCATTAGGTCCTGAAACCAGGTCTGTGATCTTAGTTGGAAGTCGTGGGTTTTGGCTGGGTTCAAATCCTTGTCACATGGGTTTGAGTCCCAATCTGAGGTAAACAGTTTCATGATCATCTTTTTTGTCCTATTTTTTTTTGCTACTATTCTGCATTCCAATCCAGAGGGGTGAGTAACCTGTGGGTGAAATCCCAGATGGAGGGGGAGTTAAGAATCCTGCCTCCCCTCCTCTAAGAATGGGAAAATAATATCAACTCCCATTGATGTTTTCAATAGCTGGAACTGGAGATTTGAGGTTGCTGTTTTAATAATGGATATTTTATAACTCAAGAGTGATCAGTGAAGCTCTGTAGCCTGATAAAAATTTTCATGCAAAGGATAAGGCAGGCCAGCTACTTCTGAGCAAATTCAAAAGGACAGGGAGGAACAAAATAAAGTTGCTTGTAGGAATACACTCCATGAATCCTGCTTGTTTGGTATATGTGTACTTATAACATTAGCATATAATATTCATCTTTCCTGTTTTTTTTTTTTAACTTTTAATTCAATTCAGTTCGAACCAGAGATCGAATACACACACCTTGAAGTGAAAGCTGAGTCTTAACCACTGGACCACCAGGGAAGTCCAACAGCATGTAATATTCATACCCTGGAGCCAATGTACAGAAAATAGACTGAATTCAGATCAATATGTCTCTCTTCAGAAGGATGAAGCATATATATATATATATATATATATATATATATATGTATATCTTTTGGCAAACACAGAACAACAACTTAGAGCTTTTCAGTGCTATTAAAATTGTTGGGTCTGACTTTAGATAAATATTTATTTGAGATAGAGCAGTCAATGTGGCTGCCATGTTCAACTTCCCCTTCCAGATTCAATTGCTTTTTTACTACCCCCTTACTCAAGAAAACAGCATTAGGCTGTTCTTTGCTGATAAGAGGCCACGGAAGGAACAAAGGTTATAATTTAAAGCATCTTATTAGACGTTGTAGCCCTAATTTCAACATGTCAAAATATTGTAGAGAATATAGCTATAAGGCACACTCAGTACCAGATTGGAATGGACATAGGTGATTACCAGTACCTGCAGTTTTGCATCATTCCTTGCCAAAATGACATAATATGACAGATTATCATAGGAGAGCTGGGCTAAGGGATGGGAATCCAGGGTTCTTATCCTGCCTGCATATACAGTCTTTGTGATCTAAGTTGGGTCACTTGACATCCTTGGCCTTCAATTTTTCATCTCAAAAATCCAAAGAATGAGCTAGAGACTCTCCAGTGTCCCCATCCACTGTGTGATTCTCTTTTTGCTTCCCCCCACCCCCACTGTATCAGAAAAAGAGTTCAAAAAGTTACCCAAAATTTAAATGAGGAAATACTTTTAGAAATGTAACAAAATTAATATTTCCAAAGTTCAGTACAAGTAAATATTACAGAAGCACTAGGGACTTTTTTGTAAGATTTATTAACATCGTAAACATACAGACATTTTAGTCATCTGGTTACATGTGAAAAAAAATCCAAACCTATGACTCTGGTGGCTAGCATCTTTATTTAAAAAAATAAGATTTAAATAAATTAGTTAATATGAGTATGAAACAAGTACATAACTGAGAGGTAACATCTCAAAATCAACTCGTGAAATAGTCTCAATATTTATCCTCTTGAAAGAAACAGATCTGGGAGAACATGGATAGACAAAAAAGGAGTACTGACTCAGAGAACTTTAGGAAACAGCAGTGAGGTTTTTTTTTTTTTTGTTATGGCTAATTCTTTCTAAAAGAGCATTTTCTTTACATAAATGTATTTGAAGATAAGATAAATGTACTCATTAAGTTGTCAAAATTGCTTTCAAACGTGCTCTCAAATCCACCTCTTTCCAAAGGAGTAGATCCTACATTCAAGGACAGGGTGATATAGTTCTGTGTACTTCCCGAAGGGAGTTTTGCAGGAGCCTGACAGCATTTGTTCCATTTATTTAAATGATGGAATAGATGCGGCTAATTTCCACAAGCACATATTAACATTTCTTGCTTTTGCCCCTAACTAAAGGACTTGGCAGTAATAGCTTGGAAATCCTGAGCTTGGTAACTGCCACCTGCCTGAATGATTCAGAGAGTTTTATCCTGCCTCCATCCTCCATGTGCCAGAGGAGAGGTGAGACGGAGCCGAAGCTGACGCCCCCCCTTCCGTGGAGCGCAGCCTCATCATATAGCCTCTAACATCCTCTCTCAGTATTCTCCTATGCCTAACTTTCTGATCTTACTTTCTTTAAGGAAGCCATTATTGAGTTTCTTACTAAATTCTATGTGGAGTGCTAGGCATTGAGGCCACAATCATGAAGAAGAGGTTGGCCCTGCTCTTGAGGGCTCTTGAGTCTGGCAGGAGAACGCTGCATTTAGGACTTTCGCCTACTTTTCGCTGATTTCCTTCCTCTGGGACCGTATCCCTATCTTTAAGAGGAAGGGATTGCCTGAGAGGATTTCTAAGACTATTAAACGGGAAAGCACCCTCATGTCTGTAAGTTAAGTGAGCGTGAATAAGACGCATGGAACCAGATGTAGAATACGGGTCTGAGTGGCGACGGGCCCCAGCCTTCTCCAGTCCTGGAGCTCCGCCTCTCGGGAGAGCAGAGATGAGTCGGGTCTCCAGCAGCCTGGGCACGTGTGCACGCAGACATCTTGGATGCTTGGTCCTGTGAGGGGAGGCCGCTCAGAGCGCCCGCTGCCCCTCACTCTCTGACGTCGCTGAAGGAGCAGTAGCTGGGCCCCAGGCCCCGCACGGTGCAGTCGGTGCTGCCGCTGTCACACTTGGCGCAGTGACACGCGGTGGCCACCGGGTATGTGTGCAGGGAGTCTGCGCGGTGAGCGCAGCCGGGCACTCTCACCGTCTCGTAGACCAGCTCCTTGAAGGTGCATGTTTTCTGGGTGTTGGGCCTCGCTGGGTCCCGGTACACCAAGTCCTGAGTGGTTTAGGAGACAGAGAGATGAGTTACAATAGTCTGGAAGTTTCTGTTTAGCGTCATCAAAATGAGACAGGGATTGAATATTTACTTGCTCTAATATCGACACTTTAAAACTCTTTTATGAAATTCCTAATCAAGGAAACATGATCTCATAAATAACCTATATGCTATACCGTGTTTCCTGATTATTCTACAGATATTTCTGAAAATACAAGTTATTTCTTTTCTTACTCCTTATGTCTATGTCACAATGTTAATTATTTTTTCAACTATCAAGAAATTTGAATTTCAATAGAGGAAAATGATTAAAAGAGAAATTGACAGAAATTAAATTTGACTTTTTCACTTAGTTAAAAGCTGTATTAATGACAACTTGAACCACAAATCAGTGAAGTTTAATTCCTCAGAAATGTTTTCCAAATGCATTGTCCCTGAGTATTTATAAAAAGTCAAAAAGTATATAATGTGGAATGATAATGCTTAGATTAGCCTGACTATGAAAGCTTATGTAAGATTTTAAATATTTCACTGCCTTGTAGACATCTCTTCACCTTGAAGGCTATATATTTTGTACAAGTCGCAGTTTCTAAGGCTACATGGTTTGTACATACGAACTTTAGTCCTGGCAGAATAGGTTTTTCTGTAGCATTTTCTAGTTTAAAATATATGTATATGTATATATATATTTGCACTGAGGGAAGAAGTTGTTACTTCTATTTAACTTATTTTAATATCATGTCACTAAGTCTATATCCCAAGATGTGATAAGTAGATTTTGGTCAAACTCATTTACCACCCATAAAGTATATTTCATTAAAAAGTTGATATTTTCAATTTCAATTTATAGAATGAAATTCTGCATAGATAGCCAGGTGTTATAGGGGAAAAAAGAGAAAGTAGAAACTGCTCCTTGGATTAATTCAAAGAAGCTGTGTGAATACAAACTGTTTTTTGCCTCTGTGCTTTGATTTACTCAACTGTATAAACAAGTGAGTAGGTTTGCTAATTCATTTTGGTTATAACAGTCTACAAGGATTGATTGTGTTTTCAGGCTGCTTGTTGGCATATGTATTCAGCAGGCCAGTAAGATGATTTTTATAATGTGGCTGTGCTTTTATGTGGCTTGCAAACATATTTTGGTACTGCCTCTGTTGTAAAGATGTGGCCTCAAGTACAGAAATTGGCTTTTGGACTATTGTAGCTGTTCTATTATTAAATGTATGTATGGTTATGTTTTTAATCTCTCCATATGTAAAATCTAATATAGAACTATTTTTTGAAATAAAAAATAAAAAATTAAAAATTAAAAATAGAATGGTAAATTACTAAATTGATCAGATCAAACCTGACCCTTCTTTACATTTACTGTAATCAAATCTAAGCCCAAACATTTAGTTGGTATCATAGTGAAAAAGCCAGTCATAAAATAGTATTGGCTAAAGGACTCATGGCTATTCCTTGGGAAACTTAAAATATTGACAAGTGGGAATCAATGAAGCCTGCCTTGTCCAGACCCTCAGCACCCTCACTTCCAGCAAAGCAAAGTGCCTACCCGGGTGTAGCAGTAGCCCGCACACCACGTGGTGTTGATGCTTATGCAGAAGCTACATTCCTCTTTCTCCACCGTGATGGTGATGTTGGTCAGCTCGCAGCTTCTGCAGCAGATTGCTCTCCAGCAACAGAAAAGGAAGCAGAACTGGACGGACTTCATCCTGGGCTGGGAAGCAGACAATTAAGGCCTGTGAGAAACTGAAAAGCCAAAGAATTATAATCGTTTATATATGCTGACCAAACCAAAAATAATTTTTCTATCCATTCTCTCCCATCATATTTTGCTCCAGCAATATTTTTTCCTTGCTTTTCCTTTTTGCTTTACTTCTTTGTTTCTTGAACGAGCATTTCTAATTATGCTCCTCAGTCTTTTTTGGTGTTGTTAAAGTAGAAACATATTACAGATCAAAACTCCAGTATAATGATTTAAGCAGAGCAGTGTTTGGTTTAGAACATTACTGCTGTCTATTTTAGAGTGATCACTCTGAAGCAAGTAATCATAATCATTGTATTTGTCCTTTTATTACCATTTAAAAGACTAAAGAGAAATTTCTATATTACAAACTTAGTTCATCATTTTTAGCATCTCATAAATGTTATCATTTGCTTTTGCCCCCCTTTGTTTAAAATAAGACTCTTTCAGAGGCCAGATGAATTGGTCTGTATAAAGTCAATTGCTTGCTAACATTGATTACCGTGCATTTAAGAAGCCAGGTTGACAAGCATAGATTCCCTATACAATGGAAGTTAAAAAGCTCTAAATTTGTTCTCTAGATCCTTAAAAATCTGTGAACTGCAGAAGTAACTCACCACTTGATAGCTGTAGATGCGGAGACTTCTGTAGACAGCTGCCTTGTCTGGGGAAAGCTGTATCTGAGTGCAGTCTCAGTTCACCTTTTATACAAAATTGTGTGAAACTAAACTAAACCTTGTGGATTTGTTGGGTATTAGTAAGAGCAGTGTTAGCCTGAAGCTTGCTGTAAGTGAATCAGTGTTTGGACAGACAGGGAGATCAAGCCTTACTAAAGTAGTCTAAACGCAGTAGATCAGGACAAATAATGTTACCAGAGATGATCTTGTACAGATTAAATTTGATATAGTAGAACACCCACTCCTTTACCTTGTCAAATTAAATTTGACTTTGGGTTTTTCTTTTGTACCTTTAACTTGGGGAATTCAGAATTCTTTTCAAGTATTGCTTTGACTCTGTTAAGGTGTATCAAAAAGATATGGTTCATAAATTACTCCCAGGGTAGATTGAAAACTATCAGGGGAAAAACAAATAGAAAGTCTTTCATGATCTGACTCCTGTCTAAAATATAGACTGTATTTCTCTTTACATCCAGATCCTCTAATTTCAAATGTTATTCTTTGATGCTTTACTTGTAATTCTTTAAATGTTCTGCTGATTCATTTCTCTAGCTCTTTGCATATGCAAAGTTTGTCTTGCATGAAATATCCTTGCTTATTATTTAGGCCAATATAAAGACTTTGATTTTTACTGTCAACTGGGGACCAATTGCAGGGTTTTGAGTAGAGGAGTAACATCATCTGATTTAGGTCTGAAGGGATCCCTTTGACTGCCGTGTTGCTAATGTCGGGGTAAAAAGGTAGAAACAGGAAGTCCCATTAGATGCTATTGCATCAGCCTGGGTAAGAAATGATATTTATTCAGACTAGTATGGTCGCAATGAAGGTAACGAGACAGTTTGACTCTGGATGTATCGTGAAGGTAGAGCAAACAGAATTCTTTGATGGATGGATGTTGAGTGGGAGAGGAAGAGTCTAGGATGGCTTTAAGGATTATGGCCTGAGAAACTTGAAGGATAAATATGCCATCAGCTGAAACGGGATGGCTAGAGATACAGTAAGTTTTTTGAAAAGATAAGGAATTTAGTATGGACATGTTGAACTTGAGGTATGTTTAAGGCGTCCATGTAGAATGCTGAATCTGGATTTGGGGAGGAATACATTGGCGAGGTGTAAATTTGGGAGTCATTGACATGGGCCTTGAAAAGATTACCGAGGGATTGGGTGTGTGTTAATAGAGGAGATAAAAGGACCAAGGGTAGAACCTGGTGTATTCCAGCACTAAGAGGTCAAGGATAAGATGAAGTTTCTTTCTTCCTTTATCCAAAGGAAACAAAAGGGTCATTGAGGAAAGAGAGGAATGAAGAGAATGTGGTATCCCAGAAGTCAAGTAAAATGTGTGTATCAGGAGGAGCGAGTGACAACTGTACCCGACACTGCTTACAGGTTAAGTTAGGGGAAATTGCACAGTAATGTGGCAGTTGTAAAGATCACTAATACCCTTGGCTAGAGAAGTTCCTTTGGAGTTAGGGGAACAAAATCCTGACTGGTGTGTGTTTTAGTGATTGGCAAGAGATGAGCAAAAATGAAATGAATGTCACGTGTGCTGTCCCTTCAGTCCATGTCCGACTCTGTGACCCCATAGACTGAAGCCTGCCAGGCTCTTCTGTCCATAGGATTCTCCAGGCAAGAATGCTGGAGTGGGTTGCCATGCCCTCCTCCAGCAGATCTTCTCAACCCAGGGATTGAACCCACATCTCTACATCTCCTGTATTGGCAGGCAGGTTCTTTACCATTAATGCCACTGGGAAGCCCAAAGAAAGATAAATATATATAGATAGCTTTTTTCCAGATATTTTGATTCAAAGATGAGGAGAAAAGCAGGTGATAAGTTGGAAGTGGGATAAAGATAATTTTCTTTTCATTTTTGTGTTTTAAGATGGGAGAAATAACTGCTTGTTTGTATGGTGATGCAAATGATTGAGTAGAGAGTGAAAAATAATGGTGTTGGAGGAAGAGATGGATTTCAGACACAGCTGGAGGGACTGGCTTTAGACAGGAGGATGGAGAGCTCATATCCTGTATCAGGCAGAGTTGTGAGTATAGAGGCTGCTGGGCGGGGAGGTGTGGTGGGGGCAGACGATGGTGATGGGGAGATGTGGTGACAGTCTCTGTACAAGCTCTCCTGTGATGAATTTCATCTTCTCAATAAAGTAGGAAGTAAGGTTAGCATTTGAGAATAAGGATGGTGGAGGAATTTGCTGAGGATTGAGAGATGAAAAGAAGTCTCCCAGACCTTTTTCCTGTCAAGCCTCTTATAGCCTGGTTTATCTGATTAGTGTCTTTCCTAATTAGGTGTTATTGTTTTCACAAAGGTTGTTGGAAATATTTTATTGATGAAAATTTAGAGGTCTTTCTTATTCACCTTTGTATTCCCAATAGGAAAAGAGTTTCTAATCCACAGTAGGCACAGATTCACTTTTGTTGAACAAATTGAAACACAAATCACTCATACTTTCCCTTACGCTCTGCTGGTCCATAACCTGTTTGCTAGCTGATGCATTTCTTGTTCTTGCTCTGTTCTGCTCTCGGAAGCCTCTGGGGAGGGAGACCGGAGCATAGAAGGAGAAGGAAGAAAGAGCATCTGTCTCCCTTTTCTTTCTTTGGCCACTCTGCATGCCTTGTGGGACCTTAGTTCCCTGATGAGGGATCAAACCTGGGCCCTTTACATCTTTCTTTTCTGGTTAGCAGCTGCATTTTCTCTGAGTCCAGGTCACACAGGAAGCTTTTCTCTTAGTTTCCCCAGCTTTCATGAGGAAAACCCTCCTGTGGTTTGAGCTTCTGCTAAGTGGTCTCATGTTTTGGCTCTGGAAACCCCACCTGTGTCCTTCTAATCCTGAAGACGGGTGGGCTTCCGGTGATTGCTGACCTTTGAGTCCTATCCTTTCTCCTGTCTGGTTTCTCTGTAATTCTAACACTTGGACAATGCATTCCCTGGATTAAATTCCCTCTGTTTTACACATTAGGAGTGGTTTCAGTTTTCCTGGTTGGAGACTGAGTGATAACACCCATCTTTATTTCTAGTCCTGTTATTACTGGGTTTTAGTATACTAATATTAACTCAATATTTAACAGAATGTTGACTAAGGAGACTTTATGTCAGATTCTTACTTTCTCCACTTGAGACACCTCCCCATTTCCCAAAATCACATGTATTTTTTTCCTCTCTTATTTGAAAGAAAAATAAGAGCCTGAGATACATTTCTCATCTTTTCATCTAAGCTATTCAATATTCAATACTCCTCCCAGTACTTTGTTTTGTTTCCTTAGTTCTCAATACGTTTCTCAATGTTAACACTCATCACTTTGTATTTTAAATGAACAGCAGACTTCTCTCATGAATTCTGGTGAACCACTGTCCACAACTGTACGAGCATCCTTAGAATTTCTACCTCTGTATATACTCAATGACTACATCCTTTTTTCCCTTATACATATATTTTTTTTTTGTCCAAACCATTCCTTTATGGTTGTGTTTAAAAATAGGAAATTAAGTACCTTCCTCATATCCTTTTTTAAAAAATGTTTTGTTTATTTTGGGTCTTAGTTGTGGCATGCAGACTCTAGTTGTGGTGCACAGGCTTAGTTGCCCTGTGGTATGTGGGATCTTAGTTCCCTGACCGGGAATTGAACCCATGTTCTCTCTATTTCAAGGCAGATGCATAACTACTGGACCACCAGGGAAATACCTTTGTGCTCATATCTCAACTTGCTCCTTCTATGGTCTAGTATTCTTTTCCTCCTTCTCTTCTGGCCACATGATAAATGATTTATAATGTAAAATTTGTAAAAGTGTTTAATGTATTAATTTTTTTAATCTAAATTTGTTTTAGCCATTTGAATTTGTTTCCTTTATTTAAATTACAAAGTAATATATAATATATGATGTAATAATTCCATATATAGTTCTAAATTTTTATTAAGTTTTTATCCTAGCAGATTACTCAACAATAGTATAGCACTGTACTGTCCAGAATTGATGTTTTTGAACTGTGGTATTGGAGAAGACTCTTGAGAGTCCCTTCGACTGCAAGATAAATAAGTCCTGAATATTCATTGGAAGAACTGATGCTGACGCTCCAATACTTTGGCCTCCTGATACAAAGAACTGACTCATTGGAAAAGAGTCTGATGCTGGGAAAGGTAGAAGGCAGGAGGAGAAGGGGACGACAGAGGATGAGATGGTTGGATGGCATCACCGACTCGATGGACATGAGTTTGAGTAAGCTTCAGGGAGTTGGTGATGGACAGAGAAACCTGGCGCACTGCAGTCCATGGGTTGCAAGGAGTTGGACACGACTGAGGTGAACTGCACTCTCTAAGTATAGCAGCCTCCAGCCACGTGTGACCATTAAGCAGTTGAAATGCAGGTGGTCCAAATGAAGACGTACTGTAAGTGGGAAATGCCCACTGGATTTCAGAGACAAAATAAGAGTGCATGCAAGCTATCGCAATGGTTTTTTATTGATTACATTGAAATGACATTATTTTAGCTAAATATGTCCTTAAGTCAATCTCACCTATTTCTTTTACTTTAAAAGTACTTTGTTTTAAGATGTGGTTACTAGAAAATTTTAAATCATGTGAGTGAATCACATATTTCTATTGCATAGCACTAGTACAGAACTTGCTGACTAATGAGTAAATTTTCAGAGGTCACAAGACTTGCTTACTGGTCTCATGCCTGGCCTTGTACATTAAATATTGCCAGGCTAGATCAATTGGAAAAACTCTGAAAAATAATAAACTGAAATCCACTGGTTGCCAATGTTTATTAATATAAAGACACAACAGTGTACTTTATATTTTTCAGCGAAGGGGTTAGTAGGGTCAGTCTTCATATTAGCAGGTAAACTTCTTGTTCTCGTCCACAGGAGCAGTCAGATGGAAATCTAATTCATTTCATCAAACAAGATAGTACCATACTGTGAACAACAAACCAAAATCTAATGTTCATCTCTGTTGCATTTTCTTTTCCTCAGAGCAAAACAGAACAAAATAGTATAGAGCTCTCCTGATAGGAACTCTTTTAAAAACAGAAATGACACTCACTATTCCATGATAATGTTCCAGTAAGAAGTCAGTACCTTTGGTATCACTCAACTGATAATGCGTGAAGCTAAAAATATTTCATCAGCTTTAGGGCAGTCATATCTTGCATAGAGTAAGCATCCAGTAAATACTTATGCATTTTATTTTTGTTTTGATGCTAGTTGGCAGCTTTCTAGAAACTAAAGCATAATGCACTAAGAATGGGATGTACATCTCAGTAAGTAACAATATATGATGTTTGATGAGACCTGTGCTGAAAGGATAGTAATCTAGTGATGGGTCAGCAGTTATCCCTAGCACAAAATGCTGATTCTAGCTGTTTTTGCATCTTTTTGTTTTGGGAAAGAGCACCTTTGTATGCACACATATGTGTGTGCATACAAACACACATATAAGTATAGACATGCATAGAAAACACTGACATAATAGTTTATGTTTTCACAGCTTCCTTAAGCTCATGCATGTCCTTTAAGTCCTGTTGTCCTCTTTTACAGAGTACATTTATTGAGCACTTATTCTATACCAATTGCTATACTAAATGCATATATCAGCATCTTAATGAATTACATATTAATATTATCTGTACATTTATAAATAAAGAAATGAGGGTCAGAGCAATGTATTAAGACATCCAATGTCACAGTAAATAAGCAACAGAGCTTCAAGTCCAGACCAGGCAAGGAGACTCCAGGGTTCCTGGTGTGCTTCCTTCAGTCACATAACTATTTGCTAGACAGATTGGACCAGTGGAGGAGAAGCACCCAGGAACTAAAAGGCATTGTCGCTGCTATGCATTAACATTGTGTGTGTGTATTAATTTTAGAGAGGTGCCATTTGATACGGGAGAAAAGAGAACCAGCAACTGGGGAGATTAGAAAAAGCAGAGACTTTAGAAAGAAGAGAGAGGAGAGAGGTATGGAAACTATATAATGAATCATTAATCCAAGGAGACATGTTAGGAGACTAGAGCCTGAAACTGAATCGATGAAATAAAAAGCCAGGACACTAAACAATGAGTTAACTTTCACTGAACATGTACTAAGCTTTGTGGTAAATACTTTATATATACCAGTTTAATTAATTTAATCTTTACAGGAACCACAAAATAAGTGCTATAATCATCTTTATTTTAGAGATGAGAAAACTATTTGACATAGAAGTTCAAATATCTTTACCAAGTTCAGTTCAGTTCAGTCTCTCAGTGGTGTCCAACTCTTTGTAACCCCATGGACTGCAGCATGCCAGGCCTCCCTGTCTATCACCAACTCCCAAAGTTTACTCAAACTCATGTCCATTGAGTCGGTGATGCCATCCAACCATCTCATCCTCTGTCGTCCCCTTCTCCCACCTTCACTCTTTCCCAGCATCAGGGTCTTTTCAAATGAGTCAGTTCTTTGCATCAGGTAGCCAAAGTATTAGAGTTTCATGTGGCTGGTAAATGGGGGAAATGAAATTCAAACCCAAGTTGTCTAGGGCCTGTGCTTTTGCCTATTATATTGTTCTATCAGCCACTCTTATTGGAACATACTTCAGACTTAAATATACATGTACCTTCATGACCTTTGGAATAAGTTTTTATGCCTTCACTGTGTGTGCATAGAGGGAATCATATCGGAAGGCCAAGATATTGTCTTACCTTCTGCAAAAGAAGAAAGTTCTTCAAAATAAAACCTGTCATTTATAGAAAGCATGAAGAATAAATGAGGCAGGAAGCATTTCAACCATTACCATGGTGTAGAAAAACTGCCAAATATTCCATGTACTTGCTCACATTATCTGGCTTCTTTTCACTTAGTTTGGGGCCACGTGACCTATTCCATTCAGTGGACTATGAGCAGAAGTGAATTGTATTATTTGTGGGTTGAGGTGGTAAAAATCTCTTGGATGATTCTCCAGTGCTCTCTCTCCTTTCTGTGGGTACAAGAGAGGCTTTCTCTTCCTGGTAATGTACCCAGAAGTTACTAGAGACTCTGACAGCCTGTGTCCTTGGACAGATGTGTAGAGCACAGTCTCTTCTAACTTACCCTAGATCCGTAGCATGGGAAAGAAATTAACCTTTATTGTGTGAAATCATTGAGAATTTGAGGTTCTTTTGTTGGTGCACCATAACGCAGCCTGGGGTTTCCCAGGTGGTGCAGTGGTAAAGAATCCGCCTGCCGATGCAGGATGCCCAAGAGATACAGACTTGATCCCAGGGTTGGGAAGATCCCCTGGAGTAGGAAACGCAACCCATCCAGTATTCTTGCCTGGAAATTTCCATGGACAGAGGAATCTGGTTGGCTACGCTCCATGGGGTCACAGAGTCAGACATGACTGAGCAAACATACACACAACCCAGTCTTTTCTGACTAGGAAGTATTTTATCAGGTTACCTAGAAGGTATAGCAGTCAGCTTGACATTGTATGATGCCAAACCAAAGGAAGAGGATAAAAACATACAGCTGAAGTCTGAAATCTGTTCTAACATGATTTTCAGAATTGTCCTTGCTTTTCCAAAGCTTTCAACAACATCCCCCTCATCCCCCGTGCTCTGTTTCTCCAGCAGAGAGGGGCAAAACCACAGCATCTATCTAAGTCACCGCTAACAAGACTCCCTTTGCCTTTATTCATTTCCTTCTCTGAAGTAGTTCAGAATTCCTAGGTGCTTTCCAGACAGTCCATCTCTCCATCACAACAAACAACAAACAACAACAGAAATAACAACGATATCAGCAAAACTAAACCCTTTAGGAAAGTATTTTAAAAACACCAGCTGATTTTATAGCTGCTCTATTTCTTCTAAATGTCTAGGGTAGCTTCCTTGGCAAGGCAGATTGCTAGAACCTAGTGTTTGTCTGAGGAATAATAACTTCTGTATGATAGATCTAATACCATATCTAATAATAACAAGTAAATATAGGTAGAAAGCTGAGAGAGGCTTTCCTGGTAGCTCAGCTGGTTAAGAATCTGCTGGCAGTGCAGGAGACCCCAGTTCGATTCCTGGGTCGGGAAGATCCCCTGGAGAAGGGATGGCTCCCCACTCCAGTATTCTTGGGCTTTCCTGGTGGCTCAGACAGTGAAGAATCTGCCTGCCATGTGGGAGACCTAGGTTCATCACTGGGTTGGGAAGATCCCCTGGAAGAGGGCATGGCAACCCACTTCAGGATTCTTGCCTGGAGAATCCCCATAGACAGAGGAGCCTGGTGGGGGCTACAGTCCATGGGGTCGCAAGGAGTCAGACACAACTGAGCCACTAAGCATGCATGCATGCACAAAGTTGAGAGACCAGGTTAATGGTGTGAGTTTCCATAAATATTGGCAATTTCTAGAGAATTTCCTTTTCTTTCTCAGTATACAAATGACTCTATCTGAATCACTTGGTATCAAAGCAACATGCTTTTGTTTCTGGTCCTTTGCTCTCTTGACATCTATCCGCTACATTTCATTAAGAAACCTAAATGAAGAATGGAGATAATTTGAATGAGAGCCATATGTTTAAAGAATACAAAAGATAATTTATTGCTTGAATCCTACTTTGCCTTGAGTTATTTATATCACATTTCAAAGGTTAGTTTCACTTTTATTTTCTCAGTTTATTCCCACTCATTCCTCAGAATAACAATCTTTTAAGGTGAAAGGGAAAGAAACTGCTGAGCGACTTACCTACAGTTACACTGAGTGGCAGAATTTGGACTCGTAGGTCAACTTTTTATAAAAACAGGGACTACAAAGCATTCTATTTTAAGTGACTCCGGGTTTATTTTTAGCACAGAGAAAGTGATTTCAGGAGCGCACTATGACAAGGACTTCTATTTGTCCCTGATACCCATCCTCTTTCTGGTCTCCCACCTGAATAGATTTGGTAGCTGGGTATGTGTCTGCCTAGAACAAAGAATAGAGTGCCTGTTGCAGCCAGGAATGACCATGTTCTGAACAAAAAGATACACAAGTAAAATGTTGGATGGCAGTCTTCAGTAACTTCAGGTGACAGGTAGCATGCAGCTTTTGCCTCCTTCTGTTTTTTCATCCTTCCTCCATCCAGTTCCTTATAATTTGGGTCATTTTGGAGTAAGAGTGCAAAGGCTACACTTTAGAGTTGGTGGTACAGTGACCCAGAAACATATGAGTTGCTGAGGACTTCCAGAACAGTTCCAGCCCTAGACTACCAAACTTCAGAATTTTACAAAGAAGGGAATACAATCTCTGTCTTGTTTAGGCCACTATTATTTTGGGTCTTCATTGCCCGAAACTGAATGCATCTCACTATTACCTGTGGTCAGAGTCATTATCTCAGGACAGAGCGCCCATTCTTAGCCAAATGTTGAGGAAACCTGCTTTTATAGAGTCTGAAGAGGGTGGGGGATGCCTCTGGTACCTGGAGATGAACCTGAGATTAAGTCTTGGCCCTAAGATCGTAGAAACCTCAAAACTGGGGAAGTTGCCATTTTAAAACTACAGGTTATTGTCTTCTAGAAAGATGGAGATTTTAATTCATTTTTGGTGCAGAACCTTTTAGTTTGACAAACATACACATGATGTGAGGGATTTCCTGTTTCCATTTCCCTAATTTTCCTTCTTGGTACTGGTAGGAAAAGGGTCTTTTGGCGTAATGTGTCAGTGTGAGGCTGTCAGAGACAAGAAAGGAAAGTTTGGCTTACAATTTGAAAATCTGTAAAATTTTGAATTTGAAAACCTGAAATATAACTATGGAGGAGCCATGAAAAAAAGATATGTTTGGCCTTGATCTGGGAGAGAGTGGGGAAACCAGTAAAATGGGAACTTGAGGATATATGTTTTTAAATGACTAGATTTTAGACTGTCCTGAGGAGGAAGAACTGTTGCATATTGTTGGAGAAAGACGTGTGAGTTCTTGTTTGGGGACTTGCTCCAGGAAGATGGAGGCTTCCCTGATGGCTTGGCGGTAAAGAATCTGCCTGCGACGCAGGAGACACGGGACATGGGGATTCAATCTTCCTGGCTTGGGAAGATCCCCTGGAGGAGGAAATTGCAACCCACTCCAGTATTCTTGCCTGGGAAATCTCATGGACACGGGAGCCTGATGGGCTACAGTAAGGGGTCTCAAAGAGTCGGACACAATTGAGTGACTGAGTGTGCACATAGTATGCCAGGAAGATGACAGATGTTTTCTTTGGTGCCACATGACAAAGTGTGGTGTAGAGTTAGAGGAAGAGGAGCATTTAAGGGAAGCCAGCATCCCTGTCTTTCCCATTTTAGCAGGTTCAGCAACAGTATCCTTGGCTAGAACTTTGGCATTCATACAATTGGCATCACCTGCAGTGGGGACTGCTCTCAAGCCCTAGACACAGGGAGCCAGAGCCTGAGAAAACATGGCAGACACTAGGTAAAGGATGAAACTGGATGCCCATTCTATGGGCATGTGAGGCACCCCTTTGTGAACTTCCTAAAAAGTTGGGGGCACTTTGGAGGGGGTGAGGGTTAGGAGTCTTCCTGAGGTGGTAGGTAAGGGAGGAGGATATGGATCATTAAAATCCTGGCACATGGTGAGTCATAAGGTAGTAAAATGAGGATTAATCAAAACATTGGATTTAAGGCTTTGCAAATAAAGGGATGAGTCTGTGCATAGACCAGAGACAAGTTGGGGTACAGTGCCTACTAAGAGCTCTGGTGTGAGTAGCTCTGAAAGGGGTATGAGGGAGATTGACATGGTTGACAGCTGTGTAGTAGACACTGATTTTAGAGACTAGTATATGTGCCGGCTAACTAACTTAAGGGGTTAGCTCTAAGCTTCATTTAGGGATCAGAATTCTGGGGCAGATTCAAAATGGCTATTATTTTTAAAAACAAAAAGAAACTGGTTATAGTCAGAGAATCTTCTCATTTAGATTTTAAAATATGAGGTGGGATTTTTTTTTTTTTAATATAAAAATCTCCCTTTGGCACCATGATATTTTTATTCAGTATCAGTCCTTTTTCCTTTCTTAGGCCAGCAGATTTCTTCCAATATACTAATAAAAGCAGTTTCAGTTAAGTACTTCTACCTCTGGCAGTTTCTTTTGATGTGACATTTCTGCAGACACTACTATTTTAAAAGGCACAAGCCTGAAAGAATAGTTTTTTAAAAAAGAGACAGTACCTTTGTGTGTGTGGGTTGGCACATTTAAGGGTTTGCTTTTTTTTTAATGGGTCATAGGGCCTTTGAAGTGGGTAGAAAGAGCATATATTATAGGCTTATGTGTCATTCTGGAAGACGACAGGCTGTTTAATTTTAATAAACTAAGTTGACCCTAGAATGATGAAAGACAGAGGCCCATTTTTATTTGTAACTCAGGCATGTAGGTAATCAAGAGGTAACCATGAGAGTGTTCATAGCATTGGAAAAAACCTGGTTTTCATTCGTGCAGCACCCCTTCCACCTCACATTCTTCCAGATCTACTAAAAACAACCCTGACTTTCCTAACTTTCACACAAGAAGCTCTTTGAAAATCCTATTGCTTCCCCAGAATCTTTTGGTTCCATATTGAAGAAACTTGATAACAAATGCTCATATGTGTGCTCTGTTGCCCAGTCATATCAGACTCTTTGCGACCCATGGACTGTAGCCCACCAGGCTCCTCTGTCTATGGAATTTTCCAGGCAAGAATACTAGAGTGGGTTGCCCTTTCCTCCTCCAGGGGATCTTCCTGATTCAGGGATTGAGCCCGCATCTCTTACATCTCCTACATTTGGCAGATAGATTCTTTACCACTGCGCCACCTGGGAAGCCCAAAAACCACTCTTAGGAACTAATAGTAATAGCAAATACCAGTTCTCAAAGAATTTTCTTGCGGTTGTTGTTAAAGTGGAAAATGGCATGGTAGAAGTAGAGAATGATAAATGAGTATACTCAAGTAAATCAATATTCTGCAGTTGCAGGATAATATTAATATAAGAAAAACAGTTTCACTGTGATCTATATTGATGTCAGTAGTCTTTTCAGTAAAAGGGCCGGGCAGTCAACACTTTAGGTTTGTGGATGTCAGTCCATTTGGGCTGCTATAACAAAATATGACAGATTGAGTAGCTTATAAACAGATTTCTCAGTTTGGGAGGCTCCTAGAAATGCAAGACTAAGGAATCAGTAGATTCGGTGTCTGGTGAGAACCTGCTTGCTGGTTCATAGACAGCTGTCTTCTGTGTTCTGATATGGCAGAAGGGGTAAGGAAGCTCTGTGAGATTTTTACAAGTGGTATTATAATTGCACTAATTCCATTCATGAGGGCTCCACTCTCATGACCAAAAGATCGCCCAAAGGCCTCGCCTCCTAATACCACGACTTTGGTGATTATATCAACATATAAGTTTGTATAGAGAGTATTATAAGTGCCACCCAACCAGTTTAGTGGATTAGCCCTAAACTAATGTACAAACATTCAGTCCATAGCAGTAGGCCATATGGTTTCTATTGCAGTGATTCAACTCTGCCTTTGTCATGAAGCAGCCATAGATGCTAAGAGATGGCTATGTTCCAAAGTTCCAATAAAGCTTTATTTGTGAAAACTATCAGTGGGTCAGATTTGGCCCATGGGTGATAGTTTGCAGGCTCCTGTCTGAATTGAACTGTATAGCAATGGAGAGCTTCTAACAGTGGAATTGTAAACTAGTGGCTCTCAAAATGTGATCTCAGGGTCAACAAGCATCAGCACTGTTGGGGGAACTTGTCAGAAATGCAAATTATTTTGCTTCACCCTTGCCCTTCTAACTAAAAAACCTAGGGGGTGAGCCCTGGCAATTTGTTTTAAGCAGCCCTTCAGGTAATTCTGATGCACTCTTGTTTGAGAACCACTGTTGTGGGGAAAGTTTTGGTTGCAAAAAACAAATCTACCCAAGCTAGCCCGGATATCTTACTGAAAATTAGGGTCATTAGGAGTAGTTGCTGCAAGAGGCAGTCTCCCAAATCTTGGTGCCTTAAGTCAGATTTTTTTTTTTAAACTTATGTTGTGCTTTTGACCTCTGTTTTGTAGCTTTGTGACCTGAAATTTTTGGGCTCTGAGGTCACTGCAGTGGAGAAGAGACAGCTGGAGGACTGAATTTTGTACAGGAAGTTTAAGTGCCAGAATTAGAAGTGGCCTGTATCAGTGCTTCTCAAACTTTAATGTGACTCAGAATCACTTGGAATCTGGTTGAGAATTCTGCCTCGGGTGGAGCCTGAACTTCTCCATTTCTAACAAGCTCCAAGATGGGCAGACCCCAAGGTGAGGTTCCACCAGTTTAAGGGATCACTAGGCCTATAGGGGAGAAAAGCTCTGCAGAAGCTCCCAGCCATGCCCAGCCTGACTGTGGGCTGGCATGCCTGAGAAGCCTGTGATAAGTTGCTACAGTAAACTATAGTCACTCTTCTCCTTTCTTTTCATGTCTGCTGCTCCTCTTCTCTCTTAATGGGCTTTCAACAGCTATCAGCTTCAAGTCTATATTCTGATGTTTTAGCTCCACTTCTTTCCAATGATAGCTCCTCTTCCAATTACTGAAACTTTCCCCTATTATTTGGATTTTCAGATGAGAAATTTTGATTGAATCTTATTTGTTTATAAATGAGTCTCCTCTAGGATCAGTTAGCCTGTCAACTATGGTCAAGGATTAGTTTCACCTGGTTGATAGCCAGTTAGCAGAAACTGTGGGACAGATAACTATAAATAGATTTTAATACGCAAGAAATAGAAATGAAAAGATTATCAGTATTTGCTAGTTACTCTGCTAGATAGACTCTTTACAACTATTATGCTCATTTTAAAGATAAGAAAACTGAGGATCAAAGTTTAAGTAATGGCTTCAGGGTCTCATATGTAATGTGTGGTGGAATTGAGACCTTAAACCCATATCTGACTCCATCATTGTGCATTTTCTTCTACTGCTAGCTCTCAGAGAGCCCAAGAGCTGGTTAAACACTCAGAAAAGCAGCTGGCTGTTTTAAAGATATAGACAAAGAAATATTTTTGCTGAGAATAAATTTGACTTAAGTTGCCAAAGCAATATGCTATTAATATTCACTTTATCTTCCATGACATTTGTATATCATTTTTCCTGTTGACTGCTCTCCTCTTTTTAAAATAATGGGTTTTTTTTCCCCTGTAGTTTCCCCTTAATACTTTATCATTTGCTTTCATTCATGTCATTAGATATCCTTATGAAATTTGTTTTCAATTGTTGGATGAACTTGGTTGATCTAACAACCACTTTCCTACAGAAACTTGGATAAGCCACTTTCATTGTTTTTTTTCCACTGTTATAAGCAATACTTCCAGTATATCATAGTATTATTCATCTGTATCTGATTTTTTTTCTAAGGTCAGATTTCTAGAGGTAGGATTAGGAGAATAGGGGACATATATATATGTATATATATATATTGTTGCGTGACACCCCACAGGCCTGCACGCCTTATAGTTGTCCAGCCTGGAGACCGAAGAAAGAACCTAGACAGTGACAGAGACATCAGTGGTTTAGTGGACAGGGAATCTCATCAGTGTGAAGCAAGGGCCTGGAGCAACACCCTCCCTGTGTGCAGCAGAGAGTGAGCAAGACATGACAGTAGCCTTCACTATTCTGGGGGAGAGGAAGGCTACCATTTATAGGGTGAATGGACATCAGGTGGGATAATCAGTTATCAGGCACTAATGAAGCCCTATAATTAAGAGGATTGGATAGTCATGTGAGTGAAGCAGGGCCTGGTCAAGTAGGGGATGTACAGAGAGCAAGACAACAGCGGTTCCTGGGTTGTGAAGATTCCCCTGGAGGAGGAAATGGCAACCCACTCCAGTACTCTTGCCAGGATAATCCCACAGACAAAGAAGCCTGGTGGGCTACAGTCTATGGGGTCACAAAGAGTCAGACATGACTGTGCGTGTGTGCACACACGCACACATACACACACACCCACACGGTTATACAAGTTAGGGGAAAGTTGCAGTATGATAATCAGCAGCATCACAGAGTAAGAGGATTGTTACAAATGAAACTGGAGAGCCTTAAAGCTAACTTTCTGATATCAAAATTTGCTGAAGGCCAGCCCTATGTTTCTTTAGGAGGTTCTTAAGAGCTATGACTGTAATTTTCTTTTCTCCTGGCATTTGACTATGAAAAATTCTGTCAAATAAATGGGAAAAGACAGACCCCCACCTCTTCAGCCTGCAGAACTCAGTGCCCTTGAAACAGCTGTTGAGGATGAGTCACGGAGTATTCCCTGGGACTTTGTTTCCTGGAAATGAGAAAGGTGTCTCTGGCCATGGCTGTGGCATTTTGGAGGAATCTCATTCCCAATCCAGTTGGAATGGTCCCAAGGTTCACCTCTGGATCACTTACATTCTTGATGTTCAAAATGAGTTGCGGTCTAAATTCCAAGGTGAGGTGAAAGATGAAGCTCCAGCCAGGGGTCCTGATGAGTGTTTCTTTTGAACTTCTGGTAACAAGGATCAAGGGCTGATGTTGTTGAAGCTGATGATGTTAAGGGAGATGGAAGTGGTGGTTAAGTAGGAAAAGAGTGATGATTCCATGATTTGGAATCACAGAGAGGACATTAAAACCAACATATAGTGTGTGAGGACTGTAGTTCTTAAACTTGATAAATCTGCTTTGTGAACTTCCAGGATGGAAGACAGCTTTGCCTTATTTTCTGCATTTATGAAACAGAGAATTCAGTTCTTTTCTAGGCCCTGTTCATGACCACCCCCTATGCTTCATGAAGAAATATTTTTAAAAATTTGAAAATGTTTTAAATCCAAAATTCAGGTATCAACATCAGAGGTTGTTTTAGTTTTTTTGTGCACTTAGAGTTCTGAAGTTTAAGACTTTAAAGTTGCAACTGAGACTTTTAGTTTCTTCCTAGGAGATTTACCTCCCTGCAGGTGGCTGCCACCAGGTGAGAGATGGAGCTGGCTGTTGCCATCAGCTGTTCGGCTTTCCTGCTCTCTGCCAGGTGCAGCTGAACACACACCCGGATCCTCACTGTGCTCAACCATAAGTGAAATACGGTGGACAGCAAAAATGAGCCCTATTACTAACTCACAGATTCCCCCCTACTGAAAGCACAATTCAAAAACAACGAGAAAACATTTAAGTGCTAAAAGATCCATTACCTGTTTGAGCCGATAACTCTGCTTTTCTTCACTGATAGCATTTTGCTTTCATCCAGAGTCCCCCTTTGCCAGAAACTTTCTCTACAGTTATACTCTATTTATATTCTGTTTCCCTTACAAGTCCATCATTAATTTAGATAAAGCCTTGATTAGAAGAAATAGTCTACTGATATTGTTTTTGAAGATTCTGTAAATCCATTTTGGAATAAGATTGGGGTAAAAATAATTAGTGGTGCTCTAAGTCAGACTGTCATTCTTTCAGACCTAGTCTGAATGCATTTGAGAAGCTCTTGGCCTTGGGAGAGGTTCTGAGAAGGAAACACAGAGCCTGAGGTAAGGGTGGCCACTAGTGCTCTATGATTCTGGGAATCTGGAGCTTCTGGATACTTGGCAGATTTCCCTCCCTTAAAAGAGCATGGTTTATATAGTACTGTGTTAGGGAATAGCAGAGACCTGGGGCCAGGGTCTTCTGGCATCTTTGGGGTCTAAAAGAAACTGCTGAAGAAGGAATTTTGTCAGAGGTGTAGGAGCCTTTTGAAATAATCGATTTGAGTAGGACAGATTCCTGGTGGGTGGGCCTCTCCTTGCTCAAGACCCATGGCTCAAGCCTTAATCAGTTGTGATTTACCACTTGCCTTTGCCCATTAAATTCTAACACTTTTCTGAATCCCTCTGAGTCAACACCTCAAACTGACTGCTATGGCCAATGTGAAAATGCCTGCCCAGGTCTCCCTTTAGGAAAGGACTTGCTGTCCAGCTGCTGAGATTACAGTTAGTTAACAACCTAGACTAGCGTATTAAAAAGCAGAGACATCACTTTGCTGACAAAGATCTGCATAGTCAAAGCTACAGTTTTTCAGTAGTCATGTATGGATGTGAGAGTTGGACCATCAAGAAGGCTGAGTGCTGAAGAACTGATGCTTTCAAACTGTCATGCTGGAGAAGACTCTTGAGAGTCCCTTGAACAGCAAGAAGATCAAACTAGTCAACCCTAAAGGATGTCAGCTCTGAATACTCATTGGAAGGACTGATGCTGAAGTTCTAATACTTTGGCCACCTGATGCAAAGTGTTGACTAATTGAAAAAGCCCCTGATGCTGAGAAAGATTGAGAGCAGGAGGAGAAGGGGACGACAGAGGATGAAATGGTTGGATGGCATCATCCACCTGATGGACATGAGTTTGAACAAACTCTGGGAGATAGTAAAGGACAGGAAAGACTGGTGTGCTGCAGTCCGTGAGGTTGCAGAGTTGGACACGACTGAGAGATTGAACAAGTGGCCTCCTGCTGTTTGGTCTTTCAGTGTCTGTCTCAGCTTTAGAGCTGAGGCTGTAGTCTTTCAATCCCTGAGCAAGGCTGTGGTGTAAGGGCCCAACCATTTGTGTGCAATGTGGGACATTTCTAAGGGGCAGTCTGTGCTCTAGAGCCCCTAGATGGGCGTTCAGATGGCTCCCCCTGTTCCATCCCGTTTCCTTTTACAGGTGTTAGTCACTAATATACCTTTTGCATTCCTAACTTCATATCACGTCTACATCCAAATAACCCCAACCAACCTAACTACTAATCAGCTTGGTGAGAAAGACACACCAATATTTATTGAGTGCCAATCATGTGCCAGGGATTGTTCTAGATAATATCCACTTTCTTTTAAAATCATCTTGCAGTATTATGTACTAGGAATTATCATTATTTTTAAGATGGAGAAACTGTGGCACAGAGGACACAAATGACTTGCAAGGTCAAACAACTAAAAGTGGAATCAAGAATTGAGTGTTGACTCTAGTGCTCCTAATTATTTTCCTTACCTGGCTTATTTGCCATTCCTGGGCTATTTCAACCATTTTAGCCATCTTTTGCTACCACCACTTAAGCAGGTATGTTTGCTCAAGCAGTAAACTGTTGGTATATATGTGGGAGAAGATGGGATCCTTCATGCTGTTTCTGGTATTTCCAGCCCACAGTGTTGCCTGGCATGTAACAGAAGCCTGATAAAGGTTTGATGATGAATAAACAAGGAGGGTTGAACATCCCAGTGCCCCAGCTCAGGTAAAGGAACGTGGCACAAAGGATAGTGATTGTAGGGAGGACATAATGACTGTGGATGGGGTCAGTGTGACAAGGAAAGAGAGAATTTCTAGATGTGAAACCTGTATGTGAGCTTTTGTATTTTGAACTCACTCTAGTTTCAACATAGCTTTAGCCCCCTTAGTCTAGCTTCTGGCTGGTGTGCTGATGTGGGAAAGGGTATAAAGCAATTAGCTCTAATATGTTTGACATTGTTGTGTGGGTCTTTATTTTCCTTTAACCAAAACAGAACAGTGTCCTTTAAAATTTAACTGGGATATTGTAAGTTAATATGTATCTCTGACAGAGGAGTTGATTTTTTTAAGTTATACAATCATTCAGTTCCCTTCCTTCTCATTCTTCTTCTCATCCTCATGCTGAAATCCATACCAGGTTGAGAACTCTGGAGGTTTTGATTAAGATTCAGAAACATCTCTGGAGATCAGCCCTGGGTGTCTGCTTGGGGATTGGACCACTAAGGTCCTGCTAGTGGAATTAAATCTTGATATGCTCACAGTGTGTATACTTATAAACCTGTATACTGTATTATGTGCTTCTTTGAAAATGCAACTTCCCTGAGACCTGTAATGAGAGAGTAGATCTAAGTTAGTAACCCCCCTTTTTCTTCCTTTTTCCACTTTTCTTATTGCTGTCTTAGCACATTTGTTTATCTCTCTTCCAGGACTATAAAGTCACAGCAGGTTGGAACTATGTCTCATTCACCACTCTTTCTCCATCTGATTCCTAGTCAACTTAATATCATATAGTTCCATAAACTTTTGCTGAATATGAATCTACTTTTATATTTCACCAGCTATGTGACCACAAGCTACTCACTTCTTTGTCTCTGCACAATTTTATGTTGATAAGGAATAATATCCCTTTGTTATAAGGTTGCGTAAAGAAAACTTGATAGTATGTGTGTATATTTGCCTCATGTTGTTTAGTTGCTAAGTCGTGTGTGACTCTTTGTGACCCCATGGACTAACTCACCAGGCTCCTCTGTCCATGGGATTCTGCAGGCACGAATACTGGAGTGGGTTGCCATTTCTTTCTCCATGCTTGCCTTTTTATAGGGATTTAATATTTATTCCTTCAGTCTTTAATAGAAACATTATCTTAAAGCTTTCCTTTATTGTATTCTTAATAGCCAAAGAAATGCTTTTCTCTTTTTAAGAGCACACAGGAAATCCGCTGTCTTTGACTGTCATGGTTTGCTTTTCTCTGGTTTGTCGATTTCCAACACTGATTCTGAAGCTTTTGTGCTAATGCTCATCTTACAATGCAAGTAATGGGAAATATTGCAGCCGAATCCAATGGGAGCTAACCAAAAGGAAATTTTCTAATTTAAGATTTGACACCCATTGCAGCTGAGAATAAGGTTTGCTAAATATTTAACTGGATTAACACTTCTTAAGAGGAATTCTGTTGAATTTTGTAAAGAAAGATCAAAGTTTTGAGGTTTAAGTTCTGATTCTATGTATTTTCTACTTAGAGTGAAAAACCTCTGAATCTTTTTAGTCTATAGGAAAGTTTTAATAAATCCTTGGTGAACTATTTCCACCAGAGAATTTGTCTGTATTATAGTCAAGAGACCATGTATTTTAATTCATGGTTGAATTCCGGTTTCAGGGCATCAGAACGCTCTGTCTTCATGATACAAATGAACTTACAAAACAGAGACTCACAGACTTAGAAAACAAACTTATGGATTCCAAGGGGGGAAAAATTGGGGGGAAGGGGTAGTTAGAGAGTTTGGGGTGGACATGTATACACTGCTATGTTTAAAATGGGTGAGCAACAAGGACCTACCGAATAGCACATGGAACTCTGCTCAGTGTCATGTGGCAGCCTGGGTGGGAGGGGACTTTGGGGCAGAATGGATACACCTATATATGTATGGCTCTGAGTCCCTTTGCTGTTCACCTGAAACTGTCACAACATTGTTAATCAATATACGTCCATACAAAATGAAAAGCTTTTTCTTTAAACTAACAGCTAAAAGGAAAAAATACTCTGTATTCTATAACATGAATGATCAATTGGCTAGCTATATTTCATGACCCTGGTTTATATAAAATTCATAGAGGGAAGATGTTTAACTAGTTTATTCTTAATATCCTTAAGATGTAGTTCTAAAAGTAAAAATATATCCTTAGATTTAATAATGGTGATAATAATAACAGCAACATCAATTATAGCATCTAGTGTTTATTGAGAGCTTATTATGTCCTAAGCACTTTGTTAAGGACTTTATAGATATTATTTCATTGAAACTTCATAATAACTCTGGAAAGTAACTACTATTATTATCCCTAAATTACAGATGAGAAAAATGAAATTCAGAAAAATTATATAAATTGAATAAAGCAGCATTATAATTGTTCTAGCTGGACCATTATGATTCTGATTCACTTCAGATCACTGGCTCTTAACCATTAAGCACTACAGCTAATAAAAAACAAAGATTGGTATATGAAGGACTGTTTAAAGAAATATGCTTATCTGTGCGCTCATAGAATCTCAGAATTAGAAGAGACTTTAAAGGTCATTTAATTCAATATCAAATTATTTGAAGTTTATATAGTCTTTGGCAAGTACATGGAATTGAGGAAAAGAGGCCTATTTCTTTCATGGGTCTGAAAACTTGCTCTATATTCTAAATCTCTTTATGTCCTTTTTTAAAATGTCCTTTATTTTTAAATAAAATGGTGGTGGTAGCACTGGCCAGATTATCTCAAAGTGTTGTTACATGAGTTGATGGGTTTGGGAATGTTTTAAATAGCAACATATGTAAGGAATTAACAGTAATAAATGCCTTAATATCCTTAATCCACAAAATTACAATTTGACTTTAATGAAGTTCTTGAAGGAAGCAGTACCTTATCTGTATATATAACTATAATAAAACATTGAGAAAAATTTTCTAATACAAGCCTACAGCTTTATGTATATATTATCCTCAATATTCAGAGACTCACAAAATGTTAAGAATGTTAACATGTTAAGAAGATTAAAATATTAATAAATAAGTATCACATATTAATACATTTGGAAAATATTTATGGTATCAAAAAAGATCACTCCCAGGTTTTCAAAATAATCAGTGTGTACCAACTCTAGTCCTCTTGCTAAGTGATTACATTGAACATGAGTAGAGAGTGAGGTGGTTACATTTCTACTGACCCTGAAGTAAATATCAAAGGACAGAACAATATTAATTTCCAGACATAATAATCCAACTGTACAAAAATACCGGAATCCTGAATACCTGTTTCTCCTTGTAATAAGTGATCACCTTAAAGAGAATATGACACATCTGACAGATGTGAAAGTCACTAAGTCTTCAAAGAAAACTCATCCCTTCCCCAAACAGGTGAGTCAATAGCATCAACATTTTAAAATGTCAACAGCTGGATTCTATTTTGTTTGGTACAAAACAGCAACAGTTCATTCGTTCGAAAAGCCCTTATTTGAGCACCTGCTATATACAAGGCACCATGGCTTGCTTCAAGGGGTGCCAGGGATAAATCATAGAGAAGATTTCGCTAAAGAGCCCACAGTCCCAGTGTAACCGATTAGACATACACAGAAATCAACTTCATATGGAGAAATTGCTAAGGGTGGAGTTGTCCTGGAAGGATGGTAGAATCAGGGTGAGCAAAATAATGGAAACCTTATTCCTGGGTGTGAAGGTAACATGCAAGAAGGGACAGAACCCACTGCACTTTGGGCAAGTATGTAGGGACAGTTCTGTATCATTAATGCTGGATGATTTGGAAGACTGCTAAAGGGAGATAACATGTAAAAGTGAGTAGAATCCTATTGTATGGGCTTCTCTGATGGCTCTGCAGGTAAAGAATCTGGCTGCAATGCAGGAGACACAAGGAGACAGGTGTTTGATCCCTGGGTTGGGAAAAGTCCCTGGAGGAGGAAAATGATAACGCACTCCAGTATGCTTACCTGAAAAATCCCATGTAGCCTCGTGGCTACAGCCCCAAAATGCCAAATGAGTCGGACACAACTGAGCAACTGTGCACGCAGAATCATATTGTGCAGAGCCTTAAATGGTGGATTAATTATTTTATGGCCAGTGGGAGCCACGGTAATGACCTTGAGCTGACAGTAGCGGTGCAGTCCATGAGGGGTCCTGAAAGGATTATTTGTAGGATGTGGTTTCAGAACCTACAGTTGGACACTGCTGACCACGCTCCTTCTTGAAACTTGCATGCCTCAGTCCTTCCTTGTTGTCCTCCTACTTCTTGGATCAGGCCTTCCCTCTTTCGCAGGCTGTTTCCCTGTTGCACCTTTGTCTGTCATGGACTCTTCTGATGCTACAGGCTCTCCTGGGGTGAGTGCGATGATCCTTATACGGGAAAGACCCCCAAGTCTTTACCTACAGGCCAGTGTGCTCTGCTCAGCTGCAGAGCCACTTTCCTTACATCCTCTGAAAATCTCGCCCTGGATGGACATTGTCCTGAGTTGAATTTTTCCCCTTTTCCCCTACCTCCCAAATTCATATGTGGAATCCTAGACCCCATTATCTCCACATGTGACAGTATTTGAAGATAAGTTCTTTAAAAAAGTAATGAAGTTGAAATGAAGTTGTTAGGGTGAGCCCTGGTCTAACATATCTGGTGTTCTAATAAGGGGAGGTGAAGGACATAGTCACACACAAACGAATCACTTATGTGAAGACACAAAGAGAAGATGATCGTCTACAAGCCAAGGAGGGACCTCAGAAGGAACCAACCCTGCCAGCACCTTGACGACTTTTAGCCTCCAGAATTGTGAGAAAATTAGCATATGTTGTTTAAGCCACTCAGTCTGTGGTCCTTTGTTATGGCTGTCCTAAGAAATATAAACATCTCACACCCGAAATACTTAAAATGAAACCCTGCCATCACCTCTCTCCCAGGTCCCCAGATCAGACACTCATAGGAAATGATCCACAGTTAGCTGAGGACCAGTAGAACTCTCTCTAAAACATCTATCAGGACAACCAGATATGGGAAGGATATTATGGTTCACCAGAAAGAAAATCTAACCCAGTAATGGGTTAGAAGCCAGCATTAGAGTCTGGGCAATGAAACAAAAGGAAGAACATATAGAACATATAGATAGAAAATCTAATCAGGTCATCTGAAATCCCACTTCATTTAAATAAATGTTTCCCTACTTTCTTCCATGCAGACAATGTGCATTTTGGGGACAAACATGACATGCTACTATCATAGTGTTCTTTGATATGCTTTTTGTACTTGTCAGTATACTGTAATATATTTTATATGTATCATATAAATACATATAAAATACATTATAAATATATATAAATATATAAATAATATATATTTATATATAAAATATATATCATAAACATTTAAAATAGCACATATGATATAATATATAATAAATACAATATAGTACATTATATAATATTTATAACACACTATCAATATAATAATAAATATATATAATATATAATAAAACAATTAATAAAATAACATATATAAATTATATATATATATATATAGTCTACAGGTTTTATTTCCAAACCAATATCATCTCCTGCTTAAATTACTGTAGGCTATTACCAAGTTTCTCTATTTTTTCCCTTGCTTTTCTGCAATCATTAGCCATTTAGCAATCTGAATACTAGTTAGCCATGATGATAATATAATAATGTTCTAGATTATCTGTGCCCTTCCTTAAACTGTCTCTCTCACCCGTCCATCCTTTGGCTGCCCATTGCACTTCTTTCCATGACTGTAAAGCCCTCCTGCCTACCTTTCTGACCGCATCTGTCACCACATTGCTTACTCTACCCTAACAAGCCTGGGCTGCTCCTGGTTCTTAGAATGCTGTAAGGCTTCAGGACCTTCACATGTCCTGACTGCTCTTCATGAAGTACTCTTTCCCTTATTTTTTGAATGACTTGTTTTTATTATTCATGTTCTAGATCAAATGCCAGCTCCTCAGCGATGTTCCTCTTCTGTCCACCTCATGAGAATCAACCGTTTCTAGGTCTCTCTATATCATAACCCTCTCTTTTGTTCCTGTAACACACAGTGCTCACTGCAGCACCTTATTTAACTCCTGTCTTCCCTGACTAGGATGTCATCTCCATGGAGGCATGGCTTTTGTGGGTCTTGTTTGTATTGTCTTGAAGAGTAACTAGCACATAGCCACCATTTAACTCACATACAGTTAATGACTGTTGAATAAAATCCACTTTCACTGTGGAGATAAAATTACTAATTTTAAAAATGTTTTTTAATTGGGAGGTATTTCATGTGTTTAAAGAAAAAATAGGTACTGTAACAAGCACTTTTATCCCCATCAGCTAAGTTGTATACTCTTAATTGTGCCATTTTGTTTTTTATTCAAATCTTTCATATTTCCAAGAGATTAAACATTATGGTTTTAGTTGAAAGTCCCTGTCTAGCTCTTTTGATCCTCATTCCCTTTCTTTCCTTTTCAGAGGTAACCACTATTATGAAATCACTCTTTGGTGCAAGCCAAGGGAATAATTTTTTTTTGAAGTTATGTAAAACAATTTCTTCAGACAGAAAAAGAATCATATTCTGTCTCAAGAGTTCCAGAGGCAAAAAAAGAAAACCTGTGCCTCTTTCTAAGCTTTCCTTCCTCATTCTTGAGACCTGCTCATGTTTGGTGGCTTTCGAGTTATAACAGTTTGGCTACTTCTTTTCCAGTGCCCTTCTAGATAGATCTGTGAAGTTCCTAACTACCAGCATTTAATTAGCATCAATCACTAACTACCCTTTACTCTTTCAGCTAGGGAAGCACAGAATGAGAACCTGGACTTAGACTGTTGTGCACTAGGTAGGTTTGGGTCCATCACTTAAGCTCCTTAGGCTGAGAGAGTTTTCTCTCTCTTACCCTGGATCAGTGACTTTTGTCTTCTAAACCTACTGAAAGAGCTTCTTAGGGAGGCTCAAACAGTAAAGAATCCTCCTGCAATGCAGGAGACCCAGGTTCCATCCCTGTGTCAGGAAGACCCGCTGGAGAAGGGGTGGCAACCCACTCCAATATTCTTGCCTGGAGAATTCCTCGGACAGAGGAGCCTGGTGGTCTACAGTCCATGGGGTCATAGAGAGTCAGATAGATTGAGTGACCAACCCTTCACTTCACAGTGACTTAACACCTAATCATCACAAACCTGATGGCCATTGTCTTTGAGGCGTCCCTGGTGGCTCAGATGGTAAAGAATCCACCAGCAATGCAGAAGGCCTGTGTTCAACCCCTGGGTTGGGAAGACCCTCTGGAGGAGGGCTTGGCAACCCACTCCAGTATTCTTGCCTGGAGAATCCCCATGGACAGAGGAGCCTGGTGGGCTACAGTCCATGGGGTTGCAGAGTCTGACATGACTGAGCGACTGAGCAAGCAAGCATGTACCCATTGAAAGTCCTAATTCTTACATATGGTGCACCCTAACCTCCTCTGTATGTTTTATGTCTCTGATTGGGTGCCTCTGGTTGTAAGTGCCTTATTTGGGTTTTTAGATTTTTTATATAAATGAACAGTTGTCCCAATATTTGTGAATTTTAAGCTTCTCAGAAGCAGACAGATGCTAGATTATGTCTTTGCCAAAGGTTATTTACCTCCCTAATACCTGCTTCACTGCATCCTTACCAATTTGCTTTAGGGCAGTGATACTCCCAGCTGGAAGCTGGTGAATCATGACTTGTCTTATCTCGTCTTGATAATGCTGTTACTCTTATCCAGATATTAGATTTCTCACCTTCTCTTGCAACTATGTATTTCTGTATAACCTGGTTTGAACCAATAAGACCTGTGATTAAAAGATGCTTGCTCCTTAGAAGAAAAGCTATGACAAACCTATACAGCATAGTAAAAAGCAGAGACATCACTTTGTTGACAAAGATCCCTATAGTCAAAGCTATAGTTTTTCCAGTGGTCATGTATGGATGTGAGAATTGGACTATAAAGAAGGCTGAGTTCCAAAAAACTGGTGCTTTTGAACTGTGGTGCTAGAGAAGACTCTTGAGAGTCCCTTGGGTAGCAAGGAGATCAAATCAGTCTATCCTAAAGGAAATCAACCTTGAATATTCATTGGAAGGACTGATGCTGAAGCTGAAACTCCAATACTTTGGCCACCTGATGTGAAGAGATGACTCACTGGAAAAGACCCTGGTGTTGGGAAAGATTGAGGGCAGAAGGAGAAGGGGACGGCAGAAGATGAGATGGTTGGATGGCATCACCAACGCAATGTACATGAGTTTGAGCAGACTCTGGGAGATAGTGAAGGACAGGGAAGCCTTTTGTGCTGCAGTCCGTGGGGTCACAAAGATTTGGACACAACTGAGTGACTGAACAACAGCAGAAGTATTATTGGTGGAGTTGTGAGGAGGCCTCTGATAAGAGGGAAGCTGAATCTTTCATGATCTCACTGTGTACCTGAACCACCCTACTATTGCTAACTCCAAACTTCCTGTTATTGAGCATAGAATCTTCCTCAGAGTGTCTATATTAGTATTCTATTGCTACTATAACAAAACCCCACAAAATTAGAAGCTTAAACAATACACATATACTAATTATCTCTCTCTGTTCTGGAGGTCAGAAATCCAAAATGGATCTTACTGGGCTAAAGTCAAGGAATTGGAAGGACTGTGTTCCTCTCTGGAGGTTCTAAGGAAGGATATTCCTTTGCTTTCTCCTGCTTCCAGAAGCCACCCACATTCTTTTACTAGTGGTCCCCATTCTCCATCTCTCTCAGGAGCCAGATGATTCATCTCTCTGTGCTTTTCTTTTGTGGTCACATCTTTCTCTGGCACATTTTGTCTTTCCCTTTCTACTTTTAAGGGGCCTCGTGATTACATTCCACACATTTGACTAGTCCAGGATAATCTGTTTATCTCAAAGTCAATTGATTTACAATATTAATTTCAATTGCAACCTGATTTCCCTTTGACCTATAACATAATTTATTCACAATTCTACAGATTAAAATGTATACATCTTTCTGATTATATTTCAATTAAAAAAACACTACTTTTCCAAATTCCTGCTCACCTATACCCATTTGAATATTCCACAGGTATTTCAAACATCTCAGACTGAATCCACTCATTTTCCAACAGGTCTACTGGCTTACCCACTGTTTTTCTCTCTCATGCAATGCCATAGTCAAACACCCAAGGCACAGTTGGAAATGCAGGATTTTTTTTAGAATTCTTCCTGCTCGTAAAATGTTACCATTTTTTTTCCTTAAATTATTCCTTGAAATACTTTTTCCCTTAGGTATTTCTGGAATTCCTTCCCTATCCTCATCCCCAGCTTTACCACATATTTCTTATTACTATACTCATCTATTAATTTTAGGAGAGTTATTTAATGATTTTCTATCTCAGTTTCTTTATCTGTAAAATGGAGATAGTCATAGGTCTTATTTTATAAGGTTTTTGTGAGGATTAAATGAATTAATATTTATTAATTGCTTAAAAGGGTGCCTGAAACAAAACAAGTACCACAATATGTTAAAGCTATTATCATTCTAATTGTCATGTCATACTACCAACACAATTATGTTAAGGTTCTGATCAGTCGCTCTCTGGATTATTTAATCAGCCTCCTAACTCTCCTTCTGTATCTCTTATTGTTGTCAAACTGACTTCAGCAGCACCTTCAGGCCACTCTGTCTAAGTCGTAAACTGGATCTTTTGGCCATGCTGCTCAAGATTCTCTGATGTTACATAGAGGATCAAGTTCATGTTTCTTATCCCAGCATATATTAATACAAGGCCTTCCATGAATTGTCCTGTTCCACTCTACCTCGGACCTCACCATGGTGTGTCTCAACTTTCTTTCTCCAGAAATTTGGACCTGCTAGAATAGCCTGCGCCCACGTACTGTCACAGGGCCTTTGCTAATGCTGCCTGTGCTCCTGGGATGATCTCCGTCTCCTCGTTTTTCCGGCTTCCTTTGCCTGAATCAGCTATGAAGGTTGATCAGATGACTTTGTTCCTCCCCTGGGCCTTCCATAACCCTCCCATGTAGGTTGGTCTAGGGCTATACCTCTGAGTTTCCCTGTCCTTGGACAAGGAACAAGTCTTCTAAAGATCTTTGTTTCTCTCTCTATGTATATCATATCTCTCTCTTGCTTAAAACCCTCCTATAGCTTCTCTTTGTGATGAGAATACAATCTAAATGCTGTATCATGTTTCTCAGAGGTCTGCAGTCTTGGCCTCTGTATCTATTGCTTGTGATTCTTTACCAGAGTCACTAGTGCCCACCCCAGCTATTCTCATCATCCAGCCACACTTGCCTTCTTTTTTCCCTTAGACATAAAGAGCTTTTCTACCTCAGCGTCTTTGCCATGCTATTCTCTCTGCTTGGATACTTATTCCTCAGGTAGTCACATGACTGCTTTCTTCTCATTTAGATCTCAGTTTAAATGTTACAAACCCTAGGTGACCTTCACAGACCCTGGTTACAATGCTCTTCCAGACCTCTCTTTTTTTTTTTTTTTTTAATGTAGTTACACTCTCTCCTATCACCACTTTTTTCTTTTTCTTTTTTTTGTGGCTACATGCAACTTTTCATTTAATACAGAGCTTATTTATGAGAACCCAGCCTTGATAATAAACAACAAGAGGGATTAAGAGAAAAATATATACTGGGAACAATATATTGCAAATAAGAGAACCCCAGGCACCCTCTTGCCTTTTCAACAGAGTGTGTAAGAGCTGGGAACTTGGGGTTGCTGTAGGAGGCATCACCCTCAGTTTGGTGATGCACCAGTTAGTCAGGCCAGAGGCAAAGCAGAATTGGACTGCTGTTTTCTTTTTGATTGATGTCTTTCTAAAAAATTATTCTTAGTTAGAGGATAATTGCTTTATAATGTTGTATTGGTTTCTGCCATACAACAATGTGGATCAACCATAAGTATAAATATATCCCCTCTCTCTTGAGCCATTGCCACTTTAAAAAACTTGGCACAATTTGAAACTCTTACATAGTAATTTGATGACAAGATTACTGACTCTTTCCCACTAGGATGTAAGCTTCAGTGAGGGCATGAATTTATGAGTCTTGTTCACTTCTTAATCTTCAGTTTCTAGAAATAATAGGCTTCTAATAAACAGCTGGTGAAAAGATTCAGTGGATGGGCAAATGGATAAAAATGCTTCAAGATATCTGTGTAGCAGGGTTTCAATATGTGGGCTTTGAGTTATGATTAAGTGACTGAAAAACTTTAAAATGTGGACATCTTTGGGGGAAGCGTTATTCTGCCTACCGCAGTGCCCAGCAGAATGCTGTGCTGTTAAGCAACCACCAGCACAACAGGAGGAGGAGCAGCAATGGAACTGCTGCCTTGGGTGGTGTTCCGTGTAAGGGAAGGAGAGGCGATCTGTGCTGAGGCCTGCTCTTGGTTCTCTCACTACTTTGGGCCATCTACTTTCTATCTCTGGGATTCATTGTTTTCATCTCTTGAAGGGGAAGATTGGCCTAGACAAAAAAATATGTGTGTGTATATATATATACACACACATATATATATCAGTTCAGTTCAGTCACTCAGTTGTATCCGACTCTTTGCAACCCCATGGACTACAGCATGCCAGGCCTCCCTGTCCATCACCAACTCCCGGAGCTCGCTCAAACTCATGTCCATTGAGTCAGTGATGCCATCCAGCCATCTCATCCTCTGTCGTCCCCTTCTTCTCCTATCTTCAGTCTTTCTCAGCATTGGGGTCTTTTCCAGTGAGTCAGTTCTTCACATCAGGTGGCCAAAGTACTGGAGTTTCAGCTTTAGCATCAGTCCCTCCAATGAATATTCAGGACTGATTTCCTTTAGGATCGACTGCTTTGTTCTCCTTGCAGTCCAAGGGACTCTCAAGAGTTTTCTCCAACACCACAAATATATATGTACACACATATATATTTATATATTGGTAGCAAATTTTTTTCTTTAAATAAAATAGAAAAACATAAAGGCTTCATAGTTGCAGTGATAATGCAGTTTATGAAGAAATGGATCAATTGCTTATCCTTCCCTGTATCCAAATACTGTAATTATACTGGGTTGAATAGTGTCTCCTCCAAATCCATGTCCACCCAAAAGCTCTGAATGTGACCTTGTTTGGAAATAGAGTCTCTACAGATGCAGTTAGTTAAAATGACGTCAAAGTGGGGAACCCTAACCTAATGACTCGTGTTCTCATAATAAGAGGAAACACAGATGCAGACACACGGGGAGAACACACCAGTGATGGAGGCAGGGATCAGAGTGATGCATCCCCAAGCTGAGTAATCTCAGGGCTTGTCAGAACCTGTCATGAGCTAGGAGAGAGGCATGGAACAGGTTCTCCTTCAGAGTACCCAGGAGGAACCAACCCTTCTGATGCCTTTATTTTAGATTCCTAGCTTCCAGGACTGTGAGATGATAAATTTCTGTTGTTTTAAGCCACCCAGTTTGTGGTACTTGTTACAACTCATATCACACATTTTTGAACTGCTAATCCAGCTTCATTTAGACAAAGTCCAGGAGCTTTTTGCTATATGGTTTGCCTCTTCTAGATTTTCAGGTGCTAACCAGTAGATGTCTTTGAAGTAAAGCTGAAGATATTGTATTTTCAGTTCAGTTCAGTCACTCAGTTATGTCCAACCCTTTAAGACCCATGGATTGCAGCACGCCAGGCTTCCCTATCTGTCACCAGCTCCAAGAGCTGGCTCAAACTCATGTCCTTCAAGTCGGTGATGTCATCCAACCATCTCATCCTCTGTCATCCCCTTCTCCTCCTGCCCTCAATCTTTCCCATCATCAGGGTCTTTTCAAATGACTCTGTTCTTTGCATCAGGTGGTCAAAGTATTGGAGCTTCAGCTTCAGCATCAGTCCTTTCAGTGAATATTCAGGACTGATTTCCTTTAGAATTGATTGGTTGGATCTCCTTGCTGTTCAAGGGATTCTCAAGTGTCTTCTCCAACACCACAGTTCAAAAGCATCAATTCTTCGGTGCTCAGCTTTCTTTATGGTTCAACTCTCACATCCTGGAAAAACCATAGCTTTGACTAGATGGACCTTGTTGGCAAAGTAATGTCTCTGCTTTTTAATATGCTGTCTAGGTTGGTTATAACTTTTCTTCCAAGGAGTAATTATCTTTTAATTTCATGGCTGCAGTCACCATCTGCACTGATTTTGGAGCCCCCCCAAAAAAATCTGTCACTGTTTCCATTATTTCCCTATCTGTTTGCCACGAAGTGATGGGACTGGATGCCATGATCTTCATTTTTTGAATGTTGAGTTTTAAGCCAGCTTTTTCACTCCTCTCTTTCACTTTCATCAAGAGGCTCTTTAGTTCTTCTTTGCTTTCTGCCATAAGGGTAGCTTCATCTGTATATCTGAGGTTATTGATATTTCTCCTGTCAATCTTGATTCCAGCTTGTGCTTCATCCAGCCTGGCATTTTGCATGATGTACTCTGCATATAAGTTAAATAAGCAGGGTGACAATATACAGCCTTGCCATACTCCTTTCCCAATTTGGAACCAGTCTGTTGTTCCACGTCCGGTTTTAGCTGTTTCTTCTTGACCTGCATTCAGATTTCTCAGGAGGCAGATAAGGTGGTCTGGTAGTCCCATCACTTTAAGAATTTTCCAATTTGTTGTGCTGTACACAGTTAAAGGTGTTAGCATAGTCAATAAAGCAGAAATAGATGTTTTTGTGGAACTCTCTTGCTTTTTCTATGTTCCAGTGGATGTTGGCAATTTGATCTCTGGTTCCTCTGCCTTTTCTATATCCAGCTTGAACATCTGGAAGTTATTGGTTCACGTACTGTTGAAGCCTGGCTTGGAGAATTTTGAGCATTACTTTGCTAATATGTGAATTGAGTGCGACTGTGCTGTAGTGTGAACATTCTTTGCATTTCCTTTCTTTGGGATTGGAATGAAAACTGACCTTTTCCAGTCCTGTGGCCACTGCTGAGCTTTCCAAATTTGCTGGCATATTGAGTGCAATACTTTCACAGCATCATCTTTTAGGATTGTACTTTGCTTTGTCTTTTTTGATCTGGAGAATTTCATCTCCTTCCAAGTTTGAGCAATCCACTGTTCAAAGTAAAGAAATATGCTTTGGAAAGAAGACCACTAGGTGGCGATGGCATTCACCCATGGCCCAGGTAACCTGCTGCGAGGCACGTGGCTGGAGGTGATAGATAACCTTGTGTACTATCCTGCCTCTCATCAGCATCAAATCACACTGAAAGAGCAAGGCTCTGGTGTTTTGATGCAGAACATTAGTAACATACATTCATGGGAAACCTGAGAGCTGAAAATGCCACCTAAGCCTCAAGCCCAAGGCATGAGACAGACTCACTGATGCCAAGGATCCCATCACCGTGTGAGCAACCAAGATTAACTGTTCCAGACCATGTGAGGATCACTTTCCCACTCTGGACTGTGAATCCTGTTTATTTTGAAATAAAAAGAAGCCATGCAGAAAAACAAAGTGTTTTTTTTTTTTTTTTTTTTTTACTGCTTGGAAATAGTCTGCCTTTGAGCAGGTGTCTCCCTGTTTCCCCATCCGTCCTTTTCTTGAACATGTTCAGACCTGTCACTCTTTGCCAGGGAGCTCCCATTAGCACAGCTGAGGCTGGGGCCCCCACAGCCTATGCAGGTTATGGATGCACGGGGGCTTATCAAACGCCTTTCCCTCCGCGCCCCGCTACCTCTCAGGGGCTGATTTCCTCTAAGAACTGCTGAGGGGAGGCACAGTGTGCTAGCTGAGACTTCCAGTCACAACCTGACTGCTTTATGCTTCCCATTTAAGGCTGCCCCTCCTGAGTAACAAACTCAGATTATTCTGGGTGACCAGTGTTTGGGATAGTTTGATTCAGTGAATTTGAGTTCATGTAACCCAGTGTTTTGGGCTCTTCTACAAACTAGCTTTGCATGTGATGACAAAGAGTCCATTGTTAAATATATTTGGGGAATATTATGTTGACAGTGGTATGCATGTGCTTTGGCTTGTTGCTTCTGGAGTTTAAAACCATTTTGTAACTTTTGTGCAATGGAAATTTTTAAGGAGATATGAGTGACAGATGAACTACTGCTCTCACCCCTTCTTTTTTTTTTTTCTCAGAAAACTTACTGAAACCCAGTACACCAGAATTTCTTTTAAAGTGGTACAATAAAGGTCACCCTACCTTATTGCATATTGTATCAGTTTTCTTTTGCTGCATAATATATATATTTCACTCAGCAGTGAAAGTGCAGAGTTCGTACCACTGGACAGCCAGGGAAGTCTCCAATCATTATACTTTTCTCAAGACTGTGAACCAGGAACTTATAAAGGGCCCAGTAGGGATAGGTTGTTTCTGTTCCATGATGTTGGTGGGGAAGCTTCCAAGGCTCAGGGTACCTTAAAGGCTGATATCATCTCCAGCCTCTTTAACAAGCCTGGAGTGGCTGGAACCTCAGCTGTAGCTGTTGGCAAGCACACTTACATATGATGGCTCCATGTCGGTGTTGGGCTTCCTACAGCATGGTGGCTGCTTTCCATGAGTGAGCATCCCCAGCAGTCCCAGACAGAGACCTTTTATGGTCTTGCTTTGCAAGTCATGTAATAGCACTTTTTTCAGAGTTACAAACCCACCCAGATTCAAGGGGAAGGAACATGTCTCACATTTCAGTGGGCAAAAAGTCAACATCTATTGCAAGCAGACCATGAGGGAAGGGAGCTGTTGTAGAAATTTTTGGAATATGCCATCTGAATATTCATTGGAAGGACTGATGCTGAAGCTGAAGCTCTAATACATTGACCACCTGATACAAAGAGCTGACTCATTAGGAAAGACCCTAATGCTGGGACAGATGGAAGGCCAAAGAAGAAAGCAGCAGAGGATGAGATGGTTAGATAGCACTACCGACTCAGGGCTTCCCTCAAAGCTCAGTTGGTAAATCATCTGCCTGCAATGCAGGAGACCTGGGTTCAATTCCTGGGTCAGGAAGATCCCTTGGAGAAGGAAATGGCAACCCACTCCAGTATTCTTGCCTTGGAGAATCCCATGGACAGAGCAGCCTGGCAGGCTACAGTCCATGGGGTTGAAGAGAGTCAAACATGACTTAGTGACTAAACCACCACTAAACCACCACCACCACTGGCTCAAATGACATGAATTTGAGCAAACTTTGGGAGATAGTAATGGACAGGGGAGCCTGGTGTACTACAGTCGATGGGGTCAGAAAGAGTCAGAAACTGGGTGACTGAAAAACAACAGTAGCAATCAGGCACACATCAGTACCTTATCTTCAGATAGCCATTGATGAATGACTGGAAGGATGACTGAGATTCATATCTGTATAGTATCAAGCAGTCCCTGTATGTAGTTAGGTCTTGAAAGCTATTATATTATAGAATACTGGAGCTAGAAGGGAGTTTATGTATCCCCACTCTCCATGGAGTATAACTTTCATTTCTGAAAGCAGCTGTATAGCCAGGACCTGAAGATATCAAGATGTACAAAGTTTTAAACTTGATTTTAAGGAGCTCACTGTCTGTCAGGGGACAAAAACTTGTAAAGAACTTTGGAGTTGGATAAGGGAGGTTTCAAAGACATAGTGAAGTGTGAACTGAGATTTGAAAGGGAAAAGGAGTACAAGAGCGAACATGGAGCTGGGAAAGGCACTCCGGCCTGCAGGTACTTTCTGGAGGCAGTGGGGCAGGGTGTGGATCAGCAGTGTGCTGTGTCTCAGAGCGTCAGTGATTTGTAAAGAAAGTGCAAGGTGGAAAGTGGAAGGGATAGCTGAAGGGCGCTGGTCCATCATCATATGAGGGAATTTGAATTTTATCATGCAGTCCACAGAAAACTATGCAAGAAATTTTGAACAGAGAAGTGACAAGATCAGATTTCAGCATTAGAACGGTTCTTTGTCTCAATGTAGAAGAGACACCAGGGGGCTGAGGTGGCCACAGTGAGAGACACCAATTAGGAAGCAATGTGATCCAGGGGAGAAATGACAAGTCCTGAATCAGGAAGCTGGTGGTAAGAATGGAGTGGAAGGGAAGGGCATTGAGTAATTTTTAAGGCCATTCATGAATTAATGTACATAAAGCACTCGGGATAAGGACCAGCACATAGAAACTCTCAAAAGTGTAAGCTGCTCATATTATTATTGTTGTTTTTTTAGGAGCTAGATTTTATGAATTTCCAGTTGTAGGGATGAGAAAAAGAGACTTGAGATGACACCACACACCTGATTTTGTGACTGAGAGCTATTGGCACCGTTTCTTAACAGAGGCAACAGAGCAGAACCAGCTGGTCTGAGGAGGTGGATAATAAGTCCTGTTTTGGACATGAGAATTTTTAGGTGTTTCTGTAATCCTGCAGAGGTAAGTTTTAGAAGTCTGTTGGAAATGGAGCACAACAGCAAGGTCTTGGCTTGATATAGGATTTGGTGATCATTATTGAAAGCCAATGGAAATTATAATAAAGCACACTTCATTATTCAGATGTTTTAGGACACTTGTCTTATCTCCCCTCATTTTTTCCACCATTCCTCATGTGCAACAAAGGCACTTTAATTTCTCAATCATCTTTCTAAAACACACCTTTAATATATCTCTTAAAATACAATAATATTATTTAGAAAGGACTTTGGCATAATTGTAACCTTAATAGACTTTCATGTGGAGAACAATAAGCTTAATTTTAATAGAATCCCACTGTCCTTTGCAAAAGGGAAATATGAAACAACTCCTGGATTTCCTGTTTTCATAATTTGTTTCAATTCCTGGTTCTGATGACTTTGATTATATTGCTTTGATTTTAAGGCACTTTTATTAAACTGTTGCTTTTGCTTTGTTAATATAAATTGCACTTTGCTAAAGAAATTCTATTGTAGCTAATCAATGAAACTCTGTGGGGGGCTAGTGCTAGAGATTGAGTGGATTAAGTGGCAGCAAGCCTAAAAAGTTCCCAAACTATCTTTGACCTCAAATGTCTGCAGGGCCTGTCACTGGATTGGGTAGAGGAAGAGAATTAGGCTATGCTTTAGGATAAGGCCAAATCTGCAAATATATGACATAGACCAAAACTCTTTTTCTTTCTGAATCTGTGGCAAATACATAGGACCCAGAGGGGGGCCAAACCTATCTTAAAGCATGCCCCCTGTAGCTACCAATTAATCAGTAAGTACTTGTTTAAAAACTCAGTTTTTCACTCCATCAAACTTAATGTCTTCAGCCAGACTCCTATCAAAACACTTCGAAGAATAATTTTGTCTTAATATTTGTTACCACCAAGATATTAGTGAGAATTGTTTTCAGGGTTGTTAGATATCACTGACACAGACAAAGAACAATCGCAAGCAGACTGGCACTGTCCTTGGGCAGAATTTCCTTGATATTTTTGCCAAATGCCTGGAGGGAGACAAAACAAATCATGCTGATAAATTTTCTGGGAGACAAACCGGAATGCATACTTGATCATAAGATTCGCCCCGAATCTTGGTAAGCTAAAATAAAAGACAGAAGCTAACAAGATAAGATGGAACTGATTAGAAAGAATGTAAAGTTCTGCCAAAAGTTTAAATAAATCAATAGTACAAGCACAAGATGCGGGTGAGGGGAGGAAGCTTAACAGATGTTTCTGAGGGAAAGAACAGCTAACGACTGCTTTCACAAACCGATGTCTTTAAAGACACTGTGCTCATAGGCAGGCAGCATTGCCCAAAGCCTGTTCTCAAGGAGGGTCTGTTCAATGAAAAATGTCCACATCAAATAACTTTGGAAAATGCTTGGTTAAAGTCAAGTCAACAGGTCTCTTTATTGTAGGACTTCTCAGAATCCCAGATTTTCTAATGTGTATTCTAACTCTAGAAAGAGGGCAACATTTTCCTAACTGACTTAATCATAACCCATTCCCCTTATAGAGGAAATGTGCCACCCAGGTGGCACATTCTGGGAGATGCTGATCTAGTTATTTTTTAGTTGACTGAAGTTCAATTTTATTTTATTTTATTATTTATTTATTTGACTGCACTGGGTCTTGGTTGCAGCATGTGGGATCTAGTTCCTTGACCAGGGATCAAACCCAGGCCCCCTGCACTGGGAGCATGAAATCTTAGCCACTGGACCACCAGGGAAGTTCCATCAAGTTCAATTTTAGTTAATGATATGGTAGACTGAACTTGCTGCTCTCTCATCCCATGAGAAGCACAAAGTATGGATAAAATTTGAAGAGAGTAATAGTACATTTTGCACTGATGAGGCTGTTTATCAAACAGTTACGTAGTGTTTATATGGAGTAGACATGTAAGAACATGCTATTAATTATCACATTTTATGGATGAGGAAACTGAAAGAAGAAAGGCTTCTTAACATAGCAAAAAGTCATGCAGCCAAGTGGCAGAGTGAGGATCCAAACGTGGGCAGTTTGTCTCTAGAGTCTTAGTTAGCACCCTCCTGCCACAGCTGGAAAAGTTCTTCCAGTGCCTTCCATTTTGGAAGACAGCCTTAGCAACCCTAGTGAGACCAAAGTATGAACATATCACATATGATGTGGCAGGAGATGCCAAGCAGAGAGTGAGATATACCAATGGCAAAACACATCACATTTAGCCTAAGTTTACTGCCCAACTGCCAGTGAGAAACATTCCAGTCATTTCCATGAGAATAACCTGATACTCTAAAGGAACACTAGAAATATTCCTGGGGTGTGAATGAAAAAGAGCAATAGCTTCCAGGAGACACATTTGTGTGACTGCAATCAACAAACTCCCAGGAATCCTTAGCATATTAATGAACTGCTCACATTTGGCCTTTTTGCTTTTCCATAAGCTTCCTGGAAAGAAGGAAATTCATTCTGAATTATTCTCCACCTTCAGACAAGTAGGAAGGCTGGATATGATGCAAGCCAGGGTTCTCTTTCTAACTGACAGTACCTCTCAGTAGTGTGAAAAGTGTGTGCCCTTTGACTCTGTAAGTCGTCCCAAGAATTTAAGACAGTTTGAAGGTACTCAAGGATATTCAGTGTATCATTGGCTGTAATGAAAAAAGTTTGGGAGAGTCTGTATCCAACATCTCACTAATTAAGTTATAGTAAGGATGTCTAGCATCTGTCCTACAGAGTGAAGTAAGTAGGAAAGAGAAAAACAAATATTGTACATTAATGCGTGTATATGGAATCTAGAAAAATGGTACAGATTAACTTATGTTCAGGGCAAGAATAGAGATGCAGACATAGAGATGGAACATGTGACACTAGGGGAGAAGGAGAAGGTGGGATGAAGTGGGAGAGTAGCATTGACATTTGTACATTACCATTTGTAAAATAGATAGCTGCTGGGAATTTGCAGTGTAACACAGGAAGCTCAGCCCGTTGCTCTGTGATGGCCTAGAGGGCTGGGATGGGGGTGGGAGGGAGGGAAGGCTCCAACAGGAGGGGATATATGTATACATATAGCTGATTTACTTCATTGTACAGCAGAAACTAACAGTACTGTAAAGCAATTCTACTCCAATCAAATAAATAAATATATTTTAAAAGAAGTTATAGCAGAGAAATCAATACAGAAAAATAATTTGCAGAGCCACCAAAATTGATATTACATAAGTGTGGAATATGAATATATATGTGCATTTATGTTCATATAAATATACATTTAATATAGAAGACCATATTAAATCCCAAGTTTTCTCTAGTGCAGTCTATGCAATAAACTTTCCTATGATGTTGGAAACGTTCTCCTTTGTTGCCTGATACAGTAGCCCCTAGCCACATGTAGCTACTGAATACTTGGAATTGGGCTAGTATGACTGTGCAACTTGATTTTAATTTAATTATAATTAACTTCAATTTAAATAGCCATGTAGGGCAAGTGTCTATCTTATTGGTATCGTTGATGCATAGTTTTGAGGGTATAAGAATAAATAATGTTAATATGCTTTCTTTTTTGTGCATCTGTATTTTTAAAAACTTTGTAATAATACTTTAAAGATAAAATTGCTGGCTATCTATAAACATGAATTCTTGATATATTGGCCATAGGAAGAGAGAAGCAAGGATTTACAAAGTCAAGGAAGAGCGTTAGGAAACCCACAGGATAGACGTTTGGGAAATATTTGATTGAGGCTGTTCAAGCAAATAACAGCCTTCCACATTTGAATTCTGAACCAAATGAGAACAGATTCAGTAAATAGAGGCAAAATATTACCTTTATTATGAATTAAGCTGATATTGAAGCATGTGGCTTTTATCTATGGGTTAGTGGGCTTCCTAATAGTAAACCCCTGGGTAGAGAAACTTACCACCTGTTCACAGGCAGTGCTGGCCACCCTTCCCCCTCCGTCTGTTCCCAGTGGTGGGGCCTTTACCCCGTGTTTACTGCATGGCTGAGGACAAGTGGGAACACATATTCTCTATCTTCCAAGGAAGGAGGAGATGAGGGGCAGGTTACACGTGTGCAACTAGATACCTCTCTTTTTTCTTCCCCTGGGGCAGAAGGAGTTCAGAGATGTTAAGCTAGAGGATCTTTCATCAAATGAAAGGAATTATTAGGAGTAGGAAGAACATTCCTTACCCCTTGCCCTTACTCCCAACATCTAGAAGATTTAGGGTGGAGGGTATGAAGAAGCTTCAAGATGCATTTCATAGTGTGAATGAAGCTGTGACTAGCAATAACACAGTTTTGGCTAAGATGTCATGATTGAAAAATAGATAACTTTCTCCTTTTTCAGATCACCTATTATTTGTATGACAAAAATTTTAACCTACTGAATCTAAACTTCTTAAAATAAGCAGAGGTGACCCTCTAGTGTGATCTGACAGTACATAAAATTCTGCCAAAAAAATGGGTCACAGATTCAAATGTAATAGTTATAAAATTTCTAGAAGCAAATACAGAGGAAAATTTTCTTGATTTTGTCTTAGGCAGAGATTTCTTACATAGGACACAAAATCAAGCTATACAAAAATTAAAAAATTGGATTTCACCAGGATTAGAAATGTTTCCTCTTCAAAAGATTCCATTAAGAAAATAAACAATGGCAAGTCACAGACTTGGAGAGAATATTTTCAAAGCATATATTTGATAAAGAACATGTATCCAGAATATATAAAGAATTTTTATAAAAATAAGCAAAGGTTTGAGTAGCTATTTCTCCAAAGAAGCACATTAAAGCAAATAGGATCTACATTATTAGTTAATAGAAAAATGCGATTTATAGACACAATAAAATACCACAGCATACTACTTGGAATGGCCAAAATGAAAAAGATAGACAACACTAGGTGTTGATGAGTATGTGTAGAAGCTGGAGCTCTTATCTACTGCTGCCAAGAATGTAAAATGGTACAGTCACCTTGGGAAACAGTTTGATGCTTCTCAGATAGCTCAGTTGGTAAAGAATCCACCTGCAATGCAGGAGACCTGGTTTCGGTCCCTGGGTTGGGAAGATCCCCTGGAGAGGGGAAAGGGTACCCACTCCAATATCTGGCCTGGAGAATTCCATGGACTGTGTAGTCCATGGGATCACAAAGAGTTGTACATGACTTAGCAACTTTCACTTTCCATAAGCATGTACTTATCTAGATATTTATATAGAAGAAATGAAAATGTGTGTCCACTCAATGAGTTATATGCAGATATTTGTAGTAGAATTATCCATATTAGCCCCCAAATACTCCAAATGCCCATCAACTGGTGAACAGATAAAATATGACATATACATATAATGGAATCCTATCTAGGCATAAAAGGAAGAAAGTGATACACAGAGCAATATGCATGAATCTCAGAACATGCCAAATGAAGGAAACCAGAACACAGAAGATTGCATTTTGTATAATTGCATTTATATAAAATTTCTAGGAATGGAAAAACCATAATTATACACAGCAACCAGAATGATATTTTAAAAATGAAATCAGTTTATATCATTTTTTTTTGCTCAAAAATCTCCAGTGGTTTTCCACTGGCTTAAAAGCAAATCTAAACTCCTTACTGTGACTTACAGGTCCTCCTAGGATCTAGCCCTTCCCTCTCTGACTCAGTTTTTCTCATTATCTTGCAGTAATATCAAGGCTGCCAGTTTTTTCTCAAGTGCACCAAGTTTACTGTCACTCCAGGGCTTTGTACCTGCTGTGTTTTCTGCCTGGAACGCTCTGCCTCCAGAGAGTCTCCAACTGGATCCTTCTATTCACTCAGTTCAGACAACACCTTCTCATAAGTCTGTCCCTGACCATCAGTCTAAACAATCTTGCTGTCAAAATCTGTCTCTGTTTTAGCATCTACTTCTGTGTAACCAACCACCCCAAAATACCGTGACTTAAAGCAAAACTTTATTACTGTGGGTTTACTGGGCTTGGCTGGGGATTCTACTGCTTCCAATTGCGTAAGCAGTTGCATTTGGTGGGAAGCTGCTAGGAGCTGGAGTGTCCGAGAGGACTTCTTGTTTGGCAGGGCCTTCTCCACTGGGCCTCTCTGTCTTGGGTTTGGCCTGCACTTTTTCACAGCATGGCAACTAGATTCCAGGAGATGGTCTCTTAAGACCTGGTTGGAAAATCTCAGAGTGCCTCTTTTGCTTCACTCTATTGGTCAAAGCAAGTCACAAGGCCTGCCCGGACCAAGAGGAAAGAGAATAGATCCACTACTTGTTCTGAAGCGATTTATATGTACTTGGATGTGAGGAATCAATTATTAGCCCATTAGCTGGTATCTTTTCAATCAACCCAGCGTAGTCTCCCTCACAATGTGTCTGATGCTTTACTATCATTTTCTCCCACTGCAGTTTGTGGCTATGTATAAATTACCTTATTGCTCACAAGTATTTAATGATCACCAAGCTGAGTGTTACATTGAGTGGTTTGGTGATCTACAGTCTGTTGGAGAAGGAGAGAACTAACTCAATGCATTTTCTTTCTTTCTGTTCCTTGGGTTAGCTTCTATAATAATGCACAAAAACTAAAAGTTAAAGATAAACCAACATACTTCCTCTCTTGTGTATTCTGAACTTGGGCAACTTGGCTTACTAGTGCTGATTAACTTAATAGGCCCCGAAGTCTCACAAAGATCACTAGTCATTTTCACATTACTCATAAGGCTTTAGTGTTGTAATTATGAAAATCAGTTACATTTATTTATGAGTGGACATGCTAAAAATTGTTTCTCTCATCAATTTCATTAACAAATCCTTGTCTAGTATTTCTTCCCCAAAAGAACAACAACAGCTATATATATATAATGACTCTATGGTTGGTTGCATCCTGGGTGAAGAGGAGTTTACAGTAAACCTTAATTTGTTCATTACCATTTTATATTGTATATTTCCTTTACTCTTCAATGAATAAATCACTTCAGGCACACATAATTAAAGTCCTTAATTCATATTAGAGATGCTTCTTTTCAAAATGCCAATCCATGAATATGCAAATAAAGAGTACACACTGTTTTATTTTAAAATGTTAGTGATGGCAAGGTATACCTTAATGTGGTCCCCAAAGCCCAAATATTGGCAATTTCCTTCTATGGGTGGGTGGGGAAGATAGGACAGCATGAATCTATTTGGAGCTACTCTAATTCTTTGATTTGTTTTAGGGGTGGGAGTGGCCAGACTTTTTCTGTGAAGGGACAGATGGTAAGTGTTTTAGCCTTTGTGGGCAACCTGGTCTCTGTTGTGACTAGTCAGCTCAGTCATTGTTGCAGGGAAGCATGTGCAGACAACACATAAACAAATGAGTGTGACCATGTTCCAGTAAAACTGCAATTCCAGAAACAGGTATCAGGGCAAGTCTGATCTTTGGATTGTTGTTTTCTCACCCCTGGTTAGAATTTTAGAGGCGGGAGAGAAGGTACTGTCTAGCGTAAGGTGAAGAACACCAGCAAACAAAGTCAAGCGACTTGGTTTTCAGTCCTGGGTCTGCTAATGTGGTTTAACTCAATGAATATTTATAGAGCACTTACTATAGGGATGGAAATATGGAGCACTGGGTGGCCTTTCTCCTCTCCCTTACCTTCAGCAGGCAGCACTATTCAATCATAGCACTTCTTCAGAGTCTAGATGCATCCCTGGAATCCTTGTCAACAGTGTTGGAGGCAGGCAGTACCAGTGGGTTGGAGTGGCTGTGTAAGATGAAATGACTTGTCACTCCTGAAACACAATGTACCATTTTCTATGCAGGGTAATTAGCATTGATACTTATCCTAATATGCTAATCACCCTGCATAGAAAATGACAAGACTTAATATATGGGCTTTCCAAGTAGTGCTAGTGGTAAAGAACCTGCCTGCCAATGCAGGAGATGCAGGAGACATGGGTTTGATTCCTGGGTCAGGAAGATCCCCTGGAGGAGGACACAGCAACCCAGTCCAGTATTCTTGCCTGGAGAATCCCATGGACAGAGGAGTCTGGCAAGCTACAGTCCCTAGGGTTGCAAAGAGTGAGGCATGATGGAAGCGACTGAGCACAGACTAAATTCTTACCCATTAGGGGCTTAGAATCCAATGCCATCTCCCTAGGTCTTAGCATTCAGAACCTCTAAAATGGGGATATCTGATCTCTCCCTGGACTGTTGTGAAGATCAAAGAGACCCTGTGAGTGAAGATATTCTGTAAATGGCCAAACACTGAGTAATCTGTCTTTACGTACTTAAATATTTGTTTAGTAAGTGAAAGCATTAAACAGGCATCTATTGAACGTCTTTTCATTCCTTAAAATTTGGACAGTGCCTGGGATGAGGATCAAATTCTTGTAAACTCTCCAAGTTTACATGAAACCCTTCAGCAAGTGGGGCATGAGAAATTTCACCACCCATAAAAATGACTTTATTTTGAGAAATTAGGCCAAACATTTCACTTCTGCAAAAGTGATGTGTGAATTGTATTGCCTAAGGTGTCCTTTATTCTCAAATCTTATAGATGCCAGGTGCCAAATTCTTCTGAAATAGTTCCTAAAGGACAGAGATCCAAATGCAATAATAGTGGGAAACATTTTCAGCAGAGACATCATGAGTGGGAGCCTTCAGGGGAAGCTCTTTGAGAGAACTCAGGGGACTGTAATACTTTTTTAGTTTCAAAGGACAGAAGCCAACTTGGTCTCACCTAAGGAAAGATGGAATTTATTTAAAGAAATAGAGTTGTCTTTTGGAACTCAAAGCAATAATGCAGCCAAATCAAAGAAGTGACTAGAAGCAGAAATGTAAAAGGAATGAACCTTCTCTGGATATCACTTTAGTCTCTCTGTCTGTGATTGTTTCATGCCTTGCTGGCTATCTCTTTGTGTAGAGTAGTTCTCTCTAAACCCAGTCTGTAATGGAGAAAAATAGTAATTCTTCATCTTCCAAATTTCTATGTTAGAGGCCTCAAGCAAATAACCTCTTGGTTTTAATTCCAAATATCTAGAGATGGAACTGTATGCATCAAATGCCTACTGGCTCAATCACATGGCGCCAGTGACTGCAAAGATATGCAAGTGAATGCCAAGACGACATTTTAATGAGTTAGAGGGAGATATATTTCCCAGAGGAAGGGTGTAGGGTCATTGACTTCTGTGTGGGTCAGATACCCCAAAAGATGTCCATTGTAGAGTTCCAGTGAGAAGATGCCCTTTCTACTCAAGAGTTGAGGGCTGTAGTATTTGGATATAAAGCTTTGTTCAGGGAAATAAGGTGGCCATCTCCTCCAAGAATTTCATCTCAGAGATGTTTACCTTTCTCATGCCCTTCATCCTGGGTCTGTGTTTTCACAAACAGCCTGTGTCCTCTCTAGTATGGATTTTTGAAGTTCATGTGTGGAGATGGTGACTCATGGCTGCTTTGTCAAGTGTCAGTATATGGATAATGATGATACATACTTATGTAATATTCTCCTGAAAAATGTGTATATCCTTAATGCTTTCCCCAGATCTAATGAAAATTTTCATAGTAAAATGAGTTTTCTAGAGCACTGTATCTTCTCTAGATTCTTTTCCTTTACCAAGTATATCAGACATTTTTGGAATAGAGGATAATACGTGTCTCTGTGTATTTATTTCTTCCCTCTGTCCCTGGAGTGCTGCTGGGCTTATGACAGCTGCGCCCCAAATATTTGCTAAAGTGGTTTCTCTGATAGGAGGCCAAGAAAGATGGAATCATAAGAAAGAAGATGGCATCCTAAAAAAGTGATCTGAGAGCGATTCCTTAAATACAGCAACTGGAAGGGAACTTAGCCTCTGAACTGACATGGTGGACTAGATATTGGTGCTTCCTTGAGGGCTCAGTGGTAAAGAATATGTCTGCTGATGCAGGAGATGTGGGTTGGATCCCTGGGTCAGGAAGATCCTTGGAGAAGAAAATGGCAACCTGTTCCATTATTCTTGTCTGGGAAATCCCGTGGACAGTGGAGCCTGCCGTGTTACAGTCCATGGGGCCACAAGGATTCGGACACGATTTAGTGACCGAAACCATAAGACTGGATATTGACCTCCCCCCCTTACATCCATCCTGGAGGAGGGCATGGTGACCCACTCCAGTATTCTTGCCTGGAGAGTCCCAAGGACAGAGGAACCTGGCGGGCTACAGTCCATGGGTCGCAAGGAGTTGGACACAACTGAAGTGACTTAGCACACACGTACTTATGTCCATGTGTTAGTCTTTTAGAACCCATGAATGTTACCTTATATAGCAAAAAGAAATTTTCAGATGTACTGAAGTTAAGGATCTTGAGATGGGGAGATTATCCTCGTTTATGTGTATGGGCCTGAAATCATCATGACACTTCTGATAAGGGAGATGCAGGAGCAGAGTTAGCAGAGAAGGCCATGTGATGGCAGGGGCAGAACTGGAGTGATGTGCTTTGGAGATGTAGCAAGTGTCCACAAGCCAAGGAAAACAGGTGGCCACTGGAAGCTGGAAGAGGAAATAGACTCTCTCCTCAAAGCCTCTGAAAGGAACCAGTCCTGCTGACACTTGACATTGGTTAGGTGAAACTAATATAACTAGAGATCCCCAACTGAAAACCATAGGCCAGTTAGTGTACCTGTTTTCTTTGGCCAGCATAGTATTTTGAGAAAAAGAAATGAGATGACCTTATCATTTTAAAAATTGATAAGTTTGACATAAAAAATATAGATTTTTGGCTTATTTGAAAAACAAAGAGATAAACTCAGAGACCTAGAAATACAGGCTCTGCATTCGCACGTGGCATCCATCCCCTGAATCTGCCCTGCTGCTTCTCCCGTCCCTGGGATTTGTGCCTGTTGACAGTCCTCTCCTCCCCTCCCTGTGTGCGTGCATGCACAGTCACTTCAGTTGTGTCCGACTCTTTGAGACACTATGGACTGTAGCCCGCCAGGCTCCTCTGTCCATGGGACTTTCCAGGCAAGAATACTGGAGTGGGTTGCCATGCCCTCTTCCAGGGGATCTTCCCAAAGCAGTGATCGAACCCACAGTCTCTTATGTCTCCTGAATAGGCAGGCAGGTTCTTTACCACTAGCACCACCTGGGAAGCCCACTCTACTCCCCACTGTATCTCTAGTTTAGGTTGAATTATCAAGACAAAATTGCCTTTGTTCTTCCTCAGTAGAAATATATTTTTCTGTATTCATATTTGTAGATAGGCTGAGAAGGCTGTATATTTTAAGAAAAAAATAGTTGTAAGATGCTCACATAAGATATTAACAAAAGGGGAAACTGGGTGTGGGGTATATTGGAACCCTACTATTTTTGCAACTTCTCTGTGAGCCTTAAACTGTCCTAAAATTAAAAGTCTACTAAATGAAATTGGCATATTTATTTATGAAAATGGAGAGTGTTGTTATGTATTAAACATGCAAGCAAAGCATTTCTCTGTTGAATGATTTTTAGTCTGTTTCACTCATTGCTTTGCTCTCTTGGGTCTCTCTGAACATGCATTTGTGACCTGCAGACGTCTGCCTTTTTCACATGAGGATGCTGAAGATGTGGAAGGTAAAGTGACTTGCCCAGAGCTAGTCTGGCAATTGCTGTGCATGGAACCCATGCCTCCCGACTGACTTCCAGCCCAGTGTTCTGTTCTTTCCTGCTACTGTGGGAAGTAATGGCAAAAGGGAGGGCATAGTAAGGTCAACATTCTAGAATGCAGTGGGAATCTCACTTACCTTTCGAGAATCCTCTGTTGGAGGAGAAGCAGCAGCCCCAGAATCAGAGCAGCCTGTTTGCTTGCCTTTTGCTTTTTTTTTTTTTTAAACTTTTCTCATTTCTATTTTAAATCTGGTGCATAGGGAAAACATTTGACATTTGTCCAAGTGCCAAATGTACTTTGGATTTCATCTTTTACATATTAGCAAACTCCATCTATACATGAGAACATTTCCTCTAGAAATAGAAACCTCTGGGTTTGAGATGGTCAGAGCAGAGTAGGTGGGACTGGGCTTAGGTCTTCGTGGAAGCTGTTGGGTAAAGGCTGAGAGGCAGGTGTTCAGTGTGAGCTCCTGTCGTGCTGGGAGGTGGGGATTAGGGGATTTAGTGGATTTGGGAGGTTATGACTACTTGTGGAAGACTGTTTCACAGCTTTGGGTCTGAAGAGCTGTTGCTGTGGCTGGCTCAGAGCTAGCCAGAAAGTCAAGGCCAGCTGTGAAAAGACTAAACAGTCTCAGAAATGGACTGGTTCCTGGCCTTCCTCTGGCCTTCTCTCTGCTGGAATAACTTTCTCTGGGATTTGAAATGGTGAGGGTAACCGAGAGGCATAGTTTTTCTCTTTTCCTAAGGTTGAACACTCTGGAGGCATGAGGGCAGGAAGGGAAAGGGAAAGGTGATAATGATGGGTGCAATTGTACTGAGCGCTTCCCTATGTGTTTATGTATTTAAGTGTTACATAGGCAAGCAAAGTGTTTCTCTATGGAAAGAGTACACCTTAATCTGTTTCATTCATCTCTTTACTCTGGGCATCTCTAAACATGAATTCATGACCCCTGACACTTTCATTTTACACATGAGGATTCTGAGGCCAACAGAGAAAATAACTTGCTCAGAGTCGTAGAGGTAGTCAGGGAAGAATTGTGAGTGGAATCCAGGCCTCCTGACTTATTTCTAGCCCAATTCTCTCTTTTCTTTCCTTCTACTGTGAGGGGAATGACAGTAATAGGAGAGAATATTCTGGAATTTATGCTTATGATATAGGCAGTATGGTGTAATGGCTAGAAGCAGAAACTCTGGAGCTGATTGTTCCTGTTGTCCGTCACTCAGTCATGTTCGACTCTGGGCCCCATGGACTGCAGCACACCAGGCTTCCCTGTCCTTCACCATCTCCTGGAGCTTGCTTAAACTCATGTCTGTTAAATTGGTGATGCCAGCCAACCCTCTCATCCTCTGTCATCCCCTTCTCCTGCCTTCAATTTTCCCCAGCATCAGGGTCTTTTCTAATGAGTCAGTTCTTCACATCAGGTGGCCAAAGTATTGGAGCTTCAACTTCAGGGTCAGTCCTTCCAATGAATATCCAGGATTGATTTCCTTTAGGACTGAATGATCACCTGGGATTAAATCTCAGCTTTGCCACTTATCGGCTGTGTGACTTGTGCAAATTATTTAATCTTTCTGAACTTATTTCTTTTTCTGTAAAATATAGTAATAATAATAATACCTACTTCAGAGGACTATATAAGGATTAAATGAGTTAGTTAAAAAAATAGTACCTGGCTCATAGTAGCTTCCATATACATGTTAGCTATAAATATTATTGGTGGTGGTGGTTTGGAGGTTTAGTCACTAAGTCGTGTCTGACTCTTGCAACCCCATGGATTGTAGCTAGCCAGGCTCCTCTGCCCATGAGATTCTCCAAGCAAGAATACTGGAGTGGGTTGCCATTTCCTTCCGAATATAAATATTATTACTGTTTTGAAAGTGAGGACACAAGCTCAGAGAGGTTACATAGTTTAACCAACAGCACACAGAAAGGAGCCAAGCTGGCATTTGAACTCATATTCCTGCTATCAGTCATCTATTATATTGCCTGTTAGCAACTTGAGTTTGTTCAGACCAATATACCTTGATTACTTCCCTGGGCAACCCATGGTATATAAACACAGTTTCTGTGTTAATACTGGTAAAAGGTTATTTTATTAATAGGTCTTAGGTTTTTCACCTCTTACTTTTAAGTTCTTGCCTTGAATATTTTTTTTCCTGATTTTCTTTGTGAAGAGAAATAGAAGTAATGATAAAAATTCAAACTCAATAGGCTGACTGAAGTGCTAGTAACACTGAGTACAGAAAAGAATGCCTGCCTTTGAAATGGGCAAAAGGCTTTGCCTTAACAGTTTCAGATGGAGCCGTAAGACAGTGCTGATCAGAGGGTCAGGTCATTTAGACATGGTCGCTGGAGTCTAGTATGTGTCAGGTGCTGGGTGAGGTGCTCAGGACATGTTTGCAATGCGTTCATTGTCTTCAAAGACCTTCCATTTGGATCTGCTGTCTGCAGTTATTTAATGTCTTCAGTCTGAGCCCATTCTGCCCTTTATGAATCTCCATGCTTTATATAAACCCACCACACATAAAAAATTGTTGATCAAGATTGTGGAAGGGCCTATTTGAACCCTGGATTATTCAAAGAATAGAAGAGTTGAACACGCTGCTAATCTTTAGGCTGGAAGCAAGAGTGTAGCTGCTCTCCTTTCTTTAATGCTGTTCAAGCAGAAATGAGATTAATTTTGTTTTGGACGGTTCCAGAAGAGAAAACTGGATGGAAATTATAGGCAAAGAGATTCTCAGTTCAGTTTGAGTCAATCCTTTCAGACCACCACGGTACCTACTAAGTGCCAAGGAATTACCCCAAAAGCAGACAAGGGCAGACAGAATCCCTATATCCACAGAGTTATTATTATTATTTTTTTAATCACCAGAGCTTCAGTCTAGTCTTGGCATAAAAATGTTATTATAGAGAATATAGATGTCTGTGATAGTCTACATTTTGCAGATAGCCATATTTGAATGATCTAATTTGGTTGGTAAAGTATTTTGATGGCATAATGGGAAATATTCTGAAGAGAAACTAAAAATAAGGAGTGTATGTGTGTTAGTCACTCAGTTGTGTCAACTCTTTGTGACCCCATAGACTGTAGCCTGCCAGGCTCCTCTGTTCATGGGATTCTCCAGGAAAGAATACTGGAGTGGGTTGCCATCCCCTTCTCTAGGGGATCCTCCCGACCCAGGGATCAAATCCATGTCTCCTGCATTTCAGGCAGATTCTTTATCATCTGAGCCACCAGCAAAGCCCCAAAATAAGGAGTACAGAATTCTAATTCTGACCATATGACAGCCCATGTGATCCCAGGCCTCAGTGTTAGCACATACTAAATGGAAATATAGAACTAGGTGGCCTTCAGTTCTCTCTCCATTCCATGATTCTATTCAGCTTTCTTTTTGTTTGTTCTTAGATCTTTGTATAGTCCAAAAATATAATCACATCTGTTCTTGAAGAACAGGGCAGATGATTATTATGAGAGGCCCACTGATTTAAAATGTACTCATTTTCAATTCGAGAATTTCACACTGAATGGAAAAGAAAGTCATTTGGAAAGAATAATTGTTTTTCTTTGGGAATTTAATTTTATTTTTTCCAGTTTTATTAAGATATAATTGATATACACCATTAAATTTAAGGTGTGAAATATGGTGACTTGATATAAGCATATATTGTGAAATGATTACCAAAGTAAAGTTTGTTAACACATCTATCACCTCATATAGTTACCTTTTTATTTATTTATTGTGGTGAGAACTTTGAAGATATCTTTAAGCAACTTTCAGGTATATAATACAGTGTTAACAATAGTCACCATGATGTACATTAGATCCCCAGAATTTACTCATCTTATAACTGGAACTTTTTATCCTTTTACCATCTTTACCCATATTTTGCCACTTGACCACCCATCCCTGGCAACCACCAATAATTTCTGCTTCTATGAGTTTGGTTTATTTTAGATTCCATATATAAGTGAAATCAAGCAATATTTGCCTTCCTCTGACTTATTTCAGTTAGTGTAATGCCCTCAAGCTTCATCTTTGTTGTTACAGAGAGATTTCCTTCTTCTTTATGGCTGAATAATATTCAATTGTGTATACATACCACACTTTCCTTATTCATCCATCACTTAAGTTGTCATCAACTCAAGTTATTTCAAAATCCTGGCTATTATAAATAATTTTATGATGAACATGGGTGTGTATGTATCTCTTTGAGACAGTGACTTTATTTCTTTCTCCTACATACCCAGAAATGGAATTGCTGGATAATATGGTAGTTCAGTTTTTATTTTTTCTGAGGAGCTTCTATACTGTTTTTAGTAGGGGCTACACCAACTTACATTCCCACTAATGGTACATGGGTTCTCTTTCCCCCACATACCTGTCAATACTTATTATCTCTTATCTTTTTGATAAAGTCCTTTCACAACTGTTAGAAGGTTTTCTTATAGTGGTTTTGATTTGAATTTCTCTGTTGGTCAGAACTTTTCATGTACCTGTTGGCCATCTATATGTCTTGTTTGGGAAAATGTCTGTTTAGGTCATTTGCCCATTTTAAAAATAAGGTTATGGTTTTTGCTATTAAGTTATATTTTGAATATTAACCCCTTATTAGACATATGGTTTGCAAATATTTTCTCCCATCCCCTGGGTTGCCTCTTCAACAGGTGATTAATTCTTTTATTGTGCATAACATTTTTAGTTTAATGTAGTCCCACTGATTTATTTTTGCTTTTGTTGTTTGCATTATAGGTGTCATATCCAAAAAATCACTGTCAAGATCGATGTCAAGCAGCCTACCCCCAAATTTTCTTCTAGAAGTTTAATGGTTCCAGGTTTTACTTCTGATTTTCAATTCACTTTGTGTTAATATTTGTAAGTAGTGTAAAGTAGGGGTCCAGTTTTATTATTTTTGTATGTGGATATCCAGTTTTCCCAATATCATTTAATGAAGAGACTATCTTTACCCCATTGAATATTCTTTGCTCCCTCATCAAATACTAATTTACTATATATGCATAGGTTTATTTTATTTATTTCTAAGCTCTTGATTCTGTTCTATTGATCTATGTGTCTTTTTAATGCCAGTGTCATACTGTTTTAATTACTATAGCTTTGTAGTATAGTTTGAAATCAGGAACTCTGATGCCTCTAGCTTTGTTCTCCCTCAAGATTGCTTTGGCTGTTCAGGGTCTTTTGTGGCTCCATACAAATCTTAGAGTTGTTTTTCCTATTTCTATAAAAATGAATTTTGATATTGAATCTATAGATGACTTTGAGTAGTCTGGACATTTTAACAATATTGATTCTTCTAACCCATAAACATGGGATACTTTTCCATTTATTTGTGTCTTCTTCAGTTTCTTTCATCATTGTCCTATTTTTTAGTGTACAGATTTTTCACTTCCTGGTTAACTTTATTCATAGCTATTTTATTGTTTTTGATGCTACTGTGGATAAAATTATTTTCATTATATTGTTTTCATTGCTATTGTGAATGAGATTATTTCTTTTATTTCTTTTTCAGATGGTTTTGTTGTTAGTATATAGAAATATCAGTTCAGTTCAGTTCATTTCAGTCTCTCAGTCGTGTCCGACTCTTTGCGACCCCATGAATCGCAGCACGCCAGGCCTCCCTGTCCATCACCAACTCCCAGAGTTTACTCAAACTCATGTCCATCAAGTTGGTGATGCCATCCAGACATCTCATCCTCTGTCGTCCCCTTATCCTCCTGCCCCCAATCCCTCCCAGCATCAGGGTTTTTCCAATGAGTCAACTCTTTGCATGAGGTGGCCAAAGTACTGGAGTTTCAGCTTCAGCACCAGTCCTTCCAATGAACACCCAGGAACGATCTCCTTTAAGATGGACTGGTTGGATCTCCTTGCAATCCAAGGGACTCTCCAGAGTCTTCTCCAACACCATAGTTCAAAAGCATCAATTTTTCGGCGTTCAGCTTTCTTCACAGTCCAACTCTCACATCCATACATGACCACTGGAAAAACCATAGCCTTGACCAGACGGACTTTTGTTGGCAAAGTGATGTCTCTGCTTTTTAATATGCTATCTAGGTTGGTCATAACTTTCCTTCCAAAGAGTAAGCGTCTTTTAATTTCATGGCTGCAATCACCATCTGCAGTGATTTTGGAGCCCCCAAAAATAAAGTCTGACACTGTTTCCACTGCCTCCCCATCTATTTCCCATGAAGTGATGGGACCGGATGTCATGATCTTAGTTTTCTGAATGTTGAGCTTAAAACCAACTTTTTCACTCTCCTCTTTCACTTTCATCAAGAGGCTTTTTAGTTCCTCTTCGCTTTTTGTCATAAGGGTGGTGTCATCTGCATATCTGAGGTTATTGATATTTCTGCCAGCAATCTTGATTCCAGCTTCTGCTTCCTCCAGCCCAGTGTTTCTCATGATGTATTCTGCATATGTTAAATAAGCAGGGTGACAATATACAGCCTTGACATACTCCTTTTCCTATTTGGAACCAGTCTGTTGTTCCACGTCCAGTTCTAACTGTTGCTTCCTGACCTGCATACAGGTTTCTCAAGAGGCAGGTCACGGTGGTCTGTTATTCCCATCTCTTTTCAGAATTTTCCACAACCAACTTTGTACATTGATTTGGTATCCTAAAACTTTACTGATTTTATTTATTAGTTCTAACAGTTTTTGAGTGGAGTCTTTAGGACTCCATCAGATATTATGTCATCAGCAAACAGACAGTTTTACTTCTTCCTTTCTGATTTGGAAAGACTTCTAGTTCTTTTTCTTGCCTGATTGATATGTCTGAGACTTCTAGTAACATTTGAATATTCTCTGGTGAGAACAGTCATCCTTCTCTTGTTTCTGCTCCTACAGGAAGAACTTTCAACCTTCCACTGTTGAATAGGAAGTTAACTGTGGGCTTGTCAAATAAAGCCTTTATTATATTGAGGTACCTTCTATATCCAATTTGTTGAGAGTTTGTATCATGAAAGGATGTTGGATTTTGTCAAATACTTTTTCTGCATCTCCTGAGGGGACTAATCCTTGATGTCCATGTGCTGGACAGTATATTAATTCTAATATTAACTAGATTTCAAAGATTATGAGGAAAACTCTCCACCAGCTCTGAGTTTCAAATAAGATATGCTAAGAGCTTTCTGAGAACAAATCAATTTTAGTGTAGACTGGGGGCTAAGGAGCAGTAGGGATAAATTAAGAAAATGATGATGTAAGAAATAACAGAAAGTCTGTTTCAGGGAAAAAAGAACACCTAAATTCAGCAACATTCTTACTGATATTTCCACGTGAATAGTGAGTACAGGTGATATTTATAGAAGGGTTTAAAAAAGATTTCTAGTAATGTTACCACTAAAATTATGAAAATACACATGTATGTGTCATGAAAAAATAGTTCAAGAGCATGGAAAAATCCAAAGTTGTGCCTTTGGTAGGTAACATTTTTGATTTTTAAGTGTGTTTAAATATTCAGGTTAAAAAAGGAGTTAATATGTTTAAAAGTAATTTAAGTCATAAAGCATTTTTAGCATACACCATTTTGAAAGAAATCATAGATTTGGGAGAACATGTAGTTAAGTGATAAAGCAAATATAGAGACAGTCCAGAAAATACAGCTTTTCTCTTTAGACTGACAATGATTTTTAAGGGAGGTATTTCTCTGAAAGCTCTTCCAGGTGGTTCAGTGGTAAAGAGCCAGTGTAGGAGACACAGGAGATGTAGGTTTGATACCTGGGTTGGGTAGGTCCCCTGGAGGAGGAAGTGGTAACCCGCTCCAGTATTCTTGCCTGGAAAATCCCATGTACAGAGGAGCCTGAAAGGCTGTGGCCCATGGGATTGCAGAGTCAGTCATGACTGAGGGACTTAGCAGGCATGCATTTCTCTGAAAAGCTAAGTGGAAAACAAATTAAATATAGCCTGTTAAGTTGCCCTAAGTGCCGTCATGTGGACTTCAGGGTTCTTATCCCAGCAGTGGAGGAGAATTCTGGTACAAGTGGCATAGCAACAACAACAGGTGATATGTCTTATTGCCTGAGGGATAGCTCTACAGAAGGCTGGATGTTCCTGATTAGATTTATTTCAGTGACATAGTATGTAAGGGTAGCAACTTAGGAAAAGACATTCATTGGTCTTGTAATTGAATTTACACAGACCCAAATTCATTGTTCTTGTCTTGGAGCTAAATTCAAATTTGAAATAAAAATTAAGATGCTGTATTTAAAGCTGCAGATTGTAAATGGATGCACTGTTTCCCTTCTGCGCCTACTCCCACCCTCTTAGGTCAACAACTTCTCTGCCTGGAAAACACAGGTGAGGTGGAACTGATGACAGTACTTCCATGGATGAGCAATAAAGTGCACAGTCTTAGCTTAGTAACCCTACCTTCCTGACTCTCCCCTTAATAATGAAACAATTAGACATAGAGTTAGGTACCTGCATCATAACTCTAAAGCAGTACTGGCTCTCTTCCTGCTGGCCATGTATCTTACAGGAGATTATGTTCCATTTAGTTCTCCTATTCCATCATCTTGAGACTTCCTTCTCCAAAGTCTAGATTTTGTTATCTGTAAAATGACAAGGTTGATCTTGAAGACCTCTAAGTCTATTAAAAATGGGAAACAGCTTATAGATCCTAAATTCAAGTTAAATGAAACCAACAGAGTCCAGACCTAGGTTGAGTGGCGACGGGCCCCAGCCTTCTCCAGTCCTGGAGCTCCGCCTCTCGGGAGAGCAGAGATGAGTAGGGTCTCCCGCGGTCTTTTGAAGCCTGGGCACGTGTGCACGCAGACATCTTGGATGCTTGGTCCTGTGAGGGGAGGCAGCTCAGAGCGCCCGCTGCCCCTCACTCTCTGACGTCGCTGAAGGAGCAGTAGCTGGGCCCCAGGCCCCGCACGGTGCAGTCGGTGCTGCCGCTGTCACACTTGCCGCAGTGACACGCGGTGGCCACCGGGTACGTGTGCAGGGAGTCTGCGCGGTGAGCGCAGCCGGGCACTCTCACCGTCTCGTAGACCAGCTCCTTGAAGGTGCATGTTTTCTGGGTGTTGGGCCTCGCTGGGTCCCGGTACACCAAGTCCTGAGTGGTTTAGGAGTTAGGTTACATTATTCTGCAAGTTTCTGTTTGGTTTAGTAAATAAGGGACAGGGATTTAATACTGCTTGCTCTAATGTTTCCTTTCAGAAGACCAGTTTCCAGGAAACTTAAGTGCAGAAAACTTGACCTCATAAAGGAACTCATGTTGTGTTTGTTCAGTCACTATGTCATGTCCCACTTTGCGACCCCATGGACTGCAGCATGCCAGTCTTTCCTGCCCATCACTATTTCCTGGAGTTTGCCCAAACCCATGACCATTGACTCGGTGATACCATCCAACCATCTCATCCTCTGCCATCCCCTTCTCCTCCTGCCTTCAGTCTTTCGCATTATCAGGGTCTTTTCTATTGAGTTGACTCTTCACATCAGGTAGCCAAAGTATTGGAGCTTCAGTTTTAGCATTAGTCCTTCCAGTGAATATTCAGGGTTGATTTCCTTTAGGATAGACTGGTTGGATCTCCTTGCAGTCCAAGGGACTCTCAAGAGTCTTCTCCAACACCACAGTTCAAAAGCATCCATTCTTCGGCACTCAACTTCCTTTATGGTTCAACTCTCACATCCATACATGACTACTGGAAAAACCATAGCTTTGACTGTACAGACCTTTGTTGGCAAAGTGATATCTTTGCTTTTTAATACACTGTCTAGGATTGTCCTGGCTTTTCTTCCAAGGAGCAAGCATCTTTTAATCTCATGGCTGCAGTTACCATCTGCAGTGATTTTAGAGCCCAAGAAAATAAAGTCTGTCACTGTTTCCACTTTCCCCTCTTCTATTTGCAACGAAATGATAGAAGTGGATGCCTTGATCTTAATTTTTTGAATGTTGAGTTTTAAGCCAGCTTTTCACTCTCCTTATTCACCTTCATCAAGAGGCTCTTTAGTTCCTCTTCACTTTCTGCCGTTATGGTGGTGTCATCTGTGTATCTGAGGTTGCTGATATTTCTCCTGGAAATCTTGATTCCAGCTGTGGTTCATTGGCATTTCACATGATGTACTCTGAATAAAAATAAGCAGGGTGACAATATACAGTCTTGACATACTCCTTTTCCAATTTTGAACCAGTCTGTTGTTCCATGCCTTGTTCTGTTACTTCTTGACCTGCATACAAGTTTCTCAGGAATGAGGTAAGGTGGTCTGGTATTCCCATATCTTAAGAGTTTTCCACAGTTTGTTGTGATCCACACAGTCAAAGGCTTTAGCATAGTCAATGAAGCAGAAGTAGATATTTTCCTGGAGTTCCCTTGCTTTTTCTATGATCCAATGGATGTTAGCAATTTGATTTCTGGTTCCTCTCCATTTCTAAATCCAGCTTGTATATCTGGAAGCTCAGTCTCTTGTGAGGTCACTGCTCCTTTCTCTTGGGTTCTGGAAATCAAGATGGTGGTGTAGAAGGACATGGGCACATCTTCTCATAATTGAAGTCTCTGGGATAAGCAGAGCAGTTAAAAACAGGTGAGAAAATGGCTTGAAGGAGCAAGGAAGGAACTCATACCACTGTTCTTAAGTGTCCTGGGAATGTTACAGAAAATGTAGTTATCTCTTTTCTCTCTACCATGAGTGTACCCATATATTTAATATTTTTAAAACTCTATAAAAACTTTGAATTTGTATAGCATAAAAACATGCAAAGATAAAGGAATACAGAAGATATGACCTTTGCAATTTAAAGATGGGGTGTTTTTTTTTTTTTGTACTTAGTAATCTTAAGCTTTCTTAATGACAGGTAAAGACATAGCATTTGGATTTAATTGCTTAGAAAAATATTTCCAACTCTTTCTATGTATATTTAATCTTTTCTATATATATTTAAAAGAGGAATAGGAACCATAAGCTCAATTATTTATATTTTGTCTAAATATTTAATCTTTTCTATATATATTTAAAAGGGGAATAGGAACCATAAGCTCAATTATTTATATTTTGTCTAAAATGTTTGGGAAATCACATACTGTATTCTGATATTCTGTTGCCTTTTAGGTTCTTCCTTGCCATTGCCTTAAATTCTGTACCTGTGTACAATTCTTAATCCAAAAGATATATGATACAGTTTCAGTACCAGAACATTGAAATTAGGTCAAACATATTTCACTCCTCTATATACCCACTAAGAAAATAATTGGCTTTGAGGGAGAAAGGGGGCTGTTGGATAGTTCATTTCCCCAGCTGGCCATCAGGCCTACATCTCACCCAAAGTGTGGTAAGTTGAGTTTTATTGATCAGTTCATTTAATATTAAATAAATAAAGTATTTTCATTAAGATGCAGCACTTTCAATTTCAATTTATCAAACTTCTAAATAGCCAGATGTATAGAAAAGTGGCAAAGAAACATTTTCCCCTTTAGCTGGTTTGTTTTGAAGAAGCTGTGAGAATGTAGACAAATGACTTAATACCTTTATTCCTTGATTTTCTTGACAGCATAAAGAAGGGTGTAGGTTTGCTGACTCATTTTGGCTTGTCTCCAGGGGTTGATTGCTCTCAGGCTGCTTGTTGGTATTGTATTAAAAATGGGCCAATAAAATGAATTTTATAATTGGCTGCTTGCATTTTTTATTTGGCTGTAAAATCAATGTTATTACTCTCCCTGTTGCAGAGGTATGCCTTTTATTATTGCAATTGCTATTTTAAAGACTATTGACAATATTCCATGTTTAATTATAGATATGTACTCATGCCCATGTTTATCCCTCAATAGGTAAAGCTAGCAGAAAAATGCTCTTTTAAAATGCAGAGTTGGCACATTACTGAAGCACTCATTTACATCAATCTGAGCTGTCCTGAATTTGTTTTATCCAAATTAAATCCAAATCCAAACATCTAAATGATATCATGGTAATTTACCTCAATTACAGCACAGACAGTGTTGGCTAAGGGACTCATGGCTATAATTTAGAAGAGACAAAATACTGACAGTGATAATCAGTGAAACCTGCCTTGTCCAGACCCTCAGCACCCTCACTTCCAGCAAAGCAAAGTGCCTACCCGGCTGTAGCAGTAGCCCGCACACCATGTGGTGTTGATGCTTATGCAGAAGCTACATTCCTCTTTCTCCACCGTGATGGTGATGTTGGTCAGCTCGCAGCTTCTGCAGCAGATTGCTCTCCAGCAACAGAAAAGGAAGCAGAACTGGACGGGGAAGAGGAGAACTCAGAGGAGAATGAGCAGAACTCATCCTGGGCTGGGAAGCAAACAATTAGAAATCCCAAAGTATTTTCACACTCATGGACTTTGACCCATCCAAATTGAATTGAAATCAACCTGCTTCCCAGACTCTACCATCTCATTCAAGTTCAACAGGCACTCTTTGACAAAAGAGAGACATAGTAACATGTCAGAAATTCTCATATAGTTCTTTAAGTGGAGGTGTAGTTTTTCTAAGGATTAAAATGTCACACATTATGCATCTGAAAAAAAAAACCCAGAAAAACACTAATTTGAAAAGATATATGCACCCATATGTTGGCAGTTTACTACTGCTAAGATATGGTAGTAACCTCAGTGTCCATCCAGAGACAGATGGATAAAGATACACACACACATACACACAAACACACATGGAATATTACTCAGACATAAAAAGAATGAAATTTTGCCATTTGCAGCAACATAGATGGACTTAGAAGGCACTATGCTAAGTGAAATAAGTCAGACAGTGAAAGACAATTACTATATGATATCACTTATATGTGGGATCTAAAAAATACAACAAACTAGTGAATATAATAATAAAAGAGAAGCAGACTCACAGATACAGAGAACAAATTAGTAGTTACCCGTGGGAAGAGGGAAGAGGGGAGGGGCAAAGGTAGGGCATTAACAGGTACAAAGTATTAGATATAAAATAAGCTACAAGGATATATTGCATAACACAGGGAATATAGCCAATATTTTATAGTAAGTGGAGTATAACCTTTATAACTTGTGAGTCACTATATTGTACATCTGAAACATATAATATTGTGGAGCAACTATATATCAATTTAAAAAATGTCACAGGGGATTGCCTTATAAGCATTAAGTTGTTGTCCAGTGGCTAAGACTTCCCTGGTTGTCCAGTAGCTGAAACTGTGCTCCTATTGCAGGGGACACAAGTTCCACCCCTGGTCAGGAAACTAAGATCCTGCATACCAAGCGGTGCAGCATTCCCCAAAATAAACACATTTCAAGTGACAAATTTCCCTGTAAGTATTGCTTTAGATTCATCCGCAAATCTTAATTCATGTTGATTTGTCATTATTCAGTTAAATATATTTTCTAATTTCTCTTTTGCTTTCTCCATTGATCCATAGGTCATTTGGAAGCATGTTGTTTTCAGTTCCATATTTGGAGGGATTTTCATGATTTTTTCATTATTGATTATTTAATTCCCTTGTGTTTAGAAAACAACACTTTGTGTACTTTCTGTCATTTTAAACCTTTTGAGATATTCTGCTGGTTTGGGGTGAGATGTTGTAAGTGTCTTGATAGTGTTGTTTGACTCTTCTATATATTTTCTAACTTTCTGTCTGCTTGTTCTATTGATTACCGAGAGAAGAATGTTGAATATGGTCAGTCTACCTGGTTAATTAGTGTTTCAAAATATATCTTTTCCATCCTGTGTCTTTGTATTTAAAGTGCATTTCATCTGGGAAGCATATAGTTGAGTCTTGCTTTTAAAAACAATCTAGTCTAATGATCTTTGTCTTTTAATTGAAGTGCTCAGAATTTTTAAATTGAATATAATTTTGATAGCCATGGGTTTATTTGGTCATCATATTGTTTTTTGTTTTATTTATTCTTTGTTCATTTTTCCATTTACTATGTATTCTTTTGAATTGGTTATTTTTTAGTATTTGTTTCATTGCCACTATTGGCTTAGTAGCTTGATTTATTTATTTGTTTGTTCATTTTCAAATTTAAAATGCATCCTTTACCTCAAGTGATAACATTCCACTTCACACATAATGAAAGGATGTACTTACAACATTCCATTTTTCTGCACCCTCATTCTTTGTGCAATTGTTTTTTATTTTACTTCAACATTATTCTAGTCCCTCACTATGTTGTTGTTATCTCTGTTCTAAATAGTCAATTATATTTTTAAGATATTTAAACAATGAGAAAAGTCTTTTGTATTTACTTACATATTATCTTTTTCAACACATATTATTTTCCTCCTGTCTAATGAGCGTTCTTTAGAATTCTTTGTCATGTATATTTGGCAATGCATTCTCTCAATCTTAAATTTACTAAAAATATCCTATTTCAACTTAGTTTTTGAAGGAATTTTCTTTCTAGTTACAGAATTTCTACCTAGACTTCTCAGTTAACAAGTCTATTTTTGGTAGTTTCATTTCAGTACTTCATATTCTTTATTTGCCTTGTTTCAGATGAGGATTCTGCAGTCTTATATATTTATCCCCTCTATGTAATATGTCTTGTTTCCCTTTGGCTAGATAAAGATTTTATCTTTATCACTAATTTTTCAGCCTGCCTTGCTGGATTTATACTTACTGGCAAGGCAACTGCTCCATTACTCTTGCCTGGAGAATCCCATGGACAGAGGAGCCTGGTGGGCTCGCAAAGACTCAGACATGACTGAAGTGACAGTGCACAGATGCATGATATGCCTTGGTGTGGTTTTCTTTGGGTTTTTGCTACTTGGATTTCAGTGAGCTTTTGGTTTATAGCTTTTATTAAACTAGAGAAAATTTACAGAAAATTGCCAAATATTGCTTATCATTGCTTTGAATACAGAATAAGTAAAACAATACAGTTTCCTTTGACTTCTATCTCTTGGTGTTCTGAGGTATCTATCTCATTGCTTATTTTTGAAAAGAATCAGAGTAAAGCTTCGAGCAGAGAAGAGCATCAGTCTCAAGTTGGATAGGGCTCTAAGACAATCATTTTTAGTATAGCTGTCATAATTCTCAATGTAATAATTTCATTGACATCATGCTCCTCTGCTAGACTCCATGAGAGACTAGTGGCAACAAAGAAGGAGCTCAGTATTTTTTTCAGTGAATGAATGAACAACATGTGGCCAGTGAGGTGATATTGATTTCTCAGAAACATGAAGACAGCTAAGGAGATAGTCAAGCCAGGGGAAGGTGGGAAGGAAGCCACACTAGACATGTTGTCTCCACAACCTCAGTCCACAGTTCAGTAAAGTTGGTCCAGGGTATCTAACCAGATGGGTTGGTTCAAGAGCAGCAAGAAACTCTGCCCACCTAGCATGACCCAGAAGAAAGACACAGATCTGGGGGACCCAACTATATTAGTTTGCTAGAGCTGCCATAACAAAGTACCACAAACAAGGTGACTTACACAAGAGAAATTTATTGTTTCATAGTTCTGGAGGCTAGAAGTCCAAAATCAATAGATTTGATTCTTTCTGAGGGCTGTGAGCAAGAATCTGTTCCATTTTTCTTCCCTAGCTTATGATTTGCTGGCAGTCTTTGGAGTTTCTTGTTTTATCACTCTGATCTCTGCCTTCATCTTTACACAGCAGTACTTCTATGTGCATAGAAAAGTGAAAGTGAAGTTGCTCAGTCGTATCTGACTCTTTGCGACCCCGTGGACTGTAGCCCACCAGGCTTCTCCATCCATGGGATTCTCCAGGCAAGAATACTGGAGTGGGTTGCCGTTTCCTTCTCTATGTGCATATTTCTGTCCAAATCCTCTCTCTTTATAAGCACACCAGACATAAGCACACCAGATATAAGCACACCAGACTAAGGACCCACTCTACTCCAGGATAACCCCATCTTAACTTCACTAATTATATCTCCATTATTGTCAAATAAGGTCACATTCTGAGTTACAGGGCTTAGAAGTTCAATATATGAGTTTTGATAGGGGGCACAATTCAACCCATAACACCAACCGATCTAAATTTGAATCCTGTCTCTTTCTTTTACTGACTTGGCATTTTCACATCTCAAAATGGGGGTAACAGTGCTTATCCTTCAGGGAAATTATGAAGATTGAATAAGATAATGTTGGCAAAGCACTTAGCTTGAACCTGACACATGGTAAACACTCAGTACATTGTGGCTTTTACTGTCCTGAGCTGAATGCCCATTGATTTATTGAATAATTGTGCTCCTCCTGAATATAACTAAGAAATAGGTCCATTTTTCATTAGATTCATTTGTCCATTAGAAATAGATCTGGTTTCTTTGAAATGTTTGCCAATTTCCTTCCCAAATTGTTTCTGGGGAGGCGGGAAGATAACCACTGAATTTCAAGTGCTTAAATAATTAAGCCAAAACAAGAGAACACTGATAATAAACACTTTTCTGTGCATTATAATTGTGGAGCAATATCTTCTGGATAGTTAACCCTAGAGGCTTTATCGATTTAACTGAAATCTAATCATCTAACAACCCAGAAATACTGTTGGAAGCACTTCTCCAGAGAGACACTGTAATTAGCAGCTGGCCCCCTTCTGGGCAGTGGGGCTCCCACCCTACTTGTGTTTGGTCAAGTAATTTTTCAGCTGGGTGATCATCCCAGAGGACATCGTTTCCCTTGATATAGCTCCCTCCGTTTTGCTGGCCACAGCAAATTAGCTGCAGCCTTGCTCCTCAAAATGGTCAGGACTTTAATCTGAGCCTCCCTTCTTTTTGGAAGTGAAGGGCACATATTTAGAACTTTTGAGAGTTTGATATGGAGATCTGATCATCTTGCCTACTTTTGTGTGGTCAAGTTAGGGCTTCAGTTGCCTGAATCCACTTCTACCCTTTATCCATAGTGTAACTGAGACTGGTGTTTAGTTTGTTTCTTCAATTATTTCTTCTATAATATTCTGGATGCATGGTTTCTCATGAATGAGGAAAATGCCTTTTTCCCATTCCCAGTTTTCAAAGGAGGGATTTTCCTTAAGAGCTGTCCTAGCCTCTTGAAAAGACCCTGATGCTGGAAAAGATTGAGGGCAGGCAGGGAAAGAGGCAACAGAGGATAAGATGGTTGGATGACATCACTGACTCAATGGACATGAGTTTGAGAAAGCTCAGGGAGATAGTGAAGGACAGGGAAGCCTATTGTGCTGCAGTCGGTGGGGTCGTAAGAAGTTGGACACGACTGAGTGACTGAACTGAACTGAACTGAGCCTCTCGAAAAATTTATTGCCCCCTCCTTGGAAGGATGGAGAGTTTTACCTCATTGTAAACTTGGAAGTAGATGCTGGGTTTGCTTGACCTTGCCCTGCCCTCCCTTCTCTTAGACATGTACTTGCCCACAGAGAACATTCCTCCCCTGCTACTCCTCCTTTCTAGGGGGAGCCAGCCCCTGCCTCAGTGGGTATCCACCTAATTTTGGAGAGGAGTTGGTAAGCTAGAGTTGCTTTTCCAACCATGCAGTTTATTTCAACTTAGCCTCTGTCAATAATGAGGGGGACCTGTAGGGCTCCTTCTGATATACTCCTGGTTCTATTTCTCAAAATTCCGGGGACTTGGGAATGGAGTCTCCAGATAAAGAGCTAGTTATTTGGGTCTTGTAGGAAACAACGTTGGGCTAGCCTCTGGTCTTTTTATGTCTGATGAGAAACAGTTTTCATGTATCAACCAGGCACTAGAAAATCTCTATTTAGAAAACACAAGGCAATTGAATATTAGACACCCAAAGCCCTTAGAGGAAGCAGAAGTCATTTTTATGAGGAGCCATTTAAGAAGTTCAGAGCCTGTGGTGAGCATGTTATTCACATAATTTCATTTAATATTGGAAAGGATGTGGAACCAGGTCAAAATTCAGAGAGGATGTCATTCTGCCTTGGTCAATCTTGTGAGTAAAAAGTGGAGAGTTAATCCTCTGTCATTAAACAAAGAATGGTATGGTACCTCTTAGTGGCTCATGTTTAGGAACCGAACCAAGGGTTTTTCTAGTTTCTTTCTTAGGTGAATGGCTCATCTAATACTAATCCTGAATTTGTCCTGGTGAGTTGCTCTTGGTTTACAGACAGAAAGGATGTCAGATGACGAAGTCCTCGTATTGAATTCTTTTTTCAGAGGAGGAACAGAGCTGAGAGGTTAAGGAGCTTGCTCAAAATCACACTGCTATGCAGTAAGAGAGCTGGAATGAGAGGTGCAGTTGTGGAGACCTAGGTTCATTCTGCTCTGTCCTGCCATCCTGGTACTTGGGAGTTATTGACAGCAACCAACCCTTTCCATGGGCTTCCCAGGTGGCTCCCTGGTGAAGAATCCTCCTGCAGTGCAGGAGACCCAGGTTCGATCCCTAGACCAGGAAGATACTCCGGAGAAAGAAATGGCAACCCACGCCAGTATTCTTGCCTGGAAAATCCCATTGACAGAGGAGCCTAGTGGGCTACAGATCATGAGGTTGCAAAAGAGTTGGACATGACTTAGCGACTGAACAACAACAACCCCTTCCACCACCAACTCTGTTTTTAAAGCTGTCCACTGCTGGTGAATTGGAAAACAGTCTTAACCCAAAAGCAGCACTTTAAGGTGAGCCCTTCACTTTCTATTTTTCTCTCAGTAGCTTATGCCGTTCTTACCATTCTAGGAACTAGCATCCACTTCTTTTCCTTTAGGAGTGGGGCAGCACACAGCCACCCAGTGGCAGATACAACTTGTCTCTTTGACAAGACAGATAGTATTTCAGCAGAATTATATTCTGTAGCATCGATCACCATGACAGGATGTATGATAATATATAATTGGGATGCGCACCAGGTGCCCCAGTAACACTTTTGAGTGGCTCACTGAGATTTATGTTTTTCCTGTTACCCTGTCTTGTTGCCAATTTGTTGAAATTCTCCAATGGTGTAATCATTTCTTAAGTGCTTTGCCTCTGGTATATTTAAGTCAGTGTATGTAGTGGCTGACTTAGTTATTTTGGAATGATTTGAGAATCATTTGGGATTAAGGCTCAGCTCATATGCCACCTTTGGGATCTGTTGAAAAGCTGTTATTAATATTCCCAGTCTGAACCAGGGGCTCACCTTTGGAATACTATGTACCTTGCATATTCTGCTATCAGAGCTTTTCTCATCCTGCACTGTCATTGTTGGTTTGGGTTTTTCTCCTTTGCTAGAAGGTGGTGCTTTTGTGTTTGGTTTGTTTTTTTGTTTTTTATTTAAGGTGAGGGTTTTTAGAGTCAGATGGACCTGGGTTCAGGTCCTGATTCTTCCACTTAACAGCAGTGTACTTTGGGCAAAGTACTTTGCCCAAATCTCAGCCCACTCATCTGTAAAATGGGTCTAATAACATCCTTCACAGAGAGTTTCTGAATATTAAATGAAGACATGTATGTCAAGGGCAGAGCATGGAAGTGCACAATGGAAGCATTTAGTAAGTGCAGGTTTACAACAAGCACAGCAAGCTTTTGTTGTTGTGCTGGTGTATTTATTAATAGCTCCCCAGATTATCTCCAGATTATCCTCATTTGAATAAATTATGTGGTTCCCTTTTATGACTTAATCTATTAAGGAAATGAACATCATTATTATTGAAGAAAAGTGTATAACTAAATGTTCAGGCCATAAATAAAAAATCTTCGTATACCTGATCAGTAAATAATTTCTTCCAAATTAATTTATTTGGCTGTTGACATTTTTGCCCATATATGTTTTATCGCTAATTTGAGGTAAAGACATATGTTGTGACTTGTTTTGGTAGCCATACTCCTAGGTAACTCCCTCCATGCCCAGAAAATTGTACATATAGGTAGTGCTAGTGATAAAGGATCCACCCACCAATGCAGTAGATGCAAGAGATACAGGTTTGATCCCTGGGTTGCAAAGATCCCCTGGAGGAGGAAATGGCAACCTGCTCCAGTATTCTTGCCTAGCAAATCCCAAGGATAGAGGAGCCTGGCGAGCTACAGTCCATGGGGTCGCAAAGAGTCCGACACAACAAAGCGAGCGCACACACAAACACACATACACAAGTCAAGAGTATGATGAACAAGTAGGAAAAATAGGTGGCAAGCTTTCATGCATTTAAATTCTACATCATGGAGTTCTCCTTAGCGCAGAGGGAAAGTCAGAATAAACATTGCAATAATCACAGGATCGAAAGGGAATTAATTTTGTCTGTCTTCCTGCACAGAGGAAAAATGATAATTATTATAGCTGCAGATTGATGGTTATCCTGGCTCCTCTTTTTCTTGCCAAGCCAGGCAGTACAAAGTGCTTCCCAAGAAAAATGAGTATGGCTCATTTTGGAATCTTGCAAGATACAGTTTTTTTTTTCTTAATAGAGTTTATTTTTTAGCATATATATAAGTATAGGTATATATGTTTTCTATATATATAGTCAATATTTTGAGTATGATTCAAAAATCAGTATGTCTTTTATATCAAGTGCATTTTAAAAAATAAAATACTTTTTTATATTTTAGTATTAGTATTTTAGTATATTATCATTTTAATATTTAAATAAAATACTTTAAAAATACATTTATCTTTCTGGCTTACTTCACTCTGTATAATGGGCTCCAGTTTCGAGACCATTACAGTATACTAACACATATATATGGAATTTAGAAAGATGGTAACGATAACCCTATATGCAAAACAGAAAAAGAGACTCAGATGTATAGAACAGACCTGTGGACTCTGTGGGAGAAGGTGAGGGTGGGATGTTTCAAGAGAACAGCATCGAAACATGTATATTATCTAGGGTGAAACAGATCACCAGCCCAGGTTGGATGCATGAGACAAGTGCTCGGGCCTGGTGCACTGGGAAGACCCAGAGGGATCGGGTGGAGAGGGAGGTGGGAGGGGGGACCGGGATGGGGAATACATGTAAATCCATGGCTAATTCATTTCAATGTATGACAAAAACCACTGCAATGTTGTAAAGTAATTAGCCTCCAACTAATAAAAATAGATGGAAAAAAATACATTTATTTATTATTATTCTCAGATAAAGCACAATGCCTGTCACATGGTAGGTGCTAAAAATGAATGCATGATGAATAAACAAATGGCCTTCAAATTGCTTAAACTCTTCCACGCTGATATTATTTCCCATGTTTACCTGATATGATTGTCGTGTTTACTGAACTCAGTATTTCCTCCCGGAGCTTCTAGTCCAGGAGATGTTGCTTTCATCCTCACCAAAAGGGGAGATGGATCTGAGATAGGTGATGCAGGTATAATGCATACTTGGTCTGGCCTCTATCGCAGCCTCTGCCCTAGTTCCAGAAAATGCCAGATTACTGTCACAAAGTCAGCTCAGCCACCCTCCACAGATGTTAATCATCAGGAAGACCAGGCTACAACTAGCAAGGCTCAGAATAAGAGCCAGAGCCTGTTCCCGAGCCTTGTGAATACACTGCCCCTTCTGAGAATTGACTGGGGCGGGTCTTCCATTCTATGAGGTGCAGTGAAACAGCTATGTTAGTTGTTAAAATACAGAAATTCTTTTTTCCTCTAGGAATAAATAGTTCTTCCCTTGGCACCTTGATTACCCCCCACCCCCATAGGCACTCTGGCCCCTTAGACTCTCTCCAAGACCTCCCTATGTCCAGCAACTGCAGGGTTAATGCCTGGCATGGCAGAGCGAACCCAGGGTCACCTTTTCTAGTTGCTCTGGTGCCTGCTTCTCAGCTGCTAAATGAGTAGCACTCATTTTCAGGGGATGACTGAGCTGCTCCCTGAGCTCCTTCTCGGTCCTGACGGTTTCTCCTGCTTTCCCAGCCTGCTGATGTTTTGTTTTGGCCTTGCCAGCTCCAAGTCTGGAACCTGGTCCCACCTTTCCTCACTGTGTTCGTGCCTCTGCAGTGCTCTGTGCAGCCTGACCTTAGTCCCTCTGTATGCAGCAGGTCTGCCACTGGTTGAAGGATCCTCCCTTGATCCAAGCTCCTCTCAAACCTCATGTTAATGGGTAGAATTTGGCCTTTAATTATGGGCCCTTACCCTTGGGGCAAGTTTGCCAGGCATCCTGTAGTGACAAGACATGTCTATTTTCTGACTTGGGTCCTATGTTGACTTTGTCAGGGCATCCTGATTTGAAGTCTTTTTAGGAAAACTACAAGAATATGACAGAGCTATTTTTTCAAATTAGCTGGAAATCCTGATTTTTTCCCCTTAAAATTTGACAACCCTACTTTTCTAGCTTGAGGACCACAATTTTATCCTCATTTTCTTGTATTCCTATGAATTTCTGCTATTCTCTTTTTTCTCTCGGAGCTAAGGTTTCACCGTCTGTCTATAATGCTTTGTGGCCTAGTAGTGTCCAACTCTTTGCAACCTCATGGACTGTAGCCTGCCAGGCTCCTCTGTCCATGGAATTTTCCAGGCAAGAATACTGGAGCAAGTTGCCATTTCTTACTCCAGGGGATCTTCCTGACCCAGGGATCAAACCTACATCTCCTGCATTACAGGCCACTTGGGAAGCCCCATAGAAGCCAACTGGTTTACACCAACTCCCTGCTAACTAGGACATAACCAATATTTATTGAATGAATGAATGAAAAGATGAATGGATAAAAGAGTTTGCTCCGTAGAATTCTCTTTCTCTTTAGGACCCCTTTCAGAATATGATAGGGCCTTGAGTCAGAAAAATAAGTAAATATGACAGAAACTAAACCCTGCTCTGGGGAGCCAGGCAAGCTTATACTGCTGCTATTCTCTGTATTTAATTACCTTTCCTTTTTCCCTTGGCAATTAGTAAAGTGCCAGTCTGTCTCAGATGTGTTAAGGAGAACCAAGAGAAGATGTTTTTGTCCACACTTGAGCCAAAGTGTTAAAGGAACAGTAGCACACTTGGGGTGGGGGCTGGGGAAAGTGGAGATGGAAAGTAATTAATATTTATTGGGCAACCATCATGTACTCTTTTAGTCATGATCTCATTTTGTCCTCACAGTAACCCTGCAAAGTATATTCTAGACAACGAATCATGTTTAGCCAGGCCAGATAAGTTACTCAAATCCTAGAGTTATTAAATAGCACAGCTTGAATTTAAACCTAGGTCTTTTCACACAATACCATCCTGCCTTCTACTGCTAGAAGCATCATGGTGGTGGCAGTGGCAGTGATCAAAGACAGAGAATGCTAGAAGAAGGTAACAGTCTAAGACAGAGCCAAGCCCACTCATTCCCTATCTCGTTCTCTCCCTTCTGCCTTCCATTCATTCTAGAACATTCCTGGCATAGTTCTCTCTTCTCAGGATGCTGATGAACTGATGAATAGGATAAACACAGTCCCTGACCTCATATGGGTCATATTTCAGGGCAGGTTATAGAGACTGAAAAAGTGATTTCAAGCATGATTAATTATTGAAGTTATGTTGGAAGCATATAAGGAGATGGTGGAAGAGTGGCAGTTGTTGGCGGGGTGGGGATCAGCAAAGGCTTCATGAAGATAGTAATATGTGGGTTGAAATGTGAGGGATAAGAATAATTTAGCTTTGCTGAGAGTTGGGAGAACAGTTGTTTCAGGCAGAAGAAACTGCTCTAGGACAAAGAACGTGTGATAAAGATTGGCTTATCCTTCTGAAGAGAAAGCTGTAGGATCCCAGTTTTATTTCACATAGGGAAGCAGCCTGTTACCACAGGGAGAGGTCATGAGTCCTGAGTGCTCAGGAAAGGATCTCATGTGGAGCAATATTTGAGTAGAAATGAGGCAGTCATGCAGGCTGGTTTGGTTACAAGCAGTTGAAGGAGACAGAGGCAAAAAGCAGAGATAATGACACAAGCAAATGAAGAACCAGGAGAGGACATTTAAGGTTGAATCATTTGATAAAGAATATCTCCAACTGCAGCGGCAGCTCGGCCTTTGCTGGTTTTGAAATTGCATTTGGAATGAGGAGACGGCAAAATTGTAAAGAGTCACTTCGCACTGGCAGTGAGTATGCTGGGTGGCAGTTGGGGTTGTGATCGAAGCCAGTCTCCCCAGTTCCCCAGTTATAGTGTTTTCCAAAAGGGTAGGTAGGTAGGCTGATTAAAGCACATGCTCTAAAATAGCCAAATGCTTCCTCCAAATGTTAAAAATCCAAGCAGGTCCTTCATCACAGAACACTTTCTGTATTAAATATTAATCAAAATAATTTCATTTTGCAGATTCAATACTTAAAATATCAATTTAGATGATGGATCATGGACTTTAAACCTGGAAGAAATGTTAAACCCATCTCTCCCTCTACCCCATGCATTTACAGATGAGTGAGCTGGGATCCAGAGAGGATAAGGGAATGCTCAGAATCCTTAAGCTAGATTATGGGAGTTAAACCAGAATATTGCATTTTTCCTAATGAAAGAAAGAAAATCAGGTTGATACCAAGCTTCAGCTTTAACTGAGCTTTCCATTGATGATGTATCAAATTTCTCTGATACTTCATTGCTTGGCAAATATTTATTTTTCTGGCTTTTACTTCTGATGAGATCTCCATACTAAAGTGGTTGTCGCTATTAGAAATTTGGATGGAATGGCATTAAATGTGGAGAGGGGAGTGTTTATCAGTACGGCAAATGAAGTTGGCTGTGGATATAGCAAATATTTCAGAATCACTGTGCTCTCCTTTGTGTCATAACAAAATGCCCCTTAAGCTTCAAAGTCATAAAGTAGTAGCCTGCTTCCTTTCTTTTTCATTCAGCCCGTACTAAGTACCTGCTTTGACCTCAGTTCTATACTGGGTATGTTGCTAAGTGCTATGGTGGGGGTAGTGTTTAGAGACACACTCCGAAAGTGTTAGTCACTCAGTCATGTCTGACTCTTTGTGGCCCCATGGACTGCAGCCTGTCAGGCTCTTCTGTCCATGGAATTCTCCAGGCAAAAATACTAGAGTGGGTAGCCATTCCCTTTTCGAAGGGATCTTCCTGACCCAGGAATTGAACCCAGGTCTGCTGCATTGCAGGCAGATTCTTACCATCTGAGCCACCAGGGAAGTCCTAGAAATACACTCTAGTTTTAGGATATTTACCATTTGGATGGTTTTGGTAATGACTAGGCAAAAATAAATTAGGGGATAAAAGGAACAAGGAAACTTGACGGTAGAGCTGGAATCAATGTTTCTGCAACACAGCCTTGAAGGTAGAGAAAAGTGAAATAATTAACACCTGGTACCTACAGGTATTTTTCTCTCTTTGTCAGGGAAGAGAGAGCTAAAGAGTGGACGGATGAAGCCAGGTCAGAGGCTTCTGTTGGGCTCTGACTTGAAGTTAGGAGGAGACTGGAGGGGATATTCAAACTTTTCTATCTTCAGGATTTGAGTTACACCATGTTTTTTTCACTAAGGAAAGACTAAGTGGAATAGGGAAGACTAAGTGATAGGGCTGTATCAGCCACACACAGACATTATAGGGAACCAATGCCCAGGAACCCATTAGCTGAGTAGATCCTTCTCCCTCTGTCAGGGCCCACTGGCCAATACCGCCAATCAATCACAGCTTTCCTTTCCCTTCTGAGGCTCAGAATCCTTCTCAACACCATGTTTCAGACAGACAAACAAATGTATATTGTTTTGTCTTTTTTCACTAGAATGAGTATTCCACAAAGCAGGAAAATTGTTCTATTCATTGCTTTTTTGTTTTTTATTCCTGCCTTTAAACAGGGCCTGGAACATGGTAGAACTCTACTGCTGAACTGATGAAAGAGTGTGGAATGGATGGCGTTCAGCTGCTTGGTTGAACCTGTAGCCAGAGGTTGCAAACTCGAGGCTCAGTTTTCCTAACCCTGGAGAGTCATGATCATATCCCAGGGTAGTGGGATATTCAGTTTTTTCAACTCTTCACCCTCTTGCCTGAATGTGCACATACTCCTGTGTTCTAAGAAACACTGAGATTGCCTTTCTCTTAAGCTCTAATGGAGCAATCTGTGTTTCTACCTGAGCCTTTTTAATATATGGCTTCTTTGGCAAGTCTACTATAGTTACAAATGAACCTCTTTTTAGCTCTTTCATGAATTTTTTTCAAGTCAGATTAAGAAGCATTTCCTCAGAGTCCTATGGAAGCCAGCGTAGCCTTGTCAGCTTCTTTGCATCATTCCTCACCATTCGACTTCATGCCTCTTATACCAGAGAAGAAAGGAATACCCTGATTTTTCATACCATCGTGTATTTCAATATTGTGCCTGTCCTGGATACTTTTGGCAACTTCTGGCCACAACAGTTGCCACTGTTAATGCTTTTTCCCTTGGTGAGGACATATAAAGGCAGCAATGAGTCAGGTTCAAAGACAGAACAAGTGCAAAGAGTACTGAATTCAAGCTTTCCCTGGATCCCTCCAGGCTGCCCTTGGAGCTTCCTGGTTCCAGTACATCAGAGCTGGACATTCTTCCAGGTGTCAGGCCAGATAGACGGTACCTTCAGCTAAGGAGCTGGAGAACTTCCTTCAGCCTGGCCTGGTTCACATACAGACCTGGGCTGTTTCTGGTTAGCTGTAGAAAGCCCATGTGTCTTAGGGAGAGACTGAAGCATTTTGAGAGCATCCTTTATGCATTCTTTAGTTCCTGCTCTAAAGCAGCAGAGGCAAACTCATTTATGCATGTGGAAAAATATAGCATTTCTGCTCTCCGCAAGGCTGAAAAGAAGGAAGGTATGAAAGCCTTTTTTAACACATTGCAAGGTTGTAGCTCATGAGGTTTATCCAAAGCTCTGCAATTTCTGACAATAAATTCTAAACTTAGACTGGAGGTGTGTGTTCCCAGGTGTAACTGCTTATGTATTAACCCTTTGTGATCTACTTCTGCAGCAATCTGCTTTTTCTAAGTACTCTGGTCAGACATCTCCAGGTTTGAAATTCAGTGACTTTTTCTCAGTTCTCAGTTTCATGGCTTGGGCTGCCTCATTTTTTTCTCTCATTTGAACTTCTCCTTTGAAAAATGATCATGAGCCTTGTCTTAAAGCTGTTGTTTGCTTTTCTTAATCAGTTATTTGCAGGTGGGGAATATGTCTAACTTGTCTTCCTAACCTGTCACAGTAACTTCCATGTACAAATGTTTGAACTGATGGATAGCTTTGCTCTTTACATATGAGTCAAGGAGTTCTAGAATGAATTAGGTTGCCTTGTCTTTCTAATTTACACTGTTCACAAATTTCTGATGGACCTCTTTCTTTTCTAAGCCTGAGCCAGTGCCTTTAATTACTTTCATTATCAACATAGAAAATGCTTATGACCACAAGCTCATCCAAAAGTTTGGAAGAGCAATTCTGAGCCATCAGGAATTACAGAGTCGAATGAGAGTTTGCAGCATCTATATATCAGGAGCCAATAAAATTGCAATCTCACATCAGCTGAGTGACTTTAGGCAGGTCATTTATTTTCCCAGTATTTGAGATGAGCAAGCAAAGCACAGGAGATATTTGTCTGAGAGGTTTGTCCCAAAGGTTAAATGAAGAAATATTTGTAAAAATGTTTCTGCTGTTTAGACATGGATTGAACCCATGTCTGCTGCATTGGAAAGTAGGTTCTTTACAGCTGAACCACCAGGGAAGCCCTGTAACGTGTGCAGTGCTATTTATAAATTGCTTTGTTGATGACCTTGCTAGGGTCCCATGCTAAACTGTCTTAAGCTGGATACACTCAGTAGAGAAAATGCAGAAACATAAACCCATTCAAAAAGTATTTTAACATAAATAAACATGTATACTATTTTTGTTAAATAGGACTTGTCCTTTTTGGGCAGTCATATTGTTAGCTCCAATCAGCAATGTCTGAAGTGTTTTCTGATGGTTTGTGAATGGGTATTACACAAAGAAAGCACTCCTTGTTGTATAAATCTAAAAAGCAATGAGTTAAAGTTCATCAAGATTTTATACTTATAACTTCTTAGACCTTTTGATGGCTAATTTTTTTAGAAGTTTCAAAAAAATTTACATATGTATGTTTGTGTGTGTATATTTTGGTTAGTGTTGTGTGTGTAGTATATCTTGCTATATTTCCTAAATATACATGAATATGGAGTCTCCAGTCCCTCTTTTTTTTCTACAGAGTATTTTGGGCCTAGAATTCCATAGAATACATTTTAGAAAATGCTGTTTCGTGGGGTAGCCAGAACTTTTCTGTGACCTGCATATTTAGCTAGAAGATAGACCTAGAATAACAGTTTGATAATCACAGGTATAACCTGTCAAAGATTCTATATTTTCTTGTGGTAATGACCAAGAATCTTGGTCACAAGCCTCCAATTGATTTGGCAGAGGAAGTCATCACCTTGGCATTCATTACTCTCAAGCAAATATACAAGCTGAAAGGGAGGGCCCAATGGTTAAGCTAGGAAGTGAATTGTTGTTCAGTTGCTCAGTTATGTCTGACTCTTTGGACTGATTAGAAAAAATTCCTAGACTTCTCAGTAACTCCACTGCAACCATAGAGATCAACTGTGCTAATTACCCAGGGTCTTACTTCTCAACTTTTGACCTTCTCCATTAGACTTAAAGATGACTTAAAAGATGAACATACTTTTATAGAATTCTATTTGGGCAATACTTCCTTGTCGTTCACTTTTACTGTAAGAATTTACAAGATCTATGGACCAATAGTAGTCACAAGTGTTGGGTTCTGAAAGGCCATGAGTTAAAACTTGGGTTGGGCTGGCTTTTGCCATACATTTGATAGGATGGCTTCCCTAGTACGACAAGGTGAGATAATGAAAAAATTAGAAGGGGGTCCCTATGCTTGCTCATACCATTTCTCTAGGGCAGGGGGAAAGATAAATTCCCAGCCCCCTGGGGCCTGACTGGATGTAATCACAGGCATCCACTCTAAACCACCTTGAACTTTATGGCGCTCATAAAATTAAAGAGGCATCAACATAAAATACATTCAGAGTGCTCCATTAGTGTTGCTTGACTAAGAAAAAACACACTGGTGGGCAAGCCAAGAAGGCCAACAGGATTGTCTCCCATGAACACAATGTGCTATTATCCTTCGGGCAGCCTGCTGAGCTAGCTGTCTTCTAGCCCCTTGCTTCACATTCTGGAGTAGGTGTTTCCTGACACGTGATACAAAAGGTGTTGGTATTGGACCTTTTAGAGAGCAAAATTGTGGATGATGGATCATCTTGTTTCCTTCATGGCCATTTCCTGGTGTTGGAACCTAAAATTTCTTGATAAAAACAGCGTTTATTCTGTGTACTGATAATTCCAACAACTAGTCTTGTTGATTAAAGAGTGAAACAGTAAGGATCTCAGCAATAACCATAAAAGCGCCTTAGTAATGTCAACGATAACATACTTTTATCTCTGTCTTTTAACACAGAATATGAAAACTTCAGGTCCTAGAATTAGGCTGGGGTTGAATTTTAAATTTTTCATTTATTAGCTGTGTGATACATGACCTTTCTAAGCACTGTTTTCCTTAAAATGGGAATCATTTTAATAAAAATTATTTAGAATAATTCATATAAACTTAGCAAAATGCCTGGCACGTATTAAATATTAGGACATATTGTAAGGGATTTCCAGGTGGCGCCATGGTAAAGAACTACCTGCCAATGCAAGATCCCAGGGTCTGGAAGATCCCCTGGAGTAGGAAATGGCAACCCACTCCAGTATTCTTGCCTGGGAAATTCCATGAACAGAGGGGCCTGGCAGACTACAGTCCATGGGGTTGCAAAGAGTCAGGCACAGCAGTGACTGGACATGCATAGCACACACAACAGTGTATCATGTTTATATCTCAGTGTGTGCCCACACAGACCTATAAATGTATAAATACATACAATACACACGTTTATGTAGACATTTTGAAATGATTATGACACAAAATTGTAAATAACCTTATGTCTCAATGAAGAATATTTTCTTATTAAAAATAATGATTGATTCTGATTTAAATATTATTTAAAAAATTTGTCTTTTTGTTTTCCTGTATATTATTACAGCTATATATGTTACCAGACTTACAAGGCAATGTTCCATTGTTTGCCTGAAACAATTCTGTGTAAAGAAGTTGAGGGAAAATAGTTTTTAAAAAGTATTTACCAAGATCACTATTTTCTGATCTCTTCTTAAGGATTGAAAAAATCTGAGATTCCAACTAGTCTCATTTCCTTTCAGCTTGAAGAACTTCCTTTAGCATTTCTTATAGTGCTTATCTGTTGGCAGCAAATTCTAATAGTTACTAATATCAATTATTTGAAAGGAAATTAGTCCTGAATATTCATTGGAAGGACTGATGCTGAAGCTGAAGCTCCAGTACTTTGGCCACCTGATGCAAAGAACTGACCCTTTTGAAAAGACCCTAATGCTGGGAAAGATTGAAGGCAGGAGGAGAATGTAATGACAGAGGATGAGATGGTTGGATGGCATCACCAACTCGATGGACGTGGGTTTGAGCCAGCTCCAGGAGTTGGAGACGGACAGGGAGGCCTAGTGTGCTACAATCTATGGAGTCGCAGCGTCAGACACGACTGAGTGACTGAACTGATTGACTGACAGGTCTTGAGTTTTAAAAAATACTTCAAAGGTGTTATGTCATTGTCTTCAGGCCTTAATTTTCTTTTTTAATGAGAACTTGAGTCACTTAAATTGTTGTTCCACTGAATATGGCCAGACATTTTTTCCCTGGGTGTTCTAAGTATTTTCACTTTATCTTTTGTTTTTAGCCTTTGTACTCCTCTAAGCTCCTTCTTGTTAAGTCAGATAGACTGAGGCTTTTTATTCCTCTATAGAATTCACTCTCCAGATCCTTCTTTTTTTTCTTTTCTTTTTTAGAGTTTATATTATTGTCTCCAGGAAGATCAATTTAGTAGGAGCTTCTTGCCTGCATTGGAAGTGAAAATTTTCCCTGTGTATCTTTATTTCCAGTCAGTCATGACATTCTGAGACTCTCCACCTATTGAATCAGTAATAGCCTTGCTTCCAGGTCAGGGCAGAGAGGCCCTAAAATATAGGAACCATTGAGTTACAAATTAGGTTTTTGTTTAGTCCCTGGCAAGTCACTAGTCTTGACTGGAGTTGATAAAAGAATAAAGATTTACAAAGTTCCCAAAGTTTCCATTTACATATCAAAAACTAAGCTGGAAATGTGAGCACAAAGTTTTCCAAAAAGCCATGATGTAGAGAGATGTATGGTATATGATGACCAAAGCTTTCCCAAACTGTGAAAAGAAATAAAGTAAAAGAAGTAGAGGAAAACAGAGAGAATGAGGGGGAATTACTGAGGTTCTGCTATAACCTGGGACCCTGAGAATGGAAATAGAATTCCTGTGACCAGTTACGTTGTCCATCTTTGCCCCAAAGAAACCAAAGATAGGTGGAGGGAGGATCCAGGTTTATGCCGGTTGGTGCTCTGCCTCCTGCCATGCGCAGAATAGTCCGAGAGCTGCAGAGCGACCTTGGGGAGAGGATCATGTGGATGTCCATGAGCCTGAGATGGTACTCCCAGTTGTCCCCAGTCTGGGCATGGCACTTGGGAAACTCAGAAAATACTTTGTGCCTTAATCAAGAAGCATAGAATTGCTTTATAAGAAAAGTGGACTGAAGAAATCTGGGGTTAGGACAGAAGTTCATGGCCAGAGGCAATGGTAAAGTCCATGGTTGTTAGAAGTGGATCTGCAGATGCTCAAAACCTGGTGCAGGTCAGTCAGTCTTACCAGGTGTCAGGGAAGAAAATCAAGAGACAAAAGTAAGCCAGCCAGACCTCAGTGGCATCAGGAGGGCTCAGGAGGACAACACTCGGATTGGAGGCCTCTCCCATCATTATGATGTTATCTAAGATAGTCCCCTCCACTTTGGCAGGGAAAAGGAAAGAAAAGCAGAGATGGAAAAGAGCTAAGACAAACTAACTAACTTAACCAAAAATCTGAAGAGGTTTTCTAAATGGAGAGAATTTAAAGTGGCAAGATCCAGGTGAATGTAATCTACGTTGTATGGATTTTTAATTCCATCAGTCTCCCAGAAAGATTGGACCAGATATACTCAGGACTTAGCATCTGCTTGTCAATCTGACTTGTAAACATATCAGCTGCACCTTCTCTCTTGCCCCTCTTATAATTTTTGGCCAACAGTTCCACTGCTCAAATATATCAGGCAGTTTTACCCATCTAAAAATATAAAGATAGATTTTTAAGGATGTTCTTCGAAGCACAGTTTGTAATTGTTATTTGCTAAAATTTCTGAAAAAATCAATCAGGGATTGGGTAAATAAATTATGATATATGCATGTGTGGCTACTTAAACATGAGGTAGATTTCTAAGTGTTGGTATAAAAATATCTCTAAAGTATATTATTTGGCAGAAGATGGATAACAGGATTTTTGTTTATGTATATACCTATATACTGACACACACAGAACTCTATATACAGATTATATCTGGGGATAGAAGTAGGGGACGACTTATTTTACATCTGAAATTCTTCTAGACTCTTTATGTTGTTTCTTTTTAAACCAGTATATGCTTTGATTTTTTAATGAAAAAGTAAAATTCATGTCTTAAGCCTCTTTCTCTATGTTCCAAAGGGAAGAAAAAGGAATGTGAAAAAATTGAGTCTTCAATAGTTATTTTATGGTAACTTTCACTTTCACTAAATTTATCTGTAGAGTCATTTTTGGAGAGTTTTTGAAAAAACTAAAGTGTTAAAATAATAAAGCATTTAACTTGTACCTGTTACAAGGATGCCATTGTGTTATTCCGTATCTATAGTTTTCTGTCTCAAAGGTCTGGGTGAGGACTGCTTTCAGCAAAGAAGACAGAATTTATTTATTTTTAACGTATGAAGGCTTACAATCTTCTCTGTTACAGAAACCCACAGCAAAGAGATGACAAAATGATTTGGTGAAGGTGATCATCCTGAGAAGATAAATAGACTCTAAAATTGTTTTGGCTTGAAAAATCAATTCAGTTGTCCACAGGTTTCACAGGAGGAAAATCACCTTTGCTAAGGAAAATGTTCTTTCTGTCTCCAAGAGGGACAAACCAGTATCAGAGAGAAGCCTTTTTTTGAAGTGATGGCATGTCCCTCTGACTAAGAATGAACCTTTACATAGAAATAGGGAACATACCCTTATTTTTCTCAGTGTTGAATTAAAACCTTGTCCTTTATTGTTCTCCCAGATCCAGGGCATTACTCACTTATATACGTATAGGATAGAGAGGCAAAAAGCTGTCTTTTACTATGAGGGCAATAGACTAATTGTCCAATGAATTAAAAATGAAAAATTGTTAGATGAGAGAAGAATGGGGGGAAATATGCAGAAAAAAGTATCAACTGAACAAATTATCTATGGGGTCAAAAGTCAGCAGTCTGCTGCAGTTTTCTTCTCTGTGTTGGACCAATGGAAGAACAATTACTATAGATTTTCCGTGAAGAGCAGATGGAAGTATGAATAGCCTTCCAGCAATTTCTGGGAAAAGACTAGTTAGAAATGTCCGACTTGTGATGGACATGCTGATTGGAACTGATTGCTTCCTTGGGGTAAAGAGTGTCAGAAAAGAAAGTTTGGGGGATGGGATTAAAAGGATTTGTGTGCACGTGTGCTAAGTCTTTTCAGTTGTGTCCAATTCTTTGCAACCCTATAGACCATAGCCCGCCAGACTTTTTTGAAGAGGGTTACCATTTCCTCCTCCAGGGATCTTCCCGACTCAGAGATTGAATCTGCATCTCTTGCATCTTTGGTGGATTCTTTACCCATTGAGTCACCTGGGAAGCCCTAAGATTTGGAATAAGCAAAACCTTAGTTCAAGTGATGTAATAGAAAAGGATGAGTTATTTGAGCCCTAAAACCAGCTGAGAGTTTGATGCAGAAAGTGGGAAGGGAATTGACATCCATAAGCATTTTCTCTTTGGCTGTGCTTTCTCTTAATTTTATCAGTGTGAGGTAGGTATAGATACCACTTTTTATAGGTGAAGGGACAGATTCAGAAAGGATAGCCTCTTTCCTGTTGCTGCACCACTAGTAAGTCATGGAACCAGCTTTTTCTCCACCTTTATTCTGTGCTTTCCCTTTTACCGTAGACCATCTCTTGGTTACATTAGGACATCCATAGGAAGCTCCTGACTAGCTCATCTTTAACATTTACTGTCTTTACTCTTTACCTTTGCAGGAATTTCCCTTCTCCTCTTCTGCCATTATTCTCCATTAACCAGGTACTATGACTCCAGCATTTGAAAATACTTTATTCGGGTAACAACGCTGAGAGGTAACTGTTGTTTCTCTTCATATTATAGATAAAGGAGACTTACAGCTTATTGTACTGGCAAAAATGATGTATGCTATTACTTACTGAACAAAGGTGTTCAGGGACTGGTATTGACTTTCTGGTTTGAGTTAAGTGTCAGAGAGGGCTTCCCAAGTGGCTCAGTGGTGATGAACCTGCTTGCCTATGCAAGAGATAAGAGAAGTGGGTTTGGTCCCTGGGTTGGGAAGATCCCCTAGAGTAGGAAATGGCAGCCCACTCCAGTATTCTTGCCTGGAAAAATTCCGTGGACAGAGGAGCCTGCCAGGCTACAGTCCATGGGGCCACAAAGAGTTGGACATGACCAAGCGTGCACACACACACACGCGCACACACACATACACAATGTCAGAAGGACTAGAATGTGTGTTGGAATTGTTGTGCAGTGATCTAATGTCCACTAGATGGCATTGTAAAAAATGCTTTCAACAGTGCTGTGGCTTCCTCTGGGAGAGCTGTATCTCCTACTCACCCAAAGCTTTACTCACAGGGGAGCCCTGGGGCCTAGTTCTGAATGACTGGCCTCCCAGCTTCTGCTCAGAGCTCTTTGTTCTGATGCATCCCTCCATCTATCACTGTCGGGAAGGGGATCGTGAATGATTTATCACTAATGACTCATCATTAATGAAAATTACCAGTGATTACTCTTTAAAACCTCTCTGTGGGAACTTTGCTTCTCCCACAGAGTCTGTTCCCCATGAAAAGTACCCATCTGTTCTGCGTAACTCTTCTTCACTTTTGTCCTGCATAAACCCTTCTTAACCCATGGGGCATGCCCCTGACCTGGATTCATTTTGGGAATTTGGAAAATTGTCCCAACGTCAATAATTGGACATCTACTCAGCTTTAAGTGAGGGGGATTTACTCCTTACTCTCCAGAGATATGCCCTCTGTCAAGAGTTAGGTTGACTCTGGAACCAAATTGCCAAGCCTGACATACCCAGAGCTCAGTTAAAACTGTTGTCATAACTGCAGGTAATAACTATGACTATTTACTTAGTTCTCAATCATGAGTGAAGATAGGTTCATCTTGTGTATTTTCTATTTTCGTGATTTGATCTTACCATTAAAGTCAGCTTTCTTACCTTGGAGACTCTGCCTGCAGATCCCTTGCTTTACCCCTTTACTTAGATCAGGGAGCAGAATATGCACATTTCTAAGCCCAGTTCAGATCTCAGCTTCACTATTGCTTCTTTCTACACCCTTGAGTCAGGTTAGAGCCCACTGTTATAGTCTCCCAGAACAACCTGTGTTCTACCTTCCAAGCATTTTGCACATGAATTAATTATCTGTAAAGTATAACAATGTCTATTTTCCCTAGTGAATCTGAAGAACCATTAGAGCATTAATCCTCTTGGTCCTGTTCACTGCTGATTCCTTAGAGCCAGGCATATACCTTACATACAGTTAGTAGTAGGTAAACAGAGACTCGCTAGAAGATAGTTTGGTGGAAGTCTAGGACAAGTTGGATATTTTCATTGCCTCTTAGATTAATATTAGGAAAGTAGCACCAGATTTTCTTCCCTATGAGGCTGGCCTTGATTTCAGTCTCTTGATTCCTATTGACTTCACTTTGTAGGTTTCAACTATGGAAGAATCTAATATGACATTTATTCATTTTCTCTGGAGAATGACCCTGGGAGAGAAATTCTTTTTACAGAAATAAATTCATATCTCAAGGTGATAAGCAAATATTTGAAATGGTATTTCAGACATATTAATCAGGGTAAATCCTATGCCTTTCAGAAACTAGAGAGAGGGCACACCAAACAGTTAGTAGGCACTGTTCCTCATTCCCCAGATCTTTTAACTGAGTCAGCAGGGTTATTTGGGTTTGTCTCTACATCCTTTCCAGGTCTGGTCTCTTTCTCAACTAAAGGTAACCACAGGATACTTGGTGCTGTCAAAAAGAAAAGTGAAAGTGAAGTCGCTCAGTCGTGTCTGACTCTTTACGATTTCATGGACTGTAGCCTACCAAGCTCCTCTGTCCATAGGATTTTCCAGGCCAGAATACTGGAGTGGGTTGCCTTTCCTTCTCCAGATCTCCCCAACCCAGGGATTGAACCTGGGTCTCCCACATTGTAGGCAGATGCTTTACCATCTGAGCCACATAAGTATACAGTCAGAATTTACTCTGAGCTCAGCCACATGTTGCACATTATCAGAATTATTGCAATGTGTGTGTGTGTGTGTGTGTGTGTGTGTGTATACACATATGTGTATACACTCCTTTCTGTCTTCTCCCCCTCCTCTCCTCCATAACAGTGCTAGACACTGTTTCAATCTCATTGCAAATCTTATCTCATAGTTATCCTGTCAGGAAGGTACAGGAAGTTATTATTGTGATTTTGCAAATGAAGAAAATGTGGTACAATGAAGTTAAAAGTATCTTGCTTTTTTAAAATCACAGTGATGAGTTAGGATGCAAGTCTAGGCAATCCGACTCCAAATTCAAGGCTTTTAACTATTATTTTAAGTATGAATCTAACTAGACCAAAATTTGGAACTCTGATTGGGCGTTATTTAACAGTGGGTGCGATCACTCAGTATAGTTTAGCAATCCATGAACTCACCCATGTGATTCTCTCAGTCTCTTTGTTTCCATGCAGCAGAAATTCAAGATAAGACTACATGGCAGAATGCTTGGTATATCTCCCCTGCAACTTTCTATAACCCCCTTCCCTTGGAAGGAAAGCTATGAGAAACCTGGACAGCATATTAAAAATCAGAGACATCACTTTGCTGACAAAGGTCCATATAGTTAAAGCTATGGTTTTTCCAGTAGTCATGTATGGATGTGAGAGTTGGACCATGGAGAATGCTGAGCACCAAATAATTGATGCTTTCAAGTTCTGGTGCTGGAGAAGACCCTTGAGGGTCCCTTGAGTCAAACCATTCAATCCTAAAGGAAATCAATCTTGAATATTCAGTGGAAGGACTGATGCTGAAATTGAAGCTCCAGTACTTTGGCCACCTGATACGAAGAGCTAAATCCAGAGAGCCTGCTGTCAGGATGGAGGCTGGAACTCTTAGGCACAGGTTGAAGCTGGTGTCCACAGCTGAAATGTCTTCTCTGGGAAACCTCAGCTCTGCTCCCAAGGCCTTTCAAATGGTTCCATTAGGCCTACCCAGATTGTCTATGATAATGCCCCCTTATTTAAAGCATACTGAATGATTATGGACTTTAATTACATCTACAATGTATTTTCATAGCAGCGCCTAGATTAGTATTTGATTGAATAATGGGGGGGGGGGTGTGTGTGGTGGTTATAGCCAAGCCAAACTGACAGATAAAACTGACTATCACAAGATAGTCAGTACATTTGTCATTGTCCCTTGTTAGCAATGTGACTTTTAGAGTCTTGAAGAAAAGGAACAATAGCTGGACCACAGGCTAGATGGGAACATTTCCTAGGTCCTGTGGTCATGATATCATCAATAAACTCCCACCACTAACACTGAGCAATTGATTTAGTGAAAATATATTTGAAGCAATTGTAAAATAGCATAAGACAATGTATATTTAATGGTTATAGTGTATGGAAGAGACTAAACATTTCATATGAGTTCATAGGTAAAGTCAAGTATTGATTAAGAAGGAAAGGATTGAGAAAGAATATGAGTTACAGGTAGAAGAATATAATATGGCATATCAAGAAAGGGAACAGCTTGGAGATAGAAACAAACATGATATGTAGATGAAGCACTGAGAAGACTCTGCTCTCTTCCACTCTTATTGTCAGGACAATTGCGATTAACTGAACATTTTATTGGAACATTGAAACCTGTCCCATGGGATTTATATTTGAACTAATATGTAATAGAGGTATGGTGGAAACATTCTACAAAAGAAAGGTCACTCAGACAGAGATGGGCAGGATACATGGGAAAAGGCAGAGGTTCTTGTACTAGATTGGTGTGATGATGGATCAGGGACCAGTATAAATGTAGTAGAGGCAAGAATGCACAACAGTAGCCAGAAATGAGTGACATTTTGGAACCAGAAGCAAAGAACACCATGAACACTTGAGATAAAGAATTGGGATGAGTAAAATTTGATGTCAAATATTTCATGTTGAAATAGGGCTTTCCTGGTGGCTCAGATGGTATAGCATTTGCTTGCAATGTGGGAGACCCGGGTTCAATCCCTGGGTTGGGAGGATCCTCTGGAGAAGGAAATGGCAACCCACTCCAGTACTCTTGCCTGGAGAATTCCATGGGTGGAGGAGCCTGGTAGGCAACAGTCCATGGGATCACAAAGAGTCGGACATGACTGGGATACTTCACTTACTTTATTCATGTTGATTATATGTTGCATTGAAATTTCATACTTGTATAATCAGGGATCAACAAATTCTGCATCTGTTCATCAAGCCTCCTGCTTCTAAGGCCACTAAGGAAGAGACCTGAAAACAATTCGAGAGAAAGCAGAGTGATACCACTATTAGCAGAGGCTTCTGTTTGCACTTTCAGTCAAAATAGCAGTAAGCTGGGGTGAACCATATGGAAAACTTTGCAAGACACCAGAAGAAGCATGTGTGTGTGTGTGTGTGTGTGTGTGTGTGTGTGTGTATATGGCTTAGAGGCAAAGCCGGCCAAACGACTTTCTTTGTTTAAGAAGTTCCTCCTGGTTAGGAGATCTTCCACTGATGGTATGGAAACATCAATTCAGAGTGTGCCCAGCACCAGGGGAGAAGTGCTGGTGGCCCCCAGGCATGAATGAGGATAAAATATTCACAAGGGGGGGACAGAGGGTTGCATAGAGCACCCCTGAGCCTTTACCTTTTTACCTGTTCAAATAAAGGGAGAAAATTATATCCACAAAAGCAGTAAACATTATTTCGTTTGAAACTCCTCTCCCAGAAAATGTGGCTAACTCATTTTCCTTGAGCTTAACCAGATCTTGAACTTGCCCTTCTCTTTGGTGGGTGAGATTTTTTTTGCCTTTTTTCCTGGCTTATCTGTAGGGGTGAGTCAGGCCTGAAAGTGGCATGAGAACCTTCTTTTCTACTGGAAGAACTTCAGTTTTTTCTTCTTTCAAGATGTATTTTTCTTTAAATTGAAGAATAATTGCTTTACAACGTTGTGTGGGTTTCTGCTGTATAGCAATGTAAATCAGCCGTAAGTATTCATATATCCGCTCCCTCTTGGATCTCACTCCCACACCACCCATCTCATGCCTCTAGGCTGTCACAGAGCACCGGGTTGAGCTCTCTGTGTCATATAACGACTTCCCGCTAGCTATCTATTTTACATATGGTGATACACATGTTCAGCGCTACTCCCTCAGCTGGTCCCACTCTCTGCTCCCTCTGGGCTTCTCCGTTGGTAAAGCTCAGCTGGTAAAGAATCCACCTGCAATGCAGGAGACCCCGCTTCGATTCCTGGGTTGGGAAGATCCACTGGAGAAGGGAAAGGCTACCCACTCCAGTATTCTTGGACTTGCCTGGTGGCTCAGCTGGTAAAGAATCCACCTGCAAGGTAGGAGACCTGGGTTTGAAACCTGGGTTGGGAAGATCCCCTGGAGAAGGGAACGGCTACCCACTCCAGTATCCTGGCCTGGAAAATTCCATGGACTGTATAGACCACGGGGTTGCAAAGGGTCGGACACAACTAAGCGACTTTCACTTTCTCCTTCCTCCACTGTGTCCACAAGTCTCTTCGCTATGTCTGCATCTCTATTTCTGCCCTGCAAATAGGTTCATCAGTACCATTTTTCTAGATTCCATATGTATGTGTTAAGGTATGATAACTCTTTCTCTCTTTCTGATTACTTCACTATGTATAACAGGCTCTAGCTTCACCCACCTCAGTTCAGTTGACTCAAATGTGTTCCTTTTTATGGCTAAATAATATTCCATTGCTTATATGTGCTACAGTTTCTTCACCCACCCATCTGTCAGTGGCCATCTAGGTTGTTTCTGTGTCTCAGCTGTTGTAAATAGTGCTGAATGAATGTTGGGATACATGTGTTTTTTTGAATTATGATTTTCTCGGGATATATGTCCAGTAGTGGGATTTCTGGGTCATATGGCAGTTCTATTCCTAGTTTTTTTTTTTTGTTTGTTTGTTTTTAAAGGAATCACCGTACTGTTCTCCATAGTGGATGTATCAGGGACCATCATTTTGAGGCTGGTTAATTGGTACAATACTGGCCCTGTGATTGATAAAGGGAACAAGGAAAGAAATTCTGTTTGGAGTGAGAGCTTGGCACATTAGACAATGTCAATGCACTGGATGACATGGCACACTCAGATTGAATGAGTTTTTTAAGGGAGTGGACAAGTTTTAAAAGAACATGAGCGCTATTACCACCTCTTGTCCTGAAGAGCCAACAGGAGAAAATGGTTAATGGAACCCAAAGATGGTGGTTAGCTCTCTGGAGAAAGCAACCTAAAGAGAGCGATGGCTTTTGGCCACACTCAGTCCTGGTGACTCAGAGGTAGGGAACTGGGGGAATACATACTTCAACTTCACTCTTCTCCCACCTTGAGTCTTTCTTTTGTTGATGTTTGCATTGGCCAATGACAAAAGAACCCTGTTCATGAATTTCACATAATTCAGAGTTCCTGGGCACAAACTGAGCTGGAAAAAAATGGAAGGAGGCTTGGGAGGGGCAGCCAGAAGTTTCCAACACAGGATGGACTGTGAACTCAATGCTGAGTGAGCTAATAGCTGGACTTGAAGGAGGAAATAGTTCTTAACTGATCAGAAGAGTGGGCCTTGTGGTAGAGATTTGGTATACAAGTTGTGTGTGTTAGTCACTCAGTCATGTCTGACTCTCTGTGACCGCATGGTCTGCAGCCTGCCAGGCTCCTCTGTCCATGGAATTCTCCAGGCAAGAATACTGGAGTAGGTTGCCGTTTCCTTCTCCAGGTACACAAGTTATAGAATGCTTAATCTAGAAGAAAAGACAGAATTTTTACTTAGTATTCATTATGCACCAGGCATAGTGCTAGGCATTTTTGCATATTACCTTGTTTATTCTTTATAAATAACTCTGTATAAGAATTCTGAGAGGTTTACAAGTTCATGGTTCTCAAACTGGCACCTCAAGGGCTGAGCATCTGTACTTTTTTGTCCAAATTATGCTGCAAAAGTCAGAAGATTTCATATAAAAATTCAGGCTTCTCTTTTCTCTGGAAAAATCAGAGCTCTGTCAGCTGCAAGCTTATATTCCTGCAACCTAGAATTGAGTGGTAACTTTCATCTTTAGACTGGACATGAACTTTGGCACAATTCTCACCACTCTCTATTGTATTGTAACTTCCAGATTAATTGATCAAAATTATTTGCCAAGTATTTTAATTTTGCAACCCTGATATCCTTCTTACTTTTCAGATGAATAAATTAAGGCATGGAGAAATTGGATGACTTGTCCAAAATTCCACAGCCAGTTAATGCCAAAGTCAGCCCTAGAATTTAGGTCTTAGACCCCAGAATCAGGCTCTCTGTAAAATATAAAAGGATTTCTATATGTTTTACAATAATCAAGACAGTGCAATGATGGCTTAAAAATAGACAAATACATCGTCAGAACAAAGTACAGTCCAGACATAAACCCACACATATAAGGTCAACTGATTTTCAAGAAGGGTGCCAAGGTAATTCAGTGGGGAGAGGAAAATCTTTTCAACCCATGGTGCTTGAATAACTGGGCTAAACACATGGAAAAAAATAACGTCTACCACTGCCTCTCATTACACAAACAAATGAATTCAAGATGGATTGTGAGTTATAAAAGCTAAAATTATAAAGCTTCTAGAAGAAAACATGGGAGCGTGTCTTTGTGACTTGAAAAAAGCAGATATTTCTTGGAGAGGACACAAAATGCACTAGCCTTTAAGTAAAACAAGTTTTTAAAGGAATGGAGACACATCTTAAGTGAAATAATACATAGAGTGTCAGGAGTGTTTAGTATGGGAGTGTAAGAGTAGAAACACTGAAGAAGCAGCTGCAAGAGATAAATAAGAGGCGTTGGCAGAAATACGGGAGTGGAATATTCTGAGTGTGTCCCAAGGTTCTAACAGCTTATTTAATTTGGGTCTATAGAGTTTATTTGGAAACTTAATGCTTCTTCTCTTAGTAGGCATCAATAAACTAATAATTCAAATTGCCTAAAGCTATTTCTTTTTGAAATGTTGAGCCATCTCCAAAGCTTTGTTTAGTCCTCTGTCGATGACATGCTCTGAAAGTTAATATTTTTCTCCCTAGTCTGAGTCATTGCAGGGTTTCTAGCCTTGGCCATCAGACTCTATTAAGGCAATAGCTCCACACAGCGTTGGTTTGAAACAACCCTATGTTTATTAGGAAGTGAGATCTGGACTCCAGAATACCCATAGTCCTTTCTCCTGATTGGGTCAATGTGTAGGGTGCAAAAAAGGTGAGTATGACATTGGATAATGTTGTTTTTCATTGCTACTTGGACACTGGGTCTTTTCAGCTGCAAGGCAGACAGTTTTCTTATGGTGAACATTCCTTCTCTTCCCTCCTAAAATATTCATTTTAGAAAATTATTGTACTCTTAACTCCTTTGGGGGCAGCATTCACTTTTCTGTGTCATATATGAAGTTAAGAATAGAGTTCTTTTTGGATTATGGTGCTCAGCTTCCGAAAAAGTGTCATAATGAAAACTTCTTTATTTTTGTTCTCCTGTTGCTTCTAGAATATACTGGTATTTTTCAATAGAACAAATTTATCATTTCTACTTATCAGTCATCTTCTGTTTTCTTAATATAGTCTCTTGGTCTTATCCTAAATTTGCCCTCACTCTCCTCTGCTCTTTAGATATTATCATTTCTATGTTTATTATGCCCTGAAGAGCTTTTCCCAGGTCTTTTATGCCCTGAAGATAAATGGATATTTGAATTTGGGCAGCAAGATGACGATCACCATCTAATCTCCTTTTCAATTTCATTTCCTTTTGTAATTACTTCTTTGAAGATGAAACTTACCTTAGTTTCTTGAAGAAACTGGAACAGATAAATGGGAGTTCAGCTCCTTAGGGAAAAGAATGGAGGAACAAAGAACAATGCCCTTGGCAGATGCTCCCACACAGCCTAGTGCACCGCCCACCTGTTGTCGTCACAAAATAGATCAAAGTGGTGGTCATGCAAAATATGTCTTCTGGTGAAGAGCTAGAAGGTGTAAAACCAGCTGTATTCTGTTAGCCTTGTCTCACTGTAAGGCAGACTGGATAAAAGAAGCACAGTATAGGCAAGGATTATGGATTCAACATAGTGACATTTAAATGCTGGAACTTTCTACGGTAGTAGTTTAGTTGCTTCTGTCACGTCCAACTCTTTGTGACCCTATGGACTGTAGCCTGCCAGACTCCTCTGTCCATGGGATTCTCCAGGCAGGAATACCGGACTGGGTTGCCATGCCCCCCTCCAGGGGATCTTCCCGAGCCAGGGATAGAACTCAAGACTTCTGTCTCCTGCATTGGCACGTGGTCCCTTTACCAGTAGCGCCATCTGGGAAGCCACGGTACTTTCCGTAGGATGGGCTTTTATGTCTGTTGAGGCTTGTGTCTTCTAGAGCCCTCCTACAGAGCTGCCATTGCTGTTGTCATTTGAAGTCACAGAACAGTTTAGATGTCATGGAAAATGAGGATGACAGGATGAGTTTGTGTAGTACTTTACAAACAAAAAGGGACCAAAAAAAAAAAAGCAGCAAATAGAGCTGCTACCTGCTTTCCGAACTTTTCCAAACTGTATCCTTTCTCATTGAAATCTGACTGGTATTCCTGAGACACATTTTAGTGTTCCCTCATCTTGATAAGACTAGGTTTCTTTTTTTATTATGCATTTGTAAATGTTAAAGTACAAACAGCAAGTTACAATTTGAAAAACAGAAAGTGAAAGTCATTCAGTTGTGTCTGACTCTTTGTGACCCCATGGACTGTACAGTCCCCGGAATTCTCCAGGCCAGAATACTGGAGTGGGTAACCTTTTCCTTTTCCAGGGGATCTTCCCAACCCAGGGATTGGACCCAGGTCTCGCACATTACAGGCGGATTCTTTACCAGCTGAGCCACAAGGGGAAGCCAGAGAAACAGAAAATGATTAATAAGCAAAAAATATTATCAATGAATTTTCAGAGCATTATAGGCTCTGTAGTACTGGACATTTTAGACACATGTTTCCATTTTGTCATGATAACTACTGAAAGGTTTGGTATTATCCTTGTTTTATAGTTGGGGTTGAGAAAATCAAATGACATGAATGAGACCTGCCATGGGTCAAGTGCAGGGCTGGCACTGAAAACAAGTCTGTTGGACACCAAAGCACAGGTCCTTTCTGCTCTTGCTGGGCCTCCTCATGACTTGTTGGGCCAGATGTAAGTAAATATCTCGACTTGAGCCAACTTCTGTGCTGAGGAATGAGGACAGTTAAATATATGATGCTAACTTTCTGAGAGTTAGAGCAAGGATGCATTTAACTTTCCTGGGCAAAGGATCATAATGTGACAGAAGGAAAGTTTGGGGAAGATGAATGTCTCATCATTTTATAGGAAAGACTGGGGGAAGGGTAACTAGAAGCAAGGACCATGGGCTGGGAGTCCATTTTTGTGATCCAAGTGGGACTCCATAAGGGTCTCAGCTGAGCATATTTTTCAACTTCTCCTGTTTTCACTTTCTCTTAGAGGTCATTGCAATTTTCACAAGGATAACATTGCTCTAAGACATACCATTTGGAATCTATTTTAGTCCTAATTTCTCTTTTTCCTAATATGTTCTCTGGCCTCAGGGCGACTGCAGGTGAAATGCAGTCCCTTAGCCACTGTTTTTTAAATTCCCTGATCCCAGTCATCCTGTAAGCTTGTTCAGTTCACTAATTAGAACACAGGAGACTCCTCTTTTACATAGGCTGATCCCCCAGTCCTCAGCCTGATGAGCCCCTTGTAGTTGGGGGTGGGGGCATTTGAGGACTGCTAAGGAGGTTATTTCTATTCAGGCTGAGACCTGGTATTTATCCTGCCTTGGAAGTTTTAAAACAGAACCCAGTTTCTTTCACCAGGGGGTTGGGCCTCTGGCAGCCTCTCTGCCATCCCCAGCCACTCTTCTCAGTGTCTCTATACAGTGTCAGCCAGATGCCTTTCATAGCTCAGGGCTGCAGCAGGCTGGCAGCATCATAGCCTTTCTTCTCTCTTTCCCAGCCTGTACTTCAGGAGCCACATTCACCTGCAGAGAATGGTGAACCGTCTGTCAGCTGTCAGCCTAGAGCTATACTTTTTCTGTCTGATTCCATCGGTACTCATTATTTACTGTTCTGTTTAGCTTAGTATTACATGGAAACTTTGAGATGTTTCACAGAATCAACCAAGTCTTAACGAAATACCTAAGAACTGCAGATCCCCTCATGACTATTTCCCAGCGTCATGTTGGTTAGAGCCCAGGAATGCAAATGTGTCTCAGAGTAAGCTTAAATGTTAAGTTGCAAATGCCCCGTAAATTTGGAAAAGTATGAAGGTCGAGTCAGACTGTGCATCTCCTCTTTGCTCTCATACAGCCTTCTTTTGCTAACACTGTATCTACCAGTGTTTTACTGAGGTAACATTAGATATATTAAAGGAAATTTGAAGAGGAAATTTGAAGGGAAAAACAGTATCCCTTTGAAATGGATTTGGAAAAGCAAATGAGGCCATTACTTTTTCCTGTACTTGCCTCTATTTTCTACAGGTAGGCATCTCCTCACCTTCAGAACCACATAACTGCCTTCTGGCATCATTATAGAGTTGCCTGAAAGTGTGGGAACAAGGGAGAATGCCCTAATTTATCAAATCCTGGGAACCCTGAAAAATCCCATAGTTGATTGTTCCTTGCTTATTACATTATGAAGTAAGACAGTGAAGTTAGCTCCCTCTTGAGGTGGCCTCTTTCAAAAAATGAAGATCATGACATCCAGTCCCATCACTTCATGGCAAATAGATGGGGAAACAATGGAAACAGTGACTTTATTTTCTTGGGCTCCAAAATCACTGTGGATGGTGACTGCAATCATGAAATTAAAAGACTTTTGCTCCTTGGAAGAAAAACAATGACAAACCTAGACAGCATTTTAAAAAGCAGAAACACTACTTTGCCTACCAAAAAAAAAAAAAAAAAAAAAAAGCAGAGACATTACTTTGCCTACAAAGGTCCATATAGTCAAAGCTATGGTTTTTCCAGTAGTCATGTACCAGTGTGAGAGCTGGGCAATAAAAAAGTCTGAGTGCTGAAGAATTGATGCTTTCAGCAACTGTGGTGCTTGAGAGTCCCTTGGACTTCAAGGAGATCAAACCAGTCCATCCTAAAGGAAATAAACTCTGAATATTCATTGAAAGGACTGATGCTGAAGCCGAAGCTCCAATAGTTTGGCCACCTGATGCGAAGAGGTGACTCATTAGAAAAGACCCTAATGCTGGGAAAGATTGAAGTCAGGAGGAAAAGGGGATGACAGAGGATGAGATGAGATGGTTGGATGGCATCACCATCTAAGTGGACGTGAGTTTGAGCAAGCTCCAGGAGATGGTGAAGGACAGGGAAGCCTGGTATGCTTCAGCCTATGGGGTCACAAAGAGTCAGACATGATTGAGTGACTGAAAAACAAACTAGCAAATGTTGAGCAGTAGGGTGAACTGGGGCTTGGAAGCTACTCTCATTGGAGCCTCTGAAGGCAGAGTCCTCATCCCCACCTCCTTTGGGGGATCCCATGGGGATGTTTGATGGCCATGGATTCAAAAGTCAAGTCATCAGAGAGAAGCAAAGCCAAAAGGAAAATAATATGCATGGTCAGCCCATTGCAATACTTAAGGAAAAATACGACTCATTCCCCATCAGTTTCTGTGGTCAGGTTTCCCCTCCTCTATCAATGCCTCCATATGCACAATTAACCCCAGGGAGAGGAATTATGGAAAAGCTTTTGGAAAATAGTCATGTTGTCCTTATGGAAGTTTCCCTCATTATTTGCTTTAAAATATGGTTTGACTTCTTATCAGGAGAAGGAACTTCAGTGTGGTTGGATTGTAGACAGACAGGCCCATCCATCAGGTACTCATTTGGTCTGCTTCTGGCCTCTAAGAGACTCAAAGTCAAATCATGGCCACCTTGCTGGCCACTGACCTTATATTGTGCCTCCCACAGGGATGAAAATAGGTCTTACTCTATTTTTTGACTCTGATTGACTAGAAATGGCTACCTGCTATGATATTGGGGGGAAAATTCTGAACCTACATCCAGGCTCAAAGAGGATGAATTTCATAATTGATGTGAAAAGTCTGCCATAGGCACAGGCGGGGGTACAGGAAGCATAGCTTTGCCACCCTAGAACATCTTGTCCTTCTCTGAAGTGACCTCCAGTGCATGCCACATCTAGTTCTACATCTAGATTCTTCATCCTGTTTGTCTACCAAACTTTCTGGGAACCCCCCACTCCTCACCCACCTCCCGCCAAGTCATTTAGCGCCTATTATGCATCAGGCATTGATCTAAACGATTTATATACATTCATTCTTCACCACAACCCTTGAGCTTCCTTTACTGCATCTATTTTTGAAGGTATTTTGAAGGTGAGGAAACTGAGGCACAGAAAGGTGAAGAAAATTGCCTGAGATCAAGATTAGTGAGTTGCATGCTTGGCATTTAAACCTGGATATTATGGATCTAGAGCTCTTACCTATAACCAGTATGCTATACTGCTTCTCTAATTGGGCAGAAGGTATTCTGGTCTCTCCAGGGGACCTATCCCCTCATACAAATATCAAAGACCCAATTAACAACTCTCTCTTAGTTTCTCTTTCTCTTTATTTTCCTCACTCTCTCCCTTTTCTTTTTAGAGATAAGCAAAAAGACAAACTACATCATCTCAATAATTGATTTCATTTTTTTCCTATTAGACAGAATCCCATTAACACTACTTTCTAAGGCTCATGTTGTTTTAATACTAAAGTACTTAATAATATGTTTATAAATTATATAAGAGTGAAAGAGGAAATGGTTTAGAACTGATAGATTCAGAATCCTGGGTAGAAACAGAAGAAAAAAAAAGATAGGAGTAAGATAAAATAGCAGAGTCAAAGCAAAGTAATTGGGGAAAGAGAAGAATATTACTATTTCTAGAACTAGAAAGAGATCATAATAATTAATCAGCAATCAAGTATTTTGCATCTACTGTGTATCAGGCATAGAACTGAGCACTGGAAATACAAAAAGATGACTAAGGTACAGTCCCTTTATCCAAGAATTTTACATTTATCACAGGGAGATATATATGTGGAAACAAACTAACTCTGATGAGTTAGACTCTTACTCCTGGCTTCTCTCTGCTCTCTGACCACTCTCCCCAGAGGGGAGTGGCTTTTTCACTCGAAAGTGCATGTGTGTGGCTTAGCCCCTTTTAGGATCTTCTTGGCCTTTGTTGCCTGGAAAGAACATGCATTCTGAGCTGCTCTCTGGGCCATATCTAGGTTTACTGGTGTTGGCCCTGTCCTGTGACCTAGGGCTGTAGTTCCCAGATCTTCTCATGACGAATTGTGTAGGATGACTTCTTGGGTACAGTATTATTGAGACCATTTTTGCCACACACCTAAGCCACATGTTCCTAACCAACTTTGTAGAGTAACAAAGCTAATATTTTGGTCACCATTTGTATTCTGTCCATTCCTGGTCCAGAAGTATCATCATTGCCAAAGAGAAACGAATAATAGTTGTGATTCATGGACCGACTGGCAATCACTATCAGCATTACCAGAAATTCATCTGAAATGTTTTGTAAAATTCAAAAAATATCTCTAGCATAGGTCTCACTGCTCTTGGTAACTTGTCAACACCCTAGAAACTGAGGTTCTAGCTGACAAAACTCTGAAGGTGAGTGTGCACTGAATTAGGGTAACACCTGGAGAGTGGATAACAGGATACTTCGTGTGGGAGGGAAGGGCTGTCATGGCTTTTCTCAATGACTTACCTTCTCTTTGTAAGTGCACTGTTATTTGAAATATTCTTTGGGCTTCTTTACCGCTGAGAAGTCCTCCCTGCCCTCCCCCTCACTTTTTATTTCACAGCACTCTGTGATATATAGTGCTATGGTACAGTATCAGAATTGTGTATTTTCTTGTCTACACCATGGGAGGGTAAACTCCCGAAGGGCAGGAATTGTGACATATTTACCTTTAGATTGGCTCTTAAGATATAATTGTGGAAAGGAAAAGGGTTATGTGTAGTTTGAAGCTTCCTCAACCAAGATGGAAGAAGGTATCTAAAGGAGATAGGAACAGAAAAAAAGATAACCAGAACTTTGGAAAATAGACTTCAAAAGACAAAGGATGAAATTTACGGGCAGATGTGTGGAATGAAATAAAAATCTAATTGACTTTCTTTTTCAGTTTGGTCTGGTGTTTGATGTATTGAGTAGTCTTGCACAATGAGAGGACTGTGGTTGGTAAGAGTAAATTAAAAACCCTGGGTGGTTATTCATTGCCTTAATTCCAGAAACAGTATAAACAATGATGAAGTCAGCTAACTCGTCATATGATAACAAGAAGCTCCAGGAACACCAGCTACAGGTTTGGATAGGGGGACATGGCTGTGGGATGCTGGGAACTTGCAAGAGTTTTCAAGGGTGGATATCAGACCTGTAGAGAGGGATGAAAAACAGACTGTCTTAGCATGAAGAAAATAGGGCTGAGAAGTAATTCAATCATGACTTTAAGATATATGAAATTTTATTCTGTGGGACTGCACTTTGAATCTGTAATATATACAGGGCTTGATATGTTGATATGTTGATTCTCTACACAAATCTCAACATTTGCCCTTAAGAAGGTTTAAGTACTAATATATTCACATGTTTTTTGTAATACACATTATTAACTAAGCCAAAGAAGGGAGTGGAAACATGTGGTGTATGGAATTTGATTTTCTGAGTTGAGATGATTGGCTTTAGAAAAAGGACATAATTTAGCTTGGTTGCTGGGTAAGCCATGACCCAGACAGATGGTAAATGTTTGATGCAGGTGGTAGAAAGGATTAAGTTATTATGAAGACTTTAAAGAAAAAAAAAATCACTCAGAATGAAAATGAAAAAATAACCAGAAAATTAAAAGGTAAAATTTAAACTGCACCCCTCCACAGAAGTCTGTATTATTAACATACAAAGGACAACATAGCTTAGAAATTAATGTTTTTAATGGTCATCAGTAATTGCCTATGATGTCATAGATACCATAAGTTTATTAATCTTGTGAATTATTCCCCCATTCCCCAAATCAATAATTTCGCTATCTCCAAAGTCCGGTTATCAGGAAGTTCAGCCCTTGTTCCCAATTTTATTTACTTAAGACCTTGAGAAGCCATTATTTCTTTGGTTATAGATTGTTGAGGCCTTTTTTCAGCCCTCTGACAATGCTCCCTCATCACTGTCTCAGCCTGTTCCCTAGTGGTCAGCATTTATTGGGTGTGTGCAGTATATAGACCTATGCTAAGCACTTGTGCATGTGAGTGCTTTAGTCTTCATTTGTCCTATTGTTAATGCATTTTACAGATTCAAGGAAGTGAAGCTCAGAGAGGATAAGAATTCATGCAAGGAGACAGACTTAGCAAAGAGCTGAGCTGGATTCAAACCTACATCTGTTTTGCCCAGAATCTGTAGTCCTATACATGAAATGGTACCACTCCCACACTTGCCCTCACATCAGCACCTAGCCTGGTTGATTTATCTGATTGCTTTCCTCCTACCTTAACTAGCTTCTGGGGAAGTCAAAGGAGATGGACAGGCATGATAGTGTCTGTTACGCTAAGCATCTGGGCTAACACTTGGCACTATCAGAGTTTTTATGTCTTGCCAATCTATTGGGTGTAAAATGATATCTTATTGTGGTTTTCATTTGCATGTCTCTGATAACTAGTGAAGCTAAGATCTCTGGATACATTTGTTGGCTATTTAATGTCTCATGTATTCACGTCTTTGCTTGTCTTTTGCCCACTTTTTATTAGGTTGTTTTCAGGCTTTTCTTATTCATTTGTAGGAATTCTTTATATATTCTGTGTATATGGTAGATAAAGGCTAGCTGTGGATTGTTGATCAAATTATTTTCCTTGCATTCTGGACACATATGTAGACTGTTTTCATTCTTCCTTGGAGTTAAATGAGATCATATGACTGACTTCTGATGAATGGTATGTAAAAAGAAGCAAGACACATCAACGTTCAGACCCAGAAAAGCTTTCCCTGTGCTCTGCTAATATTTCCCTTACCCCCTCTGACAATTAGCTACTAATAATCAGGGAGATCTTGGAAGCCAAGAACTGAAGACAGCAGAGTTTCCTATATCTTGGAGTCCTGAATTACTGAGGTAGGGAAAGCCTTCTTAAGCCCAGACTGGAATTTACATGAGTAAGAAACTAACTGCTTTTGTGTTAGGCTAACTTTGATTTCAAGATTTACCAGTTAAAATAGTAGCTGATCTTCACAGAAGGTAAATTATCTTTTTTCAAATTTCATGAGATATGCACATCCTGGATGTGGCTAATGTGTATGGCAAAACTGGACTTACCAATATTGCACCTAAAAAGTCACCTTATCTACTCAGTCCTGGACAGAGCTGTAATACAGGCCTAATTGATAGAGGTAGGGCTTGCCCCACTAAACTTTTCTGGCCCAGAGTATAGGTCAGAATACATGCTTTTCCAGGCAACAGATGCCAAGAAGATCCTAGATGGAGCTAAACCATGCACATGAAGTTCCAAATTGAAAAGTCACTCCTCCATCTTGGAAGAGCAGTCTGTGGGTAGAGGTCATGACCAGGAATGTAGCTAATTAGGATCTTAGAACATGGAACGTGGATGGGTTGAACATGAACATGAATAATGGGTCTTCTAGTGCTGCCAGTACCACTGTAGTTGTGGAAAGTATGCTTGACCAAGTAGCTGGTAGAAGTTCCACTTCTCATTTTAAAAGTTCTCAATTAACTCTTTATTATCCTTTATTATCCCAGGACTCATGATCCTATATAAGTGATTGCATTCTAGCATGACTTGGTGTTGCTTTTGGTGTGGACTACAAAGAACTTAAAGATCTTGAGCCATTAATGCAAAGAGCTCAGATCCCTAATTTGGGGCATGAACAGAAAAAGACCTCTACTACATAACTTTGGTTTACTTGTTTTATTCTAATGCTATATGCTCAAACAGAGGTGTCTAGAGTCCACTAGGGCCTCATCTGGGGCCATGATTATAAATATCATTCTTATTCTATCTCTAGCATCTATCCCAGTGCCAAGGAAATGATGAGTCAACAGTAATTTAAACAGATAAGTCATGTATTCACTTTGATTGGATGCCTTGTTTCTTAGACACCCCTAGAACAGCCCTGAGTTGCCAGGGTACAGGTAACAGAGAAAAGCATTAGACCCTAGAGTCCTGCCATTTCAACAGTCCAGTGACCAAGGGTTAGGTGCATACCATGGTGAGAAAAAGAGCTATTCTAAAATTGAATTGGCTACCATACATGAGAGTGAGCTGCAGACAGAGGATGGAAGGGAGATGGGGGTAGGTGGGCATCAAGTTGAAACTTCATGACCATCTAAGGGTGATGCAGTAGATCACCCTTTAATTTTTTAAGTGTTTTTGTACAAAAATGTGTATTTTTTTACATTTTTAAAAAACACTAGTGTGTGTGTGGAAAGGATGTAAACAAGTAATGAGAAAGATGCTTTTATAGCATTATTTTCCCCGTTTAGAAAGGAAAAAAAAAATCACTCCAATAGTATTTAAAAGTCCGAAGATGAAATAATTTTATTTTCTTCTCTCAAGGCTAAAAAAGGCCCCTGCCTATTGATTCCATTCTCTTGTGTCCGTGTTTTTCTCCAATGGCCCACACTTGGCTAAATCAGACCTACCTGTAGATGGGATTTAAAAATCAAGCTCATTCATAGGCCCTTTTCCCAAAAATTTTGATTTAATACAACTGAATTGGGTTCAGGTATCTGTGAGTTTTAACTGACATAAAATAAGTGCACCCAAGTAACATGCAATTTGATGAGTTTTTACATGCTTATATCTACAACTGAGAAAAAATATTTACATAACTCTAAAAATTTACCTTGGACTCCTTGTGGTCAATTGGCCCCCTCCCAGTTGCAGACCTAAACTGATCTGCTTTTCGTCACCATAAATGAGTGTTGCTTGCTCTAGAAATCGATATGTGGCATCTAGAGTATGAACTGTTATGGGTATGGCTTCTTTTCTTTAGCATAGTGTTCTTGAGGATCATCCATATTTCCAGGTGTATCAGTGATTTATTTTCTTTATTGCTGTGTAACATCCTGTTGTATGGATATTCCACAGTTTGCTTATACATTCACAGTTTGGCAAGGATGTGGGTTGTTTTGAATTTTTACCTATTACGAATAAAACTGCCATGAACATATTATGGGGGCTTCTCAGGTGGCACAGTGGTAAAGAATGTGCCTGCCAATACAGGAGATGCAAGAGACACAAGTTCAATCCCTGAGTTGGGATGATCTGGAGAAGGAAATGGCAAGCCACTCCAGTGTTTTTGCCTGGAAAATTCCTTGGACTGGTGGGCTACAGTCCATGGAGTTGCAAAGAGTCGGACATGATCGAGTGACTATGCACACAGGCACCAACATATATGCACGTATCTTTGTGTGGACATTTTCATTCCACTTGGTTACATATTAGGAGTGGAATTGTCACATTATATGGTAATATTTTCCTTATGACTAATGATGTTGAATGTCTTTTATGTGCTTATTGGCCACTTGTGTATTTTCTTTTCTGATGTGTCTGTTTAATCTTTTGCCCATTTTTTGAGTTGTCTTCCTGTTAAGTTTTAAAAGTTCTTTATATATTCTGGATACAAATCCTTTGTCAGATGTAGATATATATATGTCTATATATATAGATGTAGACATGTATATGTCATGTCAGATTAATATATTTATCCCAGTCAGTGTCTTGCCTTTTAAATTTTCTTAACAAATTCTGTTATGGGGTGAATCACTTCCTCCTAATATTTATATCTTGAAGTTAACTCCCAGTACCTCAGAGTGTGACAGTATTTAGAGACAGGATCTTTAATGAGGAGATAAAGTTAAAATGAAGCCTTTAGGGTGGTTCCTAATAGAATCTGCCTGGTGTCTTTATAAAAAGAGGAAATTTGGACTTGCAAAGGAACACCAGGGACATGTGAACATGAAAGAAAGACCATGTTAGGAAACAGCAAGAAGGCAGTCAGATACCAGTCAAGGAGAGAGGTCTCAGGAGAAACCACACATACCAACGCTCTGATCTTGGTCTTCTTATTCCAAGAATTGTTAAAAAATAAATTTCTGTTGTTTCAGCCACCTAATCTATGGTATTTTGTTATTACAGTTCTAACAAACTAATAGAGTATTTTTCAAAGAGTACTTTTTAAAAAAATTTTAATGAAGTTGAATTTATCGCTTTTTTCTTTATGTTTTATGTTCACTGTGCCCTATCTGAGAGACCTTTCCCTACCCTTAACTTGCACAGATTTTCTCTTGTGTTGCTTTCTAAGAGTTTCATAGTTTTAGCTTCTGCATTTTAGATTCATAATCTGAATTTTCAACTAACTTGAGTTTCATTTTCTGTTTCAAGTGGATGTACAGTTGTTTCAGCACTATTTGTTGTAAAGACTACCCTTTCCCTGTTCTATTACTTAAGAAGTAAATTGACCATACACTTATAGGTTTATTTCTTGGCTCTTTATTCTGGCCCACCGATCTATACCCAAGTGTCTGTTTTTTTAATTACCATAGGTGATTCTAATGCATAGTCAAGCTTTGAAACCCCTGTGATAGATGATCTCTAAGAAACCTAACTTCTTAATTCTATGAGAGCTCTCTTGACAAGTTACCACCTTTATGAATCAACATAAGAAAGGCAGGGACTGGTAAAATAGATAATCTCTAAGAATCCAAGAGTATTTGTCCTCTCCCTTGGCACTTGAAGTCACTCAGAATTCAAAACAGGTATGGATCAAAAGAGATTCTCATGGAAAGAAATGTTGCCTAATTGTTGAAAGTAAAATTGGGAGTACTTTTTCTCAAAAGCATGTGTTAAATGGCATTAACATTCATTCATAAGCATCTGTTAAGTTGTGATATGTCTATAGAAGCTAAAATGGTTGTTACTTAGATATAGAAAGTTTTTTTTTTTTTTAAACCATTTAATGTAATAAGAAGAACAAAAGGTATCTTGGAGATGGAATTAGTTGAACAGAGGAAATAGGAGAAATCCTGGCTTAGTGTTTATCATAAACTATACTTTAGACATCTTTTTTAAAACTATTTTTTAATTGAGGGATATTGCTTTACAGAATTTGTTATTTTCTGTCAAACCTTAAAATGAATCAGCCATAAGTATACATATATCCCCTCCCTTTTGAAACTCCCTCCCATCTACCTCCCCATCCCACCCCCACTAGGTTTATATAGAGCCCCCGTTTGAGTTTCTTGAGCCATACAGCAAATTCCCATTGGCTATCTATTTTACATATGGTAATGTAAGTTTCCATGTTACTCTTTCCATACATCTTACCCCCTCCTCCCCCTCCCTATGTCCATAAGTCTATTCTCTATGTCCGTTTCTTCACTCTTGCCCTGTAAATAAGTTCTTCAGTACCATTCTTCTAGATTCCGTATATATGTGTTAGAATATGATATTTATCTTTCTCTTTCTGATTCACTTTACTCTGAAAAATAGGTTCTAGGTTCATCTATCTCATCAGAACTAACTTAAATGTGTTCCCTTTTGTGGATGAGTAATATTCCATTGTGTATATATGCCACAACTTCTTTATCCATTCATTTGTCAATGGACATCTAGGTTGCTTCCATGTTCTAGCTATTGTAAATGGTGCTACAATGAACAATGGGATACATGTGTCTTTTTCAGTTTTGGTCCCCTCAGGGTATATGCCTAGGAGTGGGATTGCTGGGTCATATGGTGGTTTTATTACTAGTTTTTTAAGGAATCTCCATACCATCTTCCATAGTGGCTGTATCAATTTACATTCCCACCAACAGTGCAAGAGTGTTCCCTTTTCTCCTCACCCTTTCCAGCATTTACTGTTTGTAGACTTTTTGATGATGGCCATTCTGACTGGTGTGAGGTGATATCTCATTGTACTTTTGATTTATATTTCTCTAATAATGAGCAATGCTGAGCATCTTTTCATGTGTTTGTTAGCCATCTGTATGTCCTCTTTGGAGAAATATCTGTTTAGGTATTTTTCTCACTTGTTGATTGGGTTAGTTTTTCTGGTATTGAGTTGTATGAGCTGCTTGTATATTTTGGAAATTAATCCTTTGTCAGTTGTTTCATCTACTATTATTTTCTTCCATTCTGAGTGTTGTCTTTTCACCTTGCTTATAGTCTCCTTTGCTGTGCAAAAACTTTTAAGTTTAATCAGGTCCCACTTGTTTACTTTTGCTTTTACTTCCATTACTCTAGGAGGTGGGTCATAGAGGATCTTGCTTTGATTTACATCATTGAGTGTTTTGCCTATGTTTTCCTCTAAGAGTTTTATAGTTTCTGGTGCTACATTTAGATCTTTAATCCATTTTGAGTTTATCTTTGTGTATGGTGTTAGGAAGTGTTCTGATTTCATTCTTTTACATGTAGCTGTCCAATTTTCCCAGCACCATTTATTGAAGAGGCTGTCTTTGCCCCATTGTATATTCTTGCCTTCTTTGTCAAAAATAAGGTACCCATAGGTGCATGGGTTTATTTCTGGACTGTCTATCTTGTTCCATCAGTCTATATTTCTTTTGTGCCAGTACCATACTGTCTTGATGACTGCAGCTTCGTAGTACAATCTGAAGTCAGGGAGGTTGATTCCTCCAGCTCTGTTCTTCTTTCTCAAGACTGTTTTGGCTATTTGGGGTCTTTTGTGTTTCCAGATGAATTGTGAAATTTTTTGTTGTAGTTCGGTGAAAAATGCTCTTGGTAATTTGATAGGGATCGCATTGAATCTGTAGATTGCATTTGGTAGCATAGTCATTTTCACAATATTGATTCTTCCTACCCAGGAACATGGAATATATCTCCATTTGTTTATGTCATCTTTGATTTCTTTCATTAGTGTCTTATAATTTTCTGTGTATAGTTCTTCTGTCTCCATAGGTAAGTTTATTCCTAGATATTTAATTCTTTTTGTTGCAGTGGTTAATGGGATTGATTCCTTAATTTCTCTTTCTGATTTTTCATTGTTAGTATATAAAAATGCAAGTGATTTCTGTGTATTGATTTTGTATCCTACAATTTTGCTATATTTGCTGATTAGTTCTAGTAATTTTCTGATACTATCTATAGGGTTTTCTATGTATATTATATACACTATGTACAGGTCATCTGCAAACAGTGAGAGCTTTACTTTTTATTTTCTGATCTGGATTCCAGTTTTTTCCTTTTCTCTCTGATTGCTGTAGCTAGGACTTTCAGAACTATGTTGAATAACAGTGGCAAAAATGCACACCCTTGTCTTGTTCCTAATCTTAGGCGGAATGCTTTCAGTTTTCCACCATTGAGAATAATGTTTGCTGTAGGCTTATCATATATGGCCTTTACTATGTTGAGGTAGGTTCCTTCTGTGCCCGTTTTTTGAAGAGTTTTAATCATAAATAGGTGCTGAATGTTGTCAAAGGCTTTTTCTGCATCTATTGAGATTATCTTATGATTTTTATCTTTCAATTTTTTAATATGATGTATCATATTAATTGATTTGCATATGTTGAAGAATCCTTGCATTCCTGGAATAAACCCAACTTGATCATGGTGTATGAGCTTTTTGATGTGCTGCTGAATTCTGTTTGCTAAAATTTTGTTGAGGATTTTTGCATCTATGTTCATCAGTGATATTGGCCTGTAGTTTTCTTCTTTTGTGTTGTCTTTGGTTTTGGTATCAGAGAGATGGTGGCATCATAGAATGAGTTTGGAAGTTTCCCTTCCTCTGCAATTTTTGAAAAAGTTTCGAAGGATAGGCATTAGCTCTTCTCTAAATGTTAGATAGAATGCGCCTGAGAAGCCATCTGGTCCTGGGCTTTTGTTTTCTGGGAAATTTTTGATCATAGCTTCAATTTCACTGCTTGTAATTGGATTGTTCATAATTTCTATTTCTTCCTGGTTCAGTCTTGGAAGATTGAACTTTTCTAAGAATCTGTCCATTTCTTCCAGGTTATCCAATTTATTGCCATATAGTTGTTCATAATAGTCTATTCTAATCCTTTGTATTTCTGCATTGTTTGTTGTAACCTGTCCTTTTTCATTTCTAATTTTGTTGATTTGACTTTTCTTTTTTCCTTGAGGAGTCTGGCTAAAGGTTTGTCCTTTTTTTTTTAATCTTCTCAAAGAACCAGCTTTTAGTTTTATTAATCTTTACTTTTGTTTCTTTCATTTCTTTTTCATTTATTTCTGCTCAGATCCTTATGATTTCTTTCCTTCTACTAATTTTGGGTTTCTTTTATTCTTCTTTTTCCAGTTGTTTTGGTGTAAAGTTAGATTGTCTATTCGATGTTTTTCTTGTTTCTTGAGGTGGGATTGTATTGCTATAAACTTCCCTCTTACAACTGCTTTTGCTGAGTCCCATAGATTTTGAGTTGTTGTGTTTTCATTATCATTTGTTCCTAGAAATTTTTTAATTTCCCTTTTGATTTCTTCAGTAACCTGTTGGTTATTTAGAAACATGTTGTTTTATCTCTACGTGCTTCTATTTCTTACAGTTTTTTCTTGTAGTTGATATCTAGTCTCATAGTATTGTGGTCAGGGAAGATGCTTGATACAACTTCAATTTTCTTAAATTTCTGAGGTTTGATTTGTGAACCAAGATGTGGTCTATCCTGGAGAATGTTCCATGTGCATTTGAGAAGAAGGTGTATTCTTCTCCATTTGGATGGAATGTCCTGAAAATATCAACAAGATCCATCTCATCTAATGTATCATTTAAGACTTGTGTTTCCTTATTAATTTTCTGTTTTGATGATCTGTCCATTGGTGTGAGTTGGGTTTTAAAGTCCCCTACTATTATTGTGTTACTGTCAGTTTCTCCCTCTATGTCTGTTAGTATTTGTCTTATGCATTGAGGTGCTCCTATGTTGGGTCATCAGTCAGTTCAGGACAGTCACTCAGTCATGTCTGACTCTTTGTGACCCCACAGACTGCAGCACACCATGCCTCCCTGTCCATCATGAATTCCTGGAGTTTACTCAAACTCATGTCCCTTGAGTCAGTGATGCCATCCAACCATCTCATCCTCTGTTGTCCCCTTCTCTTCCCATCTTCAATCTTTCCCAGCATCAGGGGCTTTTCAAATGAATCAATTCTTCACATCAGGTGGCCAAAGTATTGGGATTTCAGCTTCAGCATCAGTCCTTCCAATGAATATTCAGGACTGATTTCCTTTAGGATGGACTGGTTTGATCTCCTTGCAGTCCAAGAGACTCTCAAGAGTCTTCTCCAACACAACAGTTCAAAAGCATCAACTCTTTGCCTCTCAGCTTTCCTTATAGTCCAACTCTCACATCCATACATGACTACTGGAAAACCATAGTTTTGACTAAATGGACCTTTGTTTGCAAAGTAATGTCTCTACTTTTTAATATGCTGTCTAGGTTGATCATAGTTTTTCTTCCAAGGAGCAAGCATCTTTTAATTTCATGACTGCAGTCAACATCTGCAGTGATTTTGGAGCCGAAGAAAATAAAGTCTGTCACTGTTTCCATTGTTTTCCCATCTATTTGCCATGAAGTGATGGGACCGGATGCCATCACCTTAGTTTTCTGAATGTTGAGTTTTAAGCCAACTTTTCCACTCTCCTTTTTCACTTTTATCAAGAGGCTCCTTAGTTCTTCTTTGCTTTCTGTCATAAGGATGGTTTCATCTGCATATCTGAAGTTATTGATATTTCTCCTCACAATTTTGATTCCTGCTTGTACTTCATCCAGTCCAGCATTTCTCATGATGTACTCTGCATATAAGTTAAATAAGCCAGGGTGACAATGGCAAAAGGATAGGACACTAAAAGATGAACTCCCCAGGTTGGTAGGTGCCCAGTATGCTATTGGAGAAGAGTGGAAAAATAACTCCAGAAAGAATGAAGAGATGGAGTCAAAGCAAAAACAGCACCCAGCTGTGAATGTGTCTGGTGATGGAAGTAAAGTCCGATGCTGTAAGAGCAATATTGCATAGGAACCTGGAATGATAAGTCCATGAATCAAGGCAAATTGGAAGTAGTCAAACAGGGAATGGCAAGAGTGAACATTGACATTTTAGGAAATCAGTAAACTAAAATGGACTGGAATGGGTGAATTTAACTCAGATGACCATTATATGTACTACTGTGGGCAAGAATCCCTTAGAAGAAATGGAGTAGCCATCATAGTCAACAAAAGCAGTACTTGATGCAATCTCAAAAACGACAGAATGATCTCTGTTCGTTTCCAAGGCAAACCACTCCATGTGTTGGGCACATAGATATTTACAATTGTTATGTCTTCCTCTTGAATTGATCCCTTGATCATTATGTAGTGTCCCTCCTTACCTCCTGTAATCATCTTTATTTTAAGGTCTATTTTGTCTGATATAAGGATTGCTACTCCACCTTTCATGTGCTTCCCATTTCCATGGAATCTATTTTTGCATCCTCTCACTTTCAGTCTATATGTGTCTTTAGGTCTGAAGTGAGTTTCTTGTAGACAGCATATATATGGGTCTTGTTTTTGTATCCATTCATCCAGTCTGTGTCTTTTAGTTGGAGCATTTAATCCATTTACATTTAAAGTAATTGTTGATATATATGTTTGTCTTTCCATTTTCTTAATTGATTGGGGTTGATTTTGTAGATCTTTTTTCTTCTCTTGTATTTCTTGACTACATAAGTCCCTTTAACATTTGTTTTAAAGCTGGTTTGGTGGTACTGAATTCTCTTAACTTTTGCTTGTCTGAATAGCTTTTATTTCTTCATCAATTTTGAATTAGATCCTTGCCAGGTACTGTAACCTTGGTTGTAGATTTTTCCCTTTCAGTACTTTAAATATACCCTGCCATTCCCTTCTGGCCTGCAGAGTTTCTGCTGAAATTCAGCTGTTAACCATATGGGGTTTCCCTTGTATGTCACTTGTTGCTTCTTCCTTGCTGCTTTTAATATTCTTTTATTGTGTTTAGTCTTTTTTAGTTTGATTAGTATGTGTCTTGGCATGTTTCTCCTTGGGTTTTTCTTGTATGGGACTCTTTGTGCCTGTTAGACTTGATTGGCTATTTCCTTTTCCATGTTGGGGAAATTTTCAACTATAATCTCTTCAAAAATTTTCTCATACCCTTTCTTTTTCTCTTCTTCTTCTGGGACCCCTATAATTCAAATGTTGGTCCATTTAATCTTGTCCCAGAGGTCTCTGAGACTATCCTCAGTTCTTTTAATTCTTTTTACTTTATTCTGCTCTTCAGAAGTTATTCCCACCATTTTGTCTTCCAGCTCACTGATTCACTCTTCTGCTTCAGATATGCTGCTATTGGTTCCTTCTAGAGTATTTTTAATTTCAGTAATTGTGTTGTTTGTCTTTGTATGTTTATTCTTTAATTCTTCTAAGTTTTTGTTAATTGATGCTTGGATTTTCTCCATTTTGTTTTCAAGGTTTTTGATCATCTTTACTATCATTATTCTGAATTCTTTTTCAGGTAGTTTGCCTATTTCCTTTCATTTATGTGGACTTCTGTGTTTCTAGTTTGTTCCTGCATTTGTGTAGTATTTCTCTGCCTTTTCATGACAATTTTTTTAACTTACTGTGTTTGAGGTCCTCTTTTTCCAGACTTTAATAAGGGTGAATTCTTTCTTCCTTTTGGTTTCTGCCCTCCTAAGGTTGGTCCTGTGGTTTGGGTAAACTTCTTACAGGGTGAGATTTGTGCTGAGTTTTTTTGTTTGCGTGTTTGTTTTTCCTCTGAAGGAAGGCTGAGTGAGCTGGTAATCCTGCCTGCTGAGGACTGGGTTTGTATTTTTGTTTTGTTTGGTGTTTTAGATGAGGCGTCCCGCCCAGGGTGTGACTGGTGGTTGAGTGGTACCCGGTCTTGTATTCGTGTGGTTGCCTTGTGTGAGTTGGCACTCTTTGATCCTCCTTAGGACTAGTAGCACGCGGGACCGCGCCAAAGCGCGCCGGCTGTGACGGCCACGCACAAGCTACCCCTCGCCCAAGGCCAGAGGCAGCGACGGAGAGCGCCAGGCTGTGACAGCACAGGAGCGGCGGCCGAGAGGAGCTTCCCCGCGTCCGAGGTCAGGGGCGGCGGCCGAGAAGAGCTACCACACGCCCGCGGTCAGGAGAAACCCAACCTCCAAGGAGCGGCTGCTGCGCGGGCGCAGGAGAGCCAAGAGAAGCTACTCCACGTTCAAGGTCAGGAGGGGCGGCCGTGAAGAGACACCCCACGTCCAAGGTAAGGAGCAGCGGCTGCGCTTTGCTGGAGCAGCCGTGAAGAGATACCCCACGTCCGAGGTAAGAGAAACCCAAGTAAGATGGTAGGTGTTGCGAGAGGGCATCAGAGGGCAGACACACTCAAACCATAATCACAGAAAAATAGTCAGTCTAATCACACGGACCACAGTCTTGTCTACCTCAATGAAACTAAGCCATGCCGTGTGTGGCCACTCAAGACGGTCGGGTCATGGTGGAGAGGTCTGACAGAATGTGGTCCACTGGAGAAGGGAATGGCAAACCACTTCAGATTCTTGCCTTGAGAACCCCATGAACAGTATGAGAAGGCAAAATGATAGGATACTGAAAGAGGAACTCCCCAAGTCAGTAGGTGCCCAATATGCTACTGGAGATCAGTGGAGAAATAACTCCAGAAAGAATGAGGGGATGGAGCCAAAGCAAAAACAATACCCAGTTGTGGATGGGACTGGTGATAGAAGCAAGGGCTGATACTGTAAGAGCAATATCGCATAGGAACCTGGACTGTTAGGTCCATGAATCAAGGCAAATTGGAAGTGGTCAAACAGGAGATGGCAAGAGTGAATGTTGACATTCTAGGAATCAGCGAACTAAAATGGACTGGAATGGGAGAATTAACTCAGATGACCATTATATCTACTACTGTGTGCAGGAATCCCTTATAAGAAATGTAGTAGCCATCATGGTAAACAAGAGAGTCCGAAATGCAGTACTTGGATGCAATCTTAAAAACGACAGAATGATCTCTGTTCATTTCCAAGGCAAACCATTCAATATCACGGTAATCCAAGCCTATGCCCCAACCAGTAATGCTGAAGAAGCTGAAGTTGAATGGTTCTATGAAGACCTACAAGACCTTTTAGAACTAACACCCAAAAAGATGTCCTTTTCATTATAGGGGACTGGAATGCAAAAGTAGGAAGTCAAGAAACACCTGGAGTAACAGGAAAATTTGGCCTTGGAGTACAGAATGAAAAGGGCAAAGGCTAATAGAGTTTTGCCAAGAGATCGCCCTGGTCACAGGAAACACCCGCTTCCAACAACACAAGAGAACACTCTACACAAGGACATCACCAGATGGTCAACACTGAAATCAGATTGATTATATTCTTTGCAGCCAAAGATAGAGGAGCTCTATACAGTCATCAAAAACAAGACTGGGAGCTGACTGTGGCTCAGATCATGAACTTCTTATTGCCAAATTCAGACTTAAACTGAAGAAAGTAGGGATAACCACTAGGCCATTCAGGTATGACCTAAATCAAATCCCTCATGACTATACAGTGGAAGTGAAAAATAGATTTAAGGGACTAGATCTGATAGACAGAGAGCCTGATGAACTATGGATGGAGGTTTGTGACATTGTACAGGAGACAGGGATCAAGACCATCCCCATGGAAAAGAAATGCAAAAAGGCAAAATGATTGTCTGAGGAGGGCTTACAAATAGCTGTGAAATGAAGAGAAGCGAAAAGTAAAGGAGAAAAGGAAAGATATTCCCATTTGAATGCAGAGGTCCAAAGAATAGCCAGGAGAGATAAGAAAGCCTTCCTCAGCTATCAATGTAAAGAAATAGAGGAAAACAACAGAATGGGAAAGACTAGAGATCTCTTCAAGAAAATTACAAGGGAACATTTCATGAAAAAATGGGCTCAATAAAGGACAGAAATGGTATGGACCTAACAGAAGCAGAAGATATTAAGAAGAGGTGGCAAGAATACACAGAAGAACTGTACAAAAAAGATCTTCATGACACAGATAATCACAGTGGTGTGATCGTCACCTAGAGCCAGACATAATGGAATGTGAAGTCAAGTGGGCCTTAGAAAGCATCACTATGAACAAAGCTAGTGGATGTGATGGAATTCCAGCTGAGCTGTTTCAAATCCTGAAAGATGATGCTGTGAAAGTGCTGCACTCAATATGCCAGCAAATTTGGAAAACTCAGCAGTGGCCACAGGACTCAAAAAGTTCAGTTTTCATTCCAATCCCTGTGAAAGGCAATCCCAAAGAATGCACAAACTACCACACAATTGCACTTATCTCACATGCTAGCAAGGTAATGCTCAAAATTCTCCAAGCCAGGCTTCAGCAATACGTGAACCGAGAACTTCCAGATGTTCAAGCTGGTTTTAGAAAAGGCAGAGGAGCCAGAGATCAAATTGCCAATATCCGCTGGATCATCGAAAAAGCAAGAGAGTTCCAGAAAACATCTATTTCTGCTTTATTGACTACACCAAAGCCTTCGACTGTGTGGATCACAATAAACTGTGGAAAATTCTGAAAGAGATTGGAATACCAGACCACCTGACCTGCCTCTTGAGAAACCTGTATGCAGGTCAGGAAGCAACAGTTAGAACTGGACATGGAACAACAGACCGGTTCCAAATAGGAAAAGGAGTACGTCAAGGCTGTATATTGTCACCCTGCTTATTTAACATATGCAGAATACATCATGGGAAATGCTGAGCTGGAAGAAGCACAAACTGGAAGCAAGATTGCTGGAAGAAATATCAATAACCTCAGATATGCAGATGACACCACCTCTATGGCAGAAAGTGAAGAGGAACTAAAGAGCCTCTTGATGAAAGTGAAAGAGGAGAGTGAAAAAGTTGGCTTAAAGCTTATCATTCAGAAAACTAAGATCATGGTCCCATCACTTCATGGGGAATAGATGGGGAGACAGTGAAAACAGTGTCAGACCTTATTTTTTGGGGCTCCAAAATCACTGCAGATGGTGATTGCAGCCATGAAATTAAAAGACGCTTGTTCCTTGGAAGGAAAGTTATGACCAACCTAGATAGCACATTAAAAAGCAGAGATGTTACTTTGCCAACACAGGTCCGTCTGGTCAAGGCTATGGTTTTTCCAGTGGTCATGTATGGATGTGAGAGTTGGACTGTGAAGAAAGCTGAGCACTGAAAAATTAATGCTTTTGAACTATGGCATTGGAGAAGACTCTTGAGAGTCCCTTGAACTGCAAGGAGATCCAACCAGTCCATCCTGAAGGAGATAAGTCCTGGGTGTTCATTGGAAGGACTGATGCTGAAGCTGAAACTCCAATACTTTGGCCACCTGATGCGAAGAGCTGACTCATTGGAAAAGATCCTAATGCTGGGAGGGATTGGGGGCAGGAGGAGAAGGGGACGACAGAGGATGAGATGGCTGGATGGCATCACCAAATCGATGGGCATGAGTTTGAGTAAACTCCCGGAGTTTGTGATGGACAGGGAGGCCTGGTGTGCCGCGATTCATGGGGTCGCAAAGAATCTGACACGACTGAGCGACTGAACTGAACTGAGGGTTAGTTCTCTGGTAGTTTAGTGTTCTGCAGTCAGTGCTCCCACACCAGGGGCTCAGGGCTTGATCTTGGTCAGGAATGAAGATTCCACAAGTGGTTTGTTATGGCATTAAGTGATATTAAAACAAATATCCCCAAATAAGAAAACAAAGATGAACCCCAAACAAATGGCAGTTACAAAATCAGGCAAATAATAATTAAAGTAATGGAATATGTGCAAATACTTATACACCCATGAGCAAAATCAGAACAGTCCAATAAAAATAAAGTATAGTAGAATGACCCTGTGAACAAATCAAAAATTATATTTATCAGTTAAGAAGAAAACTAACTAAAGCATAAACTGGAAAACAAAACTAAAGCAAGGTGCTAAGTGGGGAATAAAGCAATGAAAACAAAACAAACAAACGTGTTGAGAGGAAAGGAAAGGAAAAAATAAAGAATAGATATGCAAAGTTAAATAAAGGTAGGTGAAGAAGATTTATATAAATTAAAGATTAACTGCAAGAGGAGAAGAACAGTAGGAAAAGCAAACAAAGGAATAAATGTAGAAAAAATAATTATAGGTTTAAAAAATTAGAAGTAAAGAAAGAGAAAAGAAAAGAGAAAGAAAAAGAAAGTTCCACAGAATTGCAAAAGCCCAACATAAAGGCAGAGGTTTATTACAACAATAAAAAATGTGACTGAGGTAAAAAAAAAGATTTCATAGTTGCAGTAAAATTGACAACTACAATGTGTGTGGGGGGTGAAGAATAAAGAAAAAAAGTCCAAAAGAATCTACAGAATAAGTCAAAACATAAGAATAATCAATGTTTTTCTTGAGTCACTGCTTTTAGAGACTTCTCCCTCGCTGGGAGTCACAGTCCACCTCACCTCCTTAGGATGCCCTCCAAGCCTGTGCTGATCTCTGGCTTGAGTTGAGTGCATCGCAGTGCCCCCCTGCTCTGGGGGCAGCTCAGATTCTAATTTCTTCCTGCTCCTGTGTGTTCTTGCCCACAATGCCCACAGCTATCAGAACTAGTGCGTTTTCTTTTGTGGGAGCTCTCAGTGACCTTTTTTATATTCCATAGACACAGAGTCTGTCTAGTTGACTGTGTGGATTTAATCTGCAGCTTGTACAGCTCGTGGGAAGATTTTGGGTCTTCTTCCTTAGCCACACTGACCCCTGGGTTTCAGTTGTGGTTTTACTTCCACCTCTGCATGTGGATCGTCCACTGGGGTTTAGCTCCTGAGGCTGCCCTGGAGGACTTGGGATTGCCCCTGTGAGGGCCAGGTGTGGAGGTGGTGCAACTGCTTGGGTTGCAGGGGTTCTGGCAGCGCCAGGTACTCAGGGGAGTTGGCAGCTAGAACAGCAGGAAATATAGTGCTCAGAAGGGTATGGCAACCAGTATTGGCCAATACGCTCCAGTATTCTTGCCTGGAGACCCCCTCTCCCTGACAGAGAATCCTGGCATGCCACAGTCTACAATGTCGCAGAGAGTTGGACTACTTGAGCATCGACACAAGACGTTTTTGCCTGTGGCAGCTCTACCCCAGTGAGAGTTGCGCGTGAAGGTGGCGCAGCTGCTTGGCTTGCGGGGACCCTGGCGGCGCCAAGTGTGCAGGGACACAGACCGCCTCCGCCGCAGGAGCTATGGCCCTGTCAGAGTCTTTTTTCGAGGCTCTTGTAGCTGGCGATCAGACAGCCTCCTTGGCCAGTCTTTTTCTGTAGCTCCACCCATTCAGGCACTTAGAGGGCTCCCTTGCCTGGGGTCCTTCTCTGTTCTGCACATCAGGCACCTAGTGGGGTCCCCCTGGCTGGGGTCCTATTCTGTAGCTTGGTACATTAGTCACTTAAAGGAGTACCTTGGGTGGGGTTCTATTCTGTAGTTGAGTGAGTCAGGCATTTGATGGGCCAGACTCTCTATTGTTTAGTTGCTGATGCTGGCGCGTGGGAAGAGAGAGGTTATGGTGATGGCTCCACCCCACTATGTTGACTCAGCAGTATCACCTTGTTTCCATGGCTGCCTGGCTTTCCTCCACAGGCATTTCCCACCACAATTTCCTCCCTCACATCCCTTCGATCAGTCTCTGTGCAGTCAACAGCAGCCCTCACCCTGGGATTGCTCCACAATCCCTAAACTCCAGCTCCCAGCCACGGTGCCTTCCAGGGGACCTGCATTCCTGTCTGGGGTATGTATGGTTGTGGCAAGGATTGTCTGATTCTCCTTCCTTTTAGGCTGCTACAGATCAGATGGTTCACTCTCAGTCTGAAATGTTTCTCCTCTGACTCAGCCAATTGCCCTGATGTGAGGATTGGACCCCTGCTTCAGTTTCCCCACCCACTGAGGGCAGGTCCAGTCCTACTAATACTCCTGTTTTCCCCCCTAGTTCCTTCATCCTACCAAGTTTTGCATGGTTCTATATATTCTTTTTCAATGGTCAGGTCCTCCTGTCTGCCCTCAGCTGGTGTTCAGCAAGCACTTCTGTATCTGAAGGTGTATTTCTGATGTATCCATGGAGAGAGATGTACTCCATGTCCACCTGTTCCTCTGCCGTCTTGTTCTCTCTCCATAAAGTATACTCTTAAGATGTGTTATCCCCAGTGCCTAGAATAATACTCAATACATATTTGATGTTGGCTGGTTAAATGAATGTGCAAGGGGAACAGAGAAAAAGAGTTTAGAAAATATGTAACAGAATCAGGGTCGTAAGGCATCCAGTCAATGACACAACTATGTAAAGTTTACCAATATAATGATGTAGTTAGGAGCAAAATCATTTGAGTCAGAAGATTCTAAGTTCAAATCCTGACTCTGATTACCAGTGGTGACCTTGGAAAGATATTTAACTCTTCTAAACATTGCTTTCTTCTTCTGTAAACATTGGGATAATGAACATTGTTCATTGTTTTGAACATTAAATGAGCTGAGAACCATGTATTTATTTATCTTTCTACTGTAAATTCTACTCCTTAAGTGTAAAAACTTGTTATAGGTAACTCCTTAAGGGTGAGGGTAAGGTGTCTTGTTATGAACTTGTTTTGGAGCATATAAAAATGCTAGATACTTACTCCATATGTATTTTATGAATGAATGATAATGTATAACATACTGAATTCTGTGTTTTTCATGTAATTTGCCCATAGTTAATAGTAACCATGATATTTTTATTGTTATTCTATCTCAGGAAGGACAATGTTATAATCAGCTAATTCCCCAGTGGGGACACCAGGTATCTGTTTTAAAAACAAACAATCCAGTTAGGTCTGGTATATTCAATGTAGATACAACTCATTAATGGTCTACCCTTTGATGGATGTTCATAGGGTCACAGGCTGTAACTATGTCATATGCAGTTTTCCATGCTGATGTTTGAAATGGTCAATTATTGGTTCAAACGATATTTCTTTCAACAGGACACATTTTCAGAGATGGCTAAGCACTGATGAGTGCATTCCAAATAGAACGAGTACATCTTGGTTGTTTCTGTTATGAAATGGATGTGGATAGACATCTAAGCCTCTTCCTTAGTGTATATATGATGCTGGTTTCCACAGTCATTAACCAACTTTGGAGCAAACAGCCCATTCCAAAGTGCTAATTGGAAAGAAGGATGCTTGTGATTAATAGCTGGTGAATTATAAAGTCTGGACAAGTGCTTGGACAATCTTGGTTCTGGCTTTGTAATTGTTCATTGTTGCTGATGAGTCAGACCAGAGATGGTCTGACTGAGTTCAGAGGCTTTGTAAACTCACTTAGTAAAGTGACTTTTTTTGAGAGCACAAAGAAAGAGTCAGTATTTGTGTTTTCTTTGCCAAGGGGAAGACAAATATTATTTTTGGAGAAATCAAAGTATTGGCATTCCATTCATTTTTTTAGTTAAATATTTGAAGATTAGCAGTCCAAGTAGGACCAAAATGTCAGGTTCCATTATTCCAGCAATTTGCCATATAGTATTTGCTATCACATACAATGTTTTTGAAAGAGGGGGTTAAGTCTATTAATGGAGTAACGTTAGATTGAGCAGACTCAGAATACTGTTCAAATAGGTCCAAATGCTGTGATTTCAGCACTGACAAAAGAACTCAGAAAAACCTCAACTTGCTTTCTACCCTTTCTTTCATCTACCCTTGTCATTTTGGCTCAGGCATCTGAAATCCCCAACTTTATCCCCATTGGCCTCAAGCTATTGAAATCTGTTAAAATATAAATGTGTTATCTTAAATAGGCTGCTATTTTTTAAATCAGCAATTCTTTAATCACTTAAAACACAATTTAGTTTTTAAAAACACATAGGCTTTGAAACCTGAAAGATCTAGATTCAGATCCTAAATTTGCTACTTTCAAATTGGGTGCAATTATCAAGAGATTCACATTTTCCACTGACAAAAATACTGAAATTGAGCTATTCCTGAAAGAGGAACCTTAGGTCTTTACTGAGTGATCAAAGTCTCTTTTGATTACTGATTCCAAAAGCTAGTCATACTTCATACTGGGAAACATTTGAGAGTCTTGGAAATTTGAAACATGACCTTCAGTAGCCTCCTAAGAATTGCCTTCATGAAATGGTGTTCTCATACTATATTTTTGGTTCTTGTAGTATGCTACATACTAAAGCCAGCTGTCAGATTGGCTTGGGAAAATGCTATCTGCCATGTCACTTCCTGTTTCCTATAAGAGGTATCCACATAATGTCTTTCAGAATCCAGTACAAGAGGCATTTTGTCTTTCTAAGGAAAAGATGTGCTTACTTTCTGTTGATATTGAGAATTATATACTTTCTTGTCAGTTGGCTTTTGGAGGTCTTTGAGACAAAGATCAATTCTATCTACTACATAGCCCTTTATGATCAACATGTTTGTATTCCTTACTTGGTCTTATCATTTCCCCTCTTATTTTTACTGTTTACCTGATTCAATTGCTTTTTTTTCATTTTATAATTGTTATATTTTTAGAATTCTAGTTATAAGTTGCTTTAACTTCTTTATGAGATAAGCCAGACAATAAATAAATATACACATAAATAAACATATATAGTAAATCAATTATAGTTCATGCTGTGTATAACAATTAAAATCTTGTAGCAGTTATAGGAGATGGCGGTCAAACAAGAAGTATTAATTATCTGTTGCTGTGTAACAGACTACTCCAACATGTGATGGCTTAAAATGTTATTGCTCATGAGTCTATGTATTAGCCAAGCAGTGCTGCAGTCAGTTACTGAGTCAGCTAAAATCTGATGGTCTAGGATGTCCTTTCTTGTGGGACTGGCTGTTTTCAGACTAGTTGGGCTAATTGGCCTTAGCTAGGCTACCTCTTTTTGCTTTACTTGATTTCTTCACCTTGGGAGACTAGGTTGGGCTTCATCACAGGTTGTCTTAGGGCATTAGGAGAGGATATGTTACATTAAGCAAGTACTTCTTCTGCCTCTGCCTATGTCACATTTGCTAATATCCTTTTGACCAAAGCAAATTACATACTGAAGGTCAGCTTTAAGGGATGGAGAGATAGATTCTATTTCTTTGTGAATCATATTGCAGAGTGGCCAATTGCAATTCATCACACAAATCAAGATTAAGTAGTCAAATGGGTCTTTAATAAATAACAAATGGGGGAAAAAGGACAAATGGGAATCAGCCATTAGTGTTTATTGAGCACAGATAGTGTACAAGGTAGTATTTATAGAGCATTAGGTCTAGGGGAAGGAGATTTTTTTTCAGCTACAGTATCTGAGAATCAATGACGGAGGATTTTCCATGACACTGTCTGGGCAGGGTTCCACATATCTGCTTTATAAATTCATCAACTCCAGTTTCTCCTTCTTTGTTTCAAGAAGGGTCCTGGCATCTGAGCCACTGAGAGATGCTAGAAGCGTAAATAGTTAGAGTAACAGACCATGAAGTTCTCAGGATTCTACAAATATGAGGAATCTGTTATGATTTCAGGAAGTTGCAGCTATACTTTTGCTTTGTGGATAGTTGAAAGATCTGCCAGTTTAAGGATGTGGGGAATTAAAATTACATGAATAATTTCTGGTCTTCTCCTCTTTGGGGCCTCAAGGATCAAGGAGTTATAGTATCTCACACCTAGAAAGAGTGTTAAGTCGTGCAGTCCTGTCCTGATGCCCGTTTGGTGTTCTGACCCCCACTTAAGCACTTGTTTCTTCTTGGTGGACAGCATGCCCCTGGCTTGATCTCTCATCCTCACTCAGCTGTCTCTCCCTGACTTTAACCTGTGTGTGCTGCCATGCTTCCAGACTATTTTGAGGGCTTTCACTCCCATTGTACAGGATGAACTTGGGGTTCTGATGACGAGAGCTTAGTGACTGAGGGAGGAGGATGGGAGGGTAAGAAGGATAACCTTTTCCTCAGGTACTGGGTCAGTTGAGAACTTCAGATTCTGATCCAATGTTTATTGAACATTTACTCTATATAAGAAACTATGCCATATATCTTCTAGTTTAACCCCATGGAATCTCTGGTCAAGACCAGACCCAAGTCTCCAAAAATTCCAGAGACTAAGGCTAAGCTTGTCATTTTCAAATTGGCATACAAAGAAAAAAAAAATTAAAAATCAGTTTCACCTAACACTTCACATTTTAAAAATGATTGAAAATGCAACCATTTTCTCTTCAAACACCTTGAATTCCTTCTTTCGGGGGGATGTGTAGAGGTCTTTGCAGTCTATCATAGGGTGGAGAGAGGGGTAAGTTGGGTATAAGCTGTGAGCCAGAGTTCTTTAGGCTGTCTTCAGTGCGCACAAAATGTAACTTAGGTTGTTCCATCAAACACAGGAACCTTGATTGATGAATGTTCAAAATTCATTGACTAGTTCTGTACCCTCTTTTAAAGATAAATGCCAAGCCCTTCCCTTAATTAGACTCTGAGCAAAGTAAGATACGTAGAAGAAGAGAATGCATTTTGAATTTCTATTCACTCTCATCCCTTCTTCTAATTACACAAAGCATTTTTATATCTGAAATCCAGAGACAATTTTCTGCTTAAGAATGAGGGCAGACTTTCTTTTACAGGTTGATAGCACAGTTGTTATGTTGTCGGGAAGAGACAAAAATGACATTATGCAGTGGCGCGTTTCTTTACTCCATGCCTGAGAAATTCAGTCTCGTATCAGCTTCAAAAATGTAAAAGGGAAGCTATGTTCATCTGTATGGACTTTCTGAATTACAGGGAGAGGGGGGCAGATGCTGATGGTGGGGATTAATGAAGGCCAGAGAATCGAAGAGACCTTGTAAGGATTGTCAAGTAGAAGAAAGAGCTCTAGAAGGTAGATTCCAACAACCCCTTGAACAGCTGATGGAGTAAAAAAGCTCAGTGGCTTCTGTAACAGCCATTTCCCCCTGGTAGCAGAGGCTCTTAAACAGCAGACTAAATTTCTGGGAGTAGTGGGGCAGGAGGGGCATGGGGACAAACTGTTAAACAGTCTTGACTAGAGCATCTATGGCAAGTAAGAAAGAGATATAAAACAGAGAAAATGGCCTGATGCAGGGAACAACAGGGCAAGAATATAATTAGATCTTTGGGAACAAGAATATGAAAGTGTTGGGGAAAATCAAGGTTACTGTCTGGACTCCACTGCAGGTGTGTCTGCACACAGTTAGGACCATCAATACTTCGAGGTGATGTAAGTCACCTTTAACACATTAGCAAGCAGGAAGTGTCAAGCAAAGAGGGAAAACACGGGCAGTAAACTGAGAAGTGAAGCCAAGAACCCAGATGGGTACTCTAGTGGTTCATAAGTGGACAGCTGAGCAGGCAAAAATAGGAAAAATGATAAGAGTTTCAAAACAGAGAGAGGATAGGGGGAGAAGATGGTTAAACACCAATTAGGGAAAGCAGACCGTTGTGATATCTGGCAGTTATTGGATGCTTACTGTGGGCTAGGTTGTGTCATAAGCAGTATACACTCACCTATTCCTCATAATACCTTGAGGTAGGTACAGTTCTGATTCCCTGTTTACAACCCAGGAAACTAAGATATAATGCGGGTAAGTAACCTGCCCAGGGTTACTTGGCTAGCAGGTGGCAAGGAGCCTGGGTCTGGAGTCTGTGTACTTTCCCACCTTGCTGCTCTACCACTGGTAAGACTGCTGTTGATCACCACGCTCTTCATTTCTGCACGGCCCGACCACTCAGGCGAGCCAGGGACTTGTCCTGAAAACAACCTCGTACCATTGGACAGATGCAATGTGGCATCTGATACCTTACAGTTTGCTTTATAGGCTTTATTTTTAAATTTTTGTTGGAGTAAATTTGATTTAATATTGTGTCAGTTTCAGATGTACAGCAAAGTGAATCAGTTACACATATACATATATCAACTCATTTTTAGATACTTTTCCCATAGGTCATCACAGAGTATTGAGTAGAGTTTCCTGTGCTATACAGTAAATCCTTATTAGTTATCTATTTTATATATAAGTGAAAGTTGCTCAGTTGTGTCTGACTGTGAAACCCCATGGACTATAGCCTGCCAGGTTCCTCTGTCCATGGAATTCTCCAGGCCAGAATACTGGAGTGGGTAGCCGTTCCTGTCTCCAGGGGATCTTCCCAACCCAGGGATCAAACCCAGGTCTCCTGCATTGCAGGCATATTCTTTACCATATGAGCCACCATGGAAGCCCAGGAATACTGGAGTGGGTAGCCTATCCCTTGTCCAGGGGATCTGCCTGACCCAGGAATCGAACCAGGATCTCCTGCATTGCAGGTGGCTTCTTTACCAACTGAGCTACCAGAGGAGGAGTGTGTATATGTTAATCCCAATCTCCCAGTTTACCCCTCCCTCCTCTTTCCTCTCTAGCAACCATAAATTTGTTTTCTCCATCTGTGACTCTATTCCTATTTTTGTAAATAAGTTCATTTGTGCTATTTCTTTTTTTAGATTATACATATAAGCGGTATCATGTGATATTTGTTTTTCTGTGCCTGACTTACTTCACTCAGTATGACAGTCTCTAGGACCATCCATGTTGCTGATTAGAGAAACTGTTCAGGTCAGTGTTGGATTTTTCAGGACTCTGGTAGCAGAACTGAAGGAGAACCGGCAGCAGTCTGACTATTTAAATTTACTACATCCTTCACTTAGCTTGGTTTTGAAATGATCATTAATTGACTGTGGCCTTTATCTTTAGAGTTCAGAAATCTATAAACTACCTCTGGGTTGAAGAGGTAACCATCTATAATAGGAGCACTTAAATAACACCCAAAGGATTTTTTAAAGAAGGATTTGATTAATTGCTTTGTAATGCCGAATAACAACCCCAGATACCTATTTTATTCATTAGGTTTATTGACATTCACGAGGGTGTCTTTGAGGCAGAGCCTTCACGCTGGGGGAGCACTAGAGGGAGGAGGCATGACCTGGGACCTGTGGGGCCAGGGCTTAGGAAACAGTATGGCAGTTCTACCTTTTTTTCCAGAAAGGGTCAGCTGCCCACATCTCCACGTCAGAAGGAAGTGTGTTTGTGTTGGCTGTATGCTTTGTTCAGCGTCTGTGGATTCCAATCAAGGAGGTCAGAGTCTCTGAGTAGTGTCAGTGCAGGAGGCAGAGCGGCCCATTTGGGTTTACGCAGAAGCTAAGCCAATCCACCGAATATGTAGGGTTTGAGGAGCGTAGCCTGCTAAGAAGTGGCCAGCTGAAAGGTAAAACGCATACATTATAAAATCAGAGCTGGATTTGAATTCTGGCTTTACTCCTTATTAGCAAACAGCTTAACTACTTAGAGCCTCAATTTCCACATCTCTAAAATAGGCATAATAATATCTATGTTGGAGATATGTCATGAATATTGGAAAAAGAAATGTCGTGTGCAAAGCAGTCAGTTCCTGACACACAGAAGAAGGTCAGTCAGCTAGTTATTATTATTACCATGGTGATGACCATAATGATAATGATGTTGATCATTATGATTCAAAGCTGTGTACCATTCTTAGTGAAAAATACGGTGCAAACCAGGAATAGAAGTGGGATAGCAGTGGAGGAGGGTGTGCATAAACCCAGCTGTTCTACTTGGGCACCCATGGAGGGGCTTAGCAGGGAGGTCGGTCAGAAACACAGCCCAACATTCAAACTGTAGGCCCTGCACATCCAGCTCAGGGCAGCAGCTCAATTTTTGCCTTACGTTTCCCCTTCTGCGTTGTAAAGGTTCTCTTCTGTGATAATACTGGCTCTGGTTTCCATCAGCTTAGAAGTGGACAGGCAGTGGCTGCAGGTGGCAGGGCTTCAGTGCCCACAGTCCATCAAGGCAAGGCCAGGAGCAGACAGGGACTGAGAGATTTGCCCACCCCCACCCCTTGTTGTAAGGCAGGCCCTCCACTAAAGAACATGCTGTCACTTAATAAGTAATGAAGAACAGTATCTCAAGTAGCATCTCTTATGTGGCATTGTCTTTTAAATAACTCGAGGGACTCACTGAAGGTTGTATGCTGGCCTGAGATAATTGCCAGCAGCAGGCTTATATATCTTATCACTTCCTTAGTTCACAAATAAAAGTTCCTCTTCAGGATGGATGATGTTGGTTAACGTTGATATAAAAAGATTGTTACTAGAGGGATACAGTGGAAGCAAAAGTAAAAACAAGAGAGAGAGATGGCTTGTATGATGGTAAAAAATGTGGATAATTAAATAATAATAGCAATAGCAATAACAGTACCATACGTTTCCAATGCTAAGAAACCATGAATTGTGAGATTCATTATCAGTTGAAGAATAGCTTATTCTAGACATGGCTGGCAAAGGAAGGAGTTCTGTATGTTAATTTTAGCAGCAGTAAAAGGAAATATGACTATATTAGTATATATAGAGGGCTTCTCTGATACCTCAGTTGGTAAAGAATCCACCTGCAATGCAGGAGACCCCGCTTTGATTCCTGGGTTGGGAAGATCCACTGGAGAAGGGATAGGCTACCCACTCCAGTATTCTTGGGCTTCCCTTGTGTCTCAGCTGGTAAAGAATCTGCCTGCAATGCTGGAGGCCTGGATTCGATCCCTGGGTTGGGAAGATCCCCTGGAGATAGGAATGATAACTCAGTCCAGTTTTCTTGTCTGGAGAATCCCCATGGACAGAGGAGCTTGGCAGGCTACAGTCCATGGGGTCACAAAGAGTTGGACATGACTGAGCGACTTTCACTTCACTTAACTAGTATATATAGTAGCTTATATTTTTTGAATCCTTACTAGGTTCCAGGAATTTTCCAAGTGTTTATAAGTGATGGTAAAGAATCCACCTGCAATGTAGGAGACCTCAGTTTGATCTGTGGGTTGGGAAGATCCCCTGGAGAAGGGAATGGCTACTCACTCCAGTTTTCAGTTTATTTAATTATCTCAACAGCTCTTAATGTAGCTACTAAAATTATTCCCATTTTAATGATGAAGAAGAGGCTTAAAATTTGTAATTAGTTAAGGTAATGATAGATAGATAAAGCCTGGAATCTCAATGGTTTCCAACAGTCAAATTTTACTTTCTAAGTTTTACTTCAGTGTCTGGGAAAGAAGGTGGCGGTGGTGGTGATAGTGGGGTGCCATTCAGAGATCTAGGTTGAGAGATCCTTTACTATGCGGATGCCGTGGTGGTGCTGGGTATTCTGTCAGAGATGGGGAGAGAGAGACTGTAGAGGGGGATTTTGTGGGTCAGGACAGGGAGTGGCATCTATCACTCCAGCTCACATTGTCTTGGCCATACTCATTCGCATGGCCCTTTCTAGATTTAATAAAGGTTTGAAAGTGCAGTTGCTGGCTGTGCAGCTGCTTCTCATTGGCACCTCTACTGTATGAAAAAATAGGATACATTTTTGATGGACAGCAGCCGTCCCTGCCACATCACAGTCAAGTAGGTTGTGAAAGGTCACACGATTCACAAGTGACAGGTCTGGATCTAAATACTTATCTGTCTGAGATCAGAATCTACAATCTTCGTAGTCCAGCTACTCTAGGGTGAGAATAGTTCATGCAGAGAGAAGCATGTAGGTTTTTCAGGTTGCCTTTATTCTCAGCCACAACTTGAGGAGCTTAGAGGAAAACACTTTGCCCTGCTGCCTCTTTCTTAAGATAAAATTGCCTGGATGATGCATTGTTTTTTTTGCAGTGACTCACCCAAGATTGCTTTAGTTTAGCAAATTGCATCACCTCGTGGAACAGAGAATGACATCTTTGGAGCAAGAGCTTGGTGCTTCTCAAAGTGACACACCAGAAATGTAAAATGAACTTTGCTTTCTAAAGGAGCAGAGAAAACAATTTTAAAAACAATACAAACTTAAATGAAAGTTTTCTTAAGGCATATTCTATTCAGTCATCGCTACCCTCACTACTTGAGGTTCAGTGAATTCTGTGGAGCTCATTCTTCAGACTGATCATGCGGCTGCGCTCTGAGTGAATTTTTTACATATTACTTTGGTAAGTGGGATACTAGGAATAATGATATTAGCAGGAAATAGTGAGTGTCTGCTCTGTACCAGAATCTTGCCTAATTGCTTCTCATATATCATCCCACTTAATACTTTATCAACTATGGTAAACTCTGGGTTTCCCTGGCGGCTCAGATGGTGAAGAATCCACCTGCAATGTAGGAGACCTCAGTTTGATCTGTGGGTTGGAAAGATCCCCTGGAGAAGGGAATGGCTACTCACTCCAGTTTTCTTGCCTGGTAAAGTAACTATGGTAAACTTCCTCTCAAATTAGTTTGTGAGTTAGGTTTCAATCTTGCAGATGAAAACACTGAAGCCCAATACTGTTAAGTAACTGCTTAAGGTCACAAATTAGGAGACAGAACCAGGATCTGAACCCAGATGGTGACTGTAGAGTCTATATTGCAAGTTACTGCTCTATTCAGGGCCCTTCCTGTCACTGGTAGATTGTACTCAATGATCAAGGTGAAGAGATGGGGGAAGTAGAGAGCTAACAACAGAGAGCCCACTAGTTTCTGGGCATTTTGGACATGTAAATAGTTACTTTCTTTACTCCATAGTCTTGTAGTCTAACTTTTAATGTACTTCTAATGATTTTCAAAATTTATACCCTCACAAGCTTCCATGAGAAATCAAATAAGCCCCCAGATTTATTTTCCCAGAGAAAAATATTACATTGCATGTGAAAAACCCACACTAGGAAGCTCCCTGGCCCACCCCACTTCCTACTGTATCTTTTTATTCAGAAGCACTAGGCCTTTCTTCTGACTGACTTCTGGGTACCACAACTTTATCGAGTAGCGTCTTCTCAACAAAGCAATCTTCTTCTTACACTGTGATTCTTCTCTTATCAGCTGCAATAAAGATAAAATTTTCTCCAAATCCTCGCATATATGTTATCTCATTCAATTCTTACATCTCCTTAAAGGTAAGAATTGCTCTTTCCATTCTGTAGATAAGAGAACTGAAACTTTGTGAGGTTAAAGAAGCTGCTCAGACCACATAATGGAAAAAGTGTTAGTTACTCAGTCATATCTGACTCTTTGTGACTCATGGACTATAGCCCGCTAGGCTCCCTCTGTCTGTGGAATTCTCCAGGCAAGAATACTGGAGTGGGTGGCCATCTCCTTCTCCAGGGGATTTTCCTGACCCAGGGACTGAACCATGTCTCCTGCATTGACAGGTGCATTCTTTACAGTCTGAGCCACCAGAGCTGGTAGGTGAAACTCCACAAGGTTAAAGAACCTGCTTCTGATCACACAGCTGGTAAGTAAAGTGGCAGCTTGAATTCTGCTCACTCCAGAATTCAAGGCAGCTTGTATTCTCATAGTTCTGACTTCAAATCCCAAACTCTTCTCCTTCCACCATCCATTCAGTATTTGGATCTAGGCTATGACTTGACCTGACAGCAGAACAAACACAACCTGGGGGGCAGTCTTGGTTAGAACAGGACCAAATTCTCTAGAAGTCAGTTAAGGGATAAAAGAATTCAATTGAGGAAGAGAACACTTTTGCCTCCGCTAAGGAAGTTCGGGACTCAGAAAAGGTCAGTATTAGAGAGCTGCAGTAAAGGACAGAGGGAAATCTTAGGAAAGAAGTTGGACAGAAAAATTAGATGAGGTCAGACAAGAGGGGCTGGGCCTAGAAGCAGAGCAGGAGTTGACTAGACTTGGCAGGTTGAGATCTGAGCCTGCATCATTCCACAGTGGTGAGGCAAATGTCAGTTTTGTAAGGCCAGGTGTGAGACTGCTAACCATGGTGCATGCATGCCTGCTAAGTTGCTTCATTCATGTCCCCCTCTTTTTGACCCCATGGATCATAGCCCTCCAGGCTCCTCTGTCCATGGGACTCTCCGGGCAAGAATACTGGAGTGGGTTGCCATGCCCTCCTCCAGGGGATCTTCCCAACCCAGGTGCAGTCAGTGAAACTTTTCTATTCAAGAGATTTCTGTAAAGCATGCTCCAGCCCAGAGGGCAGTAGATATGCCTCTGTTCTTTAGCCTTTAGAAATTTTCCTCAAATTCATGGGTTTTTTTCCTACGTTGACTCTCTTCTGCCCAACCTTAGAAATAAATTTCCCCTATTTTATAGCATATTATAATGCTGAAAGTGAAAAGTGAACGTGAAAGTCACTCAGTCGTGTTCAACTCTTTGCGACCCCATAGACTATATAGTCCATGTAATTCTCCAGGCCAGAATACTGGGGTGTATAGTCTTTCCATTCTCCAGGGGATCATCCCAACCAGGGATCAAACCCAGGTCTCCAGCATTGCAGGCAGATTCGTTACCAGCTGAGCCACAAGGAAAGCCCAAGAATATTGGAGTGGGTAGCCTATCCCCTTCTCCAATGGATCTTCCTGACCCAGGAATCGAACTGGGGTCTCCTGCCTTGCAGGAAGATTCTTTACCAACTAAGCTATCATGCTAGACTCTCATAATCATACCATAATCATACATATATGCTGTTTTCAATTTCTCTTATTCTCTCTTAAACCCTCTTCAGTTAGTATTTCATCTTCACCATTCCACTAAAAGTGCTCTTGTCGCGATCAACCATAGCCTCTGCACAGACAGATCTGAGGGTCAGTCCTCAGTGCTCATTATACTTGGTCTCCCAGGGGGAGCTGCTATACCTAGTTACTCCTTTCTTCCTTAAACACTGAACACTTCCTGCTTTGGCTTTCAAGAGTCTGCCCCCTCCCAGTTCATCTCCTGTGACTGGCATTTTCTTGGTTTCCCTTACTGGTTTTCTCCTCCTGTCAGTGACCTCTAATCATACCATCATCAGAGCACTGTCCTTGAAAGTCATCTTGTCTTTAATTAGATCAGGCTCCTCGGTGATCTCATGTCTTCTCCTGGCTTTAAATACCATACTATATTTAGACAACTTACTAATCTACATCCGCAGCCTTAACCTTTCCCCTGAACTCCAGCCCAATATTTAATTTCCTCCTTGGGATGTCTACCAGGGATATTAAACATAAATGTCCCTAACCCTACTGACCAATGCCTTGTCCATCCTCCTTATTTCTCAAGCCTGGAAACCTGCAGTCATCCATGGCTGTTTCTTTCACACATTAAATCCAAAATCTTGGCAAATCCTTCTGCTTTGACATCAAATGTATGCAGACTCTGACCATTTTTCACTATTTCCATTATTGCCATCCTGGTCTAAGCCAAAGCTACTTTGTGTGTTAGTCACTCAGTCGTGTCCAACTCTTTGTGACCCCATGGATTGTAGCTCACCACACCCCCATGTCTGTGGAATTCTCCAGGCAAGAATACTGGAATGGGTTGCCTTTCTCTTTTCCAGGTGATCTTCTTAACTCAGGCATTGAACCTGGGTCTCCCACATTGCTGGCAGATTCTTTACTGTCTGAACCACTGGAGAAGCCCAAGCTACTTTACCTGGATTTTTAGAAGTGTCCTATGTGATATACTTGTTTCCATGCTTCACCATCTAGTCTCCATATAGAGCCAAGGTAGTCAGCTTAAAACTAAAAGCTAAATCACACCACAGTTCTATTCAAACCCTCCAGTGGTTTTCTATCAAAGCATTGTGGCTAAGTAGCCTGATACGTCTTGATTCTCTGCTATTTCTCTCTCTGACCTCACCTGGTCCTCTCTCCCTCATTTCCTCTACTATAGGCATGCTGACCTCCTTGTCATTTCTCAGACACAGGAATCAAGGTCTACTTCAGACTCTGTCACATGCATTCCTCTCTTCCTGGGATGCTCTTCACACAGATATCTACATGACTAGCTTCCCTGGTAGCTCAGCTGGTGAAGAATCCACCTGCAATGCAGGTAACTCTGGTTCAATTCCTGGGTCAGGAGGATCCCCTGGAGAAGGGATAGGCTAACTACTCCAGTACTCCTGGGCTTCCCTGGTGGGTCACATGGTGAAGAATCCTCCGGAAATGCAGGAGACCTGAGTTCAGCCCCTGGGTTGAGAAGATCTCCTGGAGAAGGGAATGACTGCCCACTCCAGAATTGCCTGGCGAATTCTTGGACAGAGGAGCCTGGCAGGCTACAGTCCATGGTGTTGCAAAGAGTTGGACCCAATGGAGTGACTTTCACTTCACAGGACTAGCTCCCATTTTTCTTTTAGGTATTTATTCAAATATTATTTTCTCAGCAGTTCTGCATCTATCTGTTATCAAGTAGTTCTTTTTTAAAAAAAAAAATCCTACTGTAGATGTCAAGTAAAACTTTTAATATATTTTGGGCACTGGAAAATGACTAAAATCAGGTGGATACTGAAGAAAGTCAATGTTTAGAAGAAGAGAAGTGTTGAGTGACTTTCTAGTTTTTAGAGGTTTAATCTCAGGCCTTAGTCTGCCCTGTGTAGATTTATTCAAACTCTGATACCAGGCCCAGAGTCTTACTGGTTTGAGGTAATCACAGACTTTTTGGAAAAATCCCAGAAAAACAGCAACATCAGCAATGGAGCCAGAGGATAGCGCAGAATTCTGTCTGTGAATAAACTTTGTCAAAATCTCCAATAGGCCTCTGTAACATGCAAGTGTGGGTCGGATTTCAAGCAGCCCAGTTTGCTCTGAAAGAGCTGAATGAGATGTGAGCTGCCGAGGAGGCAAACATACAGTTTGCACACAGCCCAAGTGTTCTTCCCACTTAAAAACAAATCAATACTCTTCACAGGAAAATATCAAAATCTCAACAACATATTTCTAATACCCAGGTCATAATCCAAAATTATTGGACATGTGAAGAAATAGGAAAAATGGGACTTATTCTAAAATGAAAAATAAAAAAAAATCAATAGAGATTGACACCAAGATGACCCAGATGTTGTAATTAGTAGATAAGGATTTTAAACCAGCCATTAGAAAAATGTCCAAGGTTGCAAATAGAAAACCAGGTGCATGATGAAAAGACAGAAAGCTTTTTATTTAGGAATAGAATAGTTTTCTACAGAGATACAGAACTTAATAAAAAAGAAACAATTCTAGAATGTAAAAATACAGTATTTGAAATTTAAAAGTTGACTGGCCACACTTCACAGTTGAATAGATATGACAGAAGTGTTAATGAACTTCAATAAAGATGAATAGAAGTTATCTAATCTGTAGAGCAGAGAGAAAAATGACTTAAAAATCTAACATATGTATAATAGTAGTCCCAGGGAAAGAATAGAGGGAGAATGGAACAGAAAAATTTTTTGAAAAAACAGTGACTGAAATTTCCCCAAATATAGTGAAAGATAGCTATCACCTTCTCAGTGAGACCTTCTCAGACTAGGTTTTAAAAATGAAACCTCTTGTCTCATGCATCCCACCTGGGCTGGTGATCTGTTTCACTATAGATAATATACATGCTGTTCTCTTGAGAGGGACGGGGGATCGGGATGGGAAATACATGTAACTCCATGACTGATTCATGTCAATGTATGACAAAACCCACTGCAATGTTGTGAAGTAATTAGCCTCCAACTAATAGAAATAAATGAAAAAAAAAAATGAAACCTCTTATCCCTCCAGTATTTCATATCATCATTTCTGCTTTATTTTTTCTATGTCACTTACCTCCATCTACATATGAGATATGATACAGGGTTTAAGTTTCATGAGGGCAAGCATTTTTATGTACATTTTCATTGCTGTATGCTCAGTGCCTGCACCAACATCCATCATATGGTAGGGATCAAAGAAAATTACTGAATGCTGAAAAAAATGAAGCTTATTGGTGTTTCCAACTTAGAATACAAAATTACTAAGCATCATCCCTGAGTGTATGGTCCTTATGTTCAAATGACATTAGGTCTATGAGTATGACATGACAGGGGAGTATGGATAGCATTTTTTTCTCTCTGATTTCCCAAGTTGCTTTTTGGAACTCATCACACTGAAGTCAGTGAGCTGGGGACCCTTTCCTGAATTCTGCCATTGTAGTTTGAAAGTAGACTGAAGAATTCACCTGAATTCTTGTCTGCTCTTGTTTATATATCTCCCAAGTTGTTCCCTTGAGTGGAAACTGAAATCTCTTAAGGTACGTATACAGATTTCGTATTCAGAAGCATATTCCTAATACTGTGTTACACGTGTCAGAATTCATCAAGCATCAGATGTGTCTTGGGAAGCAGATGAACATGTCCTCTCCCTGACACCTTCCTGCTGTGGCAGCACCCCCATCTCTTCCTCAGATATCTGAGTCAGAACGAAAACACTTAGGTGATGCTGAGTTCTCTGTGTCCCATCCCTCTGGGTGAAGGCAGACACGTGGCTGGGCTTGTCTACCTTGATGCCGTGAAGCACTCTCCCGGAGACACTGGGAAGGAGCAGCCTGTTTACTCGGGCGCATGTCCTCTCTGTGTCAGGTTGACCTGCAGCTGCCCCAGCCCTGATCGTCATAAAAAAAGACAAGTAATTCCTAAGGAACCCAGGAGTATGATCAACACAACCAAACAGTCTCTCCGCTTTTCTCTTCCTTTGTTTCTTCCACCAAAAAATGTACTAATTGTTTGCCTCAGCCAGGCATTGTGCTAGACAGGAGCCATCCCTGCTCTCATGGAGCTTCGAGTTGAAAGGGGATCTAGGAAAATAAATGGCTGATCAAGATACAGTGTAGTTAGTTATCTTAAGGCAGGGGTCCCCAACCTCTGGGATCTAATGCCTGATGATCTGAGGTGGAACAGATATAATAATAATAGAAATAAAGTGCACAAAAAATGTAATGCACTTGAATTATACCCAAACCATTTCCCTCCCTGCTGTCTGTGGAAAAATTGTTTTTCCCCAGCTGGTCCCTGGTGTCAAAAATGTTTGGGACCTCTGTCATAAGAGATCCAGAAACAAAATGCATGAGAACGGACTACCTGACCTACTTTTGTGGGAACAGAGAAGGCTTTCTGGAAGAGGTTGACACCTGCAGAAATTGACCAGCTGAAGGAAGGAGAATAAGAATGAGAAGGCAAGGAGGAAAGGTCTAGCACATGGAAAGGCACAAAAGCAGAGGGTGCCAGGTGTCTCCAGAACATGGGTATTGGTTTGGTTTGGCTAGAGATTGCAATATTGGAGTGAGGAAGAGCAGGAAGAGAAAATGCTAAATAAATAGAGGGGATCCCGGTCTGAAAGGATGGGACAGCATTAGCAAAATATCTATACAGACTTTGTTCTCAGAGCAAGGGAAGTAATTGAGGAATCTTTGGCAGAGTGATGAGGTGGTCAGGTTTTATTTTAGGAAAGTTTTCTCACCATGTTGTGTGAAATGTATTTGTGTGTGCTGTGCAAAACTGGAGGAGGGAAGAAAAGATGGTGGGAGCTGTTGGACTAATAAAGGCAAGATATTCTGGGGTTTGAACTGTAGTTCAAGTTGGGCAGAAGAACAGAGAATAAATTTGAGAGATGTCTAGGTGGGTACCTTAACCGTGCTGATCAGTGGAATCTGGAAATTAATTTTGGCTGCTCCTGTTAAAAAGATTTAAGGTGCAAACCCTTTAAGGACATTGGTAAAAGGCTGTCCACTGGCCAATCCTACTTGTGGTCAGGACTAGTTGAAGAGGCGGATATAAACCAAGGAGGATTGAATCAGCCCTAAGAGCTTGAGCCTGGAGCGATGCTAGAGGGGGAGGTAAAACTGCACTTGACAGACTGTGCTAGATGGAGACAGAACTGTCAGAAAGCATAGCGCTCCAGGAGTAGGGATCAGGAGCCAAGGGGGTGAAGCAGGAAGTTGAAGATGCTAAGAGCAAGCAAGCATAGAACTGCTTTTCTAAAGAGGTAAGACATAAGGCTTGCCGTGTAATGAGTTTCAGAGATATGTAAGGAAGACTGTAGCTGGCCTTTTATGAAGAGACACCCTCTTGTCCTTTTCCTTTCAGCTGGTCTCCCTTGAACTTCTTCCATTGGCTTTTTAGGACACTGGAACCCGGGGTAAAATCCTACCCTTTATTTCGGTCAGCCAGGAAGTGCTCTGCCCTCTGCTTCAGCTGACTGAGGGGTTCTCTGCCTGAAACTTAGCTAATGCAGGCTGCCTTGCCCTCTCTTCAGGCAGACAAGAGTAACTGTTTCCTTGTTTTCATCCTGCTGGTGTGAATTCCAGGCCTCACGCCTGCCCTCTTCGCAGGTGTCTCAGTGGATAAAGAATCCACCTGCAATGCATGAGACACAGGAGATGCGGGTTCAATCCCCTGGAGGAGGGCATGGCAACCCACTCCAGGATTCTTGCCTGGAGAATCTCATGGACAGAGGAGCCTGGCGGGCTACAGTCCATAGGGTCGCAGAGTCGGTCACAGCTGAAGTGGCCGGGCACACATGCCTGCCCTACCTTGCCTTGTCTTCAGATAGATTTTTCTGAAGGACCCAGCCTGCTCTGGTATTCCTACTCTGTGTTAAGCCTATGCATTGTCATTGCTGAGCCCTCATTCGCCTTCTGTGAGAACACTTATTTGTTTGGAGCTGAACTGCCTGGCCATGCCCTTCTCCAGGTGGAGCGTTAAGTGTTGTTTCTTCAGTACTGTGACCCATATTCTGCCCCTTCTCCTCTTCATTCCTCGGTCCTCAGTCCTTGCTCTGTGATATATATCTGCTAGGGAGCTAATATTGTTGCTCTCTTTTTCCATCCTCTCGAACTTGCTTTTTATTTTCTCTGGGTCAGAAAACACAGACATTCTGGCCTGCTGGAGAAGAAAGAGAGGCAATTTTTTTTTAAACAGCTTTCCTTTTATTACTTTCTGATTGGACAGAAGTCTAAATAATTGAATTTATTTCTTAAGATGCTTCTAAACGCCTAATTAAGTATGGAGATAGGATGGATGATTTGGAGCTGGTGATTCTAAAATAATCCTTACACAAGAAAAATGAGAAAATATGAAATTCACTTGAAAAATTTGTGATTCACTTAAATGCCAAGAAAAAATACTTAGCTTGTACCCTAAGGGACTGTGACCCAATACCATACCCAATTCTGTTTTTCACAGCCTAATAATACTTTTCCCTTCAGAGGCCTCTCTGCAAGGACCCTGGGATGTTGGTGAGTTATAAGACTGGTGTGTGTGTGTGTGTGTGTGTGTGTGTGTGCGCATGCTTAGTTGCTCGGTCATGTCCGAGTCTGCAACCTCGTGGACTGTAGCCCACTAGACTCTTTTTGTCCATGGGAATTCTCTAGGCAAGAATACTGGAGAGGGCTGCTATGCTCTCCTCCAAGGATCTTCTCAACCCAAGGATGGAACCCACGTCTCCTGCGTTGTAGGCAGATGCTTTCCTCTCTGAGCCACCTGGGCCCCAATCAGTGTGAGGTTGCTCTTTATTAGTCCAGCTTCAGTCCATTCTGGACTTCAGAGAAGGACAATAGGCCATGTTGCTCTTTCCTTAACTGTCTTCTTTTTCTGCATAGGAACAAGGTAAATCAACTCAAGCTTGTCATAAACTTCGTTTTGCTTTTGTCATTTTCGCTCCCTCTTGTTTTTACCTTCCAGCTCTCCATACATTGCTTCTCAGAGTAGAGGTTGAAATTTTCCCAGGAATATGGTTCGAGGCCAAGAAGAGGCATTTTATTGCTCTAAAGAAGGCACCAAGGCACCTTCTGAAGATGAAGAGATGAACTGTGAAAATCTAGAGTAGAGCCAAATTGGCCAGGTCAAGAGAAAAATATTCTTTAAAACGTCCTGAGATAACAAGTTTAGGATATATCTGTATTTGTATTCATATCACTCTCAATTCCCATGTTCACCCAATTGCTTATTTTTCTCTGGGTAAATTGTCAATTTACATAAGAAGTTATGATAAGATCAAATTCATTTCTCTGGGGCATTTTGAAATTTTATTGAAAAACATAACTTTCTTTTTTCTTTTTTATTTGTGTTTTAATGTTCCACATAGCTTAATGGTATGAACATGACAGGAAAGAGATTTAATTTTTATACCTAAGAGTTTTGTTTTGGTAGAATTTGATGCATTATAATGTATTGAGAATCATTTAACTGCATACTTCAGTAGCAATATGAAAAATTCGAAAAATGAATTTCCTGACACAAAATGCTACATTACAGGAAAATTACTCTTCTGAAAGATAACATTTTTGCTTCCCTAAATGAAAAATATATAAATAACTTGTTCCAGTTTGTTGAGAGGTAAAACAAATATTTGTTTTAAATTGGGACCATTTAGGAACAAATTGGGTAATTGCGATTTTTTCTGAGTACAATGACTTTTCAGCCTTCTACTGGTATTTTAACTCATTTTTTTAAAAAAACCCTCTTTTTATATCCCTATATTTCAAAATGTTAAAAAAGATTCAGGGAAACTAGGAAATAGGATAAATTCAAACTAATAATTTATACTTTCCTTTTATTTCTAGCTATTTCTTTCTATACTTTGACGTGATAGAAGAGGGAAAAGAATTTACATTTGTTGATAGACTATATCTGCAGGTGGGCCTGTGCTAACCATTCCTATGTTATCCCATTTTAGCATCAGGAATTGTTCACTAGTTCTGATTATTCCCATTTTTCATGGGAAGAACTGAAGCACAAATTCACACAGCTACTTGATGAAGAGCTAGTTTTTGAAACCAGAACTCTGATTTCAAAATGTGTTCTCTGGACAGCTACTTGTAAAAGAATGAAATTAGAGCACTCCCTAATACCATAGGAAAAAAATCAACTCAAAGTGGATTGCAGACCAAAAAGTAAGGCTGGATATTATAAACCTCTTAGAGGAAAACACATGCAGAACACTCTCTGACATAAATTGAAGCGAGATAATTTTTGATCCACCTTCTAAAATAATGAAAATAAAAACGAAAATAAACAAATGAGACCTTATTAAACTTAAAAGCTTTTATACAGCAAAGGAAACTATAAACAAAATAAGAATACAACCCACAGAGTGGGAGAAAATATTTGCAAATAAAACAAAGGACCTGGAACCCAGGTCTTTCACATTGCAGGCAGATTGTGTATCTTCTGAGCCACCAGGGAAGGCCAAGAATACTGGAGTGTATAGCCTCTCCTTTCTCCAGGGGGTCTTCCCCACCCAGGAATCAAGCTGGGGTCTCATGCATTGCAGGCAGATTCTTTACCAACTGAGCTGCGAGGGTCAGTTTTTTATATTTCTCTGGGCAAACTTCATTCCAGCTTGTGCTTCATCCAGCCCAGCATTTTGCATGATGTACTCTACATATAAGTTAAATAAGCAGGGTGACAATATACAGCCTTGATGTACTCCTTTCCCAATTTGGAACCAGTCTGCTCTTCCATGCCCAGTTCTAACTGTTGCTTTTTGACCTGCACATGGGTTCCTCAGGAATCAGGTAAGGTGGTCTGGTATTCCCATCTCTAAGAATTTCCAGTTTGTTGTGATCCACATAGGCAAAGGCTTTGGTATAGTCAGTGAAGCCGAAGTAGATGGTTTTCTGGAATTCTCTTACTTTTTCTATGATCCAACGGATTTTGGCAGTTTGATCTCTGGTTCCTCTGCCTTCTCCGAATCCAGTTGAACATCTGAAAATTCTCGGTTCAAATACTGTTTAAGTCTAGCTTGGAGGATTTTGATCATGACCATGCTAGCATGCATTCAGTTCAGTTCAGTTCACTTCAGTTCAGTTCAGTCGCTTAGTCATGTCTGACTCTTTGCGACCTCATGGACTGCAGCACACCAGGCTTCCCTGTCCATCACCAACTTCTGGAGTATACTCAAACTCATTAAGTTAAGTGATTGAATCGACCCGTGTCCATTGAGTTGGTGATGCCATCTCATCCTCTATTGTGCCCTTCTCCTCCTGCCTTCAATCTTTCCCAGCATCAGGGCCTTTTCAAATGAGTCAGTTCTTTGCATCAGGTAGCCAGAGTATTGGAGTTTCGGCTTCAGCCTCAGTCCTTCCAATGAATATTCAGGACTGATTTCCTTTAGGATGGACTGGTTGGATATCCTTGCAGTCCAAGGGACTCTGAAAACTCTTCTCCAACACCACAGTTCAAAAGCATCAATTTTTTGGTGCTCGGCTTTCTTAAGAGTTCAACTCTCACATCCATTCATGACTACTGGAAAAGCCACAGCTTGGACTAGATGAACTTCGTTGTCAAAGTAATGCCTCTGTTTTTAATGTGCTGTCTAGGTCATAACTTTTCTTCCAAGGAGCAAGCATCTTTTAATTTCATGGCTGCAGTCACCATCTGCAGTGATTTTGGAGCGCCAAAAAATAAAGTCAGCCACTGTTTCCCCTGTTTCCCCATCTATTTGACATGAAGTGATGGGGCTGAATGCCATGAACTTAGTTTTCTGAATTTGAGTTTTAAGACAGCTTTTCACTCTCCGCTTTCACTTTCATCAAGATGCTCTTTAGTTCCTCTCACTTTCTACCATAAGGGTAGTGTCATCTGTGTATCTTAGGTTACTGGTATTTCTCCTGGCAATCTTGATTCCAGCTTGTGCTTCATCCAGCCCAGCGTTTCTCACGATGTACTTTGCATATAAGTTAAATAAGCAGGGTGACAATATACAGCCTTGATGTACTCCTTTCCCTGTTTGGAACAAGATTGTTGTTTCAGGTCCACTTTTAACTGTTTCTTCCTGACCTGCATACAGATTTCTCAAGAGGCAGGTCAGGTGGTCTGGTATTTCCATCTCTTGAAGAATTTTCCACAGTTTGTTGTGGTCCACATAATCAAAGGCTTTGGCATAGTCAATAAAGCAGAAGTATATATTTTTCTGGAACTCTCTTGCTTTTCGATGATCCAGTGGATGCTGACAATTTGATCTCTGGTTCCTCTGCCTTTTCTAAATCCAGGTTGAACATCTGGAAGGTCATGGTTCACGTAGTGTTGAAGCCTGGCTTGGAGAATTTTGAGCATTACCTTACTAGAGTGTGAGATGAGTGCAATTGTGCAGTAGTTTGAGCATTCTTTGGCATTGCCTTTCTTTGGGATTGGAATGAAAACTGATCTTTTCCAGTCCTGTGGCCACTGCTGAGTTTTCCAAATTTGCTGACATATTGAGTGCAGCACTTTAACAGCATCATTGTTTAGGATTTGAAATAACTCAGTAGAATTCCATTACCTCCACTAGCTTTGTTCATAGTGATGCTTCCTAAGGCTCACTTGACTTCGCACTCCAAGATTTCTGGCTCTGAGTGAGTGATCACACTGTTGTGGTTATCTGGGTCATTAAGATCTTTTTTGTACAGTTCTATGTATTCTTGCAACCTTTTTTTTAGTATATTCTGCTTCTGTCAGGTCCATACCATTTCTGTCCTTTATTGAGCCCATCTTTGCATGAAATGTTCCCTTGGTATCTCTAATTTTCTTGAAGAGATCACTAGTCTTTTCCATTGTATTGTTTCTCTCTATTTCTTTGTATTGATCACTGAGGAAGGCTTTCTTATCTCTCCTTGCTATTCTTTGGAACTCTGCATTCAGATGGGTATATCTTCCCTTTTCTTCTTTGCCTTTCACGTCTCTTCCTTTCACAGCTATTTGTAATGCCTCCTCAGACAATCATTTTGCCTTTTATGCATTTCTTTTTCTTGGGGATAGTTTTGATCACCACCTCCTATACAATGTTATGAACCTCCATCCATAGTTCTTCAGGCACTCTGTCTGTCAGATCTAATCCCTTGAATCTATTTGTCACTTCCACTGTATAATCAGAAGGGATTTGATTTAGGTCATACCTGAGTGGCCTAGTGGTATTCCCTACTTTCTTCAATTTCAGTCTGAATTTTGCAATAAGGAGTTCATGATCTGAACCATATACAGCTCCTGTCTTATTTTTGCTGACTGTATAGAGCTTTTCCATCTTTGGCTGAAAAGAATATAATCAATCTTATTTCAGTATTGACTGGTGATATCTATGTGTAGAGTCATCTCTTGTGTTGTTGAAAGAGGGTGCTTTTATGACCAGTGTGTTCTTTTGGCAAAACTCGATCAGCCTTTGCCTTGCTTCATTTTGTATTCCAAGGCCAAACTTGCCTGTTACTCCAGATATCTCTTGACTTCATACTTTTGCATTCCAGTCCCCCATGATGAAAAGGACATCTTTTGTGTGTGCGTGTGTTAGTTCTATAAGTTCTTGTAGGTCTTTATAGAACTGTTCAACTTCAGCTTCTTTTGCATTAGTGGTTCAGGCATAGACTAATGCGGTATTAGTACATATATACATTTGAATATTACTCAGCCAAAATGAATGATATAATGCCATTTGCAGCAACATGGATAAACCTAGAGATTGTCATACTGAGTGAAGTAAGTCAGAAAGAGAAAGACATATCATATAATATTGCTTATATGTGGAATCCTAAACAAAAAGTGAGGTACAAATGAATTTATTTATGTAACAGAAATAGAGTCACGGATGGAGAAAACACACTTATGGCTACTGGGTAGGGAGGGATAAATTGGGAGATTTGGATTGACATATACAGACTACTATGTATAAAACAGATAGCTTATAAGGACTAACTGTATAGCATAGGAAACTCTTCTCAGTATTCTGTAATGGCCTATATGGGAAAAGAACCTAAAGAAGAGCGGGTATATGTACATGTATAACCGATTCACCTTACTGAAAACCTGAAACTAACACAGCATTGTAGATCAACTGCACTTCAATAAAATCTTTTTTAAAATGTGCTCTCAAGAATAGCATTGAAACATATGTTACCATAGGTAAAATAGATCGCCAGTCCAGGTTCGATGCATGAGACAGGGCGCTCAGGGCTGATGCACTGGGATGACCCTGAGGGGTGGGATGGGGAGGGAGGTGGGAGGGTTCAGGATGGGGAACACATGTACACCCATGGCTGATTCATGTCAATGTATGGCAAAAAAACCACTACAATATTGTAAAGTAATTAGCCTCCAATTAAAATAAATTAAATAATTTTTTAAAAGTTAAAAAAAAATTGCTCTCAATACTGTGCTAGTTTTATCCTTTATTCTGAGTCAACGTTCACTGAAAGCTACTTTACTATTCAAGTAGAATTCCAATTTAATGAGCTCTAATTGACATAAAAAATCATTCCTCATAAAAATGGAAGTTTAATGTAAAATGATGCAGAGGAGAATTTCTCTTTGTTTATTGATTTGTTTTTTAACATGGAGAAAATGTTTAATATCACTAGTAGTTTGAAGTAAGTTAACAGAAGAAAGGCTATGGTATAAAAAATAATGATTTGTAGTGGTGCCTGTATAAATAAATCAACTGTTAGATTACTTCTCTTTTCCTTATTCAACAATTGTCATGCCTTTATGGCTCAAAAATATGTCTTCATAGTAGAAAAATTATGCTGATAAACTACCATCCAGAGGTAACTAATGCTAACATTTTCTTCTAGATTTGTGTGAATATATGTAATTTGTTTATAGAAATTAGATATTAATTTTTCCCACTTAAGAATCCCTCCAATATTCTTTCTATGCTATAAAGTGACACCTAATGCACTTTAGAAATTAATTAGTATTCCATAATAAGAATGGTACATAAATTATTCAGCCTATTTTGGATATTCATTGTTGTTTCTAGTGTTTTTATTTACAAACTGCTGTTAAAAGCGTCCATGTCCATGTCCATGTATCTTTACATACATCCCTGATTAACCATTAGTATAGATTACCAAGTGCAGTTATTTTAGACACAACAGGGAACTCTCTCATCTTTAAATACTACAGGAAAAGTATATTTTGGTGGCAATTATATTCAAGATTCAAGTTGATCTATATAAAGACAAGGCATTGTTGTCTCAGGATGGAAATAGATCTTTGAGAGTAACAATTTTTTGGAAACATTATTGAAATGTTCCAAGTCTGAATTTTTAATCACTGACTTGTTGAGCTATAAGGAACATTCTTATCTTACAGATGAGGACATTATTATTCATTTAACATCTCTGTCATTCCTTGATATATGAAGTCCTTGAGAACCAAAACTGTTCTTTTCAGATTTATATCCTAGCATCTAGCACCATGCTTTTCTTAGAGCGCATGTCCAATAAATGTTTATGTAGATAATGAAGAAAAATTAGGCATTGAGTAGCTAAAGAATTTACTGAAGGTCAAACAGCTAATTCAAAGTGGAGCTCACACTTGAACCCGTAACTCTTAACTTCTAACTCTGTGCTTCTCACTTTTACCAGTGCTCCAGCCTGGGTTAGGCTGAAGCAATAATTTGGGTGCTCCTAGTTTATGGGGAAGTTCTATCTCTGGGAATCAGAAAAGAGGAGAAGGGGAATGAGGCAAGAAAGGTGGGAGCATAATTATGGGGATATGTTATCAAGGACCCCACTTTTGGTATCTAGGGTACCTGACTACTTGATGTCATGAGATCATTTTCTGGGAAGGCAGCAGCACTGCAGGATGGTCCATTGGGGGAGGTAGGGAGACAGCTGTATCTGCCAGCTGCAGCTTGCTCTGGAGTGTTAATCTCTAGGTGTGCATGGGTGGGCGCTGAATAGACTCCTCTGCAGTGGGCAGTGGGGCGGGGGGCAGGGCACACTGTTGGGTTGTGCCCACTAAAGTCAGTTGCTTTGGGAGCTGGGGCAGAACAAGTGGCAGAAGTCTCCCGAGACAAGTGGCTGAGAAGATCTAATTAGAGTCTTCAAAGTGTCTAATACAAACCAAATTACATGCAGATTCACTTAGTACCTAAACATGAAAAATCTTGGACGTAGCACTGAGTTCATGTTGGATATATCCTGGAAAACAAGACCTCATTCCTGTCCCCCAGGAGCTTACAACTTTAAGTAAAATGCAGTTCTCTGGCTGATCAGCTAAATCCCTTTTTATTCTCACATCTGTTCTCAACTCTTCTCTTATCCTAGTCTGTTTTCCAGTTGTTGTTTAGTAACTAAGTTGAGTCTGACTCTTTGTGACCCCATGGACTGTATCCCACCAGGCGCCTCTGTCCATGGGATTTTCCCAGGCAAGAATGCTGGAGTGGGTTGCCATTTCCTTCTCCAGGGGATCTTCCTGACCTGGGGATCAAACCCATGTCTTCTGCATTTCAGGCAGATTCTTTACCACTGAGCCACTAGGGAAGCTTCCTGTTTTCAAGGGAACTGCATTCTCCTAGCATGGTAGGTTTGGCCAATGAAGACACTGGGGAGTTTGAAGAGTGGGAGGAAGAGGGTAGCCTCCTCTCACCTTTGCCACACCTGCTTCTGGTGACATCTCCAGCAGCAACTGAATCTTTTCTGGAGTGCCAGCTCAAGGCATTCTTTGCTGTGGTTCTGGCCTCAAGGTTGGGCCTGCCTCCTGCAATCCACTTATCGCCAATGTCCCTCCAGTCCCTGGAGTGGTAGTGGCTTCCTGCTGTTGCTAATTTACAGTTTGTCTCATTGTCCCCTAATTGGTTTACAAGCTCATTTATCACTGGGTAACCAGTTCCTGGTATCAGTTCTATCTGTTTATACCACTCAAGTGGTATCCTTTTTCCTAACTGGACCTCAGTGAAAACAGTTTTCCCCAAGGAAATCAATCCATAATCCTTAATAGTTTCATTGATCATGCAGCAAATAATAATCAGTTAGAATAACAGTAACAAGGGTGAATATTAACTGTTCACAGCCAGTTAATGAAAATCATTAGAGCAATAGGTTTTTAAATGCAGATCAAAGCAATTTTATTTGAAGCCATGAGGGGTTAATATAAAACTATGATCTAGAGGGATGAGCATAATCTCATCAGGATGAACATTTTTCTTTATGGACAGAGAACATTAGAATTCAAACATGTATTTTGAATGCTGACTCTCTAATTTTGAAAGAAAGCTACATGTGTAAAACTGATAACAGAAAAAAAAAACTTATTTTCTCTTTGACATTCCAATACTTTCATTTCCTTCTTCTGAATGTGAGGCTGGACATGGAGGGTGAGATATGAAAAAGCTTTATAGGGAGGTCAGCTCTCTTTCTCCACCTATTGTGCAGCCTCAAATGATCTGTATGAATAATGCTATCCAAACATTTGCACAGCTGAAGTACGGTCTTAGAAAAAAAATGATGGTATTTGGAGTTTTTATAAACTCTAAGGAATATTATTGTTAACACTGTAATCTATATTGATATTTGTCATGTATTCTACTAGATGCTTTATATATGTTATCTCATGAATCTTCATAATATCCTCTAAACTTTGTATCATTTGACCTATTTTACAGATGTGTAAAGCAAGGGAGGCAAAATAATATGCCCAATGTTTCACAGAGAGTAAATATTAGAGCTGGATATCAAATCCATGTCTATTGGATCAGACCCCTCTTTTCTTCCCCACACTGTATCACTACTCTCCCTACATAAAGCTAAATGCCTATTCTAATATAGGACCTGAAAATAGAAATGATGATAGAATAGATAGTATATAGACAGATATTTCTAAAATCTATTATAGTTTAAATTTTTCTATGTCCCTTGGAGGTGGAGAATGTGAATTATTTTTCCTGACTGTTTTCTTCTGAAAGTAGGAGTTTTAAGAATTGTGAGATAGAGTCTATAGAGGATAATGATCAGACCTCCTAATTTTATGGTGAGAAATCTTCAGTCCAGAGATAGAAAATGATTCAGGCAAAAAAGTTACTACCTCTCAGAATCTCCGTTCGAGGATAGGTATTAGGTATTCAATGAGACTTCAGCAGGGGAGAGGAGAATAGAGTTTAAGTGAAACACTTGGACAGGACTGCTTACTAAATGCAGCAGATGGACATTTCCTGTTACATTTAGCAAGGGTCCCCAGTGTGGACTGCTCCTGCATGTTCCTTTGAAAATTCTAAGAAATAAGGACTCTTGGGAGGAAGGAGACAATTAAGGGTTCTAGGTATCTGAAGGTACTGATAGGCTTCCTCTTAGGAAAACCAGCATTTCTGATCAACACATGAGAAGTGATATCCTGTAACTTCCTGAAGGTGGTCGTGGATTGAGAGGACAATTGCCACAAATTGGGAGAAAATCAAAGCATAGCTCCCAGTTTAGTCTTGGGAACCTGATCAAGAAATAAGGGTGATTTTTTAAGGTCATTGTGTGTAATATCCTTTTATGAATTATCTCATAAGAAATTTTTCTGAAGAACTGAAAGTAGGAGTCAAATATATATTCCAATCCCAAGAAAGTGAGTACCCAGGACAAAGGTAATGTTTCTATGCAGCCTCAGAAATGTCCAAGAGTTTAAACCAGCTACAAATCTTATTTATACTTAAGTATGCTATAAACCAATCCATCAGATTCTGGGTATAGTGATTATGGGAGATTAGGGTTAAACAGACATGAATTGTGAAATTGCTCTTTATTCTTCTGTATGACCTTGGGTCTGTGACCTACTTAACTGATATTAGTCTCAGTTTTTTAAATCTCTAAAATGGGAGATAATAATACCCTTTGCTTGGCTAATGTCATTAGAGGTGTCTAGTCCAACTAACAAAAGCTATATCCTTTCCTCTGTAATTACATGATGTAGTTGCTCTGAGAAAAAGGTTACAGTGTCTCCCCCATCAATTAAGGCAATCTGTCACACTTGATTAATTCAGCCCACTCCAGTGCACTCAGCAACTTGATACACTTACAAAGGGACACCTACATACCAACTGAATGTGCTGCCTTGGGTAATAGTTAAAGAAATCAGCCACTGGCTGTCAGTATTTGAAGGCTCTGTTATCCAATTAAATGTCTTTGGCTAATGGGGTACTTGATAAGCTACATAAATAGACAATGATTTTTCTCTTTGTTAATGAGTAACAGTGAAATACTTTTGCAACATACTCATTACAAAAGTGACCACAGTTAGAAAGTATGAAAAGGGCAGAAAATTTGAATTAGTTTATGATAAAGAGAAAATTGAGAGACTTTGCATGTGGTATTTTGCTTCATGGATAACTTTACCTGGCTTTAGCCCTTAGTTGGAGAAGGAAATGGCAACCCACTCCAGTATTCTTGCCTAGAGAATCCCGTGGACAGAGGAGCCTGGTGGGCTGCTGTCCATAGGGTCGCACAGAGTCAGACACGACTGAAGCGACTTAGCATGCGTGCATGCATTGGAGAAGGAAATGGCAGCCCACTCCAGTGTTCTTGCCTGGAGTATCCCAGGGCCAGAGGAGGCTGTTGGGCTGCGTCTAAGGGGTCGCACAGAGTCGGACACGACTGCAGCGACTTACCCACTCCAGTGTTCTTGCCTGGAGTATCCCAGGGCCAGAGGAGGCTGTTGGGCTGCGTCTAAGGGGTCGCACAGAGTCAGACACGACTGCAGCGACTTAGCAGCAGCAGCAGCCCTTAGTTGGGCTCCCCTGATGGCTCAGCAGTAGCAAATCTGCCTGTGATACCGGAGAGGCGGGCTCATTCCCCAGCTTGGTAAGATCCCCTGGAAGAGGAACTAACAACCCACTGCAGTATTCTTGCCTGGAGAATCCCGTGGATAGAGGAACCTGGTAGACCACAGGCCATGGGGTCGCAAAAGAGTCAAACACAACTTAGCGACCAAACAGCAACAACAAAGCCCTTAGTTGCGTCTTTAATTCTCAAGACCATCCTGTGGCAATTTGCTTCTGTTCAGCTGTCTTTCCCTTTCCCATCCCAAGAGAATGGGGACCTGTCATTGGGGACCTGTCATTGTCTGTTAGATGAGTCCCTGCTTTAAACAGAGTGGCAATAAAGACACAAGGTAGTTGTGTCATAAAACTCAATGTGATGACATTTTCCCCGATGCTATTTTAATACATAAAAGTAATACATACACAGCACATAATATTTAGAGTCAAGAATCATGTAACAAAGGAAATAAAATCATTCATAACCAGCTATGGTCATTTTTAAAACAAAAAATGATTTGACTTCCAGGCTTAGAAGCATTAAACAAAGAAAGGAATGATGGTCTCAGACTGCTTGATGAATTGTAATATGGCTCTAAGTGATAGTCACAGTAAAAGAAAATAAGGGGAATCAATCAGTCTGAAGAAAAATATCTGTAGGCAAAATATGTATCCAGTTTTGTTAAAAATCAAAGCTATTTTAATTTGTGCTTTTTAGTCAGAAATAGGAATAGCCTCATCATGATTAAATGAAATGTTATAAGGACTAAAATAAGCATTAATACACACAGAACCAGAGTATGGAAATCAGATCACTATTTTTTTAATTGGGGTGTAGTTGCTTTACAATGTTGTATTCATTTCTGCTGTACGATTAAATGAATCAGCTCTATGTGTACATATATCCCCTCCCTTTTGGACCTCTCCCACCCCCTACCTGCATTGCATCCGTCTCTGTCATCACAGAACCCCGAGCTGAGCTCCCGGCAGATCACTTATTGTTTGTATAGCAACATAATTATTCCAATTAGAAGTAAAAAAAACATCAAGTACATTAAATTAAAAGTATAACCATTTCCTTGTACAGTGTTCTTCAGGTTAAAAAGTTTAAATTTGTTAAGATTACCCCTTATTATAATTATGATGCAATTATTGGCATTATTTACTAGATGTGATTTTTCTCACTTTAGACATGAGGAAATGAGGTTTAGTCAACTACTCATGTCCTAAAACGAGTTACTATCCTGTGTTGCATATTATGTTGCACCTTATGACAGATTGCAATATTTCCTTAGAGTAGCTCAGATGAATACATCTTGTAATTGAATGTTACCCAACTTTTGTAACTTTAAGAATATTTTTTTAAATTTGTAGGAAAAACTCAAAAGCTTAGAGAGAGCCATATTGATAAAATGGAAAAAAAAAATAAACATGAGTTGGGACTAATTGGTCCATCCATCACTGTGCCAATCTCTGAAGCCTCTCAACAGAACCCTGAGAACTGTTTAAAAACTGTTCCCACAATTCGATTTGCTGTTATTGTTATTTATGGTGTTTGTTTCAAGTGAAAGACAAAAGATATAAATGAACAATGGATAGATATTTTAAAAAAGAAAACTCTGACCCACAATGTGTAGTAACCAGCCTGGAAACCAACCCATTTTTTAGGCTAACCAGCTTAGGAAGACACCCTACTTTCTGGAAGTCAGACTTAACAGGAATTCAGACCATTGTCTTTAGCTGGTTAACTCAGAATGCCACTAGAAAACTCCTGGAATGATCAACCCCCAGATGGCCAGGACTTGATTAATAATGGATGGCTTCCCTAATTTTTGTCACTGCTTCCAACTTAGGGCCCACCAGAGGAAGCCAAGCATGGGCCCCTAATCAATCATGCAGTATGCCTCCCTTCTAGTTAGCCCACCTCCAACTTTCCCATGCTTAAAACTTCCAATCAGAGGGCACCTGAGACTTCTTTTCTTTCCACTATAAAGCTTTACCATTCTTCTGTCTGCCTCTGAGCCTCTGCCAAAACACAAGTAAATGCTTGCTGACATTCTTGCTATCTGAAGCTTTGAATAAACACATTGCTTTTCTCATTTGGGTGATCTTTTAAAAATTTTCCACACAAGAAGAGCTTTGTTATTTTTATTAAAACAATGCATAATTATCAAAAAGCTCAAGCAATAGAAGAGAGGAAAATATAATCTCATCAGCTAGAAATAATCACCATCACCGTTAGATGATTATAAGAGCAGATATTTCTTTGTGTCTATAGACAGACAAATAAATATCAATAGATAGATTGATAGAAGACTAGGTGCTGAGATGGATGAATGGGAATGATTTTCATAAAATGGCATCACAGAATACATTCTATTTTAAATTAAATTTAATAAATTATTTTATTATAAGAAATGAAAATAAACAGAAGTGAGCTGAGCATCCAATAACTGTTTCTTCCCCAAACATACACTCGTTCCTCATAGATTATCTTAAAGATAGGTAAAAATGGTGTGAAAAACTAAGATATGCAAGTCACATTTTGAATTCTGGATCTCAAGTTTAACGGTATCAAATGCCTGCCTTTATGAAAAATAGGACAAATTCAGATTAACATTTCTTCCTCCCCCCATTTTCCCTCACATCTGTAAATCAGCTATTCATATTAGTATATTTGCTTTGTCAAAATTGGTAATATTTACATTATTTTCCATACAAATATCAGGGGCTGACTTCTGTTGAAATCTGTAGTTTCCATGACTGTTCTAAACCTGCTGTCTTTTGTCAGCCTTTATGATTCCCTCTCTCTTCTTTTCTTTGTTTTGCTTTAGAGTAGGGGCAGAGGCAAGATTAGGGGAAGCATTCATAAACTCCTGACATAGTTTTCTTTGACAAAGAATTGAAACACTGATTTGTCCTATTCTGAATTATTGTCAAATATCCTCTACTATGTATAATATTTATACTATGTATAATATTTCACCTGGTTGGAGGAATATCTTGTTTTTCTGGTAGAATACACTAGGCCTTCAGTTAATTCACTCAATATGTAGGTTTGGGAAATTGTATCCCTGCTAGCATTTTCTTGTTCTGGCTCACTCATCACATGGCATGACACTTATTCTTATGAATTTGCCTTTTTTTTTCTTTTTTTGCATTCCTCCTTACTCTTTTAGTCTACTTCTCTGAAAATTAAAGATATTAATGAAAATCTCTAGTAGTCATGTACAGACTTGAGAGTTGGACCATAAAGAAGGCTGAGCACTGAAGAATTGATGCTTTCAAATTGTAGTGCTGGAGAAGACCCTTGAGAGTCCCTTGGACTGCAAGGAGATCCAACCAGTCAGTCCTAAAGGTGACCAACCCTGAATATTCATTGGAAGGACTGATGCTGAAGCTGAAGCTCCAGTACTTTGGTCACCTGATGCAAAAAGCTGACTCACTGGAAAAGACCCTGATGTTGAGAGAGTGAGGGCAGAAGGAGAAGGGGATCACGTTGGATGTCATCACTGATTCAATGGACATGAGTTTGAGCAAACTCCAGGAGACAGTGAAAGACAGGGAAGCCTGGCATGCTGCAGTCTATGGGGTCACAAAGAGTTGGATACAACTTAGCGACTGAACAGTAACAACAAATGAAAATCTCAGGATTTGGAGGGCTCACCTTCTTTCCCCAAGGTGGTTCTCAGGAGCCAATAATTGTAGTAAAAATGTTAGAATCTGCACCAAGTCATACTCAGATTTCCTACATCTTCTCTCAATCTACCGCTTTTCAAAGTTGATAACTTTTGCAACTTTTGAACTTTCCCCCATTTTCCTGCTTTCTGCTCCTGTTTTTCCAGTGTTGGAAGGGAGAGTCAGTAAACTTAAACATCAGGAGCACTGGATGGGAGTGGTATATAAATTCTTTATGTCGATGGTCACTAGCCTTTGAGTGAGGAGCAGAGAATCATGAAAGGTACAGAGTTTTTGAAGGAGGTTTTCAAATGCATTTGCATTCCAAAAATTGTCTGCAGGCTGAATAAAAACAGTACTTATGTGTTAGTATATTTCAAATGAATTCAGGTGCTGTTTTATGGTGAATAAAATGGAAAGTAATTTAAATGCATTACTGAATTCTTTATAGCTCTTTGTCATTATGTATTTAGGGGAGGCAATATGGCAGTACTAAGCTGCTGCAGCTAGAAAGCCATGTCACCATATAACCTTGAGAAAGTCATTTAACTATTGTGAACCCCACCATAAAGTGAGTTGATGATAGTGTCTGTCTTACAGGGTTGTTGTAAGCCTAAAGGAAATAATCCATGCAAAGCATTTGTCATGATGCCAGTTACCTCATGAGCACTCAGTGTCAGTGATTACAGTTGCAATCAATGGATACTATCATATGAAAACCTAATAATTGTTTGGAAGAAGATATTCTTATTTTAATGTTGAGAATCACAGCAGGGCCAGGTAAGCCTCTTGACTCTTTGGACATGGCTTATCTACTTCCATTAGGTTAAATTACATAAGTGCTTCAGCTGCAAGAAAATGTATTGAGCATGCTTCCAAAGAAACAAGGCTGATGGCAGTTTAGCATGTAGCATGTGGCATCTATTTGAATGCATGAGATGTCCCAGCTTGATTTCCACAAGAAGCAGACACTGACTTGAAGGTTAGCATGAGGAATTTTATTTGGAGGGCTCTCAGGACCAATACAGAAGAAGGAAAGGAAAGAAAATAAGATTGGGCAGACGGAAAAGTAAGGTATTGATTCAGTTTTTAAAAAAATTTCTTTTGATGTGAACCATGTTTTAAAGTTCTTATTGAATTTGTTTCCAATATTGCTTCTGTTTCATGTTTTGATTTCCTGGGCCCTGAGGCATATGGGATCTTAGTTCGCGGACCAGGATTTGAACCCACACCCCTTGCAACCACTGGACCACCATGGAAGTCCCTGATTCAATTTCAAGGAAGGCCATAGCTGACTCCCACAGAGAGCTCTGAAGTTATGATGGCCCACCAAAGTGGTCTCAAGCTGTGACAAGCAGGGCTGTACCTTTATATTCTCACATTGACCAGTGCTTGCATGCCAGACACCTCTGCTTGAGGCAACTGTCCTCAGTTGAGGGTAATTTCTGGCGAGGGCTCAGCTTGAAGGACTGACAGCTGGTAGTCTTCTGGCAGGTAGGGGCGAAAGTTCTTCAGGTGTGAGGGAGGTTTGAGTGGACACAACAGAGTCCTCTCCATTAGCTGCGGCCTGCTCTTGAAAAGGCATGTGTTCTAGACTCAAAATAGTTCTGAAACAGTATTCTAAATAAATTTCAGAGCTAGTTTACTCACTGCTTTAAAGCATGCATCTAATTACTATTTTTATTGTATATTCTGATCATGATATGAAATAGATAATGAAAAATATCAATGTATTCTTTAGTTGAAATGCATTTTAATATGTGATTAACATGGTTTGGAATGTTGACTGTAGATACTGCATTGAGTCTGATTGAACCTGGCTATCCATCTATATTTTAAAGACTATATATACATATGTGTGTATTTGCACACATATATTCAGATCTGTTTTGTGAGCATGCTTGAACATGATTTTTACATGTTCATGTAAGAGCAGCATTTTTTCTCAGGTCAGTGTCAAGCACTGTAGGAAATATAAAGAATCAGAAGCATCCCAGTCCTCAGGGAACTAAGAGGAGGTAAAACATCTGCACAGGGATTATTTGTAGCAGACCACTTTCAAAAGACTTAAGAGGCCCGACACAGACATGACAGGATAGACAGAAGAGCAGCTTATTCAGGAGGAGGCTGTGTGTAGCCAGGTTCAAGTCCGGCTCTGTTACCTCCTAGCTCTGTGACATTAGACAAAGTACTTAACTGTTTGTGCCTCACTTTCCTTATCTGTGAAAGGGGTTTAATAGTTCCAGTACTACAGGATTGTTAGGAGGGTTACCTAAGTTAACATACAGGTATGAGTTTTGTCTATGATCCAGTGCAAGAAACATGATCCTTTTTTCTTTAAAATAATCAGACTAATGTACTCAAAACTCCTTCTTATCTGAGTCAGAACTGAAATTTATGTTTTTGCAGTGAATCTAGAGTTGTATGAAAATCACAATATTTTGCTCTTGTTAAATCTGCAAAGAATCTCCTTTTCCTTTTTAAACTGAATGATAATTTACAACAGTGTGTTAGTTATAGGTATACAGCAAAGCGATTCAGTTATATGTGTGTGTGTATATGTAGTATAGTCTTTTTCAGATTCTTTTACATTATAGATTATTACAAGATAATGAACATAACCTGTGCTATACAATAAATTCTTTGGCTTATCTCTTATATACAGTGGTATGTATCTGCTTTTCTCTGTCTGACTTACTTCAATTAGCATAATATCCACTAAGTCCATCCATTTTGTACAAATGGCAATATTTCACTCTTTTTTTACGGCTGAGTAATATTCCATTGTGTATATATCTATTCACAGATTAACAGGGAAACCTGGCCATGATACAGTCCACGGGGCCATGAAGAGTCAGACACAACTTGGTGACTGAACAGCAATTTCTTTATCCATTCATCTGTTGGTAGACATTTAGATTGCTTCCATATCTTGGGTGTTGTGGATAGTGCTGCTATGAACATTATATATATTAATTAATATCTTTTCAAATTAGAGTTTGTGTCTTTTCCAGATAAATGCCTCAGAGTGGGATTGCTGGATCATATGGCAACTATATTTGTAGTTTTTTTAAAAGGAAGCTCCACATCATTTTCCATAGTGGTTGTACCAATTTACATTCCCACCCACAATGTAGGAGTGTTCCCTTTTATCCATACTCTCTCTAACAAATTGAGAATCACAATATTGAAGAATATTTGAAGAATAGCCTTCTGGTCTGCAATGCACACTTGTCATCACTGTTACATGGACTTCCTCTGCTCCCCATCAAAGGGGAATTTAGATTTTTTTTTTCCTGAGGCTAAAAACTACATACTGTAGTCTCTGACCTTCTCAGGTACACCTTGCTGTCATCTCATCTGAGACTGGCATCTTCCTGGTTGTAGACCATGGAGCAACACATCATTCTCCATCACTTCTGAACTTTCCAGACTACTCCTCCCCCATTCTCCAGAAAAAGTCTCTCAGAACCTTTCTTGTCTAAAGGCTAATTCATTACCTTTCCCAACCCGGGGGTATTAGGAGATTCAGATATGCTTCTGTCAAAATGATGCTAGTCCATTCCCAGAGAAAGACCACTGGGCAGGCTGAATGTGGACTCAAAGAAGGCAGGTGTTTTGTTGAGTGGTGGGAAGGGAGGTTCCCTATAAATCAATGTTTTGAAGAGTTATAACATCAAATGAAATCTTGGACTATTCAGATACAACTCAAGTGGAAGTAAGTTGGAAAATGAAGAAATTTAGAAATAGAAGAGAGGAATCTTATTAGAAGAAAAGAAATAATGGAATCCTAAATATTTAGCCATCCCTTACATTATGATTATCACATCAAATACCTTGTTGAGCATCTGAAAAGCTGTATGAAAATAAAATGCTTTTGTCCATTTACTTTTTTTTATTGAAAGACATCCATTAATATATATTTTTGATTTATTAACATTGAACTCATGGCTAACAATATTACAACTCATAATGGAACAAAGCTTATTTAACACACATGTTTTCTCCATAAGGTACTTCACAGCCTTCTTGGACTTGAGAACAGCAGCACTATTCTTGGGGGCCATTTGAAACAGAAAATCACCAACAAAAAGTAAAAATGAAATCAAATAATATGACACCAAAAAGACTGAGAAAGAGGCACTTTATAGTAGAATAGCTGAAACAGAGAGAACTTTACCTTATTTGACCTCAGCTGGGACCATATGCATTGTGTGACTCAAATTTTTCACTGCATTGAGAAGAACCAGAGATCAAATTGCCAACATCCACTGGATCATCAAAAAGCAAGAGAGTTCCAGAAAAATATATACTTCTGCTTTATTGACTTTGCTAAAGCCTTTGACTGTGTGGATCACAATTAACTGTGGAAAATTCTTCAAGAGATGGGAATACCAGACCACCTGACCTGCCTTTTGAGAAATCTGTATGCAGGTCAGGAAGCAACAGTTAGAACTGGACATGGAACAACAGACTGGTTCCAAATAGGAAAAGGAGTACATCAAGGCTGTATATTGTCACCCTGCTTATTTGCCGAGTACATTGGGCTGGATGAAGCACAAGCTGGAAGTTTGTGCCATGAAGCACATGGCATCTGGTCCCATCACTTCATGGCAAATAAATGGGGAAACAGTGGAAACAGTGACAGACTTAATTTTTTGGGGGGGCTCCAGTATCACTGCAGATGGTGGCTGCGGCCATGAAATTAAAAGATGCTTACCCCTTGGAAGAAAAGTTATGACCAACCTAGGTAGCATATTAAAAAGCAGAGACATTACTTTGCCAACAAAGATCCATCTAGTCAAGGCTATGGTTTTTCCAGTAGTCATGTGTGGATGTGAGAGTTGGACTATTAAAGAAAGCTGAGCATCAAAGAATTGATGCTTTTGAACTGTGGTGTTGGAGAAGACTCTTGAGAGTCCCTTGGACTGCAAGGAGATCCAACCAGTCCATCCTAAAGGAAATCGGTCCTGAATATCCATTGGAAGGACTGATGTTGAAGCTGAAACTCCAATACTTTGGCCATCTGATGTGAAGAACTGACTCATTTGAAAAGACCCTGATGCTGGGAATTGAATTGAAGGTTGGAGGAGAAGGGAATGACAGAGGATGAGATGTTTGGATGGCATCACTGACTCAATCAACATCAGTTTGAGTAAACTCTAGGATTTGGTGATGGATAGGGAGGCCTGGCATGCTACAGTCCATGGGGTCACAAAAAGTTGGACATGACTGAGTGACTGAACTGAACTGAACTGAACTGAGCATATCCATGAATGCCCAAAAAAGTGATGAGTATTGATGTTGGGGGTACAAATAAATTTTAGTGAATAGGCAGATTCACAAATACAGAGTATGTGAATCGTGATGATCCATTTTACTTGGAAATAAATATTTACTGGGTGCCCCCAAAGGAGTAACATAGCTGTATTTTTTAAGTTCAGTTATTTGAATATTTTAAGGCACTTCAGATTGGGTTGTAATTATTCAGTCTAGAGTATTAATATTGGGAGGAATCTTAAAGATCAATCTTCTCACTTTATAGATAAAGATGAATACCAGAGACAAAAGGCAACTTTCCTAAAGTTGCATTGTAAATCACATAGTGTCAAAACAGGACTAAAATCTCTTATCCCTGATCCTAAGCCCTTTTCTTTTTTTTTAATAGTCTACCCCATACAATGTAGCATGTGTTTTTCAAAATGAATGTTAAAACTGAGATTGTATCAATGATTTGATACAATTCCTGATTTGACTTCATCCCCCCTCCCCGCTAAAAAGTGAATTCCTCTTAGCAAAAGCAGTGAGCATTGATAGTCAGTCTTGATGATCTGTATTATCATTGGCAGATATTCTCTAATTTTTTTGAATTAATTTATTTGTTTTTGGCTGCACTGGGTCTTCATGGCAGCACGGCAGCTTTTCCTAGGTCAGCAGAGAGCTCCCCTCTGTTTGCAGTGTGCAGGTTCCTCATGGTCGTGGCTTCTTTCTTTGCAGAGCACAGGCTCTGGAGCATGGGCTCAGTAGCTGTGGCACATGGGCTTAGTTGCCCTGGGGCATGTGGAATCTTCCCAGACTAGAGATCGAATCTGTGTTCCCTGCACTGACAGGCAGGTTCTTAAACACTAGATCATCCGGGAAGTCCTAATGTTTAAGCTTAACCATATCATGTATTACACCCATGGAGATGCATGCTCTCTACATAGAAACAAACCAGCTTTAGTCTTTAGTATATACTGTGAGTAAAGTCAACTAGGAAGGATCTTAAATGATGGTTAAAATAATAAAACATAACTTAAGAAAAATTTTATTGTATATACAGTATCAAAAATTAAATTTATTTTCAACAGTTTTATACTGTATACTCATAAAGCCTTAAGTAAATAAGTGTTAGTCGCTCAGTCGTGCCCGATTCTTTGCGACCCCATGCACTGTAGCCCACCAGGCTCCTCTGTCCATGAGATTTTCCAGGCAAGGATACTGGAGTGGGTTGCCATTTCCTTCTCCAGGGGATCTTCCCAACCCAGGGATTGAACCCGGGTCTCCTGCACTGGAGGTAGATTCTTTACTGACTGAGCCAAAAGGGAAATTATGAAGCCTTAAACATTCAAATAACTCACCTTCTAAAGACTATCACTCTTTTAGGGGAAAAATGACCCAAGAAGCATTTATTGTCTGTTTTGGAATGGGGAATAATTTAAATGTTGAGAGGCTGATTATAACATAGATGATATATAGATAAATCGATAGATAAGCAGATAGAAATAATGATATCTGAAAAAAAATATATTTAATCACTTTTTTTTTGGTTTTCCTTATTAATTTTTTTTCCATTTATTTTTATTAGTTGGAGGCTAATTACTTTACATCATTGCAGTGGTTTTTGTCATACATTGAAATGAATTAGCCACGGATTTACATGTATTCCCCAATCTACTGGAATGTTTAGGTACTCAGGACATCTTTGCTTCTAATTAGTGATTTTCAATTTGTTCTCAATTTGCTGTAGTGACAAGAGGTCAAATTTTAATATTCCATTGAGTTGAAGTTACTAATTATTTCAGGAAGTCAGAGGGAGGGGGTTCTGTCAAGGAATTGGTTTGTGAAGCCTGAACTATATTCTGAAGTCATAAATATCTTTTCTTTAATGTTTTTTGTAAAATTTGACCACACATTTAAATATGTCCTATAGCTTTTCCTGGAGGTCCCCAGGGGGTTCAGTGGTAACAGAATCTGCCTACAGTGCAGTAGACACCAGAGATGCGAGTCCAGTCCCTGGGTTGATCAGGCCCTCAAGGAGGAAATGGCAACCCGCTTCAGTGTTCTTGCCTGAGAATCCCATGGACTGCGGCGCCTGGTAGGCTATAGTCCATAGGATTGCAAAGAGTCAGATATGGCTGAGTACGGAGCACATAGCTCTTTCTAATGGTTTGGCATGGGTCATTAACTATCCCAGCACTCTAAGTATTTCCTGTGCTAGGAAATCAAGGATGGAACTGACAGATTGCTGGACCAAGAGTCAAAGAGGCCAGGGTCAAGAGACCACTGACTTACTAAGGAAATTTTATTTGAGAAATGGGAGTCAATAGATGATAGAATAATTATCCCTTAATGCTATTAGTAAATTTAAATGTTAATGATTTTTTAAAAGGACTGTACTCCCTTAATCAAGGAGGTAAAAGACCTATATATTGAAAACTGCAATACATTAGTGAAAAAAATGGAAATATACACAAATGGAAAGATACTCCATGATCATGGACTGGAAGAATCAATACTGTTAAAATGTCAGTATTACTCAACACAATATACAGGATCAATGCAATATCTGTCAAAATTCCAATGACATTTTTTAAATAAGATAAAACAAATAATCCTAAGATTTGTATAGAACTAAAAATCCTGAATAGTCAAGGCAATCTTTAGAAAGGAGGTACGATGCTTCCTGATTTCAAACTGCTGGTTTGGCAAAAAAGTTGGTTTTTTCCATAACATCTTACAGAAGAATCCAAAAGAACTTTTTGGCCAATCTTATATATTTCAAAGCTATAGTAATGGAAACAATATGATATTGGAATAAAACCAGACACATAGATCAATGAAACAAAACAGAGAGCCCAGAGCCCATACATATGAGTCAACTAATTTGTAGCAAAGGAGCCAAGACAATACAATGAGGGAAAGGACAGTTTCTTGAATAAATGTTGTTGGAAAAACTGGACAACCACATGCAAAAGAATGAAACTGCACTCTAAAAATGGGGAGATATAAGTCAAAGGACACAAATTTTTAGTTATAATCTAATGTATAATATGGGGTGACTATGGTATTAATATCATATTGTATACTTGAAATTGGCTAAGAGAGTAGATCTTAAGTTGTTGTTCAGTTCTTAAGTCATGTCCGACTCTTTGTGACCCCATGGATTTCAGTCCGCCAAGCTTCCCTGTCTTTGACGATCTCCTGGAGTTTGCTCAAACTCATGTCCATTGTGTCAATGATGCCATCCAACTGTCTTGTTCTCTGTCATCCACTTCTCCTCTTGCCCTCAGTCTTTCCCAGCATCACGGTCTTTTCCAATGAGTCACTTTGCACATCAGGTGGCCAAAGTATTGGAGCTTCAGCTTGAGCATCAGTCCTTCCAATGAATATTCAGGGTTGATTTCCTTAGATATTATCACCAAAAGGTCTTAAGTGTTCTCACCAAAAAAAAAAGTAGCTATACGAGGTGATGGATGTTTTAATTAACTCAATTGTGGGAATCATTTCACAATATTTATGTATATCAAATCATCCCATTGTATACTTTAAATATATTATACTTTTATTTGTTAATTATACCTCAAGGAAGCTAAAGGAAAAAAAAAGCCATCACGTGTGGTGTTAAGAGAGTTGACAATGTACTCAGGCTGTCTAGGTTGAAATTCTGACCCTAGCACATTTTGTCTGTATGGCCTTAAGCAAGTTTCCTCAACTCCTTTATCCCTGCTTGGTCATCTGTAATGGGGCTAATAAAAGTACTAACCACATAGCATTGTGATGTGGGTTAAGTGAGCTTGTATGATAAATATTTAGAACAGTGCTTGGCACATATTAGATGTTCAATAAATATGAATTGTTATTATATTTGTAGGACTTGAAATCTCTTCATATCTCATTTTAATACCTATAAAGTAGGAACATTAGTACATTTTCTTTCTCTTTAGAATTATAATACATCTCCAAGTTGAGTGGAAATGTTTTAAACTGTAAGTGCTATGGATCAACAAAGGGTAACCGTTGTTCCACTTTTAAAAAGGAGAAGATAATTACTATGTGGTCTTTTTTCAGGAGCATTAGTCAACAAACTTTTTTTTTGCACCCACGGAGTTGCAAGCTACTGTGTGATGATTCAAATAATGTAGAAAGCTCAATTATGGACTGAAGTAGAATGTTTTTCTCATGTCAGAATTCTTGTAACTGCAGTATCAGGGCAGGAGAATGCCAGTTTTCATGTGGAAAAGAAACCCTTTCCTCAGAAACACACAGGATTTTACAAAGAGTAAATAAGGAAGGAATCTATTTTTAAACTGCCTCTCCTCTTAAGAAAAATAAAGTCAAATATTCTTCTTTGCATATTATGTCTATGTCTTCCCTTTGCTTTATTAGAAGTACAAAGGTATTCCAGATACCTAGCAGGTCAGCCTCCCCCATGTACGTTTCTGTTTTTGTTCCCTTGTTGGAAAAACAAAGCTCACAGTTTATTTTAGATTAGCATTTGTTTCCCTGTCACCATTGGGCATTAACTGAGCCTTCCCATTGCCAAACCCCCTACCTAATGATGCTGATAGAGACTGGCTCAAAGGAAAAGTCAATTTAAGTTTATGAAATAAATATCTGTTAGTGAAAGATGGTGACTAATCAGATTCTGTCATTAGGAAGACTCATTTAATTAAAGGAGAAGAATATCATGGGCTCACTCTGAGGATCATAAAATCTTCTCCAGGAGCAACTCCACCCCAAGCATCTCAAAGTTAAAATCAAATGGGAAAGGTTGCTTACCTTTTGTTTCTAATTGAGCACAATGAACTTTGAGCCTGTTTAATGAAATTTCCTGAGAAGTTATGACATCATCAGGTAACATTAGGAAATATATGCATATTAGGATATATATTGAGAAAAATGAAAAGAGAGTCGGAGAATCACTGTGATATCCTGAACATAGAATGCATCCAGCCTATTGGTGAATGAAGGTGAAACAGGAAATGTCCCCATCTGCCTGAGTGAATGTGAAACGCAGAAGCGTTGAGAATCAAGCTGCCTGCCACATGTCTGTTGTGGGTCCAGACTTTCTGGCTGAGATGAAGGGGAGACCTCCAAGGGTACACTGGGCATTAGCATTCAGTGATGCCAATGAGAACAGAGCCATGGCCCAAGTCAGCAAGCATGGGGATGGGAGACTGAAAATTTTTCTCAAGTGAAATTATTGCCTCTATCCATTAAAATAGATTATGTACCTAACAGCTATGGATTGCAGCAGAATTATGGACTACTCATTTTTGGATGATAAGTAATTCCCCTAGGAAATTAGACAACCCCCAAGAGAAAGGGGGAATTGGAAAAACCTGAAATTTGACCGCCAAGAAGAAAATAAGCTACCATTGGACATGTTTAAGTTCTGTTTAATAGGGTTGATGGAGTTTGCGCCTCCTACACACAAGAGGCAAAAATAATTATATTTATACATCTGTTCAGTTCGGTTCAGTCACTCAGTCATGTCCAACTCTTTGCGACCCCATGGACTGCAGCGCACCACGCCTCCCTATCCATCACCAACTCCCGGAGTTTACTCAAACTCATGTCCATTGAATTGGTGATGCCATCCAAACATCTCATCCTCTGTCATCTCCTTCTCCTCCTGCCTTCAATCTTTCCCAGCATCAGGGTCTTTTCAAATGAGTCAGTTCTTCACATCAGATGGCCAAAGTATTGGAGTTTCAGCTTCAACATCAGTCCTTCCAATGGATATTCAGGACCGATTTCCTTTAGGATGGACTGGTTGGATCTCCTTGCTGTCCAAGGGACTCTCAAGAGTCTTCTCCAACACCACAGTTCAGAAGCATCAATTCTTTGGTGCTCAGCTTTCTTCACAGTCCAACTCTCACATCCACACACAACTACTGGAAAAGCCATAGCCTTGAGTAGATGGACATTTGTTGGCAAAGTAATGTCTCTGCTTTTTAATATTCTGTCTAGGTTAGTCATAACTTTCCTTCCAAGGAGTGAGCGTCTTTTAATTTCATGGCTGCAGTCACCATCTGCAGTGACTTTGGAGCCCCCAGAAATAAAGTCAGTCACCATTTCCACTGTTTCCCCATCGATTTGCCATGAAGTGATGGGACCAGATGCCATGATCTTAGTTTTCTGAATGTTGAGTTTTAAGTCAACTTTTTCACTTTCCTTTTTCCCTCTCATCAAAAGGCTCTTTGGTTCTTCTTCACTTTCTGCCATAGGATGGTATCATCTGCATATCTGAGGTTATTGATATTTCTCCCGGCAATCTTGACTCCAGCTTGTGCTTCATTCAGCCCAGAATTTCTCATGATGTACTCTGCATATAAGTTAAATAGGCAGGATGACAATATACAGCCTTGATGTACTCCTTTTCCTATTTGGAACCACTCTTTTGTTCCATGTCCAGTTCTAACTGTTGCTTTTTGACCTGCATATAGATTTCTCAAGAGGCAGATCAGGTGGTCTGCTATTCCCATCTCTTTAAGAATTTTCCTGTTTGTGGTGAGCCACACAATCAAAGGCTTTGGCATCATCAATAAAGCAGATATAGATGTTTTTCTGGAACTCTCTTGCTTTTTCAATAATCCAATGGGTGTTGGCAATTTGATCTCTGGTTCCTCTGTCTTTTCTAAATCCAGCTTGAAGATCTGGAAGTTCACAGTTCATGTACTGTTGAAGCCTGGCTTGGAGAATTTTGAGGATTACTTTGCTAGCGTGTGAGATGAGTGCAATTGTGTGGTAGTTTGAGCATTCTTTGGCATTGCCTTTCTTTGGGATTGAAATGAAAACTGATGTTTTCCAGTCCTGTGGCCACTGCTGAGTTTTCCAAATTTGCTGGCATATTGGGTGCAGGTCTTTCACAGCATCATCTTTCAGGATTTGAAACAGCTCAGTGGAATTCCATTACCTCCACTAGCTTTGTTCATTGTGATGCTTCCTGAGACCCACTTGACTTTGCATTCCAGGATGCTTGGCTCTAGGTGAGTGATCACACCATCCTGATTATCTGTGTCATGAAGATCTTTTTTGTATAGTTCTTCTGTGTATTCTTGCCACTTCTTCTTAATATCTTCTGCTTCTGTTAGGTCCATACCATTTCTGTCCTTTATTGAGCCCATCTTTGCATGAAATGTTCCCTTGGTATCTCTAATTTTTTTTTAAGAGATCTCTAGTCTTTCCCATTCTATTGTTTTCCTCTATTTCTTTGCACTGATCACCGAGGAAGGCTTTCTTATCTCTCCTTGCTATTCTTTGGAACTCTGCATTCAAATGTGTATGTCTTTCCTTTTCTCCTTTGCCTTTCACTTCTTTTCTTTTCACAGCTATTTGTAAGGCCTCCTCAGACAGCCATTTTGATTTTTTGCATTTCTTTTTCTTGGGTATGGTCTTGATCCCTGTCTCCTGTACAATGTCATGAACCTGCATCGATAGTTCATCAGGCACTCTGCCCCTCAGATCTAACCACCTGAATCGATTTATCACTTCCACTGTATAATCGTAAGGGATTTGATTTAGGTCATACCTGAATGGTCTAGTGGTTTTCCCTACTTTCTTCAATTTCAGTCTGAATTTTGCAGTAAGGAGTTCATGATCTGAGCCACAGTCAGTCCCTGGTCTTGTTTTTGCTGGCTGTACAGCTTCTCCATCTTTGGCTGCAAAGAATATAATCATTCTGATCCGTATTGACCATTGGGTGATGTCCATGTGTAGAGTCTTCTCTTGTGTTGTATATCTGAGTTGGGTCCTATAGACTCCATCACAGAGGATGAAAACAAAGGAGTGTCCAACCTAATGTGGGGAGGATCAAGGTACAGAGAAAGGAATTCTGGAATTAATACACAGAAGGTTATCACTGTCAAAAGCCTGACTTTCACTCAGATCTCCTCTTTACTTTGGAGAGGACTTGGAAAACAGTTACTGGGGGTAGTTAGTTCAGGAAGTCTTGTTTATAGTTTTGCAAGGTTTGGACCTGACTGCCCATTTTCATGGTTTCTGTCCAATTCTATACATTGACTGTACTTTTCATGTTTAAGATATGTAGTCAAACAGCATAACTTTATTTCAAAATCTGCATGCTACAAGTAGTTGGATAGAGATCATCTCTGACTGAGGATGGTACTTCAAAGTTTTTAAAGCATTGAACTTCTTTGATTTTTTTTTTTTTTTTGCTTTTTTCTTTTTTGTTACCCCATGGCTAGCTTCCAAGGCAACAACTGAAATGAAACCAATATAGTTCCCAGAAATGAGATCTGCTGTATTTTCCCTGGCAAGCCAGGGTTACATTGTGTGAAATCAAGTGTTGGAATGCATCTTGAGATTGATTGACTCAGACCATTGCTTGTTTTATACATTACAGTATACATCAATTGATAAATATAACTTTTCTGTGTCTGGAGCCAACTACTAAGCTTAAGGAAAAAAAGTAAGAAGCATTAAGAAATAGAATAAGAATAGTAATGTGACAGGCTCAATTTCTATTATGATTTGACAATCTAGACATTAAAGAGAAGTCCTAATTTTAAAATACAGAAAGAATAGGTAAACCAGTACTGTCAAGTATCAGGAGAAAGTTGAAAGACCAAAAGATTATAGTAGATGGAGCCTAGCATGGGAGGCCAGAACAGGTTTCTATGTATTAATTAATTAGACAAATACTGGTTGAATATTTACCTTGTATCATACACTGTGATTCCCTTGTGGCTCAGCTGGTAAAGAATATGCCTGCAATGCAGGACACCTGGGTTCAATCCCTGGGTTGGGAAGATCCCCTGGAGAAGGAAATGCCTACCCACTTCAGTATTCTGGCCTCGAGAATTCCATGGACTGTATAGCCCATGGGGTTGCAAAGAGACACAACTGAGTGAGTTTCCCTTTCGTACACTGTGCTAGGCACTGGGAGATAAAAACTGCTGCTCTCATGATGAGACGAAGAGACATATCAAATGGTACTATGTTTATAACTGGTAGTGTCTGGGTTTTTGTTGTTGTTTAGTCACTAGGTCGTGTCTGACTCTTGTGACCCCACAGACTATAGGCCAGCAGGCTCCTCTATCCAGGGGATTTCCCACGCAAGAATACTGGAGTGGGTTGCCGTTTCCTTCTCCAGGAGATCTTCCCAATGCAGGGACTGAACCCATGTCTTCTGCATTGCAGGCGGGTTCTTTACAGCTGAGCCACTGGGGAAGGTGTTTGGGTAAAGTGCCTTTTCAATAGGTACTTTCTACGATGTCCGCTTGTCCCAGAGAAAAGTCGCATATACTTGCCAGACCAGTGGCAGAGGAAGAGGTTGTTCTGTCGCCACTCCTACTCTCTGTTCTGCCCTCTTGTGCAGTCCTGTTTGCCCTAGTGTCCAAATTGGGCAGAGAGCAGAACAGTCATCACACTGTATCTAATTGGGAGGAAGATGCCTTTCTCCTGTTCTAGCAGGTTTGCCCAATCTCTTAGTTTTATTAGAGCCCTGCTTCCTCACACCCTATGTGTGCGCACACGCGCGCACACGCACGCACACACACACACAATTGTTTTGGGCATAGGAGTATACACCTGTCACCTCTCTCATGGGAAGTTAAGGAGAAAGCCTTAACCTAACTTCAGATGGATTTCTTGCAGTCTCACACCCCTGCAGTTCTTGTAGTCGGTTCTTATACAAGTTGGGAGACACCAGGTTGCCTGGGGGTTCAGGAGGCCTCAGATGGATCATTGTGGGTATCCGATCCAGTTAGATTGCTTCCTAATAAAATTTGAAGGGGATATCTTGCCTGCTCTTGCTTTGCATCACTTGACAGGGATTCTTATAATCTATTTTCAGAAATTTATGTTCTGGTAATTCATTTAGGAACAACAAAGTCCCACTTACTATCCTACTGCAAATTATCTATGAAAAGAAGAGGGTTGTCTACTTTAAATTTTTTTCTCATGGAATAAAATTAAATGATAGGTGATAGGCACTTAGGGAAACTCACTGAAAACATAGTCAATAATACCAAAAGAGCCTCATAGTAGGTGCTAATAGCAGCTTCCTCTGAACTCGGTTGAGGGTGCTGAACTGCGGGATTGCAATCGCCCTTTTGAACTGACTGCAATACATGTGGATTGTATTAAATTTGGTTTTCACAAACCCTTCCAAGATGAATCTTCAAGCCAGGGACCTGATTGTGATAAGGGTAAAAGTAATAATTGAAAAAATAAATGCAACTTAAACATTAAAAAAAATTTAAAAAATACAAAAAAGGCAAAAAGAAAATAAAACCAAAAAGAAATTAAAACTGAATTAAAAAATTAAAACAAAAATATGAAAGTAAGAACATGTAACCAACATGTAAATAATGATAACATATCTTGAATTTAAATGTTTTAGCATTTTACCAAATACTATTATACCTATGTAATTTGATTTTAATGAAAACCCTGCTGTGATGGAGAGAATACTCTGACTTTGCAGAGGAGAGACGATTCCTCTCACTTGAGGTTATGTGCCTTACACAGAATCACCTGAGAGAGTGATCTGGAATGCAGGACATCTAACTTCCTCTCTCCTCACAACCAGCGATCAGTTTCAGTTCTACAATACTCAGCAACATCTTATCATGTGGGGATGAGGGTTAAAATTTAGGATTATGGCAGAAATTAAGACCAAAATGACATTGAAAAATCCTCTATTGTTACCAGCACAATCTGGCTTCTTTGATTTTTAAAAACCAACAACTATCTTTAAAATATATTATTATTTCCTACATCCAATTCCAGTAAATTAAATGCATAAATGATGTGATTTTATTGAATTTCTGTAATAATATTTGGAACAAAAGCCATTATCATTTATTTTGCAGAGAATATGTTGTCTAAGTCTCTATAAACATCTCTAATTTCTCCTCTAGCGTTGTTATTCTCTGCTTAAACAGAACATCCATTGCTCTTAGGACTTCAGAAAAATTCTAAGGATTCTAAGATTCAGTGCTTGTGGTCATCAGGCAAGCCCACTATTTTAAAGTTTATTTTAAAGAATAAACTTAAGACAATAGAGATTGTCTTAAGATTGTTGCTAAGCGATTTTAGACAGCACAGCTGTCTCTTCACATAGGTATTTGGACTTTAGCTAACCTGTGTACTCCCTGGGAACTTTCCCAGATCTTTGAACATATATAGTAAAAGTAGATCATTCACATGTTGATTCATTGTTGCTATAGATTTAATTGTGGGAGATCTGATGTCTTATGAGTAAGGCAGCCAGGGGACAGCAGTTACAAATGAAAGAAGACACCCAAATCCTGCTTTGCTATCAAGTGGTTATAAGAGACAGGAGTTCAAGGATTTTATTTTTTGATTCCTCTGTTTTTACTAGTATTCTAATATTTTCCCCATTTTGAATCCTAAGCTATACCATGGTAACTGGAAACTTTCAGCTCTAAGAGACATTGTAACAGATGACTAAGGACTTAAAATAAAACATATTTCTGAAAAACCCATGGCTATTTCTAAAGCAATCATCAATAAAATTGAAGAAATGCACAACTAGAAGAAAAAATAAAATTGATTACAAATTTTAATTTTTGAGCTTAATTTTTTAAATGTTTCAAATTGAATGATGTGACGGGTTAAGATAGGTTTGCAAAAGGCCCTGGATAAAAAATACCTAGGTTCTACCACTTACTGGCAGAAGGATTTTGGGAATTTACTTACGCTTTCTAAACTTTTGCTTCTGTCTCTTCCTCTTCTTTCTTTCCATCCCCATTTAAAGAAATGGGATGAATGACCTAGCAATAAATATGATTTTTTTTTCTCTTTAGTTATCCCTTTCCCCCTTTTTTAAGGTAGTAACTATGCTTTGTAATTTCTTATCTTTGGAATATTTGTAATGTATTATGTGGAAAGAAGATGATGGGGACGTGCTCTTTGTGTTCTGTTAAACTTTATTTTTTATCATCTTTTTTTTTCCATTTATTTTTATTAGTTGGAGGCTAATTACTTTATATCATTGCAGTGGTTTTTGTCATACATTGAAATGAATTAGCCATGGATTTACATGTATTCCCCATCCCAGTCCCCCCTCCCACCTCCCTCTCCACCCGATCCCTCTGGGTCTTCCCAGTGCACCAGGCCCGAGCACTTGTCTCATGCACCCAACCTGGGCTGGTGATCTGTTTCACCCTAGATAATATACATGTTTCGATGCTGTTCTCTTGAAACATCCCACCCTCACCTTCTCCCAGAGTCCACAAGTCTGTTCTATACATCTGAATCTCTTTTTCTGTTTTGCATATAGGGTTATCGCTACCATCTTTCTAAATTCCATATATATGTGTTAGTATACTGTAATGGTCTTTATCTTTCTGGCTTACTTCACTCTGTATAATGGGCTCCAGTTTCATCCATCTCATTAGAACTGATTCAAATGAATTCTTTTTAATGGTTGAGTAATAATCCACAGTGTATATGTACCACAGCTTCCTCATCCATTCGTCTGCTGATGGGCATCTAGGTTGCTTCCATGTCCTGGCTATTATAAACAGTGCTGCGATGAACACTGGGGTGCACATGTCTCTTTCAGATCTGGTTTCCTTGGTGTGTATGCCCAGAAGTGGGATTGCTGGGTCATATGGCAGTTCTATTTCCAGCTTTTTAAGAAATCTCCACACTGTTTTCCATAGTGGCTGTACTAATTTGCATTCCCACCAACAGTGTAAGAGGGTTCCCTTTTCTCCACACCCTCTCCAGCATTTATTGCTTGTAGACTTTTGGATAGCAGCCATCCTGACTGGTGTGTAATGGTACCTCATTGTGGTTTTGATTTGCATTTCTCTGATAATGAGTGATGTTGAGCATCTTTTCTTTTTTTTTTTTTTCCATTTATTTTTATTAGTTGGAGGCTAATCACTTTACATCATTACAGTAGTTTTTGTCATACATTGAAATGAATTAGCCATGGATTTACATGTACCCCATCCCAGTCCCCCCTCCCACCTCCCTCTCCACCCGATCCCTCTGGGTCTTCCCAGTCCACGAGGCCTGAGCACTTGTCTCATGCACCCAACCTGGGCTGGTGATCTGTTTCACCCTAGATAATATACATGTTTCAATGTTGAGCATCTTTTCATGTGTTTGTTAGCCATCTGTATGTCTTCCTTGGAGAAATGTCTGTTTAGTTCTTTGGCCCATTTTTTGATTGGGTCATTTATTTTTCTGGAGTTGAGCTGGAGGAGTTGCTTTAATGCATGAGGGATGACACTAGTGTCCTGGAAGGCAGAGAGTTAGGAGCAGGTATGTGAGTCCGAAGTTAGCTGAGCAGGGAGGGGAGCTACTGAGAAACTGGGAGGACAGAAAACTTTATGCCTCCAGAGAAGAGAAGGCATCTGTTCTTAGGGATATCTTTCCCTTTGAGACGATGGCAAGACTGCAGAGGGAAATGACTGCCATCTCCTAGGCCTCGCAACCTTGCTTAAGTGTCACAAGCTTCAAGTCTCACAGGAAAGCAACAGAGCCACCTATCCTGAAGAGACCATGTGGTCTGGGATGATTGTGGGTGTCTGGGAGGGAACCGGTGTGGATGGGTGACTGAAGATCACTGGGCCTCCCCAAAGTCTTAGTGATGCTTAGTCTTAGTGAATCCCAGTGATTTGCACAACTTTGGAGTAATGGATGTGGAATATTCCAGCATTAACTGGTTAGATTAGCCTTCAACCCAGTAAACTGGGGACCAAAGTCCACATTAGGTTGACTGAAAACAAACGTAAATGTGATATTTCTTGCACTCCTGATATGAGCTGAGAATCTGACACATAGTTTGATACTCATTCATTTTTCTTCCTCCTTCCCTTCCCTTTCCTTTCTCCCTGCCTTCATTCATTCCTTCCTTCTATCCTTCCTTCCTTCCATCATTGTATCCTCCTTCAGTCAATTTGAATCATAATTGTTGCTGACTTTCTGGACTGATTAACTCAATGGCTCGAGTGCTGGTATTAATGGAGTAGTGGTTGTAGTTTTATTCATTCATTGTCCAGAAAACTTCGAACAGGAAGAAAAAAAAAAAGAGACTACTAACAACCTAACCCCAGCCAACCCTGTTATTCTCCATCAGGCACAAACTCCTCTAATAGGAGTTAATTGGTCAAAGGGAATTTTAGAAGATAATTTGATGCATAACCATAACTAAAAGTTCAGTTCATAACTAAAAGAAGTATGTCCCTATGAACATGAGTTAGCCCTACTATTAACACATGTCCCTGTAGAGAGCAGATCTTAACATTGTACTGGAGGCAAAACATGGATTTTAAGTTTCAGACATGACTTCTGAATGTAAGTAGAAACAGTACTTCTCCCTTAATAGTCATAATGTTAACTAAAGTAGAATTAAGTGTTGTGGATCACGGGAGCCAAAATTTTTATCCCCAAAAACGTTGGTACCTCATCATCACTCCTTTCTGCTGACAGAATCCTCTTGGAAAATCCATTTTTACATATTTTGGTGCTGAAGGCCGACCACAGAGTTGATCATGAGACTCAACTAATTAATACAGCGTATCTGTTCACTATAGTGACTGGTTTCAGGGTGACCTCAAGACCCAAGTGGTGGTAGTGATAAAGAACCCGCCTGTCAATGCAGGAGACATAGAGCTGCAGGTTCGATCCCTGGGTCGGGAAGATCTCCTAGAGGAGGGCATGGCAGTCCACTCCAGTATTCTTGCCTGGAGAATCCCATGAACAAAGGAGCCTGGCGAGCTACAGTCCATGGGGTCACAAAGAGTCAATACAACTGAGCGACTTTCATTTTCACTTTCAAGACCCAGGACATTGATTGGAACATTCAAGGAAGAGCTTTTCAGTGACATCTTTCATCTAAATGTCATGTAAACCTTGAATTGACAGTTGCCATTTTGCCACCAAATGAGGAAAATTTATCTAAAAATGAAGACATTTTAGTCTTTGGATCCAGCTTAGCTTAGGCTTTATAATCTCCTGGACTTCTTAGTTACATTCGTTAATATAAATATTCTCTTCCCCCTTTTCCCCTTAAATTCTTTGGAGATGGACTTCTGTCATGTGTTTTCAAAAGTGCCTGATTAATACAGAAATCACAAGTCAGAGAACAACTGTAATCTATAAGGGAAAACACAGGCTTCCTTGAAAGCAGTTAAAACTATTTATAGCAAAAGGGGTGGTCATGGTAACAGCATATTTTTAATAATATAAATGTTAACTCTATCTCTCAGTAGCATGTGTAATATTTTTGCTTATAAAAACTTCCAGTTAGGGATCATTTTGTAATAATAGAATGGAGTTTGCTCCTTTGCAAGTTTTGTAATTCCTAAAACAGGAATTATTTCTATGAAGAATGCTACTGTGAACCCATAATGGCTTTTATGGAAGTTAATAACTATGAATCAATTTACAGTTTTAACCAGAAAATTTTTTGCCTATGAAAGAGGATACATGAAGTAATAGCACAGGAAGCCTAGGTAATACAAAGTTATATTTTCTGCCTTAAAAATGTTGCCAGTGCTCTGGATTCTTTCATTTGAAAGAGATGATGCTTGGTTCATTTACTGGTCTTATTGGGTGAGTGATTGCATGAAATCATCATTTGCAGATAGATCACCAAAACTCATTTCTTGCTGCTGGGTAACAGAAGAGGTGACATATTCGATTTGAAGGCAGAATTTTGACAGGACCTTCTTGAAAGAGCTAGGAAACTAACAGGTTTACCCTGTCCTCTTTTTGGTTTAGGCTTCCCAGGTGATGGACAGTAAAGAATCTGCTTGCAATTCAGGATACCCAGGTTCCCTGGATTGGGAAGATCCCCTCGAAAAGGAAATGGCAACAGGCTTCAGTATTCTTGCCTGGAGAATTCTGTGGGCAGAGGAGCCTGGTGGGCTACAGTCCATGGGGGTCACAGAGGAGTTGGACACAACTGAGCAAATAACTCTTTTTCTTTTAAACAAGGAAGATATTCCACTTGCCTAGTGGAAAATGAAAATTATTTTTTAAACTGTTTTTTTTCTTTTTGCTTTTCTATTTGCTTTTCTATTTCAGACAAAAGCTAGGTCAAGCTAGCTTAAGCAGAAAAGGAGAACTCATCAGAAGATTTAGAAATATAAGAAGGGACAACCAAACTGCAAGAAAGTCAGGGAATCTGTTGGACCCCAGAGAGAGCACAGAGAAGGCAATGGCACCCCACTCCAGTACTCTTGCCTGGAGAATCCCATGGACCGAGGAGCTTGCTAGGCTGCAGTCCATGGGGTCGCTAAGAGTCGGACACGACTGAACGACTTCATTTTCACTTTTCACTTTCATGCATTGGAGAAGGCAATGGCAACCCACTCCAGTACTCTTGCCTGGAGAATCCCATGGACCGAGGAGCTTGCTAGGCTGCAGTCCATGGGGTCGCTAAGAGTCGGACACGACTGAACGACTTCATTTTCACTTTTCGCTTTCCTGCATTGGAGAAGGCAATGGCAATCCACTCCAGTACTCTTGCCTGGAGAATCCCAGGGATCAGGGAGCCTGGTGGGCTGCTGTCTATGGGGTCGCACAGAGTTGGACACAACTGAAGCGACTTAGCAGCATTAGCCAGAGAGAGCTGAGCCAAAGATTACAATTTTAATTTTATCAAATGCTTCTACAAGAATTTATTTTTATATTCTTGTATACTTTATACAAGAATTTGTTATACTTGTGTCTTTTTTCTTGTCATCTATATGACTTCTATTAATATATTATTGGTTAGAGTAAGATAATTTCTGTATGAAATAGAATCAAAGAGTATAATTGTTCAAACAAAAGTTTTTTTTGTGGATAGAACTAGAGGGACGGATAAGTTAAGGCAGTGCTCTTCCACATAATCATTGAGAGACTCAGATTGACAAATACTTTACCATCATCAAAATATAGCTTCCTAGGTCCTAGAATTGTTCCTAGTCCAACTACCCAACTGGGAAGGAGTGAGAGTGTGGAGCAGTGATTTATACGAGGTACCTGGAACTGGTACAAAGCACTTTTGTTCATATTCCATTGGTTAACATTCCATCATGTCAGTTCAGTTCAGGTCACTTCAGTCACTCAGATGTGTCTGACTCCTTGCGACCCCGTGGACTGCAGCACGCCAGGCTTCCCTGTGCATCACCAACTCCCGGAGCTTACTCAAACTCATGTCCATCGAGTCAGTAATGCCATCCAACCATCTCATCCTCTGTCATCCCCTTCTCCTCCTGCCTTCAATCTTTCCCAGCATCAGGGTCTTTTCAAATGAGTCAGTTCTTCACATCAGGTGGCCAAAGTATTGGAGTTTCAGCTTCAGCCTCAGTCCTTCCAATGAACACTCAGGACTGACTTCCTTTAGGATGGACTGGTTGGATCTCTTTGCAGTCCAAGGGACTCTCAAGAGTCTTCTCCAACACCACGGTTCAAAAGCATCAATTCTTTGGTGCTCAGCTTTCTTTATAGTCCATCTCTCACATCCATGCATGACTACTGGAAAAACCATAGCCTTGACTAGACGGACATTTGTTGGCTAAGTAATGTCTCTGCTTTTTAATATGCTGTCTAGGTTGGTCGTAGCTTTTCTTCCAAGGAGCAAGTATCTTTAAATTTCATGGCTGCAGTCACCATCTGCAGTGATTTTGGAGCCCCCTAAAAGTAAAGTCTGTCACTGTTTCCATTGTTTCCCCATCTATTTGCCATGAAGTGAATGGACCAGATGCCATGATCTTAGTTTTCTGAATGCTGAGTTTTAAGCCAACTTTTTCACTCTCCATCATATGGCAACACCTAATTGCAAGGATGGTTGGGAAATATAGTCCCAGTTTAGGCAGCTAATTTATATCAATAAATATAAACCATGATTGAATGAGAAATTTTAGTGGATAGCTGGTCATCTCTATCATAGTGTCCTAATATAGGGTTATCTTTGACTTTTTGGAATTAACCACACTGGTAATAAAGTATTATTCTTTTAAGAATATATATACATATATATGAAAATTGACATTTCTTTTAATAAGTGAGCAGCATTATAGTTTTGTTTTTCTGTGCCAAATAGTTTATTTTCATTAGTGTGCTTTTGATTTTATATTAAGTATTTTGGGGAACACAGGGAAAGTGTGAGATTATCTATTTAAGTTTTGTAAAGATTCATTCATAAAATATCTTGCCTAAGGTCTTAAGAGAAATTTTTCCAGTTTTGAGATATAATTGACATAAAGCATGTCAATTGTAAGGTGTACAACATAACGATTTGATAAATGTACTTATTGTTAAATGATTACTGCAATATGTTGAGTTAACATCTGCTGCTGCTGCTGCTGCTGCTAAGTCGCTTCAGTCGTGTCCAACTCTGTGCAACCCCATAAGCGGCAGCCCACAAGGCTCCCCCATCCCTGGGATTCTCCAGGCAAGAACACTGGAGTGGGTTGTCATTGCCTTCTCCAATGCATGAAAATGAAAAGTGAAAGTGAAATCCCTCACTCGTGTCTGACTCTTAGTGGCCCCATGGACTGTAGCCCACCAGGCTCCTCCATCAATGGGATTCTCCAGGCGAGAGTACTGGAGTGGGTTGCCATTGCCTTCTCCGAGTTAACATCTATAACCTCACATACTTACAATTTTCTTCCTTGTGATGAGAACTTTTAAGATGTCCACTGTAAGCAACTTTCAATAATACAATAAAGCATTGTTAGCTATACTTATGTTGTACACCCCTAGAACTTATTTTGCACTGAAAATTTGTACCTTTTGACTACCTTCACTCATTTCCCTCACCCTTTCTTACCTGCCTCTGGCAACCACAAATCTGTTTTGTGTTTATGCATTGCTTTTTTAGATTTCACATATAAGTGAGCTCAGACAGTATTTGTCTCTCTCTGTCTGACTTATTTCATGTAGCATACTGCCCTTATGGTCTACAAGTGTTGCAAATGCCAGGATTTTCTTCTTTTTCATAGGTGAATAATATTCATATAAAAATATAAATGCTACATATTATATAATATATAGGTATCAGATTTTCTTTATCCATTTATCCATTGATAGACACTTGGGTTGTTTGCATATCTTAGCTATTGTAAATAATGCTGCAGTTAACATGGGGGTGCAAATGTCTCTTTGAGATAGTGATTTCTTTTCCTTTGGATATATACCTAGAAGTGGAAGTGCTGGGTCATGTGTTAGTTCTATTTTTATTTGTTGAGAATGTTCCATACTATTTTTCATAGTGGTCACACCAAATTACATTCCCACTGGCACTGTACAAGGATTCCCTTTCCTCCACATCCTCACTAACAATTTATTTCTCGTGTTTTGATGAAAGCTATTGTAACAAGTGTGAGATGATATCTTATTGTGGTTTTGATTTGCATTTCCCTGATGATTAGTGATGCTGAGCATCTTTTCATGTGTCTGTTAGTCACCTACATGTGTTCTTCAGAAAAATATCTATTCATTTCCTATGCCCAGTTAAGATCAGGGTTTTCATTTTTATTTTTATTGTTACTGAGTTTTGCAAGTTTATATATTTTGGATATTAACTGTTTGGCTGATACATGATTTGCAAATATTTTATCCCATTCTGTATGTTGCCTCTTCATTTTGTTGAGGGTTTCCATTGCTGTGCAGAAGCTTTTAGCTGGATGTAGTTTTACTTGTTTATTTTTGCTTTTATGCCTTTTTTATGCCTTAGTTTTTGGTGTCAAACTCCGCCCCACCCCCAAGATCATTTCAAGACTAATGTCAAGGAGTTTACCCTGTATGCCTTCTTCCAGGATTTTCATGGTTTCAGATCTCACATTCAAGTCTTTAATCCATTTTGAGTTGATTTTCTGTGTGGTATGAGATAAGGGGTCCAGTTTTATTCTTTTGTATATAGCTGTCTTGTTTTCCCAACAAGAGTAAGCTTTTAAAAACAAAGTTCTTTATTTCTTCCTATTTTTCTCCCTCTTCAGATATGTTTATTCGTTTCCTTTTATCTTGCTAAAAAAGCATTCGTGTCATTCACAGAATTGTGAAGATAGTCTTTTTTACTATATGCAATTATTTTAATTTATTTGGTATTTGATTTCTTTTTGTCATTTATTATTTCTCATTCTGTGTGTTATTTGTCTCTACATTTTCAAATTAGTCTAGTTGTTTATCTACTTCATTTCCCTGGCTCCCCTGGTCTTATGTACCTCCCTAACCCTCTCCCCAGCTTCCCACTTCTGCCGAAGAAGCTGCTCTTGGAATTGTTTATAAATTTTCTTTTTTTCTAATTTACCCTAAATTATTTCTACTTTTTTTTAATTAAAGAAACTTTAATTTTTTTATTTATTTTTATTAGTTGGAGGCTAATTACTTTACAATATTGCAGTGGTTTTTGCCATACATTGACATGAATCAGCCATGGAGTTACATGTGTTCCCCATCCCGATCCCCCCTCCCACCTCCCTCTCCATCCCATCCCTCTGGGTCATCCCAGTGCACCAGCCCTGAGCACTTGTCTCATGCATCCAACCTGGGCTGGCGATCTGTTTCACACTTGATAATATACATGTTTCAGTGTTGTTCTCTCAGATCATCCCACCCTCGCCTTCTCCCACAGAGTCCACAAGTCTGTTCTATACGTCTGTGTCTCTTTTTCTGTTTTGCATATAGGGTTACCGTTACCATCTTTTTAAATTCCATATATATGCATTAGTAATTATTTCTACTTTTGTCTTTATTCCCTCCTTTTGATTTTTTGGATTTATTGTCTTATTCTAAATTCTAAAATTTAGTTCTAAAGTCACTTTAAATTAAAGAAGTCAGTAATTTCAGTTTTTGTTTGTTATGAAGTGTTCACTGAGTATATATTTGGCTAGAGTTCATAGAATCTTAAGTGTACTACTATTGCATTTTCTAGCATTCCTATTTATTTTTACTTTATTTATGAAAGAATTTAGTTAGTAGACAAAAATTTTAACTTTCAAATCTTTTATTGCTTGTTTTCAGAGAATCGAATTTGTACTCTTGCTTCTTTGGGGAAATATATTGTCGTTTTCTTTGTGGTATTTGAGGAAAAGATGGATATCTTATTTTTAAGATCTACTGAGTCACCCTTACAGATTCTATTAATAATTCTATTACTTAATAATTAATTAATAATTCTATATTCACTCATTTTTCCAACTGAATTATCTTCTACACTGAGTGATAAAAACAAAGTACACCAATAATATATTTTGTTCATTTTAGAAATTTTTAAATTTACTCTTTTCTTACCATACAAATGATGACTATACTTTGCATCTATAGCTTATGGACTGAATCCTTCCTCATTATAAATTCTGTATCTTAATTTGAGTTTGGTCCAAATTGTTTTGTAATAGATGATAGTATTCAGTTTCAGTTTTGTGGCATGAGCTTTCAATGTTATCAATCTTTACTATTTTTATGGTTTATTTTATTTGTTTTTGCAAAGGGGGTTTCCCTTAAATTTAAACCTGTAAAATGTATTTCACAAAAGTTCCTATATTGCAATATTAAATGAAAAAAGGAGACCATAACATTAAGACTCACTATGATATGTAAGAAAATGTATACATATGGACAAAACATGGAAGAATATATAAAAAATCAAACTGGTCACATTAAGGCAAAAAATGTAGAAAAGTTTAGCATATTTCCTTGGATACAGTTAGAATGTTATCTTAATTATAATAATAAATAATCCCTGGGGTTAAGAAATTAAAGACCTCACAAGATCTGTGAGGTTCATTGGTGTCATACATGGGTGATAAGAAATATATAATCAGTTAAGTGTCTGATGCAATGTTGTTGTTGGCATATTCCTTCCGATGGATATTCAGGGTTATTTACTTTAGGATTGACTGCTTTGATCTCCTTGCAGTCCACAGGACTCTCAAGAGTCTTCTACAGCCCCGTAGTTCAAAAGCATCAATTCTTTGGCACTCAGCCTTTTTTATGGTCCAGCTCTCACATCCATATGTGACTAATGGAAAAACCATAGCTTTGACTAGATGGATCCTTATCAGCAAAGTGTTGTTCAGTTGCTCAGTTGTGTCCGACTCTTTGAAACCCCATGGACTATAGCATACCAGACTTTCCTGTCCACCATCCCCCGAAGTTTGCTCAAACTCACGTTCGTTGAGTCAGTGATACCACCCAACCATCTCATCCTCCGTTGTCCCCTTCTCCTGCCTTCAATCTTTCCCAGCATCAGGGTCTTTTCAAATGAGTCAGTTCTTCACATCAAGTGGCCAAAGTATTGGAGTTTCAGCTTCAGCATCAGTCCTTCCAAAATATTGATTTCCTTTAGGATTGGGCTTTCCTGATATCTCAGTTGGTAAAGAATCCACCTGCAATGCAGGAGACCCTGGTTCAATTCCTGGGTTGGGAAGATTCTCTGGAGAAGGAATAGGATACCCACTCCAGTATTCTTGGGCTTCCCTTGTGGCTCAGCTGGTAAAGAATCCACCTGCAATGCAGGAGACCTGGGTTTGATCCCTGGGTTGGGAGGATCCCCTGGAGAAGGGAAAGTCTACCCATTCCAGTATTCTGGCCCAGAGAATTCCATGGACTCTATAGTCCATGGGGTTGCAAAGAGTTGGACATAACTGAGCAACTTTCACTTTCCTTTAGGACTGACTGATTTGATCTCCTTGCAGTCCAAGGGACTGTAAAGTGTCTTTTGTAATACCACAGTCCAAAGCATTAATTCTTTGGCACTCAGCCATTTTTATTGTCCAACTTTCACATCCATACATGATTTCTGGAAAAACCATAGCTTTGACTATTTGGACCTTTGTCAGCAAAGTAATATCTCTGCTTTTTAACATCCTGTCTAGGTCTGTCATAGCTTTCCTTCCAAGGAGCAAGAGTCTTTTAATTTCATGGTTTCAGTCACTGTCCATGGTGATTTTGGAGAAATAAAATCTGTCATTGTTTCCCCATCTATCTGCCATAAAGTGATGGGACCAGATGCCATGATCTTCATTTTTGAATGTTGAGTTTTAATAAAGTTTTTTCACTCTCCTCTTTCACTTTCATCAAGAGGCTCTTTAGTTCCTCTTCACTTTCTGCCATTAGGATGGTGTCATCTGCATAGCTGAGGTTACTGATATTTCTCCTGGCAATTTTGATTCCAGCTTGTGCTTCATCCAGCCCAGGATTACGCATGGTGTACTGTGCATATTAGTTAAATCAGCAGGGTGACTATATACAGCCATGACGTACTCATTTCCCAATTTTGAACCAGTTTGTTGTTCTATGTCCGGTTCTAACTGTTGCTTCTTGACCTGCATACCAGTTCATTAATGGTAATGAGACTCCATTTGATGTCAGTTTCCCCTATTGTCACTTGCCCAATGTACCTGCCTCCAGAAAGGTTGCTTTGCCTAACTAACCTTCCTCTCAGTCTTCCATATTATCATTTCTCACTCCTCCACTGCCTTCTTGGCTTCCCAGGTGGCTCAGTGGTAAAGAATCCACCTGTAATGCAGGAGGCACAAGAGATGTGGGTTAGATCCCTGGGTCAGGAAAATCCCCTGGAGTAGGAAATGGCAACCCGCTCCAGTATTCTTGCCTGGAAAAGCTAATGGACAGAGGAGCCTGGCAGTCTCCAGTCCATGAGGTGGCAGAGCTGGACGTGCCTGAGCATAGTGTATCCATTGCCTCCTTACTGGAGCATCTTTCAAGAACCCAAGTGGGAGTATCATGGTGCCAGATGTCCTAGTGAGGCTAAGAAGCAGATGAAGGACAAGTGTTGTATTCTTGTACTTGTGTAGCCCTCTTCTGCATACAGGTTGAAACTAGTGCCTTATTTCTAAGAAATATGGCAAAAGTGATGGGCTTTCACTCCCTGTGACTTTCATCTCCTCTCTCGCGCTGGCTCTGATGAAGCCAGCTGCATGAGCCATCTATGGAGATACCCTTGTGGCAAGCAATCCCAGGAGGCAGGCAGCCAATAGGTCCTGAAGAGCTGAGGCCTTCAGTCCAAACTTCTGTGAGAAAATGAATCCTGTCAACAACTACTGGAGTGAGCTTGGAAACGGATGCATCCCCAACTGGGCCTTAGGTTGACTGCAGTCTTGTCAAAGCATCTAACTAAGCTGCAGTGCATTCTAGGCCCTGGAAAACTATGAGGTAATAAATGTGAATTGTTGTAAGTCACTAAAAAATTGCTGAAGGTGTTTCCCTGTACAAGGGTACCCCTGCTAGTAATCTACTACTATTCAAAGTTGACAATTAAAGTAAATTTCCTTTTTAGATTTCAGGCTTTGGACTGTGGTCAAGATTTATGTATACTTTTGTTTGGATCATCCTGCATTTGGAGAAGAAAAAATGCTATTACATAATTTATACACATGGAATAAATCCAGTACTGGCTAAGGTTATTCATTTGTAACTACATGAAAACCCCAATTAGTTGCTTGCTCCCATGAATTCTGAGCCTAAAATCCCTTGAACAAATCTCTGACTCTTTCTAGTTGTTTCTACAAGTAGCTTATTCATTTATTGATTGATTGTGTATTACATGGAAGAACTTGGGCCAGAGATTATAGAGATTAAGAGAAAGTTTAAGTAGGTACACAGATAAATAAGAACAGTCCTATTTTGAGCGTTGTTAAATGCTGTTGGGAGTAGGACAGACAATCATGATTACTGATAGAAATGTGGATTCATCTAGGACTCAAGTTAGGGAAGACTTCCTGAAGGTGGCAGCATGTGAGTGGAATCCTGAGTCTCAACTAGGATTTTAAAATACATTTACTCATTTGGCTATGCCAGGTCTTAGCTGCAGTACATGGCCGGCCCTTTAGCTGTGGCAAGCAGGCTCTTTTAGTTGTGGGATCTTTCATTTGTGACATGTGGGGTCTAGTTCCTTGACCAGGGATTGAACCCAGGCTCTCTGCATTGGGAAGGCAGACTCCTAGCCACTCGACCACCAGGGAAATCCCTTAACAAAGATTTAATGGCTGGCAATAAAGATAGGAAAACAGGAGAGACCAGTGAATTTCCAGGTGGAGAGAGGAGCACGTGCCAAATAGAAGTTATTCTAGGGGGGCAGTGAGAGTCTCAGTTAGCAAAATAAAGTTAGAGCCAAAGCTGAAAATGTAAGAAATGATAACTTTTAGGGGAAGCTAAACCATTTGTACCTCACTGGCCAGAGTTCAAAAACAGAAATACTTGAAGAGGCTAGGCAAGTCTTGGGGATAACTAAGCAGGCCAAATGTAAGCACAAAAGCCCCTACTGGAAGGAGGGCTGTGAAAAACCAACCTTTGCTAATGGCTTAAATTTTGTATCCAGTTCTAGTTGATTATGACCATGCTTGAAAGTGGGCTCAGGCAGAGTTGCCAGTTCTTGTGGTTTTTCAAGAAAAAAATAATCTAGATGTATGTAAAATTGACTGATTTTTCATTACTGGCTTAAATTTTTAAAAAATTTTGTGATGCCAAATAAAACACTTTTGTTTTGTTTATAGTCCAAGGATTATCAGTGGTGGAAGAGAATGCTGTGTAAATCAACTGTTATCTTAGGAAGATTAGGGAGATTCAGTGTTTGTTACAGACTGGAGAGGTTAAAGGTGTCAAAAAAAATTGAACCAGGACAGTCAAACAGGAAAGAAAGATTTTGTTCAAGACTAACATCATTGGGAAGTGAGACTATTATAACAGAGGGAGAGATTGAACTCAATTCCACTGTAACAAAAAGCAAGAGAGTATTTAAGTGCTAGAGTGTGCAAACAGAAAAATACTGAGGGAAGTTAGTAGGGACATTGATCGCTGTGTTTAAGCTGCCTGTATTTGGTAATTAGTTCTTGTCAAAGTTAGGCTCCCGCCCTTCCATGTAGAGGTATTCTATCTTTGATAATTATATTTCAAAGAGATGGCTCTTAGGTCCTCAAGAAATCTATTCCTTTATTATAGAAGATTTGCATCTTAAAGAGTCTGAGGAAGACCTTATAATTGCAAGTTTTCTAAAGTAAGCTGCTCCAAAAAAAGGGATGTCAAGGGCCCATAATCAAGAAGAAAGTTGTCAAAAGTTTATTCAAGCTGAGGGAAATGTTAAAGCCCTCTTGGTCAAAAGATAAATGCAGGGTGATGAGTTAAAAGCTATGGTAATAGTCCATGTATTAGGTTCTAAAATCTAAAGTGAAGGACTAATGCCTGAGTTGGGAAAATTTGTGAAAACTTTGAAATGGGCCAAAAAGATTACTAAGCACTTTCAGTAGAAAAGTATGTGTTTTTTAATGCACACTCTACCTGGCTACTTGGTTCTGTGGGGTTTGTGCCTTTCATTGTCTATGAGAAATTTTTCAATGTTTTATAATAGAAATTGTAGTTAACTGGCAGCAATTCAAATGAATCTTTTTCATAGACCTGCAAATGAGAACTGTCAGTGACAATCCATTTTCCTGCTCCCTCCACTCATATGGTAAGCCTGTTTTATATCTACATATAAATTATTTACACCTTTTTATAAATTGATTTCAGTATTTCTTATTGCTTATATATGTGAGGTCCTTTGAATAATTGGAACGTTTTACTAGGTTCCCTATTAGTGAATGAGGTGATATAATATTTGACACATGTTCATTTTAATATGATGGTTTTGATTTTATCTTTAAAAATTGTTTTTTAATACCTGTAATAGAAAAGAAATTCATGACCCAATGATGAGTGTGGGGCTTAAGGAGAAGGGAAAAGATGAAGATGCTGTTGAATTGTGAACCAAGGTGCCTGGATGGCTAATTTATCATAACCAGATATAGGGGAAGCAGGATGAAGACAAGTTCTTGTGTTGTAGGGAGAAGAAAGGCTTTCTTTTCTTTTCTTCCTTTCATTTTTCCTTCCTTATTCCCATCTTTCCTTTCTTTCTTTTTTTAAAACAAGTACTGAGTTTGAGAGGAAGTTATAATATCCTGGCCAATGGTTTGCCCTTTGGAAAGGTGTGACTGGAGCTCTTGAGACACATCAAGGTGAGAGGCATCAATCTGGGAAGTGTCTGCGTAGAAGTGGCTGCGGAGTGATAATCTCCCTGAGGAAGGAAGTAAAGAGAGGAGATGAAGGCAGAGTCTTGCAGATCTCCCAGATTTAGGGACAAGATGAAAAGTTGAGACAGCAGAGCAAGATAGATCAAAAACGATAAAATGTTCACTATTTTGGGGGGGTGGGCGCTAGTGGCCTTTTTAATCCTTCATCTATTTTTTTCCCCTGAGAATTTTGTTTTAAACCTCATAGCCTTATTTCTATCGTATAACCTGCATTCACACAACCTGGCCTCCATGTCTTCAATATTCATCTCTCTCCCTTGATAGCTCAGAGTCTGCCTGTCACTTAGAACCCAAGAACCAAGGTGTATAACTCAGCACAAGTGGATTCATGTCTCCGAGGATCAGTTTTCTCACATGACGAAAGGGGACAATTATGCTTTCTCCATACAGTAATTGTGAGAAATAAGTGTGATAACACGAGACATTGTCTAGCACAGCATTTGGCAAATAGTAAATGTTCTTTGGCTCTGAGGCTGAATTGCCAAATAAGCTACCCCATGATGGCATGATTCATCTGTAACTTGTGCCTACAGCTGAAAGATTTATAATTATACTGCATTTATTGGGGGAGAGCTATTTATCACAATGAAAAATTGTTTTTTGTATTCCAAGAGAATTAGCTTCCCTCTAAATTTCATTTTCTTATTTCTTTTTTCCTTTTCTTTTCTTGACTTTAGTGTATCCTGGAAAACATTTTTTTTTCCTTGCCTGTGTGTCATTTCATGATAGACTGTCATGAGGTTACACACAGAGACTACAAAAATATCAGGAAAATATGGAATTGTAAAACTAGAGTTCAATCAAATACAGAACTTTAGTTTAATATGAACCTTTATATTTTTTTTCTCCATGGGCATTCCATATTGTAGGGAGCATGGAGGTAGCTTGCTCTAAGCATTCAGGAGTAATTAGCTAATTTGATCTCTGCTAGCATCTACTTTTTGTGTTACATTTTATTCATAAGCTTTTCTTAAACACATATTTATAATTGAAAGGTTTGGGGGCTCATTATATGCTTTTTTTGGATTGTTGCATTCACATGAAACTTTCTCTAGGAATCAATCTGAAAATAATGCTTTTTTATTTTTAACTTCATCATACCCAACCCTGCTTTATGGAAGGGAAAAAGAAGAAAGTCTTCAGGTTCCTGTTGAATTTCCATCCCTCTCCTATAGTTTCAAAAAGATCAGACAGATTCCACATATTGGCTGCCACATAAAGCAAAAACCAAATCAGATGCATATGTGAAGCTGTTATAAAAGAAAGCTTTACAGAAGGGAAATAAAAGGCAAGCAGGCATACCTGGGTGTCAGCTGAAGAAAGCCCTACTGTCATAATTAAAGGCTCAGGGAAAATATTATCAATCATTGCCTGTGGACCCACTGTTGAGTGACTCATTTGTTTGGTTTTTCTGTAAATGGGAGACCCAAGTGCCTATTTAGAAAATCTGTTGATATGGTGTAATATGAAACACTTTAATAACTGTTGTGATTTGTCAGATCCTTAGTCTGTGCAAGAACTATGTTAAACGACCTGGCATCCATTTGTCTAATCCTAGTGGTAGTTCTATGAAAGGGGGAACCAGCATTAGCTTCATTTTATAGGTGAGAAAACTGAGGCCAGAAAGGTTAGATAAACCACCCCAAGTTTATACCTGGTAAATTCCAGAGCCAGAATGTGAACTTAGGCTCTTTGGAGTCAAAGACTATCCCCAATCATTCTGCTAAAAAGTTAATGCTACATTTTAAAGTATCCAATTAATCTACTTAAGAATGAGTCTATCTAGGATATAATGTTGAAGGAAGCCAGTGCAACCATCAAAAATAGTTTAAAAAGTTAATGCTACATTTTAAAGTATCCAATTAATCTACTTAAGAATGAGTCTATCTAGGATATAATGTTGAAGGAAGCCAGTGCAACCATCAAAAATAGTTTATGTTCTCAATTATTAAATCACGTGTTTAAAAAATTACTTTAGGTATTTATTTCATTGTCCCATGTGTGCTCAGTTGGTTGCTCATGTCCGACTCTTTGTGAGCCCATGGACCGTAGCCTGCTAGGTTCCTTTGTACGTGAAATTTTTCCAGGCAAGAATACTGGAGTGGGTTGCCATTTCCCACTCCAGGGGATCTTCCTAACCCAGGTTTTTAATGTGTATCTCTTGTGCCTCCTGCATTGGCAGGTGGATTCTTTTACCACTACACCTGCATTGCTGGCTTGAAATGCAGCATTCAAAAAAGTGAGATCATGGCATCTGGTCCCATCATTTCATGGCAAATAGAAGGGAAACAATGGAAGCAGTGACAGATTTTATTTTCCTGGGCTCCAAAATTACTGCAGTTGGTGACTACAGCCATGAAATTAAAAGACACTTGCTTCTTGGAAGAAATACTATGGCAAACCTAGACAGTTATATTAAAAAGCAAAGACATCACTTTGCCAACAAAAATCCATATAGTCAAAGCTATGGTTTTACAGGTAATCATGTGTGAATGGTATGAATGTGAGAACTGGACCAAAAAGAACACTGAGCACTGAAGAATTGATGCTTTCAAACTGTAGTGTTGGAGAAGACTCTTGAGAGTCCGTTGGACTGCCAGGAGGTCAAACTAGTCAGCCCTAAAGGAAATCCATCCTGAATATTCATTGGAAGGACTGATGCTGAAGCTGAAGCTCCAGTAGTTTGGCCACCTGATGCAAAAAGTTAACTCACTGAAAAAGAAGCTGATGTTGGGAAAGACTGATGGCAATAAGAGAAGGACGCAACAGAGGACGAGATGGTTCGATGGTACCACTGACTCCATGGACATGAATTTGAGCAAACTCCAAGAGATATTGAAGGACAAGATAGCCTGGTGTGCTTCAGTCTATGGGGCTGCAAAGAGTCGGACCTGACTTAGCAACTAAACAACAACTCCTCTTCCTCACCCAGATTTCAAAACTGTGTCTCTCGCAACTCCTGCATTCTCAGGCAGATTCTTTTACCACTACACCACCTGGGAAGCCCATTTCATTATATGTTTAAGGTAATAATCTAGTTCCATGTTCCTCAACTAGTTGGGCCTGGTAGGTCTGACAGTGTATATTGATTGCTTATGGATCAAGAAGAGTAAGAAGTACTAATTCGATCTTTTTGTTCCCCTGCCCCCTTCCTTTCTTCTTCTTCTTCTTTTTTTTTAAACAAGTGGTTATTGAACAGTTATTAAACTCTTGGACTGGAGCAATGAGAAACTTCCTACATTTACAATGCTTTCATTCCAGAAAATTTAAGAAATAATAAGTAAATATGAGTATTTCTGATAATGATCAATGGCATGGAGAACATAAAATAGAAGGCTATGGTGATAACTGGGTAGTAGGTTCCTTTAGGCAGAATCGTCCTGAGCTATTCAGCTAATGATCTGAGGGATAAGAAGCCAACCACCCAAAGAACTGAAATTAAGCCTCCCAGGAATTAAAAAATGAACAAAAAACAGCAAGGACAGAAGCCCTGTGGATGGAAAGACTTTGGTATATTTAAAGAACAAACAAGCCAATGTGACTGGCCCATGATAACAGTGACAGGAGTTGAGGCCAGAGTTAAGACAGTTGGAATGGTCACTTAGGACCTTGCGGGTTCTTGTAAGGAGATTGGACGTTGTTCTCAATAGAGAAATCATTTAAATGGGGGTGGTGCCATGATCTAAGTTTTAAAAGCTAACTCTGTTGTGAAGAGAAAGAACTTAGGGGTCAGGAGGAGAAGCAGAGGGACACTTCAGGAGGCATTTAGAGTGAGGTAGAATAAGGATGATGGCAGCCAGGTATAAGACCAATCAACCAAGGGTGCTGTTTCTTAGAGGGAAAGGGGTAAAGGATGGTAGGTGAGTAACTAACAAGGTCTACTGTAGATGAGATAATAAAGATGAGATTAAGAGAAGAATCAGATTTAAGAAGTAAGGAAGTATAGAAGCTGGTTTATCCTATGTAATTTGTGGAGATTGTGATTTATCATAACAAAAAGGAGGTTTCTTTGTGGATATATACATCTACCTACATCCATATTTTGTTTTCCTTCAAGTCCTTCACAGTTCACAGCTGAGGCCAATGACTTGTCTTTCTTCTCCCGCCCTCTCCTTCAGCCCTTTTGTAGCCTCAACAGCACCTCAGGGTCTAGGGCCACTTAGGAGGATCTAGTGAGATCTAGATCTGAGACTCCGTGCTAAAGCACACTTTGAAAAAGTGAGGCTCATACTTCCTTTAAAGACTGGAAAAGATTGATGTTTAAAAAAGAACTATCATCCAGGCAATGGAGTATTATTCAGTACTAAGACAAAAGAAGCTATCAAGCCATGAAAATATTTAGTGGAAACTTCAATGCATATTACTAAGTGAAAGAAGCTAATCTGCAAAGGCTCCATACTTTTTGGTTCTGACTTTATGACACTCTGAGCTTCCCCAGTGGCTCCACAGTAAAGAATCCACCTACAATACAGGAGCCACAGGAGATGTGGGTTTGATCCCTGGGTTGAGAAGATTCCCTGGAGGAGAGCATGGCAACCAACTCCAATATTCTTGCCTGGGGAATCCCATGGACAGAGAAGCCTGGCAGGCTACAGTCCACAGGGTTGGAAAGCGTCGGACACCACTGAAGTGAGTTAGTATGCATGCACATATGACACTTTGGAAAATGTAAAGCAATAAAGATAATAGAAAGAGTAGTGCTAGGGATAGAAGGAGGGAGTGAGATGAATAGACAGAGTGCAGAAGGTTCTTATGGTAGCAAAAATCCTCTATATCATATTACAATAATGGATATATATCATGATAAATTTGTCCAAATCCATAAAATGTACAACAATGAGAGTTAACCCTAAGGTAAATTGTGGACTTTCAGTGATTATGAACTATCAGTGTAGACTCACTTGTGGTAAAAAAAAAAAAAAGTACTATTCTGATGAGTAATGTTGCTAATGAAGGAGTCTATGCATGCGCAGGGACTTGGGTCATATAGGAAATCTCCCTCTCAACTTTGTTGTAAACTTAAAACTACTCTTTCAAAAGTTTTAAAATATGAACTACAATGACTTTACATATTTTTTAATTAATTAATTTCTTATTGAAGGATAATTGCTTTACAGAATTTTGCTGTTTTCTGTCAAACATCAACATGAAACAGCCATATGTATACATATATCCCCTCCCTTTTGAAACCCCCTCCCATCTCCCTTCCCATCCCACCCCTCTAGGTTGATACAGAGCACCTGTTGGAATTTCCTCAGCCATGGAGCAAAGTTCCGCTGGCTATCTATTTTACATATGGTAATGTAAGTTTCCATGTTACTCTCTCCTTACATCTCGCCCTCTCCTCCCCTCTCCGCACGTCCATAAGTCTGTTCTCTATGTCTGTTTCTCCACTGCTGCCCTGTAAATAAATTCTTCTGTGCCATTTTTCTAGATTCCGTATATATGTGTTAGAATACAGTATTTATCTTTCTCTTTCTGACTCACTTCACTCTGTATAATAGGTTCTAGATCCATCCACCTCATCAGTACTGACCCAAATGTGTTCCTTTTTATGGCTGAGTAATATCCCATTGTGTATATATGCCACTACTTCTTTATCCATTCATCTGTCAATGGACATCTAGATTGCTTTCATGTTCCAGCTATTATAAATGGTGCTACAATGAAAAATGAGGTACATGTGTCTCTTTCAATTTTGGTTTCCTCAGGGTATATGTCTAGGAGTGGGATTGCTGGGTCGTATGGTGGTTTTATTCCTAGTTTTTTAAGGAATCTCCATACTGTCTTCCATAGTGTCTGTATCAATTTACATTTCCTGTGAGAGCGTTCCCTTTTCTCCACACCCTCTCCAGCATTTATTTTTTATAGACTTTTTGATGAGGGCCATTCTGACCGATGTGAGGTGATATCTCATTGTACTTTTTTTTTTTTTTTTTCATTGTACTTTTGATTTGCATTTCTCTAGTAGTGAGCAATGTTGAGCATCTTTTCATGTGTTTGTTAGCCATCTGTATGTCCTCTTTGGAGAAATGCCTGTTTAGGTGTTTTTCTCACTTTTTGATTGGGTTGTTTGTTTTTCTGGTATTGAATTGTATGAGCTGCTTGTATATTTTGGAAATTAATCCTTTCTCAGTTGTTTCATTTGCCATTATTTTCTTTCATTCTGAGGGTTGTCTTTTCACCATGCTCATAGTCTCCTTTGCTGTGCAAAAGCTTTTAAGTTTAATCACGTCCCACTTGTTTACTTTTGCTTTTATTTCCATTACTCTAGGAGGTGAGTCATAGAGGATCTTGCTTTGATTTATGTCATTGAGTGTTCTGCCTATGTTTCCTCTAAGAGTTTTATAATTTCAGGTGTTACATTTAGATCTTTAATCCATTTTGTGTTTATCTTTGTATATTGTGTTAGGAAGTATTCTAATTTCATTCTTTTACATGTAGCTGTCCAATTTTCCCAGCACCATTTATGGAAGAGGCTGTCTTTGCCCCATTATATATTCTTGCCTTCTTTGTCAAAAATAAGGTACCCATAAGTGCATGGGTTTATTTCTGGGCTGTCTATCTTGTTCCATCAGTCTATATTTCTTTTGTGCCAGTACCATACTGTCTTGATGACTGCAGCTTCGTAGTACAATCTGAAGTCAGGGAGGTTGATTCCTCCAGCTCCGTTCTTCTTTCTCAAGACTGTTTTGGCTATTTGGAGTCTTTTGTGTTTCTGTATGAATTGTGAAATTTCTTGTTCTAGTTCTGTGAAAAATGCTGTTGGTAACTTGATAGGGATTGCATTGAATCTGTAGATTGTATTTGGTAGTATAGTCATTTTCACAGTATTGATTCTTCCTACCCAGGAACATGGAATATATCTCCATTCGTTTATATCATCTTTGATTTCTTTCATTTGTGTCTTCTAATTTTCTGTGTACAGTTCTTCTGTCTCCATAGGTAAGTTTATTCCTAGATATTTAATTCTTTTTGTTGCTATAGTAAATGGGATTGATTCCTTTATTTCTCTTTCTGATTTTTCATTGTTAGTATATAGAAATGCAAGTGATTTCTGTGTATTGATTTTGTATCCTGCAACTTTGCTAAATTCACTGATTAGCTCGAGTAATTTTCTGATATTATCTTTAGGGTTTACTATGCACAGTATCAGGTCATCTGCACACAGTGAGAGTTTTACTTCTTCTTTTCAAATCTGGATTCCTTTTATTTCTTTTTCTTCTCTGATTGCTGTAGCAACAACTTCCAGAACTGTGTTAAATAACAGTGGTAAAAGTGGACGTGCTTGTCTTGCTCCTGACCTTAGGGAGAATGCTTTCAGTTTTTCACCGTTGAGAATAATGTTTGCTGTATGCTTATCATATATGGCCTTTACTATGTTGAGTTAGCTTCCTTCTATGCCCATGTTTTGAAAGTTTTAGCCATACATAGGTGCTGAACGTTGTCAGAGGCTTTTTCTACTTCTATTGAGATTATCATATGATTTTTATCTTTCAATTTGTTAATATGGTGTATGACATTGATTGATTTCCATATATTGAAGAATCCTTGCATCCCTGGAATAAACCCAACTTGATCATGGTGTATGAGCTTTTTGATGTGTTGCTGAATTCTGTTTGATAAAATTTTGTTGAAGATTTTTGCCCTCTATGTTCATCAGTGATATTGGCCTGTAGTTTTATTTTTCTGTGTTGTCTTCAGTTTTGGTATCAGTGAGATGGTGGCCTCATAGAATAAGTTTGGAAGTGTTCCTCCCTTTGAAATTTTTTGAAAGAGTTTTTGAAGGATAGGCATTTGCTCTTCTCTAAATGTTAGACAGAATTCTCCTGTGAAGCCATCTGGTCCTGGGCTTTTGTTTTTTGGGAGATTTTTTTTTTTTTATCACATCTTCAATTTTAGTGCTTGTAATTAGGTTGTTCATAATTTCTATTTCTTCCTGGTTCAGTCTTGGAAGATTGAACTTTTCTAAGAATCTGTCCATTTCTTCCAGGTTATCCAATTTACTGCCATATAGTTATTCATAATAGTCTCTTATAGTCCTTGGTATTTTCTACATTGTTTGTTGTAACCTCTCCTTTTTCATTTATAATTTTGTTGATTTGATTCTTCTCTTTTTTTCTTGATGAGTCTGGCTAAGGGTTTGTCCATTTTGTTTATCTTCTCAAAGAACCAGCTTTTAGTTTTATTAATCTTTACGATTTTTCTTTCATTTCTTTTTCATTTTTTTCTGCTCAGATCTTTATGATTTCTTTCCTTCTACTAATTTTGGAGTTTTTTTTCTTCTTCTTTTTTTTAGGTGTAAAGTTAGGCTGTCTATTTGATGTTTTCCTTGTTTCTTGAGGTAGGATTGTGTTGCTATAAACTTCCCTCTTAGAACTGCCTTTTCTGCATCCCATAGGTTTTGAGTTGTTGTATTTTCATTGTCATTTGTATCTAGAATTTTTTTTTCTTTCCTTTTAGATTTCTTCAGTAACCTGTTGGTTATTTAGAAACATCTTGTTTAGTCCCATGTGCTTGGTGTTTCTTACAGTTTTTTTCTTGTAACTGATATCTAGTCTCATAGCATTGTGGTCGGAGAAGATGGTGGATACAATTTCAATTTTCTTAAATTTCCTGAGGTTTGATTTGTGACCCAAGATGTGGTCCATCCTGGAGAATGTTCCATGTGCACTTGAGAAGGTATATTCTTCTGCATTTGGATGGAAACTCCTGAAAATATCGATGAGGTCTATCTCATCCAATGTGTCATTTAAGACTTGTTTTTCCTTATTAATTTTCTGTTTTGATGATCTGTTCACTGGTGTGAGTGGGGTGTTAAAGTCTCCTACTAGTATTGGGTTACTGTCAATTTCTCCTTTTATGTCTGTTAGTATTTGTCTTATGTATTGAGGTGCTCCTATGTTGGGTGCATAGATATTTACAATTGTTATGTCTTCCTCTTGGATTGATCCTTTTATCATTACATGGTGTCCTTCCTTACCTCTTGTAAGCTTTATTTTAAGGTCTAGTTTGTCTGATATGATGATTGTTATATCATCATAACAATCTTTTGTTATGCTTTCTTTTGCTTCCCATTTGTATAGAATATATTTTTCCATCCTCTCTCACTTTCAGTCTATACATGTCTTGAGGTCTGTAGTGGGTTTCTTATAGACAGCATCTATATGGGTCTTGTTTTTGTATCCATTCAGCCAGTCTCTGTCTTTTAGTTGGAGCATTTAATCCATTTACATTTAAAGTAATTATTGATATATATGTTTCTATTGCCATTTTCTAATTGTTTAGGGTTGATTTTGTATATCTTTTTCCTTCTATTGTATTTCTTGACTATATAAGTCCATTTAACATTTGTTGTAAAGCTGGTTTGGTGGTACTGAATTCTCTTCACTTTTGCTTGTCTGAAAAGCTTTTTAATTGATGGAGATCAATTTTGAATGAGAGCTTTACTGGGTACAGTAATCTTGGTTGTAGACTTTTCCCTTTCAGTACTTTAAATATATCCTGCCATTCCCTTCTGGCCTGCAGAATTTCTGCTGAAATTCAGCTATAAAGCATATGGGGTTTCCCTTGTGGTGTTACTTGTTGCTTCTTCCTTACTGCTTTTAATATTCTTTTTTTGTGTGTTTAGTCTTTGTTAGTTTGATTAGTATGTGTCTTGGCATGTTTCTCCTTGGGTTTATCCTATATGGGACTCTTTGTGCCTCTTGGATTTGATTGACTACTTCCTTTTCCTTTTTGGGGAAATTTTCAACTATAGTCACTTCAAAAATTTTCTCATACCCTTTCTTTTTCTCTTTTTCTTCTGGGACCCCTATAATTTGAATGTTGTTGCATTTGATACGGTCCCAGAGGTCTGTGAGACTGTCCTCAGCTCTTTTCATTCTTTTAACTTTATTCTGCTCCTCAGAAGTTATTTCCACCTGTTTATCTTCCAGCTCACTGATTCATTCTTCTGCTTCAGATATTCTGCTATTGATTCCTTCTAGAGTATTTTTAATTTTAGTAATTGTGCTGTTTGTCTCTGTATGTTTATTCTTTAATTCTTCTAGGTCTTTGTTAATTGATTCTTGCATTTCCTCTGTTTTCAAGATTTTTGATCATCTTTACTATCATTATTCTGAATTATTTTTCAGGTAATTTTCTTATTCCCTCTTCATTTATTTGGACTTCTGTGTTTATAACTTATTCCTTCATTTGTGCAGCATTTCTCTGCCTTTTCATTTTTTTTTTTAAAGTTATTGTGTTTGAGGTCTCCTTTTCCTAGGCTTCAAGGAAAGTTGAATTCTTTCCTTGAAGAAGGTTGAATTCTTTCTTGCTTTTAGTTTCTGCCCTCCTAAGGTTGGCCCAGTAGCTTATGTGAGCTTCATATAGGGTGAGATTTGTGCTGAGTTTTTGTTTGTTTGTCTGTTTTTCCTCTGATGGGCAAGGCTGAGTGAGGTGGTACTCCTGTCTGCTGATGATTGGGTTTGTATTTTTGTCTTGTTTGCTGTTTAGATGAGGTATCCTGCACAGCCTACAACTGGTGGTTGGGTGATGCCAGGTCTTGTATTGAAGTGGTTTCCTTTGTGTGAGTTCTCACTATTTGCTACCCCCTAGGGTTAGTTCTCTGTAGTCTAGGGTCTTGGAGTCAGTGCTCCCATTCCAAAGGCTCAGAGTTTGATCTCTGGTCAGGAACAAAGATTCCACAAGTGGTTTGTTATGGCATTAAGGGAGAGTAAAAAAATATCCAAAATCAAGAAATCAAAGATGAACCCCAGACAAATGGCAGTTACAAAATCAGGCAAATAGTAATTAAAATAATTGAATATACACCCATGAGCAAAGTGAAAACAGTCCAACAAAAATAATGTACAGTAGATTGATCTGGCAAACAGAGGTAATCAAAAATTTTATTTGCCAGTTAAGAACAAAACTAACTTTAGCACAAACTGGAAAACAAAACTAAAACAAGGTGCCAAGTGGGAATAAAGCAATGAAAACAAAACTAACAAATATGTTGAAAGGAAAGAAAAGAAAGAAAGAATAAATATGCAAAGTTAAATAGAGGTAGATGAAGATTTATATAGATTAAAGACATTAAAAATTAACTGCAAGGGGAAAAGAACAGTAGGAAAGGCAATTGAAGAAATAACTGTAGAAAAAATATAATAGGTTTAAAAAATTAAAAATTAAAATTATAAAAAAGAGAAAAAATGGACAAAGAAAGAAAAATGTGGGAAAAAAAGGAAAACTCCACAGAACTGCAAAAGCTCAATGTAGAGGCAGAGGTCTATAACAACAATAGATAGTGTGACTGAATATACACATATGCATATACACCCATAAGCAAAATCAAAACAGTCCAACAAAAAATCAGTACAATAAATTGACCCGGTGAACAAACGAAACCAAAAATTATATCTACCAGAACAAAGCTAATTAAAGCACTAATTGGAAAGCAAAGCTAAAGCAAGATGCCAATTGGGGAATCAAGGAATGAAAATAAAACTAACAAATATGTTGAGAGGAAAGGAGGGAAAGAAAAGAAAGAGAGAATAGATATGCAAAGTTAAATAGAGGTAGATAAAGAAGATTTATGTACATTAAATATTAACTGCAAGGGGAAAAGAACAATAGGAAAAGCAAACAAAGGAATAAATGTAGAAAAAATAATAGGTTTAAAAAATTAAAAATTAAAATTAAAAAAATAGAAAAGAAAAAAAAAGAGGAAAACTCCACAGAACTGCAAAAGCCCAATGTAGAGGCAGAGGTTTATGATAACAGTAAAAAAATGTGACTGAGGAAAAAGAAAGAAAAAAAAAAACAAACTCAAAAGCTTAACTGGATTTCATAGTGCCAATTAAATCGACAACTACAACAGAGGGGGAAAAAATGAAAAAAAAGAAAAGAAAAGAATCCAAAGGAATCTACAGAACAATGAAAACATAAGAATAATAAATGTTTTTCTTGAGTCACTGCTGTCAGAGTCCTTTCCCTCGCTGGGAGTCACAGTCCACCTCCCTTCCTTAGGATGCCCTCCAACCCTGTGCTGATCTCGGGACCTGCTGTGGGGGCTGCTCAGATTCTAATCTGGCCCTACTCCTGTGTGTTCTTGCCTGCAGTGTCCACAGCTAGCAGAGCTAGTGCATTTTCTTTTGTGGGAGCTCTCAGTGGCCTTGTTATATCCCATAGACAGAGTCTGCTTAGTTGATGTGTGGATTTAATCTGCAGCTTGTACAGCTGGTGGTAAGGTTTTGGGTCTTCTTCCTTAGCCACACTGTGCCTGGGTTTCAATTGTGGTTTTATTTCCACCTCTACACCTCGTCCACTGGGGTTTAGCTCCTGAGGCTGCCCTGGAGGGCTTGGGATTGCCTCTGTGAGGGCCAGGTGTGCAGGTGGTGCAACTGCTTGTGTCATAGGGGTTCTGGCAGCACCAGGTACTCAGGGGGGTTGGCAGCTAGGGCAGCAGGAAATATAGTGCTCTAGGAGGGTATGGCAACCAGTATTGGCCAATACGCTTCAGTATTCTTGCCTGGAGACCCCCCCTCCCTGACAGATAAGCCTGGCAGGCCACAGTCCACAGGGTTGCAAAGAGCCGGAGAGGACCAACATGCCCTGCGCGCATAAACACAAAACTTTTTTTTTTTGCCTGTGGCAGCTCTGCCCCAGTGAGAGTTGAGCGTGAAGGTGATGCAGCTGCTTGGCTTGCGGGGACCCTGGCAGCGCCAAGTGTTCAGGGACACAGACTGCCTCCACCACAGGAGTTATGGCCCTATCAGAGTCTTTTTTCAAGCCTCTTGTAGCTGACAATCAGAAGGGCTCTTTGGTCAGTCTTTCTCCATAGCTCCGCCCATTCAGGCACTTAGAGGGCTCCCTTGCCTGGGGTTCTTCTCTGTTGTTCCGCAAGTCAGGTACATAGAGGGGCCTCCTTGACTGGGGTCCTACTCTGCAAATCGGTGCATCAGGCACTTAAAGGGGCACCCTGGGTGGGGTCCTACTCTGGAATTCAGTGCCTCAGGCATTTGATGGGCCAGCCTCTTTATAATTCAGCTGCCAGTGCTGGTGTGTGGAGAGAGAGAGGCTATGGCGATGGCGCCACCCCCTATGCGTGACTCAGCAGTATTGCCTTGCTTCCATGGCTGCCTGGCTTTCTGCCACAGGCATTTCCCACCACCATCTCCTCCCTCACATCCCCTCAATCTGTCTTTCCACAGTCAGCAGCAGCCCTCACACTGGGATTGCTCCACAATCCCTAAACTCCAGCTCCCAGCCACTACCCCTTCTAGGACACCCGCGTTCCTGCCCAGCGTATGTATGGCTGCAGCAAGGACTGTCGATAATTCTCATTCCATTTAGGCTGCCATAGATCACTGTTTCACTCTCAGCCTTGAATGTTTCTCCTCTGACTCAGACAGTTGCCCCACTGTGGGGACTGGACCCATGCTTCAGTTCCCCCACCTGCTGAGGGCAGGTCCAGTCCTACTAACACTCCTGTTTTCCCCCCTAGTTCCTTACGGGTGCTGAGTTCTGCGTTGTTCTGTATATTCTTTTCCACTGGTCAGGTCCTCCTGTCCACTCTTAGCTGGTGTTCTGCATGTGCTTCTGTGTCTGAAGGTGTATCCTGATGTATCCATGGAGACAGATGTACTCCACGTCCACCTACTCCTCCACCATCTTGTACCTACTGACTTTACATATTTTAATGATACGAATACTTAGTATTTTTAGTATTTTAGGTTTGATACTAACCAAAATACTAAAACATACTCATTCTACTGAAGAATGGATATTAGGAAGAATTTTATATTGTCTGAGGAATTACACGTGGAAGATGATTTGAAGAACATTTTTAACCATGTGCCTACAACATGCATGGTGTAACATTCAATATTTAGGAAGGCACAAAAGTGAAATGAGATGTTTTTTCTTCTAATCAATGTTAACTTCACTAGCACAATGTCTTAAAGTTGACTATAAGCATTATTTTTGCAAGTTAAGTTCCACTTGATAGGTCAATCAAACTTTTTTCTACACCTTCTATGTATGCTGCTTACACTGAAGCTAATATTGCTTCCAGATTTCAGTATTATTGTGCCTACAGGAGCATGGCTGAGTTTATTTCATAATCCCTTCCAAATTCAGTTAATTAAATGGAAAAATGTTAGTAAAATCAAACATTTGTCACTACAGTAAAAAGTTTATTCAAACTGCATTTTTCTCTTTTTTGGACTGGTGGTTTTGGCATTGTAAATCTGCTTTCCAAATTCACCCACAAACATGTTTCTGTGGAAACAGAGCTACAAATAGAAGCAGTGGTTATTGATTTTCTTTGGGGGCTACCACCTGGTTTCTGCAAAACCCTGGATAGCATATGCCAACTTCCATGCGTATTTTATCTCCCTTCTCTTTCCCTACCCCTCCCATACCCTCACAGGTTTAAAATAATCCAGGCCTATCAATTATTTATCAACGAGTAGTAGACTAGCTGATTAAACAAAGAGAATCTGACCTCTGCTTGTTCTTAGGGTGTTGGAGGTGTGACCTCTTCTATAGCCAGCCTCTTATTGTTTTTAGAGAACACTATTCAAGCTGGCTTGAAAATTGACATTAAAAAACTAAGATCAAGGCATCTGGTCCTGTCACTTCATGGCAAATAGAGGGGGAAAATTGGAAGCAGTGACAGATTTTATTTTCTTGGGCTCCAAAATCACTGTGGATGACGACTGCAGCCATGAAATTAAAACACCTGCTTCTTGGAAGAAAAGCTATGACCAACCTAGACAGCATATTAAAAAGCAGAGGCATCACTTTGCTGACAAAGGTCCACATAATCAAAGCGATGGTTTTTCCAGTAGTCATGTATGGATGTGAGAATTGGACCAAAAAAAAAGGCTGAGCACTGAAGAATTGATGCTTTTGAATTGTGAAGCTGGAGAAGACTCTTGAGTCCCTTGGACAGCAAGGAGATCAAATCAATCCTAAAGGAAATCAACCCTGAAAATTCATTGGAAGGACTGATTCTGAAGCTGAAGCTCCAGTAGTTTGGCCACCTGATGCAAAGAGACAACTCATTTGAAAAGACCCTAATGCTGGGAAAGACTGAAGACAAAAGAAGAAAGGGGTGGCAGAGGATGAGATGGTTAGATAAGATCACCAACTCAATGGATGAATTTGAGCAAACTTTGGGAGATAGTGGAGAACAGAGAAGCCTGGCATGCTACCACCCATGGGGTCTCAAAGAGTCAGACACAACTTAGTGACTGGACAACAAAAATAACTCAAGCCCAGGATGATCCTCCACCATTCTTTAGACCTTTGTTATGCTCCCTAGTGCTTCCCAGCCTCTCCAAACTTTATTTAGCCCCTTATCCTTTGACCTAGGACCTCCATGTGCTTAACTCCCCTCTCAGCTCTGTCTCAGCTAACTCCTACCTACCCAACAGATTGCAGTCTAGACACTTCTTCCTTTCAGAAGTCTCTGCTGACCTTCCCTTTAGACTAGGTTAGACACGCCTGTTAAACATTGCTGTAGCACTTGTAAATGGTAATCATAACATCTATATTGTTATAGATGACTGTAGAAAATAATAGAAAGCTTTAATTAAATAATGAAAAAGTTTGGCATAGTGTCTTAGTTTTCTGCAGCAACTGAAAGAAAATATCACAATGATGATGGTTACATAAAGAAATAGAAATTTATTTTTTCCACTGTTTTAGAGGCCAGAAATTCAAAATCAATGTGGCAGCATTGCTCTGTCTCTAAGGGAGATTCTGTTCCTTGCCTCTCCCAGCTTTTGGTGGCTGTTGGGAATTCTTGGCTTGTGGCTGCCTTATTCCAGTCTCTGCCCCTGGGATCATGTTGTCTTCTCTTATCTGTGGATCTTTTGTAAGGATGCTTGTCATCAGATTTAGGGCCCACCTGGATAAACCAGCATGATCTGTTCATCTCAAGATCTGAGTTACATCTGCAAAGACCTTTTTTTCCAAATAAGATAATATCTACAGATTCTGGGAATTAGGATGCAGAGAACATATCTTGTTGCTGTCCATCATTCAGCTCAGTGCATATAGTCACTGGCACCAGACACTATAAGGAAGAGCAGCTCTTAATAATGAAGAAAGTAGTGATAATGACTTGGTAGAAAAATCAGAGCATATCCCCACTGGTTCTCGTTAGAGTAGTGTTTTGGCTTTGGTGAACTGTGTCATGGTAAAACCCACATCAGTGACTTCACTCCTGCTATTGTCTCCACAGGAGAGATCCTTGATAGCCTTATCTTACCCAATTTTAAGGTTCAGCTCAAGTTTAACCCCCCACCCCCACAAAACCTACTAAATCAGTGGCAGTGGTAATAAAACACCTAACATATATTCAGTTCAGTTCAGTCGCTCAGTCGTGTCCGACTCTGCGACCCCATGAATCGCAGCACACCAGGCCTCCCTGTCCATCACCAGCTCCCGGAGTCCACCCAAACCCATGTCCATCCAGTGGGTGATGCCATCCAGCATCTCATCCTCTGTCGTCTTCAGTCCTTACTATCAACACTTGCCTGGTGGCTCAGACAGCAAAGAATCTGCCTGCACTGCAGGAGACCTGGGTTTGATCCCTTTGCTGGGAAGATCCCCTGGAGGAGGGATGGCAACCCACTCCAGTATTCTTGCCTGGAAAATCCCCATGGACAAAGGAGCCTGGTGGGCTACAGTCCATGGGGTCACAAAGAGTCAGACATGACTAAGCACAGCACAGCACATTATACTTGCCAGGCATGGTACCAAGAGCATTAATTTCCCTTCTGATACCCCCACTGTTCTTCCTTCCTTTGACTTGGTTTAACATTTAGATCTGTACCACCATAAACACTATTTAATTGTATATTGTCAGATAAATTAATTGTAGGCTATGCAAGTGGCCTATATATAAATTCCTTATAATATACACTACTTATATACTGTTTTACTACACCATATTACTGTGGCTAACAGTCACTAGAGTACTTACAATGGACCTAGGACTGAGTATTTAAATTCTCTCTTTTAATCCTCAAAGCAATTCCACATTGTGTGTACTTCCTTTATTTTCTTTTCAGATGAAGAAAATAAATTTTTCTTAATTGCCCATGGTCAAGTGATGGTCCACATGTGATTCCATGAATCAGAATTTGAGTCAAACTGTCTAACTTCAGAGACTTCTCACAAAGACTTGTATGTTATCTTATTTATTTGCCACTATACCATGTAAGTGGAGAAGGCAATGGCAACCCACTCCAATACTCTTGCCTGGAAAATCCCACGGACAGAGGAGCCTGGTGGGCTGCAGTCCATGGGGTCACGAAGAGTCGGATGCGACTGAGTGACTTCACTTTCACTTTTTGCTTTCATGCATTGGAGAAGGAAATGGAAACCCACTCCAGTGTTCCTGCCTGGAGAATCCCAGGGATGGCAGAGCCTGGTGGGCTGCCGTCTATGGGGTTGCACAGAGTTGGACATGACTGAAGCGAGTTAGCAGCAGCAGCAGCATACCCTGTAAGATTTGGTTTCGCCTTCCCAAGCATCTAGGTGGATTCAAAGCTTCTTAAGCATACTTGTGCTTTCTATGATGGTCTATTATGATGCTGAGTTCTTGAAATGAACCTTTTTCTGTTTGTTTGTTTTTGGTCCTGAACTGGATGACTTAAAGAGTTCTTTAGCCAATAGCTATAATTTTGCTCCCATCAGCAATGCAGATGTAAACCAGTTGAGAGACTGCTCAAAATAACCCAAACTGCTCCCCCATTTCATCCCTTTCACCCTTTTAAGCTAGTCTTCCTCAAAGGTAGGGAGTCAAGGAAATCAGCATAAATTGTTTTCCTTCTCAATATTTTAAAGGTCATAATGTAAGCAGCATTAATACCATCAGTCGGAGGTTGAGAACGCTTAGAGATAGACTCGGAACCCTGTGCCAAAGCTCTCTGCTCTAGAGGCAGAAAATTACATGTCTGTTCCAGAATGTCTAGGGCTGGGACTTCCCTGGTGGTCCAGTGGTTGAAGCTCCGCTATTCCAATGCAGAGGTCGAAGACTCAATCCCTGGTTGGAAAACTAAGATCCCATGTGCTTCGTGGTGAAGCCAATAAATAAACTTAAAGAAAAAAAAAAAATGAAGAAGAAGAAGAACATCTTGGACTACTTTATTTGGTATTCTTAAACAGGAAAACCTTTTATCTTCCCAGAACCATAGTCACATGAACAATGATCTGGTAAGATTTCTATATCATTAATTTTACTCATCAAAAGGAAAGATGACAAGAGTTTTTTAAAAAAGATTTTCTCAAACCATCCTCTATGAGTTTTCCAGTTTACATCAGCTCAGCTTGAAATACAGCAGAATTATGGATTTTAACACAACACAGACAAATGCTAGGTAGTTTTCTCCAACTTTAATTTTAATATTCGGTCAATTATTTCAGGGCAACTTATTCCCAGTTTCCTTTATAATATCAGAACTTTTCTTTTCAAAGAAATAAATTCAAAATGTCTATCCCAATGCTTGAGAAATTCCATGGACAGAGGAGCACAGTCCATGTGATCTCAAAGAGTTGGACATGACTGAGCAACCAAACACATATACACACACACAGCCCAATGACATATTAAAAATTTTAAATATTATGTTAACAAGTATTAAGTTTCTGTTAAAATTACCAAGCTGATCTGGCAAATAAAAAAAGTGAATTCTTGTGCTCTAGAAATGTTTACTTTTTCAAGTGGGTTTTAGAAATGAGAAACTGAAGTACTTTCCAGTAGATTCATTAAGTTCTAAATAGTGATGGTAACAGTTAACCATTGTTTATGAGAGCTCACCAGGTGAGAATCTAGTCTTAGAATTCTTTATCTTTGATCTATTTGATCTTCACAATAGCTTTATGAAGAAGACAATGTTTTTATGCCCAATGAACTGATGAGAAAATTAAAAATCAGAGAAATCATGTAATTTCCCCAAAGTCAGACAGCTAGTAAAGAATAGTGGGTGTTTTACTCTGCAAAGAATCCAAAAAGTGTACTGCTGAACACACTGCCCTCTCCAACAATAACTGCCAACACGTTGTTCATGAGTAAACATTTTACGACGTGGACGATGTAATAATGCTGAACTTTATGTCTGAGCCCTTTGCTGCTGAAAAGCACTAATAGATAAGAAAGCTTCCTGCCCTCTAAGGGCTCCCTTCAGGACTCCCCTGTGCTGGTGCATTTGGGAGTGAAGACTCACTTGCCTCCTTTTCAAGGACTTCCATAAACTCTAGGATGACCTTCTTGCTTATTTATCCCTAAGAAATTCCAAGTTCCCTCCTGTTTTGTTGAGACCTTCCCCATTTATGACTATTCTTCCTATTGTAACTGTGTACATAAAATAATCTCCCTTTCTGCATCTGTCTTTCACAGTTCGGCACTGTAACTCTGATATGACACCGCTTTTGGATCCTGGTGTGCTCTGCCCAGGGAAGGACTTCTGCAACCCTTTGTCCTCTGCTCCTGGCCAGTGATTTGTGACCCAAGGGTAAGTCCACCTCCTGGTCCTGTGCTATGGACTTATGTATAGTCTATTCGGCAGCATGGTTAGGATTTGATCTGAATTCTTTTTGAACACATGCCTGATTTCTAATGCTAGCTTCTTCAGTTTTTGTGGTCTGATCATCCGGTAGTCTCTGTAAAGGAATGATTGGTTTATAGAGATCTTATCTCTGTCGGATGAAAGATGACCGAGATTCTGCTTTGTTAGTCTTGCCTGTTTGTCTATTTGGAGTCCAAATCAATTTAGAATAGTTCTTTGATATGGAAAAGTGAGTTTTTCTTTTCTGAGTTTGTATATACTTGACCTGTGGCCAAAATTTTTGGAACTGAAGCCATAAACGTCTCTCTCTCGTATGTCTATGTCTGTGACTCAAAAAGGTCTTTACCTTTCAATATGTGAGTGTGTAATATTTCCTACCTCCAGATGAAATTACCAAATTTGATTATACCTGAAAGAACTGTTTAAGGACTTCTATTTTGATTGGCTGACAGGTAAATTATTGCATATGTAAATTAAATATTCCTAAAATATCCAGAAATTAAGGAAATTAAACTACCAAGATTTTCTTTTTAAAAATGATTTTTATTTTCTGTGGTTATTTACTTTTGTCTGCACTGGGTATTCATTACCGTGTGCTGGTTTTCTCTAGTTGTGACAAGCAAGGGCTATTCTCTAGCTATGGTGTGCGAGCTTCTCATTGAAGTGACTTCATTTGTTGTGGAGCACAGGCTCATTAGCTGTGGCACATAGGTTTAGTTGCTCAGTGGCATGTGGGATCTTCCTGAACCAGATATCAAACCCACATCCCATGCATGGCAGGCAGATTCTTAACCGCTAGACCACCAGGGGAGTTTCGTGAACTACTAAGATTTTCAATGTGCCAAATTTTGAAAATATTCTTACAGAAACCAAATCAGAAAAGTTTTATTATTTCAAACTTATATGCTTTATGTAAATCTTTGGCAAATGAGAGTTGTTTAATATATTTTGTGTAATAAAAACAGCATTGTTTTCTCTGATTTATCAGCATTGAGTATGATAAACACATAGACTTTTATTCTATTTCCATGTTCTGGGGTAGGACTCACCTCCGTCTTTTCTTATGACCCCCGTATGATTCAAGGATGAGTCCTTTTTTATCTGCTTCTATAAAGCCCCCACCCCCTTTCCTTTTATCTGAAACTTCCCTCATTAGTGAATAATCTACACATTGTAATGGCTCAAATAAAATCAGTTCCTCTGTTGTCTTGTGCATTTTGTCTTTCACATACTTTATTTTGTCTCCTTGAATTCTTACAACAACCTTACTAAGCAGGAATCATCATTCTCACTTTGTCGATGAGAACATTCCATTTAGAAAACTCAAGAAAACTAATCAAGGTCATATATCTATCTAGTAGTGGATAGAGATTTGCTGGTTTAGAGACTGTGCTCTTAACCTGTAATCTATATATCATCACAAACAAGTAAAATTCTTCTTTGTATACAGCACATTCAACTTAGCAATGAAATATTCAGTAGCTTCCCATGAGTTAAAGAGGAGTTGTTCAATCTTTAAGTTATGTCCCACTATTTGAGACCCCATAGACTGCAGCACGCCAGGCTCTCCTGTCCTTCACTATCTCCCAGAATTTGCTTGAATTCATTTCCATTGAGTCAGTGATGCCATCCAACCATCTCAACTTATGTTGTCCCCTTCTCCTCTTGCCCTCAATTTTCCCCAGCATCAGGATCTTTTTCAGTTAGTTGACTGTTTGCATCAGGTGGCCAAATTATTGGAGTTTCAACTTCAGCATCAGTCCTTTCTTTAAGCTTCAAACCAGAGCCAAAGTTTATCACTTGAAGGAAATGTTCTGTCTTGAGCAGGAAAATTAATCGTGCTATTAAATATATTATTAGTATGGGGACTCTGTTGAGCTAAGTTTGAGAGACATGACTAGACCACTAACTGCATATACATTAGTGGTGGCAGAAGACTGTATAAACAGAGCTCTCTTGAAAGAAGGCACCAAATACTTTTGTCCCAGATGGAAGAAACCATCTCAGATTGTCACATATCAAGTCCACTCTTCTTTAAGTTGGTTTTAAATTTTGGCTATTATTAAATATTATTTTGTTTATAAATCTTGGTATATCACCCCTGCTGAGAAACTCCCAATTCTGTTGCATTTTTCAGTAAGTCTCTTGCTGCATCTTTGTAACCTAAATATTTCTGCAGCATATTCCTCAACCATAATGAACTTTTACAATCTAGCTTAGTCTCCTTTTAAAGATTTTTCTTCTGAGTGACTCTGAACAATTAAAATGCTAAGCAATCAAGACATTATTTTTCAGAGTGACCCTTACATTTTTGACAATGTAGTATTCTAAAATATTTACTGGAATGCTCTGCCTCTCAGAAATGACTCTCTTGGTGCTTTTAACTAACACAGAAGAATATGCATGGGTGAATCTATTCTAAGATGAAAGCAGTGGTTTGATATTGTCCTAAAAATAACTTTAATTTGGATCCAGTCAATTTTATCACATCCTTATTCAAATGATCTGTCTTTAAGTATGGAAGATTTAGTACACCTAGTAAAACATCAGGAAAAATTCTGTAATGTCTTAAGGAAACCTGCTGTTGTTTAGAAAGCTGCATAAAAAATTCCCATCTGCAAATGGCTATTTATTACTTGGTTAGTTATTTTTAGATTTTTTTTTTTTTTTTTGATGCATCGCTCAAAGTAGCCTCTGGGTGCATTTGCAAAGTTTAATAATTAGCTTTCCCACTATAGCTTAGACACCACATAGAAGACAACATAAACATAGGATACATTCACATATATCAGCATGTATTCACATGCTGATGAATAAACAGGTAAGTGAGGATGTCTTTCAATCAGAATTTGTCAGCCAAAAATATGATTATTTAATAATAACTTAAAAGTCAAGATTCTTAAGTACTTGACAGTTATCAAGGAGCTATTTCTTTGTTCAGGGATTGTGGTTTGTTTCTGGGCCATGCCTATGTGCCTGTATGCTTTCCAGGAGGCTGCAAAATGTCTACATTCTTAAAATGAATTAATTATCTCTGAAGTACAGAAAAAAACTGAACATACTGCAAAATTTCAGTGTAATGCTGTCTACTAGTGAGCTGCAACTCCATTGTAAAATAGTTTATATAATCCCTAACCTGGAAAGCATTTAAAATATGCTAGATATGATGCCAGGAAGATCCTCTATAAGTAAGAGTAGCAAAGGTTTCCCAAGATCTTAAAACAACCTGGCATGCTGCTGTTAGAATTAATGAGCTGGACTTGTATTGGCTCACTGTTCAGAAAATCTCATTCCAGGCACAGACTCAGATGAGTGAACTTCCCTTTGGGACATTGGTGATTTGACCTGTTAAGCCAGTAATTTGTGACTTGAATGACTTGGTTAAAAAGTTGAGCTCAATCAATCAGATTTCTTCTTTTAGAAATTTTAAAGCATGCGAAGGACCTTTAAATTGAAAGACTGTGTAACGATGGACTAAGTGGCCATGTGGGACCACATGCATGGAGATGTTATGGAAAAGCAGACTCATTACTGAGAATCTCTATCTGTCTGTCTATATTTGCAACCCCATGTACTATAGCCTGCCAGGTTCCTTTGTCCATGGAATTCTCTAGGCAAGAATACTGGAGTAGGTAGCCATTCCTTTCTCCTGGGGATCTTTCTGACACAGGGATTAAACCTGGGTCTGCTGCATTTCAGACAGATTCTTTATCATCTGAGCCACTGAGGAAGCCTATAGGGTTCACCAAAAGTTCATTTCTCCTGAGAAATCTGTATGCAGGTCAAGAACAGTTAGAACTGGACACGGAACAACAGACTGGTTCCAAATAGGAAAAAGAGTACGTTAAGGCTGTATACTGTCACCCTGCTTATTTAAGTTACACGCAGAGTACATCATGAGAAACGCTGGGCTGGAGGAAGCACAAGCTGGAATCAAGATTGCTGGGAGAAGTATCAATTACATCAGACAAGAAGATGACACCACCCTTACGGCAGATAGTGAAGAAGAACTAAAGAGTCTCTTGATGAAAGTAAAAGAGGAGAGTGAAAACGTTGGCTTAAAGCTCAACATTCAGAAAACTAAGATCATGGCATCTGGTTCTATCACTTCATGGCAAATAGATGGGGAAACAGTGGAAACAGTGAGAGACTTTATTTTGGGGGGGCTCCAAAATCACTGCAGATGGTGACTGAAGCCATGAAATTAAAAGATGCTTACTCCTTGGAAGAAAGTTATGACCAACCTAGACAGCTAAAAAGCAGAGACATTACTTTGCCAACAAAGGTCCATCTAGTCAAGGCTATGGTTTTTCTAGCAGTCATGTATGGATGTGATAGTTGGACCATAAAGAAAGCTGAGTGCTGAAGAACTGAGGCTTTTGAACTGTGGTGTTGGAGAAGACTCTTGAGAGTCCCTTGGACAGCAAGGAGATCCAACCAGTCCATCCTAAAGGAAATCGGTCCTGAATATTCATTGGAAGAACTGATGCTGAAGCTGAAACTCCAATACTTTGGCCATCTGATACACAAAACTGACTCATTGGAAAAGACCCTGATGCTGGGAAAGATTAAAGGTGGGAGGAGAAGGAGATGACAGAGGATGAGATGGTTGGATGGCATCACCGATTCAATGGACATGAGTTTGAGTAAACTCTGGGAGCTGGTGATGGATAGGGAGGCCTGGTGTACTGCAGTCCATGGGGTTGCAAAGAGTTGGACACGACTGAGTGACTGAACTCAACTCGAGAAGTTCATTTGGGTTTTTGGTAAAATGTTACAGAAAAATATGACATCTTACCAAAAGGTGGACTCCCCTTGTGACTCAGCTGGTAAAGAATCTGCCTGCAGTGTGGGAGACCTGGGTTCAATCCCTGGGTTGGGAAGATCCCCTAGAGAAGGGAAAGGCTACCCACTCCAATATTCTGGCCTGGAGAATTTCATGGACTGTATAGTCCATGGAGTCTCAAAGAGTTGGACATGACTGAGTGACTTTCACTTCACTTCACTACAGAAAAATGTGAATGACTTTTGGATTGTCTCAATATATACCTCTGTTTTTCTTAAATCTTAGTTCCTCAGCTCTTTTGTGGACTCCTGTAAGATCTGACAGTATCTTTACTGTAAGCTGATATCTTATGAGCTAGTTTGAACTGCTTTCTATTCCTTTCTATGAAAAGAACCGTTAATAAAAAAGAAGCTGTAACAGAGACAGCACATCGTTTTAGAGACTAGGTAGCACCAGATCAGGTATATAAATCTGGAAACTAATTTACAAATCGGAACGCCTGGGGAGAGCAATCATTCTTCTTTCATAAATGTGAGCGGGTTTTCTGATGTAGAGCTATGACCCCTTCTTTCCACCCAGGACTACCTGTCTAACCCCCTAGGAAGGCCCCTTTCCCTCCATTCTCAGGTACCTAGAAGAGTGATTAAGCCTGAAACTGGGGGCTGAGGAAGGAAGGCGGAAGATGCATTTCCACAATCCCCACTTAGAGTGATTAGGTGGTGGTTGTAGAATTATATCATATTAGGACTCGTGTGCATTTAGGTGCTGTCTGTTCACTAGACTCCTTTTGGGAAAGTCTTTGCTTTCTAGCTATCCTTGTCTGACATTTTCAATTCTTGGACCACATCTCATACCTTTGCTAATAGTTTTTCTCTTCTCTGCCCTAAATCTTCACATGGCAAGTTTTCTTGTCTTGTAGGCCTCAAATATCACTTTCTCAGAAGGCTTTCTACAGTTATTCAACTGAAGTTGAAACTCTTTTTCCTGACACTCTATTACTTTATAGTATTTTCCTCATAACAGTTATTGTTATCTGAAATAACTTTGTTTTGTTTTTATATTTTTTAAAGCAGGGACTTTATCATTACTGCTTCATGCTTAGATGAATATTGGAGACAAAGGAAATGCTCAATAAAATTTTGTTGACTTCATAAACAGTTGAAGTGCTTCCCTGTGGCTCAGATGGTGAAGAATCCACTTGCAATGCAGAAGACTGGGGTTTGATCCCTGGGTTGGGAAGGTCCCCTGGAAAAGGGAATGGCAGCACACTCCAATATTCTTGCCTGGAGAATCCCATGAACAGAGGAGCCTGGCAGGCTACAGTCCATGAGTTCGCAAAGAGTTGGACATGACTGAGTGACTGAAGCTTTCACAATGAACAGTTAATACTGTTAACAATACTCAGAATAGTCAAGCTAATATCATCTATAGTCATTTTACAAGAAAAACTGCCAAAAATTACAAATTGGTTTAGAATGAGTTTTAGGTTATGAAGACTTGATAAAATTTTACTACCGTGTTAACAATTTGCAAGTTAATTACAAATCTTTCCATTCCTTGAAAGAAAACCTGTAATGACCATTTCTTACCCAACACCTGCTGAGTGTCAGGTACCAGTTTCCAATACCATAACAAAGTCTGCTAGTAAAGACAAGATAAATGTCTGTTATCAAGTTTTGATGATGTCTTAATCAGTTCAGGCTGCCATGGAAAATACCATAGACCGAGTGGCTTAAACAACAGGAGTTTATTTTCTTAAGTCTGGGTGCTGGGAAATCTAAGATCAAGGTAGTGGTAAGGTTGGTTTCATTCTGAGGCCTCTTCTCTGGGCTTTTAGGTAGCTACCGTCTTTCTAAGAGAGAGAAGGTGGGGGTAGATTGAGAGAGATAAATCTCTCTCTGGTGTCTCTTTTTTATAAGGGCATCAATCCCTTCATAAGGGCCCCATCCTTATGACCTCACCTAACTTTAAGTACCTCCCAAAAGCCTCATTTCCAAACACCATTACACTGGAGTTTTGGGATTCAACGTAAGAATTCAGAGGGTGGGAGGTGCACAAAAATTCAGTCCAAACAGATGATTGCTACTTTAAAATAACAATGTCTCCTATTTGTATTGTACTTCTATGGTTGTAGAGCAGTTTTCCTACATTTTCTTGTATGATTCCACTCTCAGGACCTTGTAAATTGGGACTGATGGTACAGTTTGTTTTTTTATAGATAAGGAAACTAAGGCTCACAAAGGTTAAGTAGCTTGTTGGAGGTTTTGCACCCAGAAGGCTACAGAGAAACAATCCTATAACCTCAGCATCGGATCTCTGCTCCAGCCCTGAAAACAATCCAAGAGTAATTGCTTTAGTCTAATGTTTATTTTTTTCCCCTGAAGGCTGTTGTAAATCATTAGAATTTCACTGTAATTTCGTTTCAAGTTCAAATGAATCCAGAAAAGTACTCTTTTTGAAAAACCATCTAAAGAAGACTGTCAGTTTTTGCACTCTGGTGTGACCTTTGGGGCTGTCAGCCTATGTTCTCTGTGTCTATTCAGAATAAGAGCTGATTTGTGAGTTTGACTGAGATGTAAATCAGAGGGACTTCTAGTGTATGTAAAACCTAATGACTGATGTGCTGTTCTCAGCAACCATGATGAGAAACCATAAGTTAACAACCTATGAGACTCATATTCTCAGCATTGTTTATTTGTGGTTTTGGTTCCAAAATACAAGTTGATCCTTAAACAACATGGGTTTGAATTGTGCAGATCCACTTACATAGAATTTTTTTCAGATACACTGTAGTTGGTTGATTAAATCCATGAACAGCCAAAACAGGGAGAAATTATACTCAGATTTTTGACTGCACAGAGGGTTGGTGCCCCTAACCCCGACAGTATATCAGTTGACTAACTCGCAGAACTGTGTTTCTATCTCCAGCCAGGAGTGAAGAAAGTGAGCAATGAGCAGAAATAATTTGGGGTAGATTTCTTAACTGATGTGTACCTACTAGAAATTTCTTCTACATCCTTCTTACAACATTGGCCCTTCTTTTGGAAAGCATATGCTGAACAAAGTCTTTGTAGTACTTATCCAAATCAGAAGTAATGTTTGTCTGATGAAGGAGAGGTGATCAGGGTTGTGACAGGTACTGGAAGCCTGGAGAAGGTGAATAAATGTCCTTATGCTGTAGAGAAAAGGCCTGTTTTAAACCTTGGTGATGTCTTTTCTAGGGGGCGAGAGGTATTGATCACAATCAAAATGGAGGAGATGGGAAAGGAGCCAACTAATAAAAGACTGGAATCCAGCCTGTTCTGTAGTCACTGACCATATTTAAAGGGACCTTCAAAGAGATTGGAACACATTCTTGGCAGGAAGTATACCATGACCTCTTATTTTTATAAAAAGGCCCACCTTCAGTTATATGGGCAGAGCTCCTTGACATAAATTTTTAGGAGTTAATATGGAAGGCACAGTGGTGATAATGTCTGTACGAACTAAAAACACTTTTATACCTAAACTGTCTTCCTTTCACCTCTGTCCCAAGTTTGCTCCTGATTGGTGGGTTAGCAAAAGGCTGTCGGTGAATTTTATCTGTACTGGGTGGATAGTTCTTGTAAGCGAGTCCCCATGACCACCCTATTTTCTAAACTACATGTAAGGAAAGCATAATGAAGAGCTAAAAGGATGAATCTGCTTCACCCTGTTATAGTGTATAGTGTATAGTTGGCCCTCAGTACCTACCAGTTCTGCATCTGTGCAGCCCACCAAACCAATCTGCTGATGGAAAGCCAGCAGAAATGGAGGGCTGGTGGTGCTATGCCATTTTATATTAAGGGCTTTGAGTATCTGTGGGGTTTGGTATCCACAGGGGATCCTGGATCAGAGGAATGACTGGATCTGACCAGGGTGGATCTCAACTGCAGTGTCTCCCCATAATGGTAGATTACTGTTAAAGGTGAAGTACATCACAAATTCTTAGTTACTTCAGTTAAAGAAGAACATTTTTGATTGATTTACATTCAGAAATCTAAGTCTGAGATGATTGAAGTTTCTGCCAACTCAATTTCTCTCACTTGGCTTCTCAGATGCATTCATCAATGGAAGAAAAAGATGGTACGGTAGCCAGGAAGCCTGGAAATGTCTGTGACACAGTTTCTTTAGTGGATTCTGCAGCTGCTGATCTGGGTTTGCCCAGGGGAGTGTGTCATCCATGTGAACCACATCTGCCCTGTGTAAAGGTAGAAGGGTTGAGAATTCATCCATGCAGTGTCTTATCATAGATCCTAGTTCAAACTCTTGAATAGAGAGGCATATCTAAGTGCACACTCACTAGTTCTTTTGGCCATTCCAATTGGATCCTCTGCCTATCTTTGCTTATTCTTATACTCATTCTTTTTTTTTTTTTTAATTATTTATTTTGCTGTGTTGGGTCTCAGTTGTGGCATGCAGGGTCTTTCATTGTTGTGTGCAGGCTTAATTGCTCCAAGGCCTGTGGGTTGTTAGTTTCCTGACCAGGGATTGAACCCATGTCGCCTGCATTGGAAGACAGATACTCTATTCTTTTCTTTTCTTTTTTTTTTTAATTGAAGGATAATTGCTTTACAATATTGTGCTGATTTCTGCTATACATCAGCATGAATCAGCCATAGGTATACGTATGTCCCCTCCTTCTTGAACCTCCCTCCCACTTCTCACCCCCTTTCACCCTTCTAGATTGTTACCGAGCCCCAGTTTGAATTCCCTGAATCATATAGCAAATTCCCATTGCTTATCTATTTTACATATGGTAATGTATATGTTTCCTTGTTACTTTCTCCATTTGTCCCACACTCTCTGACCTGCCTCCTCCTCTGCCCATGTCCATAAGTCTGTTCTCTATATCTGCATCTCCATTGCTGCCCTGCAAATAGGTTCGTCAGTACCGTCTTTGTAGATTCCATATGTATGCATTAATATATGATATTTGTTTTTCTCTTTCTGACTTACTTCTCTCTGTAAAATAGGCTCTAGTTTCATCCATCTCATTAGCATTGACTCAAATGCGTTCATTTTTATGACTGAGTAATATTCCATTGTATTTATGGAATATCTGTTCATCTGTCAAAGGACATCTAGATTGCTTCTATGTCTTGGCTATTGTCAACAGTGCTGCAATGAACATTGGGGTACATGTGTCTTTTTCAATTTTGGTTTCCTCAGGGTATATGCCTACTAGTGGGAATGCTGGGTCATATGGTTCCAGTTTTTTAAGGAATTTCCATACTGGGAAGATGGATTCTTAACCCCTGGACCAAAAGGGAAGTCCCATTACACTTATTGTTGCTATTCTTATTCCATAAGCCTTTGTCCCGTGGCTCCTTCTGTCCTGAGGACTTTCTAACCTCAGTTAGTGCTGCTTCTCTCTGCTCCTTGTGTGACTTCTATCAGACCCTGACCACAAGGGTGCACGGATGCGTCTCTCCCCCTTTAGACCCCAGGTGTCCACCCAGGGCGGGGAGCAGGCATTTGCTTGCTCTATCTGACATTGAGCTGTGATCAGAGAGTCAGGAAGTGAGCAGTTAGTCTTTCTCTTTAGGACGGATGTTTCCTCACTTTAATGAGAAGTGGTTATGCTGTTCTGAGGTCTTGAGACTTGACCAGTAGTGGTATGCCTACAATGGAATGGAAGGTGGTGTGATGAAAAGGCATTGAAACACCCATCTACAAGGGAAACCTGGCTGAATGACTCACATTTCATTAGGAATTATGGGCTGCTCAGAACATCTGCATCCATACATTAGGGAATGGGAAGCATGGAATCAAGTCAATCCCCAGAATTCTTTTCCCATCACATCCCTTCAGAACTTTAAAAAGGCTGATAGCTGTGAGGCTGGGGTAAGCAGGTAAAAAAGCAATCTTCTTTGGGTTTTCTCCCAACACATTCACTGAGCTTTCTTGGCAAATGAAAGCCTCTTCCATTATTCATTCATTTTAGTACATTCTTATCGAGTGCCTACTCTGAGTCAGGTATTGCGCTGGTTGCTTGGGATACAGTGCCTGTGTTCAGGGAGGAGTTGCGGGCTTCTTGGGGAGAGAGAGGAGGAATGAACAGAACACTGCAATTCCCTGAAGACCATGGTCCCCAAAGAGAACAAAAGCTTTTATAATGGACATAGTTTGTATCACACGGAGCCTCCTGTCTGCTTTGTACAAAGGAAGATCTGCTGCCCTTTGCCCCTTTTTTTTATATAAGCATAGGCTTCATAGTGTGGTCTGGAATATCTGTATTACCACTGAGAGAATTCAAAGCCAGGGAGAAATTATTTGTGGTAATAGGTATATTTGGATGTGTTTGAAGAATTTTGACTAGCTGATGACTAAAAAAGGCAAGAAAATAATTTTCTCCTCTCCAAAGAAAATACAATTTTGAAACTGAGACAGGGTCAATTTTGTTGGTCACGGCAAAGAATCTTTCTGCTACTATTTATCTGTGGGAGTTTCTAGGAATCTTTAAGAGAATTTCAGGAAGACAAATGGAATGTTTCTTGTTTTCTTTATAAAGAAAATTCTTTTAAAGTTCAAGGAGGGGTGTGTGTGTGTGTGTTTGGGAATGGGGGGGATGCCTGAGTGAGGAGAATGCTCTTCTCATTTGGGCCCCAACTACCTTTTAGGTTCCAGTTACTCCGTCCACCTCAGTGCCACGTGCCCCTGTATTCTGTATGGCAAACACTCCAGTTCTCACCATTCTTCAGACACATTTCCCCTTTCTTTGTCAATCCTTGCTTGCTGCCCCCAAACTAGATACTATCCATTGAGGCTTCCCTGGTGGCTCAGATGGTAAAGAATCTGCTTGCAATTCAGGAGACTGGGGTTCCATCCCTGGGTTGGGAAGATTCTCTGGAGAAGGAAATGGCAACCCACTCTAGTAAGTATTCTTGCCTGGAGAATTCCATGGACAGAGGAGCCTGACAGCCTACAGTATATGGGATCGCAAAGAGTCGGACACGACTGAGCAACTAACACACACACACACACACACACACACACACACACACACACACCATTTGCTGCATCTCAGGAACACCATTCTCGTATTCCATGGACAGAGGAGCCTGGCAGTCGCAGTCCATGGCACTGCAAAAACTCGGACAGGACTAAGCAACTATTGGGTGTTTTAAACTTTAAAATTCTCTGGGCAGTGATAGGAACCAACAGTAAATGGCTTGTGGAAGCATGATACATAAGTTTTAATATGATACAATTAAAATGTCCAAGCTTCAGTATACATATTCTCTTTTGTGTGTTGTTCAATCTCAGTTTTCATCTCCCTGAAAATATTCCACAGTTGCTTTTTTTTGATCTCAAGATCCTGTGCTGTCAGCCCTGCCTTCTACCATCCCAAGAAATATCCTTTTGATGAGATGATAAACTTAACCATCTGCTTTTGGCACAGTGACTACCCCACATTGTGGAGTAGAGAGGGGGTCTGGGGCTGGTATCCTGGATAGTTTTGAGCTTTTGGAAGAATCCACCTTCCCTACTTTCTGAAATGGATCATAGTGGGTCATGAATGGAGACACAGCCTTTCTATCGGGGGAGGAAGCACCATTCTCTCAATTCTTCCACCTGCGGTTGAGGCCAGAGGATCAGGGTACATTTGTTCACGACATAGGTTCTAACTTTTGTCACTAACTGGAAGAAGTTAGGAAAATCAGACCTCATATCAGTTAAATTTGTTTGTTTTTCTCCTTTTTACCGAATAAAATGTGAATTTTTTAGTAATTTTAAAAGATCCAAAAAAATTAAAGAGCAACGAAATGCAGTCCTCCTAGTGTCCTTCGCCAAGCTAGCAGCGGTTAGGTGAGTGAGCAGAGGGCATATCTATAATTCAGCTCGGGAATATTTCCCTTAATAATTAATAGAGTGCTACAAAAGGAGGAGGCCAAATAGGGCCCTCGAACAAAGCTGCCAGCTGAGAACGACAGTGGTCGCCTCGGAGCCAACTGACCCGCCCAAGGTCGGAATTGCTCCAGCAGTCCGGATGCGCGCCACCACCGCCAGCTTGGCCACAGGGGGAGCCGGGAGAGGTGCCCGGAACCCCGCCGCCACTGAACGCGCGCGCGCGCGCGTGTATGTGTGTGTAAATTCTCACTTCCCACCGCTAATCTTTCTTTTGGCATATTTATGAGAATTGCGTGTTAACATCCACGTCCAGGGGGCACTTCACAAGGCGACCACCAAATAAGCAATCCGGAGTCCACAGTGGGTGAGGAGCCGCTGCGGGCGCACTCGCGGGGCCATGGGGTGTCGGGGTATGTGGGGGGGAGTGCGTTTTCTGTTGTTCAGTGGAGGTGGGTGGCATTGGAGATCCGACCACTAGGACAGACACCCCCTGGAGCCAAACCTCTCGCCAAACCGTATTTCTTTCGGCAGCAACAGGTTCCCCGAGGGCTGGCCCCCGCCGCCGGGGCGGACTGGCAGCCTATTCCTAGCCCTTTGACTCTCCTAACCCCGACCTCAGCCTCCCTTTCCTAGCCCTTAGCCTCGGCCCGATTCTAATTTCAGTAATCCTTCCCTTCTCCGAGTCCAACACCTGTGTAAAGTCGGTCTCTTCCGTGCCGGAGCGTCCGACCCCAGAGCTGAGGCCAACAAACTCTCCACAAGGGAGGCGGAGACCGAGGGGTCTGGGCGCGCTTGCGGGCGACTGGACAGCTCCGGGCTGGCGGCCTCGCCAGGGATGCCCCCGGGGGTCCCAGCCCCACAAACTCGTTATGATGCCGGGGTGGGGGGTGCGGGGGCTGTGTGGTGGGGTGGGGTGCCGGGGGAGATGCAGAGAAAACGCGTCAGGAAGAGGAGAGACACCCAGAAGCACCTTGCGGTCGAGCCTGGACCTGCCGTCGAAGTCACCTCTTCCAGCCTCTCCTGACCTTTCTGCCCTGCCGTCGGGACCCCATTTCAGGTCCAAAGGGGACACCTCTCCCTCTGCGATTAGCTCCCCGCCTCTGGGGGCGCCAGCTAGGGGACCCTGGAATGCTGCCCAGTGGCTCCCGGGAGCTTCGGCGTCTGGGGGCCGGGCCGGGGGGCGGGCAGCCGCGGCATCGTGACTGTGCCCGCCCCGCAGCGCCTGGAGGCGCCCCTGGCGACCGCGGTGAACGCCCCACCCTCGGACGGCCCTGGCCCCGCCCCCGGCCGGCGCGCGCTCCCGGCCAGGGGAGGCGTGTGCTGCTTCTGCAGCCAGCGAGAGAGCGAGAGGGATGGATATTGGAGGAGGAATTCGGGCTTAACAAGTGATCGCTGCTGTCTAGGATTTTGTTGTTGTTTTTTTTTCTTCTGGGGAACCTTGACTTCTTTTCCCCGTCGAGCCCTTCTGTGCTGAACTCCAGAGGAAGCAGGAGTCTTGGGGTCTTCCCTGGGGCAGCCCTTTTCCTCACCCCCCGGCTCCAGCAGCGAGAACTCCGTGCCCCCCCATCCCCCGCCCCCGACCAGGCAGTAGAACTTGTTCCGTGGATATTTGGGAGCTCCCACCTGCCACACCGGAGCGATTCCTTCCACCCCCAAGATCCTTCTTCCCCTCCTCCAGCTGTTGCAGCTTGAGGGGGGAAAAACAAGCCAACCGGGGATTTTCTTTATTTTATTTTGCACCCCGCCTGGGAATGGTAAGTATGACACCTCTCTTACCTTTCCTCTACTCTCCTCCTTGGCTATTAAGAAACAGTGGACATATGAGGGATAAATAATGTCGAGAATGTGACAGAAGGGCATGAATGGAAGACGGTTAAAAATAAAACTGGAGGTGGGAGAAGGGAGGTGCAGATGCTGCGCGGCGCTCCGGGGGGCCAACAGTTGTTATTTTCCCAACCCCGGGGATGGGGTGCGTGCGCCCTGGTTAATGTGCCCGAGCGGGAACCTAGGTCTGGAGGCGAGGGCGCGATTAAAGATGTCGTTTCCCAACGAGGTGGGGTTTAGATTTAGCATCGTTTTGCCTCATCTCAGACTCACCGGTTCTATTTCTTTGAGAACAGCTGGTGAAGGGGTTTGAATTGCTGGTTCTCCCAACATTTGGGGTTGAGTGCATTTTCTGAGCATTTGAGCAATACATAGAGACTGTATAAATGGCGTGCGTTGAAGTGTCTATTTCTCACGGTATTGGCCCTTGGAATTCTCTCAATCTCTTTCTCCTTTTCTCTCTCTGATAAGGTTCAGGTACCACCCTACAGTTGCAGGAATTAGCACTGAGAGAGGAAAACAGCCTTGATGTTGGGGGTGGGGTGGGAGGAGGAGGGGCGCGATGCTTGACTCTTGTTTGGGGGCGCAGGGATTGGGGAATAGGCAGTCAGCAAAATTCTATTAGTTCGTGGTGTTAAAGAGGAAAGGATATTCCCCTGCAAGGTCTCTCCATAAAATCTCCTGCAAGGTCTCCCCCATAAAGTCTCCTGAGAGTCAGCTTCAATAGATTCTCCTAACATGAATACCTTGAGTGGAGAAGGGAGAGAAATTTTAAACTAGTCTGATTTGCTGGTTGGAAGGATTTTTTTCTGTTTTTTCTTTTTCTTTTTCTCCCCACTCTTTCCCTTTTTATAGATTCTTCTTCCTCTTCTGAGAATAGTGAGGTGACTGGTAACAAATTAGAAGGAAGATAATTTGCTCTATGTACAGTGGGGGAGGGAGTTAGGTAAACAAAAATGAACAAACCCAAGTAAAGAAGTAAGTAAAAAAGAAACTATTTGGTGTAAAGAGGGCAAGTCTAGCTCTCCTGCAGAGTTGATTGTGAATTAGAAGACCCTCTAACTCCTGACCTTCCGGGAGTCAGTTCAGTTTGTCGGAAGAGGGGGTGTGCGTAGTATAAGAATTCACAGGCACTTTGGTTACACTGGGGCTGTATTTAACTAGTGTATTATAACTGCCTTGAGGGGGTTGGGGAAGAAACTGAGGAGACTCTCAGGCTGTTTGGCTTGTGGCAGTCTTTAAAGGATATTGGCCTGACCCTCCACAGAGAAGATAGATATTTAGAGACCTTGTGAGAGTGACCATTTCAGAGTAGGAGATGATCTTGGGAGTCAGGCAAAGGAGGAGACCATTCCAGAAAGCTTCAGAGGTATGTTTTCTGCGTTCTGTGTCCCAGTCAAGCTCACCTCTTGCCCTGGGAGAATGTGATGGATCCGGAAGGGATGTGTGATTGGGAAGACCTTTGTTTGCTACTTCCATGACTGTCACTTGATAAAACCTGGGTGTGTTTAGTCTTCGAGGCCGACAGGATTCAGCAGCAGGTGGTCAAGAGGTGAGTCCTGTTAATGGCTCCAGGAAGCCATTTCTCTTATGCTCCCCAAGAGCTTCCAGTAACAGAGGTTGGTAGCTGCCCTGAATCCTGGCTGTTGTTAGCCTCCCCAGTTCTCTGGGTCACTCTGCATTCTTGGAAGTCTTGTTGGACCCAGGGAAGGGAAGATGCAAGAGGAGACAGGAGAAGCGAGATTAGGACAGGAACATTTACAGGTTCTGGCAGAGGAGATGAGTTAGTTGGACCTACAGAGAACAAACTAAGGAAGAATGAAGGTCAGGAATACGAGGTGATGGGGGGAACAGAAGAGGGTGGCAGAGAAGCTACGATCAGGAAGTGGCAGATTGGAAATAAAGGGAAGGAGGGAGGGAGGGAAAAGAGAGGGGGATTTGGGCCATGGAAACTATGGTAAAATTATAGGGAAGAAAGTATCATAGGCTGAAAACAAAGTGCACACAAACTGGGATTTGAAACATAAGGAGACAGTCCTTGAGCAAAGTGTAGGAGGAAGCATCAAGGTGAACATGGGGGAACTGCAAGGAGAGAAGATGATTATTAGAGAAGTGGAAACTGGGATTAGCTCCTAGGCTGTGGGTGGTAGGGAGTGTTCTGGAGTCTGGGGAACAGAAAAACAACCACAGGGACATGCTTCAGGGACTCAAGGAATGCCAACTTTATACAGACCACTCGCAAGCCTCAAAATGTCCTGGATGTCTTCACGTTCTGTCCTTCCCCCGCTTAGACAGTGGTATAAGGACATACGCATTTGGGGGTGGGGAGATTGACCATAAAGTATTATTATGTTATTAATAACTGCAAGCCTTTATTGATATTCCTCATGTACAAGGCACTGTGGTGTTCTGTCAACATCAATTATCTCATTTAATCCTTACACAAGTGGGATGGGAGAGGTTGTATTATTATCTGCACTTTGTAGATGAGGTGACTGATGCTTGTTCAAGTGGTGGAACCTGGATTAAAGAAAACTGGTTTTTCCAACTCCTCTAATCCTATTTCAAGTCAGAGGGGTGGAAGGCCACTGAATTCAGAAATACTTGATGAGTGGAAATTTGAAAAAAAATGCCTTGAGATGAATGAATGATGGAAGCAGCTGTAAAGTGACAACATTGTTATTGTGGAATGAAGAGGGTGACAGTGAGAATTAAGACCTAGCATTAGTGGAAAGGTGGACTGAAAGAAGAACCATGTGGGTTGAGAGTGGAGCGAGGAAAAATAATTAAGTTACGATGAAAGTAGACAGTGCTGAAATGATAGCCAAAGAAAAAGGATAGAAGGATATTTAGTGAGAAGGAGATTTAAGAAGCTGCCCCATTACTACTCCTTGGAAATTTATAGTCACTTTGGTGCTTTATATAATGGCTGGCTTGCTTGAGGGCAAGAGAAAGTGTATGTGAAGAAAATACTCAGTTTGCTCTTTATTATTTGATTCTTTTTATTTTTCTCCCATGCTTATTTCCCTTCCTTTTTCCAGGTGAAGTGGCTTCTTCTGCATGATTTTAGCTGAAGGATGCTCTGCATTTCCTTGATTTCTATGGAGACCTCAGAGCTGGGCTTGCCCCCCACTGACACCTCATCTTGCATCTACTCTACCTCCCAAGGTCTTTGCCTCTACAGCTAGCTCAACATTGCCCCTAGGTCCAGGAAGCCTGTGATGAACTTCAGGGGAGAGCCGGGAGAGTCATCCTGCTAGGCTTTGAGTGGCAATGCCTGGACATACTTCAAGTCACATGTTAACATGGGTCAGGCTGTCACTAGAAGGCAAGTGCTAAGACTTAAAGACTTATTTGCATTTTATTTAAATTTCATGGACTGAGCTTTGGACAATTTCCATGGCAGAAAAAATATATTCCATTCTCTAGGCACAACTGCCGGCGGTCGGCTACTTGCTGTCTTTGAAGCTTGCAGCATCAAGACCAATGACATCCTAGTTGTATTTCCAGATTTGAACATCTACCCCAAAACAGGTGTTTTGGAGACCCCGACATTTTCTGACTTTTACTTGAAAGTGCCAGGCCGTCTCTCCAGAGGAGCCACGCTCTGGAGAGCAACGTTGAATCCCCGAGAAGAGAGAGCATGGGGCGTGCTGATTTAAAAACAGAAAATGCAAAGTTGGACTGAAAATATCCTTCGTCTTCCAAGCAATCTGCTTAAGGGTTCCAAACTTACCTTAATTTGGTGAGAAAAGAATCTGCCCTATTTTTCTTTCTTCTTCTCCAACTGGAACCAGCCATTTCCCCAAGTGGCCACCATGGAGGTGGCGATGGTGAGTGCTGAGAGCTCAGGGTGCAACAGTCACATGCCTTATGGTTACGCGGCTCAGGCCCGGGCGCGGGAGCGCGAGAGGCTGGCTCACTCCAGGGCGGCTGCAGCTGCGGCGGTGGCCGCGGCCACCGCTGCGGTGGAAGGCGGCGGGGGGTCTGGAGGGGGCGCCCACCACCACCACCCATCGCGCGGGGCCTGCACCTCCCACGAGCCCCAGAGTGGCCGGGGAAGTCGGAGGAGGCGGCGACCGCGCCCGGAGAAGAAGAAAGTCCACCACCGGCAGAGCAGCTTCCCTCACTGCTCCGACCTGATGCCCAGTGGCTCGGAGGAGAAGATCCTGCGGGATCTGAGTGAGGAGGATGAAGAGGAGGACGACGAGGAGGACGAGGAAGAGGAGGGAAGGTTTTATTACAGCGAGGAGGACCACGGCGAGGAGTGTTCCTACACCGACCTGCTGGCCCAGGACGATGGGGGCGGCGGCGGCGGCGGCGGCGGCGGCGGCGGCGGCGGGGGCGGCTACAGTTCGGTCCGCTACAGCGACTGCTGTGAACGCGTGGTGATCAATGTCTCGGGTCTGCGTTTCGAGACCCAGATGAAAACCCTGGCCCAGTTTCCCGAGACTTTGCTGGGGGACCCTGAGAAGAGGACTCAGTATTTCGACCCTCTGCGCAATGAGTATTTTTTCGACAGGAACAGGCCTAGCTTTGATGCCATCTTATATTATTACCAGTCAGGGGGCCGCCTGAAGAGGCCAGTCAACGTCCCCTTTGACATCTTCACCGAGGAGGTGAAGTTCTACCAGTTGGGGGAGGAGGCCCTGCTCAAGTTTCGGGAGGACGAGGGCTTTGTGAGAGAGGAGGAGGACAGGGCCTTGCCAGAGAACGAATTTAAGAAGCAGATCTGGCTGCTCTTTGAGTACCCGGAGAGCTCCAGTCCAGCGCGGGGCATAGCCATCGTCTCAGTGCTGGTCATCCTCATCTCCATCGTCATCTTCTGCCTGGAAACCTTGCCGGAGTTTAGGGACGACAGGGATCTCATCATGGCCCTGAGCACGGGCGGGCATGGCGGGTTGTTGAACGACACGTCGGTCCCCCACCCGGAGAGTTCAGGGCACACGATCTTCAACGACCCCTTCTTCATCGTGGAGACAGTGTGCATCGTCTGGTTTTCCTTCGAGTTTGTGGTTCGCTGCTTTGCTTGTCCCAGCCAAGCCCTCTTCTTCAAAAACATCATGAACATCATTGACATCGTCTCCATTTTGCCTTACTTCATCACGCTGGGCACGGATCTGGCCCAGCAGCAGGGGGGTGGCAACGGGCAGCAGCAGCAGGCCATGTCCTTTGCCATCCTCAGGATCATCCGTCTGGTCCGAGTATTCCGGATCTTCAAGCTCTCCAGACACTCCAAAGGCCTGCAGATCCTGGGCCACACGCTCCGAGCCAGCATGCGCGAACTAGGCCTCCTGATCTTCTTCCTCTTCATCGGGGTCATCCTCTTCTCCAGTGCTGTGTATTTCGCGGAGGCAGATGAGCCGACCACCCACTTCCAAAGCATCCCCGATGCATTTTGGTGGGCCGTGGTGACCATGACAACCGTGGGCTATGGGGACATGAAGCCCATCACGGTGGGGGGCAAGATCGTAGGGTCTCTGTGTGCCATTGCAGGTGTCCTAACCATCGCTCTGCCGGTGCCGGTGATTGTGTCTAACTTTAACTATTTCTACCACAGAGAGACGGAAAACGAGGAACAGACCCAGCTCACACAGAATGCAGTCAGTTGCCCATACCTCCCTTCTAATTTGCTGAAGAAGTTTCGGAGCTCTACTTCTTCTTCCTTGGGGGACAAGTCAGAGTATCTAGAGATGGAAGAAGGAGTGAAGGAATCTCTCTGTGCAAAGGAGAAGTGTCAGGGGAAGGGGGATGACAGTGAGACAGATAAAAACAACTGTTCTAATGCGAAGGCTGTGGAGACCGACGTGTGAGTCTCGCTCTCCACCCGCCACTGCTCGCTCCCCCCAATCCCAGCATCTCCAAATATATTTATGCATAGAGAGTGCAGTTATGAAAATGATATATGCAAATGAATCCAATGCATACAGTAATACACCATTTAATGGTTATACATGGCATAATTGTTACTAAACTTGTATTACATATCAAATAAATGATACATCTTGGAGAAGAGGGAGGCTTAAGTAGGAGCAAATCTATCTTTATATTTTTATTAGAATGCAAGAATTTTGCACATTAACTGGAAGAGATGTTAAAAGTAAAGACAGTTCCGTGGAGAGTGTGTGTGTGTGTGTGTGTGTGTGTGTGTACTGTGTGCGCGCATATGTGTGTATGTACAAGTAAATTGTCAACGTTGTTAGTAATTGTGCAGTGATGGGAAAAGTTGGCATTTTGAAGTATTTACTATGTAAGAACTAATGAATTTGAGCAGTTGTTTATCAGTGCTTTAATAGCATTTCATGTCTTTGGATTCCATAGCTGTTGTTTTTTAAAAATTGTAAGAATTACTATGTAGAAAAAAGAAAGTGAATTATTTAATAGAGTATAGGTCACAATTTTATCTTGGATTTAATTAAAGTTTATTTTTAACTGGAAATTAACTTTTAAAAAGGCTGCAGGGGCCTTTAGAAATTGATTATATTTTATTATTAATTTTGGGAAGATGTGACATCAAATGCCTAACAATAATGGAAGAAATGAAATCAGAGAAACTGCAACAAATTTTGTTCACAGTTAACAGGACTGGAATTTTCTTTACTTTTTTTTTTTCCTTTGCACTACTTTATATGCTGGAGATTGAGAGAGACTTCATACTGTGAATGTTTACAAATGTAACAGTTCAATGACAATCATTGGAAGAATGATTTCTTAGTCTTATTTTATTGTTCTCTTATTTTCTTTGTGTGAGACAAACGGTCACACAGACAGCAGCAGCACATGATTCCCTTCTTTTTTTAAATCTCAATAATTGATCTGCAAAGGGACTATGAAGTCAAATTTAGCAACTGAATCTTTTGAAATTGATCTGTTAACAATGATGCTTCTGAAACCATACTATTTTATATATTCTTCTGCCTTTAAAGCCAGAATAATTTAACCAAAGTTAATGCATGCACTGAAAGAATTCTTGAAGAAATAAGATGCCCAGCAGCTACAGTGATTATGGCTTAAGAGCTTTGTATTAAATGTGCGACATAAATGCTAGATTTACTAAGTTTATTTATTTGTGTAGCGACTTAAGGGACAGAATGTGGGGATTCACCTCAGAATTCAGCATTCTATTTGCTCAAATTGATATAACAGAACTGGTGTCAAAACATTTGCTTTCCACATCACCATCATTATCGTTTTTATGAAAGGAATTTATGACACTTAATAACTGAATTTAACTCACGACAAGGTGTTCTAGAATGTGAGGTAACAGCTAGTGATGTGACAACATTGTTAAGTCATCAAGAGATGTAGCTTTGCAAACTCAGAATGCATAAGAGACCTTATTCTCCAATATTTTAACTTCTGTTCTTTATAAAATGGTTGTTCTGAGGTCTGGGGGGAAAAATGCTATGGAAGTTATCTCAGCACATAATAAGCTCTGACAACTGTGAACTTTAAAAAAAAAAAAAAAAAAAAAAGAGCTAGAGTAGCTTTTCTCAAGCCTCATAACCCCAGGCCATCATTTGCTAATAACATAAATCTTATCTCTCCTTAATGGTACTTAAAATTCAAAGTAAGTGCAACGTTGGATTTAAAACTCAAGTTTTATCCCCTTCTCTTCACCCCTTCTCCACCACTATAGAGGTACACCTCTTAGGAACACCCTTTGGAGAATGAAAAACAGCGGCAGTGGGGGACCTTGGGGGTCGACTGAGTGTGCAGACCAAAAATCTCTAGTGGACAACAGAGAGTGACAGAAGAAGCAAATGCTGTCTTGTAACAAGACTTCCAAGCTGGCATTTTAATATATTTTGGATTTAGAGCAAAAAACGTGGCAAACATTAGACTAGGGTAACACTGTTCAGGCTGGTCACTGTTCACTTGGGCAGGTTTCTCTGTTCATCTCTGCCCCTCCAGTTTCCTCTTACTGAAAAAGAGGGCACACAGTACATTTGTTATGTCACAGAGTTTTTACAGAAGGCAAATGAGAACATGTGAAAACTCTGAAATGCCAAGTTCCGTATAAATACCTGATGTTACATCTACAGTGCTTCATGCTCCTCTGGGAGAAAAAGAGGTTTAGAACCCTTGAGTTACATGCTTTATTAGGATACTGTAAAAATCATGGATAGTTTCTGTAATTTTGAGCTCCTTACAAGCAGTTGATTTGGAGACACAAGATAGCTTGTCATTGAATGATTACTTTAGTTTCTTCTCTTGGGGAGGATCCCAGGCTTGTTGTGGGATAAAAAATTGGCTCTGTGGACAAGATACCATGTATCTTTTGCTGTACCCAACTAGGTCAGATTATATCTTAAAATAGTTTAAATGTTCTGTGGCATTGGTTGTTTATTGACCATGCTATAATAGCAATAGCAATGATTTGGCTGTTGAGAAAATGTATTTTGTTGGTTCTACAGCATCTCCTTTTTAAATCTGAAAAGTTACATTAAATTGTATTGATATGTACTTGAGTTGGTAATTCTGAGAATTCAGAATTTAGGAAATTCTGTAATATAATCATTTAGGGACCCTAGGGGTTGTTTGTCTCACATGGTTTTCTTAAGGGTCAAGAAGTGACAGCAGGCGCTTCCAAACCAAATATTACTAGGTTATCACTAAATGTTTGTTTGTGCTTTTTTTCCCTGCAAGACGCATTTATTTTTGGATGTCTGGATCTTGATTCCACACTAGGAAGGAAGCATTTAAGCCCTCAAGACTTGTATAGGAACACTTCTGTGTGGAACAGTTCCTTATAGAGAATGTGTGAAGGTAGATTCCTCAGTGCAGCTGAGTATTTTCTTTCCAAATCACAGCTAGACAAAGTTCTTTAGTACCATTTGTGAATGTTCTATACTAAAATATGCTTCTAGGGGTTATTTGTAACTGATTTAGCAAACGATATTTTCTTCAAGGCCACCATACATATTTGATTGTAACATAAAAGAAAGATGACCCCATTTAGAGATTTGAATTCTTGGGATCTGAGATTCTTTTGTTGCTTTTTAGATGATAATAAATGTTACCAAAAGTACAATGTTTGAGGGTTATCCTAATCAGAGTCTTTTCAAGGGTAGATGCATTGTTCTCTTTTGCAAATCCTTGGGAAGGAAACAGTTATGTATAACAGTTATGGGAGAGCTAGGGATTTAAATACTCCTTTGATTATCTGTGAAAAAGGAGCTTGTGGGTTCCTGGGGTGTGACAGCTGGTTTAGGGGTCCAGAGTCAACTTGTTGACTGTAGGTACATCATTTCTAGTCCCTGATTCTCAGGTTTTTGTTTTTAAATGTACAGTCAGCTGACTAGGCTACATATCAAGCTAATTTAGTGTTACAGAATGTTGGTGCTGGAAGGAATTAAATGATAATGTAGCCCAATCAAATGATAGTGTAGCCCTCAACTCATACCAGCCTTGGTTTTATAGTGAAGTAGTCAGAACAAAACAGTTTTAAAATCTCCCTGTTAGGTTAAATGCAGAACCAGGAGTTTCAGATTTAGCTTTAGAGTGTGAATTAAACCAAATAAATTGGCTTTATGTTGAAGCTATTTATTCTAGCAACTTCTAAAGCAAAGAGGTTCACTTATTAAAAAATAACTCCTCAGTCTCCAGTTGAATACACATGGTGAAAGTTGGTAAGTAAACATTTTGATTTCTTGCTTTGTTATAGTACAGTCTTGTCAGTAAACAGTGTGCAAACCTGTGCTGGGGATCTCATTTTATGCTTAGACACATGTAGTGTTTCACAAGTGCTGCTGCTTTCCTTGTCAAATTTGTTTTCAACAGGATCGCTGAAGCTCTGGAAATCTTTTCTTTAAGCATGTGTTGAAATAGAATTCAATATAGGAATAAGAAATACCTAGGGAAAATACTGAGTTAAATACATACATATATACTTTTTCCCCGTTTTTTTGGAAGTCAACATTAACCAGCGGAAAATTATTTTTAATTGCATCGGAATCATAAACATTAGCACCTCCATGTCCCAAGAGAATCAGGCAGGGTTGTTGATTTTCAGATTGTGATACATTTTCAGCACTAACATTGCAGCTATTCCTTGGTAAAGTGGGACGTAAATACACCTCGGTTCAGTTTACATTTGTAAGTGAACCTGTGATGGTCTTATGCGCATGATGCAGAGTGTAACATCCCTCTTTATATTTTTTTTTATTGATACAGTTTAGAATGATTACGGGTTGTCATTCAGTGACAAAGGGGCCTGTTCCAGGAAATCTTCCTGACCCAAAAGCCATTTTGAATTCTGCAAGGGACATTTGGTGTGAACAAAAGGTACCTCTTGGTTTTCCTGCCTGGAAAGAAGCTTGACTCAAAACACAGAATTCCTCAGGCCAATGTTTCCACCACTACAGGTTAGAAGACAGTCCTACTTTCTAGTACGGAGATCCAAAAGATCTGTTTGAAAGAAGGTTGATGGAGTGGTTTGTGTTTAAGATTGAAGGGACCAGGCCTGTTTATTCAGTAAATGGGAATATGTACTTTTGCAATGTGAATTAAGATTAGGACTGTGATATGAGTGTTATTTCTGACTTGGTTTTCTGTTTCCATAGCCTCCCTAATTTCTCATAGTGTCTTCCCAAAGTATGCTAATACATATAAGACCATATGACCCAATTTGAGGTTCAGAAAATATGGTTACTTTATTTATGGGTAAATAACTTAATCCCAGAGTATGAGTTAGGTGATTTGAAAAACAGCACATACTGAATAAGCTGCAGCTCTAAGTGAGACCCTAGCACATCCCCTTTCAGGCCTGTTGGTATTACTATGTGGAATTGATGTATAAGGCAAGTGATGTGCTAAATAAGAACTTTTGCTGTCATCTAGGAAAGAATAGTTCCATATTCCTTTGTCATAGTGTTGCTGATCTGAGATTCAGTTTTTAATCTATTTTCTATCATTGGTATCTTTGAAGGAGAATTTCTATCTTGAGTACTAGGAACTAAGTGATAGTTGACCCACAGATATTCAACTTTTGCTTCCTGACCTGCAAATTATCTATTGTATAGATTTTCCATAGCTAGTTTCTCATTTGAGGCTGGCTTTCAGACTCAGAACCACTGTCTCCCATTAAACAGCCAGTCTAGAAATGCAGAATCATAAAAAGAAAACAATGCAGTACAAAGAATAAAAAAGTATACACAATTCAGAAAGCCAAGAAAAACCTAACTGGGAAGCCAAGTCTTTTGTTCAGATCAATGTGTCACATACGTTAGAATGAAATATGAAGGATTTAGGGGTATCCTTTATCATGGTGGGTGACATAAAGCAGAGATAAGTTGCTGGAAGAATGTACATTGTGAACATTTTCTGCGAAGACAGTGGAAATCCCAACATACTTTTGTTGTTGTTCAGTCACTAAGTCATGTCCAACTCTTTGCGATGTTATGGACTGCAGCCTGCCAGGCTTCTCTGTCCCTCACTACCCCCAAAGTTTGCCCAACTTCATGTCCACTGGATTGGTGATACTATCCAACGATCTTATCCTTTGCTGCCCTCTTCTCCTTTTGCCTTCAGTCTTTCTCAGCATCAGGATCTTTTCCAATGAGTCAGCTGTTTGCATCAGGTGGCCAAAGTATTGGAGCTTCTTTAACAACTTAGTTTAACAGTAATCTTAATAGTAATTTGTAGGAATAATTAATAACCATGGAAAATATGCTGTCTTTTTCCAGTTTTTGGTATTATGTGGAAACACACTTGGATTGTTTTTGATTATTCTGTAGACCAGAGACATATTTTTAAAGCCAAAGAGCATGAAGGCATTTTTACCCACACTAGGCTACTTGCTATTGAGGGGTTGATCAGTCACCTCTTAAATCAGTCAAAGTACTTAAATAAATAGCCCCTGTGGATATCACCTAAAGTTGTGTCAATGCTGAGCCAAAGAATTATGTTAGTTTTAGCATAATTAGATTAATATATTCATATGTTTATATATATCATATGTTTCATTTTCTGCCTTTATTCTGGCAAAAGATACAAGCAAATGAATGAGCTGAGGCACTAAAGGAAACTTCTTAATGTGAAATGACAATCTGTAAATATCATGTGTTAGGGAAATGGTAACACTTAAGGATGGAAGAGTCTTCATATTCTATGTTGGATTTTTATGCCATACAGCCACTGTAGTATTAGGGTTAAACTCTGAGACATTCCACTGGGTAAGATGTGGAGTTCATTGTCAGGCAAGGTGTTTATATTTTATGGAACTTTGTAAAATGCTTATTTTACTCTTCATGGACATTATATAAAGGATATATATAAACTGGACTATATGGAAACTGGACTATATGGCTCCATAGATCTGCTCTGTGCTCTTTAGAAATAGATTGACTTGAAGCTATTATCTTTCTGCATTTTTGTTGTACCTGTTGTTCGTCCGTAATTCTCTGAGGTTCAATTATAGGATTAAAAGTGTCAGGTTATTGTTTTTTGTTTTTGCTTTGGTGAATGTTCCAGTATCTTTCAGCCTCTGAGGGCACACACATATAAAACTGGAAAGTGGAAAGTTCTGTATCTTTCGGAGACCAGACCTATATTCTCTGAACTCTCCCAGTGATAGAGGCCACATTTGTTAACATGGACGATGCATGCTATTCTGTTTATAAACTTAATTCGCTCATACCTGAATAGACTGGTGATTCTCCTCCCTGGAGGGCACTAACGGTGTTGATGGCACCTGAGTGAGTCTTTTTTTCTCCTTCAATTGGTAGGGATCATGAATCAGATGAGGCTTTCATTTGCTATCAGACATGGTAGGAAGTAATTAATGAAGCTCCCCCTGGACTGAAATCTATTGAGAGGTGATGGAATCTCTAGGGATGTAGTAAGATTTTATATTTATGTGTTTTTTGTTTTTTTTTTTTTTGCAATTTCTTGTCAGTGTCTTATATTGGCATTACTACTGGAAGATAGATTTTAGTTTTTGGATAGTTTACCTAATATTAACAGGACTTTTGATAAGAAAATAGAGACTGTGAGTTCTACATTATTTTTATTAGCTTCAAAAGTATCTCTGATTAAATACTTTTAGAAATTAATTTGAGATTCGGAGATTGCAGTATCTATTTAGAGCCATTTATTTGGAGGGAGAATTATCCTATCAATAATGATTCATTTATTCAGATTTTGTGAGAGGATAATGTTTTTCTTCCCTTTATTGTGTCTTTTCCACATTTTATTTAAATTTATGATTATATTTAAATTGGTGGATATAAATGTTTATCTTCCAGCAGACCAGGTGAAATGGTTACGAGTGACTAGAGAATGACAAGAATGTTTGATGATCTGTTTTGCAGCTTTGGCTATTAAGTGATCTAGAAACTGATTTCAGTATATTTGAAACATGACACAGGGAAGTGTATATATAACATAATACCATCTAGATGACAGAGAAGGAGTGCTAGGAATAAATTTTCCTTCTGAATTTAGAAATCTCAGAGTTCTTGACCTGTTTCTTCCAGATCTGACGCAGCCAATGAGAAGCTAGTAAACTGCTTTTTTTTTTTTTTTCTTGCAGTAGCAGCAGGATAAAAGAAAGATGGGAATGAAGTGGGGGTTAAGGGAGTGAGAGGGAGGGGGGCAAGGGACAAAGAGTTAGGCCTAAATGAAGTCATTAATTGGATGGCAAAAATAGCTAGGTCAGTCTAAACATTACTTTGTTTCATAGTGCTGCCTACTATTATGTGTTAACCCAAGACATACAGAAAAGTGAATTTATCACTTGGTATTTGTACCAGACTTAGTAGGCATGTGTTTGTGTAGGTTGCAATACCCTAATTCCCTTTGCTCCTAGTCTTTGAGAGCACTCACATTCAAAACCATAAATCTGTTGCTGAGAATTAAAGCTATCTGTCTTATTAAAGATTAAACTCACCTTTCCCTTCAGAGCAAGGGATTCTTTCACGTCCTCAGACGATTACCACTTGGGCAATTACTATATTTCACAGGGAATAATTCCCTCCTCTCATCTCACTCCCTCATCCTAATACAGAATGTTATTGTGGTAGGGTATTAAAACCAGTACAGAATTAAGCAACCAATTGAAGCCCTGGGAGTGAATGTCACTAATACAGAGCTGAATGATGTGTTTATGTTGGATATTGCCGGTGTGCAATTCTTAGAGGAATGGAAAAAAAAATCATAAAATCTGTGCAGCAACAAAATTAGAACTCCTTGCTGCTGTCATATGCTCCTTGCTGATTTAGCTGCTGCTCATCCTCAGAGAAGAGGTGTTATTTCACTACTAGAATTCACATACTTCACAAGCTACAAGGCAGTGTGACAAACAGTGGAGAAAGGGTTAGATTAGACAGATGAAGATGAAGTAATGTACAGTATTTTAAGGTGAGAATCGTCTTGTGTCACCAGAGTATATTTACGCACTCAAGGGACTAAATTGACTCTTTGGAGGGGAAAGCTTGCTTAGAATTACCGTTTCTTTTTTGTTTGTCCATGGTATCACTGTTGGAGATCAGTCTAGCATGGGATAAATCCTGCTGTCATTGCTAAAATAAGCTGAAAATAACATGCTGGAAACACTTTTTTTTGTTTGTTTCTGTTATGAAAAGCTGTAGTTACATTATAAGCTTTGCAAGAGAGATTAGAAAGTCATTCAACTTTCAAAAATGTTACCGCATTCCTAAAGAATTTGAAAAGGAAATAGATGATTCTAATATAAGTTCCAACCAAGTATAAACTGGTTCCGGATAAAGTGTTCAAAGCTTTCCTTTTTATTTTCCTCTTTGAGTTTTCCCCCTCAGTTATTAGGCCTGTTGCTTTTGAACAGCAGAGATCGACATGTAAAATGCTTGCCACCCCCACTCACTTTTGTTTCAACAAAAGCCCAAATTGGGAGTGCTTCTGCCATCCCAGGTTCACAGATTTCTCAGGGAAAGCTTTTTTTGTGTGTGATCCAGGTAGCTGTCTTCCCATTTTATAAATCAGGTCATGCCAGTGCATACCCAGAAAGCCTCTATGATCACCTGCAATGTGAGACTATTAGGTTTGGTTATTATGGTAGGTTATTTTCTGCCTATTACTGAACAGCTGGGATTTTAGAAACAGCTGGATGATTAGTTGTGTATTTTTCTGTTTTTTTCACCCAGATGCTTTATTACTGTGTAGAAACAGCCCCAGTGTGGAATGAGCTGGGAGTATAATAGCAAAAATCTTGCTTTGATGCCACTGTTGTTATTAGGAACATAATGAAGAAAATTAAGGGCAAACAGTTTTGACTGTTGTTTACTTTAAAAGCATGTTGTTAGAGGCAATGCACTCATTTCCATTCCTGGACAAAGCAACTGATGTACCAACTTTTTAAATGGCTCTCGGGATAGTCCTCAGGCTACTGAAGTTCTGCTTTGGCTATTACATTTTACTTGCTTAAGGGGAAATGTCTACACCTGAGGAGACATCACCTGAGTTTTCCATTCACTGTTGGCAAGGGGAGCTGACAGAGCAGGCAGGCTGCAGTCCTCTCACTCACCAGGGTCTATTTTTAGGTTGGTCCCTTTGTGACTAACTTCAGCCCTGACTAGAGGGGTTGAAATTCGAAGACAACACAATGTTTTATTATGAACATTTGCAGGTTTATAAAACTGTTTCGAATTGTGAAAGGGACACATTTAATTCAGGCGCTGTTTGTTGGTTCCTCATCCAGGGCTAAAATTAGAATAACTTCTTTTCTTTCACCAATTATTTTTTTCAAAAGAGGTTTGTTAAGCTCGCATTAAGTGACTGGGCTGTGCTTGCATTCCAGTCTCTAAATGGACTAACACTTCAGAGAATCACAGTCTACGTAGAAAGATTTTTGAATTATGGAAAGATTTATTCTTCTAAATAACAGGATTCTTGCTTATTATTACTATTACCCCCTGTCTTCCCACTAGAATCTATATGTGTGACTGGGTCTGGTTTCTCTTTAGAGAATAAATTGCCAGGGTATCATACTTTATTAATACTTTTTATAAATTATATCTAGTGTCTGTAAAGTGCTTCCATTTCTGTAATAGCTTCTGTTTAAACTGCATAGTAAATGGGACCAGATTCAACTTGCCAATTTTTCAGGATTCTTGCTCATATAATAACAATTTTCAGTGCTTTCAAACTGTAATCACCTCTACAAAGAGTATTTACTTATTTTAATTCCCAGAATTTATATTTCTTTTATTTGATAACATGTGATTATTATAACTCAGGAGGAGAAAGACAAAGATTTGACGAAATAATAAACATCTATGAAACAGTAAAAAAAATTGTATTTTTTAAATTCCAAAGTAGATTTTTTTCTAGGACCATGGTTCTTTTGTTGCACAAAAAAAAACCAGTTGTTAAGCACATCTGTATCTTCTTTTTTCCTTGGAAATAATATGAGTGTCACTGATGGTGCATTTTCAAATTTTGACTTGAGTAAAGACCTGAGTTCTTTGAATAAATATAAAAAAGATTGTGCTTCTTGTGGACTAGCTACCTAGACAAGCCAGATGAGACTGCGTCAATTACATATCTAAGTCAGGGCAGTTGAGGCCGCTGTTCGGAATTTTTCTGAGATGCCTTCTGTCTGCATTGCTTAGATCACGTAAGTGTTTGCTCAAATGTCTATTTGCTTTCAAGATGCTGTCTTGATTTCTTTCTCTTGGAATTAAGGCTGTCACATTTGAAATCCAGTTGTAGTAACATGTTTAGCTTTCTATATCTAGCTTTAACTTCTTCAGAACAACTCAAACTTCTATGAGATTTATCTTCAGGAGCATCATTTTTTATTTTCTGAGTGTTTCAGAACATACGTTAGAGACCCTGGATTTTAGTTTTCATTCAAGTCAAACAACCATTATCTTTAATTGAAGCTGCTTCTGATTTGAAGCCAAAACAACTGGTCAGGTCAGTGAAAGGAAGAAAAAAAAAGCCAAGTTGATGTCTGGCATTGTGAAGTCACTGATTCAATTCTGCCTCTTAAAAGTCATTAGTATGAAATGCATCCTAGATTCTTTTTAAATTTGGGGAGTTTTCAAGTACTCCCTTCACAATTTTTCCTGAAAGTATCTGCAAACTTTTAAAAGGTATAGTTTAGCCTAAATTAGCAAAAACATAGCTAATATTTGACGATTTTTAGCCAAATAGCTGAGTTGCTAATTATTTACTGTGAAGAAGGAGAGGACTCTTACAATTTTTTTTTATCACATTAGGTATTGGAAATGAAAATACATATATTTATTTATAATTTCTGAAAGAGACTGAAGGTAACAGCAAAATGTTTTGTCTGTTTCATTCAGAAGTCCTTAAACAGAAGCCAATTGCACTGAAAATATATCAGATTTATCTATACCTAACTAGAGAATATAATTTAGAAATGTGATATTACATTAAGTAGATTGTATTTCTGAAATTTTAAAATAAATTCATATTATATAACATTACCTATATTTAGGGCCTTTGAAAAAACACACTAAATAGTCTTAATGGGTGTGTGTGAATGTTCTCAGAATAGAGTTTGACAATTTAAAAGCCTATTTCCCTGGAAGAGCTATATGTTTGCAGAAGAAAAGTTGCTTTATGTACACACTTAAATATAAATATATGACTCTAATTTTAACTTTCATTTTAGATCTTTATCTTAAATTTGGTTTCATTTTTTCAGGTATCAACTGGCTGGTTTCTGTGACATTAAATGATCATTAATTATTTGTTTCTATTAGAATAAAACTTTACCTTAAAAATAAAAGGGACTAATAATTTGTACAGATTGACCCCTAGAGAATTAGTACATTAAACAAGCATTTCTTTTTTCACTGCTCATGTAGAGCCATTTCTCAGTAATTGTGTTTTTCTGCTTTTAAAAAATTTGAGACTCACATTATTTAACGAAGTATTTATTGCAATCTGCTCATGCTCTTTATCAAAACCTGACTATTTGCCATAGGAGAAATAAACCTCTTGGCCCCCATAGAGTAGTTTTAAAAGCATCTTGTAATAAAACTCTCACCAGAAAGATGGTTCCACGGTAGATATTCAAGGACAGTATTATAGGCAGCTCTAAGGTCATTTAATGGAAAGTACAACTTAAGTGATTCAGTTTTGCTTAGAAAAAAAAAAGAAGAAGCTTATATTCTTACCAAGTTGACTGTTACCATAGCTCCAATGTTTTAAATCAGTGGATGGTCAAGTGAAAAATTGGGGGTGAGGTATAGATAGTTTTCCTATTAAATGAAATAACATTTTAATTTTAGTTCCATTCTTACCTCTGAAAACAAATTCTAATTATAGGAGATGCTTAGTTTTCTAACTGGCAGATAACAAGAGCAAGAAGTTCAAGTAAGATTAATCAGAGTAAGCAGAATTTGCTTTTTGTGGTGTTTATGCTTGTGGCTATAACACAAACTGATTATCTTATAATATGTATCATTTGCATGTTAATATCATCATATTTTAATAATTTCCAGGGGAAGTTGTAATTAATAATTTCCAGGGAAGCCTAGGCAGTAAATTTAGGCTGTGTGCATTGCAGCCAACTACCATTTAGCAGATGCACAGACCTGGTCATAGAGTTTGCCACTGTCCACATCACTATTAGTACTGTAAACATATTTGTGCTGAAAGCTTATATTTCATTTCTTCCTTAGGTTCTCAGAGAAGAGTGTTTGATTTTTATTTAAGAAAATCTTTATTTTTTTAGGGGAATGTATTGACTCTGTCGGTGAAATGGAGATCATGTGGCAATAGAGTGTGGGAGAAGTAGTTGTGTGTTTTTCATAGTTTTGGCCACTTAGGTTGTCTGTTCATTTCCAAATCAAAACTTACATATGTTTTTCCTTGATTGGATAAAGTGGTTGCTGTCTGCTTCTTATCCGTGTGAAGTGGTTTAAAAGAAAGTCATACGCAGCTGAGAAAAGAGTCATCATTTGTGTTCATACTAGTGGAAGATAAACTTCATACTTAAGCCTGGCTTGTGCTACTACTTAACGACATGGGAAACTCAAGGGGGTGTGGTGTGCCCCATGCAGTCCAGCAAATTGTAAGAGGTTCTGGAATCATTTGAATTGTGCCTTTATGTTGACAAGGTTGGCCAAAGTATTTATTCATTGCTTTTGTAGAGACTATGCAGATGCTTTCATGTATTTTTTAAAAGTACTATTGAAGTTTGTTTATTTCATGCCTATATTTCAGAGTATAATATGGTGATCACATGTAACCATGAGGGCATATGATCAATAACAAAAAGAATAGTAGTTACATAGTTAAGGCCTAGGGAGTTATTTAAAATATTTTTTTAAACTAAAATAATATAACCCTGTTATAGTTTCAGTATATAGAATAGAGAAAAGGCGAGGGGGGTATTTTGTTATTCTAACTCTAACTCCTTTTTTCCTATGCATTGTTATCCTACCTCATTATAATTATAATATAATTATAATATGAGTTGTGTTTTTTCCTGATCATAATATCATTACCTTTTCCTTAGTGTCACTACATAGTTTTTTATTATTCTTTTATATTTTGCATGATTTTGTGTCTGCACCATAATCTGTCAAATCATTGTGCATAGTTTTCTTGTTCATTTCAGTATGATGGCTATTTTTTAGATTGCTTTATTTATTTCATTTTAAATAAAACTAATATCTTCATGGATATAATATTTTTTAAAAAATGTTGCTATTTTTTAAAACTAGCTTCACAATAGTAGTAGTTTTTAAATAAAGACATTTTAATTTTAAATTCTATTGCAGTCTTTTCCAATATAATATGTTAATAATGAATCTAGTGGGGTAAGAAATTTTGAAAATAATTTATTTGCTGTTCTTTGCAGTTTAGCAAACATTAATCATTTAACTATTACCAATAATGTAATGGCTATATACTGACCTTAGCTTTGCCTATTCATATCAAATTGTTTTAGATAATAAATATTGCTTGAGCAGCTCATGACAAAGTGGTGCACATTAGACTCCTGTACCTTTTCATTTGGTTTTTGGTGATCAAGATAATTATATATTTACCCCCTTGTATCCACGAGAGATTGGTTCCAGGACTCATATCAGACACCAAACCCAAGAATTCTTAGGTCTCTTATATAAAATGGTGTAGTATTTGCATGTAATCTACACATGCCCTCTTACATACTTTAAATCATTCCTTGATTACTTATAATACCTAATACAATGTAAATGTTGTGGACAGAGTTGTACATACAATATAAGTGCCATGTTAATAGTTGCCAGCATGTGGCAAATTCAAGTTTTGCTTTTTTGGAATCTTCCTAGAATTTTTTTTTTTCCCCAAATATTTTTGACCCATGGTTGGTTGAATCCAAGGATGTGGAACCCATGGATATGGAGGCCCAACTATATCTCTTTCTCTCTGTTTATTACCTGAAGGGCTTGCCTTCAGTTTTCTAATCTCTCTTAACCCTACCATCACTCAAGCCTTTCATCTGTCCTAAAAACAACATACTCTCCTGAACTCCTGGTCTCTGTGGCTTGTGAATGATTTCATGGTAATGTCATCGTGGGATATTTAATAACAGGGGATGGGTTTTATCTTCAGCTTCATTTCTCCTCTTTCTCTTCTCTTTTTTCTTCTTCTCATTCAATTCCTTTTCTTCTCTCTTTCTCCATTGAATATCTAGCTTTTGAGATGAAAACAGTTTGAAAACTGTTGAGATTCAAGCCAAGCAGTCTGCCTCTGTAAGAGAATTGAGCTATGTAGACTATTGAATTTTACAGAGATTAAATGTTATATTCTTATGGTACTTGTCTCTGGAAATAATACAGGTTATTCCTGGGAATATTAATTCCTGCTCTTGAGGAATAATCTCTGTTTGCTGAACTTCTTGGACTCAGTATTTTAATGAAAAAAACTAGGGGTGGGGAAGAGGAATGGATAATGTTTTTTCTTCTTTTCCTTGGCAGTTAAAAGCACATTTTTAGCTACTTTTTCCAGGACTCCTAAATGAATTTATGAAAATTTTGAAACACTGCTGATTTTAAACTCTGAGCTCATAACGCTTGTTTCTTATTATCTGCTTATCTTTGAAAATACTGGTTTTGGAGAATTGAGCTGTTTCCACTTATTCCTGGGGCCCCCTCTTGCTTTAGAGTTTTTTTTTTTTTTTTTTAAGTTTTCAACAACTTGTAGTATCCTGTGGACAGCTTGCTTACTACATTTCTTCTATTGTACCTTTCTTTTCGGAGAGAGAAGTCTTGGTATCTTAAACCATAACTATGGAGTTTAAGGGTCAGTTGTTCCAATAAAAAGGCAGTAAAGCCAGGAACCAAATCTCAGTTTCTAGAACAAACAAGTAAACAAAGAAATTAGAACATTTTAATTCACTAAGTGAAACAGTGAGATTATGAATAATGCTTATGTTTTTGAACATTTACTAGTTGTGTTTAGGGATAATTTCTGTGCACTGGTGTGGTTGTACCAATTGTTTAAATGCTGAAATGTTGTTTGTACTGATTGGAACCCAGCAGACTCTCTGGAGCTTACCAAGTGCCCCAAAGTCTTGGCTCCTCCCTTTAAATCTCTTCAAGATCCATGAATTAAACTCCTGGCATGTCAGGGGCCCTCTAAAACTCAGCCCCACTGCTAGGGCTGTGATTTATCTTCATTGTTCATGCTTTAACAGTTGTAAGTATATTTTAAATATTATTCCTGATATGAGACCAGTCTTCAGGTGATCCTATAGTTCTAGCATTTCTAGATTTTGTTTCTAGTTCTGACACCAACTTTAGCTTCAGGTATTGTAGATCTACTTCTCCTATGCCTTAGTCTATCCATTTGCACCAGGGTCTGAGGAAACCAGACTCATAGAAAAGATGGACAAATACCAGTTTGAATTTGTCTTGTGATCAGAGGTTTTAATTATACCTTGGTTTCCATGTTAGTATGTAGATCAATTAGCATTTTCTGTGTATCTGGCCAAAACCTAGTGGCTTAAAACAACAGACAGTTATTAGGCATGATTTTGTAGGGTGACAACTTGGATTAGGTTCTGCTGGTTGGTTTTTATTTTGGTCTTACCAGAGATCCCACATATGAGTAGTTAGCTGAGTGGACTGCTTCTGGCTGATTGATCCCAGATGATCTCAAACACATATTTTAAATTAATGGGGGTGATCAATCCATGTAGGACAGTCTGTGCTTCTTCACATGGCAGCTGGGTTCCAAAAGCAGCAAAAGAGGGCAAACATGAGGTAAGCACTTCTCAAACCTCTGCTTACATCTTCTTTACCAAAATCCCATTAGCCAAACAAGATACATGGCCAAGCCCAGATTCAAGGGAGTGGAGAAACAGAGCTCTCTTTGTGATTAGAGAAGTTATAAAATATTTGTGGCCATTTTTCAGTTGATGACAACATGACAAAATTTCTTCTGATAGAGAATCTGTCCCACATGGGAATTCCCTGGTGGTCCAGTTGTTAGGATTCCGTGCTTTTTCTCTGGGGTGCCGGTTCAATCCCTGGTTGGGGAACTAAGATCCTGCAAGCTTTGTGGGACAGGCACCCGCACCCCCCCAAAAGAAACAGCAACAACAAAAATTTATCCCAGAACAAAGAGCTGTCCCTGTCTATAGAGAGAATGCGTGAGAAAAAGAATATTTTAATTTAGCTCACTTTTATAACTCTCTTCTGCCTAGTGTACTTTGGGACATTTATGGACTCTGGATCATATGTGTATGTGAAGGAAGTAGTTTATAACAAGTGCTTTAAAGTTATTTTTTATCTCTTACTTTTTAAAAAAATTTCTTTCTGAGAAAATTATAAGCTTCAAGAGAGAAAGAATTGATTGCTTCTTTTGGTATTCTTTCCCAGTCTAGTAGCCTATACATAACATTAGACTCCACTGATTAGACATAGACAAGAATTTCATGATAAGTGTAATTATCATTTTATTATGTTTACTTGTGGCTCAGTGCTTTTTAGCAGTTGTTTAAAAGAATTATTTAAAAAATTAATTTTTGCATTAGCTTGAGCTACTTATTTGTGCCTTGAATTTTGAGCCAAGAACACTGGTTTCTACTGTGAATGTAAAGTTTATTTCTTGTGAAATCTGATAAGGAGTGTCCAACTTTGGATCTGTTCTACATGTAGCAGACATGAATTTCAATTCTGTCGGCTGCCAATGAAACATCTGGTATTAAAATGTGTTCAATTTGATATTTGTTGAGTGAAGTATTAATCTTGCAATAAGTTTTCAAGTGATTTCAGAGTATTGTTTCTGGCTATTTACTGATACCAGTAATAGTTATGTTAAACTTGGTACTTTTCTTGCCACGTTATAGTAGATGTCTAGCAGTCACAGAACAAGGAAGCTAATATTTTTTCTAATGTACCTGTGAGAAAATGACTTAAGAATGACTATAATTTTTCCCCCTCCGTATGGTGTTAAGATGCTTTTCTAAATGTGTTTGATAGTCTTTCTATCAGCAAATCATATAATGTTACAGAGACTTTGGAAAGTACTGTTGGTGGAACAGATAAATCCATGTATTTGGAAAAGTTCTCATCACTACCCATAGTCATATAATAATCAGTTCAGTTCAGTTGCTCAGTGGTGTCCTCTCTTTGTGACCCCATGGACTACAGCATGGGGAAGATCACAAAAATTATAAGTGTATATTTAATGAAAGAAGATAGTAGTAGTCCAAAGTTATTTCCTAAATTTTTGTTGTTTCATTTTATAACATTTATCTTGCTTTTCATAAAAGGAACACATACTGTTTTTATAGGTCATTTTTTGTGTGTTCTCTCTGCCCAGTGATATGATGGCTAATATTTCAAAGTCAAAGAAAAAATATTCAGGATCCACAGGTGACAGGGACCAGGATTGAAAGATCTGGGAGAACTTTCAGTTTGGCATATTTGTCAAAAATGGCTGGACAGACTTAGACTTCTGTATCCTTTAACATGCTGCTGGTACTTTCAGACATCTTTTAATATCACTGTAAAATGTGAAAAGTCACAATCCAAAAGTGAGAGTGGAGTAAGAAGCTGTTTTATTGGACTACATATTGCTGCAGTGCAGTCATCAATGCTGACTGTCCAGTTCATGTCCATGCCTCAGTCTTTTCCCTTCTGATGGAGGAAACCATTGAATTTTGATCCTCTCACTTATCCAATAGTTGTGAAACGGCTGAACCAATCAATAAGTGAAGCACTCAGGAAATAGGCCCCACCATGAAAATCCAACTCATTAATTCTGTTATGGCAAATGTCAAATGCTTGCTAACTTATCTTGGAAAATATGGCAAAATTAAACCCATACTTATTTTTTCTATTATTTTTAAAAAATAATCTCTATTGAGGTATATATAGCTTTTGTAAAATAAATAGTGCCTACTTAAAAGAATTTGTCAATGAATTTTGACAAATGTATATACCAGTGAATCCACCACTACCATCAAGATGCAGACATCTGATCCTTGACTCCAGCACCAAGGAAATATGCATTTTGTCATAGATTAGTTTTGCAATTTCTAGAATTTTGTATAAATGGAATCATACACTACAGACTCTTGTTTTTGGCTACTTTTACTTAGCCTCATGTTTTTGATTCATCCGTGTTGTTGCATGTATTAGTCAGCAGTTGGTTTCTTTTTATTGCTGAGTACAATTTCATTGTATGGACGTACCACATTTTGTTTAATCCATTCACCTCTTGAAGGATGTTTAGGTTTTTTAAACTGTGTTTTGTTGACTTTTTCCCACCAAGTCTTGTTCTTAGTGTCATCTGCTAGTAGTTTCATGTCCTTAAACCTAAATTTATTCATCCTTTGTTATTTACTCTACTAATTGGATATATATTTTATACACTATAAGAAACCAATCTATGATTAAAAGTTTATATAGGATATGTAAGTGGAATTGCTTAATATTTTTAAAAAATTAGTTCTTAATGATTTCTTTCCTGAATGAAGTTGCTTCTAATCAAGAAGGTATAGTCATTTTTTCCAGAGGTCACTTTTATCTCTGTCACTTTGTTGGCAGCAATGGTGAGAGTTTCCCTGGAAATAATATGCTGACATGTAAGTAGACAGTAGTCTGCTGACAGAGCCCTTCCTTGCTTCAGAGAAACAGTATATGACAATTAGAGTGATTTCAGTTATAAAAGTTGATAAATGAAATGTAGTGTTTTCTATATTCCCCACTTGAAATACAAATACAAACTCTGAGCTTTCCATAAGTTTTTTTTTTTTTAAAGTAACAGACTTCTTCAGGAAATTACACTCATAGAGGGAACTGTAGCCTCTCCACTAAGAATTTAAATTTTTAAATTCACATTTTAATTCCTATTCTCTCTCTCTCCAGTTCTCTTTCTTCTGTATTTTCCATCTGCATTTATAGTTCTCTCTTTTTCTTCCTTTTCCCCTTTAGCCACAGATTCTCCAAGGAAGGACTGAGCCCCACAAGAGAAACTCTGCTTTGTTTTGACCATCTTGCCTATGAAATTTTGCTTTCCTAACTCAGAATTCTCAAAGATGTTGCCAGAGTGAGCTCTGTATCTTATACCCTGGCAAACCTCCTAGAACTGGTCGCAGTGGGATTTCTGTTTTAGAAACTGCCTTAAGATCTTTGTAGCATCATTCAGTTTGCTTTCCTAAAAGAATTTCAGCCAAATTCATTTCCTTGAAATGTTTTGCCAAAGTACATGACCGCTTCATCAGTGTAAAGATTATGTATATAAAATGCAATCATGTATATGTATATAAAATGCAATCATATATATGTATATACTTGAATATATATATACACTCACACAACTCTAAACATATTATATCTAAACCACTAATTAAGCCACTGAAGCACCTTCCTCTTATACCCCCAAAGCACTTTCTTTTCCCCACTCAGTTGCTTTGACAGCACTGACTGTAAGGCTTCTGGGACTCTCATGACATTTCATGTTCAAATAATCATGTATTTTTTTACCTTAGTCATAATGATATATTAGGCAGTTGTACTTATTTTTTAAAATTTTTAATTTATTTTATTGAAGTATAGTTGAGTTGCAGTGTTGTGTTCAAATGGAATATAATTGCTTTATGATATTGCATTAGTTTCTTCTGTACAACAGGCAGCTGCACTTCTGATTCCAACGGCAGATCAGAACCGTGGTGAACCAGTTGGTTAAGTGGATGGAGGGGTGAATGGAATGGTGGGGGAAGTATGGGAAAGACATTCTTATAGGTCAGGGTGGGTTGCCTATGAGCATTAATAAAAGAAAATTTCCAGTTTTAATTTGATTTACAACCATGTTAGCAATGGCTCTTACAGCAGGGAGAAAATACATCAGACTTTGCATGTGGACATTTAAGGGTCTTATAAAATTGTTATAATTTGACAAGTGTCACTGATTTTAAAATTTAAGAAGACTACTCATAGTGTATGGTATAATCGTTCATTAATCCAATCGTCAGCTAATATTTAGTGAGCAGTTACCATATGAAGACTCCTGTGGTGGGTCAGTGGCATGGATGAAACATACTCTTCTTCTTTGGTGTTAAAAAAAGATGTACTCAGAAGTAGCACCACAACACTTGACTTTCTTCAAAAGGTCACATCTGACATCCATTTAAATCTTTGTTTTTCTCATCATCTTCTGCAAGTCTCTATTATTAATAGACTGTGGCTTAAGTTTCAATGAGGCATACACTTGAATTCAATATATATTCAGATCAAACTCTTTGTCATTAATTCATTAATTTATCATTAAAAAAACTCTTAGTGAGTACCTATAGGTGCTCATTATTAGCCAACAAATATTTGATGTTCTGGAGATGCACAGAGATCAGTAAGATATTTATTCTTACCCTTGAGCTTACAGTCTTGTGAGAGAGACAGATTTGGGAACAAATCATGTTGGTCACTGTGACATGTAAATGGGAGTATATATTCAGTGCTGTGGAAATCTTAAATTCTTCATTGACTTTGTTGACTTGGCATTTCTTTTATACCAGATCTTTATGAAAACTAATGGGGGGAGGAAAACTGATTTTGTCAGCTAAACACAGTCTGCTGCTTTAGGAACATTTCTGTTCAGAGGAAAGCAGAAACTTTGCTATTTTTATTTTAGACTGTTGCATATATTTACTTGGATTTAATAATTTTTAAAATTTTGTAGATTTAATATTTTTAAAATTTTTGGCTTATTTTTGAAATAATGGTCCTATTGAAAAGAAGCATTTTATATTTCATATTTAGAGAGATGATGGGATAAATTGGAATTAAGTGAAAGCAGGGATATTCTCACATATGAGGAAATATTTTCTTTGCAGAAGATTCTAAAATTGGATATTGACATTTACAATTTTTGGGGGGGTCATCTTTTCCCATGATTTCTTCATGTCTCTCTAACTTGATATTTTGTTAGCTGATTATTATATTGCTCTTAGAGATACAACTTTGGTTGACTCTCAGCATCTATTAGCATCTGTCTCTTGCAACAGTAGAATTTCACTTACGGCCTTTTGCTCTTCTAAGTAATTGAATTAAATGAGAAGGCATCTAATCAATTGCTGTGTCTTATCTCCCTTCTCTCTTTCTTTCTCACACCCACACCCACACACACACACACATGCACAAAATATAATATAAGCTTCAATTAAGTAATAGTAATACAATTCTTCTCGTAGGAAATATCTAGGTAAATGGATCAATTAAGCCTTTGTTTTTAAGTTGCTGCTCTTGGCTTCTGGGTGTTGGCTTTAATACAAGGTATTGTCTGTTTGAGTCTCAAATGGAACTGAGGTTGTCTGATACATTGTAGACTGTGACTGACTGCTCTAACGTGGTGTCTAATGAGAAGGCTGACCTCATATTTCATGATCATAGCATGAATTTGTCTCTGAATTAAATCAGAAAAATGGCCTCAGTTCCTCTTTCTGAAGAACAGTATGTAATACTAATCTTACCTTGCCTTCCTCCTCCATGGTTTTCCACCTTTGGGTCTTGTGAAAGGGGTAAGAGGGCAGAAGACAGAGTCAGTGAAATCAGAACATGCCACAAGATAATACACAGAAGGTGACTAAATGCTCAGTATTTGTTTATTGTTGTGATTATTATTCTCATTACTCCACTTTCTTTTACATGAACATCTCATGATTATAGGATTGAGTAATTTAAGTATCGATACCATTCCTCATAATCATAAGCAATAGAAAAATTTTCATTTTTGAATATATCAATTGACAAATGTAAGAAAGATAACATAGTATTTCCATATTTTTGTGGTATATCTGATATAAATGGTACTGAAGCATATTCAGGCCTGTGTTAGTTTTCTATTACCACAGATTTGTGTCTTGAAACAACACAAATTTATTATCTTATAATTATGGAGATCAGAGTTTCTAAAATCAAGAAATCAGCAGAGTTGCATTCCTTCTAGAGGCTCCAGTGGAGGACCTACTTGCTTGCCTCTTTCAGCCTTTAGGGGCTTCCTACATCCCTAGGCTCCTGGCCCTCTTCCATCTTCACAGCCAGCAGTTGCATCACTCCAGCCTCCACTTCACATCTTCTCTGACTCTCACCCTTTCAACTCATGCTTACATGGATCCTTGTGATTGCATTGAGTCCATCTGGATAATCTCCCATCTCAAAATCTTTTACTGCATCACATCCACAAAGTTTCTCACACATTCTGGGAATCAGGATGTGAATATATTGGGGGTTCATGATTGTTCCTGAGAGGTCTTCCCTGGTGGCTCAGATGGTAAGGAATCTGCCTGCAATGCAGGAGACCCAAGTTCAGTCCATGGGTCGGGAAGATCCCCTGGAGAATGGAATGGCAACCCACTCCAGTATTGCCTGGAAAATTCCATGGACAGAGGAGCCTGGTGGGCTACAGTCCATGGAGTTGCAAAGAATCAGACATGACTGAGCGACTAACACTTCACACTAATTTTGCCTGATGGAAGTTCTGATGAAACCATGATCATTACTTGTTGAGTAGAATCACAGGACTTTAGATCTAAAAGTTACATTAGATCAGTCATTTTAGAGATGAGGTAACTAAAACTTTGGAGAAGGCTATGGCACCCCACTCCAGTACTCTCGCCTGTAAAATCCCATGGACGGAGGAGCCTGGTAGGCTGCAGTCCATGGGGTTGCTAAGAGTCGGACACGACAAAGCGGCTTCACGTTCATTTTTCCTTTCATGCACTGGAGAATGAAATGGCAACCCACTCTAGTGTTCTTGCCTGAAGAATCCCAGGGACAGGGAAGCCTGGTGGGCTGCCGTCTATGGGGTCACACAGAGTCGGACACGACTGAGGCAACTTAGCAGCAGCAGCAACTAAAACTTAGTAGATAAGGATTATACTACCTGGGGCTAAACCTAGGTCTTATATCTCTAATCAGATGACTTTTCCAGTTTGTATGCAGCATTTCTTAGCACTGTGCCCATTGTCCAATTACTAACTTTTTAAAAAATAAGAAGCCATGTTATAAAATTCCAAATAATTTTAGACTGAATTTGAAGCCACTTTCAAATCTGAAGGCAGTTTATCCTCTAGGACTTAACAAAAGAGCTGGCTATTTCAAAATGAGTGTAGTGACTTGTTGCTTAAAGGGAAAAATACTTAAGGCATTCCCAAGAAGCTTATAAAATTTATAACTGTGGCCCAAGCTGAAACTGTGAAACTCAGACTTCTTCCTCTTTAGAGGGGAAAAATATGATCTTTGTGAATGATTCTCCCCATTCAGGCCTCAATTAGGAGGCTTCCATATAAAAAAAGGTAAATAATTGATTTTTATGAAAAGTGGGGCTGATTAGAGCAGTGCTATTGCTTGTTTTGATAGACTATTTAATGGACTGTTGAGAAAACTCCCAGTACCATTTAATTTCCTATGTTTCATCTGTGTAGTGTGTCAGGATGCTATAGTCAATCAGAACAGTGTGTTCTTATGTACAACATATATGGTTTTTATGGAGCTCACCCAAGGATAAATTAGAAACTGGCTCACTGCCTCTATTTCATCTTTCTTTTTTACTCTTTTTGAAGTTTGAATTTTTACAGTCTACAGAGGATACATTTAGTCATTTTGATGCTATTTTATTTTCTGGGCAGGATTTTAGAAGATGACCTGAAAGATAGACAATTGATCTTGTCATTTGTATTCAGTAGACATTACCTAACCAAATAAGCAAGGGTGTATTGAGCATCTCCTATGTTCAGATAACCACGCAGGGGATATCAAGATGAATTAGACATAATTCTTTATAATGGGATAGCCATCAACTTCAGATTCAAACTAAGTTCCTATTTTCTATCTATTGTTTAGACACTAAGTCGTGTCTGACTCTTGCGACCTCATGATCTGTAGCCCACCAGGCTTCTCTGTCCAGGGGATTTCCCAGGCAAGAATTCTGGAGTAGGTTACCATTTCCTGCTCTGGGGGAGCTTCCCAACCCAGAGATCGAACCCACATCTCTTGCTTGGCCGGCAGATTCTTTACCACTGATCCACCACAGCCCTTAGTAAAAGTCAGACTGTGAGCAAAGGCTTCTTTGAACTTCCAGAAGTGTGAAAATGAGACCTATCTCCCAGGGGGGTTTGCAAGGATTAAATTGTGGTAATGCATGTGAAAACACCAAAATACAGTACCTTGGGCAGAGCAAGTGATTTACCAAATGTTAGTTTCCATCTTCAAAGAGCTCACAGCCTAGTAGGAAAGATAAGCTATCTATAAATAACTGTAATATAAAGCAGAAGTGAGAAGTGGCACGAGAGAGGTCCAGCCAGATAAGGAGCTGTTGGAGGTCAGACATGAAATTTGTTATAGGGATGAGAGAAGACTTCTTGGAGTATTTTCATGACATCTTAGCTAGCCCTTAAAAAGGGAAGAAAATTTAGACATGTCAAGATACAGGCCCTGTGATTTGTGCTTTTATCTCCTGGTTGATCTTCTACTAGCTTGCTCTCTGTGCATTATCCGGTGCTCGGGTTTTCTCTGATTTCTGACTGTGCTCGTATATCATTCAGGATTAATATATTTTCCTGCAATGGCCCGCTGTCTGGTCTGATGCTTTTACACTTTTTAGAATTATATGTTATGTAAATAAAATAACTTTATCTGTTTCTAGGAGTCAAGTCATTTTTTCCCCTGAAATAATTTCTGATAGCAAGATGGATCCAATTAGAGTAATTTCATGTGGTTGGTTGGCAAAGATCTATGCTAGTTTTGGGAGAAGCCCTTGAAGGGAATTATTCATGACCCTTACAATTCAAGTTTTCTTTCAGAGAAAAAGCAATGGTTAGATTTGTTTTTCTTTTTGGTGTGTGATTCTGGATATCCTTGCTATTGTTGCCCACACAACATGTATGACGCTGTGTCGTAGTCCCTCATTATACCATTGACCTCTGCACTTCACTGAAGACCTAATTTAGAAAATTGCATAAACCATGGATCAGCTGTTTGGAGTTACTCCTTTCTAGTGACTTACAAATTTGTACTAGATTAAGAGTCCCAGATGTGGCTTTTCCCTCTTATTTACCTCCAAAGTCATGTAGCCTTTACCAAATTGATTCAAGAGAGCTCGCATACCTTTACTCTTGTGAATATTTGAGTGATCATATTTTCCCAATCAAAAGTTGCAATATATTATATAGAATCCAATTTAAGGGCCAATTTTATTATGTGTGTGTGTGTGTGTGTGTGTGTGTGGTGTGCATAGCTCAAACCTGGTTGGTTGCTATACATTTTTTTTACTGTTAAGTGGATCCTTTTCTCTTCAGATGTCAGTTTAAAAAAATTAGTTTCCTTTAAATTGCAACACTGAATTTTGGCCCCAAAGTGGATAACTTTGATTAGAATATAAGGTATTAAGAGTTCTTAATTATTAATAGCTGTTAATAATAACCATGATATGAGGATGTATTTAGATTTGAGGGACTGTTCAGATAAGTGACTGTATGGTTGTTTATTCCTGGTTCATAACAAGGCATATCTGAGAGCTGTATTCATTTTGATTTGGGATCAAACAATTGTTTGCTGATGGGCTTGGCCTTCCTTTTTTTTTTTTCCAGATGTCAATTTTTATTTTTTTAGTTCTACCTGTTTATTGCTACCAATCCATCTCCCTCCAACCCCTCATGCGAGCATGCTCTGGTCATGTGACACAATGGACTGCAGCCCACCAGGCTCTTTTGTCCGTGGAATTTTCCAGGCAAGAATACTGGAGTGGATTGCCATTTCCTTCTCCCTTGGCCTTCCTTTCTTGACTGGAGATCCTCTGCCATTAAAAAGAATCACAGTCTCTGAGATCTTAGTGGTAAGGATTCAAAGGGGCAACATCTGCCTCCCCAGATGGGAGCCTGTCATATTTTGTTCTTCTCTTCACATTTGGGATCCAACAAGTAGGGTTTTGTGGAGAGAGAAGGGACTCTACCTTTAATCCTAACATCAGGTGTTGCTTATCTGAGTGAGTAGATTAGTGGTGTCTGGGTTATAGAGTAGGTATCTCTGAAGGATCTGGCTGCTCTCAACTACTGGTTGAAGTTTTGCCTTTGGCTAACAGTCCAGAAGGTAAAAGTAAAAATCAGTGAAAGATTGGGGCTTTGTGAAATTTTAGAATCCACTTCAAATGTCTTTTGGGAGAGACAGAAATTTGGAAACTTGCTAAGAAAATGTGTGAAGCCACATAACCAGGTTGTGACACGTTCGAGGGTGGAAGACTTGGGTGGTGAGTACAAGGGCTGGAAGTGGTTTTCTTCATCCTTTTATCACCCTGCTTTCTCATTCAGGTGTTGTTTCACCCTGTCTCAAGTTCTGCTTTCTTTAAATATACAGATTTGGGTGGTACAGAATCGTTAGTCCACTTGAGTGTTGGGTAGTACCCTACATTTGACTAGCTTTCTGATTACAGTTTTCAGGGAGCAATGATGATTTTATTGTGAACCTGCAAAGGTACTCATAAAGATAAGGACAGAACTCAGTATTTGTGAATCATCTTGAGCAGTAAGATCACCCTGAGAACTAATTCTAAAGAATGGAGCAGAGAACATCAAAATCTTTTATTATTATGTTTTTAGCATGTGGTTACTTTTTTGACATAGTTCAGTTTTCAACTCCAGATCTTTATCTGTACTTTGATTCCAGACAAATATATAGGAGCTTGTGAATACAGTTTTATATAGCAAAAATTCACTTTGATATGGGTTATTCTGGAGCCTTAGCCAAGATTTTCATTTTTCTTTTATTTTAAGCTTTCAGATATACCAAAAGGACTTCACTATACCTTTGTCTTTGAATAATATAGATCCAAAGATGAAGTAGGAGGCTTTCATGTGCTGCAGAGTTTTGTGGGCTGGAGGAAATTAGTTTTTAGCAGCTTTCCCAAAGGGGCTCATAAACAGTTAATCATTTTTTGAAAGAGTAAGTTAAAGAGAAACTAGTTTCTTTGTGATGGTACTTTTTAGAGCCTACACCATGCTAATGTATATAGTGAATTTCCAAAAGGTTCATGTATCGACTTTCATGTTTTTAAACATAACTGTCCCCCTTTCTATCTCTTATTTCTTTTCAGATCATCTCATTGGATTTTTTTGTTCCACAGAGCAGAATTTGGTCTACACTGTTTGTAGAATCTAGAAAAGAAAATTTTTGAAAATTTGTATTAAAATTCTGTTACATCTCTCTTGGGTCTGGGCATCTGCAAGCCTAGATAAGTGCTTCTAAAACTTTAATGTGCATGCAAATTTGTTCAATAGCCTGTTAATATGCAGAATTTGATTCAGTTGGTCTCAATGGGGGCAGTGATTTTTGCATTTCTAACAAGCTCCCAGGTGATGCTAATGTTACTGCTCTCTGAAACACACTTTGAGTGATTCAGGGCATTCCCGGGTGAAAAAAGTTGAAATGGTCTTTGCTACCTGGGGCTTCGGAGGTGAGCTGTTTAGAAAGGCGTTTCCTCTATGGGACTGGAAGTTTGAACTAAGTAGTTATTGTGCAAGTCAGATAATGCACTTATATATGACTTACATGCTCTTTATTTTTTCTTATAATTTTTTTTTCTGGCTATGAGGGGATATACACATTCGTAGAGTTACAATGAAGTAGCAAGTAGCTCTGTGCCTTGACACTTGTTGTATGTGTCCAAAGTATTCCATGGTATATTTGAGAAGTCCAGAGTGGGAGAGTTTGGGTCTCTGTTCTGTAAATAATAACTTTGAATGGTAAAGACACATCTAGAGTTCTTAGTTAGACCTACTCATGTAAACCCCATCCCATTTCGACACTCGTGCACCCTGCCTGGAACAGAGTTTATTGAATCTCTGTATGAAAGCTTTATCAGCAATTCAGAAAGGGTTATCATGATTTAATCTTAAGAAGTAGCAAATAAGGTTCATCTCTTCGACTAACTCCATTCTTTTCTTCTTCAACAGATGTCTATAGAGATTCCGAGACTATAGTCTGAGCTTGATGGAAAAGAGTGACACAATTGATTAGTGATGTGTATTATGCTGGGCATGGGAAGGGAAATACCCTCACAGTAGTGGAGCTGATAAAGCATTGGGTTACTGTGGTCTGGTTAGCATTCACTGTCAAATATTTAAATACTGGTTAAAGCTATTATAAAAATGATTTGCCTCAAATGCCATTTTATTGTTATTTTTCTAAGTACTAAAGTTGATTTTTAGGCTTCGTACTCAGAGTAACTGGGCCAAGATTCCAGCAAAATATCTAGATTGTGCTAAAAATAAATGCAGTGTTGTTCCTTTAGTTCCCTTCTCAGTGCTTAGGTTGACTACTCCTCAAATTCCTTGCTAACAAATTCTTTGTAGCAGAGGGCCTGTTACAGTAAATTATTTCAGATTTATTTGTAATTGGAAACTCCTATTTGCAAACAAGTGATGGAGTCACTAAAAGTTTTCAGTAGATTAGACATATTTTTTTGCAGTTTTGATTACAAACACTTTATTCATGATTGTGACAAAGTTTTTCTTTAGTCTACTCCTTAGTCATGTCAAAAATTTTAAATTAATTGAATCTGAATCACAGTTTTATTCCTAGAATAATATAATATTATTTTATTATATTATTATATCTAATATATATATTATATAATAAAGCACTAATAATAATAACAATCAAGATGCTTCTTTCATGTATTACTGTCAGTTTGTTGAAGCAGAAGAGATTCAACATAATGTAGACATCCACTGTGGGGAGAAAAAACAGATGCAAAATTATCTAGTGATTTATTCAACTATAAACTACAATTTTTAGAGTGACATAAAATATCCTGGGTACTTGTGCATATTCTAGGACATATGTTCTTGTGTTGGTGGTAGTGTATATTATTGTTTTACTTTGTTTAGTTTTCTTGTTCCCCATATAAATCCAAATAAGAGCTTTTCTGACTTGGTAGTAGAAAGTCAGGATAGAGAGCTGGATGAGCTGTCTCCAGTTTCTGAGTTGTATATTATCTGTTGGGCTACTCTGTGTCCACCTCTTCGAAAGTTTAGATGGCTGGCTCTGGCTGCTCTAAGAAGGTATGTATCATAGCTCTATAATATAAGAATGCAAAATTTATCATAGTTTTACTACTGTAAATTCAGTGCCTGTTGCTGTATGATTACCACACCGCTTTTGAAGAAAATAAAAAAAGCTAATTCAAATGTGTGTACAGAATATTGTTTTCTCATTTATATATTACAAAAGATGAGAATGTAAGTTACCAGGCAGAAAAAATAGAGAAATTTATTTCATGTAACTTTATACAAAGCTTCCCTGATGGCTCAGATGGTAAAGCATCTGCCTGCAATGCAGGAGACCAGGGTTTGATCCCTGGGTTGGGAAGATCCCCTGGAGAAGGAAATGGCAACCCACTCCAGTACTCTTGCCTGTAAAATCCCATGGACAGAGGAGCCTGGTAGGTTACAGTCCATGGGGATGCAAAGAGTCAGACATGACTGAGCAGCTTCACATGGTCAGTGCATAGGGAAGAAAAGATCATAGCATGATGGATAATTTTCTTGGAGAGCAGGACCATGTCTTTATATTTCTCTTTCTGAATACCACACACGGGGCTCTCTGCAGAGCAAGTGTATTAATTGTGGAATCCCCAATCATGTCTGTTTTTCTTTGGGCTGTAAGGAGGCATAAAATCTGACAAAGGCCATAAGCAAAGTCTAGAACATAAAACAATTCAAAGGACTATCTCAAAACAAAAAATTATATATGGGGAGGAGAGGGAGAAGAAAGAATCAAAAGCTTCAACTCAGTCAAAACAAGTTTTAAATCAATTATTGAAATAAAGTGCTGGTTATTTGAGTGTGCTCAAATTTTTAAATCTTTTAAAATGTAGATACAATTGCATTCTTCTTTAATTTGTCAGATACAGATACATAATTTCCTTGACTATGTTTTCTCAGCAGCACTGAGAATGAAAGTTAAGACAGATGTATTATTCACATTTAGAAACCAGCTTTCAGTTATCCAGAAGCCATTACCACTCGTGAACAAAAGGGGAGTGTTTTGCTTTAAAGAGAAATACAAATTTAAGTATCATTATATAATACTTTATATAAACAGGAAAATGTTTTCACAATACAACTTGATGCCAGGCAGTTTATCATGCACATGTAATTGGTGCCTGTGGTCAACCCATAATATGATAGTCTTCTGTTTGTTGCAAGAGTATAATGGGAAAGTAACATTAGAGTATGGAACTTTAGCCATAATCTTAATTGAGTTTGCTAAAGTGCTAGTTTAAAAAAATGCAGTAGATTTGAAGCAGTGCCACTGTTTTAATTGAAACACAAAACTCAGTCATGCAAAAATCTTTTACCAAGGTCAGAGAAGGTCTTTAACAAGTTAAAGTATGCTATGATTCCTCAGCAAGGATTATGTATTTTGCTCTACACACAAAATAAAGATAATGGATATTGTGATTAAGTGCCATAAGATAGAGTCCTGGTCATTTACGATGGACCTAAATTCATCTAATGTAGATTTTTCTTCTTGGTTAGCCATTCAACTCCATTTTCTAGGGTGAGAAATAAGGGTTTTAGGAGACTTCATTAATTTGTTCCAACTCAGTGAGTGAATCCACATTCTGAGTTCTGTGCTTGGATTAAGCTTCTCCTAATGTGTGGTCCTCAACTTCCTAAAAATAGTTTATGTATATTAGTGCTTATAATGCCAGACTCTGTCAAGCACTTTATGTACCTTATATCATTTTATTCTCAGAACAATATATAATGAGAAATATATTATCATTACTGCATTTAAATGATATCATAGACTGTGGGAAATGGTGAAGATGAGATATGACTCCAGTTATCTGGGCCTTCAGGGTCTTTTCAGTGGTATTCATTTCAACTGCATTGGGATTCAGTTCTTTCATAAGGTAATACATGGGACATAAAATAGAAAATATTGCATCTATTAGTATATTACAGTAGACAATTTTTCAATTACTTTCAGTCCTGAAATCTATGAATTAGTAAAAACAGTTTAGTTGAAACTATTTCCTCTTAGAGCACATTTCAAAACACTTTTCACATAGAAAAACAAATTCAGCTCCAAATTCAATTCATATCCAAATTTATCTTTTAAGAGCAATACCTAATTTTCTCTCCAAATGAGCTTATATAGAGTATATACTCACAAGGAACAGACACTGTCTTTTAAAAAATTTTCGTTATTTTCTCCTGAAGTCCTAAAAATGACTAAATTTGTGGGTTTTTTCCCCTCCATTTTCTTTTTCTTGTGTAAGCAGAAGTCCTTGGTGGGCAAAGGGGGCCTGATTAATTTGGGAAAACATGCTACAGCACATTTCCTGAGATGCTATCATAAGTAATTAAAACAAAATTGCTCTTGTCAAAATAAATGAATAAATTTGATGAGATATTTTCCTTTATTTTACAGATTTGTTCCACTTTATCACTAATTCATAAAATCCACAAAGGCTCTCTAGTCATCAGTGTGATTGGTTAAATTCTATTGTTGTTGCCCTGTTATGAATGGGAAGTAAAAGTCAGAAGCATATACCAGGTCAAGTGAATGGAGTGAGAGCACATTCTTACAAATGAGAATATATAAGCCCATGGACCATCCCAGGCCAAGGCAGGAGTCGTCAACGATGTTCAACATTTGTGGGAACACACTGACTGTAATATTCTTCCCTGGTAGCTCAATCAGTAAAGAATCCGCCTGCAATGCTGGCGACCGGGGTTTGATCTCTCAGTTGGGAAGACCCCCTGGAGAAGGAAATGGCAACCCACTCCAGTATTCCTGCCTGGAAAATCCCATGGACAGGGGAGCCTGGCAGGCTGCAGTCTGTGGGATTGCAAGAGGCAGACATGACTTTGCAACTAAACCACTAACTGTAATGGAGGCTTCCCAGGTAGCGTGTTAGTAAAGAATACGCCTGCCAGTGCAAGAGGCACAAAAGATACAAATTCAATCCCTGGGTCAGGAAGATCCCCTGGTGCAGGAAATAGCAACCCACTCCAGTATTCTTGCTTGAAAAATTATATGGGCAAGAGGAGCTTGGCAGGCCACAGTTTATGTGGTTGCAAAGAGTAGATTGCAACTCAGAACACATACAATGACTGTAATAGCAATTTTTCAACATAAGGGACATTCAGAAAGTACTGAAAATAATACTTTCATAATTGGGAGACAAAACTAAGTTGTGTCGTATAATACAAACTATAGAAATTAAAACTTAATCCTATGTTCTATTCTTGAGTATTGAGAGGTGTTAGAATACTATGGTGAGTGTTGAGTAAAGGAATATCATATTGCATGTGACATACCAGATTTGCACCTATCAAAGAGGGCTTAGGTTAAGAATGATTGAGAAACACAGAAGTGATTCATCCAAAAATGATGTTAATGTTCCTGGATATGTAAAGCAGAGAAGGTAATTTTGGGAGAGGTCACACGGTAGCTTGGGTTTCTCTTAGACAGAGGAGCTGATGGGCTATAGTCCATGGGGTCACAAAGCATTTGACAGGACTGAGCCACTAAGCATGGATGCATAAATACTGTAGCTAGTATTCCTAATTTAAGCCACTCAAAAATTGAAGTTCTCAGTTTGTTGAGTACCTACTGTTTTTAAGACGGTTTTAGATAGTATGAAAAAATACAAGTATAGTCGTTCAGTTGTGTCTGACTCTCTATGACTCCATGGACTCCAGGCTCTTTTGTCCATGGAATTCTCCAGGCAAGAATACTAGAGTGGGTAGCCATTCCTTTCTCTAGGGGATCTTCCCAACGCAGGGATCAAACCCAAGTCTCTTTCATTGCTGGCGAATTCTTTACTGTCTCAGCCACCAGGGAAGCCCCTTAGATAGTATGGGGGTACCAAAGTGAAACATTCATGAGCCTACCTTATAGGATCTTGTATCCTCATATGGGAGAAAACAGATTTGAATAATTATGATAATGTAAAGCAATGTCTGTTGTGGGAGGTTAGAATAAGAAGAATTTACCTCTAGCTTTGGGGATCAGGGTGGCACTAGGCTGGACCATGAGTAATTGTTAGGTTTTAGATATATGGACATATAATTGTAGTCTGAGGGTATTATAAAAATCCAGAGGTGCAGAATCACTCCTAAGTTTGTGGGACATTATATTCTTTCTTTCATCTGAAGAATAGTTACAAGATAGAGTATAAACTAGAATACAGGCTTAGAACATGAACTTGGAGGATCTTAGACCCAGGATGGGAATTCTAATTTGTAAGACACCTGGCAGGGAGAAGGGAGAGGTTGTTATTGAACAGACGAGAGACATTATAACTTTACTACTTCAAAAAGAACAATTGAACAGTGAGATAAAATGCAGGAATTTAGAGTTGGGGAGAGTGGGGAAAAGCTACGGTAATATTTCAGGCAAAAAAACATTGAAGTTCTGAAATAAAGTAGTGAGATAGGAATGATGAGGTGGTGGGGTTGATGGGAGAGAGATCAGGAAATAAAATTGATACGATTTTACATATGATTTATTGGGCCTGCTGGGTGAGAGAGCGCATAAAATTTCAGAAATTCAAATCAGAATTATTGGGAGCACATTCAGGCTACTGGCTAGAGGAGGAAACTGGGGGAAATAAAATGTGTGAGGAGGAAGGAAGATGGTGAATGTCTTTTGAACATACTGAATTTGAGGTACCCGGGGATATTTGGTGGCTCAAACGGTAAAGAATCTGCTTGTAACGCAGGAGGTTCTATCCCTGGGTTGGGAAGATCTGCTAGAGAAGGAAATGGCAACCCACTCCAGTGTTCTTGCCTAGAGAATTCCATGGACAGAGGATTCTGGCAGGCTGCAGTTCATGGGACACGACTGAGTAACTAACTTTCACTTTCACTTTGGGCTTCCCAGGTGACCCAGCAGTTAAGAACCCTCCTGCCAATGCAGGAGACCTAAGAGATGCAAGTTCAATCCCTGGGTGGGGAAGATCCCCTGGAAGAGGAAATGGCAACTCACTTCAGTACTCTTGCCTGGAGAATCCCATGGACAGAGGAGTTGCAAAGAGTCAGACATGACTGAAATGACTTAGCACACAGCACTAGCATGACTGTCGCCCGTCAGGCTCCTCTGTCCATGGGATTATCCTGGCAGAAATAGTGAAGTGGGTTGCACTCCCTTCTCCAGGGGATCATTCCAACTCAGTGAATCGAATCCACATCTCCTGCATTGTCGGTCAGATCCTTTACCGCTGAGCCACCAGGGAAACCCTTTCTAAGGTTTATACTCATCCATAAGAGGGCCGATAGCACCTGCTCTACCTTCCCTGCAGGCTGGGTGGAAAGTTGAAGTCACATGATAGATGGCCATATGTGGCCTAAACTGTGAAGCAAAGATAAGGAGAGGTTGCTTTTATGCTTTCTAAGACTTTTAATTACAATTTGTTTTTTTGCAGAGGTCATACATGTTAATGGTTAAAAATCCAAAACCCAAAAATATATACTAAAAGTATAAGGCTTTTCCTCGTCTATTCCAATTTAATTCCAATTCAGTTTCCCAGAGCTATCTACCATTAACATTCGGTGTGTGTTCCTTTGGGTTGTGCATGCAGGCATATGAGTTTGTGTTGTATGAGTGTGATTATGTGTATTTGTATGCATATGTGTGTGTATCATATTAAGCATTTGTTCTAAAATTACTTTCCTTACTAATATATTTTCTCCATTCCATGTTAGTGCCACATGTCCACTTTATATTTTACATGGCTCCATACTATTCCATAATATGAACGCTTTGCAATGTCTTTCACCAGTCTTCTATTAATGGATGTTTTGGATATTTCTGTTTTCTCATTATTATAAATAGTGCTCCAGCAAACATTCTTGCATGTAAGCTTTTGAGAACGTGTTCAAACATTTCTGTTGGAAAGATTCTGAGGACTGGAATGGGTAGTCAAAGACTCTACCCATTTAAAGTTTGATGAGTACTGTCAAATTATCCTCCAAAAGTGTTAGAATGATTTATTCACACTAAAAAAGTGTAAGAGTATATTTCCCTTTATAACTTCTCTAACACTAGATATCAATCTTTTAAAATTTTGCCTGTGTGAAAACCGAAAATCTTTTTTACACATTATTTTAATTTGCTTGAATCCCTTTTCACATCTATTAGTACTCTGTAGTTTTCTCACTGGGTGTTAGAAAAGAGAGTTTGTCTTCATTTTTTTCTAGGGTTACTGTCATTTTCATTGTTTGTTGATTGGGTACTTGGGAGCCCAATCAGCACGGAAACAGATCTTTGAATCTGGTGTCAATAGATAGCAGTGATGCTATCTAGCAATAATAATTCCCTAGATAATAGTAGTGATTTCTGGCTGGTAGTTTCTTATGATGTTGAGTTAAAGTCTAGGTTCCACAATTTTTCTGGTGGAAAACCTTGGACAATAACAGCCTTAGCTTTTGAATATCAGTTTACTCATCTTTATTTTTGGAGAAGGCAGTGGCAACCCACTCCAGTACTCTTGCCTGGGAAATCCCATGGACGGAGGAGCCTGGTAGGCTGCAGTCCATGGGGTTGCGAAGAGTCAGACACGGCTGAGAGACTTCACTTTCACTTTTTGCTTTCATGCACTGGAGAAGGAAATGGCAACCCACTCCAGTGTTCTTGCCTGGAGAATCCCAGGGATGGCGGAGCCTGGTGGGCTGCCGTCTATGGGGTCACACAGAGTCGGACACAACTGAAGTGACTCAGCAGCAGCAGCATCTTTATTTTGATTATTTATGTTCAACCATACCACATGGTATGTGGGATCTTAGTTCCTCCACCAAGGATTGAACCTGTGCCCCGTGTAGTGGAAGCGCAGGGTCCTAACCACTGGACTGCCAGGGAATTTCCTCATCTTTAAAATAAAGATGATGCTCTAACCCTCACAGAATTGTGAATAATAAACTTCAACAACATAGAGCATCATGTGAGGTTCTTATTAAATGTGTCAAGGCCATTGAGAAGGACTGTCAAGCTGAAGGATGCTTTATGTTGAAATTATTTGAAATGGAACTTGAGACTTTCTATCGATGTCTTCATTGTGGCTTGCAGTGTTCCCTCTTACTTTCACCAACCTTCATGAATACAGGCCCAGTATAGTGATGTCTCATGAATTCAGAGGCAATATTCTAGAATCATTTATCTCTGCTCATCACAAAGTCAAATGACCCTGGAATGATATGGCCGAAAAGATACAGGAAGTGCAAACAATTCACAAACCAGTAAACATCAGGAAGAATAGGTTCTTTGAAAAGAGGCTTGCATTTCAAGGGGTCACTAATCTTCCAAGCTAAACATAATTTATTTTCAAGTACAGAAACTCGTCCATCAGTTCTCGGGATGACTTGTTTTGGTTATCAGTCACAAGAAATCAGTCATTTTGATCTGGGTTCCTCATAGCCAATACAATATTTTAGAAACCCCATCAAGTGATGTCTTTAAACTCTTTAGGTTTAAGCTTATAATGTAAGCATTAGGAAACATGAGAAAAACAAACATGGTGAAAACCCTGTATCATATACTGTGACTTAAGCAATTATTTATTCAATCAAGTCATAATTTTGAACACCCTGCTAGGTGGTAGGTGCACTGTTGAGTGTTAGTAGTCTGAAGATAAAGAAGGCCACTCACTTTAGACCTAAGGAATAAGAAGACAAGTTATTAAACATAGTTGATAAGTGATAAAATAGAGGTGTTAAATATCATGGGAGCGGCAAGGAGTGACTAATGCATAAAGCTTCCTGGAAGTTATGATAGTGATTTAGGTTTAATGGGCAGGCAGTTCACCAAGGAGTGAAGAAGGCAGAGGAGGGGTTTGGATGAAGGGCATAACTGATATAAAGGCATGAGGAAGCCCAGCATGTTCAGGGAAAATTTTGAGATGCCTGGATTATAAGGCACATAAAGGTGGATAACAGAAATGAGAGAAGTGTTTTGAAGATAGCTCTATAATTAATCTCATCTCTGCTTCTCTTTCCAAACCACAATCATCGTAGTTCAGATACTATTCTCTCCAAAAGACAATGTTACATAGAAGAGCGTAAATAGTTTATTCCAAAAGCTGACACTATCCCAGTGAATATAAACTACTCTTTCCTTTTAACTTTCCTACACTCAGTATTGATTTTAGTTTGGACCTATTTTCTTCTTCACTAGTGCCTAAAGTCTGGCTTGATAATTTGCTCAGGTCAAATGGTTGAATATGAGATGTGGAAGAGCAAATAAAAACAGCAAAATACAGGATGAAGATTCAAGCTTCACATTTCATTCAGTGAGATTGGAGTGGCTTTTTGGAATATTGTGTTGAGATGGCATTTTGGAATCATGAAGAATAAGTGGGGATGGACTCTAGTGATTAATTAGGAAATTCTGCCTTGGACAAGGAAGGAGGGAAGGCCATCCTGTGCTATTCTTTTCAACACTTCCCATCCCACCCCTTGCTTCCCACCAGGCTCCAGTAGATTTATAAGTCAAGTGATTTTATGCCAGGTATATGCTGGAGACAATGACAGTGGTACACCATTGCCCATAAATTTAAGCATAAAATATTTACTGTAGCAATCAAAGCTTTCCAATTCCTGGCCCTTGTATACATTTCTGTCTCTTGTGTCATTTCTCGTGTTAGCAACTATATTAGTTTTATCCTTCCCAAATCTATGAAAAGTCTTCTATCCTTCTATATGAAACCCATTTGCTACTTAATTTGGTGACCATCTCCAATCACCTAAACTGATCACTGATTCATATCTCTTATAAACTTTACTGTCTGTATTATTATCATAGGATACAGTTCGATTGCCCTTTTAATGTTTATTTGTACATTTATTTGCCCTATCCCTAGTCCTCACTGTAAGTTCCTTGGGATCTTGAAATCCATGCAGCATACATTTTGTATTTTGCCTTATTGTTGAGCATAGTACTGACACATAGAAATGCTCAGGAGGTATTTGTTGGATGAATGAATGCATGAATAATTTTTCATACTTTTGTTTCTTTCCATTATACATAAAATTTTAAGTTATGTCTACTTTGTTGACATCTTATTTTTTTTTTCTGTGTGGATAAAAAGTTTTTTTTTATAAAAATTAAAATACCTGGGATATTTTTCTCAGAAAAAGCAATACTACTTTTTACTCATGATGTGAGAATTCCTGTCATATGATGATAATGAACTGAGTTATTCCTCCCTCATTTTAAAAGTTAGATTCTAATTAACCCAATTCATCTATTTGATCTTTTAAGAGCCTGATTCAATTTTAAAATATGCATTATATTTACTTTAAGATACTGGGTATATTTTAAATTTTAATATTTGTCTTCATTAATTCAACTGTTTTTCAAAATCTTGATTTTCCTGGCAGCCTGTTAACAAAGAGAAATATATTTCTGAAGGGATAATTCCAGCAGAGTTTTTAGATTTTATGAACAGAAGTTCACAAAAAGGAAAGTTTCTGAGCATAATCTGCCTCCAGCAATTATTGATATTGTTGTCCGTCTTCCTATGTATATTTTCTATTTGGAGGAAATTTATCTTTGAATATTTAATACTTATCCCAGGTCACCATCACTATTATGATGATCATTTGGGTTTAGGCAATGTTTAACATTTTAATCCCACTACCTTTGCTCATTCTTCTAAGCCAGAGTCATTTATTCTCTTTTATTTTCCATTCTTGTCATTATGTCCATCATTAAAGAGAACTCTATTTCCTTCAAATGTAACTTTTCAATTACATTCTAAATCTGTTCCCATTCATATGCACTGTTTGGTCATCATAATAGAAACAATTATCCTTTACTTTTTACTCCAAGATATTACTACATATAATGTTGTAAAAATCCCAAACCTTACCATTTTATGGGGAAAGAAATCAGGCTTTTAGTAAGTATGTTTTGATTTATATAATAAAATCGGGATAAATTGAAATTATACATCCTGCTTTATGTTTAGTCTATTGTTTGCTCATTGTTTGTTGTTTAGTCACTAAGTCATATTTAACTCTTTTGTGACCACTTAAACTGTAGCCCGTCAGGCTTCTTCTGTCCACGGGATTTCCCAAGCAAGAATATTGGGGTGGATTGCCATTTCCTACTCCAGGTGATCTTCCTGACCCAAGAATTGAAGCTGCATCTCCTGCATTGCAGCTGGATTCTTATGGTCTTATAATTAGATTAGAGTCCCTTTGAGGGCAGGGATGATGTTTTCATATTTTGTATAACTTTTCTCTGCCCATGCTGAGATAAAGTCCATATAAATGCCAAATAAGCACTTATGAAATTCAGAATCACAAGTACTGAGGCCCTGAGATGATATAACAGACTATGGGCTTCAACTCCTCCATTGTATGGGTGAGAAATCTGTCATTCTCATATTCTTCCCAAATATCCACAGCTTTCTGTTGAATGTAGAGACATGCCAGAATTAATTTTTTTAGTATGCCAACTTTATTTTTGATGATGTTATATTACATTTTTTTTCTAATTAAGGTGTGAGAAACAAAACACACGTCTCTCTTGGTGGTTAAATTGAATTTGAATTCAGTTCTTTTTCATTCAGTTCTCTATTGACTCAAATATATTCCTGAATCTATCTCAACCCTACCACTACCACTTTAATACCAGCTAGTAACTCCTCTTGCCTGTCAGCATTAATTTTAAATTCCCTACACTCAAAACACAATATTGTGATCTCTTATTATCTATCAAGGAAAGTTTTCAGAAAGCACAGTTCCTGACAATCAATATCATGCCAAAACGTATTTTGTTTTTTTCTGTTTTTATTGAAGTTTAGTGGACTTGAAATATTATTTTAGTTTCAGGTGTACAACATAACAATTTGATATTTTTATAGATTACATTCCATATGAAGTTATAAAATCTGTGTGTAAGACCTGAAACCATAAAACTTGTAGAAGAGCATATAGGCAGTATACTCTTTGACATCGGTTTTAGTAATATTTTTTGGATCTGTCTCCTTAGGCAAGGGAAACAAAAACAAAAATAAATAAATGGGACCTAATCAAACTTAAAAGTTTTGCACTTCAAAAGAAACCTTCAACAAAATGAAAAGGCAACCTATTGAATGGGAGAGGATATTTGCCAAAGGGGGATATATCAGATAAGGGTTTAATATTAAAAATATATAAAGAACTCATATTAGTGTTAAAAAAAACAGTCTGATTAAAATATAGGCAGAGGCCCTGAATAGGCATTTCTCCAGAGAAGATATACAGATGGCTAACAGATATAGGAAAAGTTGCCCAACACCACTAGTCATCAGACAAATGCAAATTAAAACCATGATGAGATATTACCTCACACCAGTCAAAATGGCTATCATCAAAAAGAAAAGAATAGCAAGTGTTGACCAGAATATTTGTTCTATGAGGACTTTTCTTAAACCTGATGGCTGATCTCTGGGTTTTATATTTCTCCAAGTTGTACATTTAGTCCCAACTCCTCCTTGGACAGGTGAAGCATCTGAGGTCATGTAAGAGAGAGAAGAGATCCTATCACCATCATAGAAGTAGTGAAGAGAAGGGGTCTGATTCTAGTGTCTTTGACTCTGGCCCTTTCCTTTCCAGGCCATCATGGCTGTTTCTCAGGAATGACCCCCAGAGAGCATATCTGAGTCACACTGGTTACTTGGAATGTTGAAAAAGATATTTGAATATCATCTATCATAACATTTCCAGAACTTGCCATTTTAATACACTTTTCTCCATTGGAATAACTAAATCCATCAAATACTCATTTTATTCAATTGTAAAATGGGGCTGATACTAATCTATTGGGATTTTGTGAGGTTTAAAACTACACCCACACATGTCTAGACACAGCAAGTTGGTGTTCAGATAAGCTTCGGTGATTATTACCTATAAATTAGACTGCCACAAAATTTCATATGCTTTTGACTTGAAGGTCCTGGAGGTAAGATTGAAGAGATTTATAGGCTAGAGACAAAATAAAAGCTTTCTCCAGAGCTGCCATTCATTTATTCCTCAAATATTTATAGAATATTCATCATGTGGTTGCCACTGTAGTAGGCCCTAGGGATATACCTGTGACCAAAATTGAGATAGTTTTTGCTTTTACAAGACTCATATCCCAGTATAGTAGCTAAGCACAGAACAGACAAATTGGGGTATAAATAAAATGGATGCAACTGTAAAGTTCAAAAACACTAAGGTAACAAGCATAAGGAACAGAGCTAAAAAATAACAGAAGGGACCTACTTTAAATCAAGTTTTCAGGGAAAGTCTTTATGTAAGCCTATTTCTAAAGGATGGGTAAGAGCTACTCATGAGGTAGGTTGGGCAGCAGCGTTCCAGACAGAGAGTAATGTGCAGGGGTCCTGGGGTAGAAAGGAGCTTGGAATATCCAAGGAACTGCCCAGAGACCAGGGGACTGCAGTGTGGTGAGCGAGGGCAAGAGAGGCAAGGAGTTAGATGGGAGAAAGAGGCAGTGAGTTGACCAGGTGGGATTTTGTTGTTCCTGATAAGGAGTTTGTTTTTCAGTCTGCAAGTTTCATGGAAAGGCATTGGATGATTTCTAAACACCCTGACTAATAAAGTGTGATGTAAGAGAGAATTTCTGTTCCGTGTTTCACAATACTTTCACATCAGTTTTGTTTTCTGAGCAAAGCTCATACTCTGTCCTTTCCCTCCCCATTCTCTTCCTTTTGTCTCTGTTTACATCTTTTTTCTTCTTTGCTGGGAGGGAGAATAGCTTCTTGAATAAAAGTTCTTCTCACAGGTTGCTTGCAGAATATATCCCTGTATGACACAAAGAGAATGTTAAAATGTCCATCCAAGAGATATTTTTAAGTATTCTTCAGTGTGAAATTATATTCATTTTGTAACAATTTAAAACTATCTACCTCATATTGCACATTTTAAGATTTACTCCCTTGAGCAAAGAGGTATTTTGTTTTAGCATGTATTTTTTTTTTTTTCTTGCCTGTTGTAAATGTGACTCACTTCAGATGAGAGTTCTTTAAAAATGGCATTCAATGTGTTGGGCCATCCAGGCTTATGTTCTTAGATCCTCACAGACTTTTTCTATATTTTTCTTCTTCACTATATAGAGAAATATGGGCCTCTTCTCATGTGCTAACTGATCATTTGGAAGTTGTTGACTATGCTGAGAAGGATCCAGTTAGTATCTGTTCTTAGCAAGAAAAAGAACCGTTGGGTTAAGCAAGTGGGGTCCCCTGTATTGCCAAACATTCTTTAAAATGTTAAACTTTTCATAGGGTGAAGATGAACTGCACACGGCAGGTATATGAACTGAAATACTGTACTTAAGCATTTATTAAAAGGTGGAGTCTCTATGCTAGCCTAGATTTATATTAAGAAAACATGATTAAAGTTGTCTGAGAAGTTAGAAATACTGCTTGAATATTTGGAGGGGTCATTCTCAATTAAATTATAGAATGATCAGAGACAAGACATGTTTGTGGTGTAATAGAGAAGAAATCATAGTCAGTGCTAACTTTGTCACCGAAGAGTTTATGGTTAAAAAAAACAAACTCTGGAATGTGAAACACATTGTGATCAAGAACATAGATTTTGCCATCAGGTATCTGGATAATTCTGTCTCTGGCACCAGTTAACTGTGGCAGACAACTTCAGTTTGTTCCTTCAGATCCACTCTCTGCTCTTCTCCATCCTACTGTTTGCTCCAGGAGGCTAATCTAAATGGAATACATGGATAGGCTCTCTATTGTTTGATTTCTAGTTAGTTCAGCCACTGGTAGCCCTAGCAGGAGATCAGGAAGAAAGAAGAGAATGAAGATGGTATATATGTTCCTCTAGTTTTGTCCTCAAAGAGTTGCCTAAGGATAGCTGTGCCTTTCAAATATAGATTGCATCTCCTCTTAGGTGACCTTTTCTACATGATTCTCTCCTTACAAGTTCATGTAACTATTTCCTCTCCTTCCCTTTTCAGACCTAAATTACCAACTCCAGGAGACTGCGGTATCCCTTATTTGTTTAGAAACCCTGCCTGTACCTTTGTAAATAGTCCCTGTATTAACTCCTCTTTAATTATCCAAAGTTGGCTGTGCCATCTGTTTTCTAAAGGACTCTGATGCACTGTCTGTATAATCTTTACAAGTGATTTTAAACTGCGCTTCAGTATCCTTATCTATAAAGTGGAGGTCAAGTCATTTCTCTTCTCATAGACCATTTGTATATGTAAAATCAGGAAGTGGATTAGAATCATTGTATTCCAATACTACATTCTGAAGCTCTAAAGATTCTGCCTCAATTGCCTTCCATATGCTTTCCTCAGCAATAACTTTTAGTTACTCAGTTATACTAAAAGTCTGAACAATTTTATTTGAAGCAAGGACTCCATGACTAAAACAGCTTGAACACGGCTGTCCTTAGATGATTGTAGGGCTCTTTCCAGTTCTAAAAATCCACTACTTTTTTTTTTTTTCTGGTGGTTATTTTATGGAGAGAAACTACCATTCTTTGCATCACAGCCTCTGACTAGGGCTGGAAATTCAGTATGCTGTAGGCTGTCTAGTCTCATGATTTACTATCTGGGCAGAGGGAAGAGTCCAGTTAATTCCCCAGGATCATATTCTCTTTTACAAAATGTTTTCATGGCTTAGGATAGAAAGCCGTGGGGGCCAATAAATAGAGAGTGAGTGGGAAATCAGAAAGCTCCTGCAGTGGTTTCATTGTGGCCTCCTTGGCACTCAGAGCCTCAGGCAGTAATTGCTTGGCTGTGTTCTGAGCACTGAACCCAGCCTATAGTGGCTGTTAAACTTTGTAAGTTGTACAAGGCCAGGCATACTTTTGGAACACTCCATCCCTTGGTGTGTTGCTTCAAACCCCATCATTAACATCTTTGACTTCCTTTTCTGTGTAAAGGAGTAGAGGAAAGGTGTGAGCAATTTTCTTGGGAGTACTGTAAACTCGGCATGTCCAGAGATTTATTGCAGCAGTGACTGGGATAATGAAGTGCTCCAAAGCACTGCCAACACTTCCTGTCAAAGAAAAGCTCTAGAAAACTATTGATGACAATGAGTTAGATTTGCTCTTCACAGCCATGTTAGTGCCTGTTTGTTCTTTTATTTAACATGTATTCAGCAAATATATCTGAGGACCTCCCAGGAGTGTGTTAGATATTGTGTAAGATGAAATGAATTTGATGAAGCCCCTGGACTCAAGAAGCCTAAGTCTGGGACATATTCAGATACCTGAGGTAGGACTGGCTGGCTAGAGGCAGCTTCCTAATCATCTTGTCCCCTAGAGCAGGGGTCCCCAGCCCCCTGTGAGGAACCGAGCTGCACAGAAGGAGGTGAGCAGCGGGTGAGCAAAGCTTAATCTGTCATTCCCTATCACTGCCCATTTGTCCCTATTCTCCATTGCTTGCATTACTGCCTGAACCATCACCTCTTTTCCCCACCCTCCTGGAGTGTGTGGAAAAATTGTCTTCCAAGGAACCAGTCACTGATGCAGAGAAGGATGGAAACTGCTGCCCCATGGACTACAGCCCACCAAGCTCCTCTGTTCATGGGATTATCCTGGCAAGAATACTGGAGTGGGTTGCCATTTCTTCCTCCAGGGGGTCTTCCCAACCCAGAGGTTGAACCAGTGTCTCTTGCACCTCCTGTATTGGCAGGGGGATTCTTTACCACTAGACTACCTAGGAAGCCCTTCAGTACATCCCTGGCTATATCTTAAGGCAGGGGTTTACCCCCGTGTGCCTTCTTTTTCCTGTACCTTTCATTGCTACAGTCCAGTTTATTTCACTTCAGGCAGCTTTGTTGTCACAATACACACATATCCTTTTTAGTGCTTTTCCCTCGGCTGTTCATACCAAGACATCGTCTATGGTCTTTCCCCCGTCTCCTTCCACTTGTGAGCCGATGAAAGACCCTAGTCCTAGACAAGTGTATATAAGGAAAGGAAAGTCAGCAAAATCAGTTAGAAGGAAGCATAACTGCAACCACTTGGGCTCTTGTAAATCACCATTGGAACTTTGGCAAATTTATTTTCTGATTCTCTTACCTTCCTGAGCATGGACGTTCAAGATGTTAAAACAAAAAGTGAAATATATATCTTTTTTTATTAGGAATTTCCACTACAGTTTTGGAGGGGGCACTCACCAAAAAGGGGAAAAAACATATCCAGATGATTATGAGCAAGATTTCACGAAGGAAATGGCGTTTGAACTTGATTCTCTGGGATATATTGGTTTGGCCAAAAAGTTTGTTCGAGTTCTTCCGTAACATCCGACAGAAAAATCCAAATGAACTTTTTGGCCAACCAAAATAGTTATCGGAAAATGAAAGTATAGGTTGTGGGAGGCATATCAGCAAAAAGGCAAAACACAAAAAACCCACAATTATAGACTGAAAACTCAGAGCTTGTCTTGGTTCCCACTGTACTTTGACCAGCTTTAGTTAGGCAATCCATTTCCTTGACTGAAATCACTTGTTTGCATGCCTGTATGTCTAAGCTTCTTTAAGAAAATGGGGAGTCTCTTTCATGCTTGTATTTTCAGTGTTTAACACAATGTCAGGCACATAGGTACTCAGTAAGTGGTGAAGAATGAAGTATAAATGGCAAAGTGTATATTGAGGACAGGAAGTTACCTAGTTTGACAGGAGCAAGGATTTGTGAGAAAAGAAGTGGGATCTTATGTTAGAAAGGTATATTAGAACAGATTATGGAGATTTTATGTATCAAGGCATTAAATAGACTGTGGGGAGTCACAGAAGGCTGTGGAGTGAGGTCAAAGCCCAGAGCAATTAGTCTTCAGAAAGGTGAGTATGGTGGCACTGAACAATATAGATTGGTGAAAGGAATAGGGAGACAGGAAATGTGGAGAACAGAGATGGTGAATAAAGCAGAGCACGTGTCAGAGTGATCCAAAGGATATGAAAAAGTTACTTGATAGTTTAATACCCTAAACAACTTGCTTCAGTCTTTTTCTCCCTCCAGAGTACTGTCAGTCTCCTCAGGCCTGAATCCTAGTCTGACAGTTAGTGGTCACATGACCTTGACAAATTACCTAAGTTCTTAAACTCATTTCTAATGTGAATTTACTATGTAGATCAAGGAGGAAAAAACACAAACTATAAAATATCTGGCATTGTGCTTGATAAATGGGAAATAGTCAAAACATGATAATTATTAGTATTATTGCCATTATTATTTGTGAAGACTTCAGGTAATAGTTTAATGTTGTAGCAGGGAATGAATCTTCTGTATGAGTTTTTTCCTTGTGCATTATAAGTAAAAAATGTTATTCACAAGATTTGATTGATTTGATGAAAATGATTCCTTCCCTTTTGCCTATTAGCAAAAGAAGAATAAGCTTTCAAGCAATTAGTACTCATGAAGGAATTATAGGTGACAGGGTGTCATGGAAAATTCTAGTCCAAAATTTGTCTCAGAGGAGCAATGTGACCTTGGGCAAGTCTCTTCATCAATCTGTATCTCCATTTTTCTAGCTAGAAAAATGAAGGGATTGGATTAAATGATCTTTAAGTTCCTTCCCAACCAAATATTAAATGATTTTTCAAGTTGCTCATTAAATTTCCAAGCTCCATCAAACAGCTCATTATGCCTACTTGCTCATTTGATGCCTTTGTATATATTTCACCTCATTTTTCAGTCTGGATTTCCATTTGGTACATTTTCCTTGATGCTGCAGTTTTTTTTGAACAGTGCTTTCTATAGATATAGTTGTGTGAGTTTGTATGAAGTTGTGTGCATGTGTTTTAGCGCATATTGCCTAGGTCTAGGGCTCAAATTGTATGTGAGATGATTGCTTTATCAGTTTTCTCAAACTGATTTGAGAAATATCTACTAACTTTCAGCTTGGAGGCTGTAAGGTGAAGTAGGCAGCGTCACTTTTGCTTGAATTTATTTGCATCTACTAATTTACATGAGAGGGAAGAGCTTATAGAGAAGAGATTTGGCCTGGCTCCTCTTTCTTTAAAGCTGAAAGATATTGAAATATGGCTGATGGATTAGGATGACCTTGATAAAGGCCAAATTATGGGAAAGAGTGATGAAGTGCTTGAAAGGCAACTCATCCTGCAGGCATAGAAAATCAAGGGAGCCTTTCTTTCATCAGTGGGTTAAGCTTTGGAGGAGAAGGAGTCCTGATTCCATGCCCAGGAATGAATATTCCATGCCCTCAATACCTTGGATATGCCTTGGGGAAAGCATTTGTATATGTTTGAACTGAAAGAGCTTCTCTACTAAAACATGGAAAGTCTTAGGCCTCAGGCAGCTTTTCTTTAAGACTCTTGACTAAGTGTAGCTGAAAGCTAGCAACGTTATTCCTCTACCACACATCATGGAATCATCTTTGGGAAATCTGTGGAACTCTCTCTTAAAAGCATTGTGAGAATATATGCAGCACCACCACGATGAGGGATGGAAGCCCAGCCTCTTCACCAGACACTCAGTGACAGTGATGGTAATTAAAACTAACCAGGAGATCTGTAGGGGGCCAGCAAATATCAATGCTAATTTCAGTGGGTATCAAGTTTAATATTATCAGCTGTGTTCTCTTCAGACAGGAAGCAGCAGAGAAGCAATGGCCCTTGGACCCATGAGCATGCCTGAAGATCCTTAGAGATCTTTGGGTGAGGATATTTGTAGAATGTTTTAGAATTATTACTCAAAGAGTAAGTTAGAATGCAGTGCAACTGAAAATACTGTATAAAATGTGTGACTACTTCATTCGACTACAGACCCATATTAATATACATGCACTCACCAAGCACAGAGAAATGTTTTGAGAGTGAGGTATACTTATTAATGTAAAATAGAAACAGGGCAATCAGTCAATCCTAAAGGAATTCAACCCTGAATATTCATTGGAAAGACTGATGCTGAAGATTAAGCTCCAATACTTTGACCACCTGATGTGAATAGCCGAGTCATTGGAAAATACTCTGATACTGGGAATGATTTAGGGCAGGAGGAGAAGTGGGTGACAGAGGATGAGATGGTTGAATGACATCATCGACTCAATGGACATGAGTTTGAGCAAACTCCAGGAGATTGTGAAGGACAGGGAAGCCTGGCATGGCATGCTGCAGTCCGTTTGGTCGCAAAGGTCTGACATGATTTAGCAACTGAAAAACAACAAATCTGGAATTACTAATGGTTAATATGAGGCCACAAGGGATAGATCCCCTTTTAGTATACTAACAGGCCAGATTTTTAGTATAGACTTTTGAGTAAGGCTGAGCAAAGTGCCTTACAGATTTGTCCAAGTGGCTAGCCTATCTGTATCAGGTGATAGCCCAAATCCCTGTATACTTTTTATCTTTTATCTGTGTATCAATGGTCATCTAAAAATCTTTATGAGTTGGAAGTATATGTAATATTATTTTTAAATGGACTTGAACAAGTGCTCAGTAAAGACCTAGAGTTTGCCCAAAGTCACGTTGGGATTAATGGTGGAATGTGGACTCAAATTTGATCTTCAGACTCTAAGCACTGTGCTTTTTGATCTCATTGTCTTCGAGCCTGAAGCCTGGAAGTATAGGTGAAAACTGTGGAGGGAAGTCTCTTTTTTCATTGGAAAAGGGGCAGTAATTTTAGACACATTGTTGAAACTAGAGTTAAGTCTTTAAAAGAAATCCCCTTTTTTTCATCATCCTGGAAGTCTGGTTGTGTGTGTGTGTGTGTGTGTGTGTGTGTGTGTTGGGATGGGCAAGGGATTCTGGGATTGTTTCTGTGATTAACTCACTGTATTTTACAAGTAGCTCTGGCAAGCATGGTGGGATAATAATAATTTGTCCCTTGTTGATTTCAGTCACAAAGGAGAATTAATAAAAGTCTGGGTCATTTGGTTTTCTCCTGAAGCTTGGAAATTTAATTATCTTATTTTTTCCCTTTCTGTTTTAATCCAAGTAATCCAAGTAGTTTATTATTAATTTTCCAATGTATTTACTTTTTTCTCTTTGCAACATTTTTGGGTTACATATGAATTTAACCATCAGACTGGAATCAAATTATGGCTGAATTTGGATATTCTCTGCCCAATGCCTGAGAAACATCTCCGACAATAAAAAATGTAGAATCTCTCTCTCTCTCACACACACACACACAGACACACACCTGTGTCTTCTTAAATTTCACTTATTTTAATGAGTCTTTTTGTGGTTAAGGGAGTATATGCTTGTTTGACTTCCTGTTGAAAATAAATACCCCAGAGAAGGAAAATGCATGGATTCTGTATCAGTCTTGTATTCCACAGGACTTGGCTTTTTGAATTAGTGATAATTTTAGGAGATTTTGAGGAATCAGACATAAAAAAACACATTTCCCTGGGGGGCGTTAGATCCAGAATATAGGTAATACCTCAGGCAAGAGTCAGCATGGCAGATGAAAGAGTGTGTGTTGAAGTCAGAAGAACTGGGTTTAAATTGTGATGCTGTATTACATACTGAATATTATGCTTTGAATGATAGAATTAAATAATCTGAGCCTTCATTCTCTGTAAAATGAGACTGATAGTATTTGTCCTCCCAACCTCAAAGGACTTTTCTGGAGCCAAGTAAAAGAAATGAATCTGAAACTGCTTTATAAAAGCTTGTATCATTTAGGATTCTTTGGATATAAGCAGCAGATTCTAATTTAAGTTAAAAAAAAATATTCTAAGGCCCTAATGTAAGGCACCGGCTCCCCAGGGTGGTGTTGGTGGTAAAGAACCCATCTGCCAATGCAAGCGAACTAAAAGACATGGGTTTGATCACTGGGTCAGGCAGATTCCCTGGAGGAGAGAATGGCAACCTACTCCAGTATTCCTGCTTGGAGAATCCCATGGACAGAGGAACTTGGAGGGCTACAGTCCATAGGGTTGCAAAGAGTGAGACATGACTGAAGTGACTTAGCATGCACACAAAAGATAAGTCACTAAGTGAAAAGACACAACTGGGGTACTAGGTGCACCAGCACAGTAACCCTGGTGCTGGACCAGGGATCTAAACTACAGCGACTAATGGGTGGTCCTGCCAGGATACTTTCAACAGGATGAATCAGTTCTCTCTCTCTTTGAGTTCTTCTGCTCAAAATTTAGAATCTCTGGAGAGAGAGAGAGACCAAGACCAAACATCCCCATCTTGGAATAGAAACCTTCTACCTTGATTAGCTGGGGCAAGGCACCTTGATTAACAGACCATGAAAACTGCCAACACTGAAGGGCAGAAAATGCTATCAGGAAAAAGCCGGGAATAGAGGCTGGGTGGCAAAACCACTATAGTCACTGTCATGGCTATACAAGTATTTGTTCCAGTGGGAGGGCAGGATGCTGAGAGGATGCAACGATGACAGTAGGGCAAAGGTGTGGAAGGGGAGCTCTGGTTAGCTAAGGGCTCTCTTGTAGGGGTGCTCACTTTGGTGAAAAGGGGGAGGGAGTATTAAGGAAGGGGGAGGGTGAGTGGTTAAGGAAATAGAGGTGGGAGGACACTTTCATGTATACCATTTGTTTGTGCCCAAATGGATTTCATATAACATTACAAGGTAAACATAGACATCATCAGTTCATGTTTTGGAGTTGGTTTTCCTAGTTTTTCAAAAGTGGAAAAGTGTATCTTGCATGCATCCTAGGGTTGCAGGAAGCAAAGTGTCTGAGAGGATTCAGAAGGGGTATTTGGAATGGCTTGGCTCCTGCCACATGTCAGACAGAAATGCTTCTATTTATATCTTTTATGAATTGGGTTTTCATGTGTGAATCTCTTTAGGGTAGGGTAAAAAAAAAAAAAAAAAAAAAGAGTTCGCTGCTAAAAATAGCACCAGAAAACCAGTGTGTGCTAAAGGAAAATATGAAGAATGTTTTTGAATAACCCGTTTAGGCTCTTCAAACTGTCTCAGTCTCTATCGACAGCTGGGCAGCTGGGTACACAAATACAATATTGCTTTATTGTTTGATTCATATCAATATTACCTCAGCATTGTTCATACAATTTATTTTGCAATAGCCAGAAAGAGCTGCAGTCTGCAGAAAATGTTTACCTGCCAAGAGGGTTTATTGAAATAAGCCTGAATTGTGCTTGATCTGTTTGGTCAACAGGGAAATTAATAGGTTCAGACAGATTGGACTTCTTTGTTGAAAAAAATCTTCTTGCTTAGCGTGTACCCAGGAAAGTTGGAGCTCAGCTGCCCTGGAATTCTCAGTCCTCCTTGAAATCTGGGAATTCTTTTTCCTCATTCATTTGTGCTCAATAGCCATTAGCACTTTGCAGAGTGAATGTATCTGTCTGGTGAACTAAGGTGAGTTTGAGAAGTATGTACTGGAGGGGAGGAAGGCTGACTTCAGGAAATGCATATTCTTAGCTTTGCCCCCAAGTAAAACAAATTGTGTGAATATTCTTAGATTGCTCAAAATAAACTGAGCAGTTAATTTCATGTAAGGTCAAACTAGTGACTCAAACAGTGATACCTTAGACATACAACAACCTACCATTTGGCTTTCAAGATGTTACATAACATACTTTTGAATTGTACATTTACTTTAATTATATAACTACATCCTCAGGATCAGAGTGGAAGTAATGTTATATTTGTCTATCTCCCTGACTATTATATCTACCTGTCATAGTTGTCTACTATCTACCTACCTCTTTCCCAAATATACTACTATAATTGTTTTAGTCTGTTAGCCTTACAGAATTCTTTCTTTGAATTTTAACTAAGAATACCAAAATACAGTATATGCAGATGCCTCTGGAAGGGGGTTAAAAAGGTCTGTGCCTTATGATTTCTATTTCCCTGATAGAGGTTGTCTAGTGGAGAAGAGGAGAGACCAAACAAATTAACAGAGGAGGATAATGAAAAAGGGAAGACTAGGAAAATTTTAGGATGAAGATTGTAGGATATAGAATACTACTTATATTAGATATTTTTCTTCTTTTTTAAATATGTTAAATCTGAAATACATGCTCATTTTTGAAAATGTTGAAAATATTAAAAAAACATGAAAATATTAAAGGAATAGAAAAACATAGCATGACTCCCACCAACCTCAACACAACTGATGGCATTTCTGTATATTTCTTCCCAGACTTTAATCTCTTTTTTCTTTAATTTTCACATAGTTGTGTTTATTCAATATATGCAGTTTTGTTGTTTGCTTTGTCCAATAAATAATATAACATGGAATCAGTGTCTTTGTGAATAAATATTTTAGTATTTTAGATTATCTTGAAATCTAGATTTTTCAGTAGTGAAGTTAATAGGTTAAATATGTATGCACTTTTAGATTCTTAACCTCTAGAAAATTCTGCTAATTTTCATTTCCATTTTATATTTCAATTTACACTCATTTGCAAGTTCTAAAGCCCCCAATGGGACTTCGTGTCCTACTGGGTAGCATAATTGACTTTCATCAGCAGTGAATTGATCATTTTTATTTAATTTGTGAATTCAACATAAATTGATAAAAATTTATGCTTTGCTTTTCAGTTTTGCATTTTTTTTGATTATTAGTAATGCTTTTTTGCTTTTTATGTGCTTATTGGCCATCAGTATTATACATTTTGTGAATTATCTAAGCATATGTTTGTATCTCTTAATTCTCATATTTTAATATTTAAATTCATATATTTTAATTTTTTATGGATTATATTTTTACACTTTGTTAAATTAATTATATATATATTTTCAAAGCTTGTCACAGGTTTTTTATTTTATTGTTAAAGCTTTATCATTACTTTTGTTTTTTAAGACTGATTTTATTGAAAAATAGTTGATGTATAATGTTGTAACGTGCTTTTTAATGCATGAGCATTTTAAGGTGCCATGTGTTCACATGCATCTACTTATTCCTTTATGCTTTCTGCCTTTAATTTTATTCTTAAGAAGGTCTTCATCATTCCTGAATCAGATAATTCCCCATGTTGTCTTGTGTGTTTCATGCTTTATATTCAACCCTTTGATCTCTCGGGAACTTATCTGGGTGTAAGGCCATGATGCATGGATTTGCTTTGATTTATTCCCCTCTTATCTCCTTGTCCTAGCCCTTAAGGCCCCACATGACCTGGCTCCCGCCTATCTCACTAAACTCCATCATCTCTGTCATGGTCTGGGCACAGGTTGGAAAATAATTTCCAGACATGAGACAGAATGAGAGGGAAATAAAGTTTATTAGAGTGGGAGACGCTGTTATAACAGTGGGCCAGCTCAAGGGAGAACTGATGTTGAATAGGGGTCTTTAGTTCATTTTTATACCCAGGGTACAAGGAGTGTGATAGGGGTCTTGCGGGTCATTTGCTGATTGGATGTATACTGGGTGGGAGAAGAGTAGGGCAAATACCTTCTCCCTATAGGGTAGGAGGGGAGACAGGTTATACTGGTCCATTAATAGTTACAACATGGGGGAGGGAAGGATGATAAGGGTCTGGTTTTTCTGTTCCTGCATTCCAAGACCCTCCTTGGTTTCATCTGCTCTTTTGTCCTTGGGTCACCACATTCCTCCCTCTATTTTTAGGGCCAATTCTTTGGCCCCTTTTGATGCCCTGCTTGATACCTCTACCTATTTCCCTTCTCAGGCATTTGGGAACCCAGTTTCAGGGGAAAAGGGGCGATGACCACTCTGGCTTCTTCAGGCTATACAGGGGTGTCATGGGGCTCTGGGTTTCCTTTGCCTGCTCTCTGTCAGGGTGCATTTATGGAGGGAGATGAGAGTCCATGGAATGATAAGGTGGCTTGTTTCAGCATTGTCTGGGTGTTGGCCAGGAAATATTCTTGTCAGATTATCACTTGGAGATTTGTTGTATTCTAGAAGAAACAAACTTAACAAGAAATTTAGAGATACATGGCCCAAATATTAATAGAAGTAGAAAAGCTTCTGAGAAGATATCCAGGAGAACCAGGACTAGACATTGGTTCATGACATTAGTGTTCCTCTAGGTACAAGAGGATGCAAGAATTTGGGCTCATTAAATCTTTACCTGAAAACATCTGACTATCTGAAGGATGGTTCTTCTGGGTCCCCCCCCCCCCCCCCCCCGCCAGAGCACAGAGTACCTTGTTTCTGATCTCCACCCTAAACTCCTTTCAGGGAGTACTGAAAGTCAGCAGCTTGCAGTGCTCATGATGTAATCTTTGTAGAGGCAGCTGGCAAGTGCCAGCTTCCAATCAGCAGGGTCCCTTCACAACCACACATTTGACCATGCTTTGGGGGCATTTCATGGCTGTTGTGTCCCCTGGTGCTGGGAAGGCTCATTCCCAGGTCTAACGAAGATTCCATTGTCAGGCCACTTGTGCTGTTACTAAACCAGACCTTGCAAGTAGCAAAAGTCTCTGGACCACCTGTCTTACTAGCCTCTTGGTCCAGGAAAATATTCCCTCTTGTTACTTCTTCCCATATCTAGAGTTACATTATTACAATCACTGATTGCATATGGAACTGCATATCAGCATTTTATCACAGGCTCAGTCACACATTTAGTAACATAAGAAACAATCTTCTGAAACAAGTGACATAGACAATAATATAGCTAGCAGTTATTAGTAAGGTCACAAGCAAGAATTTAAGTCAAGAACTTTCATTAGATAAATAGCCCAGTATACCCAGGTCATCTGACTTAGTTAAATGATGATAGCCAGGTGTTAATCTCCTGGTCGTACATCATCGGGCATCTGACCTTTACCCAAAGATTGGTTACTGAGATAAGCTTTAGAAACAGACTTAGAGTGTCCTCTTTAGTAACTTAATTAAATCTTTTAGCAATATAACATGACAACAAGGAACTGTCTCAGAAGTGAGTCTTAGTAAACAGTAGACCTTAATTAACAAAACTAGAAACTTAGTTTAACAATTAACAAAACTTAATATTCAGTGAAACATAGTTTTTTCATTATGAGGGCATTAACCCTGTAGCCATGGAAGGCTTTAACCCATCAAAAAAAAAAAAAAAAAAGAAAAGAAATGAGGTTTGTCAAGGAGCTGGGAAAATCCAAGCAGCCGTCTTTGGATTTCCCATAGCCATGACTCTTTGATTTATAGCTATCGTTCACCCATTTTTAATTCCCTGATTTAGAAGTAGACTTTTGCTACGTTTTAAGGATATCAGGATAGCAAAAGTCTAACCATGAGAGCTTACTTTTTATAGAAGCAGAATGAGCTTTGTCTACATGTACCATAATCTTTAATAATGTTTATTTACTTTACCAAAGTAACAAAGGATTTTAAAAACAAATATAAATCACTTAAAGGCCAAGAAATTCATGATCTGTTATCAAAAGCTTTATTCTAAGAAAGCTTTGTTCTCTTAACATAGAGGGTAGACTAAATTCCAGTCTGGTACCAGTTTACCAGATAACAAACAAACAGAATTTGTTTATCAGTTAATTTTAGAAAAATCTTTTCCATAAATCTTGAACCAGCGGTATTTTCTAAAGGCATGAGAGTGAAACCATAGAAGGCATGTTTAAATCTAAATAAATTGCAGTTGAAAAAGTAGCCTGGTCATTGCTGTGACTTGTAACACTTTAACATGATAACTAGAATTATAACTGACAACATTTTACCAGGACATATCAGATTTTCATGAATTTCACATAATTTCTAGGATATCTATATTAGTGACATCAACCATACAATTTAACCTGAGAAGATTCATCACTCCTCTAACAATATTTCCCATGTAATTTAACATGTTTAATGAACTCAGGTAGTTAAATAGCTCTTTGGGATGTCTCAGGGGCCCTCTGAAGCATCTGAAAGTTATCTAGAAGTCATTATTTAGGGAGTTTTGTTGATAAATATCAAAAGGGTTTATAACACTCAGTCAGATAGAATCATATAGGTCACTGTGAAACAATATATTCACTTAGCCAAAGTAACAAAGAAGATTTCAAAGGTAAACATAGAACAGATCACTTCAGAGGTAAAGAAACTTAAAATCCATTATCAAAGGCAGTTCAACATCTCAAGAAAACTTGTATTTATACACAAAACTCTTCAGTTGGGGTGCACTTTCCATCAAACCTTCTTATCACTTTTTGTACCCATTACTTTGTTCTCCCATCCTGAAAGAGCCACCTATCAGTTCAGTTCAGTTCAGTCACTCAGTCGTGTCCAACTCTTTGCAACCCCATGAATTGCAGCACACCAGGTCTCCCTGTCCATCACCAACTCCCGAGGTCTACTCAAACCCATATCCATCAAGTCAGTGATGCCATCCAACCATCTCATCCTCTGTTGTACCCTTCTCCTCCTGCCCCCAATCCCTCCCAGCATCAGGGTCTTTTCCAATGAGTCAACTCTTCACATGAGGTGGCCAGAGTACTGGAGTTTCAGCTTCAATATCAGTCCTTCCAATGAACACCTAGGACTGATCTTTAGGATGGACTGGTTGGATCTCCTTGCTGTCCAAGGGACTCTCAAGAGTCTTTTCCAACACCATAGTTCAAAAGTATCAATTTTTCAGTGCTCAGCATTCTTCACAGTCCAACTCTCACATCCATACATGACCACTGGAAAAACCATAGCCTTGACCAGATGGACCTTTGTTGGCAAAGTAATGTCTCTGCTTTTTAATATGCTATCTAGGTTGATCATAACTTTCCTTCCAAGGAGTGTCTTTTAATTTCATGGCTGCAGTCACCATCTGTAGTGATTTTGGAGCCCAGAAAAATAAAGTCAGCCACTGTTTCCACTGTTTCTCCATCTATTTCCCATGAAGTGATGGGGCCAGATGCCATGATCTTAGTTTTCCTAATGTTGAGCTTTAAGCCAACTTTTTCACTCTTCTCTTTCACTTTCATCAAGATGCTTTTTAGTTCCTCTTCACTTTCTGCCATAAGGGTGGTGTCATCTGCATATCTGAGGTTACTGATATTTCTCCCAGCAATCTTGATTCCAGCTTGTGCTTCTGTCCAGCCCAGCGTTTCTCATGATGCACTTTGCATATAAGTTAAATAAGCAGGTGACAATATACAGCCTTGATGTACTCCTTTTCCTATTTGGAACCAGTCTGTTGTTCCATGTCCAGTTCTAACTGTTGCTTCCTGACCTGCACACAGGTTTCTCAAGAGGCAGGTCAGGTGGTCTGGTATTCCCATTTCTTAAAGAATTTTCCACAATTTATTGTTATCCACACAGTCAAAGCCTTTGGCATAATCAATAAAGCAGAAATATATGTTTTTCTGGAAGTCTCTTGCTTTTTTGATGATCCAGCAGATGTTAGCAATTTGATCTCTGGTTCCTCTGCCTTTTCTAAAACCAGCTTGAACATCTGGAAGTTCACAGTTCATGTATTGCTGAAGCCTGGCTTGGAGAATTTGAGCATTATTTTACTAGCGTGTGAGATGAGTGCAATTGTGTGGTAGTTTGAGCATTCTTTGGCATTGCCTTTCTTAGGGATTGGAATGAAAACTGACCTTTTCCCATCCTGGGCCACTGCTGGGTTTTCCAAATTTGCTAGCATATTGAGTGCAGCACTTTCACAGCATCATCTTTCAGGATTTGAAATAACTCAACTGGAATTCCGTCACCTCCACTAGCTTTGTTCGTAGTGATGTTCTTCAAGGCCCACTTGACTTCACATTCCAGGATGTCTGGCTCTAGGTGAGTGATCACACCATTGTGATTATCTGGGTCATGAAGATGTTTTTTGTACAGTTCTTCTGTGTATTCTTGCCACCTCTTCTTAATATCTTCTGCTTCTGTTAGGTCCATACCATTTCTGTCCTTTATCAAACCCATCTTTGCGTGAAATGTTCCCTTGGTATCTCTAGTTTTCTTGAAGAGATCTCTAGTCTTTCCCATTCTGTTGTTTTCCTCTATTTCTTTGCATTGATCACTGAGAAAGGCTTTCTTATCTCTCCTGGCTATTCTCTGGAACTCTGCATTCAAATGGGAATATCTTTCCTTTTCTTCTTTGCTTTTCTCTTCTCTTCATTTCACAGCTTTTTGTAAGGCCTCCTCAGACAACCATGTTGCTTTTCTGCATTTCTTTTCCTCGGGAATGGTCTTGATCCCTGTCTCCTGTACAATGTCACGAAACCTCCGTCCATAGTTCATCAGGCTCTCTGTCTATCAGATCTAGTCCCTTAAATCTATTTCTCACTTCCACTGTATAGTCATAAGGGATTTGATTTAGGTCATACCTGAATGGTCTAGTGGTTATCCCTACTTTCTTCAATTTAAGTCTGAATTTGGCAATAAGGAGTTCATGATCTAAGCCACGGTCAGCTCCCGGTCTTGTTTTTGCTGACTGTATAGAGCTTCTCCATCTTTGGCTGCAAAGAATATAATCAGTCTGATTTTGGTGTTGACCATCTGGTGATGTCCATGTGTAGTGTTCTCTTGTGTTGTTGGAAAAGGGTGTTTGCTATGACCAGTGCATTCTCTTGGCAAAACTCTATTAGCCTTTGCCCTTTTCATTCCATACTCCAAGACCAGATTTCCCCGTTATTCCAGGTGTTTCTCGACTTCCTACTTTTGCATTCCAGTCCCCTATAGTGAAAAGGACATCTTTCTTGGGTGTTAGTTCTAAAGGTCTTGTAGGTCTTCATAGAACTGTTCAACTTCAGCTTCTTCAGTGTTACTGGTTGGGGCAAGGCTTGGATTACCATGATATTGAATGGTTTTCATTGGAAATGAACAGAGATCATTCTGTCATTTTTGAGACTGTATCCAAATACTGCATTTCGGACTCTTTTGTGGACCATGATGGCTACTCCATTTCTTATAAGGGATTCCTGCCCACAGTAGTAGATTTGTGGTCATCTGAGTTAAATTCACCCATTCCAGTTCATTTTAGTTTGCTGATTCCTAGAATGTCGACATTCACTCTTGCTATCTCCTGTTTGACCACTTCCAATTTGCCTTGATTCATGGACCTAACATTCCAGGTTCCTATGCAATATTGCTTTTTACAGCATCGGACCTTGCTTCTATCACCAGTCCCAGTCCCTGGGTATTGTTCTTGCTATGGCTCCACCCCTTCATTCTTTCTGGAGTCATTTCTCCACTGATCTCCAGTAGCATATTGGGCACCTACCAACCTGGGGGGTTCTTCTTTCAGTATCCTATCATTTTGCCTTTTCATACTGTTCATGGAGTTCTCAAGGCAAGAATACTGAAGTGGTTTGCCATTCCCTTCTCCAGTGGATCACATTCTGTCAGACCTCTCCACTATATGTCAGATCTATTTCCTTTTCCTTTCATAAAATGTAATTTCATTCTTCATACCTTCTTTACTGAAAACACACATCCTACTTTCCTTAGTAACCAAGAACGGACCTTTATATTAGCACTGTATAGGTTGGTGAACATAAATACCAGTGATAATTAAAAAAAAAAAATTCTATAGATCATCTCAGGATGGCACCAAACATTATTCATTAATAGTCCAAAATCTCTTTAGTTTCTGGGTAAGAGGAAGTTAGTGTTAAGTAGCAAATGTTTCAGAATCTTATTTTATTTGGAAATGACCTAGCTATTCAATAAACTTCTGTCACTTAGTTTAGCACAACACTGGAAATTCAGGTCACCAAAACCTAGAGAGACTGTTTTAGACAGACTTTTCTAAAGTATAATTATTCTTAATAGTTTATCTTAAAACTCTTGTCTCATTTAGATTTTTCTTTTTTTAAAAGTTTCTTCATTCGAGTTACTTTCCTTGCTGACAAACTTGCACCAGATACAACAATATAACAATATCTAGCTTATAACAAACCTAGGCACAATGAAAATATTATGCTTAATGTTGGTGATTCTTAGACATGTCTATATTAGATTAGCAAACAAACATTAATACTAGATATTTACTATTGATTATTTCCCAGTTCACGTGAATCTGATATTCATTTAGGTTAATTTCCCTTGTATTTAGAATTGTCTGATTTGTAAGCACTTACTTTTCTTTAGGTCAATTAAATTAGAACTCATTTACTACTTCAATGATATTATCAAAAAGACCTAATGACATACACTGAGACATATATAAATTCAGACAGACAGGGATTTCAGAGTTTTCTGCTTGAGATATAAAATGTCTCTTTGACAACCCCCCCCCCCCTTTTTTTTGGCTTGGAGTTCTAATTTGCCCAAGGCTGAGGTCTCAGACAAACGGGGCTCTGTGTTTCAAGGACATGGAAAGGGTTAATTTCAAGTTTTCCCCTAGGCAGGCCTTTAAACAATCTAGTTGTTTTTAATTGCATATACGAAAAGAACTGGTTTTGCAGTTTCTAAGAAAAAAAATTTACTTTAACCAGTTTTCTCTGGAGTCTAAAGAATATTATGGCCACCCTGTGTCAAAAAGTCATCTTTCCTTTCTGTAGTTGTAGTTTTATAGCAAAAATATAGACCAAATAGTGCTCAAATTGACTCTGGTATCAGGGGTAGATCAGCTGATAAAAATCTTAGATTGTCCCTCTGGTGGGAAGGCAGTCTTTGTCCCATCAGAAGAATCCGAAGGGTTAAGGGAATTTGCAGGAATGGGGAAGCTTGGTCCTTCCCCACCCTGAAAAACTGGAGTAGTTAGATGGGAATTCTATAGGATGTTCAGGAGAGAGGGAAGCTTTGTTCCCTCTCCACTTGAGAGAGAAGCATAGTTAGGAGGGGATTCTTTAGAATGTTAGGAGTTTTTGATCCTTCAGGCTTTGAATATAGGAGGAAGACCTGGACCAAAGGGGACCTCATAATCCTTTCCTAGCAATCATGTGGATATGAAAGGTTGAGTAGGGGTCACCTAGGAAATCTGACGGAGAGAGACAGAGGGGGACAGGAGATAGGGAAGCAACAGAACACAAGGAAATTCTGAGTCTTTTCCCTGCTTTTGGCAAAAATTAATGTGCCATTCAGAGGCCATTTTTTTGGGTCCCACAGTTTGTATTGTGGCCAGGCCTTTTGCAGGGTCAAATTTTTCCAGTTTCTGAAAATGCGGCCAAGGGGTGAGTCTGAGAGAGGCTCCCGAGACATTTTGTTGCAGGAAGGGGAACCCCTCCCAGGGCCCGACACTGGGCTCTTGTCTAACACTCAGAAATGAATTGTCCGAGGAGACACATATGCTGACAAAGCAAGAGATTTTATTGGGAAAGGGCACCCAGGTGGAGAGCAGGAGGGTGAGGGAACCCAGGAGAGCAGCTCTGCCACATGGCTGGCGGTCTGGGTTTTATGGTGATGGGATTAGTTTCCGGGTTGTCTTTAGCCAATCATCTGACTCAGAGTCCTTCCTGGTGGTGCATGCCTAGTTCAGCCAAGATGGATGCCAGAGAGAAGGATTCTGGGAGGTGGTCAGACATGTGGTGTCTCCTTTTGACCTTTCCCGAACTCTTCTGGTTGGTGGAGACTTATTAGTTCCGTGTTCCTTACCAGGACCTCCTGTCGTAAAACAGCTCATGCAAATGATTGCTATGGTGCCTGGCCAGGGTGGGCGGTTTCAGTCAGTGTGCTTCCCCTAACAATATCAGAACCCATCCTTAGCCTATATGCTGGAGAATGGGGATACTGAGAGTCACCAACTGGCAAAAAGTCATCCCTTTTTTGTCTCAGTGGTGTCGCTGTGCAACTAATGGCACAAAATGGCCAACCGTCCCAACAGTCGCATCCGACAGTGAGAGGTGACCCCTGAGAACTGTGCGGCTAAGGCACCTGTGACCCAGGCAGAGAAAGACAGAGGTTCCAGGGAGCAACTGGGTGACTCACCTTTTGGCAATTCCCTGAAACGTGGAAGGCACTCTTGGGATGGCTCAGAGACAACATCTAGGCTCCTGTAAATCAATCCAGACCGAAAGGGAAAGAAGTGAAAGTGACAGGGAAGAGGACTGAGGAATCCGCCTTACTATTCTATCGGGGAGGTGGTGGCCAGGGACGATGGCCTCTGGTTTGTTTCAACCACTCTGAGCCTGACACGGTGCATGGAAGTTGTCTTGCTGGGAGCAGATGCCCTTGTGGAATGATCCGTTCCATGTCCCCCTTATCCTCACACGGAAGTCTTCATGTGGCAGGTGCCCTAATGACTTTTAAGTGCCTGACCTGTGCCCACAGACTATTGCTTGGCCTAATCCTCAGTTGGAAAGGAGACAAAGCAGAGACCCTCACCCGTTCGGGCGGCAGCTACTGGGGCGCAGTGAGCAGTGGGGCCTTTGGAACACACCAGAGGGAGACCCTGGCCAGAGTTCCTCAGCTTCACAACAGTTGCCTGTTCGCATAGGGTCCCTATGAAAAAGGAGAAGTGAGGAGGTGGGGGAAGAGACCCCAAGTTCCCTGTATGGGCCACCAAAGATGTCGTGGTCTGGGCGTGGGTTGGAAAAGAATTTCCAGACATAAGACAGAATGAGAGGGAAATAAAATTTATTAGAGTGGGAGACACTGTTAGAACAGTGAGCCAGCTCAAGGGAGAACCGATGTTGAATAGGGGTCCTTTTATACCCAGGGTACCAGGCGTGGGATAGGGGTCTTGCGGGTCATTTGCTGGTTGGATGAGGCGTGTATACTGGGTGGGGAAGAGTAGGGCAAATACCTTCTCCCTATGGGGTAGGAGGGGAGACAGGTTATACTGGTCCATTAATAGTTACAACACGGGGGAGGGAAGGAGGATAAGGGTCTGGTTTATCTGTTCCTGCATTCCAAGACCCTCCTTAGTTTCATCTGCTCTTTTGTCCCTGGGTCACCACCATCTCCACTCTTCCCTGGTCACTTCTCTCCAGCCACACTGTCCTTTTTACTCTTCCTTTACACCCCAAGTTGGTTCCTCCTTCAATTTTGATTCCTTTGCTTGGAAAGCCCCTCCCGAGATCACTGTATGGCTTTTTCCTCATCTCTTTCAAAAAGTCCTACTGACCCCTATGCCTTTTTTAAAATGAGTTTTTATTGGAGTTATATAGTTATATGGTTGCTTTACAGTGTTGTGGTAGTTTCTACTGTAGAGCAAAATGAATCTATTATATATATCCCTTCTTTTTTAAATTTCCTTCCTATTTAGGTCACTACAGAGCCCTGAGTAGAGTTCTTGTGCCATACAGGTTCTCATTATTAGTTATTTATTTTATACATAGTATCAACAGTGTGGGGCTTCCCTGGCAGCTCAGCTGGTAAAGACTCTGCCTGCAAAACGGGAGACCTGGGTTCGATCCTTGGGTTAGGAAGATTCCCCTGGTGAAGGGAAAGGCTACCCACTCCAGTATCCTGGCCTGGAGAATTCTGTGGACTGTATAGTCCATGGGGTCCAAAAGAGTCGGAAACGACTGAGCGACTTTCACTTGACCACTTGACTTGACTTGATCAGTAGCGTGTATATGGCAATCCCAATGTCTCAGTTCATTCCATTCCCTCCTTTCCCCCTTGGTATTCATATATTTGATCTCTACATCTGTGTCTCTATTTCTGCTTTGCCGATAAGATCATCTATACCATTTTTTCTAGATTCCACATATACAATATTTATTTTTATCAAAAAATATACAAACAATAAAATGCTGGAGAGGATGTGGGAAAAAAATGGAATCCTTTTGCACTGTTGGTAGGAATGCAAATTGTTACAAACACTATGGAGAACAGTATGGAGATTCCTTAAAAAACTAAAAACAGAACTACCATGTGACCCAGCAATCCATCTACGGGGCATATATTCAGAGAAAAACACAATTCAAAAAGATACATGCACCCCAATGTTCATTGACCACTCTGTCTTAAAGACTGCTCCCCTATCACTACTAGGCTTCCCTTGTGGCTCAGCTGGTAAAGTATCTGTCTGCAATGCAGGAGACCTGATTTGATCCCTGGATTGGGAAGATCCCCTGGAGAAGGGAAAGGCTACCCACTCATGTCCAAAATTACTTGTCTGTTTGCTTTCTAAAATGAAAATATCTCCTGACATATTAATAAACAAGAAATGTCACAGCCATTAGCGATTTCTGGCCTTCAAATGTGAATGAAAGCGAAACTGTTAATAGCTCAGTCCCACTCTTTGTGACCCCATCAAATGTAGCCTGCCAGGATCTTCTGTCCATGGGAATTTCCAGGCAAGAAATGTGAATGAAGGCTCCCAAAACTGATCCATTCAGTGGATGCTGCCACCCCCTGCGGTGATCGTTGAGGTGCAGGAGGAATACAAGAAGCAGGATGAACAAAGAAATGGGATTGGCCCCAGATAGGTGAGATGCATATGAAAGGAATGAAACAATGAGCTCAGACGCTTGCATCTTGTCATACATAGAATGCTAAATTTCTTCACTTGGTAACTGATTTTTGGACTTCAGACTGCCTGCTCCCTCTGTTGCAAGCTTGTATACAGCTTTACTTCCCCCCTGCCTCCTTGGAGCAGTTTTCTCAGAGCTGCTGAGATGCTGTCTCCCTGGCTTGAAGTTCTAAACATTCCCACCAAATAAAATAGCTCTCTACTTTTAGGTGGTGGCTATATATTTTAGTGGACAGTTTGTATAGTTGTTAATTGTCTCCCACATAGAATGTAAGCTCTATGTTAGCCTTACTTCACTTCCGTTTCCCCAACATTTCGAATTAGATTGGGCTGGTATGCCCTACCTATTCAATTAACATTTTGAATAGATTTGGCATGTGTTATTAGCAACTATCATAATATAAAAATTATGACAATAGCAGCTAACATTTACTGAGTGCTTATTCTGTGATACTCAAACTGCTAAGTGCTTTACGAGTGTTATTTCAGATAATCCACCAAATGTGCATGCTTGATAAATTGCTTTTTTCAGTAGTGTCTGACTCTGTGCAACACTTTGGACTATGGCCTGCCAGGCTCCTCTGCCCATGAGAGTCTCCAGGCAAGAATGCTAGAGTGGGTCCTCCTCCAGGGGATCTTCCTGACCCAGGGATTGAACCTGTGTCTCTTAGTCCTGCATTGGCAATCAGGTTCTTTACCACTAGCGCCACCTGGAGAGCCCAATCCACCAAATAGAATTTACTTGAGGACATACTGTGCTTTATTACTGCAAATAGCACTTAATAATAGTGGGTGCTATTATATCACCCACTTACAGGTAAGAAAACCAGAGGCACTGAGAGTTTAAGTAAATACTTGAGGTTAAACAGGTAGCAAGGGAGTATGTTGAAGCTTTTTATGTTGCCTATTTCTCTGCCCAGTTCCTCTGGGGAAATTTTTAAATTTTGTTTTTATTAGTTTATTCTACCAGATGAAATCCTGGATCTTTCTTTTAGTCTATTTTACTGCTTTTTGGATAAACTTACTGGACTTTTGATTACAATTGCATGAAATCACCTCATTAATTTGGAAAGAGTATAACATTTCAAAATGAAGTCACTCTCTTCTAGGAACATTGTCTCTATCTCTATTATGTTATGCTGCTGCTGCTAAGTCGCTTCAGTCATGTCCGACTCTGTGCAACCCCATAGACAGCAGCCCACCAGGGTCCCCCGTCCCTGGGATTCTCCAGGCAAGAACACTGGAGTGGGTTGCCATTTCCTTCTCCAATGCATGAAAGTGAAAAGTGAAAGTGAAGCTGCTTAGCCTACCAGGCTCCTCCATCCATGGGATTTTCCAGGCAAGAGTACAGGAGTGGGTTGCCATTGCCTTCTCCATTATGTTATGACCTTTAGGAAAAGAAAGTTTGGGAATTTTTTTTAAACAGATCCTTCTTATTTAAAATTAAGTTTATAATTAGCCATTATATTTTTGGTCACTCTTACAAATAGCATATTGTATGTCACATTTTGAGTTATTTATTGTAAATTCTCATCATTAAATGATTGTGCAAAGCCCTATATTTGAAAGGATTGGGTATTTGTTTGAGTCATTATGTGCTATGTTATCATATTTGGAGAAAAATACTCACTGCCCTGACAGATGGGTAAAAACAAATATTAAAACCAGAAAACTACCAATAGAATGACTGTTAAAAGTATGGGATTAGAGCAGGGCAGTCCTGGGCTCAAGTTGTAGCTTTTGATTCTGAATATGTTACTTAGCCTCTCTAAACTTACTTTCATCTGTAAAGTAAGTGCAATGATACCTTCTACCCACAAGATTGTTGTAATACTCTGTCAAAGGTTTAGCATGCTGAAAGATACACACTAAATGTTTAATAAGCATTGGCTATTGTTAATAGGGCTACCAGTTCTTAAGTGATTTCCAAAGCTTTTCCTCCAGATTAATTAAACTATGAAGGGCTCATCGTATTATGAAGTTTCACATTCCCTGGTGGAAGATGATGCAGAGAAGCCTCATAAAAAAACTAGTGTTGCTAGATTCACTTTTACTGTGATGTCTTTGCTTGTAAAAATGAATGGAGATATAAGATTTTTTTTTTTTTTTTTGCATTTTAAGCTCCTTCTGTGTTTATGACCATAAATATGTAGATACACATACATCATTCATTTAACTATTTTTTTTGCTAAAGTGTTGCATGGCAGATTTTTTTCATCTCATAAAATTTCTGTTGCTCCCTAGTAATCACTCACCTCTTAATGATGATTATCCATGTCTCCTTATGCTAACTCTGAGAAATGTACCCAGTGCTACTCCACCCAAAAAAAAGAAATAAGAAAGAAAGAATGGGATATCAAAAAGTTTTCCTATTTAATTTGAATCTGACCCTGTTTCATCTCACTGGGTATGTCTTGGTTCTTTTCAAACCTCTATTACTGTGACCATAAGCACTTGCCTGTTGGTGGGGAGGGCTGTCTTGGGGTTTAGAATAAGGTTCACTTAGTTGGAACCAAAACTCCTTCCTCTGGTTTTGATCTTTTTGTTGTAGCTTTCATTAGAATATTATTCTATTTTCTATATTAAATGGGTCAGTCTACCCTTTTCTCTGAATAAATAATATGTAGTGGCCATAATTTACTCTTGGAATGTTGAAGTCATTGCTATGCCTGGAAAGGTCCTCTCCAATATATACTATATATATATATATATATATATATATATGCTCCTCCAGGGGCTCATTTTTATTTTTAAAATTAATTTATTTATTTTAATTGGAGGCTAATTACTTTACAATATTGTAGTGGTTTTTGCCATACATCGACATGAATCAGCCATGGGAGTACATGTGTTCCCCATCCTGAACCCCCCTCCCACCTCCCTCCCCATCCCATCACTCAGGGTTGTCCCACTGCACCGGCTTTGAGTGCCTGTTTCATGCATGGAACTTGGACTGGTGATCTGTTTTACATATGGTAGTATGCATGTTTCAATGCTGTTCTCTCAAATCATCCCATCCTTGTCTTCTCCCACAGAGTCCGAAAGTCTGTTCTTTATATCTGTGTCTCTTTCGCTGTCTCACAGATAGGGTATTCGTTACCATCTTTCTAAATTCCATGTGATGGTGATCCAGTCGCTAAGTCATATCCGACTTTTGCAACCCCAAGGACTGTAGCCTGCCAGGCTCCTCTGTCCTTGGGATTCTCCAGGCAAGAATACTGGAGTGGGTTGCCATTTCCTTCTTCAGGGAAATTCCATATATATGTGTTAATATACTGTACTGGTGTTTTTCTTTCTGACTTACTTCACTCTGTATAATAGGCTCCAGTTTCATCTACCTCATTAGAACTGATTCAAATGTGTTCTTTTTAACAGCTGAGTAATACTACGTTGTGTATATGTACCACAGATTTCTTATCCATTCGTCTGCTGATGGGCATCTAGGTTGCTTCTGTGTCCTGGCTATTGTAAACAGTGCTGCAATGAACATTGGGATACACGTGTCTCTTTCAATTCTGGTTTCCTCGGTGTGTGTTCCCAGCAGTGGGATTGCTGGGTCTTATGGAAGTTCTATTTCCAGGTTTTTAAGGAATCTCCACACTGTTCTCCATAGTGGCTGTACTAGTTTGCATTCCCACCAACAGTGTAAGAGGGTTCCCTTTTCTCCTCACCCTCGCCAGCATAATTGCTTGTAGACTTTTTGATAGCAGTCATTCTGACCGCCGTGAGATGGTACCTCATTGTGGTTTTGATTTGCATTTCCCTGATAACGAGTGATGTTGAGCATCTTTTCATGTGTTTGTTAGCCATCTGTATGTCTTCTTTGGAGAAATGTCTGTTTAGTTCTTTGGCCCATTTTTTGATTGGGTTGTTTATTTTTCTGGTATTGAGCTACATGAGCTGCTTGTATATTTTTGAGATTAATTCTTTGTCAGTTGCTTCATTTCCTATTATTTTCTCCCATTCTGAAGGCTGTCTTCACCTTGCTTATGGTTTCCTTCATTGTGCAAAAGCTTTTAAGTTTCATTAGGTCCCATTTGTTTATTTTTGCTTTTATTTCCAATATTCTGGGAGGTGGGTCATAGAGGATCCTGCTGTGTCTTTTTGTTATGCAGCCACAACTCAGACTTAGAGAAGCTGATGGGGTGGAGCTGTACTATCTGTGATGACATGTCCTTGGAGAGCCCAGCATTGAGGTGAAGTAGCTTCTAGTGATGGATGATCAGCTTAGCCCCGAGGAACAGAGTCAGACAGCCCTTGACAAAAATTCTGTCACTAGCTCTTATCAGTTCTGTTGTCTTAAGTAACTGAACCTTCCTAAGCTTTAATTTCTACAGCTACTATTTGGGAAAGAATAGTACTCACCCATGTGCTTGCCCTAGGGATTAAACAAGACCTTGCTTGTAAATGTAAAGTGCTTAGCACAGCACCTGACACTTGCAATGTCAAAGACATCATGACACTGACAATTATCATACACATTCAGGTCAGGTACAGGGAAGGAAATAATCAGGGTCTGATGAAGAGATGTAGTTTGGTAGTAAAATGTGCTCTGTAGTAGGACCATTTTCCTCAAAAAGAGATGAATCTCTCCAAATTGTGAATCTACAGTGTGTGGAAAAGGCAAGGTGACTTTCAGCCTCCCTATATTTTGATAGCTTTGCTTATGAATGGTGACTGGTAAATGTTTTCTAGAATTTGCTTTCACACTGACATTTGATGGTTTCTTAATAATTTTCCATTTCTTCATCATGTTAAATCATAAACTATAGCTATTTTGTTGGTCCGTGGCAGGCCTATCTGTGATGTTGAGTAATTGCTTGGCACATAGGAAAGATTGCCTTCTATATTTAAACATGTTTATCAATCATGCCTTCCAGACACCATCTGCCCAAGGAGGGACACAAGAAGTGGAGGTCCAGAGAAGGATGACTTTGGGAGGAAGCCTTTCCCAGGAGCATAGAACAGAACCCGTCTAGCTCTAATGATTGTTCAAGGTGGATAAGGAGAGGGGAAGGGGAATGTGCACTCAGATAAAACCTTTACTTGCTTATTAATCGAACAAGGCAGGTGCCAGGCTGCTTTGAATTCTGCTGGCAGGCTGCAAAATATGCCATTTTCCCTGCTAATAAATCCTTCAACACAGGAGACATCTCTAGCAATCTTTACAGCAACCAATAAAGGAAAAATTCAATTAATATGAACCCTGAGGTTAACTTTAAAAATCTCATAGCCTGTTCTCCTATAGGGCAGAAGGCCGAAAGGAACAATAAGAAAAGGAAAGGAAAGGGAAAACAGAGCCCACTGTTATTAGGGATTAATTCAAGAGCACATCGGCAAGATTTAGTCCAGATCCCTCTGCCTGGCCTTCAAGGTCACTTTTAGGTCCATAGTACCCTACCTTGGCCACTGCCTCTGAAGTCTTGGTACCAAAGGCATCTGGGCCCTGAGAGTGATACTGGAGGAGGACAGAAGCTTACTTTCCATTTATTTTGTGACAGTTTCCACATTCATCCTCAGAGATTTTCTCATTTCTATTTATTAGCTAAGATTCAAAGAAAGTTTGGGGAACTTGCTCGAGGAATACAGGTGGTGAATGATTAAAGTGGGACTTAATTCTACTAACATCATCACTATTTGCTTTCATGTCTTCTCCCTCCTGATTATCTGAAGGTTCCTTGAGGGCAAGGTTGATTATATAGCATTTTCAGTTTACTCTTTAATATTAATAATAATATATGCTCTACTCAGAAAACCTGGTAACAGTGAAAAGCCAAAGAGAGTTAAGCACTTAAACCTGAATGGATTTTCATTAATAATTGGATTTGCATGCTTTCACTCATTCATCTGTGTGTGCATGTATGTGTAAGTGCTTGTACATAATGACACCATTTAGAAACCTGCATAATGGCTAAGAGTGAATAGAATAAATTCACACAAATCTAGACTGGGGTCTGAATCCTTTGCTGTTGTATTACACTGGATAAATTTCATCACCTTTTTGACCCTCAGTTTTCTCATCTGGGGAAAATTAAAGCCTTTCTAAATTTCCATTTCCTCATTTCTAAAGTGGGCATAATAACACCTATCTCATAAGGCCTTTCTGAGAATTAAACCACATTGTTTACATTAAAGCACATAACATGGGGCTCATTTGATTAGCTATTGTTATAAAAACAGCACCAAAGATTACTGTGACTATTATAATTATTTATTAGGAATATTTTCTTTGTCAACAGATTTTCTTCCACAGTATCATTTCTCAAGCTTTGCTCCATTATGGTCCTGCAAAGAAGTTTTTTAAGACATTTCCCCTACAAATTTCTCCCCCTATATGATTTTAATACCACAGATGTACTGTATATCTGTTTAAGTACTGTATATACACTTGTGTTTTATGCATACAAAGAACAAGATTTTTTCAGCCCTGCAAAGCAGCAGTTTTAAGCCCCCTGGAAATGCATGCATAGCTCTGTGCTGTGTGCTGTGCTTGGCCACTCTGTTGTATCCGATTCTTTGCAACACTTTGGACTGTAGCCCACCAGGTTCCTCTGTCCACGGGATTTTCCAGCCAAGAATACTGGAGTGATTTGCCATTTTCTCCTCCCGACCAGGGATCGAACTCTCATCTCTCTCATCTCCTGTATTGGTAGGCGAATCTTGATCACTGGGACACCTGGGAAGCCCCTTATAATAGCACATCACATTCTATTACATTGATAAATTATAATTCAGATCTTCAAGATGGTTAATAAATATTTTGGTTATTTTGAATGTTTTCCTATTTTTAGTTACATTATAATGAATACATTGTATATACATAGATCCTTGCATATACGAACATATTTTCTCAGAATAAATACCTCACAATGAAATATCTTGACCAAAAGTTAAGGATTGTTAAAGTAATTTTGATATATTTTGTTGAGTGACTCTTCAGAAATCTTGATACCATACTGTACTTTGAGTAGCAGTGTATGAATGCGCCTACCTTGCTAAATCTAACTAAATTGGGTATTAAAATGTAAAAGTCTTGAAGAAGGTTTAGTTTTGAGTCAGTTTTGCATTCCTAGTACACCTAGGGCTGAGCCTAACTCCATGGCGTGTCTCACATGACCCAACAGCTTCAGCTCCAGGCTTTCTCTTCAGACTTTCTTTGCCTACCTCCTACATAATCCTCCGTATCCCAGCATAATGAATGCTATGCAACTCTGAACCAATCCATGTGTTTCTTTTCTTTCCTGTCCTTGTATATTTCACTCAGTAGTGGGTTGTCAACAAGGGTGAGGTTAAGTCAGACACTAAGAATTCTAACTGCTTCAATATAAGTATCCATATTTCTGCACAATGGTGGAGAAGTTTTTAGTTTGGACTCTAGTTCAGAAGCACTTCTTCCAGCTCTACTGAAAGTACATTAAGAGGCACAAACTAGGAAGACTATATAGACATCGAAATAAATTTGGGGAAAAGGATCTGGTTTGTTTTTCTTGCGGGAAAGTATGTGGTTTGTTTAAGGGCTTCCCTGGTGGCTCAGATGGTAAAGAATCTGCCTGCAAGGCAGGAGACCCAGGTTTGATCTGTGGGTCGAAAAATTTCCTAGAGAAGTGAATGGCTACCCACTCCAATATTTTTGCCTGAAGAATTGTGTGGACAGAGGAGCCTGGCAGTCTACAGTCTATGGGGTCACAAAGAGTCAGACATGACTGAGCTGCTAACACACACTTACGGTTTGTTTATACATCAAATGTTTATTGAGAACCTACTATGTGCCAAGCACATAGTGAAAATTAAAGTTTTAGTTTCTGCAAATATGACAGTGAACAAGACAAATGGTGTCACGGTCACAGAGATGGAAAGTATCTGGCAATAGTAGGAGCAATCCCAGTTCAAGAAAGTAATATCACCTTAGTCTGGCAAACCAAAAGAACTGTATGCAACAGAAAAACGTGGAAAATGCAAGAAGAGAAATCAAAACAGTGCTAAAACATTAGCCTGCTAAGGATTTTCATCAATTCCTTAGAGAGGAGAGAAGTGAAACTTCTTGGAATCACACTGTTAATCTTTCAGTTTGTTTTATTAGTTTTCCTAGTTCAGCTCTTGAGTGAAATGTAGGTCATTCTCATTTCACAGGGAGAGCTCACTCATTCTTAGAGAAACCTTTTGTAAATTTTATAAAGCTCTAAATTAAAGGACTTTTTTTGAGTTGAGAACTAACTTGAGAATCTGACTTTGAAAATTCTTGTGCTTCATGGGCCAGTTCAGAAAAGTATTTTCCCACGTACACATGGCTTTAGGAAGGCTTATTTAAGATTGAGGGTGTTATGTGTTGTATTTGCACACTCTTTGAATATGCTTGTATTTTGCCCGGGCTTGGTCTATCCATCACTGCTCACAAGACTATCCTCAGCCTGCCATTCTGATTCAGCAATAACTTAGAAAACACATGTCATCACCCTGATTTCCCAGTTCACAACTGATATTTTACTTCTCTCTTTTCTGCAGTAGACTATGACTATGACTTTCCTGAAGCATGAGCTATGTTTTACTTTCTTTACCACAAACACATGGCATAGTCTAATCGCAGCATAGCTATTCAGTGTAGATCTGTTGTGGGAAAGAAGGAAGGAGGTAATGAGGGAAAGGAGAAAGAGCAGTAGTTCTGACTTCATGCCCAGTCCAGTGTCTAATCCTTTGATACTTATAGTTCTGTCTTGGTTGGATAACTCTGAGAACTTGCTAGATCACAAATCACTACTTGCTAAGGCAGAAGAGGGAATGAAAAGAGTTTAGAAATCTTTTCCATATTTTCTCACTTATTTCCTTTCAAAAAATCAACATCTATTGAACACTTATTACGTACTAGGCACTAGACCCAAGATGCTATGATACCACCATCTCAGCTTAACTCATAGTAATTCTGTGAGATATTATCGTCTTTGTTTTACCAAAGAGAAATTGGAGGTTTATAGAAGAGAAATAGGTAGCTTAAGTGCACATGGCTATTAAGTATTAGGGTAGAAATGTAACAGCTGTCCTACTTTGAAAGTTCACTTAGACGCTAAATGTGGGGCTCTATTTCTTTTCCCATAGACATTCCATTCAGTCAGTGTTTCATGAGCTTCACAAAAACAAGGGCTTTGGGAGCATCATACAGGTGTATGACTTCTAGACAAGCAGCTTTAGGTCTTGTCTCACCTTGAGACCTTTTGGGTAGCTGTATATGACTTTTATTCTTTGTTCTCAGGAAAAATAGATATATGAAGTAAGTATGTAGTCTGTGTGTCTAAGACAGAGAAACGAAGGAGGGAGAAAGAGAGGGAGAGAAAGAGAGAGATGGAGGATGGGACATCTCACTTTTCTCTCTGGAACATTTACCTAAAATGAGCTGTAAAAACTCCTTTCCTACATTTCCTCCTGCTGCATTTATAGTAAATATAATGGGTTATGGCTCTGAATAAATGAGTCGGCAGGAGGAGTCCAGCCGGCGCTAGGTGACTGCAGTAGAAGACCTTCTGGCCCCTAAGGGGAGGACAGCCACACTGTGCTCCATGTATTGTCTTACTCTCAGTGGGAGTAATTCTGTCCTCAACATTTTCCTGCCTTATAAGATCACAGGCATGGGGGTCAGATATTTTAAAACCCTGTGTTCTACTCAAAGGTACTGTATTTTTCCTTTACTACCAAATTCCTTTGTGGATAGATACATTCTCTCTTGTACTTTTAATGGAAATTCTGCAGGCAAATGTAATGGAATAAATTTAGGCTGCTTTTGGTTGGTACCCAGTATATTATTTCACATTTATAAGGGTGGTAAAATTGACTTAACCTTTCTGCCTTTCCCAGAAGCTACCTTGTATATATATTGTGTGTAGTTCTTCCAACTGGGAATTCAATCAATGAAGAAACAGAATTCTAAAATACAAGTTTATGGCTTCTCTTCTTCCACTCTGGTTTTATGTATAGTTATTTGTATGCAGAGTCCACATTCAAATTTGAATCTCTCATACAATTTACAAGGTCCTTTCTCATAGTAGGTTCTCATATGTCTTTAAAAAATAATTTAGAATGATGATTTATTAAAAAATTTAAATGATGTGGTAATTAGAGAAAATGTATATATCTATTAGAAGGAAGTATGCCATGAAAGGAATTGTTTCATTTTATAGTGTGTGATGTTTATTTCCTCCAAATTGAAATGATTTGGGCTTCTATAGCTAGCTCTAAGTTTTCTAGAATTTTATATTATGTAAGTTTTTGTATAACATACTTTTTCTGTAATATAAATAGAATATTCTTCAAATGGAGGGGAAAAAAAAGGATTTGCTGTCCTGCAAAGATTTAGCATTATAGCAATGTTAAGCCCTGAGTTTTTCTTTCATTAGTAGAGAAAAGGGTGGAGAGTTTTACATGATCCAGCATTTTAGTATGTTGGCAAAGTGCAGTGATAAACTCTCCTGTGTTACCTATGATGACGCTGAAGCCTTGATGGGTACTTTCCTTGGCGGATGATGATCACACTGGGTAATAGGAAATAGAGCCACAGATAAAATCCTGTTTAGAAAAAAAGTTTTAGGACTGGGCTAAGTGAACAATTAATTCAATTCAGAAAAGTGCATAAAAACAGCATTAGGAATATGAGTCAGTCAAGTGAAGCTGAAGAAGGTCAAAGTATGACACACAATCTTCTGCTAATCTGTGAAAGTAGAATTCCTCAGGTATCAGGAAGCATTTTTGTCAGTGAAAGACTTTCTGGGCTAGAGTGTGGCAGAGAATCAAATGATTAGCTTCAAGTCCCTGTTTTACTCCTTGGAAGAAAAGCTATGGCAAAACTAGATGGGGTATTAAAAGGTAGAGACATCATTTTGCTGACAAAGGTCCGCATAGTCAAAGCTATCATTTTTCCAATAGTCGTGTACAGATGTGAGTGCTGGACCGTAAAGAAGGCTGAGAACCGAAGAATTGATGCTTTCAAATTGTGGTGCTGGAAAAGACTCTTGAAAGTCCCTTGGACATCAAGGAGATCAAACCAGTCAATCCTAAAGGAAATCAACCCTGAATATTCACTGGAAGGACTAATGCTGAAGCTGACACTACAATATTTTGGCCACCTGATGCAAAGAGCCGATTCATTGGTAAAGACCCTGATGTTGGGAAAGATTGAGGGTAGGAAGAGAAGGGGGCAACAGAGGATGAAATGGTTAGATGGTATCACCGACTCAATGAATATGAATTTGAGCAAACACCAGGAGATAGTGAAGGACTGGGGAACCTGGTGTGCTGCAGTCCACGGGGTTGCAAAGAGTTGGACATGACTTAGTGACTGAAAAACAACAGGTAACATTATTTTGGTGATTGATTTGAGACTCATTCTTCCTGCATCTTTTCTTTTTAATAAAATTGTATATATTTAGAGTGTACAACATGATGATTTAACACCTATGTGTACTGAAATGGTTACTACTATAGTCAAATTAATTAACATAACCATCTCCTATGTAGTTATCTTTTTATTTTTTGTTTATGAGAGCAATCTAATCTCAACAAATTTCCAGTATTTAATAGTTTATTTATCATGCTGTGCATTATACCTCTAGATTTATTTATTGTACATAACTTTAACTTTGTAACTTTTTACCAACATCTCACTGTGCCCATCCCACCTGCATTACCAAGGTTCTACTTTTTTGCTTCTACACTTTTGACTTTTTTAGATGTCACATATAAGTGAGATTGCATGCACCCGTTTTGATTCATAGTACTCTGTGTGTGTCTGTGTGTGTATATGTGTGTGTGAGACCTACAGATATTCAGGATCAGAGGTGTTTGCATATTTCATTTTTATTCTGACAGCTAAGTTGATGTGACAGTGAAGACTGCTTTAGTGAGGATAACATATAAAACTCAACTCACAGCAAAGGAGCCTTGAAATGAATTAAGAAAATGTGTCATTGAAATAATTCAAGAAGAAAACCCAAAATTCTAACCTAGAGGGTTTCTATTTTGAAGTGCAGAATTTAATGTTTGTATATTTCCCAAGAAGAGTACCATTGTGTTTCACTATTTGACTGGAAACGAAGGCTCTTTAGTTTTTCTTCACTTTCTGCCATAAGGGTGGTGTCATCTGCATATCTGAGGTTACTGATATTTCTCCCTGCAATCTTAACTCCAGCTTGTGCTTCCTCCAGCCTAGCTGTGCTCATATATGTGTATACATTTTTGCAAGCTATACATCCTAGTAGATAACAAAGCAAACATTTGAACTCTAGTTAGACAATTTCCAAACTCTGTCAAAATGGAGATTATTGAATTAAGGACAAATAATTTTAGACTACATCATTTAAGTGCTGAATTATATCATAGAGGCAAAAGATTGAGATAAAGGAATGTGTATTTGGACTGGAATATTGATTTGGATGTTTCACAGAAGAGATTGCTTTTGGCAGGGTCTAGAAGGATGGTGGAGAAGGCAATGGCAACCCACTCCAGTACTCTCGCCTGGAGAGTCCCATGGGCAGAGGAGCCTGGTGGGCTGCCGTCTATGGTGTCGCACAGAATTGGACACAACTGAAGTGACTTAGCAGCAGCAGCAGCAGCAACAGAAGGATAGTAAAATTTCATTAGGCAGAGGGACAGAACAGAAGATTAATAGGCAAAAGTGAGTTTGGCCAAGTAAGTGGACAGTAAGGTGATTAACTGGGCAGTGGAATGTAAAGTACACCCTATGAAACAGTAACTTAACTAGGAATGAAACCCAGAAGGACTCTGTGAGGGCTCCTTAGCTCACCAGAGATTTATGACTCAGAAAATGTTCCAACCACAAGTGAGATCTGATAGCCTCTTGGAACTGTGTGATTGAGACAATCATCTCTCAAAATAGAAGATTACATTCTCCCTAGCACATAGAACTTCCTCTTTTCCCTATATAACTTTTGAGCAAAACCTGGAGAGTTGAGTGTTGGTTCTTTGGGACATGAGTCCATCTTCTCCCCAGGATGACCAGTTTCTTTGAAAAAGCTATATTTCCTTTTGTACAACACTTATCTCTCAGTATTGGATTCTTGAGGGAGGAGCTGCCAAACCTGAGTTCTGTAACAGAAAGAGTGGATTCAAATTACATCAAATCTCAAATCCAGATACAAAAAGTTTAGATTTGATTTAGTAGGCAGTAAGGAATAATGGGCATGGAACAACAGACTGGTTCCAAATAGGAAAAGGAGTATGTCAAGGCTGTATATTGTCACCCTGCTTATTTAACGTATATGCAAAGTGCATCATGAGAAACACTGGGCTGGAAGAAGCACAAGCTGGAATCAAGATTGCCAGGAGAAATATCAATAACCTCAGATATGCAGATGACACCACCCTTATGGCAGAAAGTGAAGAGGAACTAAAAAGCCTCTTGATGAAAGTGAAAGAGGAGAGTGAAAAGTTGGCTTAAAGCTCAACATTCAGAAAACTAGGATCATGGCATCCAGTCCCATCACCTCATGGGAAATAGATGGGGAAACAGTGGAAACAGTGGGTGACTTTATTTTTTTGGGCTCCAAAATCACTGCGGATGGTGATTGCAGCCATGAAATTAAAAGATGCTTACTCCTTGGAAGAAAAGTTATGACCACACTAGATAGCATATTAAAAAGCAGAGACATTACTTTGCCAACAAATGTCCATCTAGTCAAGGCTATGGTTTTTCCAGTGGTCATGAATGCATGTGAGAGTTGGACTCTTAAGAAAGCTGAGTGCTGAAAAATTGATGCTTTTGAACTGTGGTGTTGGAGAAGACTCTTGAGCAGTCCCTTGGACTGCAAGGAGATCCAACCAGTCCATCCTAAAGGAGATCAGTCCTGGGTATTCACTGGAAGGACTGATGCTGAAGCTGAAACTCTAGTACTTTGGCCACCTCATGTGAAGAGCTGGCTCATTGGAAAAGACCCTGATGCTGGGAGGGATTGGGGGCAGGAGGAGAAGGGGATGACAGAGGATGAGATGGCTGGATGGCATCACTGACTTGATGGACATGAGTTTGAGTAAACTCCGGGAGTTGGTGATGGACAGGGAGGCCTGGCGTGCTGTGATTCATGGGGTTGCAAAGAGTCGGACACGACTGAGCGACTGAACTGAACTGAAGGAATAATGGATTTACTTGAGTTTTCATGAAAGATTTATGCTGTTCATTTCCAATAATAATTTTATTTTAAAATAGGGCTTATAGATTTCAAGCACACTATTAAAACTTGATCTTCCAGCAGTTTGTAGGAAAGACTGAAATCAGGGAAACTAAACTAAGACCATTGAGGTAATCCAACAGTGACATGGTGAGGACCCAAGTGAGGGTTATGTCAGTTCAAACTCAGGGGAAGTTTATAGATGTCATATCAAAAGGACAAACAACAGATAAATCAGAGATGAATCAGTGATATTGAGCCAAATTTCTTAGGCAAATAGTTGGGTCAGTGAAAATGTTACAGAGATGAAGGGAAGCCTGATGAATCATATTTGAAAATATTGAGTTTTTAATGAAAGCAAGACATGTGAATGAAAATGTTCACTAGGTTTCTAGATAAGACATTTTAAGACTCAGCTCAGAGGATATAAGTGGAAGTATAATTTGGAAGGTCATAGGTAAGCTGGCTTTTCAGGGGCAGGACTGTAAACAGACAAGGACTAGGATAATGTATTAAGTCTTAGGGAGCACCACAGTTTAGATGTAGAAGAAGAAAGTGGAGTGATTCTCAGAGGAGCTGATTAAGATAAAGAGTAGGAATCAGATTGTATGTGGCATACACACCAAGGGTGAGGAGTTTCTTTCTCTCTTTCTTTTTTTAAATTTTTTAAAAAATTAATTAAAATTTTTTTTTTTGAGGAGTTTCAAAAACAATGGGTTAAGTAGTGTCGTCAACTATAGCAGAAGCTTCTTGACAAAGAGGTTTGAAAAAATACCACTGGACTTTGGGATTCTGTACAAATGGATTGAATAATATATGAAAAACTTGAGAAAATTAGTATATTTTTCACTTCACAGGTGAAACAAAGACAACTGTAATAGTAATCAGAAAGGGTAGTAGAGGTAATCCCAAGGAGTCTCTCTCCTCCTTCTTTCTCCCCACCCTCTCTCTGTGTGTGTGTACCTGTGTGTATATATACATAAACATATGTATATGTATGTTGATATGTATTTGTCTGTGGGTGTTTATGTGCACATATATATACATGAAGATATTCATTCGTATATATACACACACACATAAACACTCATAGACATACATATACCAAGGAGCAGTTAGGGCTATAGAAGAAGTTGGAGAAGAGAGGCAACTGGAAATGAGGTTAAGTAACAGTAGAAATAGCAAAAATGCCCATTGGAGCATGGGACTCCTTTGGAGAATACATTCCTAAGGAACTTTCATGCTCCAGAAGGCAATCTGTTAGATTCATCTCTCTCTCTCTCTTTCTTTTTCACTGCATTTCCTGGGGTTAGAGACTTAGTATTGTAATTCTAAGGGTCTCCTGCAGTGCTTTGTACATTTAATGCTCATTAAAAATTAGTGATCTACATGAATAAGTGAATCCTATTTATTTCCAATATTGCTCCAAAGGGATAATAAAAACACACTTTCTGAAAAAGAAGAAAACCTTAACTGGTGCTCACATAGTTTTATAAAAGGACATTGAGAAGTCGGAGAGTGCTTTTAATTTAATGAAAAGGCCCATGAACAGGCCAGGACTTCTCTAGTTGAAACATTGGGTTTATTTCTCATCAAGACAAGAAACTTTGAGACTCATGATTCCTCTAAGCTTCTTTTTTTCCAATGTGAATTAATACAGAAATGACTTAAAAATATGTGTACCAGTCTCTAAAATATCAGGGTAAAAGGGTTGGGGTGAGTTTACAGTTGCATTTGTCAGATGCTTTTTGGTGCTTGATAATTTTATCTAATTAAATCTTTAAGAATGTGTGTGTGTGTGTTATATAATGAAATTTACCATTTAAACCATTTTGAGTATACAATTCAATGGTGTTAGATATATTTGCAGTGTTATACAAGCATCACCATTATTCATTTCCAGAACTTTTCCCATCACCCCAAACAAAACCTCTGTACCTACTAAACAAGAATGCCCCATGCAATCCTCCCTCCCTCTTTCAGCTCCTGTCCTACTCTCTGTATCTATGGATCTGCCCATTCTAGGTACCTCATAAAAGTGGAATTGTACAATATTTGTCCTTTGGGTTTGACTTATTTCACTTTGTATAATGTTTTCAAGTTTCACTCAAGCTGTAACTTGTATCAAAATTTCATTCCTTTTATGGCCGAATAATATCTATTGTCTGTGTATATTACATTTTGTTAATCTGTTCATCTGTTGATAGATACTTGGCTTGTTTCCACCTTCTGTTTATTTGAATTACCTTGATATGAACAATATTGTACAAGTATCTGAATCCCTGCTTTAAATTCTTTTGGGTATATGCCTAGAAATGGAATTTCTGGAAGCAAATGCTTTTATATCTATTTTTTTCTGATAAAAAATTGAGACTCAAAAATATTAATTTTCTCAAAGTCATATATAAGCGGCTGAGCTGGGATTCCAACTTGACCAGGTATGTCTGATTCTAAAACCCGTATGCTCTTTTTTTAATATCATCTTGACTTATGAGTTTTAATATACTTTCACTCTGATATTATGAAAAGCTTTTATTTTCCCATAGGGCACTTCTGCTTTTCAAATAACCCAGAATATGAAAAAATGATTTTATTAAAGTGGTAGTTATTGACATTATCATCATTGTTTTTATCCTGTTTAGAAAGTATCATGTATTCCAAAAGTAGAAAGGAAATATAAAACTATGAAGAGCAACATTCCAGGAATCTGTTCTTTTAAGTTTTATGTAAATAAAAATTTAGGCTAGATTTATTCCCAACTCATTCAAATTTCATATTGTACTTTCCTGAGGGAGATTGCTTGACAATACTATTTTTCTGTACATATATAAATAATTAAATAGGATTACCTTTTAATCCTATAATTTGCATTTCTTAGTATTAATCACTGAATTATTTATATGTAAGAAGAAACTTAGACAAGGAAAACAAATGCTGGTGAATAAAATGGAAAAGGACAAAAATGAATATTGCCCAGGAGACCAGTCAAACATCAAAGTATATTATCACATACAATGGTACCTGCTCTCATGAAATGCATTTTTTTTTCAAATACTCCTACAGTCTTCCAACAGTGACAGTAAGTTGATGGGTGTCATGCTTGTACAGTACATGTACTAATGCTTAGAACAGAAAATGACATTCACTCCTACTATTTTGAATTACAAGAAGTCAAATTTGGAAACCTGCCCCCCCTCCCATAAAGTAAACTTTCTCTCTGCTAATCCTGGGCTTAATTTCCTTCCATAAACTGCTAGAAAAACATATATTTATTTTCTGAATAACAACCCTCGTGGATTATGATTTTCAAAATACAGATTAGATGAACCTAATCCAGGAAAATCCAAAAGATATGAACATAATGGAAAATTGAATTTTGATTGTGGAATTAGTATCCTATTATACATTATTCTTTTGTAAAGTATAATAATTCTGACCAACTTTTGAATGGTTGTAACATTTTTATTTTATTGTTCCTATTATTTCCCAATAGACATAGGAAATTTAAGTGTCTTTGGCAGTGCATCGTATCACAGTTGGAGCTCAGAAATTGATAAAGCATAAGGGAGACTTATCTCCAGTCACAGCAACTTTGTTATAAGTAAAAACAGTTACTGGTCAATCTGAGATGCTTCAGGGACAGTTGTCAGTACTTTCACAAATTGTCAATAACTTCACATTTTCTTTTTGGCTTGATTTCAAGGCTTTTTGTTCCATATGGAGTGATTGGTGATAATATATTTTATCTGAGTGTTTTTGCCTAAATTTTGAGCAGCCTCATTTTTGCAACCTTTCTGTAGAAACACTAAAGATAAAGATTATCCTCAATTTAGCTGTGATTCTCTCTCTTTCATATTGTACTCAGAGAGGATACCAGCTGATTCTATTTTATTTAAACATATTTCTCACATCCTGGGATAAAGTTTTCTGGAATCCTTAAGTACACTTATAGGATAAAAGCATTTTATCTCTCCCAATGGGATGTGTCAAGCATCTTCACATGAAATATGAAATATATTCCTCTATTTTCTTACTTAATTTGACTTCCCTGCAATAGTGGCTTGCATCTTCTATATTTTATATATCATAATATTTCTAATGCTTTTTATAGATTTTAGTTCACAAAATTCTTTATGTTATGTATATTATATAAAATGGGTTTTATTTATGATTACTGTCTTTAAATGTTTATCACAGGACTATAGTAGGTGCCAGTCCCCTCTCCTCCTCATTAAATATACTTGCTGAGCATCAGGATGATCAAAGGAAGTCTGTTCTATGAGTGTTTGGGGGAATGTACACATGACAAGGTAAGACAAATGTACTGTATTTAGGTCATTAGCATCACCCTTACATTCACATATACTGGGTTCCTTCTGTGTCTTGGTACCAGACTAAGTTACTAGTATCATCTTTTTCATTATTCCTCTTGCCAACAAAGTTGGCAAGAAATTTGTTACTATCCTGATTTTACAAATTAGAAAAAATGAGGCTTAGAAAAATTCAGTAACTTGCTCAAAGATCACACAGCTAATTACAGAAACAGAATTTGAAACTATATAACTGTATCCTTTTTTACTTCAAAGAATGATGTTAACCATTAGATTCCTCTCCCTAAAGTTCTGATGGACATTGAAAAATGTAGAATGGTTGGTCAGGTTAGAGCCCAGTGATTAGTCTCAGGACTGAGACATAAACATTTCAGGTTAAAAACTTCTGTGTTTGCATAATATACCAAGAAGGAGGGAAATGTTCTTTGCTAGAACAGAGTCCACTATCAATAGGGACATAAGCTGGATTTTGAGATTGGAGGAAGATCATTTTGAGTATCTCTCTTTTAGAGTCTTACTGGCTTTGTCTTTGACCTCGTTCATCAGGAAACATCCCTCTCTTCATGAGAGAAACAACTGAGAAATGACAAGGACAAAGCAATTAGCTAACTTGAAACACCAGGGACAGAATCTGAAAGATGGAAACTTTTTTGTTTGGGGTCTCATATGAGTCACAGAAATGTTGGAGAAACTCTTTCCTTTCTCATGGAGACAAGAATTGGTTGCCTTGGGGATGATGATTTCAGTATCAGAACCACAGGAGCCATGGGTTTAGAGCAGGGGATGAAAGATGAAGTAATACCTTGAGGGGACACAAAGCTCCCAAGTCCTGACAAAGGGCAACTGGTGCCGTAAAGAGAGAAGCACCGAGGTTGCTAACTCCCAAGATGTGTCTCAGTCTGCCCGGGGATGCTCTAACAAAATACCATGTACCAGCTGGCTAACAGACAATAGACGTTTCTTTCTTGTGGTCCTGGAGGCTGGAAGCCTGAATTTAGGGTAGTGGTATGGTTGAGGGACAGCTTCCAAGGGGCACAGTAGTGAAGAATCTTCTTCCAGTGCAGGAGCTGCAAGAGATGTGAGTTCGATCCCTGGCTTGGGAAGATCCCCTGGAGTAGGAAATGTCAACCTGCTCCAATATTCTTGCCTGGAAAATTCCATGGACTGATGAGACTGGCTACAGTCCCTGGAGTAGCAAAGAGTCGGACTTGACTGAGTGACTGAGCACATGTGTGGGCATGTACACACGTGCGCGCGCACACACACACACACACACACACACACACAATTGAGTGAAGGCTTGATTCTGGCTTGCAGACTTCTCATTGTGTTCTCACATAGTATAAGAAGCTAGGCATCTCAGTGAAACCTCTTTAATAAGAGCATTAATCCCATTCAAGAGGGCTCCACTCTCATGATCTAATACCCTCCCAAATGCCTCACTTTCTAATACTATCACATTGTGTGCTAAGGTTTAACATATGAATTTTTGGAGGAATAGGCATTCAGACAAGGAATGGAGGAATAGCCAGGAGGAATGCAAAGAGAGACAACTTCATCTCCAAAGGTCTACTTTATTAAGTTGTCTTGGGGTCCAATCAGGGGAAAGCCTGGACTTGAAAGAATTTGAGTTTAAAGAGTATCCTGCTGGAAACAACCAGAACTGCTTTTAATTCTCTCTTGTTATAGCCAGATTATAATCATACATTGCAAATGTTAATATTATTATCCTGGTACATAACTCTAATATCTCCTTTTCTGTTTGATATGCATTATTCATCTTAATTTAAGAGTTAAACTGTTCCTCAATTTTGATACTTGATGGATTGCCATTTAGTGGGTGGAATTCATTAATTTCTTCCAAGTTTTGCTTTCAAATTAACCGGGTCTGTTCTGGAACAAATCAAGTCAGAAATACTCATTGTACACCTTTCCCTGATGCCCACTGGACTACCTAATGGATATTTCTTGCTTATCTTATGATTTGAGTTGAAGTCACTTTTCTGAGTACTATCTAGGTGTAGATACTTTTTGTATTCTTCATGACTCTGTTTAATTATGTCTTCCAAAGCCGGATGATTTTAGAGCATGGTCTTACTTTGCCAAATTTTCTATTCTTTCCTTCGCCACCATCCCCCACCCCCTGCCCCATTATATCAAGTAACAAGTTTGTTCTGAGTCTTCTGTATTTACATATTGCTATCACCATTACCGCCCTTAATCCTTCATATTTGCTCCTTCAGCTCACACATGACCACAGAATGATCAACTGTTCATTGTAAATGCTCACACAGCTGCATTCTCCTTGATTAACCACTTAGTAAACCTCATACATGGCACTGTAACTTCTATTTTGATTGTAAAATCTTGTGCTTGAAATATGAGACTTCTGAGACCCAGGTTTCAGCAATGTTTTGATAAAAAATTTCTTCAGATCACTCAGGAAAGAAATGACTATGATGGATTCCTTCAGTCCTGATACAAGTAGCTGAAAAGAGACAGTTTAAAACATGAGTGTGCATGAATGTACAAGGGAACAATGCCAGGAAGGGGGATTGTCTGATTAACTTTAGTTTTTAGCATTCCAAATCTTATTTCTCTCTTAGTCAACTCAGGATCTCATTACAAAATACCATAGACTGAGCAGATTGAATGGCAAAAACTTATTTTCTCACAGTTGTGGAGGCTACAAGTCCAAGAGCAAGGTCAAGATCAAGACCAAGATCATAGTCAGTTTCTGGCAAGAGTTCTCTTCCTGGCTCTGCTTCTGCCAGATGGCTGTCCACCTTCCATGGGGGACAGAGGGAGAGAAAACTGTTTGATGTCTCTTTTCATAAGGACATTAATCTCATCCTGAGGGTTCCACCTCATGATATCATCTAAACCTGACAGTCTTCCAAAGGTTCCATCTCCAATTGCCAGCATATTGAGGTGCAGGGTTTCAACACATGGATTTCGGAGGTACACAGTTGAATCTATAGCACCTCTTTGCAGTAGCAAATGACTCAAAACGATCAATAAATATTCACTGAGGGACTGAAATGAGCCCAGGACTATGCCGGGTTTTGCGGGCACTGTAAAGAAGGAAGAAAAGGTTAAAATTTTGATTTAGGTTTTTACAAATTTGGGTATCTTTTAGTATGAAAACAGAGACACAGAGACAGAACTTCTCTTCCAGGATTTTTTAAAATAGAAGAATGCTTTTGAGCATTATTGATTGAGAAAGGAAACTTTGAGTATCAGATGTATAAGAAAACATGATGGGAAAATACAAGAGTTCTTCATGTTAGGCATTTTCTTTACCATTGTTTAGAATTATCAGAACATGGACCAGAGCAGCTTTGAGAAGTACACCCATTTTTCTTTTACTCTGTGCTCTTTAAGATATTTACATAGCTGTATAGTTAGGGTTAGAATGCCTGGAATTTAAATTCATATGTTCTTGTCCAGTTCATATGGGGCCATTGTTTAATCCATAACATGCAAAATTGTTTAAGTGAAGAGTTAGAGTAACTTAACCAGAAAGGAAACATATTTAGTTATTTTATGTCTGTAATGTGTTAGGTACTATACCTGATTTCATTTTCAAAACCACTCCTACAAGGTATTAATAGCTATTTTTATCCCTATTTTACATACAAAGACACTTTCTGCATTCCTCACAACTGAGACCCAGGGAGATGAAGTAATTTTCTTTAAGCCAGTTTTATAGAGAAGCACTTGTTCTGTTAAAGTGGAAGAAATAGAATTTTAATCATACCCTGTTCTCTCTGAAGCTCATAATCTTTTTATCATATCACACTATTTCCCGGAAGTAACTACACTGAATTTGTATTTGGTAACTGAATATCTGTCCAACTCTGTATGTTTTCTCTGCAAACTCTCCTGCATACTGATAACATTTAATTTCTTCCATCATTCCTCTTCTCCAGCGATCATGCTTAAATAAGATATTTAAGCATGTTGAAAAGGCTCAAAACATCCTTTCATCATCCTACCAATTGATCTAAATCAATAATTCTATACAAAGAAATAAGATGGTGTTTATCCTGATGTATTGCTTGAAGGATGATGTTCTACAAGAAACATAATAGATACTGTATGAAGATAAGGATCTGTGGTAAAATAATTTGGAAAATTCTGGTTTAAGCAGATTTGTACTTTGTAAGATTTTCTACATCATTAAATACTAATGTGCAGTATAGATTTCCAAGACAGTAAAATAAGTGGCTGTGTTTTCCTAAATTATTTGACCACAAAACCCTAATCTTATTGAATAACTATTAGTCTTATAGAACTTAGAATTCTCTAGAGCATAGTTTGAAGCACCGGCTTCTGGTAATGAATGACGCCTCTTTCATCGAAGTGGCTTTTCCCATGGTCTCTAGGAGAGGGTGCATTTGTCTTGTGAGTTAATATTCAGAAACCCAAAATGCATATGTGGATAAGCTAGTTCTCTTATTTCAATTGGTAAAGCAGTTTGGGGAAGATGATAAACAAACCACATAAATACATGCACTGCATTCCACTTGTCTGTGTAGTTTAGAGCAAGGTGACTTTAAGATTTAATTGCACTGATGGAGTGTGACTGTGGGTAGGGCGGGGGTGTGGGTGGGTGGCATTCATTTTCAGCCGCCATTATAAAAGTAGAACTTGCTTGCTTTTACTATCAGCACAATATGTGCCTTTGTAAACAGGACACAATCTGGAACCCGATTCCTGTATTAAATACACTTTTCTGTAGTTCATTTTTAGAATATTGAGCTTAGCTTCCTCATGCTGCTATAGAGCAGACTTAATTTGTACCTACAGAAGGCTATTCTCTTGGAGTCTGGGGTTACTATGGGAAAATCATAAATGAATTGGCATTGGTGGGGACAGAGAAAAACTGACTGTCACAGATCACTCTTTTGAGTTTCCAACCATCTGGAGGATGCCACATGGAAGAAGGAAGAGTTCAGAGAGGACCAGCATTTAAACCAGAACCCACTTAGTCTCCATTGGACTAGATTTGATCATAAAGAACTGTCTCCCTTATGACTAGTGGTCTCACACAACACTAGGTTATAAAATAGTAGATTCACACTTTACTATCTGTATGCCTATTTTCAAATTATTTAATTTTTCTAAATATTATATTAGTCATCAGTAACATGAGGCTACTACTCACTTAATGAATCTTTTGTTATTTTCAATATTATTAATCAAAATAAAACCACCTATGTTTTGCCTTACTCATAACTGATTAAAAAAAAAAGTGCCATTTTCCTTTTGATCTCGTGGTTTTAGATAGGTTTGGAGAAGAGAAACTTGGTAACTGGGAAAAGAAGTATCCAGATAGAGGGAATACATGCTGATTCTTTCCTATATTTGACACTGCTTTTGTTTTAAGAAAGTTAGTCAGTTTTACATCCTAGACAAGAAAAGACACATGCATTTAATTTCCAGGAACCTCTGTTTAATACTCATTCTACATTTCCTCTACAACCCTTAATAATGGTGAATACTTTCTCTTTCTTGACTTTCTTCCTTTGGCTTCCACAAGACTCTACCGTCTTAGTTTTGCCTAATCATGTGACTGCACTACTTCCTCTAACTTTAGAAAAAAGTGTGCTCTGATTATTCATTGCCACAAAATAAACTACCTCCAAACTTCTTGGCTTAAAATGAGAAATATCATGTTATTTTTATTCCCTATAGTTCTGGACGCTGATTGCTTAATTGGTGCATCTCACTTACGTTCTCTCATGCAGGTGGAATCAGGAACGCAGGGCTGGAATCTTCTGAGGACTTATTCAGGCATGTCTGGCTCCTGAGAAGAGAGGAGGAGATTTGAATAGTTGGGGGTGGGGCTGCAGCAGCTAGGGATCTTTGGACATCTCGCTATATCTGTGTAAGTCCGATTCATAGTCTTTTTAGTGTACGGCTTGCAGGGTAACCATGCTTACATGGTTTCAAAGATACACTTCTGAGAAAGAGAGAAAGCAATTATGCTTCATGATCTCACCTCCAAAGTCATGAATTATCACTTCTGAAACATTTTGCCCATAAAGAAGATGTGGTAAACATACACAATGGACTATTACTCAGTCATAAAGAGGAACAGAATTGGGTAATTTGTAGTGACGTGGATGGATGAACCTAGAGCCTCTTATACATAGTGAAGTCAGAAAGAGAAAAACAAATATCATATGTTAATGCATATATATATGCCAAAAAAACGGTACTGATGAGCCTATTTTCAGGACAGGAATAGAGATTCAGACATAGAGAATGGACTAGCGGACACAGGGGTCGGATGAATTGAGAGAGTAACATTGATGTATATACACTATCATGTGCAAAATATATAACTAGCAGGCAGCTGCTGTGTAATGCAGGGAGCTCAGCATAGTACTCTGGGAAGACCTAAAGTAAGTAGGACGGGGAACCTGGGAGGCAGGCTCAAGAGGGAGGCAATATATGTATACTTATAGCTGATTCATGTTGTTGTAGGGCAGAAACTAACATAATTATACTCCAATTTAAAAAGTCCAAAAAAAAAAAAAAGACGGTTACAAGGGCCTGTGTAGCTTTGAGGGGAGGAGAAATAGACTCCACTATCAATAAGGATGAGATCAGATTCTGAAAGACCATGTGGAACCAGAAATATTTTTGTGGCCACATTGGGAAGATGAAATGTGCCACAGTCTGTTCTCTGGTGCCGTGAGATGTCACTGGGGCAGGGCAGGCATACAGATTTAGCACGAGACTCTGGTGCTGGGGGCAGAGGTCCCACTCCACCAATGGTCAGCCTGTAGTGATCCTCACAGGAGAGAGAGTGGTGAGAGTGGATCCTGCCTTCTCCCGGGGCCCTCTGGTCTTGGGGCCAGTATGTGAGCTGGCGGCCGGGGCTAGCCTGAGGGCTGTGCCCTGCAGAGCTCCAGAGCCCTTGCCGTGGCCGCCACTGCAAGCCCAGACCTTGAAGATCTCCTAATGGTCTCCAGGGTCGCAGTCCATGGAGACCTGTCAGCAACTGGACTATATAGCCACTGACATTTAGGTAAGAGCTTCAGCCAGCTTCAGTCCTTCTGTTCAAGTTTCACAAAATGGTCCAGGTGAGATCAGTTGTCTATCCCTAGGAGGTGGCAGGAGGTCAAGTTAAGTCACAGGGATGTTGCACAGCATTATTTCAGGTCCAGCTCTTTGGTTGAGGATGCTCTCAAGAGAGGGGCGATTGTAAGCTGGGGATTAACCTGACTGGTATTTCCTACAACATGTATTCCTCATGCTGCTATTGTTGTTCAGTTGCTAAGTTGTGTCTGACTCTTTGCAACCTCATGGACTGCAGCCTGCCAGGCTTCCCTATCCTTCACTGTCTCCCAGAGTTTGGTCAGATTCATTTTCACTGAGTTGGCACTGCTATCTATTCCTTCTCTTCAGTTTAAATGAAAAGTGTGAGGGTGGTCTGGGTTCTGGTGCCTGGTTCCCTCAATGATTGTGGCCGGCAGGGTCTGGGGACCTGGGCCTGTGGGCACCTCCAGCTGAGATCTCCCTCTTCAGCTGGGGCGGGACAGTGAAGGGAGGAGCTAGGCTGGGTGCCGGATGAACGTTTGCTCCTGGGTTGTTTTACCCATCCTCGCAGGGATCCCTTCCTCTTAGTCAGGACCTAGACCTCAGAGGGCAAAAGTTGAGCCTTGCGTTCTAACATTTGCTTTGTGACAGTTTCCAGGAAAATTGTGACCTGACCTCAGGAAGCAATGATCTGACCCCAAGAAGTTTGCAACAATTAACCATGTCCTTCGCTTCCCTTTCCTATAAAAGCGTTTTGCTGAAAACTTCCAGAGTGTTCAGGTTTTTAAGGCATGAGCTGGTCTTCTTGCATGACCCTGCAGTAAACCATCGTCTGCTCCAAAATCTTATTTCTTGCTAATGTTTGCCCTCACTATATATTGAGCACACGGACTTGTGTTTGATAACAAGCCTCTTCTACGTGCAAAATAGCCTCACTCTGTCCCTAAGACCACCTCCTCTCAAAGTTTCATTCCTTTGTGACAATGGGCCAGGATCTCAGCATATATGTCAGTTGAGTCTAGGTGTGGATGAGCAGTGTGGATCCTTGGGAATAGGTTCTTGAGTATCTTTCTTTTTGATCTAAGACCTGTAAAGGAAAGTGACAAGCTGTCTACCTCTCCCCGCCACACCCAGCGTATATGATGGGAGAGACTCAGAAAAGCCACAGTAAATAATCCTATTTTAAAAGGGGGAAACAGGAAGCACAAAAGTCATTGGTCCATAGCACTGAAAAGAAATAGCCTAGCATATATTGCCAATTCCCTGATGAAGGTTTAATCATACTGTCTGGGAATGATTTTTCACAGCTCTTGGCTTTGCCTTTCCCATAAAATGCAAACTGTGTTTGCAGCTCAGTAATTTTTTCAGTCTGTTTCCTGCTAGTAGGAGCTCTATTTGGTATTTTTATTTGGTACTTTTTTTGGGTACTTTATTTGGTACATTTTTATTTTTTAGTCCTTTTCAGTTTAAGCTAATACAATTCCTTAAAAAAAACTTTATTTTAAAAAGTTTTCTTATTTCATATTGATTGGAATATAGTTGATTTAGTGTTGTGTTAGTTTGAAGATACAGCACAGTGATTCAGTTATACATATACATCTATCTATTTGTTTTCAGATTCTTTTCTCACATAGGTTATTATAGAGTACTGAGTAGTTCTGTGTGCTACGCAATAGGTTCTTATTGACTATCTCATTTATATATAGAGGTGTGTATACAAAATTTTGCATTTTTTAATATACCAATCTCTAATCCATCACATTAGATAAAAACCACACCCATGAATCTCTTCAGGGAAAACTCTGGGCTACACTGAGCTTCCTTTGAAATTGTTATGGGACAATGCACTTCCAATTCTTAGAAGCCCCATTGTGTAAAAGAATCAGTGAGACATACCTTAATATTCCTACAGGTTTTTTGTCTGTTTGAGGTGCCTCTTAACATGGGTTTTTGCAGTCATACTCCTTGCTTATCTTTAGACCATGTTTCCTGATTGTAGGCTAGACTTTGTCTCTATCCTGAAGTCATTTCTTAATTGTAAAATGATTTTTCTTTCAGGGAGGCTGGGAATAAAAATGGTTTATTTATTTAGTGAATTCTGACTCCTTTATGTTTGACAATTCTTTTGTTAGTTTTTCTCTGTCCTCTTGCTCTTTCCTATAGGCAGCTAGAAGGCAGGCAGCGACTTCAGTGCTCTGTCTGGAAATCTCCTTACTTATATCATCTGGTTTACTATGTACATTTTTCTTTTTATCCAGATTAGAGTAGGCAATGTGTTGTTAACACTGCCTTCAGGACTGCAGGACTTTTTATCAGGCAATTCATGGAGCCAAGACACCTGTCTCAAGATAGAGGACCAGGCTTTTATGACTTTTCTTGGAAACCATATATTCTCATGCATTCCACCCTGAATGCACTGAATCTTGTCTGATCTAGGGAGTTAAGCAGGGTTCGGCCTGGTTAGCACTTGGCTGAGAGACTGCCTGGGAATACCAGGTGCTGTAGGCTTATTTGGGGGCCTTTTCTGGTGGTTCTTCTAGTAAAGAATCTGCCTGCAATGCAGGAGACCTGGGTTTGATCCATGGGTCAGGAAGATCCCCTTGAGAAGGGAATGGCTACCCACTCCAGTATTTTTGCCTGGAGAATCCATGGACAGAGGAGCCTGGCAGGCTACAGTCCTTGGGGTCACAAAGAGTCAGACACAACTGAGCAACTAATGCTTTCACTTTTTTTTTTCTCTCACTTCAACTGATTGCAAAGACCAAATAATTTGAGGAGGAAGGGGAATAGTTTCTACCTCTTAATGGGGGGAAGTGGTAAGGATCATAAAAGCATGTAGGAGCAGAAATATTGTTATGGCCATTTATGTAGAATATAACCTAACACATTCAGAATATAATTGTTTCCAAAGATTCTTTTCTTATCCCTCTCCATTTTTCTTTTATTAATTTTTCTTTTGTGATGTATTCTATACTTATGGCTTCAAATAACATGTTATGTATATGACTCCCCCAAATTAGCTTCATTATTCTAGTCATCACTATCACCCAATAGCTAAAGTATTTAAAACACCTATAGAATCCAGATACTGTATTAAGGGTTTTACGTGAACTGTCTTATTAATATATAGTGCCTACATGACCCTATGATATTGTCTTTGTTTTATAGAGTAGTTTTGGGCCCCTATGTACTTAACCACAGGCATATAGCTCTTAGGTAGAACAATGTATATTTCATTTAGTTTCTCAAATCTGATGGTCTAAAAATGACAAATCAATATATTGTACTTAAAAGTCTGGTTTCAGGACATTTAATTTTTGCTTTGGATTAGACAGGGAAACACGTAAGTAGTTTTCTTTGCCCTGAGGAAAAAGTATTAAAATTTGAACATTGTGCCTTTTAAGCAAAATCAATACAGTTGTTAGAATATTTCACCCTTTCCCCTCAAAAACACTATTAGAACCTCGACACTTACAAATTAGGAAACTTCAAAGTGATAATTTAGCTAAGTATTAAATATATAAGAAATTGGGGCCCAGGAATTAGCTGGCCTCTAGAAGCTATGCATTCTGTTCTGGGAGAAATGAAACTAGAGCCCAGATGGTTTGAGGCAAGAGTGTATGTAGAGCTGATTTTTTAAAAAATTTTAATTATATTGAAATATAGTTGGTTTACAATATTGTGTTAGTTTCAGGTGTTCAGCAAAATGATAAAGTTATACATGTATGTATATATGTGTGTGTGTGTGTGTAGATATATTCTTTTTGAGATTCTTTTCTCATGTAGGTTATCACAGAATTTTTCGGATTTATTTTTAACTGGAGGATGGCTGTGTTGCAGTGCTGTGTTGGTTTCTGCTGTACCGTAGTGTGGATCAACCACAAGTGTACCTATATCTCCTTCCTCTTGAGCCTCTCTCACGTCTCCCCATCCCACCCCTCTGGGTAGTCCCAGAGCGCCAGACTGAGATCTCTGTCCTACAGTGAGTTCTTTCTACTCGCTGGCTATTTTATACACGGTAGTGTATCTGTGCTCCCGGCTAGGTTCTTGGTTCTCTCTCTCTTATGTAATAGTGTGTATATGTTCATCCCAAGTTCCTGATTTATCCCTCTCTACCACCTTTTCCCTTTGGTAGCCATAAGCTTGCTTTTGATATCTGTAGATCTGTTTCTCTTTTACAAATAAATTCATTTGTATCATTAAAAAATTAGATTCCACATATGAATAATATCATGTGATATTTGTCTTTCTTTCTTTGACTTACTTCACTTGGTATGATAATTTCTAGGTCCATCCATGTTGCTAAAAATGTTGCATTTCATTATTTTTTATGGCTGAGTAATATTCCACTGTATATGTGTACCACATCTTTATCTGTTCCTATTTCTTGTCCTGGCTATTATAAATAGTGCTTCAATGAACACTGAGGTGCATGAATCATTTCAATTTATGATTTTATCCAGATATATGCCTAGGAATGGGATTGCTGGATAATATGGCAGCTCCATTTTTAGTGTTTCAAGAAACCCCTATACTGTTCTCCATAGTGGTTGTACCAATTTACATTCCCACCAATAGTGCTAGAGAGTTCCCTTTTCTCCACACTCTCTCCAGCACTTACTATTTATAGACTTTTTGATTATGGGGTGAGGTGATACTTCTTTGATTTGTATTTATCTGATAATTATGCCAGCAAATTTAGAAAATTCAACAGTGGCCACAGGACTGGAAAAGGTCAGTTTTCATTCCAATCTCAAAGAAAGGCAATGTCAAAGAATGTTCAAACTACTGCACAGTTGCACACATCTCACACGCTAGCAAAGTAATACTCAAAATTCTCCAAGCCTGGCTTCAACAGTACGTGAACTGTGAACTTCAGATATTCAAGCTGGATTTAGAAAAGGGAGAGAAACAAGAGATCAAATTGCCAACATTCATTGGATCATTGAAAAAGCAAGAGAGTTCCAGAAAAACATCTACTTCTGCTTAATTGACTAGGATGAGATGTTTGGATGACATCACCGACTCAATGGACATGTATTTGAATAAGCTCCAGGAGTTGGTGGTGGACAGGGAAGCCTGGCATGCTGCAGTCCATGGGGTCACAGAGTCGGACACGACTGAGAGACTGAACTGAACTGAACGGAAACATCTTTTTATGTGCTTTTTGGCCATCTGTATGTCTATTTGGAGAAATGTCTATTTAGATTTTCTGCCCATTTTTTGGTTGACTGTGAGGTGATTTTTGATTGTAGCTCTTTTATCTCCAAAGTCTACTTAATTAACCACCAAATCAGGTTATCCACTAGGCTTATCTCTCTGGTTCTGAGTCCTTTTCCAAGATTGACCAACTGCTTCCTGGTTAAAGTCACCTTTTTGAATCTTCTCTCTGGAAAAGAAGATGGGGAAAGAAGGAGGCCTACAGACTTAGCTGGTGTATATTGAACAGACAGTAGTGAAAGCAACACCTTTAGCTGTGAACTTCAAAGACGAGGCAACATGAGACTCACTCTGGGAGCTGAGCAGAGGATACTGTGTTTTATAAATTAGAGAAGCAGGAGAGAAGTAGGTTCCAATGTCTTATAAAATAAAAGTATTCTGGGACAGATTATCAGGAATGACAGTCAAGCATTTGACTAGGGAATTATTGAGCTGGCAAATGGAGAGAATCTCAGCAAAACATTGCTTATTTGTAATAAGTGGCCAAAGTGGCTCAATTTGTGTTTAGCCATGGAGTAGAGGGGCTTCCTTGGAGGTTCAGATGGTAAAGAATTGGCCTGCAATGTAGGAGACGTGGGTTTGATCCCTGGGTTGGGAAGATCCTTTGTGTGGAGAATCTCCATGGACAGAGGACCCTGGCAGGCTACAAGTCCATGGAGTTGCAAAGAGTTGGACATGACTGAGTGACTAAGCACACATACAGATGCTATTACATTTCTCATCATCCCCTTATTGCCTCAAATACATTATCTTCTCCATCAGTTCAGTTCAGTCACTCAGTCGTGTCCAACTCTTTGTGACCCCATGAACTGTAGCACACCAGGCTTCCCTGTCCATTACCAACTCCTGGAGTTTACCCAAATTCATGTCCATTGAGTTGGTGATGCCATCCAACCATCTCATCCTCTGTCGTCCCCTTCTCCTCCTGCCTTCAATCTTTCCCAACATCAGCGTCTTTTCAAATAAGTCAGCTCTTCACATCAGGTGGCCAAAATATTGGAGTTTCAACTTCAACATCAGTCCTTCCAATGAATTTCCAGGACTGCTTTCCTTTAGGATGGACTGGTTTGCTCTCCTTGCAGTCCAAGGGACTCTCAAGAGTCTTTTCCAACACCACAGTTCAAAAGCATCAATTCTTTGGTGCTCAGCTTTCTTTATAGTCCAACTCTCACATCCACACATGACTACTGGAAAAACCATAGCCTTGATTAGATGGACCTTTGTTGACAAAGTAATGTCTCTGCTTTTTAATATGCTGTCTAGGTTGGTCATAACTTTCCTTCCAAGGAGTAAGCGTCTTTTAATTTCATGGCTGCAGTCACCATCTGCAGTGATTTTGGAGCCCCCAAAAATAAAGTCAGCCACTGTTTCTACTGTTTCCCTATCTATCTTCTCCATATAAAGATGAAAAAAAACTTACTTTCAAAATTGAGAAGTTGTTTAAAAGCAATTTGTGCTTCCCACATGGCACAGTGTTAAAGAATCTGCCTGCCAGTATAGGAGATGCAAGAGACTTGGGTTCAATCCCTGGGTTGGGAAGATCCCTGAGAGTAGGAAATAGCAACCTGCTCCAGTATTGTTGCCTGGAAAATTCCATGAACAAAGAGTCTGGCAGTTTATAGTTCATGGGGTCATAGTCAGACATGACTGAGCACACAGCAGCATGTTAAAAGCAATTTATGTGAAAAGAGTGTGGCGGTTTTCATTGACTAATACCTCAGTATGAATCTCCATTGTCCTAACTTTTTTTTACTGCTGAGGTAAAAATAGGTTGCCTTCAAAGATTCTGTAGTGAAAGAAGTGATAATTCCATGCTGCTCTGAATATGTATAACCACTGCTAAAGCATATACTGTCTTTTGATCAAGGGGTTCTCTTGGAGAGATCAAATTCTAAAGGAAATCAATCCTGAATATTCATTGGAAAGACTGATGCTGAAGCTCCAATACTTTGGCTACCTAATGTGAAAAGCCTACTCATTAGAAAAGGCCTTGATGCTGGGAAAGATTGACGGCAGGAGGAAAAGGGGATGGCAGAGTACTAGATGGTTGGATGGCATCACTGACTCAATGAACATGAGTTTGGGCAGGCTCCACTATTCATGGAGTCACAAAGGGTCAGACATGACTGAAATAACAAATTTTGCCTAAATATATAATCTAACTAGGTGGCTATATGCATAATTTTATATATTTTATAACCACAATGCCATATGTAACTAAATAAAACTTTATGTATAAAATTATAGATGTACACACACATATACAATATAGAAGGGTGGTATGATCTTTATGCATTTGAATGACCATATACATCTGAATATCTTCAGTGAGTAAAAATAGGACCAGTGATTAGAAGAACCAGGAAGAAAGGATCATTTAGTTAGGGTTTTTTTTGTTTATTTTGAATTTCTTGGTACATACCATATTCTTCCTTTAGACTTTTATTAATCATCTTATAGGAGGGTATAATCCCATTTACAGATGGGAATATAGAGAATCAGAGTTGTGCCTTTAGGAAGTGGTAGAATTGGGATGTAAACCTAGGGATGACTGGCTCTCTTTCTCTGAAAGCATCCAATTTTAGGGGGTGGGTTAACTCTACCTGCTGAATTTTGACTCAGCATAAAGATGGTAAGATAAAATAAGTGTAAACTTTGAAGTCCTTGGAAGTAGTTCCTTCAGACATCAGGTGCTATTGTTGGAGGGACATAAGCACTGAACAGGGTGGTGTATATGAGGTAGAGTTGAATAAAACTCAAATCTCTATTCTAGTATGAAATTCTATTAGGTATTGCTGGAATTTTATAATAATTTCCTAAGCAGTTTCCATCCACCATCTCTAGTTCTTGTAAGAGACCTGAGATCATGGTACAAAATGGCCTAAGTTTAAATTCCAGCTTCTCTACTTCCTAACCCTGAAGACATTGGGATACTGTGCATACTCTCTTAACTTTGGACTTCTCAACTGTAAGAGAGGCAAAACAATAATTCAATTTTTTAAAGGTGAAATGGAGACTAACTAATGCAAGTAAAAACCTCATTACAGTATCTGGGCATACGTAAACACAGCAATTTTTGTCAATTTTTATTGTTTCTGGGTTATTTTACATAAAATATGGATCTCTAAATCATAGCTCCACCATGTGAGTTTCCTAAACATTAAGCTTTAGTATGTGCATGCTAAGTCACTTCAGTCATGTCTGACTCTTTGCGACCCTATGGACTATAGCCTGCCAGTATCCTCTGTCCATGGGATTCTCTAGGCAAGAATACAGGAGTGGGTTGCTGTGCCTTCCTTTGTGGGATATTCCCAACCCAGAAATCGAGCGCTGCATCTCTTATGTTTCCTGCATTTCCAGGTGGCTTCTTGACACTAGTGCCACCTGGAAAGTCCCAACATTTAGTGCCCCTCACTCCAAGTACTTAAGGAATAAAAAGGCAAGAAGCCTTAGCCTCACCTGCAGGATCTTCTAGATATGTCTTCAGCTAGCAAAATCTCCCCTTTGCTTTCAAACCCATACAGTCCAGACCTACTCATTTTCCTTGTACCTGAATATGTATTAATACATGCCACTGGTTTTCCTGTTTAATATCCTTCTGTCACAATTCACGTATTCTAGAATGCCCCTCAATCAGACTTCCAAAATCTAAACCATTCTTTAAGAATAAGCACAAAAATTGTCATCACCGTGACTTTTCTGTCATCCCCAAGAAGTGAATTCTTTTCCTGTTGCAAAGTTATTATATGTACATATATGTAAGGTGAGATTTTATATATGTATATAGTAGAGTAAGTATACATTTGCCTTACATTTCCTCTTATACATAATTTAGAACAGAGTCATGTCTTAATTATTGTTTTATCCTTAATATGCTTTATATGTTTGGCTCAACGGCTACATAAAAAAGTATATCCCAAAAAATCTGAATAAATGAGTGAGTGAAAGAAATGAAAATTACTTATTTTTTAGTCTAATTTCCAGTTACATTTGTATATGACTTCCAGCACTGAAATCAATAATAATCATGAATTTTCACACTTGTCTTGGTTCTTCCTTTCAGGCAAAAATCCAATATGTGAAGTTTAATAAATCAATGGATATTAATTAAGTTCCTAATATGTGGTCGATTGACTCCTTTGGCCTGTTATGTTGACAATCAGTGGGCCTGACAATTCTAAGACTTTGAAGGTTGATTGTGTAAACAAATTGTGTTGTAAAACATTCACATATAACAGAAGATGCAATAGTAAATGGTGTGGCATGATGGACTTAAGACCCAGAAAGACTGGGTTTGAGTCCTGGTTCTACTACTTACCTGCTGTGGATCTTGGGCAAGACTCTGTCCATCTCTGATTCTCATTTTTTCACTTGTAAAACAATAATGATGATAATAATAAGATAATAATAATGAAAGAAGCAATAATATCTATCTCATGTAGTTGTGAAGAATTAGAAAGAAATGGTCATGGCAAAAAGAAGTTAGTCACCCCAAAATCTCTCTCTCTCCCCATCTCGAGGTCAGTGCAAATAGGTTGTGCAGTCTAAATAAAATTGATCACTGCCTTATTATCAAACACAGTTTCAAGAACCCTGGCACCACTACAAGTTATACTCTGACTTAATTGCCAATCATTATTCCCACATATAGAAATGCTTGATAACTTCAATAGACAGATTATGTATATAGTATCAATCAAGATGTCTAGTGCATGATAAATATTTAGTGAATCCTCAGTGTGTTTCTTTCCCTGGCAAGAATCCAGGTTTATACTAAGCATCATAGAACATTAAAGGGGGAGAGAATGCAATGATACCAGGGGGATACTATCCAGTGATGCAGAATGTTTTACTCGTTGCTCTCTAGAAACTTTTTGAAAGAGGAGAGTGAAAAAGTTGGCTTAAAACTCATCATTCAGAAAACAAAGATTGTGGCATCCAGTCCCATCACTTCTTGGCAAATAGAAGGGGAAACAGTGGCAACAGTGAAAGACTTTATTTTTTTGGGCTCCAAAATCACTGCAGATGGTGACTGCAGTCATGAAATTAAAAGATGCTTACTCCTTGGAAGGAAAATTATAACCAACCTAGACAGCATATTAAAAAGCAGAGACATTGCTTTGACAACAAAGGTCCATCTAGTCAAAGCTATGGTTTTTCCAGTAGTCATGTATGGATGTGAGAGTTGGACTACAAAGAAAGCTGAGTGATGAAGAACAGATGCTTTTGAACTGTGGTGTTGGAGAAGACTCTTGAAGAGTCCCTTGGACTGCAAGGCGATCCAACCAGTCCATCCTAAAGGAAATCAGCAGTCCTGAATGTTCATTGGAAGACTGATGTTGAAGCTGAAACTCCAATACTTTGGCCACCTGATGCAAAAAGCTGACTTGTTTGAAAAGACCCTGATGCTGGGAAAGATTGAAGGTGGGAAAGGAAGGGGACAACAGAAGATGAGATGGTTGGATGGCATCTCCAACTCAATGGACATGAGTTTGGGTAAACTCTGGGAGTGGGTGATGGACAGGGAGGCCTGGTGTTCTCCAGTCCATGGGGTCGCAAAGAGTCAGACACAACTGAGTGACTGAACTGAACTGAGAAACTTGAGGTCTCCAGATAGATGTCTCATCTGAGACACTCCGCCAAAACTTCAACCTGAACAAGTCTTTTGCTTGTTTTACAAGCGAGAATTCTTGTCCAGAGTTTCTTTACTTTAGATAGCTTTACTATTAGAAAAAATAATAAATGGAAAAATCACAAATAATACCCTCCCTCTTTTAAAGATGAAGAAACTGAAACACAGAAAACTGACCTTCTCATAGGCACATACATAATAAGAAACAATAAGCAGCACCATTATTAAAGCTCATATCTGATTTGTGTATTCTCTTGGTACTGGATCATAATCTCCTGGCCTCACCAAATCATGGTTCCAAGATCAGACTCCCAATTACCTGAATGGGCATCTATTCATATGCAGATTTTCAACTCAGAGGCTGCTCTGCTATCTTGAAAGGGCTGAGGAACTAACACCCCTCAAGTTTCAACCAATGAGTGACAGAAGTTGGTGTATAAATACCTGAACTCTCTTGTTCTTCACAAGAGGTAAGTCTGAGGTATATGTTCTATATTGTTTTTCTAGGATTTGCCTTCTGGAATTAAGTTGTAGTTATCCACATGGATTTACTTGATGATATGACCCTTATATAATATAATCATTTCTTTCTTTATATAATGTACCCTCTTTAAGAGCTTCTTACTTTCGCTGGAATCCTTGTCTCAGGATCTGTGTCTGGGAAACACACTGTCTGCTGACTCACCACACAGTGTTGGGACTTGAGTTAACCATGACAGATATATCAATTGTACAAAGACAAACTGAGTGAAGGACTGGATGGAAGGGGGAAAGTGAACAGCTCCGTGTCTCCTATAGATCATAGAGGACTCTGCATGTTGGTGTGGGAGGTGGTGGCTTAGTCACTAAGTCTTGTCCGATTCTTGCAACCATATGGACTGTAGCCTGCCAGGCTACTGTGTCCATGGAATTCTCCAGGCAAGAATATTGGAATGGGCTGACATTTCCTTATTCAACCACATTGGTATAAGATCTTTCTAACCTGTGCAACCTTCTTTGCTAGCGCCCTGATTTATACTCCTATTGCAGTTTATGTTCACTTAAGGATCATAATTCCACACTGATAGTCTAATTGTGTTCTGTCTTCCATGGTTGATCATGACAGCCATAAAACCAGTGGCCTTTCATAAAAGGAAACTATTGTACCGTGTTTGGCACAGAGAGTTGACTTTATTCCTGGGAGTTAAGTGAATCCCCTTCCTCATGTGTTGGTGAAATGGGTCAGAAGCTCATCAAACTGGAGAAACAAGTGGAAAATAAGGTGCCTACATGGGATCAGAGAGAAGAGTTTAGCTGTGAAGTTGTAAGAACTCACAAACTACAAAAGAGTTTTGAGTACAGGAGCAGCCTTATAAAGTTCTATTTAAGGAAGAAATGATTTGAAGTTGCACTTTAAATAGATCAGATCAAGCAAGCTGAAAGTCAAGGAGGCTGACAAGAGACCTCTTCTGTAATCTGACAGTGAGGGAATAGTTTGGGGGAGGGGTAGGAGGAAGACTGTGTCCAGGAGAATGGACAGAAAGAGACAGACAAGAAGAAAAATACTATGCACAAAATTTCGACAGGAATTGCTAAATATTTGTAGGTTAAAATATACTGTGTTATAACTATGCAGTTCTTTCTTTCTTTCTTTTTTTTTTTTTATAATACTTGACTCAAAAGTTTGGAGCCCCTGGATATATGATGTTTTTATTGACAAAGGCAAGGATATTGAGGGCAGGGACTGCTGTTGGAGGAAGTTAACAAGTTCAGGTTAGTGACTTTAAATCTGTGGTGACAGCAAATTCTTCAGGTAGGAATATGCTATTCAAATTCAGAGGAAACCAGGACTCCTTAGCTGCTGAAAGCTCTACTAGTTACTGTTTTAGAAACATATAGAGACTTTCCTGGAAGTCCAGTGGACTCCTTGCTTCCATTTTAGGGGGCATGAGTTCAATCCCTGGTCAGGGAACTAAGATCCCACAAGCTGCAAGGCAAAGAGAAAAGAGAAGCCAAATCCCACAAGCCAAAAGAGTAAAAAAGAAACATATAGATGTGTCAGCTAATTTTAATGAGGAAAACAAATATATAAAAATGACTATATTAAAATATTTCTTATTTTCTTTTTATAGTATTCATTAAAAATTCAGTAGTGCTATTATCAGTTTATCCAAAAGTAAGCTTTCACATAAAATACTAATGTTTAAAATCCATGAAAATTATTTAAAAGTTATTGTCAGCATTCCAAATTTTTACTTTTCATGTGAGGTAGCAAGCATATCATTGTAAAGTCTAGGTTGAAGGGTGAGATAGATTTTATGCCTTCATTTCACTTTATTGTATATTAGGCATTAACCGTGTACATTACTTTGGGGAAACACAAAATAAATAACATTTGTGCTCTCAACAAATTATGACCTAAAGCAGTTTTTGTTGAGACCAAGTGAGAATGGTCACATTGAAATGTCAAGTGTGCATACACAATATTGATGGGCTTGTAGAGTCTTGTGGTAGTGGAGGTTAATGAGAAGAGTCATTTGTATCTGAGTAGGCTCATCTGGAAAGACTTAGCTGGAAAGGTGCCATTTGAGCTGGTCCTGGGATGGCTGGGCTGTCAGTAGTCAGGAGAGGATGTTGTAGGTGGTGGGTAAGCTGGATTGTCTCACTGTAGTAAAAAGTTTCAAGATGTCTTTGAGCGGAGCAGTGGACATATGGGCATGGAGTCTGAAGGCACGTCAAACATCGGTGAACATCAGCGCTTGCAGGCTGCAGCACTGTGGTGACTCAGACCCCAGAGTTTCACAGCTTCCCCTAGCACGCACCCATTCTGTTTCAGAGCAACGCATGAGTCATCACAGCGAACAGTTGGCCGTGTTGTCACCAGTACACCCCACAGCAATTACAGAATAGTTATGCCTGTTAGCAAAGGCAGATCAGTTGTGGGGGCTCAGGATCCACTCCCATGGAAAGGAAGGAGCCTGAAGTCTGTTTGCCCCTTGAGCCTTTCTTACCAGGAAGGTAGCAAACTTGAGAGATGAGAATTGATGTAAGAATATTAACAGGTCATCAGTGCTTCCCTTTATGGAATGTCCGGTGCCCTTTTCAAAGAGTGGAGACATGTTGAATCATTGAAGTAGGTCTTTCACAGCCACCCTGCTGTCAGGAGTCCCAGTTTATGGGTATGGGACAAAGACTTAGGAAGTTGAATTAGCCTTCCCATGGTCATACAGCCCCATTATCAGTTGGGGTTTGAATCTAGCTGATTCTGACTCAAATTTCATTCTTGTTAAACATCACTGCTTCTCATGAGTAGCCAAAAGCCATAAGTGTTCTTGTTTGTGGGTCAGGAAGAAATTGCTCATATTGGCACAGTTCTTTAGTTTTGTTAGTGTGTCAAAATTATTGTCATAATAGTGAGTTAAAAGAGCTTCTCCTGAATGCCAGGTTTGTTTCTTATAATAACCCTGTCAGGCTGGGTTGCAGTTACCATTCAGAGCAAGCAGTGGGCACGACCAAGTGTGCAAGGTAATCCTATGAGGTTATTGGTGTCTTGAATCCTAAACAGATACTCAGTCTACAAGTGGTTTTCAAATTTTTCAAAACAAGAAAGCTACTCCTTCAAATGAAATATTATGGAGATGCCCAATATGTGATGAAACCAAAGAGAATGAGGCTGCTGAGGCTGAGTTTGGGTTTTAGAAACTTGGAAACCCTGCCTGTACAGATTTATCCTACTCGACTTACTGACTACTTCAAGGTGCCTCTGTAGAAATCTAGGGCTCCAAAGGCTGAAGTTATAGATATCATGGGGCTTTCCTGGTAGCGGTAAACAATCTGCTGTCAACATAGGAGACCTGAGTTCTGTCCCTGGGTGGGAAAAATCCCCTGGAGAAGAGAATGGTACCCACTTCAGTATTCTTGCCTGGAGAATCCTATGGACAGAGGAGCCTGGCAGGCTATGGTCCATGGATCTCAGAGAGGTTGATATGACTGAGCAATCAGGCACACACACATACAGATATCATATCAGGAGTGAGAACTTCTGTCTCTTTCCTGAGGGGATATAAGGCATCTTTATCTTGCATTTTAATTATTATTACCAAGAAGACACAGATTCTGGTATCATATTGCACAGGCTGAGATTCTAGCTTTTTTTTTTTTTTTTTTAAAGATTCTAGCTCTTTGAACAGACTCTGTATGACTTCAATAACTTTAGATAATGGAATTTTTGCACCTTGTTTTATGCCCCTGAATTTGTTCCAGTGTCTCCTATTTTATGGTCTATGGGAACTTGAATAGAATTTATATCCTCCTGCTGTGTGAAAATTGTATAAATCTTAGTTATGTTGAATTGGCTCATAGTGATCTTCAGGTGTACTATATCCTTCTACTTTTCGATATATTCATTCTATTAACTTTTGAGAGTTCAATATTATAACTCCAACTGAAAATCTAAATTTATCTACTTAAAAATTAATTGTATTGTAGAACTATGTGTAACTTTGTTCTGTATTTTCCAAGTCTCCTGAAAATGTGTTATCGTGATTTCATAATTTAAAAAAAAAAAGAAAAAAAGTTACAAGAAAAGATTCTAGTTCTTTAACTTAAGTTGAGAAATAACCTCCCTCTATGTTAGCCTTTTTATCCCTAAAATGGGGATAACAATGGTAACTACCACTTTGGACTGCTTTGATAATTAAATTAATACTTCCTATAGAGGACTAAGGACAGTGAATGACACGTAAAAAGTGCTTGATAAATACTAGATAATATCATGCATTAAAAAGTCCTAGAGGTTGTTTTTTTTTCCTTAGTGAGTCATTGTGACTCTGCACACACACATACATACCTGTTGATCTGACACTGCACTCATCTAAAACATTATATCAAAAATGAATCTTAGTTTTTCCTATTCAAGAGCAACCATGCTTGAATATGGAGGAGCATTTGCTGCCCCACTTTAGGATGGTCATTGAAAAATTATAATGTATCTATAGGGGATAGGATAATAGTATACTGTGGGATAATGAGCAGGCTTCAGGACAGGAGTGAAAAACGTTTGAAATAGAATGATTGAACTGGAGAGGAAAGCAGATACTTAATTGGGGGTTATCATGAAGCTTAAGTGACACCACCAATAGGTGGAGATTAGAAGGAAGGCAGGAAATACTTGTTTGGTACCCATGATATGTTAATGGAGTAGGGAATGGCAACTCACTCCAATATTCTTGCCTGGAAAATCCCATATACAGAAGAGCCTGGTAGACTGCAGTCCATGTGTTCTCAGAGAGTTGGACATGAGCGAGAGACTGAGCATAATGTGTTAAGCATATGCTTTCACTTACGGCATTTAACTTTTATATCTAATAAAATAAGAATTATTGTCTTTATTTTACCCAGAAGGGAAGCTGGAGTTAAGGACCATCACCTGTTCAAGTCAATCGGAGAAGCTAGGATTTCAACCTAGGTCCCTTGGACTGCAAATTCCTTGTTTTCTCTGCTGTATCCTTTTCTATGAGTTGGAAATATCCAATAAGAGATAGGCTGCATATATGTCTTGTTGTGTACACAGAATGTTGTGGGTAGGTTTCTTCTCTTGATTCTAGTCCTCAGTACGTGTCAAGACATTTCAGTGTCAGTTTTCTTTTAAGTTACATTTCATTGTCTATATTGATTTTTCTTCTACTTTTCTTTCTTGTTTTATTTGAGGTTTTCATTTTCAGGAAATCTGTCAGGTTGCCATTGAGTTCCACTTAGATGTCTGTATTAATTTCATTGCAGGGCAAGTTTCAAGACAGGGAAGTTACTAAGAGTTTTGTCTTTCTAGACACTGACTTCACAGGTGAGAATGAAACATTTGATGATGGCTTTGGCCATTAGGGCAACTATAATATATTGGTGGAAATCCTCCAGGCCTTCTAGCAGGGAATAAAGACTACAAAATAAGCCCAGAATTTTGCCAGCTTTTCTAAGTGACCCCTTCCGTATTTATTTCTTTGCTACCTGAATCTGCAACTTGCCAAAACACCAGGGGCTTTCTCCTTCCTTCTGACATCAATTTTCTCGTCTATATGATGAAGTCAAACTAAACATCCTTGAAAATTAATCCCCATAGCATTATTTGTTATCTGAGGATTAAACTAAAATGAATTTCCTGTGTTTCCTTTCTTCCCTCTTTTCTTGTTTTCTTTTTCCTTTGGTTCATTTATGTATTGACTTGGCAACTTATTTGATAAGACTTTAGTTTAAATTTAGAGGCTTAATTTTTTAGTCGATAACCTCCAAGTGTGGAGTTCCTAAAACAAGCTGATTCTTCTCCAAAGAAAAGAGACAATTCTCACTTAAGCAAAACAGCAAAGTTACAGATTGCAGTTATCATCACTAATTAGCTGTCCCAGATGGAGATCTGCCACGCCCCAAAGTAAGAGCTGGATGGCTTCCTACAGATAACTGGGACATAAATGACTTGCTCCACTGTCTGACTATAAGAACTATACTGTAGTTCTTCTCTTGTGAGAGATGTACAGTTGGTTTATTTTAAAACTGAGGAAAAGAGATTGTTTTGTAATTAGTTTAAATAGCACTTTTAGGTATAAAAATGTGTAGGTAGTTTTTAGGCATATAAATACTATTGTAGAATGTTTAGATGATGTAAAAGACAAATAAGAAGTCATCTGCCATTCTACTATTCAACTATGACTACTGTTAATTATATTGGTATATATCTTCCCACTCCTACTTTGATACCTGTATATGAAGTATAAGTTTACACTGTTCATACTGTTTTGCAAGGTTTTTAACTTAACACTCATCATAAAATTTTCTATGTCATTAATATTCTTTCACCTTGTCATTTTTGACTGATGGGTAGTATTCTGCTATTTGGATATTTCTTATTTTAACGACCTTTAATTTTTTATTTTTAAGTTGTTTTCATTTTTCACTGTTATAAGCAATGTTATAATTTTCTTATAGGTAAATCTTAGCATACATTCACAATTATTTCTTTGGGATAAAATCTTAGTTCTAAAGTTGCTGGGGCAAAAGATAGGCAATTTTTAAGAACAAATCTCTTCAAAAAACAAGGAACACTTTACATCCTCATGGATTATGAAACATTAACATTTTCCTTACACCCTGGCCAACACTATATTGTTGTTTGTAAAAATTTTGCCAATATGCTTGGTAAAACTTATATATATATATACACACATACACATGCACACAAACATATATACACACATATAAAAATACATATACATATATGTTAAAATCTCTTTAATCATTTAAGGGGAAATTTTGTATATGCTTTTATTTTGTATTGGAAAATAGCCATACATACACATGTATCCATTGTCCCCGAAACTCTCATCCTATCCAGGCTGTCACATAACATTGAGCGGTATAATCTTTTCTATGTTTATTAGCTTTTACAATTCTGTCCTAAATTGCCTCTTGCCCACCTTTTTATCTCTATAAACTCAGATGTAATAGAGTGAAAATACTGTCTCCCAATTTGTTATTGCCTTTTAATTGTACCTATTATATACTTAGCATAGTATTTAAGAGCACAGACTCTATATTCAAACTGTCTGGGGGCAAATCTGGAACCCAGCCCTTTTGGCTATATGACCTCAAGTGAGTTCCTGAATGCCTCAGGTCACTTGCCTATAAAATGGAGGTTATAATAGTATGTACCTTATATGGGTGTAGAATTAAATGGGATGACACTTTAACAGTGCTTAACCCAATCTCTGGAAAGTCACGAGTACCAATAATTATGAAAAAAAATTTTGCCATTAGCCATATTTGTGTTATTGGTTAGTTGATCAAACTTGCATCTCTTATGTCTCCTGCATCGTGATTCAGGTTCTTTACCACTAACACCAGCTGGGAAGTCCATTGGTTAGTCAGGAGGGTGCAGAATGAGACAGAAACTTCACTTTATGACTTTCTTGGATTGACACGGAGACTGAAAATCTCAAGTGGATGGAAGGATGGATGTGTATCACCAGAAAGCTCAGCAAGCTGTGCTTGTATCCTCCTTAGCCTTAAGTCAGTGTTAAAAATCGGTGAAGCATACCTGTACTGTGTGTGTTCAGTTATGTCCAGATCTTTTGTGACTCCATGGACTGTGGCCTGCCACGCTCCTCTGTCCATGGGATTTCACAGGCAAGAATACTAGAGTGGGTTGCCATTTCCTTCTCCAGGGGATCTTCCTAATCCAGGGATTAAACCTGTGTCTCTTGCGTCTCCTGCATTGACAGGTGGATTCTTTATCAACTGGGCCACCTGGGAAACTATATGTTACTGCAAAAGACCCCTGCTGCAGAAGAGCTCAGAAAGGCTGTGAGATGAGGTCCTAGAGAAGCAGATGAATCTAACAAGTTCTTTGACTTCTCTATGCTGCCAACTGTTGAAGCTTAATCAGTTTGCATGTTTTATGATAAAAGATGTTGGCCCTGAGTGGAGAGACAGTCAGCCAAGATTTGAAAATTATTGTGACAGTTAAAAGAGGAAAGAGGATTAGCAACAAAACAATAAATGGTCTAAACAGTAAAAAGTCACTGATGCGTAGATATCAAGTCAAGGCAGGGCAATTCGATAAAAGTGGGAATTAGCACAACTTAGAGTGTGTTGCATACAGTGGCATTTGAGTTTTCAGAAGCATTTTAAAGTTCCTGGAGATGATAATGATACACCAGTAGGACTGCTTTTAAAAAGCCATGAAGTCTGAATTGTCTTTAATCAGGTTTAGGGATTAGATCACAAAAATGATCAAAATGGCTGAATTGTTAGGCTGAATAAAAGGCTAATTTATTCCTAGGAATGCCTATTGGTATTTGAAACTTGATTTAATAGTATTGGTTCCTTATATTTGAATAGCACCTGTATCTGAAAAACTCAGGGTCATAGTAATGCTAGTTTATGTTTCCCCTCTATGCAAGGAGACAGTAAATTCTTATTTCTTAGATAAAGCTGTAGGAATGCGGAAATTATGTCATTTAGATTTAGATAATGGATGTGTCCATGGTGTTACCAGCAAGAACACCCACAATATTGCTTTAAACATAAAGAATTTGGCAGTAGCAGGTATGCTGGCTAGCTTTCTAACAATAGAACCAAACCAGTGTGGTAATTTTTTTTTTCTGGGAATCTTTTTATTAATAGAGTTGTCAGTAAAGACATGCACAGTTCTTATAATGTGTAATGTACAGAGCACAGGAAGGATGATTTTTTTAGCTGGCTGGAAGGCAGATGCTATGTGAGTACAAAAAAATCCAAACTAGCTAGTTTTAAAAAATAATTAAAGAGCTCTTGTAAATCAGCTAAAAACATGAGTTTTCCAATTAAAATATGCACTAAGAATATGAACAGTCAAGTCATAAATGAAGCAACATAAATGAATATAGTCATATGAAAAGGTGAACAGTCTCATTAATAATAAAATTATTTTAATATAAAATAAATTCCTTTTTTAACTTTAAAGATTGCCATTAATATGATACAGTTACCTTTTGGCAGGATCGTGATGAAAATAATGTAAATTTTAGAAAGTAAACCATTTAAAGAGGACAACATAGTAATATTATGTGAAAGATTTTAAAATAGATTTTCCTTTTAATTTAGCAATTTCATTTCTTGGGTATTCTAGTTTTTTTTTTTTTTTAAATTATAGTTTCTTAGGTTCACACAGAAACAATCTCAAAGACAAAAATTCAAGTACAGTCATTTATAAGATAGCCAATAAAGGATATATTACCTATAGTGAGTTTCTGGAGCTTTATCCTGTGGGGAAATTCTTGGAAATTGTATGATATATGACTCAGAACTATCTCACCTAAGGGGAGAGGAAGTTGGTGTGTTTATAATACACTGACTCTCAAAAGTCATTGGTGGAGATCTGCTTCTAAGAAAGTTAATTCCCTAGATTTCCAGCCTGCTGTGGACTTGAGTTGAATGCCTTCCATAGTTCTGTAGAGAGCACTTATCCATAAAATGCAGAGAGTAATGGTTGGAAACGGGTTATATCCTCATTAAGATATGGACAAGCCAGTGATGATGTCTGCTATATTAAGAAAACAACCAAATGATTTGCAAATATATAAATGCAAGTCTATTTATTATTTGTTGTTGTTCAGTCTCTAAGTCACGTCTGACTCTTTGTGACCCCATGGACTGCAGCATGCCAGGCTTCCCTGTCCTTCACTATATCTTGGAGTTTGCTTTTAAATTTATGCCCATTGAATTGGTGATGCTTTCTAACTATCTCATCCTCTGCTGCCCTGCTACCTTCTCCTTTTGCCTTCAGTCTTTCCCAGCATGAGGGCTTTTTCCTATAGTTGGTCCTTCTTTATGGTCCAGCTCTCATATCCGTACATGACTACTGGAAAAACCATAGCTTTGACTATATGGGCCTTTGTTAGAAAAGTGAGGTCTCCGCTTTTTAATACGCTATCTGTTTGTCATAACTTTCCTTCCAAGGAGCAAGTGTCTTTTAATTTCATGGCTGCAGTCATTTTGGAGCCCAAGAAAATAAAATCTGTCACTGTTATTTATTATGTTATTATATAGACATATACTTAATCACTAAAACATATGTTGTAGAATAGTTATTGATATGGCAGTGCTTTATTCAGGGAAGTAGACAGGTTACAAAGCAGCATTTATTGAATGAGCATATTTTAGTTTGAAAAAAGGACCCATTATTTAAAAAAAGTTTGGAAGGATACAAAGTAAGATATTAATAGTAACTTTCTCTGGTTACTGTGATAGTGAATGTCTTTTCTCCATCTTCCTCTTCTTCCTTTTTAAAAAAATAATTGTAATATGAAACATATATTGCTTCTACAATAACAAAAGAATAACTTGTAAATTTAGAATCAGGTCATGAATGAGTTTAAAAAAAAATGATGAAAAGCCCTTCACTAAGTCCAGAAAATTAAATTTTAAAGGAATTAATTACTATTTACTTTCTTGAACTCAGTTAATACTATTTCCACAAACATAATTATTTTTTCCTTTGCAGTTTGGCTGGTCATGCCTGTCAATTAACAGATATGGTGCATGAAAACAGGCTGGATTTCATCTCGTGCACTTCAAAATCAGCATTGCTTATTTAATTTATTATGTTGACAATACAAAATTTGAATTCTCCTTACAGATGTTAAAATCTGGGCACAGAGAATAACATTAAAAAACAAAAGCACTTTGACAAGAAATAACTAAGAATAAAAGATAATGTTGAGGAGTGAAAAATCTCTCAATGTACTCCAAAAGATAGAGGTGCTGGACTGTAAAATTCTTTCCTGGGAGGAATTTATACCTTTCCAATTTTCAGGTACTAATAAGTAAGTTCTTATTTGCCCTGTACTACTAAGACTAGTTTAGGGCAAATTTTTCCTTTTTCACAGCCTGAGAGCATCAAGAGATGCTAGTATAAATCTAATTCAATGTCAAATAAGTCAATTGTCTGTGCTGTGCTGAGCTTAATTGCTCAGCCATGTCTGACTTTTTGCGAACCATGGACTGTAGCCTGCCATGCACATCTGTCCAAGGGGATTCTCCAGGCAAGAATTCTGGAGTGGGTTGCCATGCCCTCCTCCAGGGGATCTTCCCACCTCAGGGATCGAACCCGGATCTCCAGCATTGCAGGCGGATTCTCTACCATCTGAGCCACCAGGGAAAACCAATTGTCTAGCATACTGCTGTATACACAGTAGGTCCTCAAGTACACTTATCTAATAAGCTAATATTAGTTTTGGAGAAGGAAATGGCAATCCACTCCAGTACTCTTGCCTGGAGAATCCTGTGGACAGAGGAGCCTGGTGGGCTGCTGTCTGTAGGGTTGCACAGGGTCGAACATGACTGAAGTGACTTCGCATGCATGCATGCATTGGAGAAGGAAATGGCAACCCACTCCAGTGTTCTTGCCTGGAGAATCCCAGGGACGGGGGAGCCTGGTGGGCTGCCGTCTATGGGGTCGCACAGAGTTAGACACGACTGAAGCGACTTAGATGAATATTAGTTTTGGCAAAAGTCTGCCATAAATAGGATTTACTGATTTGTTGGATGGTTCATGTTAGTCAAAATTACCAGTTCATTTTTGTGTCAAAGTTTTTTTTTTTTTCCAGAAAGAGAGTGGGAGATTGTTCTAATCTCTTTTAAGAGCTCATCAATAATGCACCAGATCAAAATTTAGAACAGGCTGTGTAACGATTGGCATATGGGGGATGAAGAAAATTAATTTGGTACAAGAGAACAACCAGACAACTTTCCCTCAATAATCCTTCTACTTCTGTGAAAGGAAGATTTGGGAGGTGGTGAGAAGTGGTAAGAAGCAGATTTTTAAAACCTGCCTCAATTTTTTAACCACATAAAGAGCAAACTGCTATAAATAAAATGTATGTTTTCCATCTTCCTCCATATTTATAGTGAATAAGGTGTTCTTGATGTCAGCCTTTCAATTTTACTAAATTTATCCTCTCTCCTCCATTTTGGTGACTCTCTCCTGTTCAGGTTTTCTTCATCTCTCTGTGGTTATCCAAGTGGACCATATCAAGTGCCCCAGTCATTCCCTAATTCAAATCTCTTTTTCTTAATATCATTGTTAAGTTAATCTGGAACAGCACAATTCTTTAGCCTATTGTTTGGTAGCATTTCACATTTCATTTTGTATTGAAATCATTTGCAATCATTGTGTTCGTTCTATATTTCAGAGATCAAGGCTAAATTTATGGGTGTCTGTGTTCAGAATATTAAGGACAATATTGGAAGGACAATGCCAGTACTACAAAAACCCACATTAACCAAATGTCCAGTGTCCTTTGGGCAGTACCTTAAAACATCAGGGCAAGTGAGCTGAGATCTGTAAGGAAAAACCCCACTGTTTTGTAGACTTGCTCTGGCTTGACCTGAAGTTTCACCATCAGTTCAGTTCAGTTGCTCAGCCACGTCCGATTCTTTGTGACTCCAAAGATTCACAAAGACTTTGATGACTGCAGTACATCAGGCTTCCCTGTCCATCACAGTATGATCATGCTAACTGCAGAGAGACCTCAGGTACTGGTAACAGACTAAGAATCTTGGGTTTTACTACCGATCTCTTTTCACAGTAACCACAAGAGCTTGGAAGATGAAAGAATTCATTCAGTAGTTCATTCATCCTCGTGCTCAGGACTGAGCGACTAAGCACAGTGCAGTGGTCCTTAGTGTTAGTCACTCAGTCGTGCCTGACTCTTTGCAACCCTATGGACTGTAGCCCAGCAGGCTTTGTCCTTGGAAGTCTCCAGACCAGAATACGGGAATGGGTAGCCATGCCCTTCTCCAGGGGGTCTTTCCAGTCCAGGGATCGAACTCAGGTCTCCAGCACTGCAGGCAGATTCTTTACCATCTGAGCCACCAGGGAAGCTTGCATGTCTACTGAGTATCTCCCTGATCTGGGAATCTTGTTAGTATTTAATAGACTCTTAATATAGATTAAACAGAGTTTAAAGCTTATTTGTCCACTTCCTTCATTTTAGAAGGAGATCAATTTTGTGAACTTATTAAGATCATATAACAACTACTAAAATAATTTTTATTTATAGAGAACATAGAAAGTTCCTTCAATTCTCTGTCATAGGACTATTGTAATTTGTGATTATCTCTCCTTTTAGAGCCCTGTGCACACGTACTTAGTTGCTCAGTCACATCTGACTCTTTGTGACCCCATGGACTGTAGCCTGCCAGGCTCCTCTGTCCATGGGATTCTCCAGGTAAGAATACTGGAGTGGGTAGCTGTTTCCCTTCTGCAGGAACAAGAACTCCTGCATAACTTACTGTTCCATTTCAACACTGAAAAAATTAAGGTTCATAGAGATAAACTGATTTGTTCAAGATTATGCAGCTAGTAAGAAGCCTAGTTAGAATTTAAATTAAAATGTTTGGGGATTCAACACTGTACTAGTCCACTGAGGTTTCTCTAACAAAATAACAGAAACTGCAATGTAAACAACAGGCATTATTTCTCATAGTCCTGGAGGCTGGAGAGTCCAATATCAAGGTATCAGTCAGTGTGGTTCCTAGTGAGGACCCTCTTCCTGACTTGCAAACGACTGTTTTGTAATGTGTTCTGATACAGTGGGGCAGGGTGGAGGGGTTGGGGAGAGAATGAATCTGTGTCTCTTATAATAGCTTCAATCCTTTCATGAAAGCTCCGTCTTATAAATTACTGCCCAATGGCTCCACCTCCAGACACGGTCACATTTAAGGTTACGGCATTAACGTGAATTTTGGGGATGCACAAATCAATCCATAGCAGATGCCACTGTTGTTTCTATGAGGTTACGTTGCCTTCTACGAAGTTAAGTTGCAGGAAAGAACACTCCTGCTTTAATATTTTGCCAAAACTAGGCCCTGGATGAACTACCTGTGAGTCTAGGCCTACTGTGGGTCTACCTGTGAACTACCTGTTAGTCAGATTCATCCTCTTTAATTAAATCAACTCCTAAAGTCTTTAGTTAAGACCTAGGAATTTTCTTTAACATACTTCTGTGAAAGAAGTTTTGATAAAGAAAAGTCTGAATGAGCCCTTTACTTTCAGTTCTCTGAAAAGTTAAAGGTTGTTCTAATGCATTTTTTTTTTTCTTCCAGCTAGTTATAACAGGAATATCTGAATGCCAAACTCCTCTATTTGAGTTTTTGGTACAGCTTTTGTATATGATAATAAAAGCCAAGATTTATACTGTGGAGTAGAGATATTCGGCTGTTGCCCCCATACAATCAAATGGACCAAGGAGGCACTTTCTATTACATAAAGACTAAGTTGGTTACAATTTCCATCTCTTCCATACAAAGGTACAGGTAATAGATAACTTAGATTTTTTTGAAGCTCCTGATAAGAGAATCATGAGTCTAATCTATTCCCAAAATATTGATCATGAATCTAAGTAAGGGACTCGGTTTTTTAAAAGAAAAATAACTTTTCCTCCCCAGATTTCCTTTGGAGGGCTTAGATTTCCCATTAATTTGTTTTAATTGTGAAAACACCTCTTTCTCTTAGGGTGTATGAAGATTATCTATTAGTACAGATAACATGAAGTGATAGTTTATTTGCAATTGAAATGTTTTTACCCACAAATTCTTGTAGCTTATGGCAGTGTATTTTATACACACACACACACACACACACACACACATATATTTTTACTTTCTAGTGGCATTTTAATTTGTTTATTTTGGGCTGTGTTGGATCTTCATTGCCCTGCACAGGCTCCCTCTATTTGAGCAGCAGGGGCTGCTCTTCGTCGCGGTGCACCGGCTTCTCTTTGCGGGAGCACCTCCTGTTGTCCAGCACAGGCTCTCGGCGCACAGGCTTCAGCAGCTGCAGGGCGCGGGCTCAGTAGTTGTGGCTCTCGGGCTCTAGAGTACTGGGTCAGTGCTGGAGCATGGGCGTATTTGCTCCACAGCATGTGGCGTTTTCCCAGACCTGGGATCATACTTGTGTCCCCTGAATTGCAGATGGATTCTAATCCACTGTGCTATCAGCGAAGTCCTAGTGACTCGATTATTTTTGTATTTTTTTTTTAATTTAGTTTCTATTGGAGTGTAGTTGATTAACAATGTTGTGTTGTACAGCAAAGCGATTCAGTTATACATATACATGTATCTATTCTTTTTCAAATTCTTTTCCCATTTAGATTATTATAAAATATTGAGCAGAGTACTATACAGTAGGTCCTCGTTGGTTATCTAGTTTAAATACAGCAATGTGTATACGTCAATTCCAAGCTCTCATACTTTAAAGAAGCACATGTTAAAACAAGTTTAAGGAGGCATCCTTTCCTCCCAAATTCTATTTTATTTGTCAGGGCACCTAGGATCCAATTGGGAAAAACTGTTACCTGTCTATGGATGTGCTAAGTCAGGCTTATAAATTTACTTATTTATTTATTTATTTTTTCGGAAAAATCAATTTATGTTGGGTAACATTCTGGAATCCATCATCAAAAGTCTAAATTTTCCAGGCCTTGAATGAGATAATGTTATACAGAATCCCACTGTTTATATACTATTATGTTTGAGAATGCTGTCTTCTTGATCTGAAAAGATGAGTAGTATAAACTTTCACATGTGAGAATGTGGAGCCACTCAGAATTGTTAGAGTTAATGCATTGTTGGAAATAGTTGTCTTTGTTTTGGTGCCAATTTTAATTGCCTATTTGAGCAGAAATGCACTTTGAGTTATTTTTAGTCCTGTATGTTGGATTCAGAATTCAATGGATTTACTTTTCACCAACACAAATAAAAAGCCTGTAATACTGGCAGCAAGTAGAGGGTGCAACACTCTATTTTTAACCCTATAGATTCCTCAAAATGATTCATGGGGCTGATTTAAGAGCTACCAGTCAAGGAAACACAGTCTATGAAAGTACACTCCAAGGAACCACATTCCACTTCTTTAAGAAATCATCAGAACCCAGCACTTGTAAAATTTTAGCTTGATAAATGTTTTCATTGTTGTTAAATCTGGGAGAAGTTAAATACCTTTTTTGGAAAATGGCTATTGTCATCTTGGTAATCTCAGTATTTCTTTGCATGATAAAGGCTTCCCCTCCTGTGGATGTCATAGTCTTTGCCTATCAGATAGGTTTAGACAGTTGTGGGCTGCAGTTAAACACTGCCACCCTGCAGGATATTTTTTAGTAGTTTATTTATATAATTCTCTTTTGTTTAAAAAAAATTAAGAAAATGACTTGTCAGTGCAGGTCTCTCCCAACTGCTTCAATTCAACATTTATGCTTCAAGGAATTCTATTTTGTTATTATTGTTGTGTTTGTTTGTTTTTGTTAAAAAAAAAAAGGCTTAGCTACAAATCTTGGGCACCTGGGAAGTTACTATGAGCATGATTCAGTAATGTAGTTGAGTGGCTAGACCATCACTATGCCTTTGGCAATGGTTGGATTTGATTACACATATGGAACAAATACCAAAAGTTGTTGGAAATTTTTCTTCTGGAGTGGTGCCGTGAGGAGCTCCATGGACTTGCTCTCACATGAGACAACCACAACTGGTGAAAATTATTTTAAAAACAGCCACTTATTCAAGAAAAGTTTTGCAGGGATAGTCATAGTCTGTGGCACTTGAGCGTGCTTCCTCTCACACATTCCCCCAGCTAAGATTGATGGCAGCTTCACTGGGAACAGGTATGACCGAGGAGATGAGACTAAGAGGTTGGAGACTCCCTTATTCCACCCAGTTCTTGTTCATAAGGCAGAGGTTCTAACCCATGGGGCAGGCTGAGGATACTAGAGCCCTGAGCACCTTTACCCAGCTTGCTTATAGAGCAGAGGTTCCACACTGGGAGAATCAATACAGAGGCGACTTTCTCCACCTAAAACTCTGTGGTAGAGCACAAATGTCGCTTAGGAGTAGGTGGCCATTGTTCCTGTTCCTAGCTCCAGAGCAATGGCTCAGAGATTTTGCCCAGTTTGAGACAAAGACTGTAAGAATAAACATCTAACTCTAAAACTCTCCCTAAAAGAGCTGACTTTATTTGTAACAGAAATTTGGGAAATACGGTGAAGGACAGGGAAGCCTGGCATGCTGCACTCCATGGGGTCGCAAAGAGTCAGACACAACTGAGTGATTTAACAACAAAGCCTAAAGTTACTCTAGAAAACAATGGATATTTTGATGATAAACGGTTAGAAAGTGGATGGTTTCACAAAAGCAAAAAGCTAAACTATGGTCCAACTAATTTATCAGAGAGAACTGAGAAGAGTTATAACTGCCTCAAAAACTGTGGCTGAAAAATGCTCCAAATTTAATCAGATTAGACTGTAGACCAAGTTATACCCAGGGCATTGTTGAAAGCAATAAAGTAATCGTTTGGCAACTAGCAGGGCCAAAGAGGTGGATAGGATGCCACTGGAGACAAACAGCTTCACAGAGAGGTCAGGAAAAAAGACAGTCAAAGAAGACTGTGATAAAACCACTGTTAACCTAGGACAATTGTATTCGTACTCAAGGCTGTGCTCTCTGAGCAGTGACAGGGAGTCTTCAAACTGTGGAGGAAGTAGACATCACTCAATTAGCTAGTTTGGTATTTCCCTGGTGGCTCAGACAATAAAGCGTCTGCCTAGAATGTGGGAGACCTGGGTTCGATCCCTGGGTCGGGAAGATCTCCTGGAGAAGGAAATGGCAACCCACTCCAGTACTCTTGCCTGGAAAATCCTATGGACAGAGAAGCCTGGTAGGCTACAGTCCATGGGGTCACAAAGAGTCGGACATGACTGAATGACTTCACTTTCAATTAACTAGTTCAGTCAATTCATTAAATAAGAAATAAGAAAATAACAAATCCTGGAAGCATTTGCTTGTGTATGGGGATATATTCAGTTTGTGCAATATTACTTAAAATGTCCAATTGTTAACCAAAAATTATAAGACATGTAATGAAATAGGAATAAGAACAAAAGAAAACAAAAAGTAAAATGGTAGATGTAATTCCAACTATATCAATAACAACAATAATAGTGAATGGATTAAATAATACAATCATAAAAGCAAAGACTGTCAGACTTAGAAAAAAATGATAAAATCATATCCTAGATAAGAGATATGTATCTGAAATAAAGAAATTTTATATCTCAATAGTAAAAGGACAATCCAATAAGAAATGAACAAATAACATTTGTTCAGAGAAGATATTCAAGTGGTCAACAAGCACATGAAAAAATGCTCAGCATCATTAATCATTGGGGAAATTCCAATCAAAAGCACAATAGAATATCATTTGACATCCAGTGGGGGTGACTATAATAAAAAAGATGGACAATAAGAAATGTTGGTGAAAATGTGGAGAAATTGTAACCCTTATACACTGCTGCTAGTCAGAATGTAAAGTAGTGTATTGACTTTGGAAAACAGTGCAGTGATTCTTTAAAAGGTTAAATATAACCCACAGCAAGCATCACCCTGAATGGTGAAAAATTGAAAGCATTTCCCCTGAAATCAGGAACAAGACAAGGGTGCCCACTCTCACCACTACTATTCAACATAGTTTTGGAAGTGTTGGCCACAGCAATCAGGGCAGAAGAAGAAGTAAAAGGAATCCAGATAGGAAAAGAAGAAGTGAAACTCTCGCTGTTTGCAGATGACATGATCCTCTACATAGAAAACCCTAAAGACTCCGCCAGAAAATTACTAGAGCTAATCAATGAATACAGTAAAGTTGCAGGATATAAAATTAACACACAGAAATCTCTTGCATTCCTATACACTAACAATGAGAAAACAGAAAGAGAAATTAAGGAATCAATACCATTCACCATTGCAACAAAAAGAATAAAATACTTAGGAGTATATCTACCTAAAGAAACAAAAGACCTATACATAGAAAACTATAAAACACTGATGAAAGAAATCAAAGAGGACACAAACAGATGGAGAAATATACCGTGTTCATGGATTGGAAGAATCAATATTGTCAAAATGGCTATACTACCCAAAGCAATCTATAGATTCAATGCAATCCCTATCAAACTACCAACGGTATTTTTCACAGAACTAGAACAAATAATTTCACAGTTTGTATGGAAATACAAAAAACCTCGAATACCCAAAGTAACCTTGAGAAAGAAGAATGGAACTGGAGGAATCAACCTGCCTGACTTCGGACTATACTACAAAGCCACAGTCATCAAGACAGTATGGTACTGGCACAAAGACAGAAATATAGATCAATGGAACAGAATAGAAAGCCCAGAGATAAATCCACGAACCTATGGTCACCTTATCTTCGACAAAGGAGGCAAGGATATACAATGGAAAAAAGACAACTTCTTTAACAAGTGGTGCTGGGAAAACTGGTCAACCACCTGTAAAAGAATGAAACTAGAACACTTTCTAACACCATACACAAAAATAAACTCAAAATGGATTAAAGATCTAAATGTAAGACCAGAAACTATAAAACTCCTAGAGGAGAACATAGGCAAAACACTCTCCGACATAAATCACAGCAGGATCCTCTATGACCCACATCCCAGAATTTTAGAAACAAAAGCAAAAATAAACAAATGGGACCTAATGAAACTTAAAAGCTTTTGCACAACAAAGGATACTATAAGTAAGGTGAAAAGACAGCCCTCAGATTGGGAGAAAATAATAGCAAACGAAGCAACAGACAAAGGATTAATCTCAAAAATATACAAGCAACTCCTCCAGCTCAACTCCAGAAAAATAAATGACCCAATCAAAAAATGGGCCAAAGAACTAAACAGACATTTCTCCAAGGAAGACATACGGATGGCAAAAAAACACATGAAAAGATGCTCAACATCACTCATTATCAGAGAAATGCAAATCAAAACCACAATGAGGTACCATTATACACCAGTCAGGATGGCTGCTATCCAAAAGTCTACAAGCAATAAATGCTGGAGAGGGTGTGGAGAAAAGGGAACCCTCTTACACTGTTGGTGGGAATGCAAATTAGTACAGCCACTATGGAAAACAGTGTGGAGATTCCTTAAAAAGCTGGAAATAGATCTGCCATATGACCCAGCAATACCACTTCTAGGCATACACACTGAGGAAACCAGATCCGAAAGAGACACATGCACCCCAATGTTCATCGCAGCACTGTTTATAATAGCCAGGTCATGGAAGCAACCTAGATGCCCATCAGCAGACGAATGGATGAGGAAGCTGTGGTACATACACACCATGGAATATTACTCAGCCATCAAAAAGAATTCATTTGAATCAGTTCTAATGAGATGGGTGAAACTGGAACCCATTATACAGAGCGAAGTAAGCCAGAAAGATAAAGACCATTACAGTATACTAACACATATATATGGAATTTAGAAAGATGGTAATGATAACCTTATATGCAAAAAAAGAAAAAGAGACTCAGATGTATAGAACAGACTTGTGGACTCTGTGGGAGAAGGTGAGGGCGGGATGTTTCAAGAGAACAGCATCAAAACATGTATATCTAGGGTGAAACAGATCACCAGCCCAGGTTGGATGCATGAGACAAGTGCTCAGGCCTGGTGCACTGGGAAGACCCAGAGGGATGGGGTGGAGAGGGAGGTGGGAGGGGGGACCGGGATGGGGAATACATGTAAATCCATGGCTAATTCATTTCAATGTATGACAAAAACCACTGCAATGTTGTAAAGTAATTAGCCTCCAACAAATAAAAATAAATGGAAGAAAAAAAAAAAGTAAAAAAAAAAAAAAAAGGTTAAATATACAGTTGCCATCTTACAATTCATATACATGATAGAGGCAATTTCATATATTTGATAGGCATATGAAATCATGTGTACAGCAGCATTATTCATAATCAACTCATTTGTCGAGTCAGTGACTGGATGAGCAAACTATGGTATATATGAACAATAGATAAATAATATAGCAATAAAACAAGGAAAGGAATGAATGCTGCAAAATGGGTGAAATGGCAACAGTATTCCAAGAAATCATTCATGAAAGATCACATGTTGTGTGATTCTGTTTGTATGAAATGTCTAGAACAGGCAAGTGCTGTGCTGTGCAAAGTCGCTTCAGTTGTATCTCACTCTTTGTGACCCTATGGACAATAGCCCCACCAGGGAATTCTCCAGGCAAGAATACTGGAGTGGGTTGCCATGACTTCCTCCAAGGGATCTTTCCCACCCAGGGATGGAACCTGCATCTCCTGCTGCGCTGCATTTGCTTTGCAAGAAGATTCTTTTCCACTGAGCCACTTGGGAAGCCCAGAACAGGCAAATATACTGACAATAAGAAGTAGATTATTGTTTCCCCAGACCTGAGGGGATTGAAAGTAATGGGAATGATCTCTAATTGTCCAAATTTCTTTTCTGAAATTTTGAAAGTGTAAAATTGATTGTGTCTATGGTTGCACAATAGTGAATATTCTGAAAACCACTGAATACCTTAAGTGGCTGAATTGTATTGTATGTGAAATAAATTTCAACAAAGCATACCATTTTATGGATTGGTTGGCCAAAAAGTTCATTCAGTTTTTCCTATAACATCGCCTGAATGAACTTTTTGACCAACTCCATACCTATATGTTTTGTATCACCTTTTGGTTTAAATTCACTTCCATACCCACAGATTTCCATAGAATAAAAAATTATATCTTATAAAGTATTTTATCCCCTTAGCCTAATTCCCAGTAAACTATTTTTATTTTTTCTTTGTTTTAGTTGCTATTCCAAAATTCTGCATGATAAAAAATTTAGTTTATAATTACTGATTTATCCTCAAAGATGAATATGTTGAAGCTAAAATTCCCTAGTAGAACACATTAATTGCACATCTTTTATTAGCACTTCGAGGAAAGGGTTTAGATAATTTGTTAATTAAATCAATTGTTTAGTTTGTATAAAAGGCACATTTCATAGTTGTTTATTAATGATGATGGCAAGGTTATATTACTATAAACTTTACTTTTGAGATGTGGTATATTATTTTTATGGAGTTCTTCTCTCTCTTTCTCATTCTCTCTGTCTCACACATATGCACACACCCCATACATGTTGTTAGCAATATTAGAACCCTAATATTTGAAGTCAGAATTGTAAAGATTCTTGAGCCCAAACTCTGTGGAACATTAGCTTAGTAGCTGGACATCCAAGTAAGAGAGGTATAAGATTCCAGTTTCTAGATGAAATTCAATTTAGAAATACATTTGGAGAACAGGTCCAATTGCATTACAGTAATTAAATCTGTTAAATGTTTGAAAAATAGCTTTGTACCATATGTATATCAAAGCTCCATTCAACCTAAATGATAGACATGCAATAGAAGTTTGAACTGCATCAGAAATGTCATCAAGATTTGAGATACCAGCAACCTCATTTTTCAGAATGATAAGAGATTATTTCAGCTCAAGAATTATCTCTTAACATGAAATATTTGCAGTGTCATAAGTGCATATAGAGCCATTGGGAATGTCAACATAGAAGGGATGTATTATTTCCATCAAAGGAAAGAAAGGAAAATTGTACTTGTTAATAATGCTCTAATGGCTTGGAAGTTTCCTGTGCCTAGATTTTGTTTTCCTTTAGCTTTGTATTTTCTCTGAAAATCACCAGGCTATGTGAAGTTTCTGTAAATAATAGTAGACAACTCAGGAACAATATGCAAATAATAGAATCTCTGTTAGCATATTCTTGAGACTAAGATATATCTTTTAAATATAGTGAACAACACTTGGGAAAAAGCAAGTAAAACTGAAAATTACATCATGTAACAATTTCTTTTTGAAAAATGAGTTGACAAAACTTGTTTTTGTTTGTGTTTTATTCTTGTAACTACTGAGGTCCTACTAAGAGGCTAGTGAATTTTGATTTATAAGAACCTAGGGCAATCCCACTGATCATTCAGACCACATTTACATCTGTCACTTATAAAGATTACTGTCAATCAAAATGCATTTAAGGAATGAATTTTGCATTAATACACATTAGAGTGTCATAAGTAAAATTGAAATACTGTTTGAATATATAGTCTCCAACTTAGTTATTTTCCACCAAATACCCACTTCTAAACACAGCTTTAATATTGCTAGCTTTAATTTCTTGATCCCTCATTGAGTATAACGAGTTACATTGTAATGCATCCTGCTTAGCCTTGCTAAGGCTTTGACTTTGACTTTGACTTTGAAGATTGAAGACTGAAGACATTTAGTTTTGTTTTAGAGTCAAATAGAAAATATAATGCTTAAGACAGTAAGACAAAAATGGGGAAATCGGTACTGGTTATTTTGCAGAACATTTAGAATCATGGTAAAAGAATTAACCCAAATTGATTCCTGCGTCTATCATGAATATTTCTGAATGAGGCTTTAGGTATATCAGGAATAATTTTTTATGCATTTTATTTATTTTCAGTTGAAGGATAATTATAATGTTGTGTTCATTTCTGCCATACATCAACATGGATCAGCCATAGACATACATGTGTTCCCTTCCTCTTGAGCCTCCCTCCCACCTCACACCCTATCCCACTCCTCTAGGTTGTCACAGATCCCTGAATCATACAGCAATAGTTTTAATTGAAACTCTGCACCAGCTCTTCAGAATAGTGACATCTATGGAAACTGCCTGTGCCACATGTGCAAAATACAGCTGTATGGTGTCTTTTCTGATGATTTATACCTACAAAAGTATCAGTTCAGTTCAGTGACTCAGTCGTGTCTGACTCTGTTATCCCATGGACAGCAGCACAGCAGACTTCCCTGTCCTTCACCAGCTCCTGGAGCTTGCTCAAACTCATGTCCATTGAGTCGGTGATGCCTTCAAAACATCTCATCCTCTGTTGTCCCCTTCTCCTCTTGCCTTCAATCTTTCCCAGCATCAGGGTCTTTTCAAATGAGTTAGTTCTCATCAGATGGCCGAAGTACCAAAGTATTGGAGCTTCAGCTTCAACATCAGTCCTTCCAATGAACATTCAGGACTGATTTCCTTTAGGATTGACTGGTTTGATCTCCTGGCAGTCCAAGGGACTCTCAAGAGTCTTCTCTAACACCACAGTTCAAAAGAATAAATCCTTCAGCACTCAGTTTTTCTTTATGGTCCAACTCTCACATCCATACATGACTAATGGAAAAACCACAACTTTGACTAGATGGACCTTTGTTGTCAAAGTAATGTCTCTGCTTTTTAATATGTTGCCTAGGTTGGTCATAGTTTTTCTTCTAAGGAGCAGGAGTCTTTTAATATCATGGCTAAGAAGTTACCATCAGCAGTGATTGTGGAGCCCAAAAAAGAAAGTCTGTCATTGTTTTCATTGTTTCCCCATCTATCTGTTGTGAAGTGATGGGACCAGGTGCTATGATCTTCATTTTTTGACTCTAGAGTTTTAAGCCAGCTTTTTCACTTTCCTCTTTCACTTTCATCAAGAGACTCTTTAGTTCCTCTTCACTTTCTGCCATAGGGGTGGTGTCATCTGCATATCTGAGATTATTGCTATTTCTCCCATCAATCTTGATTCCAGGATGGGCTTCATCCAGCCTGGCATTTTGCTTGATGTACTCTGCATATAAGTTAAATAAGCAGGGTAACAATATACAGCCTTGACATACTTCTTTCCCAGTTTGGAACCAGGCCATTTTTCCAAAGCAGCGGTTCTAACTGTTGCTTTTGATCTGCATATAGATTTCTCAGGAGGCAGGTAAGGTGGTCTGGTATTTCCATCTCTTTAAGAATTTTCCACAGTGTGTTGTGATCCACACAATCAAAACCTTTGGCATAGTCAATGAAGCAGATTTTTTTCTGGAACTCTTTTGTTTTTTCGATGATCCAATGGATGTTGGCAATTTGATTTCTGGTTCCTCTGCCTTTTCTAAATCCAGCTTGAACATTGAAAGTTCTCAGTTCATGGATTGTTCAAGCCTCGCTTAGAGAATTTTTAGCATTACTTTGCTACCGTGTGAGATGAGCACAATTATGTGGTAGTTTGAGTATTCTTTGGCATTGCCTTTCTTTGGGATTGAAATGAAAACTAACCCTTTCCAGTCCTGTGGCCACTGCTGAGTTTTCCAAATTTGCTGGCATATTGAATGCAACACTTTCACAGCATCATCCTTTAGGATTTGAAATAGCTCAACTGGAATTTCATGAGAAATGCTAGGCTGGATGAAACACAAGCTGGAATCAAGATTGCTGGGAGAAGTATCAATAACCTCAGATATGAAGATGACACCACCCTTATGGCAGAAAGTGAAGAAGAACTAAAGAGCCTCTTGATAAAAGTGAAAGAGGAGAGTGTAAAAGTTAGCTTAAAGCTCAACATTCAGAAAACTAAGATCATGGCATCCAACCCCATCACCTCATGGCAAATAGATGGGGAAACAGTGGAAACAGTGGCAGACTTTATTTTTTGGAGCTCCAAAATCACTGCAGATGGTGACTGCAGCTATGAAGTTAAAAGATGCTTACTCCTTGGGAGGAAAGTTATGACCCATCTAGACAGGATATTGAAAAGCAGAGACATTACTTTGCCAACAAAGGTCTGTCTAGTCAAGGCTATGGTTTTTCCATGGTCATGTATGGATGTAAGAGTTGAACTATAAAGAAAGCTGAGTGTTGAAGAATTGATGCTTTTGAACTGTGGTATTGGAGAAGACCCTTGAGAGTCTGCAAGGAGATCCAACCAGTCCATCCTAAAGGAAATCAGTCCTGAGTGTTCATTGGAAGGACTGATGCTAAAGCTGAAACTCCAATAATTTGGCCACCTGATGCAAAGAGCTGACTCTTTTGAAAAGACCCTGATGCTGGGAAAGATTGAAGGTGGGAAGGGAAGGGGACGACAGAAGATGAGATGGTTGGGTGGCATCACCGACTCAATGGACATGAGTTTGGGTAAACTCCGGGAGTGGGTGATGGACAGGGAGGCCTGGCATTCTCCAGTCCATGGGGTCGCAAAGAGTCAGACATGACTGAGCGACTGAACTGAACTGAACTGGAATTCCATCACCTCTACTAGCTTTGTTCATAGTGATGCTTCCTAAGGCCCACCTTACTTTGCATTCCAAGATTCTGGCTCTAGGTGAGTGACCACACCATTATGGTTATCTGGGTCTTTAAGATCTTATTTGTATAGCTCAAAATTATACATTCTATTATGTAATTAACAATACTTATTACCTTTCCAGTTTATTTACAAAGCATAACTGCTCATATGAACAAATGTTCTATGAACTGTTATATATTAAAAATGATATCTTACTATAGGCAATTTAAGTGTCATTCTTTAAGATTAGCAAAGTTCTATAATGAAAACCATCAACTGTTCATTCCTGCAGTAAAATTTGAGATTCTCAAAATGAAATATTTCAGTTTTGTATAGCTAGCTAACACCTTTTATGTTTTAATTTTAGTTATTTGGCTCAAAATATAAAGAATTCATTAAAATTAGTCATTTACATGTGGATCATTAAAAATGAGACCAAAGAGAACCTGTCTGAATGAAGTTTCTGAAGTAAAATGTACTTACACAGAAACCATAACATAATCTGTTATTTTTGCAAAGGAACATATACTCTATGTTCGTTTTTTTTACGTTTTCTTTTTTTCTTCTTTGATTTGTCTTGCAAAGGGATACTAATATTTATTGAATGCCTTCTTTATGCCAGTATTTCATAAAACACCCCAGAAAAACTTGATTATCAATCACATCCACTTTACTTAATAGTTACCAACATTTAAATGAGATTAAGTAAAAGCTAAATTGAATCTCCCAAAATTTCACATAATAAGATTAAATGGTTCTCACTACCATCAACCTATGTTTAACATTATTTAATGGGCAAAAAGTGAGAATACAAACCATGCAAAAAGGAGAAGGTGGTATTTTACAGGAAAATCATATTTGAACAAAAATCCTAGTAGAATTTCTAAAATGTAAACTTATTTAAATTTAAAATGTGAAGAATGGAAAATAAATTAATTAAAAGCAGTAAAAAAGTGGAGAATGGATTACACAGTATATAAGACACTGTTGAAGAGAGATTGATTATACCTTAAGAAAATGATGAAAAATGAAGTGATGTAAATAAATGAAAATTATAAATTAATTGTTGAAAAATATTCAGCACTTAATATCTTCAAATTCATTTTTAAAAATTATTAAAACATTATTCAAAATGAAGATTGAAAAAATAAAATATGTTGAACAGGAGTTCTAGGAGAAGACAATAGAGAATGAAAGAGAAAATACGGGCAAAGACAGCTAATATTCTAAAACTATGAATACTTAGCCCCATAAATTACAATGATTTTTCACCAATTATATTTTAAACACACTTCAGATACTTTTAACAGCACTGAAGGAAAAAAAATCAAATCGTTCTGCAATTGCAGACCTTGCATTTCAGTGAGTGGAGACAGAGAATAAATATATTTTAAGAAGTAGCATATATTGTTATCTTCATTGGTGGTAAGTTCTCCCAGAAAAAAAGAGTGATTGTAAGTGAAAGTGGTGTATGTACTATTAAAACTATAACTTTGGGTACTGTAATTAGACAAGGTGTCAATAATGAGGTGACATTTAAGCAAACACAGTTGTCTTGAAGTATTTTCTGATCTCCTCTTTGATTTCCTCATTGACCCATTTGTTTTGTGTGTGTGTGACAAGCTGTATAGTCTCTAAGTATTTGTGTTTTCCCTATTTTTCTTTCTGTAATTAATTTCATTTTATACCATTGTTGTCAAAAAGATTATTGATATAATTTCTGTCCTCTTAAATTAGTTGAGGTCTGTTTTGTGGTCTAGTATGTGATGTATCCTATAGGATATTTCCTGAGCACTTGAGAAGGTTGTGTATTTTGCTCTTTGGGGATGGAAAGTCCTGTAGGTATCTGTTATGTCCAACTGGTCTAATGTATCATTTAAAATCACTGTTTCTTTATTGATTTTCTGTCTGGACTATTTGTCCGTTGATGGAAATGGGATGTTAGTGTTTCCCAGTAATTTTATATTATTGTCAATTTCTCTATGTCTGTTAGTATTTGCTTTGTATATTTAGATGCTCCTATATTGGGTGCATATACATTAGTGAATTCTTTATCTGGTAAATTATTTATTTTTATTTCATTAGTTTTTTTTTTTTTTTTCAGGAGGTGTCTTTTGTTCTGTCAATTGAAACAAATCCCTATTTTTTTTATTTTGCTTAACTCTCTCTGTCTCTATGAAATTAGGTAAAACAATGACCTTTTGTGGTCTTGAAGGGATATTCTTGTGCAGAATCTTTCTTATACAGTCTGTCTGTGCTCAGTGGCTTTAGTGGGAAAGCTAGATATGATGTGGGCATGATTCATCTTTCCCCAGGATATCCTGGCAGCTATCACCTTGGCAGTAGATGAGGCTAGAGATAGAAGGGCTAGAGCCAGACCTAGGTGTGACCTGGGGCTTCTCCCTGCTCAGTGGCTTGCAGTGCTGTAGTGGGGGCAGGTCCCAATTTGTTGGAGCAGAACAAATTGGATCAGGTCTGAGTTGGCTCCAGGAACTCTCAGTGTGCACTTTCCCTCTCAGAGCACTGGCATCCTTGCCCCAGGGCTGTGATGGCTCTGGCCCCAGTCATAGTCCTAGACTGCTTCAGATGTGCTGCCTCCATAAGTGCTAGTGATGGCTGCCCCTGCCTTCATCAGATGCCATTCCAGGTCTGCACTGACTCTCCCTCACAATGAAGCACTGCCCTTGGCCTCAGCATCCCTTTCCTTAGTGTGGAGCTACATTGTGAAGTATCAGGGGCCTGAGTGGGTGTTCAGCTTAGGCTGAGACGCATGCTGGGGTGGCTGAAGGAAACTTGTCACAGTCCAGTGCAATTTCTATCTGCTTTCTGTACCTTGTTTCAAGAATAATCAAGTATATGTGTGCTCTCCATGAGTAGAATCTAGGTTTCTTATAGCACTCCTATAAGTCCCACTGGTTTTCCAAACAGCTAAGGGCACTTGTTTTCCCATTGTTGGACCCAGGGCTAGGGCAGTCAGTTCAGTTCAGTTCAGTTGCTCAGTCGTGTCCAACTCTTCATGACCCCATGGACTGCAGCACGCCAGGCCTCCCTGTCCATCACCAACTCCCAGAGTTTACTCAAACTCATGTCCACTGAGTCGGTGATGCCATTCAATCATCTCATCCTCTGTCGTCCCCTTCTCCGCCCGCCTTCAATCTTTCTCAGCATCAGGGTCTTTTCCAATGAGTCAGTTCTTTGCATCAAGGGCCAAAGATTTGGAGTTTCAGCTTCAGAATTTGCCCTTCCAATGAATATTCAGGACTGATTTCCTTTAGGATGGACTGGTTGGATCTCCTTGCAGTCCAAGGGACTCTGAAAACTCTTCTCCAACACCACAGTTCAAAAGCATCAATTTTTTGGTGCTCAGCTTTCTTAAGAGTTCAACTCTCACATCCATTCATGACTACTGGAAAAGCCACAGCTTGGACTAGATGAACTTCGTTGTCAAAGTAATGCCTCTGTTTTTAATGTGCTGTCTAGGTCATAACTTTTCTTCCAAGGAACAAGCATCTTTTAATTTCATGCCTGCAGTCACCATCTGCAGTGATTTTGGAGCGCCAAAAAAGAAAGTCAGCCACTGTTTCCCCTGTTTCCCCATCTATTTGACATGAAGTGATGGGGCTGAATGCCATGAACTTAGTTTTCTGAATTTGAGTTTTAAGACAGCTTTTCACTCTCCGCTTTCACTTTCATCAAGATGCTCTTTAGTTCCTCTCACTTTCTACCATAAGGGTAGTGTCATCTGCGTATCTTAGGTTATTGGTATTTCTCCCAGCAATCTTGATTCCAGCTTGTGCTTCATCCAGCCCAGTGTTTCTCATGATGTACTCTGCATATAAGTTAAATAAACAGGGTGACAATATATAGCCTTGACGTACTCCTTTTATGACTTGGAACCTGTCTGTTGTTTCACGTACAGTTCTAACTGTTGCTTCCTGACCTGCATACAGATTTCTGGGGAGGTGGGTCAGGTGGTCTGGTATTTCCATCTCTTGAGTAATTTTTCACATTTTGTTGTGATCTGCATAGTCAAAGGCTTTGGCATAATCAATAAAGCCTAAGTAGATTTTTTCTGGAACTCTCTTGCTTTTTTGACGATCCAACGGAAGTTGGCAATTTGATCTATGATTCCTCTGTCTTTTTTCAAACCAGCTTGAACAGCTCGAAGTTCGTGGTTCACGTACTGTTAAAGCCTGGCTTGGAGAATTTTGAGCATCACTTTACTAGTGTGTGAGATGAGTGCAATTGTGCAGTAATTTGAGCATTCTTTGGCATTGCCTTTCTTTGGGACTGGATTGAAAACTGACCTTTTCTAGTCCTGTGGCCACTGCTGAGTTTTCCAAATTTTCTGGCATATTAAGTGCAGCACTTTCACAGGATCATCCTTTAGGATTTGAAATAACTCAACTGGATTTCCATCACCTCCACTAGCTTTGTTCGTGGTGCTGCTTTCTAAGGCCCACTTGACTTCACATTCCAGGATGTCTGGCTCTAGGTGAGTGATCACACCATTGTGATTATCTGGGTCGTGAAGATCTTTTTTGTATAGTTCCTCTGTGTATTCTTGCCACCTCTTCTTAATACCATCTGCTTCTGTTAGATCCATACCATTTGTTTCTTTTACTGAACCCAATTTTACATGAAATATTCCCTTGGTATCTCTAATTTTCTTGAAGAGATATCTGGTCTTTCCCTTTCTATGTTTTCCTCTATTTCTTTGCATTGATCACCAAGGAAGTCTTTCTTATCTCTCCTTGCTATTCTTTGGAACTCTGCATTCAAATGGGTATATCTTTCCTTTTCTCCTTTGCCTTTCGTTTCTTTTCTTTTCATAGCTATTTGTAAGGCCTCCTCAGACAACCATTTTGCCTTTTTAGATTTCTTTTTCTTGGGATTGGTCTTGATCACTGCCTCCTGTACAGTGTCACGAACCTCCATCCATAGTTCATCAGGCTCTCTGTCTCTCAGATCTAATCCCTTGAATCTCTTTGTCACTTCCACTGTATAATTGTAAGGGATTTGATTTATATCATACCTGAATGGTCTAGTTTTTTTCACTACTTTCTTTAATTTTGGTTGAATTTGGCAATAAGGAGTTCATGATTTGAGCCACGGTCAGCTAACGGTCTTGTTTTTGCTGACTGTATAGAGCTTCTCCATCTTTGACTGCAAAGAATATAATCAGTCTGATTTCAGTATTGATCGTTTGGTAATGTCCATGTGTAGAGTCTTCTCTTGTGTTGTTGGAAGAGAGTGTTTGCTATTACCAGTGTGTTCTCTTGGCAAAAGTCTATCAGCCTCTGCCCTGCTTCATTCTGTAATTCAAGGCCAGATTTGCCAGTTACTCCAGGTATCTCTTGACTTCCTACTTATGCATTCCAGTCCCTTATGATGGAAAGGACATCTCTTTTTGGTGTTAGTTCTAGAAAGTCTTGTAGGTCTTCATAGAACCATTCAATTTCAGCTTCTTCAGCATTATTGGTTGGGATGTAGACTTGGATTATTGTGATACTGAATGGTTTGCCTTGGAAATGAACAGAGATCATTCTGTCATTTTTAAGATTGCGCCTAAGTACTGCATTTAGGACACTTGATGATTATGAGAGCTACTCCATTTCTCCGAAGGGATTCTTGCCCACAGTAGTACATATAATGCTCATCTGAGTTAAAATCAACCATTCCAGTCCATTTTAATTAGCTGATTCCTAGAATGTCGATGTTCACTCTTGCCATCTCCTGTTTGACCACTTCCAATTTGCCTTGATTCCTGGGCCTAACATCCAGGTTCCTATGCAAGATTGTTCTTTACAGCATCAGACTTTACTTCCATCACCAGTCACATCCACAATTAGGTGTTATTTTTGCTTTGGCTCCATCCCTAAATTTTTTCTGTATCTATTTTTTCACTCTGCTCCGGTAGCATATTGGGCACCTACTGACCTGGGGAGTTCATCTTTCAGTGTCATCTCTTTTTGCTTTTTCATACTATTCATAGGGTTCTCAATGCAAGAATACTGACATGGTTTGCCATTCCCTTCTCCAGTGGATCATGTTTTGTCAGAACTCTCCATCATGACCTGTCCGTCTTGGGTGGCCCTAAATGGCATGGCTCATAGTTTCATTGCATTAGACAAGGCTGTGATCCATGTGATCAGATTGGTTAGTTTTCTCTGATTGTGGTTTTCAGTCTGTCTGACCTCTGATGGAGAAGGATAAGAGGCTTATGGAAGCTTCCTGATGGGAGAGACTAACTGAGGGGGAAACTGGGTCTCCTTTGATGGGCAGGGCCATGCTCAGTAAATCTTTAATCCAATTTTCTGTTGATGTGCAGGGCTGTGTTCCCTCCCTGTTATTTAACTTAAGGCCAAACTATGGTGGAGGTAACGTAGATAATGGTGACCTCCTTCAAAAGGTCCCATGCATGCACCGCTACACTCAATGCCCCCAACCCTACAGCTGGCCACTGCGAACCAACGCCTCTGCCAGAGACTCCTGGAGATTCATGGGCAAGTCTGAGTCAGTCTCTTGTGGGGTCACTGCTCCTTTCTCCTGGGTCCTGGTGCACACAAGGTTCTGTTTCTGCCCTCCAAGAGTCTGTTTCCCCATCCTGTGTAAGTTCTGGCTGCTCTATGGTGGGGTTAATGGCGACCTTCTCCATGAGGGCTTATGCCATACCCAGGTCTACTGCACCCAGAGCCGCCGCCTTTGCAGCATCCTGCTACTGACCTGTTGACCTCCTCAGGGCACTCAATATGTGGCTCAAATTGTTCAGTCCCAGGAAGGTCCTCTTTTTCTTTTGTGTACCCTCCCAGCAGTACAGGTCCTGACCTGATCACTTCTCTTCCCTTCCTACCCACTTCCTTGAGTATCTTTTTCATAGTCTTGGTTGTATAAGAGTCTTTGCCAGTCTCTAGTTCATTTTCAGTGTGATGTATCACATGTAGATGTATTTTTGATGTGTTTGTGGGTAGAGGTGAGTTACACATCCTCCTACTCTGCCATCTTGATCTGAATCCTCAATTCAGTATTTTAAAATGCCTAATATAGGTTTGGTTTTTGTAAATGGACTCTAACTGATACACTCTAAATATGTAATACAGACCTATCACAGTATGAAACAACTATACTCTTTTTCATTGTTCTTAAAATTTGTCTTCAATTTTCCTCCATTTGCTATTCCCCAACAGACAGTTTGCATAAAGGGCACACGGCATTCTATACAAGTTGTATAAAAGCTGTTGAAGTATTTTGGGCCATAACGGAGTAACTATGTTGAAATAAGTAGAAACTTAATTTGAACTTTTCCCTTTTTTTCTTCTTGTAAATTGTAGCATATGAACTGTCTTAACATAGGATAGGGCTCACATTTTCCCACTGACACACTAGGTATTTTTGAACAGTTCTCAAGCATTGAAATGCTACATGGTTTTATATTTAAATGTAGACTTCTGTGGGGGAAGGCATTGCTCCCTGCTGTAGAACTAAGCAACTGTTTTATTTCTCTGAGCATGATTAAACATCCTTTCATTTAACCAAATCAGATGTTCTTTTCTATGCAAGTTTCAGGGAAAGTGTTCTTAAAGTTTCTATTAGTCTACATTCTCAAGTAATATGTCCCATTAAATCCTGATAATAGGGGAATTGTTCCTACTGAAAATGTTCTCTCTCTGGATGATATGCAAGTATGTAAATTATACTAATGACTGTTTTGGGCCCTTGTAGAAATATTGCATTAAACAAACAAAATCTCACAGTCTAGAGGGAATGTCTAAGGCTGAACAAGAGAGAAATTTGTAATAGATTTCCAAGTTAATTATAGATAGGACCTTACTAAAATCCTCCAGATAGTGATCTAAACTGCTTTTAGCATCCTTTTATTACTCAGGATAATCTTACTTTTAATATTATAAAAATTGATCATGACTGAAAGTATTAATCCACTAAACTGTTTTTTCTCTTTCTGACATCAAATTTACCATTTCTTGTGGCTCTCAATGAATTAGCCCAATTAATTCAATATTTTGTCATATAAACTCAGCCAAAAATCTAGATTTAGCTAATTTGACACATTCTATATATCATTTTCAAAAAGGAATTATGATCCTGTTTTAAATATCTCTGTGGCCTTCATCATCTTAAGTACATGGACAATATTCTTACTTTCACAGTCCTTACCTCTTGTCCAAAATTAGATCCTTTAGATTCCCAGACATCGAAAACTACTTGGTTATAAGGATACAATTTAGTCACTTTGGTTATAGCAGGTAGCTTCAGTTGTCTATTCAGCCATCATTCACACCATTTTCCTTGCTAACCACACCTGAATTTTATATATTTCTGGCAACGAAGTTGTCCACTGAAAACAGGTATGTGAGGCAACACTTACAAGAATGTGAGCCTTGGAGATGTGGCAGTAATTTTGTGAGCATGAAGAGAACAAATCAACATGATGAGGGATGAAATCAACAAGATAAGGCTTGGTGTGGATGTGAGACTAAAAAGAAAAGGGGCTTTGGCTTTGATGGTATTTCAGAGCCAATTATGAAATTCTTCTACCTTCAGAGCTTTTAGTATCTAAGGTAATAAATGGCTAATATTTAAACTGCTTTTCACTGGATCTTCTATGTTATAATCAACTCTTATAGATTTTGTAATTAATGATTTGTCATCCACTGGTCACTGGGCTTAAATTAGGTTCCTGGACCCAATTCCAACATGTGTATGTAAAGGCATCCCCACATCAGTGAACAATTCAGTCCCCACTATTCAACAAAATCATGACACTGTCTAGCTGGAGAGCTTCAGATCCCACAGATTAAGGGCTCAGTCCCACAAGACAGTTATTACCCTGTTCCACTCCCCTCTTCAGAATTCAGCCATAAGTCCAGGGAGTCACTTGTACATCTGACACTGGCTGTTGATCAGAGATTCCCACCTCTTCCTTGGGCTCAACTGATTTTCTAGAGGAGCTCAGAAAACTCAGAGAATGTATATATAGAGATATGTATATATCCATATGTATACTTTTATGTGTAAGTTGGGAGCAGCCTGATGGAAGAGGTGCATAGCGCCAGGCATGGGGAAAGGATGAGGACCTTCCACGCTCTGTTATCGGCGTTCTGCTCCTCCAGCAACCCCATGTGTTCACCAGACCAGAAGCTCTCTGAACCCCATTCTGGGGATATTATGGAGGCTCCATTAATAGGCATGATTGATTAGATCCTTGGCTATTGGCAGCTGGTCAGCCTCCATCCTTTCTCTCCTCCCATGAGGTCAAGGTTTTCCAATCCTCTAATCACTTGTTTTGCTCCAGCTCTCATTTGTAGGTGCTTCCCCAATAGTCACTTTATTTACATAAGAAAAGATGTATTTATCACTCTTAACATAGGAAATTCCCTGGATTTTGGAAGCTGTGAGCCAGGAACTGTGGGAAAAGACCAAATATATATGAGAAATATATGTTGGTCATCTGAATTACCAAATATGTATTTCTTATAAATTACAACGTTGCAGGGCCAGAGTGTTAAAGTTGTTCACATCTTCTTTATGGTCCATACTTAAAAATCATTTTATAAATCATTTAATAAATCCTCCAATCATCAACCTTAACATTTGTATTTTACTTCCTGCCCAGTAGAGAATGTCCTCCCCTGACAACTTTTCACCACTAGTAATAAGAAGGGCTCTGGACCAAGCTCTCCTTTTACTCTTTCTATTTCCTAACCAAAACTGATGCTTCTTCATGTGGCCCTTCATGATGTGCATACCTTCTCTTTCAGCGTTATTGACCTCTGCAATTGAGACAGTGGTGCAATGGGCAGCGTGACTTGCTGTTTAATGAAGGTGCCCCTAGCTTGCTCTTGGTTTATTAATTGGATTCACCAGAAAATGCTCCTTGGGAAGGCATGGCTGATGCTTGTGCTTTAGTTGTAATGGTTTTATCTGTGCCTGCCATTTGTTGCATTAGTGTTCCAACCTAAATCATAAGAGGACCTCTAAGGTACATGCCTCTGTGATATATCTGGTTTAATTTAGACTTACGGAAGGACTAGCCACCTTCTGGGATATATAACTGGCTCCACTGGTACTGTTGGTTGCTTTAACCTGTGCCCAGGAAGGGGTGGTTAGGTTGATTGGCTAAACTGCAAGGCAAAAAGTCCTTGAAAAGAGTGAGGAGAGGCTTCTTCCAGGAGGATTGTGTTGGAGGCAAGTCTGATTCACTGACTCAATAACACTGAAATCAGTGGAAGAGTCAGATTAAGTTCTTTTCTCTGAGAAAGGGGCAAAAAAAAATTTGATAGTCATAAATTGCATGGAGAAAAATACGTGGAGTAAAGGGACAGTGAGTGTTCTGAGGATAGAAGTATTGCTGTAAATGGTGCTTTAAAAAGGTGCAACAACCATGTATGTGAATGAAGTAAAGACAGGAGCTATACATTTATCTGGAAGAACATTCCAGGTCGAGGAATTAGCAGATGCAAAGTTCTGAAGATGTTTAGTTTGGCTGGGGTCATGCAATGAGGTGGCAGGTCTGAGAAGAGTGTAACTGATTGGTATAAGAATTAAGTGATAAATACAGAACACAGCACAGTGTTATGCAGGTAGTAAACAATGAATAACTATTACTTCTCCATTCCATTTTGTTGCAATTCAGAATACACACAAACTTGGTATGTTTTTCAATCTACAACTTTGTTCCTTGGTTCACATTTTCTGTACAAGGTAGCTCATTATGGCCTAGAAACACAGTTGTCTTCAGTTCAATTCAGTCGCTCAGTTGTGTCTGACTCTTTGTGACCTGATGAATTGCAGCACGCCAGGCCTCTCTGTCCATCACCAACTCCCGGAGTTTACTCAAACTCATGTCCATCGAGTCGGTGATGCCATCCAGCCATCTCATCCTCTGTCGTCCCCTTCTCCTCCTGCCCCCAATCCCTCCCAGCATCAGGGTCTTTTCCAAAGAGTCAACTCTTCGCATGAGGTGGCCAAAGTATTGGAGTTTCAGCTTCAGCATCAGTCCTTCCAATGAACACCCGGGACTGATCTCCTTTAGGATAGACTGGTTGGATCTCCTTGCAGTCCAAGGGACTCTCAAGAGTCTTCTCCAACACCACAGTTCAAAAGCATCAATTTTTCAGCGCTCAGCTTTCTTCACAGTTGTCTTAGATTCAACTTTTTATAACTTTTCCCCCATGTCACTCATGATAATCCTTACATTCACACTTAATAGCTGAGCTTTTAATCTCACCAATGACATTTATGGCACTCATGAAAAATGAAAAGTCCTGAAATATGCAGAATTTTCTGTTGATTTCTCTTATTGATGAACCAGAGTGGTATATGTAATTTTGACATCCCAAAGCTATTATTATATTATGCCTAAAATTGTTGACCAAAAGTAATGTGAAATATGGAAAGTTATCAAAGACATGTTAATTGAAAAGGGCAGGTTGCAGAACCATAGGTAGAGTATCCATTACTTTAAAAACAAGTGATGTGTGTTTAGGCATTCAAGAAGGGATGCTAAAATGGTTTTGTCTTGAATGTTAACTGAGTTCTCAAAAATAAGGAGAATAGATGTTAAACTGTAAATACAACCGCATCTTCATTAAAATGCTTGACTATCAATGTAGGATATGCATCAGGAGTGAAAAAAACATTCCTCCCAGGATTAACTTTTTGCCCATATCAAGGCTAGATTGTGTAATAGGCTCTCAGAGAGCTAAGAATTCTTGACAGCAGTCAGAATGTGACTATTTTGGGAGAGACTTGTAAGTGTATGAAGTGATTCCTGCATCTATTTGAGAAGGAGTGATACATAGGCTTTCCTAACCTTGAAGCCAGGTGGAGGGCCCTTCAGAAGAATCATTTAGATAGCTTAGCTTGTGTCCTCTGGGGTTTTACGGCTGTAAGGCCTGGCATGTGACTCCTGCCTGAAGTGATCTGTAGCAACAAAGAAAGAAATATTCCTGCACTTACTAAATTTGGTGGGAAATGGATGTGTACTTATGTAGACCCCAGAGGAAGCAAGAGGAGGGACTTGTCCAAAGACACAGAATACGTGAAGAGACCACAGGACAATGGGGCATCTGAAGCTGGGAAACAAGCAAAGATGTCATTCACATCTAGGAAACTGCAGTCGGAAGTTTCTGGATGAGGATCTTGGAGGATCCCTGGAATGTCTCAGTATAAATCTTGCAGTTGACCAACTCTGAGAGCCCTGATACAGACAGTAACCATATCAGTCAAGTAAAGTCTTTCCTGACCTTAACTTCTTCTCCCTTCCCTGCTTTACTTCTTGTGGAGCCAGAAAAGTCCTGGTGGATAAGGAAGTAGAATTGAGGAACAAGATAAGCAAATAATGAAGAGGCCATTATGCCCTCAACTCCTTCCCCACAGCCACTTTCTTAACCCATGGCGGGTTCCAAGCAGGAGCAAAGAAGCTTTAGTGTACTAAAGAGGTACTGTGTTTATATCACGTTAAAGGATGCTTTTAGAAAGGTAAAATTATACTATCATGCAAATGTAAAATGAACTTGTGCCTAAGGTTATATTTAATTTATAAGTTAATGGGGGAAATAGAGTATAAGCAGGTGCACTTTTTGTTACTGTTTTTATCAATCACTAAGTCATGTCTGACTTTTTGTGATCCCATGGACTGTAGCCAACCAGACTCATCTATCCATGGGATTTCCCAGGCAAGAATACTGGAGTACATTGCCATTTCCTTCTACAGGGGATCTTCCTGACCCAGGGATTGAACCTACGTCCCTGATAGCTCAGTTGGTAAGGAATCCGCCTGTAATGCAGAAGATCCTCGTTGGATTCCCGGGTGAGGAAGATACACTGGAGAAGGGATAGGCTACCCACTCCATTATTCTTGGGCTTCCCTTGTGGCTCAGCTGGTAAAGAATCCACCTGCAATGTGGGAGACCTGGGTTCAATCCCTGGGTTAGGAAGATCCCTTGAAAAGGGAAAGGCTACCCACTCCAGTATTCTGGCCTGGAGAATTCCATGGACTGTATTGTCCATGGGGTCACAAAGAGTCAGACATGACTGAGAGACTTTCACTTTCACTTTTTCACTCCTACATTGGCAGGTGGATTCTTTATTGCTGAGCTGCTAGGGAAGCCCAGGTGCAAGTTTTAAGAATATATGTAACAAATGCTTCAGTGTAAAGCATCTGTCTTTGCCAGGTTAGTGTGCACACAGTAAGGATCAGATGAAAGCTAAGGACACTGAGTACAGTAAAAATTCAGAGCAAGAAAATATTACATGGAGGCTGACAAATCTGGTCAGACTCTGGAAGTACATATTAGGAGCAGAGAATGACCTTACGATAAGCAGAGGGAAGACAGGGAGTGGTTCTTAGCAGAAACACTTAAAATAGAGTCTGGAGATCATGTTTCCTGGGGCTGAAGAATCATTTAACTGAAACGGCCTGAAGATTTTAGGAGTAACATGAGAGAATTTTAACAGTGTAGGTGAGACAGATGACATCTGCTTTGCTCAGCATTTTGGCTCTAGCCCCAGGCTGGGATGCTTGACATTTAGTATAGGATTAATAATTATTTTTTGCATGAATGACTGTTTACATTATTATAAAGTGAAAAAGGCCATGAAGCTTTAGATCAGCAAAATGAGCTGGATATTTTAGAAATGTGATGAGTAGTGGTAGAGGCGTTGGAGTAAGAAAGATCAGGTGATCCAGTGGTTAGTTCAACTTAGTCCAACTAAGACTCCACGTTTCCAATGCAGAGGACTTGGATTTGTTCCCTAGCTGGGGAACTAAGATCCCACATGCTGGGGCGGCTGAAAAGTAAATAAAGAAAAAAAAAAAAAACAGAAAACCAAGATCAGGTATAAAATGCTGAGAGCCTGAAATGAGGGTGGGGGCTTTTGGAAAAGTAAAGGAAAAAGTAGGTGTGAACTCTATTATAAGGATAGGATTTGTGGGCAGGGTTTGTATATATGAGGGACTTCCCTATAACTCAGATGGTAAGGAATCTGCCTGCAATGCAGGGGACCCAGGTTCAATCCCTGGGTCAGGAAGATCTCCTGGAGAAGGAAATGGTAATCCACTCCAGTATTCTTGCCTGGAGAATCCCATGGACAGAGGAGCCTGGCAGGCTACAGTCCATGGGGGTCACAAAGAGTTGGACATGACTGTATGTGTATATACTAATATATGAAGAGGGCCAAGGGAATAGAGAGAAAAAATATTAAAGGTTATTTCCATATATTTAGTTTATATTGAGGAATATATGCTTAGAGTAACATTTCCATTAAATTTGCCAATGTTTAGACATGGAAGGCCTTTTTTTTTTTCTGTAGACATACAAATATGGTCATAGGACATCCCAAAGCAAAATTTGAAAGTCAGGGAAATACATTTTCCCTCCTTTTTACACACTATCACCATTTTATTCTTGACCTCTTCCCTTTCATTTGAATGGGGCCTTCTGTCCTCTTCCTGAACTTCTCTCTGTAAACTGGAAAAGCAACACTTGCTCCTTGGATGAAAAGCTATGACCAAATTAGACAGCATATTAAAAAGCACAGACATTGCTTTGCCAACAAGGTCTGTCTTCTAGTCAAAGCTATGGTTTTCCTGGTGGTCATGTATGGATGTGAGAGTTGGATTATAAAGAAAGCTGAGCCCAAAGAATGGATGCTTTTGAGCTGTGGTGTTGGAGAAGACTCTTCAGAGCCCCTTGGACTGCAAGGAGATCCAACCAGTCCATCCTAAAGGAAATCAGTCCTGAATGTTCATTGGAAGGACTGATGCTGAAGCTGAAACTCCAATACTTTCACCACCTGTTGCAAAGAAATGACTCATTGGAAAAGATACTGATGCTGGGAAAGAGTGAAGACGGGAGGAGAAGGGGACAACAGAGGATGGGATGGTTGCATGGCATCACCGACGTGATGGACATGAGTTTGAGTAAACTACAGGAGTTGGTGATGGACAGGGAATCCTGGTGTGCTGCAGTCCATAGGGTCCCAGAGTCAGATGCGACTGAACTGAACTGAACTGAACTTAGTCTAGATTCCTCCAAAAAGCAGAGCCCAAACATAGGCTTCCATAATGGTTATTTATTTTAGGGAGTGACCCTAAAGATTAGGACTAGGGAAAGGGGAAGAGTGATAGTGAAGTAGGATAGAAAGCCCCTTTAAGGAGGTCCTATCACCTGGTATCTGCTGTGGACAGCAGGGCCTTGATCTTGCTGGAGACTTTTTGAGTTATGTAGAATGCCTGTCAGAATTTTCTGTCTGTGAGCCAGAAGAAAAAAGTATTTATCCATAGGCTTCTTTAGCCCCTGGATCAAGACTTGCCTCAGAGTGTATTAACTCTTTCTCACTGAGTTTCACACATCAGAATAGGTGTGAGGGATCCTTCAGGCAGTGGAAGTTGTCAGTTTAAAGAAGTTCCAAGATAAAAATCAGAAATTATGTGCCACAGTTGAGGCATCATGAAATCAGATTAACCTAACCTACTCATAGCTGAGTGCCCTAGCAACAACAGCTGGAGTGAAAATGTGGGTGAGAAGGGTGTGAGCTGGGAAAAGATGTGTCTGATACAGTTCATGCCTTGAACTTGTGCCCTTAACTCAACAAGTTATCCTAATTAAAGCATCATACAGCATTCAAAGCTGGTGACAACACTTAAAAAGATATCCTATACAAAATTAGGATAACCTGCTCTGTGGATATCAGTTTTGTCCTTAGCCATCCCAGAACTTGCTTAATGAGTCTATGAACAGAGAATCCAGGTAACAGGTGGAGGCAATGCTTGAGTATACAATTATAAGCTTCTTTATTTTTTAGGATATCTAACTACAGTATCTCCTCAATGGCCAGGATGTCAGTATCAGAGATCAATGCTAATTGATATGTCACTGTTCCTCAAGGAAACTAACCAGGCCTTTGGTGACAGATTAATTATATCAGGCCCTTTCCACGTTGAAGGAGGCCAAAATTTATTGCTGTGGGAATTAATGCATGCTCTGAATGGTTTCACCTTCCATGCCTGTAGATCTGACATCTTTGCCACCATATATGACCTTTAAAATGCCATATTATGAGACAAGTCTTTGGTAAGTAGCTCAAATTATAGATTAATTTGCCTAGGCTGTGAAATTGATGCTGATTTATTTTGGCCAGTGAGCAAGTGTAATTCAGGGGGTTTCCACATGGTGCTTGCTACCACAGCATTTCTTATTTTTATTTCAGGGAACCACTGTGAAAATTCTGCCAGTTGTTAAGTACACTAATACCAGTTATGTACTCAGGAACTGGGGAAGTAACCACAGGGTGAGTCCATGGATTCTTAAGAGCCACTGTGAGATGGACTTGGGCCAGGATTTGATTTATAGTTTGGCCTCCATAAAGCACCTGATATAACCAAAGTTCATGTTTATGTTTCTGGTTCCAGATATTAGTAAAAGTTCAGACCCTGCAAAGGTCTGTGCATTTTCCCTTCTCAGGGTATAGATATTATGATAAGTATCTGTGAATCCCTTAGTGGGAGAAATGGGAGAATGTTTATTCTGTACTTGACTTGGTTCCAGACTTTCTCCTCCAGAGAACATGACCTCTACTGAAATCAATGGGCTCTGGCGTGAGAATTTACTCAGATATGGGATGTAAGTGAGAAATCCTGACTTTTCATTTGTAGCAGCTGACTTCAGCCTTCGACTTGTCAATTCTTGACTTTATTTGATTAAACAAGTACACTTAGACTTCGTGCCTCTTTTTTCTTCCTAAGAACACCATGGTCTTATCCCTTCTACCACGGCCCCTCTGTTTATGAACTGACTGAGTTTGAGTTAATAGTTGTGCAAATTGCTTTCTGCTTATGGTCGCCTCTGATGTTCATTCATTCAACTGACAGTACTGATGGGATGTGGACTGTGTGCCAGCTACTGTTGCAGACATTGAGGGTGCTGTCAGGAACCAAAGAATAAAGTCCCATCCTCACAGAGCTTACATTATAGTTGGACATTCACATTGTCCAACAATCACTAAATATATACTTAGAATTTGTTAGCATGACTATAATTTGGCAGCAATAGTAAACATTTTAAATTCTGTTTAAGTATCAAATAGAGTGCTGTGAACTCACAATTTATAAATAGTAACTGCTGTAAGTTGTGAAGGTATAAGTTGTATTTAGTTATGTACTTCCTATTTTTTCCTTTTCCACTTCTTGTAGACATTAGAACCATCTTTATGGTAACTGATATGCACAGATGTTGAAAATCCTAGACCATATCTGTAGTGTTTATAATACATATGTAGTATTGTGTTGTTAAAAGGCAAAAAAAAGTGTATTTTTAAATTTTAGTGCTGGGAGTTGAGCTGTTGTAGAAGGATGTTGAATCTATAAACCACAGCTTCAGAGTATTGCCTGGAAAATATGCTTGGTTGACCTAGAAATTTAGGTTGGCACATTTGCATGTATAATATGTAAGAGGAGATTAATGTATTATGCACACAGTAAATATATACTCAGTAATATTAAAGATGAGTTAAATATGTATCATACCAGAGTAGTGATGCTTAACTAGGAGAATGGACAGAATTAATTGAGAGTCTTAAACACCTTAAAAGCCTGTAATATGAATTCCAACCATACTGGAACTGGAGGTTCTGATGTTCTGTAGGTTTGTGGTAGAGTCTGGGCATCTGTATTTGTTAGTAGCTCCACAGGTGATTGGGATGCACAACAAGCATGTATAAACATTGTGTAAAAGGTACAGAAAGTCTGGTTTTAATTCAGTGCAAAAGAACTCTCTTACAAATATTTTATCTGTTAAGAGTCAGCATAAGTAGGATATCAAAATAAAATGGAGAAAGTTAGTACTAATATTCAGACATATGCTTATATACATACTATTATTGGCCAAAGTAAACTGTGCTAAACAATTTCTTTTTATTTTCATCATGAACGAAATGTTTCCACCTCATATGATATTGTTTATATTAGTGTAAGTCTAAGACATCCCCATATTTCTTTCTAGACTACTTTTGCTATAACCTCTACAGCAAAGGCAATATAACCGAGTGAGTTCAGATTACTTATATTTCCCATCTTTACCATCCACCTGTATTCTCATTAATTTTTTTATTCATGTATATAAATGGGTGTGGTTGTGATGTCTATTCTTGGACATTATCTTTTTCTCTTGTTTTCTTTCTTTGTGGAGATATCTCCATTGGAAAGCCACCATGAGTCTCTCAACTGATGAATGCCGTGTTGTTCTGTCCAAATCTCCCCCATTAGAACCAAGTCATTCATTTTTTTTTCTTTTTTTTTTCCCGCCTGCAAGGATGTTGACTGCCCACAGGCCACAGCTGAGTCACACTGTAAGGATGGCCTGTATCTGAAGGAGTGGCCTTGCCCAAGTTATGTCATCTCTCGGGCACAGCTTTCATCCACTGACCAGTCAATATAGGAGACAAAGGCCTGTCCCTCTTGCTTTCACACAGCTCTGCAAGGCTTCTCCTCCAGAGGTCTTGGAGGATCTGCAGGGGCTTGGTTGCAATTACATTGCAGTTCAACTTCCGCTGCCCAGTCCTGCTTCTGTCAACCCCCACCAGTGTTGAACCCCAGGGAATTCCCCAATAAACCTTCTGCAGTTAAATCTCTATCTCCAAGTCTCTATCCAGGGGACCAGACCTAAGAGAGGCATCTTCTGTGATTGGTGAATATGCAAGATGGAGGCCTGCATGCATTTCTCAGCCCTCTGAGGGTTTTTCTTGTAGATCTCTTATTTTCTGTGAGTGTATGCTTATTTTCCAGGTCATGGTCTTGTCACTGAAGGACCCTGGCCTTCCAGGAGACAACCGTGGTGTATTGCCACCTGAGACAGGGTGGAGTCACTTGCTCCATATCTAAAGTCATGTTCTTTGATCAGCCTTATATATAATAATCATCTTTTGATCTCTGTCTAATTGTTTCATCTATCTTCTAGTTAGGAACTCAGGCATGGTAAGACATCTGTGTGACTTATTGAACCATCTAAAACTCCATTGAATATTACCTCATTGGGTTATCATGACAATTAAATGAAATATGTTTAAATTGCTTAGCATAGCATCTGTGCATGCATGCTAAGTTGCTTCAGTTTGTGTCTGACTCTGAGAGCCTATGGACTGTAACCCACCAGGCTCCTCTGTCCATGGGATTCTCCAGGCAAGAATTTGGGAGTGGGTTGCCTTGCCCTCCTCCAGGGGATCTTCCTGAACCCAGGGATCAAATGCACATTTCTTATGCTTCCTGCATTGGTGGGTGGGTTCTTTACCACTCGTGACATCTGGGAAGACCCCAGCATAACATCTAGTATTAAGTAAGTACTTGAAAAATGTTGCTTTTAATTATTTAAAATAATATGACTCAACATTATGTATATTTTTAAATGTATTCAATTTATCCAGATTCAGATCCCTCTGAGTAGTTTTTGGAAGTTTTGATACTGGTATGAAAAATGAAGATCAAGGGGAATTTATGTATTAAATTTTGGGTTTTGGTCAATAACCATCAAACCAACCTATATCTACCACCTCGAAGTTCAGTTGCCTATCTGTGATCTTCAAAGTTTGCACAAAGATGGTTTTAGTTCTCCCCTCCTCTCTCTGATTAGTAGCATGTATGTTTATAAATCTTTCTAGGCAACAGAAGAAGCATCCAATGACAATTCTCTGAGTCTTGGACTCTCATTCATTCATTCAACTAGCGTTCATTGGTCACTTACTCTGCACTAAGCTTTGAGTTAATAAAGCTTACATGTGCTATTTTATTTAATCTCCCAGGAAGAGAACTCCTGTGCTATCATCATTTCCTAGTAGCTTAATTGAAATTTCTTTTCTAGAGGACTTTATAAAGCATTGCACATCTTGACACAATTTAAAAACAATTATGTGCAAAGGTAGGATAACGAGTTGCATTTATTTTCAGTGAGCATCCTTCTGCTTAGAATTAAATAACAGGAATGATGCCAAGAGTGAACTGTGAAGAGGGCCATTTTAAAGACTTATCCATGTGTAGAAATATGGATCATCACATGAACATGAGATGATTTGGGTTTTGGGATCATGCAGGCCTTGGTGGTAGTGGTGGTTTAGTCACTAAATTGTATCCAACTGTTTGCAGGCCCATGGATGGTAGCCCGACAGGCTCCTCTGTCCATGGGATTTCCCAGGCAATAATAGTGGAATGGGTTGCCATTTCCTTCTCCAGGGGACCATCTCAACCCAGGAATCGAACCTGCGTCTCCTGCATTGCAGGCGATCTTCTGCACTGCAGGTGGATTCATTACCGACTGAGACACCAGGGAAGCCCACATGCAGACCTTAGATGAAATCAAAGACTAACTAAATAAATTATATTGGCCATTTCAGTCCTTGAAGATCATTGTATAAATTAAACAAAATAACCCAAGAATTACTACAGTGAATTTCCTGGAAAGGAGTACTCCTTCAATAAAAGGTAATGGTGCTACTAGTAATAGTACTAGTAATAATGGTCACACTATTAAGTCAGCAAAATAAAATCCAGTTATGGCAAATGCCATTCAACAGCTATCACCTTCCATTTCCTTAACAGAACCCTCATTTTGTACAAGTGCTAGACAGTTCTAGAACTAAGGGAAGTTGGTTTTTCCTACCCCACCAACTCATGAAGATAAGTCATAATTGGTCTGAAGAAGGCATTAAGATCTCATTCCCCTTGAGCTGTTTCGTGTATGACTGTCTCAAGCTCTCCAGGACAGAAGGAAATTTTCTGAGGAGCTTTTGGGAAATGTTTTTCATTCCTGATAAAAAGGAGAAAGGTGCACAGGAATATCTCTTGTCATTACGGCCTCAGCCCCTTCCTCCTCCCCTGGCTGGGTGATGCTCAGAATGACTCAGAATGCTCAGATGCTCAGAATGCTCTGGTGACTCTGAGGTGACAGGCATAAGGAAGAGCAGATACCCTTCTGAGGAAGCCAGAGCAGAAAAACTGCAAAAGCAAAACCTCTTGAAGGTGCCTAAGCTATTGGTTGTTGAATATTCTACCACTTGAAAATCACGGTTGGCATTCACAAAATAGTCATCAATAGGCACCTGTTGGCATGCTTCTTCATCTGTTGGCAATAATGATTATGATAAGGAGAGAAATTAGTTCAAGGTAGTCATCACAGGATATTGCAGTGATCATTGATATTGCAATGGCCATCTTCCTTATTAAGGTGATGTCTGAAGAACTACTGAAGCACTTTCTGCCAGTTCTGTCTTTGGTGGGGAAAGTGGCACAGCTGTATTCTGGAGTTTTCCCAGTGTACTCTACTTTTGGAGGATCACACGTGGTCTCTTCAGCAATTTTGCATCGGTAGGTCATATCTGCCTGGAGTTGAAGAGGACTCCATGCAGGGCATGTGCCGGTTTACTCTGGAGTAGGAATCAGAGGTGCTGAAGGCCAAGCATTATCTCCCTTCCCTGCCTTCTCCTCTCCTGGTTAATCTCTGCTGAGACTGGCTTGGTGATGCTGAGCACTGAGTGTTCTCTGATGGCTGGGACTGTCTTACAACAGGGGGCTAGAACACAAATATTGGTGTCCCACTAGTTTTTCAGCAGTACTCGTCACAGGGCAGGGCCAGGCACCAACACAGCTACTGAATGGGGGCCTTCTTTTCCTTCATCTTCTTTCCTCCAGCTTAAACTTCTGGGGCTGCAGAGAAGAGCGATCTAAGGTCCACAGGGAAACTATGAAACAACAGTATTGGAGAGTTTATAGGAATTCTCTGCTTATCGAGACCACAAGTCATAGAATGACTGTCAATTAATTGGGGAGGTTGTTGGGAAAGTGAATGTGGCTTACCACAATACATTATGGCTCAGACGGGGACATCACTTAGCTAGTGACAGCTCTGTCAAACAAAATCACATCAATGATTCATAAAAATCAACAAATGACTTGGAAATAATTGGAAGACTTGATGGATAATGCATTTAACATAGAAAACAGTTCACTTCCAGCATAAAAGGAAATGTATATTAACTTTTTGAGTAACACATTTATTCGTATGTTTACTATATTACTGTCATGGTTGGTATTTATTTGAAACATCACTTTTGCTTGCAGTTAAGTGCTTCTAACTGAGGGATCTCAATGGAGAGAAGGAAGAGCTGTTTCATCCAGGAATCAATATAAAGAGTTGACTCTCCAGTGGAAGTTTTAGTCTGGCAACATAGAAATAAAAGACAAATTCTACCAACATTGGTAAACTCCAGCATCTTTTGAAAATCTCCTTGGCACTACTCTCCTTGTTGTGCCTATGTCAGGGTTATTTGAAGTTGTCTCTTGCTCAGTCCAATGTGAATAAGAAGACACAGAACCACATTTTTTATTAAATGTGAAGCCCAGACTTTGGTACATTTCAGCTGTGAAAAAAAGAGACAGGGAAATAGTCCATGTTTAACTCACTCTTTAATGAAAGACTTTCCATCACAAGTATTTCCTCCTTTGTGAGTAAGCTGTACCTAGAATACTGAGACTAAGAAGCTCGGTTTTCACTTGTGAAAACATTACAGGCAGGTACATGGATCTTTAACATCACCCCACAATTTTTAAAAAATAATCTCTCTGATGTTAATTATACTTTTATAAAGGCTAATTATCATATTGAAGATAAATATGGAAATGATGAAATTAAAATAAGTAAATTTCTTTAAGGCCATTCCTTTAAATAGGTACTGTGAAGTGTCAGTTTTCATTTTTTATTCCATTGAGTCCTAGTTATCCTTCATGGCTTCTTAAAGGGCACTGTGTAATGGGAAATTCCACTGGGTGAGTCGGCAAGACTTCTATGACTATATCAGACATTGAATCTTTACTTCTTTTCTTTTTATATGTTGGGGTTCCACAGGAGGTTAAGCAATATTTTTCTTAATAATCAAATACAGGGGACTTCCCTGGTAGTTCATGGCTAAGACTCTGAACTCCCAATGTAGGACCCTGCATTCCATCCCTGGTCAGTGAACTAGATCCTACATCCCTCAAGTAAGAGTTCACACCCACAACGAAAGATCCTGCATGGTGCAACCTAGCACAACCAAATAACTAACTAAATAAAAATTAGAAAACAATCAAATACATATTCACACTCAGTAAAATATATCTATTTTATATATACAATCTGAGGCTTTTGACAAATGTGTTTATCCATGGACATTAGTGTTGTGTACAGTGTTTAGCTATTTTCAGTAAAGTTGTAATGAACATTTGTGTAAAAGTTTTAAACTTGGGGGCTTTTTTCATTTTTATTGGGTAAATACTTAGGAATATAATGGCTGGGTAGCATAATTATAGATTTGATCCTATAAAAATTTGCTGAACTGTTTTCCAGAATGGTTGTGCTATTTTGTACTTTTATATTCCTACCAGTTCTAGTTGTCCCAAATCCTCACCAAGACTTGAAATAATGTCTTGTTAATTTTAGTCATTCTAGTGGATATGGAGAGCTATTTTATTGTGGTTTTAATTTGTTTTTCCCTGATGACAAATGATACTGAGCATCTTCTGATGGATTCAATGGTCATCTGTATATCAAGTCTTATGAAGCACCTTTTAAAATCTTTCATCCATTTTTTTGACTTTTAACTTTTTAACTGAGTTGTTTTTCTTTGTATAGAGTAGTGTGGGTTCTCTCTATATTTTGAATTTAAGTCTCTTGTTACATATATATATAATAAAAGTATTCTCCCATCTATGGTTGACTGTTCATTTTCTGAAAGGTGACTTTTAAAGAGCAGAGTTGTTTAATGTTGAAAACTTCTAGTTTATCATTTTTTTTTTTCTGTTTAATGTATTTTATTTTCTGAGAAATGTTTGCCTGCCCCAAGGTGGTGAAATTTTAGTTTTAATTTTAATTCAATGATTTCCTTCAAGTTAATTTTAGGATGTTATGTTGGGCAAAGGTCAAGTTGTTTTTTCCAAATAGATATCCAGTTCTCCAGGACCATCCTTAACCATGTATGTGTGGGTTTATTTTTTGGATTTTCTATTTTTTTCTCTTTCATCTACATATTTATTCTTTCACCGGTCCCACATTCTCTTGATTGCTGTAGCTTTATAGTAGGGTTTTAAATTGAGTATAGTCCTCCATGTTTATTTTTCAAAGTTCATTTGACTGGTCTAGATTTTTATCTCTATGTAGATTTTAGAATCAGTATGTCAATTTCTACGAAAAGCTTGCTGGAATTCTTACTAGGATTGTACCCCACCCATAAATAATTATGTTACTTCCCACATATTTCTCATTCTGGTTACTTCTGCTTGCTTTCTATAGATTCCAGTTCCTATATGGTGTCCTTTTCCTTCTGCTGGGAGATTTTCTTTTAATATTTTTTCTTTTCACAGATCTACTGGTAATGAGTCCTATTGGCTTTAATCTGTCTGTCAAAATCTTTATTTTAATTTTATTTTGAAGGATATGTTTTATACATGTGTATCTTACAGTTTATGTTTATTTTTTCAGATATAATGTCAACATTCTTATTAATGCTGCCCTGTTTATAATGTTACTTTTTCTAAAGCTACTTCTAAGATTTCCCCCTGTTTTGTTCATTGAGAGCCTTGCAACTATGGGTTTACAGTTTTTACCAAATATTGAAAACTTTTAGATATTATCGCCTCAAATATTTTTTTCATCTTTTTTCTTTTCCGGGACTTCAATTTCATGGCTGTTACACTGTTGATGTTTTCCCTCAGGTCACTGAAGATTTAATCATTTTTTTTAATCTTAAATAAAAATGCTTTAACTTGAATAGTTTCTATTTCTATGTATCCAGATTACTATTTTTATGTAGTCTCTAATTTGATGTTAAGCCAATTGAATACATTTTTTCAAATATTTTATTTTTCATCTCTAGGAATTCCATTTAGTTCTTTTGTATGTCTTCTATTTCTCTCCTAGTGTGACAAGCAGTATAGTTATTTGCTAATCAGTTTTATCCTTTCAAGTTCAATTTTTAGACTTTGTTACGGCAGATTTGGGCTTCCTGGGTGGCTCGGCAGTAAAGAAGCTGCCTACAGTGAGAAGATGCAGGAGACCTGGGTTTGACCCCTGGGTCAGGTCGATCCCCTGGAGGAGGGCGTGCAACCCACCCCAGTATTCTTGCCTGGAGAATCCCATGGACAGAGGAGCCTGGCAGGCTGCAGTCCATGGGTCACACAGAGTTGGACACGACTGAAGTGACGAAGCAGGAGCACGATGGCAGGTTTGGGCTTCCCACGTGGTGCTAGTGGTAAAGAACCTGTCTGCCAATGCAGGAGATGTAAGAGACACAGGTTCAGTCCCTGGGTTGGGAGGATCCCCTGGAGGAGGGCATGGCAACCCACTCCGATATTCTTGCCTGGAGCATCCCATAGACAGAGGAGCCTGGCAGGCTACAGTCCATAGGTTCACACAGAGTTGGACACAACTGAAGCAACTTAGCATGCGTGCATGTATGGCAGGTTTATAGAAAGGATAGTTTGTTCTAAGGATAGTTTCGTCCTAATACTTAAGTGTGAGTTTTCCAGAGTCTTCACTATGTGTTCTGTGTGTTCAGTGAGGAATTCCCACTCTTGACTGCTGGAAACTCAAGTGTCCTGTACCGCTGTGTGAGCTTTGGGAAGGAGTGAGATGCAGTTTCCTGGTACTTTTTCCTTTTCTGATAATTGTTCTGTGCCCAGCATTATGGAGGACCAGTATGAGCTTTTGCAGGTTAGCAGTAAGCCAGATTTTCTAGGGGACTTGTCTGGAGTGTCTAGCAGTCATTCTTTGTGAAGCACTCTCTTTACTGGTACTCTGCTTTATACATTTCAGCCACCTTTCCCCCACAACTTGGATTTCTGTCTCCTCATCTCAATGAGAATGCAGAATTCTTCCCTGAGAAATGGAATAGAAAGTGCCTATAGGCAGAAAGCCTAGATGATTCTAGGATTCATCTTATTTTCCTTTATTTTGTGACTGCAAAATTCTGTCCTTGGTTTGCTATATTGGAATATGGATATTTTGTCTAATTTTCTGGCTGTTTATGGCAAGAGGACAAGTCCTGTAGCAGTCAATCATTGTGACAAAAAACAATATCTCTAATTTTTAAGGGCATTTCTCCAACTGAAATTATCTGAAAACCATCCCCATATATCTGTTTCTAAACTGTATACACATAAATACTAGGTTGAATTATATAAATGAACAGAATTATGTAAATAAAACATTATTTTCTTAAAGAAGTAGTTTGAACTATAAACAAGTCATCGCCATATGTCCAGATATTCTAGAAAGGAAAGTTTTGAATATGTCCCACTTTTGGATCTCCATGTCACAATCCTGGTTCTATCACATCCTATGTCTATAATCTGGGAAGGACTTATGCAATAAAGAAGGCATTATGAAACAAAAAGATTTGTAGGTAAAGAACCACCCAGAAATAAATACAAAAGCTATGTGTGTGTGTTGTGGGGATTCAGTGCTAAGGGAAGGTGTTGCAAATCTGGTAGCATCTGGAGTTACTGTGCAGAATTAGTTAAGTATTCTGGGAACTGAACATTAGTGGGGCTATCTTGAGAATAAAATCCATTAATGAATTTGCTTCTGGACTCTTTGTTCTATAATTTTAAGTGATTCTGTCAGTTGGAAACTCATTTGGTGATGTAGTTGACCTTTAGTAAACCTCAGTGTACTCACTAATGTATCAAAAGAATTACTGGTGATGCATCCTGATGATAGATTAACACCATAATATGGCACTGGAGTAGAGCTTTCATACTATATTCCTCCAAAGGACCGTCCAGGGAACGACAGATCCCAAAGATGATTCCATTTAATTAGCCTGGGAAGTGCCGTGATATCATGAACTGTTCTACTCCTTTAGATATAGGATCATTCAGAGATAGGCCTAGCATGGTGAGTGTTTCCCTGGTGGCTCAGCTGGTAAAGAATCCGCCTGTGATGCGGGAGACCTGGGTTCGATCCCTGGGTTGGGAAGATCCCCTGGAGAAGGGAAAGGCTACCCACTCCAGTTTTCTGGCCTGGAGAATTCCATGGACTGTACAGTCCATGGAGTTGCAAAGAGTCGGACACGACTGAGCGACCCTCACTAGCATGGAGAAGTTGATCCCTGTGTCTCCTAGAAAGAGACTGTTCTGTTATCTAGAATTTTCCTATAGAAAAATTTCCATTTTGGAGTTTCTTAGCTTTGTATGTTCTCAGTAATCAATTTGAATATGTTCTATGCCTGGAACTAGATTGCAAGCATATATCAGAGGTGCCGTTAAGCGGCTATGTTTTTAATGGAGCCTGGCCAGGCAAACACATATATCAGATATGGTGCAGTGTTACTTTCTTTCTCTCTGTTAGTGTGGAGCGAAGAGGCAGGACTGACAATTTGAGAGTGAAGACTGAGGGTAATGAGAAGATTTCATTTTGTGCATTATTTCTGAGAATATGGTAGCAGTTACCTAAAAGATTGTTTCGAGAGAGATTCTGAGGCAATAGTCAGGCACTGCAGGAAAGTATGCCGTGATCAATTAATGGGGACTGCGCTCGAAGTCTGGGTAGAAGAGGAGAAAGCAGAAGCACTATTTTGTTTTTTTTGGCATCCCTTGCAAGTGGAAACTAAGATTGCTATAAACTATATTTTAAGAAAAGAGAAGCAGGGGCCCCACAAGTACAGAGTGAGATTGCTGTGCTATACTGTAATGTGCTTGAAAGTTAAGCTCTGAAATGTCAGTATAGGCTGGGTAAGGAAGGTGATATATGTGCAATAGTGAGTGAATATTAGAGAGAGTATGAATGGCTTTATTGAATGGAAAACATCAGAGTGAATTTTAGATTTCCTTGGAGATGATTTTCATGCATACAAAAGGCTATTTTCAGTTATTTTAAAGTAATATTCTATTTATTCACCTTATAAATTCAGAAACTTTGTTTTTCCGTTAGTCTTGGTTCATCTTATTATTCTATTTTTAAGTGGAGCAAATTTTGATGATTATTTTGACTAGTCTGGTTTATTTTATAAACTTGGTCTATTAAGTTGCTTCAAATCTTTTAAACTTAATTTAACCTATTTCTTTTTAAACAGTTCAAAGGTACAACTAATTGTCAAAATCATCCCAAATACTTGAACATTTCCAGAAAGTCTAATACATTCCTTATGGTGAATCAAAAAGTATTTACCAAGATTAAATACCATTATATTTTTCAAACAGAAAAAGTTTAAGAATAGTCGCTCAGTGAACACAAGGCTAATCTGTTAGATCCTTTAAAGTGTCAAATTATTTTAGAGTTAATTTAAATATAAAACGCAGACTCCTAAGTTCAAATTAAGTCCTTAGCTTATCATCTTGTAACCTCTTTGATTTAAAAACAGGTAAAGATTGTTTGCTTTAATATAGAATTTTAAAAAATCCCCATATAAAAACCCAATAGAAGACAGATATTAAATTTTTCATGGGATATCAAGGTATAAAGTAGGAAAGATAGTTATCCCAGGATTCCAAAGGTCCATGGAAAACTCTATATTTCCATGAAATATATTTTTCAAAAATTACTTCTGTTGCAAACTTGGGCTACAATTATTCAAAACCAAGAAGGTTCCTGGCTTCTGGGACTCCCACTTTTTTTTTTCCAAAGTGAGGGAAGACTCACTATAACACAGAATTAACCATTCAAAGTATGCAAATCAGTGGCATTTAACATGCTCACAGTGTCACACAATCATCACCTCTACTCATTATCAAAATTTTTTCATCACCCAAAAAGGCAACCTTATACCCATTCATCAGTCATTCCCTAGCCCTTTCCCAGGTGGCACTAGTAGTAAAGAACCTGCCTGCGAATGCAGGAGACATGAGGTGAGGGTTTGATCCCCAGGTTGGGAAGATCCCCTGGAGAAGGACATGACAAACCACTCCAGTATTCTTGCCTGGAGGATCCCATGGACAGAGGAGCATATGGGCTACTGTCCATAGGACTGCAAAGAGTTGGACACGACTGAAGCAACTTACCATGCTTTCAGGTGTCAGCCCTTGGCATCTACTATTCTGCCTTCTGTCTCTGTGGATTTGCCTATTCTGAATATTTCTTATAAATTAAACCATATCATATATGGCCTTTTATGTCTGGCTTCCCTAAACTAGTATAATATCTTCAGGGTTCATTCATGTTGCAGTAGGTATCAATACTTCATTCCTTTTTATGGCTGACTAATATTCCATTGTATAGATGCACCATGTTTTGTTTATCCTGTCCAAAAACTGATGGACATTTAGGTTATTTTTACTTTCTGGCTGTTGTGTATAATAGTGCTTCTATGAACATTCATGTACAAGTTTTTGTTTAAATACCTGTTTTCAACTCCTCATTTTGAGGAGCTAAGAAACTTATCCACATTCAACAGCTAATACTGGAATTGGGATATGAATCTGGACTCCATGGTCTAAAATGTATATTTTTTCCAGGAGAGAACAATATTTTCCAGGGAAGAAAAGAGCCAAGGAGACAGTCAATTTTTTTTTTTGTAAAAGGATTTCAAACTACCATTTTCCTTTCATAGAAGAATCAAAAGGAATTTATTATTCCTCACATTCTAAAGTAGTCTATAATTACAAAGGGACAGAAAAGACTTAGAGAAGAAAGGGATATAATTGATTATAAATTATCCCCACATTTACATATGGACACTGTTTCTCCTACTTCCTTTCAACTTATGTCAGGGGGCTTCTGCTTTATAAACATTATTGACTAATATATCAGTTAGCTATTATCTGGAGGAAAAAGTCTCTGAGAGCAAACAGCATCATGCTTTGTCAGTGTCCTTTTGTAAATGATTCCCTCTAGTGGCTTGAAATTTTTGTCACTATGTTGACAAGATTTCTGTCTTTAAAAATATAAGCAAGAGAGACCCAGTATATTTGTTACTGATAGTAATCAAAATCACAACAGCAAAGCAATAATTCTGAAGGTTTCGTAATGACTGTCATTATATAGAGGAAACCAGGGTGATCTTTTAAAATATTTATCACACGAAGCTACATCCTGACTTTACATTCCAATTAGAATAAACTTCAGACTCTTTTCTGTGCCTTATAAAACCCCAAAGGCTTGAAGTCTGCCTGTTGCTCCATACTCTTGCTAGAATGTCAACCATCGGAGTTCAAGAGCTTCTCTGAGTCTGTGTCATTGTTTTGTCTCCAGCACTGGAATAATGCCTGGCAAATCTCTGGTGCCATTAGAAACATGTGAGTCTTCTCATGAATGAATGAGAAGTCTTCTCATTCTGAATGAGTATCTTCTCCTTCTCCTCTCTTGGTTTGATCTCCTCTTTTTTTTCAAAACCTTGAGCACATCAAACTCCTTATTGAATCATGGCCTTGGCATTTGCAATCCCCAGTTAGCTGGAATTTTCTCCTCCAGATCATCGCATGTAGAGGAAAATTCTTCACCTTCCTCAAGTCCCAGACACCATGAAGAGATCTTGTAAAGTAGATCCCTGCCCCTTTCATTATATCCTGTCACATCATTCTGTATGTTTCCTTCACAGTCACACTTTGCAAAAGCTTATTGATATATTTGCTTGTTTCTCATTTGGTTTCTCTCAAGATGGCAAAATGTCAAGGTCCAAGTCTTGCCTATTCCTTATAGTATATTAAGTACATAAGGCAGTGCGTACTATGTGGTGGTCCCTCTTTCATTATAAATGCATTGAATAAGTGAACCAATGGCATATCACTGGGGAATTTTCAAAGTAAGTTAAAGTTGATTGACTGTAATAATCTTCAACAATCTCAGTGACCCTGATTTTCTCAAAAGTCCACTTTGGATTATTACATTTAAGAGGCAGAATATAGCAGAGTTACTTAGCCCTGAGGCTTTCCTTTGGAACAACATTGGGATGGATCACTTAGCTGACTTATCATAGGTTGGCCAAGTGGGTGAAGTTTTGAATGATTTCACACATCCCTTGGCAATGTATGACATCTACTGTGAGAAAGGCCTAAGCCTTATGGCCTTTGGTACCCTAATTTTCAGTGGTGAACTCAACTGATGGACCCCAGGAAAGGACTAGATATTCTTACGGCTCTATCAGAGAGCAAAGCAGTTTAAATGCAAAGAGCCCAAACTTTGGAGTTGGAACTTGATTTGAATTTTAGCTCAGAGACTGAATAGCATTATAATCCAAGGCAAGAGATTTAATGTCTCTGAACCTCTGTGTCTTTGTCTAAAATGCATAAAGAATAATGAATGCCACACAGAGTTGAGGAATAATGAAGCTGAGACTAAGGTAAAGGTCCCCTGATATTTGCTGGGGTGCTTAACTGTTTATATAAGGTGAAAGGTACATTTCAAAGGGAACAGGATGTGAAAAGGCTCTGAGACAGGAGAGAGAATATGACCCATCTGAAACACTGAAAGATGGTGATACATGATCTGAGCCAGTGAGCAAAAAGGAGGCCGATAGGAGATGATGCTGGAGAGGCAGGAAAAGTGAAACATGCAGGGACTTAGAGCAATGGGAAATCAGAAAACAGTTTCAAGCAGGGAGTAACACAATTCATGTTTCACTTTGCTTTTTTTTAATGTTTTGGCCATGGCATGGGATCTTAGCTCCCCAACCAGGGACCAAACCTGTGCCCCTGAAGTGGAAGCTTGGAATCTTGACCATCAGACTTTCAGGGAAGTCCCTCACTTTGTTTATCATGTGTAACACACTAAATGTTTCATGATTCATGAACTACTGGGTTAACTTTTGAATTCAGACCTGCTGACTTCAGAGTTTCACCTTTTCCCCATAAAACAGCCTAGCATTCTCAACAGGTACACATTCGTCCTTTAATAAGGGCTTTAAATGTCTAACCCACTAGCTGTGTGACCTCTGGTAAATTATTGACCCTTGCTATATATCACTGCTCACATCTCTAAGACTGTTACTATGTGTGTGTTCAGTCATGTCCAACTCTTTGTAGCCCCATGGACTGTAGTGTGCCAGCCTCCTCTTTCCATGAAATTTTCCAGGCAAGAATGGAAATTTTAGTATGAAATTTTGGAAATTTTAGTATGAGTCTCTCTTTGGCTTACTGTGAGGTCAAAATAAGCTAAAGGGGCTTAGAGCTCTTAGAAAGAAAATAACAGCATAAATTTAAGGAAGCTGGCATTGTTTTTAATGTTATGGTTGAAAGATGATGGCTTTACACCATGAATTCCCCTGTATAATTTGCTTTGTAATGGCAAAATGAAATGGCCCTAAAGAAGTCTAGACATAGCTGGCCTCCCTGGTATTAGTGAAGCTGAATAATACAGTGGGGTTGCCATTTCCTACTCTAGAGGATATTCTCAGCCTGAGGATCGAACCTGCATCTCCTGTGGTGGCAGGAGAATTCTTTATAACTAAACCACCTGAGAAGCCCACATTTTGAAAATTAAATGAGTTGTAAATGTTTTGCACGAGGTACATACTAAATATCTATCTGATACAACAATCAAAATCATTATTTAGCCTTAGAGATAGGGTCAGGGTAAATATAAGATACTTTAGGAAGCTGATGAGGAACTTGTTTTGTGAGAGGTGCTTCTTTCTTTGTCTCTCAGTTGAACTCCACCAAACAAGCTGTTCGTACAAGGCAGAAAGTCAAGAGACACATGTCCTAACCTCACCTCTGCTGAACATTACTTTCATCTCCTTAGATCAGTTATTATCTCTGATTCTCAGTTTCTCCATCTGTAATGGGAATTGGAAATTTTAGTATGAGTCTCTCTTTGGGTTACTGTAAGGTCAAAATAAGATAAAGGGGCTTAGAGCTCTTAGAAAGAAAATAACGACATAAATTTAAGGAAGCTGGTGTTGTTTTTAATGTTGTGGTTGAAAGGTGATGGATTTACACCATGAATTCCCCTGTATAATTTGCTTTGTAACAGCAAAATGAAATGGCCCTAAAGAAGTCTAGACATAGCTGGCCTCCCTGGTAGTAGTGAAGCTGAAGAAATATCATAAGATAAATGCCCCAAGGCAAAAAAGTCATTCACTTTTTGATTCAGGAAGAATCTAAATATCTTCCTCAGAACTCAGATAGTCGTTCATAAATTTCTTCCAGTGTGTTTCTGTGACTGGGAGGCAAGAATACACTGTATCCATTTTATAAGATGAGCAGCTGACTTGCCTAGGGTCACAGAGTAAATCAGCAGTGATTAGACTCTATTATTTCCTGATTTGGAGTTCAGAATCAGAACTTACTAGACTTAATTGATGTCCCAGCTTGATTTTGGAATTCACTGGACCTTTCTATTAAACTATGTCACAGACCATCATGGCAGAATAATTCTGAGATTTCTTCCCACTTAACCTGTCAGTCAGTCTTTATGTTCTGTGTGCTTAGTCACTCAGTCGTGTCTGATTCTTTGCGACCTCATGGACTGTAGCCCACCAGGCTCCTCTGTCCATGGCGATTCTCCAGGCAAGAATACTGGAGTGGGTTGCCATGCCTTCTCCAGGGGATCTTCCTGACCCAGGGATCTAACCCTCATCTTTTATGTCTCCTACATTGGCAGGTGGGTTCTTTACCACTAGCACCCCCTGAGAATTATATTATTTCACATATAATATATATGAAACTGAAAGTCTCTCAGTCGTGTCTGACTCTGCAACCCCATGAACTATACAGTCTGTGTATTTCTCCATGCCAGAATACTGAATCGAGTAGCCTCTCCCTTCTCCAGGGGATCTTCCTAGCCCAGGAATTGAACCAGGATCTCTTGCATTGCAGGCGGATTCTTTACCAGCTGAGCTACCAGGGAAGCCCCCGTTTATGTGATGAGCTTGCTATTTGCCAGTTATGCTGCTGTTTTTTAAGGATCTGCAAATACTTGCCTCAGAGCAGGGCCAACTTAAGACCAAGTTGTGAAAGAGGCCAAGCTTGCTGTGTTATTAATCTCCTTGGACAAGTTATGTATCTCTGATTCTGTTTCTCCATCTGTAATGGGAATTGGAAATTTCCCATTCCCATTCCCAAAGCCCCAGTTATTCCTGGTCTCCTTTTTTCAAGATCTACTGTAGTTATTCTCCTCCCACCATTTTACATCAAAGTTTACCTTTCCAATGTTCTGTTTCCAGTGCCTGTGAGAGATGAATTCTTAATATCACAAGGGAGGTAATAGGCACTTAATTGAACTATCCCAAGAATTTTCTGAATCCTAGATTTTTATACTTAAGGATGATTTCATTTTTATTTTTGTGTCTTCTGTAGATTCATTTTCTAAAAAAAATGTAGCTATCAAGCCAACTGCATATATTAAGTGATAATTAATCTGTTTTCCCATATTTAATTAACAAGGGACTTAAACAGCTGCTATGCAGAGCTCCTGATCAGCATGAGATATAAGCAGTATGACCATCCTGAGATGATTCTATCCAGTAAAAAGCAAGGAAATTTCCAGCCTTGCCATATGCAAACGGAGAACTTCATTAGGCTTTAAAAATAGCAAAAATTTTGCTCTTGAAAATCTATGTTCCTCTGTTTAAAAATACTTCATTTTTGGAGACCTAGGCTAAGGACCACTGACTTAACCGAAGTCATCGCTCTTGGGTTAAATGTTAGGGTAAACATTTTAAGGGGTTCTCAAGGTCTATGAAGATTTTTTTTTTAGGGCCAGCATCTTAGCTGAATGTTCAAGAAACATTTTTACCATGATGCACAAATATTTGCATTAACTGATAAATGCCAGGAATTAATAGGTCAAGAGAAATAAATTTCTGCCCTTTGCCTTAATGAAATGACAGTGTAGGGAGAGCAGACTTTAAGCATTCTTTATTTATGAGTAGTTTCTGGTTTCTAACTTCCGCCTCTGAGGAAATGTGGAACAAAATCTGTGACCAAATAAAATAATGAGGAAAATGAGGAATGCAGCTACTTTGCCTATAGAAAAGATTTGTTGTTGTTTGTCAAGAAAGAACCATGGGCCCGTCCTCCTAAAACTTTTCCATTGGGCTTTATAAGACATTTAATTTCATCCTTGGCTAGCATTTCATTTAGCATTGCTACAAGAAACATTTATGTGACTCTTTTTTTCTATTTTGTTAATTAATTTGTGGAGAGAAAATCTTTTCTACCTGAAGCTTGATATTTAGGAAATGAAACACTATCATATCCTCATACTGATTGAGCCTTTCAGATTTATTATCCAGATATACCATATATCACATCACATCATATCATATTGTGACTCAAAAATAGTCTTTCTGTAAGTAAACACTAAGCTCTTCAGCCTGACCTAGGAGATGTTTTTGTTGTGACATAATAGGAGACAGAGTATATTTAAACCTGACCTCATGCTCTTTAATTCTTAGTTAACGTTCAAGGATCAATTTAAGTGCTGCTTCTTCCAAGAAGGACTTCCCAGGTGGCACAGTGGTAAAGAATCCACCTGCCAATGCAGGAGATGAAAGAGATACAGGTTCAATCCCTGGGCTGCAATGGGAAGATCCCATGGAGGAGAAAATGGCAACCCACTCCAATATTCTTGCCTGGAAAACTCCATAGACAGAGGGGCCTGGCAGGCTACAGCTCATGGGGTTGCAAAGAGCTGGACACGGCTGAGCACAGATGCACAGGGCTCTTCTGAGAAACCTTACCTGCTGGCACTAGCTGGATATGAATGCTTTTTTTTTTCCCTGTGAGCCCTATATCATTTTTAAATTCTCTTATATGCTGTCTTAGATCAGAGTCATGTACTTATTTTATTTCTCACCTTAGATGGTGGATTCTTTTAAGTGAGGGCCTTTTTGAAAGTTTATATTCACAAAAGGCGTAGATTGGCAGAGTCCTTGATTATATGTACTGATTGAGTGAGTGAATGAACTCAGTCCTTAGTTCTTAATATTGGGGAACCAAAGTACATATATCTCTTAGTGTTCAGTGTATTGTGAGCTATTTACTTGGGCCATAAGATATTTGGAAGAAATGATCTGACTCTGCTGGAAATGGAGATGGGGCTAATGAGGGCATTTAAATTTTTTTTTTTGTTTTGTTTAATAAAAAACTCGCCAAAAACAGTGGGAAGGAGAGAGAAAAGTTTCCATGGCAACCTCCAACGCTGTACCTCTGAAGATTCAGTTTATACATTTAAAAAAATGTGCCTTCATTTATTCTTCCCATGGAGACTGGGCCTTAGTTAACTGCAAAAAAGTTTTATGGAGGAGGTTTTAATGATACCTGCCAATTTGGGGGAAGGTAAAGAGGAAAGAAAGCTTACCATAGCTGGTGAAATATACCCAGACTTCTGCACTTTTTGACTTTCCAGAATAAATGATGTGATGACGGGAGGAGTAAAGCTGGGGTTCAAACCTTGCCCAGAAGGAATATGACTGGACTGACCTAATGCCATGTTTGTCCACATTACCCATCTCATTATGTGGTTGTATTAGTCACTAAGTCATGTCCAACTCTTTTGTGACCATGGACTATATCTCGCCAGGCTTTTCTGCCTATGACATTCTCCAGGCAAGAATACTGGAGTGGGTTTCCATTTCCTTCTCCAAAGGATCTTCCTGACCCAGGGATCAAACCCATGTATCCTGACTTTCCTGCATTGGCAGGCAGATTCTTTACCACTGAGCCACTTGGGAAGCCCCCATTTCATCATACTGTTAGCTTGAAAGAAGCCTTAGTAAATACAGTTAAATTGATCATCAAATGCAACTCTCTTTTGGTGTAGGAAATATATGAGTTCAAAATCAACATATGTTTATCAAGAAAGGTAGAGGGATAAATCTTGACATTAAAGTTAACTAAAAAATCTTAGCTGCCCAGGCATTTACTAGCCATATGGAATTGAAGAGTTACCTAATTTTCCACAAGCCAGTATTTCATCATGTGTATATCAAGGACAGTACATACCCTATTGGGGACTTTGTGACATTGAAAAGACCAGAACAGGTCATGACATACACTAAGATCTCAGAAAACATTAGCTGATGATGATAGTGACGTAATGATGGGAGTGATAGTTGTGATGTGATGATGATTTCCTTCTGTAAATAGAACAATGTTATGGATCGAGAATAAAACAAATAAAATCTTACATAGGAAATGCCCTCACGGAGTTTTGATTTAACCTGGAATATGTGACTGTCACAGTACAATTAAATAGTAATATAGTTCAAACTCCTAAGACAACATCAAAGCCCCTAATTACGTTTCCTGCTACCCTCCTCCTGTTCATCTCCTGCCACCACTCCAAACACAAGTTGACATTCACACGCAAGCCATACCAATTACTGTCTCCCCTCCAAGCCCACCACCACCCAGCTCTCATTCTTTTGCCTTACACACACCACTTCTTTTTAGTCTGCTCTCCCCCTCTTCATTCACCAGCTGATCCATCCTTCAGAACTCAACTTCTTGAAACTGTCCCTACATCTCTTCTGGGTCCCGGAGCACTCATATTTATCTCTGTTAAGAAGCATTTCATTACATCAATATTTATGATGCATGTGCCAGACACTGAAATAGAAATGAGATACAAAACCCAAGAAATCATGAGATCTGCCCTGGGGAATTTTTGCTTTTATTTTTTTACTATTGTACTTGCCCTTAATGACAAATGTTGCCATATTTTTTATCCCCCCCCCCCCTTTTTTAACCTAAAGGATGAATGCAGGGTCTGACATGTAATAGATAATAAAGGTTGATGGGATAAAAGAAAGGTTGATAGAATAAAAGAAGGGCTTCCCTGGTAGCTCAGATGGCAAAGAATCTGTCTTCAATGAAGGAGACCTGGATTCCATCCCTGGGTCAGGAAGACCCCCTGGAGAAGGAAATGGTTACCCACCCCAGCATTCTTGCAGGGAGAATTCCAAGGACAGAGGAGCCTGACAAGCTACAGGCCATGGAATCACAGAGTCAGACAGGCCTGAACAGCTGACACTTTCACTTTCAGGATAAAAGAAAGATATGGAGGCATTTAGCACAGAGAACAGTTACACCAAATACACTGTCAGTGGTAGTGAAGAAGGAGAGTTCAATAAGTTAGGCAGTAGGAGATGGAGGTTAGATAGACAGGTACTCTGATTCCAGCAAGGTTGTGTTCATTTTGAAGGCATGCTTGCTGGGATACTTTTCTCACAAGTGGGCACACCAAATGTAAGCTGTCTCATTTAATCTTATAAGCATATTGGAAAGAGGAACGCAAGCCGGTGGCTGCAGAGAGACAGTTATTGCATGTATTTGCACGTGTCTTGATTCTCTTTCAAAGCCAATTTTGTTGCAGAATATTCATTGTTTTTATAATCATGTGGAAGTTATTCCTCTATTTGTGTAGGCCACGTAGGAGTGAATAAAATTAAAAGTCGCTATTTTTATGCCCAGTAAGTGATTGGATTGTACTTTAAGCAAGAGTAAGCCTCCTAAGTAGAGAGACATGGCCCAAGGACAGGTTCCCAATATTTGAAACACCAGATGTCTGTCCCCCTGGGCAGAAAGTCTCCACTAGAGAGGAGAGGGTTTTATATTTTTATTTTATTTTTTCCTTTCAGGTGATGTTTGTTTATTTCTTTCTTATTCATTTGTAGAAAATATTTATTGAGCCCCCAGGCTATTTAAGGCACCATGCTAGGTGCTAGGACTGAAGTGCGGCCTAGATCAGATCTGTGCAGAGATATTTAATGTAGATTATCAGAATTTCTAAAAGAGGATAATAGCAGATGTAGGCCTAGTCCCCAGTGTATACCCTGCCACAAAAATCTACCCCCCACCTATCTTTTCCAACCCCAAAGCAGTTTTACACAAAAGAAGTGACCTATTTTGAACCTGAGTGGTAGGGTGCATTCACTGTTTCATGAGCCTCTGTGTGAAAAAATAAAAAGGAGAAAAACAACATTCTGTTGGTTAGAGTTGTAAGCAAGTCTTCCCAGCCAGGAGCAAAAATGATGACATCATTTTTTTTTTCTTTCTTTCTTTTTTTGGTCTCCACTACTATACCGAAGAAAAGGGAATCATTTTCCTTTCTCTCTTCCTCACCAAAGCTGGTGAAGGAGGCTTGTCTTTTGCTATTAACAGACCTCCACCCTATTCTCAAGGAATCTTAATAAGTGTCATCTAAGAAGGGTCTAAGGAATGAAACTCCAGGAAGTTGCTAGAGGTGAAAGCACCAAACTCCTCTCTGCAGAGTTGGCACCAAGGCCCCATCAAGCTCAGGGGAGTGGCTGCATTGGAAATTTGGACTAGGCGCCACACTTTCTCAAAGCGGGTGCGGGGTGATCTGCTAAATCCACAAGGAGATATTTTTGTTGTAATAACTGACCAACTGCCACATGGCTGTAGATGTTAAATAAAACATTCTTCCCACCAGATGACTCATTTGTGAAGGCTTTGGTAATAACCAAAGTTATCAAAATGGTATTACTAAGGGAAAAGGACTGAGATTTGGTGATAGAACTTCTGGTTGTAGATTAATTTAACCTCTCAATACAACTTATATTCCCTTTTAAAAACTGTGTCCTGGTGGGAGGGGGGACCGGGATGGGGATTACAGGTAAATCCATGGCTAATTCATTTCAACGTATGACAAAAACTACTGCAATGATGTAAAGTAATTAGCCTCCAACTAATAAAAATAAATGGAAAAAAAAAAACTGTGTCCTTTATATGTTGTTTTTATCAAAAATCGCCATATATGAGCTGTGAAAGAACACATGAACTTTGACATTAAGGCACTAAAATTCCTGCACACTAGGGAAGTTGCCCAGGGTTATCAAGTTAGGAAGTGGTGGAACTAGAGCTGAAATTGTTCACCATCCTTTATATGTCTAGAATCATTGCTTTTTTCACAGCCTTTACAAATGTGTTGATCTTGAAATATAATATTGCTTATGACCTTTCAATGGTTTCAAGAGTTTCCAGTAGGGCTTCTTAAAATCAGGCAGTATATTTAATATTACTGATGAAGAATTATACATGATTTAACACCATGTTGCAGAGATGAGATGATTTAATCATAGGATACAACAAATCCAGGAATTTTCCTCTCAGTAGCGTAGCACTGTTTATAAAATGAGGTATGATAGATTTTGCATGAGACTGCAAAATAATCATACCCTTTATTGTATATTTCTCCAGCCAGTTTACTTTGTTAGTGGTTGTACTTTCAAATGTTGAGTTTTTGCATCACTGTTAATATGTCTTTTAAATCACTACTTAAAAAAAAAAAACCTATTTAACATTGGCCCCTCTTACAGTAACTGCTCTTGCCATGTATTTTAGATAATCTCCAAAGCTTTCTGTCAAACATGCAAAACACGACCAAAAGGACTGTCATTTTCACAATCACTGATAATTGTTACCAGTAGAACCACATTGCATGTTTAGTCCAGATTAGATTGACATGTCGTGGTCTAATTCAATTGAAATGGAAAAATATTTTTATTTTTTATATTCAATATGTTGTACTTGGTTGGGGTGAAACAATGAAGGAAAAAATGAGTGGGGAACTTAAAAATTCAGTGGAAGAGAAAAATATACAAACAACTAATGGAAATATAAGGCTGAATGAAATACATATTATTCATTCATTTATACATACTATAGGTAAATGCATTGCTATGGGAGCAAAAGTGAAAAAGCAATTAAACTTAAGAGGAAAACTGGGGAAAGTGTCACAGAACTGTGACAGCTGAGCTGGGCTTTCATGGATGGGTTGAATTTTCTTCTGTAAAGGAGTGGGTAGGGGCTGGTACTCTGGGCTGAGAGAATATCAAGGGCAGGCAAAGATAGAAGAGTGTGAAAGTATGTTTAGGAAACCACACATGGCTAAGGGAATTGGAAATGTGACTAGAGAACTGGAATAAAACGGAGGTGGACCAGGGCAGGACACAGGCGGCAGCAGTAACGGTGCTTGGTTTGCCAGACTTAGCAAATAAAAATGATCAGTTAAAATTCTCTTGAAAGGCCTCCCTCAGTAAATATGTTTCCAATAAATTCTTGTTTTAGATTTTGCTTCTAGGAGGCCTGAACTAAGGCTAAGTCCTATATGATCTGGTCACTGCATACCTTGTTAATCTCATGTCATACTACTTTTTCTCCTATGTATTTGATTCCAGCAGTGCTGGCCTCCTTGCTGTGTGTTGGTATGCTAAGCATCTGCTAATTTTAGGGTATTTATACTTATTCTTCTCTCCATTTGAAACTGTTAATGTCAACAGTTAATGTCAGTCCCCTCTAGATCCTATTTATCTCTCTATATCTATCTATCTATCTACATCTGCACCAACACCTACATCTGGATCTATATTTGCATCTGCACCTACACTTACAGCAATATCTATATCGGCGTCTGTCTGTTTATTGTTTTGGCCACATTAGTAGATTTTTTTAATCAAGGATACCCAATTAGTTACATGTGTCTCAGATGGTAAAGAATCTGCCAGCAATGCCAGAGACCCAGTTCAATCCCTGGGTTGGGAAGATCCCTTGGAGAAGGGAATGGCAACCCACTCCAGTATTCTTGCCTGGAGAATCCCATGGACAGAGGAGCCTGGCTACAGTCCATGGGGTCACAAAGAGTCAGACATGACTGAATGACTAAAATGCAACACACACCAGTAACCGTATCTTTGATTAGTTCCCTCCTAGGGTGACTCTGGGTTTGGTCCTACAGGCTTGATCAGTTGAACATCAACACATGACGTAAGCAGCAACTTCTTAAGTGCTGAAACATTGAGATTTATCCTTTAGAATGCTGTTGCCAGCTTGTTCCAAGCTTGGGCTAGTCTGTTGAAGAGACCATATAGAGGAGTATCTCGGGTCTGACTGATAGCTTTAGATAAGCAAGAGTTATGCCACTGAGGCCATGTAGGATCATTCAGCTTCTCCAGTTGAGATGCCAGGTGATTACAACTTTATTATCCAGGGGTGACCAGCCAAAAGCTGCCCAGCTGAACCCAGCCCAAATTGCAGAATCTTAAGCAAATCAGTGGTTGTTACTTTAAACCTCTGATTTGAGGGTGTTTGGTTACATAGCAATTGATGAGTGATAGAACTATAGCATACTTATTTGGAAAATATTTGTCCCCTATATGATCATTCCCAATACCTCTATTGCAGTAACCCTAACCCTAGCCAGAGTCATCTGTCATTTACTTCACTCCGTAATCTAACATTACATGGGTTCAATCTTTGGGTGGGGAAGATCCTCTGGAGGAGGGCATGGCAATCCACTCCAGTATTCTTGCCTGAAGAATCCCACAGACAGAGGAGCCTGGGGCTGCGGTCCACAGGGTTGCAAAGAGTCGGACATGACTGAAGCGATTTAGCACGCATAATCTAACATTATGCTATGTATGGTAATCTAATTATTTAGGGAATCAAGTGATTTGCTGAAGACTTTGACTTGCAGCCAGATCCTTTCATCACTCTCTTTCCTTAGTTTCCTAAGGGATCTTAACTAATTTCATTCTACCTTTTTTTTCCTCACCTGGTATCTTCCTTTGATCTTGTGGTATTTCTCAAGTTTATTCCAGTTGTACTGACCATACAGAGTTAAAAGACACTCAGTGGTCAGAGGAGTAATTAGCTAAACTCTTCTAGTTTAGATTTTTTAATCTTTAGAATGGGACAGTTGGAATGTATTTATATTCTTGGTGATCCTCAACCAGGTTCAATATTTAATCTTTAACCCATATGGTAATTTTCCTATTGTTTCTATTTCTGTATTGCTTTTTTAAAAGTCCATCCCATTAGACTTTAATTTCATGGGTAAAGTATTCTGTTTGCTAAAAAGAAAATAAAAAGAAGAACTCCAGAGCTATTGAACATAATTTTCAGTTGTGGTTCTTCAGGATTCCAAATTTAGATATAAAGTTATTACACAAAGTATTTTACTAACTGAGCTGAGCTCCAGTTTTCCAATTTATCTAATGGTCTTTTCCTTTGTAGATTTGCTGATATGATGAGATAATGAAAATATGGAGTTCCTTGGGCAGCTCCTATAAGACAAGGTAGGCAATAAATACATGGTAATCATTATCATCATGATAAATATTAATTTTAACAAGGTGAGTTTCTCAAGCACATTCTTCCAGCTAAGTCTGAAATTACTGACCTATTCTGATATATTCTGAAGACTTTATATGATTGATTTCCCTGACATTTTATGGAAATTGAATGACATTTGTGGACTAATGATAGTAATGCCTGGTAATTACTGAGCACACATCGGGTGGCAGGTACCACTCTAAACACTTTACATGTATTAACTTGTAATACTCACAAGAACACTGTTAGAGAACATATGATTTTTCTCCCTCTTTTACAGTAGAGGAAATAAGATGTGAGAAGTTAAGTAACTTTTAGAGGCAGCTCAGCTGGTAGGGGCAGAACGAGACTCTTACCCAAATGAGTGTAGTTTTAAATCTATACTCATAACTCAGCTGTGTACTCTTGCCTTTCCAAGATTCATTTTGATGAGTGTTTGATGGATTACTTCTACCACAAACACCAGATTTCTTATTAAAGTTGGTTTATTCTTTGTTCTGTACACAGGCTTTCCTGTGTGATTTACATTTTTTAAAATTCTGATTTCAGCTCAATGGGTAATCACCTTTTCTCTGCATCCATGACTAAATCTTACTCTCTGGAAAATGAAATCCATCCCTGCCTTCTCATCTGTCTCTGTGACAGGAGGAAACACCCGGAGTGAGACAAGAACTCTTTCCTACTTGAATTATAGAATTGAGAGTACCTTAGAGATCATAATCTAACCTTCTCCCTACATATACAAAGGAACTGAGGCCACAGATGATTCTGTTAATTTCATTATTTTATTCAGTCATTCATTCTATCATTCAACAATAGTTGAAGTACCCTAAGAACAGTTTATGTGTATGTGTGTTTTCAGTTGCTCAGTTGGGTCTGACTCTTTGCAACCCCATGGACTGTAGCCCGCCAGGCTCCTCTGTCCATGGAATTTCTCAGGCAAGAATACTGGAGGGGGTTGCCATTTTCTTTTCCAGGGGATCTTCCTGACGTAGGGGTCGAACCTACATCTCTTGCCACTCCTGCATTGTCAGGCGGCTTCTTTACCACTAGCGCCACTTGGGATGCCCAGGAACCAGTTTATACTTTGCACTGGAACAAGTTATTTCCCTGAGAGCTGTGGAGAATGTCAGCTGATACCCTAGGAGTTGAGGGCAGCTGAGAGCTCACAATCCAACACTAAGAGGACTGTCAGATTGCCATGATTTCTAAAATGCTGGGGTCACATTTTAAATAAAATGATTCTCTGAACTTCCCCAAGTATTGCTGGTCTCCCTCCTCTAAGTTGTTTTCAGGCCCGGAGTCATATCATATTTCTAACAAAACATTTTTGCTCGAATCTGTTTTTTAATAGGACACATGTCAATTCGTCATACTCGGGGCAAAGACAACTCACTTTGAGCTATTCAGTGCATTTATATTGAGTTTTTAAAATATATGCCATTTTGGTTAACTCATACTGTACTTGAAATTGCTTTTCAGAAGGAGTAAGTGACCATTTCAAACCATGCTATTTAGAAAGAACAATTTCATTTGAAACAATTCACCACAGGTCAGCTCATTTCAGAACTCCTGAAATCCAGTGGCCTATCATTATGACAGTTAGTTGAAATTCTCCGTGGAAGGATTTCTATCCTATATTCTGACATAATGGAAGGAACTCAAATGTTACAGACATATCACTTTCTTCTTTTTCCTAATACAAACATTGATTTGCCTGCAATTTAAAATTTTAAAGTTATTTTTCAAGATCCATCATCCTTGGCTTGCCTATAACAGGGTTGTTATGGGAATTTCATGGGGTGATTTCGTGCTATCGAGGCATTTTTTACTTATATAAGGATATATGCTAGGGGTTACTGTGTGCTGGGAATTATGCTAGGTGTCTGAGTTACAAACATGAAAACATGGCAGAGAGTTCGACAGAGTGATGGAACTAAATATTTTAGAGTCTATAAGTCTGAGTCAGACATATTGTTGGGCACTCTATATATTTCAGTTCATTTAGCTTTTTAACCCTATGGGGTACGTATTCTGATTTTTCAGATACAGAAGCTGAGTTCAAAAATATCAGCAAAACTCAGATCACTCAGTTTAATAAATATGATAGAGGAGAAATATGGTATCATGTAATATTTATTAGTTTATATGTATGAATTCTAAAACAGAATTATAAACAAATGACCTGGGAACTAAGGAGAACACAAATTATTCTTTCTAGGGTGCTGCTCTAAGGTAATATTTTAGTTAGGCTTTGGGAGTTGTATGAGAAAGAGGTGGAATTGGTGGACTTCTGGATTAAAGAAATGGAATAAAGTAGTTCTTTCAAAGATGAAACTGCCGTGAGACGTAGTCAGGCATTTCTAAGGTATAGAATACATTGCACAAGGGGATGCAGAACAGAGTGGGCCTAATAAATGTGATTAATGTATCAGTCCACATCCTGAAGTTTACCTCCACTTTCCCCTGAAGCTTTTGTAGACAGTTTCTCAATTTCAACAGGAATCTCTGCTTCTCTGCCTGGTAACTTTTTTTGGCAACAGAGACCTTTGTTCAACTGCAGATGGGTGCAACCTGGATGTGTGAGAAGGTTAAGAACTTCAGGAGTGACCCTCAACCAATGGGAGAAGGGAGTTATCAGTTAATGCTTTAGTCCCTTGGTCCCTTGGTCGGGAAACCTGAGACTCACGCCCCACAGTTTCACAGGGGCCTTCTGGTAGAACTGAACTGCAGCTGCCTGGCTTTTAAATGCACATATTAGGGTCTTTTCTCACTTTCCTGTCTTTATTATTCTTTGAGCAGGTATTCATTTATTCAGGTCAAATTGCCTTTACCTGAGTCCTTGTTTTAGAGTCTGCTTTGTGAGTGGGTGGGACTCACAATAAGAGGGCAGGAAAAGTGGGAGCAGAGGAAGAGATAGGTAGGAGTCCCTCCTTATATGTTAAGAGACATGGACTTTACCTTGAAGGAGAGGGAAAGTCATTAAAGGCTTTAAAGAGGAAAACAATGTCAAGTTTTAATTTAGAAAGATTACTCAGGCTATGTGGTTAAGATATAGTGGAAAGGTCAAGGCTGGTCAGGGAGACTATTGGGGGAATTTTTGCAGTCATCCAGTAGGCCTCAGTTTGAGCTATTGATGTAGGATTGGTGACAGATTGAAACTTTTAAGATGGTATATGAAAGGGGATGGTTAGTACATGTATCAGCCAAGATAACAGCAACAAATGGATGTGTATTCCAAATAGGTGAATTTAAAGAATGTATAATAAAGGAACTATTATAAAAATTGTGTGCAGGATAAAGCAAAACCATGAAACATAGTATCCAAGGCAGGTAAAAGCAGAGGAACTTTTTCTACCCTAGACCCAAAAGGAATGGATTCCAGAGCCTAAAGGAGAGGGTAGTACAGATAAGTCCCATTGAGCAGAGGGTTGACCAGTCCTGAGGCTGAACCAGTCCAAGGACACTCTGTGGGGAAGAAGCCAGAGGAAGAAATGCCCAGACTTCTTTCTCTTCCCTTTAGTATCCTGATGCAGCTCTCCACTGCCCAAACCAGTTGGAAATCAGAGGGTAAGGTCACATGTTGATGTAGACCGTACAAATCTGCCACCTGGAATGAAGGGCAGAAGGTCAAAGGGAAAGGGTGGATCTGAAAGGCAAAAGAAAGATAGCACGCAGTGTCCAGCAGGAAGACCAGAACGCAGAACCAAATGCTTTGGGACAAAGATTACAGGGAAAGAAGGGGAGACCCTGCCTGCCTTGCAGAGGCTTTCTGAACGTGCTCTGTGATGGCCTCCTGTCTGGGTGAAAGGTGGGTAGTGCGCTTGGATGGGGTGTGATGGCATGGGCGCTGGAAAGAAGCAGGCTGACAAGAGTGTGAGGCTGTGAGATCAGAGATGGGACCAGTGTCTCTGCTTAGTCCAGGGATTGTTGGATCTAGGTGGCCTGAAGCTGCGTAGAATGTATGTGTGAGTGTGTGTGTGTGTGTGTGTGTGTGCTCAGTCGCTTGGTCACGTCTGACTCTTTGCAACCCCATGGATTGCAGCCCTCCAGGCTCCTCTGTCCATGGGATTCTCCAGGCAAGAATACTGGGTGGGTCCCCAAGCCATCCTCCAGGGCATCTTCCCAACCCAGGGATTGAACTCATGTCTCTTGCATCTCCTACATCGGCAGGCAGACTCTTTTCCACTGCACCACCTGGCAAGCTTGTGCTGCAGTCCATGGGTCGCAGAGTCAGACATGACTGAGTGACTGAACTGAACACTTGGGAAACCCTGCCTTAGACTGAAATGAAACATCTCTAAAAGTTCCTTTTTTCTCTGAAAATTGAGATGAGAAATGATACTTTCACATCCACATGTCTACTTCTCAGCTCTGAACTGTGAAGACACACACAGACACACACACACACTTGTGAACTTGTGATGCTAAAAAGTACATTGGTTTTGATAATATTTCTATTAAGCATCTGGTGATAGGTCCTAAGAAACTAGAATATTCATTTTCCTGTTCTTTTCAGGCCAGAGAACAGTTAGCCATCTGCAACTTTTTTGTGTTATTACTGTGACTAATTCATCTGTATACCAGTGGGAAACAGGACTGCAGTCATTACTGAAGGGGTGTCTGGGCAATCAGTGCCCTAGCAAAGACTCCTGCCTTCCTGGGGAACAGAATCCATCAGAACCAGGTCTGTCTCACTTTGCTAGACAGACAGTATGTCTGAGAAAAGCATTGGTCTTCAAGTTAGCGATTCAAGGTTCAAATCCTGACTTTACCTCTTCCCTATGTAAGATTTAGCTGGTCACACATACCTTCAGTTTCTCATCTGTAGGATTCAGAAAATGAGTCTGGTTTACTTTCTGCAATTGCTATAAGGCAATTTATGCAAAGTATAGTCATTACTGCTTATTTCTATCTAAGAACTATGTCTATTTATACATAGATAGTTTCCATCTTTTCCCCATCTATGTATATTTTTATATAAAGAACTATCACTATTTATTTTGTTACAACTTTCTACTGGGTGGAGACAGAGTCCTTTGTTCCCATGGCTTGTAGACTTTTAGAAGAAAATGCTAAATTCTAGGTGGAAACATTGTTATGAGCATGGGCTATTTGTTCAAATGGATTTGGGTTTTAAGCCAGGCTCCTCCATTTATCAACTGTTAAAATCTAGGCAAGTTTCTTAAATTCCACTCAATTTCCATACCACTAAACTGAGAATAATAATATTCGTGTCACAGGATTATTGCAAGAGTAAGTTAGATGATACACAAAAAGGATTAGCATTCACCACGGAGAGTGAGCACTCTGCTAATGGTAAATACACTTCATTGGCTGGTAAGCTTCTTTTCTCCTTCTCCCAGTCCTCTTTCCCAGTTCTCCCCATCCCTTCCTTTTTCTCCTTCTCCTCTTGCCTGAGACTAAACCCTCAGGGATGCTAGAATGAGTATGATATGACACTTGGCCTAGAGATGAATCTAGAAACTTTACATATATTGGTCTATTTCATCCTCAGGAGAAACTTATAGTCCCCATTTGACACATGAGTAACCAAGACTCAGAGAGGGTACATGACTGCCAGAGTCACACAGCTGATAACTGGCGACACGAGTTTAAGCATGGATTTGCCCAGGTCCACAGTTCTTCCTACATCTCCATTCTGGCTCACGCAAAATTAAATGTGACTATGTAGTAAAGGAAAACACTTTGTAATATGTGAAGTGATGCATGTGAAATGCTCTTATTTTACATACTGTAAAAATGTTAACAATTACACTACTGGCTTGGCACAGAGGCCTTCAACATACAGTCTGACTTGCACACACCGGGCAGATGAGGCTGTTTGGTTCTACGTTGACCGACAGGGTAGACTCAGTGAAAACTGCAAGGGGACTATTCAGTGATCCCTGTCTTTTCAGGCACAGGGAAGGACAAGTGAGACAGGCCAGCAGTCTATTTCCTCCCCATGGTGCAGTTGAGAACCAGCTGTTAATGGTGAGGGGGTGGGTCCACATGTGACCCAGAATGTCCTTTCCATCAACAGGCAAGTTGGCTTCCAGGAATCTCAGTCCCAGAATAGTTAAGGAGAGTAACAATGGGAAGCATACTGCACATCCGGCTTGATACCAGGGTATGGGGATGGCCCACTGCCTGGGTCTGTAAAAGCCCTTTACTGAGCTAAGAACTTAGCTGAAATAATAATTTAAGCATCCAATTAGCACAACAGCTGGATTTTTAATTCTTTTTTCTTTTTTTTAATCTTCTTCACAAGTGAACTGCCTTCTAAAAAAACAATGACCTATTTTTAAACTCACATGTTACTGGCAGAGCAAAAATTCTGGTTAAGGTGCACTAGACTATCACTGATAGTGATAATGAAGGAAGAACAAAGTAAATGTCTGAATAAAGGTCCAACCAGAGATGTTTGATTAGTTTTTACCCTCTCTTGCTTGCCTTCCATCCCTCCTTTCTTCCTTCTTCTATTATTTCTCTTCCTTATTCAATTGAAAAACAATAGTACAAGTTTTTAGGAGAGTGGTGATGTTTTTCTAAGGCTAGGGGTGATACTAAAACTTCTTTGTGGTTAATTCAGAAGGCCCAAAAGAGGTCAATGTGATTAACTCTGTGACTTTCTTAAATGTCTTAATCATGTGAATATTTTTTTTTTCCTCCAGGACTTATCTAAAATCCAGCAGAAGAATTTCAACATTTTCCTTGGAAGCTTCTTAAAGTCACCAAACTTCATGTCTCCTCCTTTTAAGCTCACTTAAGCAAATCTGCCATTGTGCACAAAGTTCCGTTTAACCTATGATGTTTTACATGGGCTTATTTAATCGAAGGGCTTCCCTGATAGCTCAGTTGGTAAAGAATCTACCTGCAATGCAGGAGACCCGAGTTTGATTCCTAGGTCAGGAAGATCCGCTGGAGAAGGGATAGGCTACCCACTCCAGTATTTCTGGGCTTCCCTTGTGGCTTAGCTGGTAAAGAATCTGCCCACAGTGTGGGAGACTGGGGTTCAATCCCTGGGTTGGGAAGATCTCCTGGAGAAGGGAAAGGCTACCCACTCCAGTATTCTGGCCTGGAGAATCCCATGGACTGTATAGACCATGGGGTCTCAAAGAATTGGACACAACTGAGCGACATTCACTTATTTAATCATAAGTGAAAAATGGAGGAAAAATGCCATTGAGATGAGTCTCATAAGCAGTTCTTTTCTGTGAAGTTAATTGGAGTTGGTGGCATTCCTAGTTATTTAATCTATCTGTATACTAATTTATACATATTTATCTATAGGTAGATATATACACACATCAGGATATCAGCTTTATTGCTGAACACATCAATTCTAAATACAGCTGCTTTCTGTGTTATGTTCTGTACTAAGAGCATCATATAAATGATATTAATTAATTCTCCAGTGATCTGGTAAGAGATATATCATTTATTGCATTTTATAAAAGAAGAAACCCAGGGTTAGAAAGGTTAGCAACTTTCCTAAGTCAGAAAGTGGCAATTTTCATATCAGGATTAATTTCCCAACTGAGATTCTTTCAAATGTCCATTCTATTTCCCTCCTTTTTTATTGGAAGACTATAACTTCTTCCCACTTGGTAGCTAAGTAAAGTAAACAGAGAAAGCATTGCTATACCTACTCTGCACATGAGAAAACAGTACCAGAGATTCTAAAGTGATCAGTTCACAGCAATGCCAGAGACTTCAGGGATTTCTCTCAGGTAAAGTGAATGAATCACTGTGATAATGAGCTGTCATATTATCAAGATATTTTATTAAGTTAAAATTTTAAAAGTGTCTTTTTCTTTGCCCAAGAGAATTCTCTACAGAAAAAGATGACTTTTAATGAGAAATGAAAACCACAACCACTAATGCAACAGGGAGCAAGCAGGTACAAGTGCTCAGTCATGTCCAACTCTTTGTGAGCCTATGAACCATAGCCTACCAGGTCCCTCTGTCCATGGAATTTTCCAGCAAGAATACTGGAGTGGGTCGCCGCTTCCTCCTCCAGGGGATTTTCCTCACCCAGGATCAAACCCGCATCTCTTGCATCTCTTGTGTCTCCTGCATTGGCAGGCAGATTCTTTACCCACGTGCAACCTGGAAAGCCTGTAATACAACAGGAAAGTGAAACATAAATGCTTTTATAAGATTGATGATTATCTTCTGTCTGCTCTGAAACTATAGGGAACTTTCATTTGTTTTTACCTGCTTGGTTTATCTCTAACTTTGCATTAATAGGTTTTATTTCTTGTGATTGTAACAAGATCATCATCAACTTTTCAACTCCCCTTTCACTGCAGGAAGCCCCAGTAGTTCTCACTGCCAGTAGGACTGTGAATCCTACAATAATTTTCTGTAGGATTCCAAGGCAGGTTGTTAAGATACCAACCAAAGCAATGACAGGCTAGACATCTTCATGGAAACACTGAAACTCAGCTCCAAGTCTTTCTTCCCATCTCATCCCCGGTTCCACCACAGTACAGTTTCCTCAGATCTTGTAACCTTTTATTATATTGACTGAACACTGCTGCAAATGGATCCTTACTTGGGTTATTTTCTTCTGGCCCTTACTGTGAAAATGAACAATTCACTTGGATTTGACCTGTCTAGTGGAGATATAGTATGAAGCACATGTAAAATTTTCAACGTTTTTACTAATGACATTTTTCAAAAGAAAAAGGTAAGCGTAGGTTTAATAATTTTCTTAGTCTAAAATATCACATATAGTATATAAGCAACGTAAAAAAAATTAATGAGGTATTTTGCAGTCTTCATACCAAGTTTGTGAAATATGATGCATATTTACACTTTACAGCATATCTCAACTTGAACGAACCACATTAAAAATGTTCACTAGTCACATGTGGTTTAGTGCCTTCTGTATTGGACCGTGCAGGCCTAGCCTTTGCAATTATGGAGATAAAAATGAGATTTTGCATGATGAAAACTTGCATTAAAGACTTTGTCATGAAATCTTAATTAAAAACAAGAACCAGTCTGTCAAATATTTACTAAGTGCCAACTATGTACCATACTAGTTCCTAAGGATATAAGAAAAGTAAAGTTGTTAGAAAGAAGTATAAAATATAACTTTTCCATTGTTCCATCACCATGAAGCTAAATCCCTCTAAATGGCTGCAATGGGGAAGGTGTTGGTAGGATGAAGAATATGAACTAGTATTACGAAGGAATTTCTTTTAGTACTCATTTCTCTATCCAATGGGAGAACTATTTTTTATAGCTAGGACATTAATGAAGTCACTTTCCCAACTGAATTCCTTCCCTATTTTCCCTCCACCCAACCCAAAGAACTAAACAAGGTTCCTTTCACTGGGACAGCTTCAGGATAAGAAATTCAGAACAGAGGGACAAGATGCCCCCAGATCATAATGCTCTCGGGGAGAGAACCAAAGACCTTGCCCTACACAGGGAGAAAATCTGATAATTACTATCAAGCCTTTTTACCAGCTGTGTGATACAATGGGCAAATGTTTCTTTATTTTTAAATCTAGACTTTGGATTTTTTGATAGAGAATAAAAGACAGTGCTGTCTTTATTCAGTAATGGCCTTGGTATAAGAAAGTGACATCCCTGTGTAGCTTAGGATGAGACAAGATTAATATGGGACAAATCAAGAAATTCAACAAAATAGAGAGGAACACTGCCAGATGAGACCTTCTTGGGTTAAGGGATTACTTTTCAATAACTGTTCATAGGGAAGAATATAGGATTCTAAAATAGGACTTGTCTGCATACCTTTTATAAGTCAAGGTATTGTAAAATCCTTCTGAGGTCTGGTTTCAGAATTCTTTGCCCATATCCTCTACTTTCTTCTTCTTGTTCAGTTGTTCAGTCACGTCCAACTCTTTGTGGCCCCATGGACTACAGCATGCCAGACTTCCCTGTCCTTCACTATCTTCTGGAATTTGCTGACTTATGTCCATTGAGTCATTGCTGCCATCCAACCGTCTCATCCTCTGTCACCTCCCTCTTCTCCTGCCCTCAATCTTTCCCATCATGAGGGTCTTATCCAGTGATTAGGTTCTTCATATCAGGTGGCCAAAGTATTGGAGCTTCAGCTTCAGCATTGGTCCTTCCAATGAATATTCAGGGTTGATTTCCTTTAGGATTGACTGGTTTGCTCTCACTGAAGTATAGAGGACTGTCAAGAGTCTTCTCCAACACCACAGTTCAAAAGCATCAATTCTCTGGTACTCAGCCTTCTTTATGGTCCAACTCTCACATCCGTATATGATTACTGGAAAAACCATAGCTTTGACTATATGCATCTTTGTTGGGAAAGTTATGTGTTTGCTTTCTAATATGCTGTCTAGCTTGGTCATAGCTTTTCTTCCAAGAAACAAATATCTTTTAATTTCATGTCTGCAGTCTGTCCGCAGTGATTTTGGAGCCCAAGATAATAAAGTCTCTCACTGTTTCCCCATCTATTTGCCATGAAGTGATGGGATAGGATGCCACGATCTTCATCTTTTGAAGGTTGAGTTTTTAAGCCAGCTTTTTCACTGTCCTCTTTCACCTTTCTCAAGAGGCTCTTTAGTTCCTTTTCACTTTCTTCCATAAGGGTGGTGTCCTCTGCATATCACCCAGCAATCTTGATTCCAGCTTGAGCTTCATCCAGCTGGCATTTTGCATGATGTACTCTACATATAATTTAAATAAGCAGGGTGACAATATACAACCCTGATGTACTCCTTTCACAGTTTGGGACCAGTCCATGTCTGGTTCTAACTGTTGCTTCTTGACCTGCATACAGATTTCTCAGGAGGCAGGTGAGGTGGTCTGGTATTCCCATCTCTTTAAGAATTTTCCAGTTTGTTGTGATCCACACAGTCAAAGGCTTTAACATAGTCAAGGACACAGAAGTAGATGTCTTTTCCTGGAATTCCCTTGCTTTTTCTATGATCCAATAAATGTTGGCAATTTGAGCTCTGATTCCTTCCTCTGCCTTTTCTAAATCCAGCTTGTACTTTTGGAAGTTCTTGGATCAAGTACTGTTCCTTGCTTGAAGGATTTTGAGCATTGTCTTACTAGCATGTGAAATGAATGCAATTGTACTGTAGTTTGAACATTCCTTGGCATTGCCCTTCTTTGGGATTGGAATGAAAACTGACCTTTTCTAGTCATGTGGTCACTGCTGAGTTTTCCAAATTTGCTGACATATAGAGTGCAACACTCTTGCAGCAGCATCTTTTAGGATTTTAAATAGCTCAGCTGGAATTCCATCACCTTCAGTAACTTATTTTGTAGTTATGCTTCCTAAGGCCCACTTGACCTCCAGAATGTCTGGCTTTAGGTGAATGACCATGCCATAATGGTTCTCTGGGTCATTAAGACCTTTTTTGTACAGTTCTTCTCTATATTCTTGCCACCTGTTAATCTCCTCTGCTTCTGTTAGGTCCATACCACTTCTGTCCTTTTATTGTGCCCATCTTTGCATGAAATGTAAAGATAGACCTTACTTGACAATTACAGTCATGATTCTCATCCCCAGGACCACTTAAATGGAGCCTTGCAAAGAAATCTGCTTAACAAGATTTGTTTCTTTCTGGTGTACTGTGCATTATACTAATAGTCTGCATAGCATGTCAAAAATGTTTATAGAAAAAAATTTATCAAAGCAAATGCCAAATGGATGGAACAGATAATATGCAAGTAGAAAGGCAAGAAAGATCAATGTGGGCCTTGTTGGTTGGGAGGTAAGACATGAACTGGACTCGAGAGAATAGGTAGAACGTGTACCATCATAAGCTGGAAAGTCATCAAGCAGAAAACCAGAAAGTTTTGGTTGCTGTTTTTATTTATGGGCTGAACATGCAATTTAGGGAGCCCATGTGGCCTTTTCACAGTGTAGATAGCCTTAGTCTGGTCTTAATCAGGCTGTAAGTATTGGCTTCAGACTCTAGCTCAGGTTTTCTTTCCTGGCATTTTCTGTTGTTTAGAGGAAATGGGAAACACACTCAGTTCTCTGTACTCCGGAATATACCATGGGTATTGCTGTAATTCAATAAGGATTATTAATGAGAGGAGTAATAAAACAGTAGAAGTAATAAAACACAATGATAGCCCAGTACCTGGAGACAGAACTGAAACTTACCAGAAATTGTATAGCTTTTGATTCATCTATCAGAGCAACCTCCTAAAGCAAACGTGAGAGAAGGTTAATCAATATCTATAATCCTTTAATAAATAATAAATTTTTTAAATGGAATGTGAGAGACTTGTTTCTTATTTGCTTTTCCTTTGTTTTTTAATTCAGCAGAGTGCACACCCTATCAATCCATTCTAACGAATTCTTAGTTTATATAGTTCATTTGTCCCTGATGACATATTAATAGTGGATTTGAGGGATTGTACTATTTGTAAGAAAAAAGGCAAAGGAAGAAAAATACTTTCCTTTGCCTAAAAATGAATCTCTACTGCTTAAAGAATCTAATTTTTTCTTTACTTCCCATCCTCCCACCCTCTTGTTCACTTTTTCTCCCTCTCTGCCTCTCTGTTTTGGTTTGGTTCCTTTTATTTGTTAGAAGAGTGATATTGTTCAATTATAACAGAGAATTTACTGTCTTCCAATTTTAAATTATTCTTCAGAAGAATTCGGCTGTTCTTAATATAACATGTAAAATGTCATTATCTTAAAAAATATGGAAATCTCCATGTGATTAAATGTTCTATATAGTATATTAGACCTCATGTTATTCACAAGGATCTCTGGACTCTATCTAGCTCCACCCCTATGAAATTTCTCTTGGGAAATTGACAAAATTCCTTCACCTGTCTGTGTTTAGGTTTCCACATCTGAATGTAAAGGAATGTCTTGAGAACCCAATACAACTATATCTGCAGAAGTGTGCTAAGAGCTTATCAAACATCTCCATCTGAAAGTTAATAGTCATATAGGCTATATGGGAAAATGTCTTTGATTCTGTCACATTTATTTATTACTGTTTGGCCTAAGAATCAGTATATTTGTTCAAAAGTTAAAGTTCTTTATGTAAGTGAGTCTGTTTCTTAGATTCCTGTTAATATAATCAGTGGATTTGGAAGTTTCATAGATAAACCACTAATTTCCTTCTGATTAACTATGTGACTTAGGCAGTTGATTTATCCCAGTTTTTGTCTTAATGTACATTCACTTAAAAAAATTTCAGCTTATGTAGAAGGAAGAAGAAAATGAATTGCCTATGATACCATACCACTCTTCATCACAGTTAACATTCTAGTGTATGTCTTTTGGTAAATATATATATGTACATGCATATATTCATATATGAATACATGTTTATATAGCATATAGATGTATAAATTACACATGATATATGTAAGCAAATATTATATTTTTATATAGTATATAAATATATATTAGATATATTATTTATTAACCTATTTGCTATGCTGTGCTGAGTCACTCAGTTGTGTTTGACTCTTTGTGACCCCATGGACTATAGCCTGCCAGGCCCCTCTGTCCATAGGGATTCTCCAGGCAAGAAGACTGGAGTGGGTTGCCATGCCTTCCTCCAGGGGATTGTCCCAACCCAGGGATCGAACCCGGTCTCCCACATTGCAGATGGATCAGTTACCATCTAAGCCACCAGGGAAGCCCATTAACCTATATAAATAATGTATATAAATATATAAATGTACAAATAAACGTGTATGTATACATATTTATATACACAATTATATATATCTGAATATGTATGAATATACATTATAAAATTACCACCAGTATTGGTCATTTAATATATTCCTCTTAGTAATTTTACTTACATATATATGTTTTCTATTTTTACATTACAAAAATGGACTGTGATGAACGTTCCCATAGCTAAATTTTGCAGGCAATAATTTTTTATAAAATGTACTATTTTCCCAGTTCTGTTTAAGTCACATTTTGAACTGTGCTGTCTCTCTTTACATCATGGAGCTAAAACCAAATGAAAGCACATTTTGGCAATTTTGGCCTTATTCACATAAAAAGTCCTGAATCCTACTCCTTCCTGTCTTTGTTGTTTGATTCCACTCTGCTTTTAGCACCCTCAGACCTACTTGGTTTTAGCTGTCATTCCTGAGCCCCAATTTAGCTCTTAGTCTTGACAACAGATCTGGCTTCTTTTCTCTAGCTTTAAACCTTGGCATTCTCCTCTGGATGCAGCTTACCCTCCCCAACTGGCTTCCTTCCCTGCTGACCATTCTGGGAAACTGTGAAGCTCAATCAAGTCTGAGCTTGGCTGCCCTGTTCAGTCTGGCTGGAATTTAAATGCATGGCAGAATACAGTGTTTAGAACTCGAGGTTGTGGTCATATTACAGAGGCCTTGAGTGCCAAAGTAAAGGGTTTAGACTCTTTTCTGTAGACAATGTAGTCTCAATTAAGGATTTTAAACAGGGTGTGCTTTAGGGAGATTAATTTGGGATTTGTACATAAAATGAAATGCAGAGGGAAATACCCAAGATGAGAGGCTATCAGAATGGACCAAGTGATAGATACTCTGGGTCTGTAATGAGTTAGAAAAAGAGGAAGAGAGGATGTCATAGTTTTTTGTTGTTGTTTGCTTTTTTTAGTAGAACTGGTGGGACTTGTAAGACACATGGATATTATTAGTACTAGTAATACTATAAACAATAATATAATAAAGATCTTACTGTGTGCTAGGTACCACACTACGTATTTTAGTTCATTTAGCTCTTTCAACAATCTGAGATGAAAACAATTATTCTCCTAATTTTGCAAATGAAGAAATTTAGGATTAGAAAAGTTAATTAACTTGCCCAGGATCATATGGGTTAAGTGCCCTTCTAATCCAGATTTCTAGTTTTCAATGCCTGTAATCCTGATTGAGTTAAAATGGAAAATAATAGCAGAAATAAGGAACATGGGAGAGGACTGCATTGCTGCCTGCAAATATAAAGAGGAGGCATTTCTTAGGAGAAATCATTATTTTTAACTGTAGCTAAAACCTCAATGACTGTTTTTGATTTTCAGGATGGAATGCTTTTTATTCTGTAAAAGCTAGGAATAATCATCCCAATCTTCCCCTCCTTCCCTAAAATCTCTCCCAGAGCTTCCTATTCTTGTTTACATGGAATTGAGCAGCTTGCATTGTCAGAGCTTTGCCTAAATTGTGATTGCAGAATTAGCCTCCTGCTGTTATAACTCAGTGTTGTGAAATGAGATCTCATGATATAGTTACAGTCACCCAGTTGACACTGATACTTTTCAGTTGCTGTTTCCTCCCATACAAATAAAACTGCTGCCAAACATATTTATTAGTTCCTGATAAAAAGCATCTCTTGATTTTAATCCAATACAGTGCATTAAGTTAATTGTCAAGGTAATAGCAGTTTTGTCTTTGAAGGGTACTGTCATACAAAAAACCCTGGGATTGTCTTTTCGGTAAGTGCAAACCCTGTTCTAGGTTTTGTAAATGTATTAGGTTAATACAGAAGATTCAATCCAATAATACAGAAGATTCCCTCTCTTAAAGAGATTCACTTTCCATCGTAGCTGCATATATACGGCCAACTTTTCCAGCTAGCTATATCAAAAGTAAACAAATGGCTTTTACAGAAGATTTTACAAAAGATTAAATTATTACAGTAAAGGTTTTATATCTCTCCTGAATGAATGAATAAGTGAATAAAATACATTTTAGCCAATTATTCATCAACCCTATAGCCTGCTTGTAAATAATTGGAGACTAGACCAAGTTAATGAAATGAGAGAAGAAAAGGAAATAACTGTTATAGAGATTGGGAAAGAATAGATAAAACTGTTTTGTTCACAATTGTTTATGTAGAAAATTCCAAGAAAAGTAAACACACACACACACATACACAAACTCCTTGAGTCAATAAGCAATTATAATAAAGCTGTAGAATACAAGGCTAATACACAAAAGTCAGTGATTGTCTATACATCAAAAATGAGCAATTGGAATTTGAAGTTGAAAACCTGATGCCATTTTTATTATCACCAAAAAAAATGTAAGAAATGCTTAAGCATAAATCTAATAATATATATATAGGATCGATATTAGGAAAACTAGAAAACTTCTGCTTCATTGACTACACTAAAAAGTTTATTTGTGTGGATCACAACCAACTGTGGAAAATTCTTAAAGAGATGGGAATATCAGACCACCTTACCTGTCTTCTGAGAAATCTGTATGCAGGTCAAGAAGCAACAGTTAGAACCGGACATGAAACAATGGACTGGTTCCAAATTGGGAAAGGACCATGTCAAGGCTGTATATTGACACCCTGCTTATTTAATTTATATGCAGAGTACATCATGTGAAAGCCAGGCTGGATGAAGCACAAGCTAGAATCAAGATTGTTAGAAGAAATATCAATAACCTCACATAAGCAGATGACACCACCTTTATGGCAGAAAGCAAAGAGGAACTAAAGAGCCCCTTGGTGGAAGTGAAAGAGGAGAGTGAAAAAACTGGTTTAAAACTCAACATTCAAAAAATGAAGATCAAGGCATCCAGTCCCATCACTTCATGGCAAATAGATGGGGAAACAATGGAAACAGTGACAGACTTTATTTTTGGGGGCTCCAAAATCACTGCAGATGGTGACAGCAGCCATTAAATTAAAAGACACTTACTCCTTGGAAGAAAAGCTATGACCAACCTAGAGAGCATACTAAAAAGCAGAGACATTACTTTGCTTACCAAGTTCCATCTAGTCAAAGCTATGGTTTTTCCAGTAGTCATGTATGGATATGACAGTTGGATTATAAAGAAAACTGAGCGATGAAGAATTGATGCTTTTGAACTGTGGTGTTGGAGAGGACTCTTGAGAGTCCCTTGGACTGCAAGGAGATCAAACCAGTCAGTCAATCTAAAGGAAACCAGTCCTGAATATTCATTGGAAGGACTGATGCTGAAGCTAAAACTCCAATACTTTGGCCACCTGATGTGAAGAACTGACTCATGGGAAAAGACCTTGATGCTGGGAAAGATTAAAGGCAGGAGGAGAAGGGGATGACAGAGGATGAGATGGTTAGATGGCATCACCGACTCGATGGATGTGAGTTTGAGCAAGCTCTGGGAGTTAGTGATGGACAAGGAAGTCTGGTGTGCTGCAGTCCATGGGGTCACAAAAAGTTGACTTCAACTGAGTGACTAAACTGAGCTGAACTGAATGAAAGAAATCAAAGATCTAAATAAATGGAGACAGTCTATATTCATGGATAGGAAGATTATTAAGATATTAATTCTCCCCAACTCGATCTATAAATTCAACGCAATCTCGATCAAAATCCTAATGTCAACAAAATTGTTTTAAAGGAATAATTTAAGTGTATTTGGAAAGACAAATCTCCTAAGTAACCAACATAACGTTGTGTTGAATAGTATGTAATATTGACGAAAAAGACTAAAATTGGAGAATTAACTTGACCTGACTTCAAGACTTATTTTAAAACCATACTAATGTGTAAACTCCGGGAGTTGGTGATGGACAGGGAGGCCTGGCATGCTGCGATTCATGGGGTCACAAAGAGTCAGACATGACTGAACTGAACTGAATTGAATCAAGACAGATGTTCTGGTGAAAGAATAAACAAATAAATCAGTGGAACAGAATGGAAGGTCAAGAAAGAGACCCTTACAGATTATCTCTGACAAAGTAGCTGAAACAATTCAATGTAGAATGGGCAGTCTTTTCAACAAATGGTGCTAGAATAACTGGACATCGACATGCAGAAAAATGAACCTAAACACACATCTTACACCATTTATAAAAATTAACTCAAAATAGATCACTGGCCTAAATGTAAAATGCAAAACTCTAAAATTTCTAGATGATAATTTAGGAGAAAATCTACATTACCTGTATTGGGCAATGAGGTTTTTAAATACCAAAAGCACAATCTCTGAAAGAAAACTGATAAGGCAAATTTCTTAAAAATAAAATTTCTACTCTGCAAAAGGCACAGTTAAAAATATAAAGAGACAAATCACAGGCTGGCAGAAAATATTTGCAGAACACACACCTGAGAAAGGACTTATATCCAAAATATACACAGAATTCAGCAATTAAACAGCAACAACACAATTATAAAATAGGCTAAAGATAATAACGGCACCTCACCGAAGAAGATAGATGTGGAATAAGCATATTAAAATTTGCTCAACATCATATGTTATTAGGGAACTTCAAACAATGAGACACCATTAATACCTATTAGAATTACTAAAATCTAATAACATAGCAGCACTAATTGCTAGCAAGCATGTAAAGCAACAGTAACTCTCATTCGTTGTTGGAAAGAATGAAAAATTCTACAACCACTTGCAGAGTTTCAGTTTCTTGCAAAGTGAAATGTATTATCTTACCATGTGATTTTGATATTACACTTCTAGATATTTACCCAAATGAGTTGAAAATATACACCCACTCAAAAGCCTGGACACAAATGTTTATAGTAACTTTATTCATAATTGCCTTAAATTAGAAACAGTCAAAATGTCCTTCAACACGTGAATGGATATGTAAACTGTGATATGTCTAAGCAATTGTATATTACTCAATGATAAAAAGGAATGAGCTATCTTTTCATCAAGCCATGAAAAGATACAGAGAAAACTTAAAGGCATATTGGGAAGTGACAGAAGCCAGCATAAAAAGTCTACCTACTGTATGATTCCAACTATATGACATCCCGGAAAAGGCAAAGCTACAGAGATAATTTTAAAAAGGCATGAAGGAGAAGGATGAAGCATAGAAAAATTCTAGGGCAGTGAAACTAGTCTCTTGGGTGCTGTAATGTGTATACATGACATTACAGATTTGTCCAGACACACAGAACTATACAACACAAAGAGTGGACAGTAATACACACTATGGAATTTAGTTAATAGTAATATATCAGTATGAGTTCATCAATGTAATGCGTGTTCCACACTATTGTGAGATGTTGATAATAGGAGAAACTCTGTAGGGGAGATGGAGAATATAGAAACCCTTTCAAAAATCTGCTCAATTTCTCTCTAAACCTGAAACTTCTAAAATCCAAATGAAGTCTACTAATTAAAGAAAATGTGATTAATATCACCACTGATATCAGAAAAGTCTTTATGTAAAGGAAAGCTGTCAAGGTCATGGTAGTAGATGCAAATATTCAAAAATTTTGGTTTTTGCTTAAAACTCAAATTTTATCATTGGCAACAAATGCTGTCAGTCGTGTTCCTTGAAGTGACAGATTTTTTTCATTCATTATCAAGAAAACTCTTGGAAAACATGTAAGTCTGAATAACCATAGTATGTCTGTTAGTCGTTCTTTCAAGCAAAAATGGTGATTGATGAAAAAACCAGCTGGTAGAGCTCGTAGCTCAAGTTGCACATGTGCTTTTCCTCTTGAGAACCTTATACTATAGTATGCAGCAAAGAGGCTTTATGTGTGCTCTCCATTTCATCACAAAAATGTTAAAATGATGTACTCAATCATCTATTTAATCAAAGCTTTTAGTACCCAATTAAAGGTATTTTTAAGTGAAATTAGCTTTTTAAATGCAGTACTCTGAGCAGTAGTATATTGGAGGTACTGCCTTGATTTGGGTCAAGGTATCAGCAGTCTCATCCTTCCCTTTCTTGCCCCACCATTCCTTTTGTACCAGCGGTACACATGTCAACCTGGTGAAAAAGGAAAATTCTGATATTATTATTAAAATAGTTTTGACCTTTAGATCTTCCGAATGGGCCTGGGGGTCAGTCCTGCAGGCATTGGTGGATCACAATTTGAAAAACGTTGGCTTAAATTTTGGCTCTGTAAATCCTTTATATCTTCTCAGTGTTTAAAAATGTCTCTAAGGAGATTTCAGTATAATTTTTTTTCTTTCAATTTCAGCAGATTGGTCTGAATAACCTAGCTCATCATCTGAATAATTAGAAAGATATTTATTTGACTCATTAAAAAAAAAAGAGGAACCTTCATTTTTATAGCATTTTATTGTTTATCTATCCTTTGGCTTTTTAGCTCTTTAAATTTTTCATATGTTTTTATATTCTGAAGTTTTTAACTGAGATCAAATAGACCATATTTTGTTGAAATTTTATAAAATTCTAAGACTATAAATTAGGGATGTTCTAGAGGATATTTGTATTTACCTCTTGCATAGAGTCAGCTAGTATTAATCATTGGGGACAATTTTCTTCCCCTTGAGGATCTTGGTTAATGTGGGGGTGAGTATCACATTGGCACTTGTGAACAACTAGAACAACTTCGTCCTTCTCTTTGGCTTGTTAAGCAAAATTCAAGTTTCAGCTGACTGATTTTTTTCCTTCATTTTATTTCTTTACTTCCTCTTGAAGCAATTGGTATTAGCTTGCCTGTTTTTCTCTATTCAAGAATCTATTCATGTTTCATGAATGGGAGGTGATAACATTTGGAAAGAAGGCCCTGAATTTGCCTGGGATGTTCTTTATTGTTTTCACAGTACTACTCCTGGCAAAAATTGTATCTTTAAAATTTACCTGTCTGATGACTAGAGATAGAAAACTATCTCTCCCATTAGAATGCAAGCTCCAAAAATGAAGGGAAATGTTTTCTTGATCTTTGTTGTTTCCTTGTGTCTAGCCTGGGACACAGCAGATTCCCAGGAAATGTTTATTGAATGAATGAATGTGTGAAGTTCTAAATTCCATCTACTGATAAAGTTAAGCAATAAATATGCTGCTCAACTGAAGATGGCAACTGACAGCCTCAAACCCAGAACCTTGACTCTCAGTTTTCCCCAAGATCTTCTTGTTCTTACCATCTTTGTAGGCTCCTGTAGACATTTTAACTCTCTAGTCGATAGTGTTGCTTATGAATGAGTTGAGTGTATCCCAGAGAGTGAAGATGATTTGCCAGTGGTCACAAAGGATGGTTTCCAGTAGAACTTGAACCACAGGTACCTCTGCATGTGTCATACACAAATTTGCACTTTTCATAACTGTCAGAGACCAGAGCATCCCCTAACTGATTAACATCAACTCCGAATGAGGAGTCTAAACAGGAAATGCAAATTTGGGATTCATTTAGAGGTTGAGGAGATTTCCAGGTCAAGGTGTGAGTCAAGAAGAAAAAAGAAGTTTTAGGAGTTGGTTCTGAATCCATATTAAAGATTACCTCTTTCTGACCACTGAAAAGATTTCTTCTTATCAACTCTGGTCAGAGAATTTGAGCTAGGTAGGAGACTAATGGATGTCTTCAAAATGAGTACTACTTCTTTAATTTGTGAAACATTACATTTAAGCAAATAACAACCTTTCACTGCTTGATTCTGGTGTAGGGATAGATATCCACCTCTCATTTCTCCCAAAAGCCTGTGATAAATATGACTCATATCTGTGTCAGATGAGCAATATCAAACCTTAGTATCATTTGTATGCCTTTGAAATTCCTCTCTGCATTTCCCTGATCTTGTCAAACCTGACACTTTAAGGGTAGATCTTTCTTAACAGCCTTGTACAGTTAAACTATATAACAAGCTAGTTTCCAACCATTTAATTTTCTTTTTTAACATTTGCTTTTGAAATTGCTTATATGTTAGGGCATTCATCAAACAAAACCCACATTTTGACACCCACGTTAATATCAAAAGAGACCGTTTAATGAGCAGTGTTCTTATCGAGAAAAATGAAGAACTCTTGAATGGTAGAATAATCTAGATTGCACAAAAAGTGTAACATTACTTCGGGAGAGGTAGGGAAGGGTTTGAGACCTGCCTAATGCCTGGCAAGTCTTTCTGCTGCTGTAGCCTTCCTGGGATTATTTCCCTGTTCTGCTGTTGTACTGGTGCATGAGGAGGCAAAATCAAACTAAAACAGGTCCTTGTTTCAGGGAGAGATGAAGAAAGCTGGCCTCCTCCCCCGTGCCTCACCCACTTGGCTATGAGGTTGAAGGAGTCTTTTTTAAGGCTGAGAGGAGAGTGGAGGAGGTAAGGGGAAAGCTCTGGAAGGCGATGCAGAAATTGAGTCTTTTTAATAGTGCATAGGAAGGTGCAGATGTGGAGTAGATGGAAACTTGGTCTTGCCAGAAAGCATGCAGTTTGCAGAGAAGTGATATTTGGAGAAATGAACACCCAAGGTAGGTTGTAGGGCAAACCTATAAGTGTTGGTTGATGAGGAATCCCAGAATCCTTCTGTGTTCATTCTTTTTGAGCCTGGGAAGTGTCTAGAATAGGACCTGTAGCCTAATAGCTGCTCAATAAACAACAGCTATAATTATTGTCATGGATTCCTTGGGCCTCTCTGCTCTGTTTCCCAGCTGGCACTAGTAGTAAAGAACCTGCCTGCCAATGCAGGAGGCATAAGTGACACGGGTTTGATCCCTGGGTCGGGAAGATACCCTGGAGAAGGGAATGGCAACCCATTCTAGTATTCTTGCCTGGAGAATCCCATGGGCAGAGGAACCTGGCAGGCTTCAGTCCATAGGGTCTCAGAGTCAGACACGACTGAAGCGACTTTGCACACACTTCACAAGGGATGTGGCTAAAGACAGTGAGCAACACTTTAAGAAAACAAAGGACCCATGTATCCCAGATGCCTCTTCCTAATTGCTTGATTATAGTCAAGTCATTTAAGTTTTCTGGGCTCCAATTTCCCCTATCTGAAAAATGAGGGTAATGCGTGTCCTATTCATCAGCATGCTACGCAGTATTGAAAGAAGGAGAGTGAGATGATGGATATAATAATGTTTTATTAAAAAATGTTATGAAGGATGGCATGTGATGATGGTGATGAAGATATTCCTAGCTAATTCTGTGCTATGGAAATGTCACATCAATAACATTAAGTGTTCTGATTAAAAAAAAAAAAAAACTCATGCAGTAAGTATTCCACAGCTAAGGAAATTGAAGCTCAGAGATGATACTCAAGGTTGAATTGGACAAGTAAGTAGTAGGATTAGTTTTCTAACTTAGGTCTGTGCTTTTTTTTTATTATGCCATGCTGCCTCTGATTCTCATTATTAACTTTTATTTATTAAGATTTCACTATAAGCCAGACATTACTCCACGGCCTCTGTATGTTTCACTGCATTTGGATCTTCACAGCACTACCCAGAGGGTATTTAAATAATGTTATCATCGTTTTACAGTTGAGGAAATATCATCACTTACTGCCATTCTATTCATTGTACATGAGGCCAGCTCCAACCCTCGGAAAGCTTTCGTCTAACTGGGTCACAGAGGGTTCCAGCTGCCCACCCACTACCGGCCCCACAGGGATTCAGGAGAGCGCTATTTATGTCTCCTGCCCTTCCCACAGAGCCGGGCACCCGGCTTCCTGGGGGAGGACTGCTCTTTGGAATTCCTGGCACGGGCTCCATCCTCCTCCTCCTCATACGCTGCTCATCTCTCCCAGTGCCTATGTTCACAAGCAAGCGCGGCCCTAGCTGAGGAGTAGCAAATTGGTGACTGATCTCTGGTCAAAGCCCCTAGCATCTCACTCTTCGGAAAGGGTGCTAGGGGTGAATTCCCAGGGGCAGGATCCTCACCTGCAGCCAGCCCTCTGGGAAAGTTTGTTGGAAGGATTTCTCCACCTACCGAGTCCAGGTTTTCGGTGCAGCTGGGTTTGCTGCGAGTCTCTGGGCATTTCCTTCCCTTCTCTGCAGCCCTTCTGGGCTTGGGGCTCTGGTAACCTAGGAAATAGCGGGGCGTGGGGGAAGGAGGCTTTGATTGTGCCCAGAGCCTCCAACGTGATTGTCAGCCCGGTGGGCCGGCCCTGCGGTGGTGGGTGTGTGAGAAGGTGTGCGGGGGTGCCGGGAGCCGGCTGCCGTGGATGCTGGCGTGTGGGCACAGGGCTGTGGGCGTGACTGCAGGGTGACTGATGCCTGGTGAAGGTAATTGTCAGGCGGCTCAGATTTTTTTCCTCTTTTTCTTCTTCTCCCCCCCCCCCCACCCCCCTGCTTATTTCTAGTAGGCAAAGAAATCCTCCGCTGCAACAGTGAGGTGATGTTTTTGAAAAGCTTCCAAGGGGATGAATTATGTACTGTCTCAATTCTTCAGTGTTATTGATTCTCCAAGGCCTTGTGACTAATACTTCTTGATTAGGGGGCCTGGGGTCAGGGTGAAATGTGGGAGGCCAGATTTGCCTATTTTTTTTGGTTTCACTGTGAAAGAGATGCAAGCCAAAAGCATCCTGGGGAAAAGAAACCTGTAGAGTCAGCCTTAGTTTGTGCATCCAGCATTCGCCCTCCACCCAAGTCTTTTGGTTATACTAAGTCCAGCTTTGCTTGAGGGGAAACATCCCATCTGTTTTTTCAAAACATGAGATTGGGTAAGGCTGACCCCGTGCCAATTTAGGGGTGGGCTCATAACCCAGACTCCAGTATATATCATGTAGCTATTACAATGGTTGGCTTTGGGATGAGCCTAGGACTTGATTAAAAACAATGAGGTCACACTTGAACTACTTAAAAATAGAGAAAGATTATTTTTTTATTGATCTCAGAAGTGAATGATGAAATTTAAAATTTTGATAATAATCTTACAGAAAGGCCCTGCATGAAAATGAAGGTAATACTAAAGAATTCAGGAAGAAGGAGACAGTCTAAGTGATGTCATTTGAGACCCTGGATCCAGCTGTTCTTGAGGCAGGTTCTACATCTAAACTTTCTCATCATGTGAGCCCATAAGCTTTGTTCACACTATAATCAGTTTGAACTGAGTTTTCTGCCATGGAAAAGCACTGCTTTTCAACTGGGAGAAATATTGCCCCTAGGGCACCTTTGGTGGTAACTGTAGATATTTTTAGTTGTCACAGGTGGGAATGGGGTTCCTATTGGCATCTAGTGGATGGATGCCAGGCATGTTGCTAAATGTCCTACAGTGCACAGGAAGGCCCCCCACAAGGAATTATTTAGTCCAAAATGTCAATATTACCAGTATTGACAAACCTGATAACACATGAATCTGCAAAATCATGCTAATGGGTAATAAGGCTTTCTTTATCACCTCCTCCTTACAGGGTCAGTTCATTTTATTAGGGGTGAAATCTTGGGTTAGGGACTTATGAGGGCTTCCCAGGTAGCTCAGTCAATAAAGAATCTGCCTGCAATGCAGGAGACCCAGGTTCCATTCCTGGTCGGGAAGATCCCCTGGAGGAGGGCATGGCAACCTACTGCACTATCTTGCCTGGAGAATCTCATGGACAGAGGAGCCTGGTGGGCTATAGTCCATGAGATCTCAAAAAGTCAGAAACAACTAAGCGACTAACACACACACATGCACACACACACACACAAAACTCATGGAGGATCCTGCAACCTCTTTGTTGCCCCAGAAGTGAAACTGTGCACAAAGCCAGCCCTGACTTAGCTCCAGTGATTTGGCTTCCATATGAAAATTGCAAATAGCCCAGATAAGGGCTGCATTAATGTCCTCATGGCATGGGAGCTGGCCTCTTCTAAATGAATGATCCAGGAGAGAAAGCAAGGAAAATCTGCCGTATCCTTTATGACCTAGTCATACACCATTACTTCCACCATATTCTATTTTTAAAAGGGAGTCACTAAAGTATAGCTCACATCTAAAAGGAGGGGTAGCAAACTCTACCACTTGAAGAATGGAGTATCAAAGAATCTGTGGATATAACCACAGCATAAGCTTTCCTGAATGAAATCTATGGCATAGCTCATAACTCTTCTGGTCATTCTCAGATAGTAAAACTGTCAAGCTTGGTCTAACAAAAACCCTTACTCAGTTTTAAGTTACTCTCTCCCCCCAGCTTGTGTTTATCCACCAAAGGGAAGGGCAATTTGGTTGATCCCACCTTCTTTCTTTCTTCATTGTTTTCCCCTTTTATCAGCTATTATTGGGGGATTCCCCAAGTTAAGCGTTGGTGGGTTGGGGCAAGGAGTTTCAAGAAGGCATAGCCTGGTTTTGTTGATGTCTGTGTTTAGTTCAGCTGGGGCTTTTCTTATTGGGCCCTTTTTGAGGTCTTTGGGACTTCTTCTTTATAGGAGTCTTTTCAAAAGCAGATGCAGCTTGAAACTGAAGTCTCTTTTGTAAGGTCACTTACAACTCTATCCTTACTGTCTTCTGTCTTCTCCTTGCTGTGCCACTACAGGCCACTCCAGCCACAGCCAAACTCTTGAATGTTTTCTTAAAACTATCCTCATTTAGCTTTAGGCCAGGAGAAATACTCTTCCTACAATGAGGGTGATGATTAGTGGTTGAGACACTTACACCCAGCACAGTAGAAAAACTGTTCCAAGTAGTCTCCATTTACACCTTCAACCTTCAACTCCAAGGTGCTTGATGAACTAAAGAGACAGTATCACATCTTTTAACATAACCTGATTTATGTACCCTGCTGCCTATAGTATTGTCTTCAAATGTTGAGGCGTCTGTAGAAGTTGAAAAGAATAGAAAAAAAAATTTACATTTCACATCCTGTTACATGTCTATAGAGTGACTGACAATTCATCATATTATAGAGTCTTAAATATCAGCTTAGATATATTTCTCCTACAAATGAGGCCCAGAAACTTCATGTCCATGCTCCAGAGGAACAAAGCTTTGATTCTAAAACTCCTAATGTGATTGCTAATTTTTAGATTCAAATCTTGATCATGAAATGTGATTGGGGGAGTGTAAAATGTTATACCAGTTTAACCCTCTAAGAAAACCTCAGCTCCATGCTTATGAGCACAGTGGTGTCCTGGCAAAGATAATAGTCTTTCTGAAGAACCTACATTATTGACTCTTTGAAAAGCCTGGTTTAATCACAAGCCCTGAAGCATTCACACACATTTGTTATTGATACAGGACTTAAACTTCTGGCATTCCAACACTTTTTTTCTGATAGAACCCTTCACTTTACCTGCTATGCTCATATTTCTGATGGAAGTTAACTTTGCAGGATGTCATGCAAAGGCTGTGGTAGGTTCACAGTCCTGCCAATGGCTTAGAACCTTAATTTTATCATCACTCTGAGAAATGGGACCAAATATATAATTTATGGGGAAAAAAGCATGTATCTTTCTCCTTGCACTAAAACACCTTAGTGCTTTGTTTATGAACTTGTTATGATATTTTAATCTTCTTATTATATAGATTCCTCTATATGACTTATCTTTCCTATCAAACCCTATACTTCCATATTTGTCTCCTAATCATTTACTGTTCCTCATCCTGTTCTCCATATCCAGATATGGAAGAATAGGTATATATTTGACTCTTTAATCAAATACTAATGTGGGTGAGTGTTTGTGTTAGTTGCTCAGCCTGGTCTGACTCTCCATGACCCCTTGGGCTCGCCAGGCTCCTCTGCCCATGGAATTCTTTAGGCAAGAACACTGGAGTGGGCTGCCATTCTCTTCTCCAGGGGATCATCCCAACCCAGGGATCAAACCTGGGTCTCCAGCATTGGAGACAGATTCTTTAACATCTGAGCCACCAGGGAAGTGAGTGAATGAGTGAATAATCAGATGAACCATTGGAGGTCTGAAGAATAGAATGTTCTCAGCAAATCCACCTTACTAAACTCCATGTTTCCGTTTTAGAAAATCAACTTTGTCCTCTTGTCATCACCCTGTTTCTCAAAAAAAAAAAAAAAATTTCCCAAGTGTCCACAGATTGAATCAAGGGCAATCATCTGGCCCAAAAGGATTCTTCTTCTGTTTTTTTTTTTTTTTTCTTCTTCTTCTTTATGACTGTGCTGGGTCTTTGTTGCAGCATACAGGCTTACTCTAGTTGGAATGCTCTTCTCTTATGCCGCTAGAGTTTTAGTTACCCCACAGCATGTAGGATCTTAGTTCCCTAAACAGGGATTGAACCCCAAAAGGATTATTCTTGGAATTTGAATTTGTGAAATTATCTGAATTAACCTTTGTCAAGCGGTACTGATGAAGCATGTTTATGGAGAGTAGAATTTAGGATGAGCATAGAGAGAAGCAGTGACAGGATGGTTTGGCCCTTAAGAGAACAGTTAGTTTGGTTTTCAAAGGCTTTTCAGTCTCTGATGACTTTGCAGCTCCTGATTCTGGGTTCTACACTTCTAACCTAGAGTTGATGGATACGCTTTTCCATGTTGTAACATAGCTGACTTCTCTTGTCCTTTTGGTCTCAACTTGAATGAATGTCATCTCCTAGTAGAAGCCTTCTCTTCAAGTTTCAGTTGTTATGCTCTTTATCCCAAGTCACTCTGCTTTGTTTTCTCCAAATCATTTAATGCCACAAATGGGTGTTTGACTTTTATATTATTTATTATCAGTTTCCCCTACTAGAATTCATCACATGACAACAAATGAAGTGAAGTGAAAGTCGCTCAGTCGTGTCCAACTCTTTGTGACTCCATGGACTATACAGTCCATGGAATTCTCTAGGCCAGAATACTGGAGTGGGTATCTGTTCCCTTCTCCAGGGGATCTTCCTAACAAACACCTCATCTATTTGGTTCACCACTCTTTCTCCAACACTATAAAATAGTGTTTTTTTATCAGAGGCCTGAGTAAGTAGTTTCTGAATAACTAATAGATACAATAAATCCTTCCTGTTACCTCAGCTATTTTGAGGCTTCCATTATTCCAACATAAAAGTACCAGCCTCCGAGCATGGAAGCTATAGGGCATATCAGTGCCCATGTTACTGAAAGGTCTCCTAAAATAATCATCCACTTCATCTGCTCCACCAGGTCCAAAGCAAGAAGCCTATAAACGGTCTTCCCGACATCTGATCTGCACTGTCCCTCAATCCCTTCTCCCCCAATCTCCTCAAACTGGTCAATTTTATATTTACCTACATCTGTACATACTGGAGCGTATTCTCACACTTCTCCACGTTATTAAGCCCTTCAAATCATGTGTCAGTTTTCCTATTATGCAGGTGCTTTGCAAATGGTGATGGTGATGGTACTGATTTAACTTAGTCTGAAGCCTTTTTATATAATAATAGTCAGGAGTAAATTATCATAAAGTATTTGAGCACAGTTCCCACCTGTTTAATGCTGAAACTCTTCTGAAGGAGTTTCAGGGGAGATTAAAGATGTACAGCCAAGTACCCATCTTGCCTGGGAAGGAAGTGAGAAATTTCACCTTGTAAAGGGCATCCAGAAATGCAGAAGCACTTAGAGTTCTGCGCGGCAGAACGTGGTGTTGCCACGTGGTGGCGACAACTCCACCACGTGACTCACTGCATTGTATATTCAGGGCTATTGATCTCCTATCGGCAATCAGAGCCCCACGCATCCTCTCAGGAATGAGGTGTGGGAGTGCATTGTTCAGTTCTAAGGTACTGAGTGTGCGGGGGTTGCGAAATGAGTCAGATGTCTGTTAGGAATGTTGCTTTGAATCTGTTGCCTGTACTTTCTGTCTCACATTGCCCACAAGTACCTTTCCAATAACTCAGACTCACATTTCACAGTTTAAAATGGCCCAGACTGAAGATGACCAATATGGCTGAGTCAAACCCCAGAAAGACCACTTAAGAAATACTGCAATACCCATGCTGTCACACGGGGGAACAGAATGGGTAGAGAATGGATTGTTAAGTCAGATGAGCTTGCATTTGAATCTCAGCTCAGTTATTCCCTAGCTGTCAGACCTTGGGAAAGATATTTCACTTTAAGTCTTAATGGTCTTTATGTTCAAATATTATTGGCATGCCAAACAAAATTGACCTCATAGGATTGTGGTGATTAATGAGTAAAACGCCATAAGCAGAACTCTTCATCACAGTGCTGGGAGATGGTAGGCACTCCTTTTTACCCCCTGGAACCTCAGTTCCTTTTTTAATAAGAAGAATACTAATAATAGATATCTTACATTTTTAAAGCACTTAGTATATGCTCAGTCGTGCACTAAATACTTTAATTAATGGGGCAGACTTAGTCAATTGTTTTCCCTATTCTATTTTTCTGTGTTAACAGAATCCTAAATCATGTGCCCAGTTTAAAAGCTACATTTCTTATCTTCTCTGGAGACTAGGACCAATTATGTGACCTGAACTTCGCAACAGTTTTAGACTCAGACGTTTACTATGGCTTTCTTGGAAACCTCTGCCACTCCTTTGTTACTTCCTCTTTCTGTTTTCTGCCTGCCATGTATGTGTGGGCCTGCTGGGGAGAAGCCCTCTGGCTTTCATCAGGCAGCTAGGAGGGTGTAAGCCTCTTATAAGGGATGATGGAACAAGAAGATAGAAGGATCCTGGGGCATTCTGAACTCTTTGTACTAGCCCTGGAATATCTCTAGACTTTTAATTTATGGAAAAGATGTCTTCTATTTGGTTAAACTTTTATAATTGAGTTTTGTATACATGCAATCAAATGTAGTCCCTAACCAATATATGTACATTATCTTAATCATTACTCCAATAAGTTTTTTGGCATTATTGTTATCAAATGTATTTTATATTAAGGATATTGAGACATAGGCAAGTATTCTACCCAAGGTCACAAGCAATTCACCTAGTAAGTGAAGCAGGGGTTTGAATCTGTACTTAAAACAGTAAATATAAAGTAGGGGATGACAATATTTCTTCCCTGGTCTTTCTATTTTACAAATCTTTGAGCTTACCTTTGTAACCTCAAAACTTGCTCTGACTGCCTGATCTTTTTATAAAAATTTCTTTGAATTCTCCCAGACCACAGTGCTGTTCGAAGACATTTAAGCTCATGTGGTCATTCTGGCATCATTTAGCTTCTCTGGTCATTTTACGGTAAGAGGGCAGCAGATTATTTCTAATCATCCCTTATTTCTAACTGTCTGTGATTCTAAAGGTGAATTTAATAGATTTCTAATTATTCCATTGGCTGATCATCAAAGTTTTACTTTATCTAGTTCCGTCTCATGACCCAGAGGGTATTGAATAAATATTAATTAAAGACTGTACTAGGGATAAAGCAACCTTTTTTTTTTTAATCTCACTTTCCCTCTAAGTCATTGGCTTTTTATTCTTTCTATTTTCATCTAAAATCCAGCATCTCATTAGATGATTTGGGGGAACTGATCCAGTCAAGATCAAAGACCATTGCTTCCAAAGGATGAAGCTTACTTCAGTCAGGGAAGAAGCAAAGGGAACAAATCAAAGGCCTTGAAAAGTCATATTTGGGGTAAAAAATAAAAAAAGGAAAAGTACAAACCATGCCTTAGGTGAAGGAATGGGGTTGGTATGTGAATTCAGAGAAACAGTCTTCAAATAAGAAACAACAAATCAAAGCAGCTTTAGTTGGAAGGAAGAAGAAAGGACAGTAAACAAAAGGGAGGATTGGTATTGTTTTGAAGTATTTTAGAAAGATAAGCAGTGAGCAAAGCATTGAAAATTATTAAAAGAGATTTGAGCTAAAGGAATAATATTTGTATTGTGAATGATCAAAATATATCAATTAAGTAGGTAAAAGTGCTTTAACTTAAGCAGAATCTTTATCTGGGGAAGATCATGTCAAGAAAAAGTTTTGAAACTTATAAAATACTATTGTAATACTGCAATGGGTTAGGAGAATGCTGCTGTCTGCAAGCCAGGGAGAGCATCCTCACCAAGAACTTGCCAGCACCTTAATCTTCGGCTTCCCAGCCTTCAGAACTGTGGGAAGTAGATGTGTATTGTTTAAGCAACCTAGTCTGGTATTTTGATACAGCAGCTCGAACTGACTAAGACAGACTTCATGAAGTTCTTACAGCAGATTTAAGTTCAAAATTCTAATAGTATATGTTGGCATTGTTGTTGTTTTTCAGTTGCTAAGTCATGTCTGACTCTTTGCGACCCCATGGACTGCAGCATGCCAGACTTTCCCATTCATCAACTCATGGAGTTTGCTCAAACTCATGTTCATTGAGTCAGTGATGCCATCCAGCCATCCCATCTTCTGTTGCCCCCTTTTTCTCCTGCCCTCAGTCTTTCCCAACGTCAGGGTCTTTTCCAGTGGGTCAACTGTTCACATCAGGTGGCCCAAGTATCAGAGCTTCAGCTCCAGCATTAGTCCTTCCAGTGAATATTCAGGGTTGATTTCCTTTAGGATTGACTGGTTGGATCTCCTTGCTGTCCATGAGACTCTCAAGAGTCTTCTCAAACACCACAATTCAAAAACTAGTTTTTTGGTGCTCAGCTTTCTTTATGGTCCATCTCTCACATCCATACATGACTACTCGAAAATCCATAGCTTTGACTGTACAGACCTTTGTCAGCAAAGTGATGTCTCTTTCTGCTTTTTAATATGCTGTCTAGGTTAGTCATAGCTCCTCTGTTCTTGGAATTCTCTAGATAAGAATACTGGAGTGAGTAGTCATTCCCTTCTCCAGGGGATCTTCCTCAGGGATCAAATCCAGGTCTCCTGCATTGCATGCAGATTCTGTACTATCTGAGCCACCAGAGAAACCCATGTTGGCATTAACACAGAGAAAATCATCATGGGATAAGGAAAGCAGTATGGGAATTGAAGCCATAGTTACTTTCCAAACTCTTTCTCTAATTAATTTGCTAACATCTTTGAGACTCAATTTATCTAAAAGTAGAGTTAGTAATATCTATAGCAAGGGTGATTTGCACTACATAAAAACAACACAAGTCTTCTTATGAAATGACTGATATGCAGTAGCTATATAATAAAAATTAATTCTTCTTTCTAGTAACAATAGGTAAATTTTCTTCTCTTGTTTTATGAAACTTCAGTTTTGCTTGCTTTAAAGCCCATATTTTAGAATCCAATTTTCATGCAAAGAGAATCTGTAAGAAGAGTACATTGTGAGTAGTTCTGTAATGAAATATGCATTAAAAAGCATAATAAATTTGTATTTTTATAATATGCTATTTACAGACTGCTTGTATTTTATCATACTTACAACTGAAGTTTTCACTTTTCAGGAATTTTGACATTTGTTTGGAGAGCCTCACTTGACCTCTTTTTGGGGAGCTGAATTGGACTGAACGTGAGGTATTGTTTTTTTCTCCTGAGGTACTGAGTTTTCTCAGAAAATAGAGAAAGCTATTTTCTCCAGAGTAAATATGTTTATTGCACTTCATGTGGAAGGAAAGTAAATTACCTTACTAGAAACACCGTACACATTCTGGATTTAATTAAAAATATGGCAGAGCTAGAGAAATTTGTTTTTGAGTTTCTTAGATAGACTGTATTTCATGGAGTCATTTTTATTTTATCAATTACTCTCTAGGAAATGAACACTTTTAGACTCTAGTATGAAAAAAAACCGTGTGAAAGACTTAGAGCTTCCTTTGAATAAATGTCTTGTTTTATGCATTTTTTCAGGACATTTTAAGGCTGACATTATCCAGAATTACTAATAGAATTTAACTGGTACATTGGTTGTGGACTATTGGACAATAGCTAGTTTCGTTTTATGTGATACAGGCTTTGAATACATGTATAGATCTGGATAAGAAGCTAACTGGAGAAGTGGACCTGTGGGCTCTTATTGATACTCACTTCCCTACATCAAGTTAGTTTCATGGAACACTCTAGGCTGCCATTAGATCTAAGCCTCTCAAACTCTGTATTATGGATGGTCCTACTGCATAAAAATAAGCCAATCCTCAGGCCCCTTACAAATTCCTTGGGGTACAATGTAGAAATCTCATTTTTAAAGAAGCTTTCCAGATGATTCCATGAGCATCAATGTGATTTCCTATCACCCTTGTGGTCAAAAATCCCACAGCCTCTGTATATGATACTGAGGTGGTTACACTGTGATGTTCAGTTATTTAAAGACTTAAACACTACTTGAGGAAGTGAAATACACCAAAAGGACATGAAAGGGAACCTACAAAAATCACAGAATGAAATCAACATTAGGAACCTTTATGTCTGGCAATGACCACCAGTGCTGAGATCAAAAGTAACTGTCATTAGATTCTGTCAGTCACTGGAACTACACCATTTTGAAGAGAGGCTGCTATAAGTCATGATGAAGAACACCCCAGCCAGTATCTTTGGGAACTGTCAATAAGGAGAGAAACTGCCTACTTTTTGCTTCTTTAAACTGCTGAAGAACCTGTCATTACCCACTGATGGGCATCATCACAGATCAGCAGATATTTCTATTTTATTGGCTTGGGGTTAATTAAGAGAATAATAATTTGTGGGATAACTTTATAATAAAATAATATTATGATTCTATTTCAAAATTCCTTCTGGACTTGATCTCTCAGGAGACTAGAGGTCACTGCCTTTGGTGCATTCTTCAGTAAAGGGAAAGAAATATGGTAAGGAGGGAGGCTCTGGAATTGCTGGGAACAGATTCTTCCTAACTGGAGAAACCATAAAACCGCCTCCAGCTTTGGATTCCCAGATTGACTTGAGTGAAGAGGGTTACAGAATAGAGATGAAATCACAGGCTGGATCATGTTCTGAAGGCTGTTGATATTAAGTAGCACATACTAGGTGGCTTAAAAGATCAGAAATACATTATCTCACAGTCCTGGAGGCTAGAAGTCCAAAATGAAGATTTTGGCAGAGCCATGATCTCGCTTAAGACTCTAGGGTAGGAGTGTTCTTTGCTTCTCCCTCATTTCTGCTGAGCACAGCCAATCCTCAAGTGCTTCTTGGCTTTAGATTCATAATTCCAATCTCTTTTTCCATCATCACATGGCCTCCTCTGTGTGTTTCTTTGTATTCTGTTTTCTTATAGAGACACTAGTTATTAGATGAGGGCCAACTGTTATATAGTATGCCCACAATTTAATTCTGTCTGCAAAGATCCTATTTGCAAATAAGATCATATGCGAAGTTCTGGGTTGACATGAATTTTGGGGGGTGGATGCCATTAAACCAATACACAGAGAATTGGTAAGATTTGAAGTTCTTTAAAATGTACAACTTTAAATGAGCCAAAGGACAAAATGACTCTTAAAATTGGAAAAAAACAGCTATGTACAAGGTCTGATTTTTAATTTTTCTGAATGGCTGTGGCCATTCATACAGATTCATTATCATACAGATAAACTAGTTTGCTTGGATTCTAGTACCTGTGTTTAGGACTGAAAACTTGAAAAAGATGTGATTAAGGAGAACTGGATATCCAACCATCTCTCTGAGTCTCCATCATTAGTCTTTTCATGAAAGGAAAAGAACACCAGAAATTAACAAAGATTTTGCTGGGGAATTAAAAAAAAATGATCTGATTGTCACACATTGTACTACAAGGCCAATGAGCCGATGAAACTAGTTGGCTTTTTAGCACAGTTCCAAAAAGTAGATCATAATGTGGGAGTTCAAGATGGCGAGACCTGAATGGCTTCAGAGTCTAAGAAATTTTAACTTAGGGAACAGCTTGAAGATAAGCATAAATCCCATTTCCCCCTGATATTATTTTTTCCATTATCTGATTGCACAAACATCTTATTGGTATAAAACAATGTCTGAAAGCATAAAAGTATCGACTCTTCCAATGCTGCCCATTTTTGCACAAATCATTTTCAGCATAAGAAGAAAAATGATGATGAAGGATTTGGTAGAGTAGTCTATGGTTCTTCATTATGGCAGCAAAAGCTATTTGAGCATTTATTTTCAGAAAAAGGAAAGTCTTTATAATAGCTAAAGGCTTCCCTGGTGGCTCAGATGGTAAAGAATCTGCCTGCAATGCAGGAGACCTGGGTTTGATCTCTGGTCAGGAAGATCCCATGGAGAAGGGAATGGATACCCACTCCAATATTCTTGACTGGATAATTCCATGGACAAAGGAGCCTGGCGGGCTACAGTCTATGGGGTCTCAAGAGTCGGACATGACTGAGTGACTAACACTTTCACTTTCTTTCAATATGAAAACTGGATAGATTTGTCTAGTAGAATCCAAGTGAAGTGAAGTTGCAAAGCTGTGTCTGACTCTTTGCGACCCTGTGGACTGTAGCCCACCAGGCTCCTCCATCCCTGAGATTTTCCAGGCAAGAATACTGGAGTGGGTTGCTATTTTTTCTCCAGGGGATCTTCCCAACCCAGGGATCAAACCTGGATCTCCCGCATTGCAGGCAGACTCTTTACTATCTGAGTCACCAGGGAATCCCCTAGAATCCAAGAGTCAGAACCTAAAATTCTGGCAGAGACAGAGAGAAGTTAATAAGAAATGACACAATTTATTAAGTAGCTAAACAACTTTCCAAAGGAATTGACCTGAAATCAAATACGTTTAACACTTTTGGAAACACAGAGAGAAATTCCCTTGCACATTTATTTATTTATTTATTTTCCCTTGCACATTTAATACAGGCATGAATTTATCTTTTTAGAATTTTTTTATGGGCACTTTTGCCCTGATGTTAGTAATTTGTGTCTCTCTGAGGGAGTGATATTTGTCAGGGATGCAAAAAAGACATGGTATGATACTATTTTTTTTTTTGTAAAAAAAAATTTTTACAAATTTTTACTATTTTTTTTTACTATTTTTACTATTTTTATCATAGAAATTTTTAATTTCTTTAATCAAGGGGATGGACTAGTACACTCTAAATCCATATTATTTCCCTGAGAGAATCTAATCCTCATCTCTCTCCTAGTTCAGGTCTGGAGGCTTTCTATCCTCTTCCTCCACTCCCCAACCATCCCTCCCTATCAGCTGACCTTCTCTAATCAATAGATCAGAGATTACTAAGCTGAAATGGTCAATTTTGCAATGCTTCTTGGCATAGCCTCAGAGAATACTACCCTAAATGTAATATCCAAAGGACTGTGTGTGTTTGGAACTAGTTCCCCAAATTCAGAGCAATCTGCCTGCTGCTTCCGAAAGATCAGTCTGCCTTTAGCAGTTGAGCCTCAGCAATAGAAGCAGCACAGAAGAGATGGTATGATTCTTGTTCTTCTTTATCCTCTAGCTGAATATTATTTTTAGGTCAAGCCTGATCCCTTTCTATACCCCAAACTATGGGCTGATGCTAATTTGTGAAGTTTAGGTGCAGTATAAGCTAATGATTTATTCAAGTCGGAAGAAATTGCTTTCTACCTCTGATAATTGAGGATTATATTGAGGAATCACACACATTAGGGGCATTTAACTCCCTCTTTTGAAGCAGACATTTTTGGCTACTGGAATACACCAGATGCTATGGCAATGGAGATGATGTGTGATGTTGGTTTCTGATTTGCATATAGAAATAAATGCTTGTGGAAAAAATAGGAGACAAAGCATGAATAGAAAGGGAAATACATACCAGAACCCTGATGATCAGTAAAATATTAGTACCCATTAATATTTGTTTTGACTAGAGTTTTTTAAAATCCTCTTTAGCTGCAATTTTACATAGAGAATAAGAATAGTAAATGATTATTTTCTAGGTGGAGAATTATCTGGATTATAATTATTTTTACTCTGTTACAGAATATTAACTGTATCTTTCATGGAGGCCACACACACATGGAGAGAGAAGTAATGGCAATAGATATGGACTCAGCTCCATTCTATTTGCAACCTTTGATTAAGCCTATTTTTAGCCATTCTGCATTGACTAATGCTTTATTAATATATGGTATCTATCCTACTTTGGCTTATAAGATGGAGAAAGCAATGACTAATTACTGGTCACGCACACACCTATGCAGGATATATTTTTAGAGTCTATATTGAGAAATCTATATTGTAAAGTACCTCTCCAACTTTTTGCTGTAATTGCACACAGAAGGTTCAAGTCAATAAAATAATGTTGCTCTCCCCACAGTGAAGTAAATGGTTGTTTTGAAGCTTTCCCAGTGTCCTTATTTAATTGCTGTGGGCCACAAGAATTGATATGCACTTTTTTTGTTCAAAATAAATTTACTTAATTAATGAATTTTCATGACCATAAAGTCTGGTTTAAAGCCTACATACAAACCGACCATTAGTTTTCTAATTCCAGCTAAACCCCTCAAACCTTTGCTTGTTTTTATGTGTGGAGAGACAAGAAGATATGACCATTTCAGTCTGGATTTTGAGCTCATTCTTGACTGCCACTAACCACGGTCAAATGTGAAGAAATTTCTCCTACCAAGCATCACACTGTTGAATCTCAGCCAATTTGCTTTCTTGACTTACTTTTTTTAGACTGCTTGAAAGAATAAGCCCATTTGGTTGGGTAAAACAGAGTTAATACATTCATTCATGCAAATAAATATTTATTAAGTACTCTATTGGATTGACTAGTGTCCCTCAAAAATTCATGTCTACCAAGAACCTCAGAAAATGACCTTATTTGGAAACAGGATTGCTGCAGATGTAATTCATTAAAATGATGTCATGCTGGATTAGGGTAGGCCTGAAATTCAATAACAGCTGCTGTTAAAAGAAGATGTGATGATGGAGACAGAAGTTGGAGGGATGCAGTTACAAGCCAAGGAATGTCAAAGGTTGCCAGCAGCCACAAGAAGCTGGAAGAAGCAAGGGAGAATTCTTCTCTAGAGACTTTTGAAGAAGCATGGCCCTGCCAACACCTTGATTTCAATCTTCCAGCCTCCAGACCTGTGAGAGAATAAATTTTTGTTTCTTAAGGTCCCAGTTCGTGGTAATTTGTTAAAGCAGTCCTAGAACATTAATACACATGCCTACTATGGACCAGTAATTGTCCCAGTCAATTGAGGTACTGCATGAACTAAGTCAGTAATCCTTTTTCTCACAAACCTTGATAATGGAGGATATCATATTCATTTGTTTGGAAAGGTAGAAGCACAGTTCAACAATAGAGTCAACATTTATTGAAATATTATTGTCATTGTTCTTAAAATGTTGTTATACACTGAATCATCTCACCCAAAAATGTATATGTTGAAGCCCTAAGGTCAGAGTTTGACTTTATTTGGAAATAGTGCTTTTAAAGGGGTGCTTGCATTAAAATGCAGCTGTCAGACTGATCCTTAATCCAATCTGACCACTTTTTTTTTTTCCATTTATTTTTATTAGTTGGAGGCTAATTACTTTACATCATTACAGTAGTTTTTGTTATACATTGAAATGAATTAGCCATGGATTTACATGTATTCCCCATCCCAGTCCCCCCTCCCATCTCCCTCTCCACCCGATCCCTCTGGGTCTTCCCAGTGCACCAGGCCCGAGCACTTGTCTCATGCACCCAACCTGGGCTGGTGATCTGTTTCACCCTAGATAATATACATGTTTCGATGCTGTTCTCTTGAAACACCCCACCCTCGCCTTCTCCCAGAGTCCACAAGTCTGTTCTATACATCTGAATCTCTTTTTCTGTTTTGCATATAGGGTTATCGTTGCCATCTTTCTAAATTCCATATATATGTGTTAGTATACTGTAATGGTCTTTATCTTTCTGGCTTACTTCGCTCTGTATAATGGGCTCCAGTTTCATCCATCTCATTAGAACTGATTCAAATGAATTCTTTTTAATGGCTGAGTAATATTCCATGGTGTATATGTACCACAGCTTCCTCATCCATTCATCTGTTGATGGGCATCTGGGTTGCTTCCATGTCCTGGCTATTATAAACAGTGCTGCGATGAACATTGGGGTGCACGTGTCTCTTTCAGATCTGGTTTCCTTGGTGTGTATGCCCAGAAGTGGGATTGCTGGGTCATATGGCAGTTCTATTTCCAGCTTTTTAAGAAATCTCCACACTGTTTTCCATAGTGGCTGTACTAATTTGCATTCCCACCAACAGTGTAAGAGGGTTCCCTTTTCTCCACACCCTCTCCAGCATTTATTGCTTGCAGACTTTTGGATAGCAGCCATCCTGACTGGTGTATAATGGTACCTCATTGTGGTTTTGATTTGCATTTCTCTAATAATGAGTGATGTTGAGCATCTTTTCATGTGTTTGTTAGCCATCTGTATGTCTTCCTTGGAGAAATGTCTATTGAGTTCTTTGGCCCATTTTTTGATTGGGTCATTTATTTTTCTGGAGTTGAGCTGGAGGAGTTGCTTGTATATTTTTGAGATTAATCCTTTGTCTGTTGCTTCGTTTGCTATTATTTTCTCCCAATCTGAGGGTTGTCTTTTCACCTTGCTTATAGTTTCCTTTGTTGTGCAAAAGCTTTTAAGTTTCATTAGGTCCCTTTGTTTATTTTTGCTTTTATTTCTAAAATTCTGGGATGTGGGTCATAGAGGATCCTGCTGTGATTTATGTCGGAGAGTGTTTTGCCTATGTTCTCCTCTAGGAGTTTGATAGTTTCTGGTCTTACATTTAGATCTTTAATCCATTTTGAGTTTATTTTTGTGTATGGTGTTAGAAAGTGTTCTAGTTTCATTCTTTTACAGGTGGTTGACCAGTTTTCCCAGCACCACTTGTTAAAGAGGTTGTCTTTTTTCCATTGTATATCCTTGCCTCCTTTGTCGAAGATAAGGTGACCATAGGTTCGTGGATTTATCTCTGGGCTTTCTATTCTGTTCCATTGATCTATATTTCTGTCTTTGTGCCAGTACCATACTGTCTTGATGACTGTGGCTTTGTAGTAGAGTCTGAAGTCAGGCAGATTGATTCCTCCAGTTCCATTCTTCTTTCTCAGGATTACTTTGGCTATTTGAGGTTTTCTGTATTTCCATACAAATTGTGAAATTATTTGTTCTAGTTCTGTGAAAAATACCGTTGGTAGTTTGATAGGGATTGCATTGAATCTATAGATTGCTTTGGGTAGTATAGCCATTTTGACAATATTGATTCTTCCAATCCATGAACACAGTATATTTCTCCATCTGTTTGTGTCCTCTTTGATTTCTTTCATCAGTGTTTTATAGTTTTCTATGTATAGGTCTTTTGTTTCTTTAGGTAGATATACTCCTAAGTATTTTATTCTTTTTGTTGCAATGGTGAATGGTGACCACTTTTTTTTTAAAAGAAGGGGAACTTTAGATATACTCACGGCACCAGGGCTGTGCAAGCACAGAGGAAAGATGATGTGATGACCCAGGGAGAAGGAAGCCATCTGCAAGCCAAGGAGATGGGCCTCAGAAAACACAACCTTGCAGACACCTGGGTCTCAGACTTACAGCTTCCAGATTGTAGGAAAATACATTTCTATTGTTTAAGCCACCCAGTCCATGGTATTTGTTATGACAGCCCTAGCAATTTGCTTTTATAAATTTTTATAACAGTGCTGAGTGGTAGGTTTTATTTTCCCTATTTTAAAAAAGAAGAAGAAGAAAACAAAAAACTCTCCTGTGATAATCTGAATAATGTCCCCCAAAGATATCCAGGTCTAGTCCATGGGCCTGGTGACTATCATCTTATGTTGTAAAAGGGACTTTGTAGATATGATCAAATTTAGAATCTTGTGTTGAGGGGATTATCCTGGATTATCTTGAGGGGCCCTATGTAATCACAGGTGTCTTTATAAGAGAGAAACAGAGCAGACATGACTGTTGAGGAGATGATGGGACAGCAGAAGCAGTTTGGAGGGATGTGACCGTGAGACTAGGAATAGCAGCAGCCATCGGAGGCTGAAAGAAGGAAGGAACAAATTCCTCTGGAGCCTCCAGAAGGAACCATCCATGCCATTACCTTGATTGCAGCCTTGTGAGACTCATTTCTCACACAGGACCTCGAGAACCACATATTTTTTTTTTTTTAATGTTGTTTAAAGCCCCTATGTTGGTGGTGGTAACTTTTTATAGCAGTAGCAGGATACTAACACATCTTCTAAGGTGACTCAGTCATTAGGTGGCAGAGCTCTAACGACTCCAGCCCACCTGGCTCCAGCTTCTTGTGGTTAGCTACTAAATCTACTCTCTCTCTCTCTTTCAATAAATGGATTTGAAATCACTCATTATAATGTACTGGGATGGGGTTGGTTTAATGTTGTGAACACAAATTTCAGAGTTAAGCTGGACTGGAATTCTGATAATCACTTACCGTTTTACTGGTTGTCTTACCTTAGTTGACTTAAACTTTCTGTGCCCCAGTTTTCACAATTAAGTGTGATTATGCTAGTACTATTTAGGAATAGTACATACAAAGTGTCCAGTAGAGTATATATTTTCTACTAGGCACTCAATGTCACTATTATTTCTCTCATGACTCTTCATAAAGCTCTCCGTAAAAGTTTCTGGGCCACTTACATTTATGCTTCTTTAAGGCAATCACTCTACTTTCATAGGCCATTCTTTTTTTTTTTTTAATTTATCTTTTAATTAAAGAATAATTGCTTTACAGAATTTTTTTTTTCTATCAAACCTCAACATGAATCAGCCATCAGTTCCGTTCAGTTCAGTTGCTCAGTTGTGTCCAACTCTTTGTGACCCCATGAATCACAGCACGCCAGGCCTCCCTGGCCTCCCTAGAGTCTACCCAAACCCATGCCCATCGAGTTGGTGATGCCATCCAGCCATCTCATTCTCTGTCATCCTCTTCTCCTCCTGTCCCCAATCCCTCCCAGAATCATGGTCTTTTCCAATGAGTCAACTCTTTGCATGAGGTGGCCAAAGTTTTGGAGCTTCAGCTTAAGCATCAGTCCTTCCAGTGAACACCCAGGACTGATCTCCTTCAGGATGGACTGGTTGGATCTCCTTGCAGTCCAAGGGACTCTCAAGAGTTTTGTCCAACACCACAGTTCAAAAGCATCAATTTTTCAGCACTCAGCTTTCTTAAGAGTCCAACTCTCACATCCATACATGACTACTGGAAAAAACCATAGCCTTGACCAGATGGACCTTTGTTGGCAATGTAATGTCTCTGCTTTTTAATATGCTATCTAGGTTGGTCATAACTTTCCTTCCAAGGAGTAAGCATCTTTTAATTTCATGGCTGCAGTCACCATCTGCAGTGATTTTGGAGCCCCCAAAAATAAAGTCTGACACTGCTTCCACTGTCTCCCCATCTATTTCCCATGAAGTGATGGGACCAGATGCCATGATCTTAGTTTTCTGAATGTTAAACTTTAAGCCAACTTTTTCACTCTCCTATTTTACTTTCATCAAGAGGCTCTTTGATTCCTCTTCACTTTCTGCCATAAGGGTGGTGTCATCTGCATATCTGAGGTTATTGATATTTCTCCCGGCAATCTTGATTCCAGCTTGTGCTTCATCCAGCCCAGTGTTTCTCGTGATGTACTCTGCATATAAGTTAAATAAGCAGGGTGACAATGTACAGCTTTGACGTACTCCTTTTCCTATTTGGAACCAGTCTGTACACATATGTCCCCTCCCTTTTGAACCTCCCTCCCATCTCCCTCCCCATCCCACCCCTCTAGGTTGATACAGAGCCCCTGTTTGAGTTTCCTGCGTCATACAGCAAATTCCCATTGGCTATCTATTTTATACATGGTAACGTAAATTTCCATGTTACTCTTTCCATACATCTCACCCTCTCCTCCCCTCTCCCCATGCCCATAAGTCTATTCTCTATGTCTGTTTCTCCATTGTTGCCTTTATCCATTCATCTGTTGATGGGCATCTAGGTTGCTTCCATGTTCTAGCTATTGTAAACAGTGCTGCAATGAACAGTGAGATACATGTGTCTTTTTCCACCATGGTCTTCTCAGGGTATATGCCTAGGTGTAGGACTGCTGGGCCATGCTGCTGCTAAATCACTTCAGTCGTGTCTGACTCTGTGTGACCCCATAGATGGCAGCCTACCAGGCTCCCCCATCCCTGGGATTCTCCAGGCAAGAACGCTGGAGTGGGTTGCCATTTCCTTTTCCAATACCTGAAAGTGAAAAGTGAAAGTGAAGTCGCTCAGTCATGTCCGACCCTCTTGCTGGGCCATGTGGTGGTTTTATTCCTAGCTTTTAAAGGAATCTCCATACTGTCTTCCATAGTGGCTAGATCAATTTACATTCCCACCAACAGAATGCAAGAGCATTCCCTTTTCTCTACACCCTCTCCAGCATTTATTGTTTGTAGACTTTTTGATGATGGCCATTCTGACCAGTATGACGTGATATCTCATTGTGGTTTTGACTTTCATAGGCCATTCTTATAGCAACATAAGATGCTTCTGTGTAATTAACTCATAAAGATGACATAAAGTGTCTGTTGTAAAATACAAAGTGAAAAATTTTTGAAAAAGAAGGAATCTTTAACCACTTGCACCATTTTTTTGTTTGTTTCTGAATGAGTTTTCTTCTTGGTTCACTTGGTCTTCTATTGGCTGCATGGCTTGCGGAGTCTTTCTCAACCATAGTTGGGAACTGTGTCCCCGCACTAGAAGCACAGAGTCTTAGCCACTGAACTGCCAGGGAAGTCACTCCTCTTCTTGGTCCAATATTCAAATCCACATTTTTGAGTTCTGGTTTCATCTGCTCTGATTCCCATTCACTCTGTCTGTCCTTTGCCTGTTTGCTCTCACAATCCTTCCTCTCCTGTCCTCTGATCTGCCCTGAATTTTGAAGGGCCAACCGTTGTTATTTCTAAGATTTACTTGCCAGCTGGCTTACTGCTAAATTCAGATAACAGAAGCCCTGGCAAGAGATTGGATGGTCAGAGGAAGAAAATAGAATGTTCTTTCCTTCACTCCTCTGCTCCCATGACATCTCTGCCAGATGCTGTCTCCTTTGCAATTCCAGATCCTGCTGTGAAAGCCCCTCTTTTTGGTCCTGCCTACTGGGCTTTGATAACATCCACTCCTAGATACATTTCTTTATATTGCAAGCCCAGGTATAATTGTGGCTCTGGTGTTGATAAAATTGGGATTGGCTTGTGTCTCCTTGTTGGATTCCAGTTTGTTCTAGACCTTTTAAACGGCTTCATGCTATTGAAGTACCTCTACTGAACTAGCATGGATGAGTTCTGTCTCACTGTCTGGACCCTAACAAACAGATCCACCTTCCTCCCCACCTGCCTTGAATTTAAACCTGAAACATGATTTTATCTCTGTGTCCTCTCTTGACAAGTGCCCCGGCCCAAGTGCTCTGTGTAGGCCTGGTTTTTGTGATTTGTATCCATCATCATAAAGGCCTCCTAATTCTTACTCATTCAGTTTGATTCTGTCTGTGTCCCTGCCTGCTTTTTTATATCATGCTCCACCTACCTGCCTTACAATCTTGGGTGGGAACCATTTTCCCTGCCTCTTTCCTCACACATGAATCCATTCTGCTCTCACACCTTTCAGTTGTCCCCTTTGGACATTTTGATCATCTTGTCTATTTGGCAGTGAAAGTCCACACTGAGTTTCATGCTTTGCCTCTGTTCTTTCCATGGCACATGCGCTTATCTCTAGCCTATGTTGGTTAGTTGTTTCTCTCCATTATTTAGACCATGAGCTTCTGGAGTTTAGAGACTTTCTTTCAACTCTGCATCCCTACAGCCATCCACAGTGCCTGGCAAAGGGCGTGTACTAAGTAAATGAACACGCTGTAAACAGTAGTGGTGGTTTAGCTTAGAGAAGCTGCAGGCAGACTTAATTATTATTTTCAAGTTTATGTGGGAGATACTGAGTTTGATAGGGGCATAAAATCTGCAAGCTGGAAAAAATCATAGAGACCCAACTAGATATATGACAGTTGGTCATTTCTCTAATATATGAAACTTAGAATAAGGTTGTTGTTGTTCAGTTGCCAAGTTGAGTCTGACTCTTTGTCACCCTGTGGACTGCAGCATGTCAGGCTTCCCTGTCCTTCACTATCTTGCAGAGTTTTCTCAAACTCATGCCCATTGAGTCAGTGATGCCATCCAACCATCTCACCCTCTGTTGTCCCCTTCTCCTCCTGCCAGAATCAGGGTCTTGTCCAATGAATCAGCTCTTCACATCAGGTGGCCAAAGCGTTGGAGCTGCAGCTTCAGTCCATCCAATGAATATACAGGGCAACAAACTTAAAAAGAAGTGTGGTTTTAAATGGAAATACAGAGGTCCATTCTGACTATCAGAGTGATAACAACCCAAGACACATAACAGAAGGGTCTTTAATCCTGGAAATCTATGTGAAAATAACATACAGTTTCCAATCTTGAGTGCCTTACAGATTCATTTTGTAAAGACTGCAGGCTGCACCTGAATGTTTCTCAAGGCTCCCTTTGGTTATAGATTTCTAGATTAGGTCTGAGTTTGAGGAGGGTTGGAGAATAAAAGGACCTGATTAACCTTATAATTCACAGCATGAAAATAGACATATAAGTGCTAATTAAGATGTTTATTAAATTGAAATGTGATTGAACTAGGTTAATAGGGACTAGGTTCAGGAGAATTTTGAGATAGGAAAGGGAAGACCATCATCTAATCAGTGAATATAATTGTAAGTTTTGAATAGCTTTCACTCGATACTTGTGTCCTTAGTTGAGGGCCATTTGCAGCTAGAAATAGTTTTACAAAAAAGCAAAACACAAGCAGAGAGGCACCATTTACAATCTCAATTCCAATTCCTTTCTCCTACTGCTCTGAGAAACATTTTATAAATGAGGCCCTTTATGTGTCCAGCGTTCTTATCCCACTTTCTGTGCAGCCTCACACAGGAGGCCACACACAGAAGTGCTTCCATCTGCTAGGTCCATGCGTGAATGATGCCTGCAGCATTGCAGCCAGCCCCTGGACCGAACTCTTCAACCTGGCTTCCAAATGGGAAGTTCTGATGCTGAGTGAAAGGCTGATGACAGGAGGTCTCCAGGCATCTCAGAGTCAGTTAAATCAGTACTTCTAGGAGGCAGAAGAAACCCCCAAGATGTAATAAGGAGTGAAGGAACTGACCTTTCAGAGAGATGCAGTCCGCTGTGGTGAGAGGGTCTGGCCTCTGAAGCTGGAGAGCTGTGTTTGAGAGCTGGTTCTGCACCTTTCTGACTGTGGCGCCCTGGATGGGTAACTTGCCTCCTCTTTTCCTCATTTGTGCAATTAGAAAATGGAGTCAGGGGAGATAAGACTGTCTCTGAGTTCCCTTCCAGTGACAACACTCCTGATACAATGGAAACATTTTCTCAGCATCATGGTCATGGAGACGAATGCAAGGAAACCAGAGGATGAGGATACATTAGTGTGAATTTCCAGAGTTTTCTCTTTTCTGACTCTTCCAATATCCTATTATCCAAGAGGTTTTGTTTTGTTATTTTGTTTTATTTTGATGTGGAAACATAACTTTTGCATAAGAGAAAGAAGCCTCAGGGCTGCTGCTATAATCACAAGTGTAGGTTTCTTCTGATTTTTCTTGCTGGTAGGTTCACTGTGAGGGTTCAGGTTGATGAACATCCAAATTCAGAGTGATTGAGCAGGCTCAGATGCCATAAACTGACCCATGGCAAGGACATATAACATTTATTTTATTGTTTCAGTGAGGATTAATCAAGTACCTACTGTGGGTCAAGATCTGTAAAAGGGAGTTAATCAAGGATGTCTATGGACATTTTCTTTCTCTTATTCCATGTTTTATCTCATTTAACTCCATCACCTAATATTTATCATGTACCTAAATTGTAACATCCTAAGGAGAAGGCTTTTATAAAGCCCCAGTTAGAATCAGTCACCTGGAATATCCGTAGCAAGTTATTTAGAATGTGAATTTTCATTCCATTTAACACTTTACATTCTGCTTTTTGCTAGAGCTAATTGTCTATGTATTTCTTCACCCTACTAAAGAATATGTATTTTTGAGAGTAAGACTGTCTTACTCATTTTTATATTTTCCTTCTTCATTTCTTAATATAATAATCAACATATGATAAAGCTTAAATATTTATGAAATATGTGCAAACTAATAAGAGCTGAAACTGACTGAGTCCTTGCCATATGTTAGGAATGAGTCTTGACACTCTATATTATCAGCATATGTACTTATAGTTCTCTAGTATAGGTACCACTATTATCATCACTTTACCAATGAGGAGACTGAGGCCAATCCCTTTACCAAGGTCATGTACCAACTAGAAAGCCTGTTCTTTCAGTCATTATGTTATACAATCTTCTAGCTAACAGTAGTGATTAATCCAAATGGATGGAAATGTAAGTGGATATCATCAGCTATTTTTTAGAGGCACTCCAGTGATGGTATTTGGTAAGAGATTTGACTGACATGCATAATAAGAATTGTGACCTATTTCCCTATTTGGTGGCTTGTTAATGCAGTCAATGTTTAAATCATCATCCTTTCTACAATTCCCTGTATAGTTTAAAGATAAAGTGACTCACTAGGTAATTGGAAAAGCCAGCAGCCCACTTTCCATCTCTTTTATGCTCCCTAATAATAGTCAAGAGAATCTGAAAGATAGTTGTGACAAGTTTAAGGGTGGTGGCTGGTGGTGATAGGCTGTTATGACATGAGTGGCTTACACCATAATGGCAACAACAGAACTCTTTTAGGATACCTGGGAAATAGGATAAGTGTAGCCTGTGGACTTGGAAACACAGTATCACACCCAAGTGACTGAGCATTTGCATGGATCACATGGCTTGCATGGGGAATTTGGCATGGGGCATTCGCATGTACATATTGTCTTCTGAAACTTACAAGAAAATCATATCTAACCAAAGAATTGTCAGCTGAATCTGTGATGTTTGTCAAACATTCTACATCTGTGAGAAATTTCATCATATTAGAATATGCTTTCTTTTCCTGATTTTTGAGAAAGATACCTGGCTGACTTTTCTCACATAGCAACAAAATAGGATCTGGGATGTACGCGTAGCTGTTTGGTACTTCATCTTCAACTGTTGACATCTCTCAATCACGCACTCACGGGGATATTTCAGTCAGTTCAGTTCAGTCGCTCAGTTGTGTCTGACTCTTCGTGACCCCATGGACTGCAGCACAACAGGCTTCCCTGTCCATCACCAACTCCCAGAGTTTACTCAAACTCTTGTCCACTGAGTTGATAATGCCATGCAGCCATCTCCTCCTTTGGAGTCCCCTTTTCTTCCTGCCTTAAATCTTTCCCAGCACCGGGGTTTTTTCAAATGAGTTAGTTCTTCGCATCTGGTGGCCAAAGTATTGGAGTTTCAGCTTCAGCATCAGTCCTTCCAATGAATATTCAGGACTGATTTCCTTTAGGATGATCTGGTTGGATCTCCTTGCAGTCCAAGGGACTCTCAAGAGTCTTCTTCAACACTACAGTTCAAAACCATCAATTCTTTGGTGCCCAACTTTGTTTATAGTCCAACTCTCACATCCCCACATGACTACTGGAAAAAACAGCTTTGACTAGACAGACCTTTGTTGGCAAAGTAATGTCTCTGCTTTTTAGTAAGCTGTCTAGGTTGGTCACAGCTTTTCTTCCAAGGAGCAAGCGTCTTTTAACTTCATGGCTGCAGTCACCATCTACTGTGATTTTGGAGCCCCCAAAATAAAGTCTGTCACTGCTTCCACATGGGGTTATTTAAGTTAAAAGAAATGTCAGGTAAGGTCTGGGTACTCTCAGTATACTTGCCTCCCAAGAGGATCGACAAATTAATATTTATTTTGTTAACTTCACTCAGGGCTTCCCTGGTGGCTCAGTGGTAAAGAATCTGCCTGTCAATGCAGGAGCTGCAGGTTTGATCCCTGGGTCTGGAAGAATTCCTGGAGGAGGCAATGGTGACCCACTCCAGGATTCTTGCCTGGGAAGTCCCGTGGACAGAGGAGCCTGGCCGGCTACCTGGCGGGATGCAAAGAGTTGGACACAGCTGAGCGACTACACAATAACAACTTCATCCAGGTCCGATATTAGCCCTGTGATTAGGGTGACTTGTGAAAATTTCTAAAAAGTCACTACATCTGGGTGGGGTCTCCCTCCTACCAAATCACATGGCTGGATTTTGGCCCCTGCTTCTCACTTTGACTCAGTGTATACAACGGTATGTGGTGGTCCTGGCCATACTGATCGATGTTTGATCTTTAGATTAACATACATATTATTCAGCAATCTTTTGGTTAATTAACTTTGGCATAAAAGGAGGAGAGTTAGACATTTTGCTTACCTGAGGGCAGGGTAGCAGTGTAGTGGGGGCAGGAAACAATTGTCAGGCTTGATAAGTTGATCTTCTCTTTCTTTCCTCTGGTTTTCTCTACATGGTTTTGTTTATTACTGTAGACTGACTTGGGTTTCCCTGGTGGTTCAAATGGTAAAGAATCTGCTTGCAATGCAGGGGACCTGGGTTTGATCCCTTGATTGGAAAGACCCTGTGGAGAGGGGAATGGCAACCCATGGGCAATCCCATGGACAGAGGAGCCTAGTGGGCTACAGTCCAGAGATTGAACTGTCTCTGGACACAGCTGAGCAACTAACACTTTATAGACTGGTTTGTTTCCACAGCATGGAGACTGTGGCTGCTGCAGCTCTGAAGTCATATAGTACCATCTTAGGAAAGAACGTGAAGTGCACTGTCTCTCTCTAATGCAGGTTGAACAGTCCTAGAGACATGTTCCATTTGCAGTATGAGTGCATCTCTGGACTCACAACTTGGTTGGTAGGTTAAATACTATGATAGGCCCACTGTGGGTCAGCTGCTGACTGTGGCAAGGGAGATTGAATCTGCAAAAGTTTATAAACTTCCATTCAAAATCCATGCTTCGAAAGGAATGGAATATCTCCTCAGTCGTGAGGTGGTAGAAGTTGTCTCCTGATCCAGGAAGAGAAAAACATTAGATATCCATTTCACAGGTCCATTAGTTCACCCTTGTCAATGTCTTGTTTCTGAAGGTATATAAAACAAACTCACATTAATACTTTACAAGACTAAGGCATTATTACCTTACTGACTAATAATAGTCAAGAGAATATGAAAGATAGTTATGATGGGTTTAAGGGTGGTGGCTGGTTGCAGCAAGTAATTGTAATGCCATTAGATTCAACACATCATTTTCCTGTAGGAAAGTTATAGAAGAAACTGAGTTATTAAGGACCAGTGGCAAGCCTGGAATCAGAGAAGGGGAAGCCAGCTCTGGGATTGCTATGTCTAATAACTTCAGTTCAATACAGGCTGCCGTGTCTATTTCCATACTAGGAAGGGGCCTTCCAGTGGGGATGGGTACTTATTTCACGGCTGTGTTATCTTGTGAAAATCTACCATCACATGCCTTCCAGAGTTTCCATTGTCTGTGCTTCCTCTTCGATTGGATATATAGACTGTAGTGGGTTTGAATTTTCATGTCCTGACTCTCATTTACTACCTGTGCAAACAAGCAAGTAAGTTGTTAGTGGCCATCCATTTTCTCATCAGAACAAGAGAAGCTTGTGCCATCTTTTCTCCTAGAGTTTTGTTAGAATTAAGTGCAATAATCATGATAAGTGCTGTACAGAGTATCTAACGTGCTGTGCATTGATTTAAAAATTTTCTAATCTGTTGCTCATGTTACTATAGTTGCTGTTGACCCTGTGCTTGTACTCTTGACAGCCAGTTTTGCTTATGATAACTGCATAAATCTGCTTTGATGCATTTCTGTACTGATTATATTATATTTCTGTACTGATTATATTTGATTAACTCCCAAATAACAACCTGATTTCCATCTTTTCCATTTCCTTAGGGGTCATTAAAGTGTTGCCCCATGTAGTAACTGCAATTTTATTCACTTTTGAGGCAAGTCCCATCAGATCTTGACATTTCAGCTTTTAAAATTTAAAGACGATTTGTCACAAAGGTGCTTGGAAGGAATCATTGTGCAGAGATTTCCCCTGTAAACTCCTTCCCATCCAGAGAGATTATCTTGAATCTGCAGGGTGTACATGTGAGACAGAATAGAGGTCTCCCAGGATAAATTTGGGACCATTCTTATTTCTGGTCTAGTGGCAAAAGAGATACAGAGAAAGAAATGTTCTTTCTAGTTCATGAAACTCAAATGAAAGCAAATCTTAAAATTTCCCCTCCCTCGCCAAGAAAATGTAATTTGCAGGGTTGGCTGGATGAAAAGGCTGAAGCACTTTAATTATTGATAAGATAAACTAGAGTAAGGGTGATCAAGGTATCAGACAGAAAACACTTGAAAGGGTAAGTTTGAAAGCAAGTATTACATGGTGACTCAATTGAAAATGCAGGTGGCTATAGACAGTACAAGTGAGGAGGAAAATTGAAGAGACTTATTTTTATCAAGAAAACCAATTATGGAACCTCTAGGTACTTTCTTCAAGGAGGAGTTATTATCAGTTCAGTCTTTGCCTGGTTCCCTATTTTATGTGAACAGCGACTGCCAGGCCAGAAGAGATTTAGTCCGGATGAAAAAGACTTTCAATAAACAAGCATGAGGACTGACTGAGGTGAGCTGCTGGCAAAATTCAGATCTGTGAGGACTGTTACAGATGCCAATGCCACGGCTGAGAAGTAAAAGTTTAATAATGCTGAAAGGACTCTTTGCCACTATAACACAAATCAACTTTTATTAATTAAGCTGAAAGGAAATGTGTTTTCTTATAATATCCTGAGGTGTGGATTTTCATTTTCAAGGAGTCCCTTGGCGTTTCTTTTCCTTTCCCCTCTGTGATGGAGGTTTGGCATTCCGAGGCATTCAGACTTTATATTGACAATTAAATTATGCTGAATCTTTTTCATTTGTCCTTTCTTATCCATGCTCCATTCTTTTCTATCTGGCTTTGTGCATCTCTGCTGGGAGGCTGATCTTCATGGACTGTAGTGCTAGCCTCTGTTGCCCACTGGTTTCCACTTGAGTTCAGCAGGAAACTGATAGGCAGCAAAAAGTGAAGTTGGGGACTTTTTCTATCAGTTTGCTACCTAATAAGTTGATAGACATTGTGATTCTTTACTGAAGGTCACATCTCCTCATGGGCGGTCCTTTCCTGTAGATAAAGGCCCATGCCTAGGTTGGAGTTCAGTTAATGCTTTGCCTATACGTATAGCTGAGAAATTTGAAGTACTACTACTAGTACTACTAGGAAAGAATAAAGAGAAATGGATATTGGTGTGGCACCAACAGATGTCCTAGATGAAAACCAAACTTTCAAGTCTGAATGAGGAAATTAAATCTCAGACAGATTCAGAAAGTACACGGGTGACAGAAAGTAATGAAACTGAAATTAAAGCCCATATTTCCTGAATTAAGGGCTATATTTCTTTGAAAGTGTGCAACCTTGACTTGAATTCCGGTGTTCTTCTCTTCACTCTAGGATTCCAAGGACTTGTTTTTATTTGGAAGATAGCATAGTATATCCAGGTGAAGAGTACTGGAACCAAAATGCCTGGGTTTATATACCAGAACTTCCCTTACTTGTTCTAAGGTCTTGAGTAAAATAAGCTAATTCTTGGTCCTGCATTGTCTTCATTTGTAAAATGTGAATGAAAATAGTATCTACTTCATAATGTTTTTATAAGGAAAGTGAGATAGCCCAATTCTTTAGAACAGTGCTGAACGGATTAGCGCATGTGTACATACTCAGTTGCTAAGTGGTGTCTGACTCTGTGACCCATAGACTGTAGCCCACCAGACTCCTCTGTCCATGGAATTTTCCAGGCAAGAATATTGGAATGGGTTGCTGCTGCCTTCTCCAGGGAATCGTCCCAACCCAGGGATCAAACCTATGTCTCCTGCATTGGCAGGTGAATTCTTTACCGCTCTACCACCTGGGAAGCCCTGACAGATAAGTACTAATTGTTAGCTTTATCATTAATATCCTAAGCATCATCACTAACATTAAGTCATAAGGGTTTTTTTGTGAGTATTAAGTGTTCTATTGAAAGTTATGGGAAATGGTTGCATTCAAGAGTGTGAAAGTGAAAATTGCTCAGTCATGTCTGACTCTTTGCTACCCATGGTCTATATAGTATGTGGAATTCTCCAGGTCAGAATATTGGAGTGGGAGCCTTTCCCTTCTACAGGGGATATTCCTGACTCAGGAATCGAACCAGGTCTCCTACATTGCAGGCAGATTCTTTACCAGCTGAGTCACCCAGATAATGCCCTGGAAGCATCCAAGATTTATACTGAATTTATTGCTATGAGATGTGGAATGTGAAAGAAAGAAAAAACAACAATCAAATATGGTTCCAAAATTTTGGTTAGAGCAATCAGAAGTCATGATGTGAGATGTGGAGACATTTGATTAGAAAAGAATTCTGGAGGATGAAACAATTTATCCTCTTTTTATATGTGGGAAAACTGAAACCCAGATGGGTCAGGTAACTTGTCTAAGATCATAGGATCAAGAAAAGGTAGAATTGAAATACCAACCCAAGTTTATCTGACTTTACAGCCTATTTTTTAGATTTCAGTTTCAGGCCCTAAGTAAGATTCTTTTTTTTTTTTTTCCTGGCAGTTTCTTAATTCATTCAAAATCTAAATATCAGAACACTCTTTTGCCTCTGAATTTATGGCTCAAATGCTCAGTTGTGTCTAACTCTTTGCAACCTGCCAGGTTTCTCTGTCCATGGGTTTTTCCAGGCAAGGATACTGAATAGGTTGCCATTTCCTTCTCCAGGAGATCTTCCTGACCCAGAGATCAAACCCACATCTCTTAAGCCTCCTGAGTTGTCAGGCAGATTCTTTACCACTAATACCACCTGGGAATCCCCTCTAAATTTGTAAGTGAATTCATTTACTCTAATCTGTTTCTCACAGCTATAATATAAAATATATTTCATTTTTACACCCCTCACTCTCATTTCAGAGATGAAAGACTTAAAGAATGAAAAGTGACACAACCTGGGTCTTACAACCCGTTTATAATTGAGTTCGATGTTGAATTCAGGTTTTATGCCTTTAAGCCCATGGAGTATTTCCAATAGGAAAGGACAAAGGCAACATGATTTGGTCAGAAATGCAGCTTTAATTGGTTGAGAAGCATGGGATATTATTTATGCTCTGTAGATGGAAATAAATGCTAAATGGTAAGGTTATTCTGGGTTTCTAGAGTTAACCTTCTAGATGAAGTGAAGAACATACTGATGGGGTTAGGATGACGTCATACTGGAAAATATGCAAAAATAAATATGGCAATAGATGACGTCATCCAGTCCAGGTTGGATGCATGAGACAAGTGCTCGGGCCTGGTGCACTGGGAAGACCCAGAGGGATCGGGTGGAGAGGGAGGTGGGAGGGGGGATCGGGATGGGGAGTACATGTAAATCCACGGCTGATTCATGTCAATGTATGACAAAAACCACTACAATGTTGTAAAGTAATTAGCCTCCAACTAATAAAAATAAATGAAAAAAAAATAAATATGGCAAAAAACTCTAAGATTGGCACAAGATTCTTCAGGCACTCAAGTAAATATCACTATTAATACAGAAATTAAAGCCAAATTAGAGTAAAGGAATAATTTCCAATTGAGATGATGCCATCTAGCATATACCTTAAAGTTTATTCCATGGGTTTAAACACTCCTTTTATTATGAGAGGAGACACTAATAAGGAAAATAATAAAAAATAAATATCACAATTATTAATTATTAATAATATTTCACTATATATTATATAAAATGATATCTTATTGTTATGATATATTATTATATATAGTGATATATGAATAATAATAATAGCTTTTTAGTTTCAGAGCAAAGCTCATGCACTCAAATAAATTACTTTTTCTTTTTCTCTTAATCATTTATCAAGAATTCTTAAGAAGTTACATGCCAGTGTGAAAGGAAAACAGAAAGCCATTAACTCATTCATTCATTTATTTATTCATGAATTCCACAATGTTTATAAGATACTTATTATATGTCAGACTCTTTACTAGGTGCTGGGGGTCTAAAGATCTCTAAAACATAGCAGTTTGCTCTCAAGGAAATTCTAGTGTCAGAAATGCCAAAAAGCACTACAGTTAAGACTAATGTTACATTGGTGACAAGAAATAGAAAGAGAGTATTTATTTTGGTGGATTAGATGGATTTAAGGGAGAAGAAGATGGGGCTGAAAATAAGTAGAAATGACCTTGTAGAAAAGTAAAAGTAAAGAATGAGGTGGATAGAATTCCAGGAGGGAATTTTATGAACTAAGTCTGGAGGTTAAAAATCTTGGGGAAATAAATGAATTGTAGATATGTCAGTATGACTGTATTGGGTGAAACAGAAGGAAGGAGAGGAGGCTAAAGATGAGTCAAGGTCTGCTGCTCTTGCTGGTGCTGCTAAGTCACTTCAGTCGTGTCCGACTCTGTGGGACCCAAGGACTGTAGCTCACCAGGCTTCTCTGTCCATGGGATGTTCCATGCAAGAGTACCTGAGGGGGTTACCATTTCCTACTCCAGGGCATCTTCCTAACCCAGGGATTGAACCTGTGTCTCCTGTGGCTCCTGCATTGCAGGCAGATTCTTAACTGCTGAGCCATCAAAGAAGCCCGAATTAGGGTCTATACCCTATGTAATCTTGAATTCTATCTTAAGAGTTTTAACTTTACATAATAAATAGACAAGAACATTACAAAATATATGAAGTAGGAAAGGAGCTAGAACAAAGTGATAGAACATGAAATATTTTGATCTCTCAAGATATGAGTGTAGTCAGTTTATGTTTAGGTTTTGCTGCAATAACAAAGTACTCCCAAATCTCACTATTTTCCCCAAAGAGATTTTATTTCTCACTAACATTATACATGAATTGTGGCTCTGCTTATGCCTCTTCACACTAGGATCCAGGCCAAAAGAGCAGTCCCTATGTGGGCTCATAGTACTGGAAAAAACAATGGTAGAAAATGCAATAGTGACATTCATGGCTTCCTGTTTCAATTTTATTGGTAAAAACAAGTAACATGGCCAAGCCTGATGTCAATGGGACAAGAACATGTCCTCCTATTACAGAGAGAGGGAGCATTACTAATAATGCTGCTGCTGCTGCTAAGTTGCTTCAGTTGTGTCCGACTCTGTGAGACCCCAGAGACGGCAGCCCAACAGGCTCCCCCATCCCTGGGATTCTCCAGGCAAGAGTACTGGAGTGGGTTGCCATTTCCTTCTCCAATGCATGAAAGTGAAAAGTGAAAGTGAAGTTGCTCAGTCATGTCCGACTCTTAGTGACCCCATGGACTGTGGCTCTAATAATGCTAGAAAGTAATTCATAATTACTAATTAATAGCTAGGAAGATTCATATAATCTATGACAGCAGGTGTATAATGTCTATTTATTTCTGTGTTTTTCTTCTTTTAACCCAGAAGACAATCTTGTATGTGTATGTTTTGGTATGTGTGTTTCTATCATATATCAGGGTGCTGGCATTGATCATATCCATGTCTTAAACACATTCTCTCTCTGTAACAATGATATCAATATGTATCTAGCACACTTGACATACTCAGAAAGTTAGAGGAAAACAATAGAATTGGAAAGACTAGAGATGCCTTCAAGAAAATTAGAGATACCAAGGTAACATTTCATGCAATGATAGGCTCAATAAAGGACAGAAATGGTATGGACCTAACAGAGGCAGAAGATATTAAGAAGAGGTAGCAAGAATACACAGAAGAACCATACAAAAAAGATCTTCATGACCCAGATCACCATGATGGTGTGATTACTCACCTAGAGCCAGACATTCTGGAATGCAATGTCAAGTGGGCCTTAGAAAGCATCTTTATGAACAAAGGTAGTGGAGGTGATGGAATTCCAGTTGAGCTATTTCAAATCCTAAAAGATGATGCTGTGAAAGTGCTGCACTCAATATGCCAACAAATTTGGAAAACTCAGCAGTGGCCACAGGACTGGAAAATGTGAGTTTTCATTCCAACCCCAAAGAAAGGCAATGCCAAAGAATGTTCAAACTACTGCACAATTGCACTCATCTCACACAGCAGCAAAGTAATGCTCAAAATTCTCCAAACCAGGCTTTAACAGTACATGAACCGTGAACTTCCAGATATCCAAGCTGGATTTAGAAAAGGCAAAGGAATCAGAGATCAAATTGGCAACATCTGTTGGATCATAGAAAAAGCAAGAGAGTTCCAGAAAAACATCTAATTCTGCTTTATTGACTATACCAAAGCCTTTGACTGTATGGATCACAACAAAGTGTGGAAAATTCTTCAAGAGATAGGAATACCAAAGCAAAGAAGAACTAAAGAGCCTCTTGATGAAAGTGAGAGGAGAGTTAAAAAGTTGGCTTAAAATTCAACATTCAGAAAACAAAGACCATGGCATCTGGTCCCATCACTTCATGGCAAATAGATGGGGAATCAATGGAAACAGTAAGAGACTTTATTTTGGGGTGGGGGTGGGGCTACAAACTCACTGCAGATGGGGACTGCAGCCATGAAACTAAAAGACACTTGCTCCTTGGAAGAAAAGTTATGATCAACCTAGACAGCATCTTAAAAAGCAGAGACATTACTTTGCCAGCAAAGGTCTGGCTAGTCAAAGCTATGGATTTTCCAGTAGTCATGAGAGTTGGACTATAATGAAACTTAAGTGCCAAAGAATTGATGCTTTTAAACTATGGTGTTGGAGAAGACTCTTGAGAGTCCCTTGGACAGCAAGGAGACCCAACCAGTGAATCCTAAAGGAAATAAGTCCTGAATATTCATTGGAAGGACTGATGCTGAAGCTGAAACTCCAATACTTTGGCCACCTGATACAATGAACTGACTTATTGGAAAAGACCCTGATTCTGGGAAAGATTGAAGGTGGGAGAAGAAGAGGACAACAGAGGATAAGATGGTTGGATGGCATCACCAATTCGATGGATGTGAGTTTGAGTTACCTCCAGGAGTTGGTGATGGACAGTGAAGCCTGGCGTGCTTTAGTCCATGGGGTCGCAAAGAGTTGAGTATCACTGAGTGTCTGAACTGAACTGAACTGAACACACTTGACATACTCAGAAAGTTGACTGGTTGTTTGGTGTACTAGTATTAAAAGTAGAGAGAGAAGTAAGATAAAGTTAAACTATCTTTGTTCTCATGATTACTCCCCAAAATATTTTGATCATAAACTCTAGTTTCCTTTTCCAAAACAACTGAAAGCCACTAGATAGGTAACTTAAGTCTTTATACAATGGCTATGAGACTGAGTCTGTTGCCCAGAAACTATCCTCTTTGATCACTGGTCCAATTCACCCCCAAAGCTTCTGGTTGCACACAGTTCCCTTCCTCTTTCTCTTTTGTGGTCAGTTATAGAACTTATTACTCAAGGAGTTGCAAACCACAATGAAAGAGAATGATAACAGCACAGAGAAAATAAGTTATTTTCTGCTTGAGGGAACTATGAGCCTGTGAATTTGGACATCTCAGAAGGGAAGTCAGAGGCTGATATTTGTTACTGCTGAACCCAGGGTTCATTTTGAAGAAAAGAAAAAGTGAGATGACAATGTCAATCTTTTCTTTACTGCCTTGCTTCTCCCAAGACCTTAGATTTATGTGCCATAATTTTAGAGAAATGGATTTTTGTTTGAGCTTTGCAAATGCAAAGGACTAGGGGAAGGGACTTGTTTGGGGCAACTTCATAGTAGCTTTTACAGATGGGATAGGTAACCCAGGAGAAATAGGATTGCATGTTACTTGAGGGCATTCATAACTTTGTTTCATGGTCATGTCAGTCATTTTTGACCAAACATGTGTTCATCTCACTTGGTAGTGCGTGGTGAGCATTTTGAATATTAATTTCTTTTTTGGGGGCTTTTGTCTATCTGAAGATCTTACTTGAGGGAATTTTTTAAGTGATTAAGTATTAGTAGATATATTCTTTATCTAGATTTCTTGAATGCCTTCTTGCCCCAGGTCTGATGAATCAATATGGGAATGATGGCAAAGAAAACAGACTACTTCCACCTATGGTGCATATGTTCTACTATTTGTTAATTTAATTCACCCAATAATATGTGTTGTCTACTGTATGTATTGCTAGGTCCTGTGCTAGGTGAGAAAAAGTGAATGAAATTCCTGACCTTCAGGAGCTTATAACTTATTCATGGAAGAGAAATTTAATCCACAGAGTTAGTGTTCTCAACAATAAAGTCCCTTTCCAGTTGTTTCACACATTTGATGAATGCTTATAAATCACAAAGAACTGTGACAAGGGGTAGCTGCAAAGGATAGGGTGTTATCCTTGTCACTTTTGAGACTTATAGTCCTAATTTAAATTAGCCAAAATATTTTGAAAGGCAGTATATGGTATGTTCCATCACACAGGTAATACTATTAATAATAAAAGTAGTAGTTACAATAGTAACTAACACTCATTTGCTCTTATCATGTGCTAAACATTCTTCTAAAAGTATTAAATGCTTTAGCACCTTTATTAATTCAATAACATGAGGATAAGAGTTGTCTTCATTTTGTAGTTGGGATAACTGATGATATCTCAGATAACTGATAGGTTAAGACCATATGGCTAGTAGAAAGTAGGTCCATATTTGCAACTCCAATAATAAGGCTTCAGGACCTGAATCCTTAAGTGAACCAGAAATAAATACGACTTGTGTTTTATAGGAATCAATAAGGACTTTATTGGAATAAATAAAAACAGGTTGCTTATGGGAGCATAGAAATATGGGTGTTTTCAGGCTGAGGTGATCAGAGATGCTTACTGGAGAGGTTGGGCTTCTGAAAATGGGCACTGCCCCTGCGTTGTGACATCAGACAAAATACTAAGGTGATCTCTTGAGCATCTTCTCAAATGGCATTTAAAAAGTCCTTCATACCTATCCTTATGAGTAGGAAGCTCTAATTAAATTTGCAGAATGTTTTGCAGGAACATCTGAGAGTGAAATATGAATAGTCCTACCTTCCAGAAGGTTTTCTGTGAGGAGCCTCGGAGTGTGAAGAGACTTCACTACAGAGAGAAGACACGATTCCAGGTTTGCCAAATTTAGAAATCACATGAGCTGCTGGATGTAGAACAAGTTTTGATTCCTCTTTGGTCTTTTATTCCACTCTCTGTTAAATCAGTGTGAGCTGACCTTGTCTTCTGCTGGGCCTCTTTCCCCTCCTTTTATTTTTCTTTCACCTTCTACCTTCTCTTCTTATTCTATCTCTCCTCTTCTAAATGCATCTCCAACATGGAATCATATGTGAAAGAAAATAAGCTTTTTGCCACAATTAATATGGGATGGATCAAGATCTAATTTCTGGATCTCATTTCCCAAGATATGAACATGACTTTAAAGTTAGAATAAACATACTGCTTCATAGAGCCCACAATATTTTGGCCAAAGATTATCTCCATGCTGGATTTGGTTAGAATTTTATGTTCAGTTAAATAGGCCACAAATTTCTGTCAACTAATACTTAATGTCATCAATTTCTTCAAAAGTTCTAGAGAATAAAAATAACCCTTGCATTTTGATGTGTTTGTGTGAATATACTGCATAACATTTTCTCTAGGTTACACAGCACCGTACTTGGTATTTATGTAAGCAGTATTGAGAATACACTCCCCCTGCCCTCCAGAATTTTTATGTGCTCAATAGCATTGGCCTGCCTATTTTGGTAAAACATGAGATAGGAACATATAAACTTTAGGTACAGATAAACTAGAAAGTTTTAAAACAATACTTAGCTTCAAAGCAACTCTATAATGGCACAATTTTGAGTGCAATGAGATATTCATAGTAGGATTCAGTTCCTAGACATTATTTTTTAACATTCAACTTTTCAGTTTCCCACCTATCATGTGAAATGAAGAACACGTATTCACAGAGCAGCTTTCTACTTTAAATTCTTTTAAAATTAATTATGTGGTGTTCCAGCTTCAAGGTAAAAAATAGGTAGACAAGAGTTTTTATGCAACTCTATGTTTCAAATGTGATACACATGAGTAAGGATGCAATATGTATAAGTGGAAAAGTTTAATCAGAACCATGGACACAAAATTCTAACACCGATATAGATTTCTGTGGCTTTTATTCCAGGAAAGGGGAATTTAGTCCTCAAAATAGGATGTGCATTCCCCAAACCAATAATTAACTTGGAAAAAATAGTTGAGGCAGATTTTCTGAGTCACTGGGATATGGTCTTCGAGTCATCTTTCTAATTAGTTGGGGGCATCCATCAGCACAGTTTGGTAAGTTGAATGATATGGTGCAGTGCTGGGAGTTTGACAGGTTACTCTATTACTTTTCAGTGGGAACATTTTGACAAAACAGACTTTTGAAAAATAGCATTTTAAGTGGTGGATGAAATGAAAAACCGCTCAGAAGCTCCACAGCCATACTTATTGGAGAAACAGGATAAATATCTACATTCTGAATTATTGTCTAGCACATGCAATCACTTCAAAATGGCTATTTGTTATATCAGTCTATGAAAAATCAAGACAACAGCTATGGAATGAGGGAAACCGCATGGTGTCTCTCGATCTGTCATCTACCCTTCCCCTAAGCCCAATTACATGGTGCTTCTGATTTTATTTTTCCCTATGAACCCTCAAAGCAGTGGCACTACAGACAGGCAGGTACAGAGAGTGGCAGTAGAAGACTGGTTTATCAAGGCAGTTTCCCACATATATGACTCAAGGAATCGATCACTGGAGTTGATTCCAGAAGTCTGGTGATGATAGAGAGTAATTAATTGCTAAGGGTATAGGCTATAGAGTCAAACAGACCTCTAAGTCAAGTCCTCTTTTACTTTTTTGCTGATATGAACTTTGGGAAGTTTTCTTTTTCATGCTTGAATTTCTGTAATTGTGCAATGGAGATAAATAATACAGCAGAGAATTTCCTTTAGGATTCAATTACATAAGTACACAGTTATTGTTAATATTACCATTATCACTTTTGCTTTCTTTCAAAATTTCTCTTGTATGTGACTAGTCCTCTGAGAGCTCACAAACAAGTCTAAATTCATTATTAAGAGTTGTTAATGGACAACCACATATTCTTTGATATGCTTTTGCCTAACCAAGAGAATATTTATGCTATAAAAAGCACCTCTTACTATACTTATAAGCTACAAGGCAAATAAACAGACTTGTGATTAAACTGAGAAAAAGTCATGTAGCTCTCTAAAAAGAGACCCAGCTCTTTGTTTGAGCTTTATAATCTAGGCCCCTGGGCTCAAGGCTTATTTCTGATGACTGACTTATATTGCACTTGGCTGATGTATCCTGCATAGGCATTGCCACATCAGAGGATTCAACCATTCATCCTGCAATAGAAGGAGCAGGAGACTAACCCTAATTTAACTATAGACTACGTTCTCTAAGCAGCTTTCTGCTCAGCAAAATCTTGACTATGGTAGAAATGTGGGTACAATGGATGAATGTTCTGCTGTTTAACTTCACCTACCTTTGGTCAGAAGGGGAGGAATAAGAAAGAGATAAATGGTCAGTGACATCTAGGCATTGGCCTGGAACTTTCAAGACAAGGAATGAAGCCCAGATGGGACCTCTGAAAAACATACCAGGTTCTCTCTTTGGAGACTTATGGCTAGAATTTTCCTTCTGTTATGATGGTTTGTATTTCAAGGGTAGGAAACTGAATTAAGAGGGGGACTAGAGAAATACTGTAATTGGACATAGGCAATTTGGAAACTTTACTCCTGACTTGATCCTAAGATAACATACTTGATCCAGGGATAGGACAGACATCTTGAAAATGTTCCTAGTGAGTTTCAGTAAACCGGACTGATTCTTGCCATCTTTATGTTATCCCAGGAAACCCAAGAAAGTTGTGATTGCTGTGGGATGCATGTCCTTTGATGACAGAAATATAGCAAATTTTTTACATATAAGGATATTCATATTGAATTATTTTTAGTTGTAAAAAGTTTATACATTATTTAGCTAATTTTTAAACCATGTAATGCATATATTAAAAGTTGTCTATAGATATTAAAAACTCAAGTTGTAGCATAATATTTAATAACATGAAATGTCTTCATGACTATGTTAAATAAAGTAGGCTGTCATGAAACAGCATGTCTAATGTGATTTATATTTGGGGAAGGGAGAATTTTATATGTGTACTCATGTGAAAAAAAAATCTAGCCAGCTATATTCTAAAGCATTAGCAGTGTTGATACTTAACTGACAGTCTTATTTTCTTCCTCTATTTTTTTCTGAATTTTGTATGTTGTCTCCAGTGGATACATTACATTTTCTTAATCAGAAATAAAAATGGGAAATAAAATCATCAACCTACCTTAGAAAAAGAATAATAATTAATTTTTGTCTTGGTATAAAGTTAAAATCATGACATCCATGAGCTGTGAAATGCATCTCTTTGCATGTCTTCCCTATTCATGGCATTTAAGGTTGTCACCCTTGTGAATCTGTAGAGAATATTATTTATGTGAAGAGGTGTCAATATCTTTTTAAAAGAAGATGCCAATATTCAGGGTCATCAAAAATTCTAATGATGATGGCTGCAATAATAATAGCTGCACATATTTGCATAGCATTTGGAAGTTAGTAAAGATTCTTCAGATTTTTCTATGAAAGAATATTTCTGCTCAAGGAAAATTTTCTTATTAAGCATGAGGAGAAAAGTGTAAATAAATGAGGCAATTTAACCAGTTATTATAAAGTAATAACTTAAAATAGAGAAGAACAAAGCATAACTTTTATCTCTCAAAGAGAAATAAAAATCTAAGTCTCAACCAAAGCTGTAAGTTGCTTGCAAGTGACATATCTGAACTCTGCCCAGTAGAAATTACTCTATATAGCTGCTGCTATATTACCAAGACTCCATACAGCTAATCTTGGATCTAGTCCTCTCCATCCACCTATTTTTCCACTAAGAAAGGCATAATACGTTTTCTAAAAGCGTAAGAAAGCACAGTTAAATGCACAAAATAGATCTTTCTAGTCTGCTTCCCCCAGCCTACTGCTTTACAAATATTTTGCCAGCCACGTTTTAGATGCAGGAGAGTCAGATTTTGGATCTAGCAAAAAGAAAATCAACTACAAACAATTTGAGGGTCCACCTTTCTCAGAAAAGAGATATGGTTCTCTTGGTTTAAGTATGCGCCATGCAAGATTATACCTATATAGGTTTATTATATTCTATTTATTAAAATGCATGCCTACCTATTTCCTTTATTTTTTTATTCTTAGAATTTATTCTAAGTTCTGATTTTTATCTCTTAAATCAGTCTTAAGACATATACTGAGATCACTCAAGAGTGAGAAGAATGAACTTGGAAAAAATAAAGAAAACTTTTAAAAAGTTTGATTGACAGTCCCTTATTGAGCATAACTCTGTCACAAAAAGTGCAAGAAAATTATTCCCGTTCTTATAAATAAATAGTTTAACTTAAACTCAAATGGAAGAGAAGAATGAGAATTGAGTCAGGTTGGGGAATTTGCTTCAGAGGGACCAAGGTGAGGATGCGTGTTTAGTTAGAATGGCTTTTGTCCAATATCTCCAGCTGACTGAAAGAGAGGTCTTACAGAAATTCCATTAATTATTGGAGTAAAACTATTGCTTACTGTTCAGTTGCTCAGTAGTGTCTGATCTTTGCAACCCCACGTACTGCAGCACACCAGGTTTCCCGTCCTTCACCATCTCCCAGAACTTGCTCAAACTCATGTTTATTGAGTCGTTGATGCCATCCAACCATCTTGTTCTCTGTCGTCCCCTTCTCTTCCTGCCTTCAATCTTTCCCAGCATTGGGTCTTTTCTAATGAGTTGGCTCTTCACATCAGGTGGCCACAGTATTGGAGCTTCAGCTTCAGCATCAGTCCTTCCAATGAATATTCAGGACTGATTTCCTTTAGGATTGACTGGTTTGCTCTCCTTGCAGTCCAAGGGACTCTCAAGAGTCTTCTCCAACACCACAGTTCAAAAGCATCAATTGTTTGGTGCTCAGTCTTCTTTATGATCCAACCCTCACATCTATACATGACTACAGGAAAAACCATAGCTTTGACTATATGGACCTTTGTTGGCAAAGTAACATCTCTGATTTTTAATATGCTATTGAGGTTTGTCATAGCTTTTCATCAAAGGAGCAAGCATCTTTTAATTTTTAGCTTTAAGTGTCTTTTAAAATTATTGCTATAAGTTCATGAACTTTGGTTAAAAACATGAACTTTGAGTTCAGGAAGACCATGTTTAAAATTCTGTCACTTCCCTTTCTGAGGTTCAGTTTTCTTGTTTTCTCACTTATGAAAATGGGATGAGCCTACCTATTTTCCAATATCATTGCAAGGATTAAATACACTAGTGTATGCAAGTGTTTAGCATAATACCTGGTACACTCAGTTCAGTCACTCAGTCGTGTCCATTCTCTGAGACCGCACAGACTGCAGCACACCAGGCTTCCCCGTCCAGCAACAACTCCCAGAGCTTACTCAAATTCATGTCCATCGAGTCAGTGATGCCATCCAACCATGTCATCCTCCATCATCCCCTTCTTCTCCCGCCTCAATCTTTCCCAACATCAGGGTCTTTTCCAATGAGTCAGTTCTTTGCATCAGGTGGCCAAAGTATTAGAGCTTCAGCTTCAGTAGCAATCCTTCCAATGAATATTCAGGACTGATTTCCTTTAGGATGGACTGGTTCGATCTCCTTGCAGTCCAAGGATCTCTCAAAAGTCTTCTCCAACACCACAGTTCAAATACATCAATTCTTCAGCACTCAGGTTTCTTTATGGTCCAAAGCACTCATTTATACACTACTGCTGGAAAAACCATAGCTTTGACTAGTTGGACTGTTGTTAGCAAAGTTATATCTCTGCTTTTTAATATGCTGTCTAGCTTAGTCATAGTTGTTCTTCCAAGGAGCAAGTGTCTTTTAATTTCATGGCTGCAGTCACTATCTGCAGTGATTTTGGAGCCCAAGAAAATAAAGTCTGTCACTGTTTCCATTGTTTCCCCATCTATTTGACATGAAGTGATGGGACCAGATGCCATGTTCTTAGTTTTCTGAATGTTGAGTTTTAAGCCAACTTTTTCACTCTCCTCTTTCACTTTCATTAAGAGGCTCTTTAGTTCCTCTTCACTTTCTGCCATTCAGTTCAGTTCAGTCGCTCAGTCATGCCCGACTCTTTGCGACTTCATGAATTGCAGCATGCCAGGCCTCCCTGTCTATCACCAACTCCCGGAGTTTACTCAAACTCATGCCCATTGAGTTGGTGATGCCATCCAGCCATCTCATCCTCTGTTGTCCCCTTCTCCTCCTGCCTCCAATCCCTCCCAGCATCAGGGTCTTTTCCAATGAGTCAACTCTTTGCATAAGGTGGCCAAAGTATTGGAGTTTCAGCTTCAGCATCAGTCCTTCCAATGAACACCTAGGACTGATCTCCTTTAGGATGGACTGGTTGGATCTCCTTGCAGTCTCTCAAGACTCTCGAGTCTTCTCCAACACCACAGTTCAAAAGCATCAATTTTTCGACACTCAGCTTTCTTCACAGTCCAACTCTCACATCCATACATGACCACTGGAAAAACCATAGCCTTGACCAAATGGACCTTTGTTGGCAAAGTAATGTCTCTGCTTTTTAATATGCTATCTAGATTGGTCATAACTTTCCTTCCAAGGAGTAAGTGTCTTTTAATTTCACAGTTGCAATCACCATCTGCAGTGATTTTGGAGCCCAAGAAAATAAAGTCTGACACTGTTTCCATTGTTTCCCCATCTATTTCCCATGAAGTGATGGGACCAGATGCCATGATCTTAGTTTTCTGAATGTTGAGCTTTAGGCCAACTTATTCTCTCTCCTCTTTCACTTTCATCAAGAGGCTTTTCAGTTCCTCTTCACTCTCTGCCATTAGGGTGGTGTCAGCTGCACATTTGAGGTTACTGATATTTTCCCTGGCAATCCTGATTTCAGCTTGTGCTTCATCCAGTTCAGCATTACCCATGATGTATTCTGCATATAAGTTAAATAAGCAGAATGACAATATACAGTCTTAACGTACTCCTTTCCCAATTTGGAACCAGTCTGTTGTTCCATGTCTAGTTCTAACTGTTGCTTCCTGACCTGCATACAGATTTCTTAAGAGGCAGGTCAGGTGGTCTGCTATTCCCACCTCTTTAAAAAGTTTCCAAAGTTTGTTGTGATCCACACAGCAATCGGTTTTGTTGTAGTCAATAATGCAGAAGTAGATGTTTTTCTGTAACCCTCTTGCTTTTTCAATGATCCAACGGATGTTGGCAATTTGATCTCTGGTTCCTCTGCCTTTTCTAAAACCAGCTTGAACTTCTGGAAGTTAACGGTTCACTTAGTGTCGAAGCCAGGCTTGGAGAATTTTGAGGATTACTTTGCTAGCATGTGAGATGAGTGCAATTGTGTGGTAGTTTGAACATTCTTTGGCCTTGCCTTTCTTTGAGATTGGAATGAAAACTGATCTTTTCCAGTCCTGTGGCCACTGCAATGGCAACCCACTCCAGTCCTCTTGCCTGGAAAATCCCATGGACAGAGGAGCCTGGTGGGCTGCAGTCAATGGGGTCACTAAGTGTTGCACACAACTGAGCGACTTCACTTTCATTGTTCACTTTCACGCAATAGAGAAGGAAATGGCAACCTACTCCAGTGTCCTTGCCTGGAGAATCCCAGGGGCAGGGCAGCCTGGTGGGCTGCCGTCCCTGGGATCGCACAGAGTTGACATGACTGAAGCAACTTAGCAGTAGCAGCAGTGGCCATTGCTGAGTTTTCCAAATTTATGGGCACAGCATCGTCTTTTAGGATTTGAAAGAGCTCAATTGGAATTAAATCACCTCTACTAGCTTTGTTTGTAGTAATGCTTCCTAAAGCCCATTTGATTTTGTATTCCACGATGTCTGACTCTTAAGTGAGTGATCTCACCATCGTGGTTATCTGGGTCATGAAGATCTTTTTTGTATAGTTCTTCTGCGTATTCTTACCACCTCTTCTTAATATCTTCTGCTTCTATGATGTCCATATATTTCTCTACTTTATAGTGCCCATCTTTACATGAAATATTCCTTTGGTATCTCGAATTTTCTTGAAGACATCTCTAGTCTTTCCCATTCTATTGTTTTCTGCTATTTTTTTGCATTGACCTCTGAGGAAGACTTTCTTATCTCTCCTTGCTATTCTTTGGGACTGCATTCAGTAGGGTATATCTTTTCTTTTCTCCTTTGCCTTTCACTTCTCTTCTTTTCATAGCTATTTGTAAGGCCTCCTCAGACAACCATTTTGCCTTTTTGCATTTCTTTTTCTTGGGGATGGTCTTGATCACTGCCTCCTGTACAATGTCATGAACCTCTATCCATAGTTCTTCAGGCACTCCATCTATCAGATCTAATCATTTGAATCTGTTTACTTCTACTGTGTAATCATAAGGGATTTGAATGATCTAGTGGTTTTCCTTACTTTCTTCAATATCAGTCTGAATTTGGCAATAAGGAGTTCAGGATTGGAGCCACAGTCAGCTCCCAGTCTTGTTTTTGCTGACTGTATTGAGCTTCTCCATCTTTGGCTTCAAAGAATATAATCAATCTTATTTTGGTATTGACCATCTGGTGATGTCCATATGTAGAGTCTCCTCTTTTATTGTTGGAAGAGGGTGTTTGCTATGAACAGTGTGTTCTCTTTGCAAAACTCTGTTTTCTTTGCCCTGCTTCATTTTGTACTCCGTGGCCAAATTTGCCTGTTACTCCAGGTATCTCTTGACTTCCTACTTTTGTGTTCTAGTACACTATAATGAAAAGGACATCTTTTTGGGGTGTTAGTTCTAGAAGGTCTTGTAGGTCTTCATAGAACTGTTCACTGTCAGCTTCTTCAGCATTGCTGGTTGGGGCATAGACTTGGATTATTGTGATACTGAATGGTTTGCCTTGGAAATGAACAGAGGTTGTTCAGTCATTTTTGAGATTGCATCCAAGTACTGCATTTCGGACTCTTGTTGACCATGAGGGCTACTCCATTTCTTCTACAGGATTCTTGCCCACAGTAGTAGATATAATAGTCACCTGAGTTAAATTTACCCATTCCAGTCCATTTTAGTTCAATCATTCTTAAAATGTGAATGTTGATTCTTGCCATCTCCTGTTTGATCACTTTCAATTTACCTTGATTCATGGATCTAACATTCCAGGTTCCTATGCAATATTGTTCTTTATAGCATCGAACTTCACCCCATTACAAGTCACATCCACAACTGGGTGTTGTTTTTGCTTTGGCTCCATCTCTTCATTATTCCTGGAGCTATTTCTCCACTGTTCTCCAGTAGCATATTGGGCACCTACCTACCTGGGGAGTTCATCTTTAAGTGTCATCTCTTTTTGCCTTTTCATCCTGTTCATAGGGTTTTCAAGGTAAGAATACTGAAGTGGCTTGTCATTTCCTTCTCCAGTGGACCACATTTTGTTAGAACTCTCCAACATGACTCATCTGTCTTGAGTGGCCCTACGTGGTATGGCTTATTCAGTTCAGTTCAGTCACTCAGTCGTGTCCGACTCTTTGCGACCCCATGAATTGCAGCACGCCAGTCCTCCCTGTCTATCACCAATTCCCGGAGTTTACTCAAACTCATGTCTATCGAGTCAGTGATGCCATCCAGCCATCTCATCTTCTGTCATCCCCTTCTCCTCCTGCCCCCAATCCCTCCCAGCATCAGGGTCTTTTCCAATGAGTCAACTCTTTGCATAAGGTGGCCAAAGTATTGGAGTTTCAGCTTCAGCATTAGTCCCTCCAATGAACACCCAGAACTGATCTCCTTCAGGATGGACTGGTTGGATCTCCTTGCAGTCCAAGGGACTCTCAAGAGTCTTTTCCAACACCATAGTTTAAAAGCATCAATTTTTCGGTGCTCAGCTTTCTTCACAGTCCAACTCTCACATCCATACATGACCACTGGAAAAACCATAGCCTTGACCAGATGGACCTTTGTTGGCAAAGTAATGTCTCTGCTTTTTAATATGCTATCTAGGTTGGTCATAACTTTCCTTCCAAGGAGTAAGCATCTTTTAATTTCACAGTTGCAATCACCATCTGCAGTGATTTTGGAGCTCAAGAAAATAAAGTCTGACACTGTTTCCATTGTTTCCCCATCTATTTCCCATGAAGTGATGGGACCAGATGTCATGATCTTAGTTTTCTGAATGTTGAGCTTTAAGCCAACATTTTCACTCTCCTCTTTTACTTTCATCAAGAGGCTTTTTAATTCCTCTTCACTTTCTGCCATAAGGGTGGTGTCATCTGCATATCTGAGGTTATTGGTATGGCTCAAAGTTTCATTGAGTTAGACAAGGCTGTGGTCCATGTGATTAGTTGGATTAGTTTTCTGTGATTGTGGTTTTCATTCTGTCTGCCTTCTGATGGAGAATATTAAGAGGCTCATGGAAGCTTCCTGATGGGAGAGGCTGACTGAGGGGGAAACTGGGTCTTGTTTGATGGGCAGGGCCATGCTCAGTAAATATTGAATCCAATTTTCTGTTGATGGTCAGGACTGTGTTCCCTCCCTGTTATTTGACTTGAGGCCAAACTATGGTGGAGGTAATGAAGATAATGGTGACCTCCTTCAAAAGGTCTGACGCACATACTGCCACATGCAGTGCCCCTGACCCTGCAGCAGGCCACCACCAACCCACGCCTCTGCCAGAGACTCCTGGACACTGATGGGCAAATCTGTGTCAGTCTCTTGTGGGGTCACTGCTCATTTCTCCTGGTCCTGGTGTACACAAGGTTTTGTTTGTGCCCTCCAAGAGCCTGTTTCCCAGTCCTGTGTAAGTCTGGTGGTTCTATGGTGGGGTTAATGGTGACCTCCTCCAAGACGGCTTATGTCATACCCAGGTCTGTTGCACCCAGAGCCCCTGCCCCTGCAGCAGGCCACTGCTGACCCATACCTCTGCAGGATACACTCAATCACTCAAAGTCACGTCTGGCTCAGACCTGATTCTCTGGCCATGTCTGGTGCATTATTAATGTCCAATAAATAGGAATCATGCAGGATTATCATGTAGTATCATATAGTATGATGTCCACAGTGATGTCAAATATATACTTAGCAACAATTCATCTGAATTGATTAGAGGCAATAAAAGAGACCCATGAAAGAATCTTAGTCACCTGTCAAAGTGAACTAATATGTCAAAAATAGTCACATGTCAAAGAAAAAAATGATAATTTTTCCAAAATCTGTTTATATACAGAGAAGTTTCCAACTGGACTTTCTGTCAATGAGCCAAAAAGAATAATGTCTAATGACAGGCTTATTAAGAATTAGAAATGTATGCTTGGCTAAAAGAAAA